>NW_026639584.1:1260971-2521943 GCF_028554395.1 Pezoporus wallicus
CTTCTTCATAAGAATATTTCATGAATTCTTCCGGCATCAGTACCAATGAACAATTTGTTTTCACGAAGGGGGAAAGCAAGAGTTTTGCAGAGAATTTTGAAAGCTCTGTGTACAGAGAGAATAAAACGGCTGCAGCTGACAAGTACGGCAGAGTTAATAACCTGCCTACAGATACGCCATGAAGCTATCAAGTGGCTGCCGTTCAGGTTTGCCATCCCTTTTACTGCCTCCAGGCCAAGATGGGAGGAAAAGGAGAAGAAAAGAAAACCAGGAGGGGAACTTCATGGATCCAGCCAAGGAGCTTTTCTCAGTGATTGTGCCTGACTGGAAAACTGTCTGCGTCAAAGAACAGAATCTTAAAGCTTAATTAGTAATGAGAGCTCTCAAGTTTCTAATTCACTGCAAACCAAAGTACCACACATTTTGTATCGTAGGTTCTTGTCACACATAAGCCCCCATTTTCAAATTACTCCGGAAGATTTATTTCATCGAATGGTTTGGGCTGGAAAGGACCTTAGACCACCCAGTTCCAACCCCCTGCCATAGGCAGGAACACCTCACCCTACACCATGTAGCCCAAGGCCTTGAACACATGCCCTGGTGTGCTAGACAGTTCCCATGGGGTTTCAGAAGGTGCTACACCTACTTGCTGGTGATGCTGACAACAGAAACTGCTTGAAAAAAATCACTACCAAAGTCACTGCAGGCTTGGAGACAGATTTGTGCAAAGCAAGTGGCCCCGTTGGACATGAGGCACAGAACTGACACCAATTCTGCAGCAGTACGCCACAGAACTATGGGGTAAAGCAATATGGCAAAAGTGGTGTGAGGGTCATCCAAAGCTGGAACCACAACTGGATGCTGATGATGAAGGATAAGCAATGCTGTTTTGAGTCCCAAAAGGGAACATAAAGACCTACTCCTATTCCTTTAGAGCGGAAGTCAAAAACAGCAAGAAAAATCAGGATGGGAAGACTGAACCGAAGACCAGGCTTAAGTGAGGGTATATGGGCTTTTCACAGATGAAAACAAGCCTGCTGGCTTCTGCAAATCTCCTCACTCTTGTGTGGAACATGTTGAAGACTGAGGATGACTGGATTTAGATTAGAAACTTCCATACACGTTTGAAGTTCTAGATTGCATTAATAATTGAAATTGTATTCACAACATGGGCTGGCAAGGAAATAACGAAGACTTGTGGTCTACAGAGCATTCAGAAGTAGCTGCTGTGTGCACAGGCTCCCTGACACTGGGAAGCGTCACTCTGCAGGGCTCCGAGTGACCATGGAAGGACACAGCTCTTCCACTCACCTAAAACCCCTTAGATCTGAGGACTCACTGCTGCAGGGCTAACTGCCTGCCCCTGCAGGGCCCGGCATTGACCTGCCACTGATCACAAGCTATTCCTTCTCTTCTGAGAATCTTTAACATAGTTTCTCCTTCAAGCTATTCACTATTGTTATTTAAATATGATATTTTTACAGCTTTTCAGATGTCATGCAAGAGCTCAGAGAGGACCAAATACGACAGGTACCCTTCAGCTGAAGTCCTACTTTACAAGGTTTACATCACTAAACATAAATCACCCATGTTGTTGAAGATGACATTGTTAAGTCTTTTCAAAGGCCCTCGCCAAAATACCTAAAAAGTCTGGGCCAGTAATAGAGATACACCATTTCCATGCTGTATCTCTACACTGGTATTATCAGCAAGAACATGCACTGCATCCAGCTGCGGAAGCCAGTGACAACTGCAGTAAGACTGGTCTATTTCACAGCTAGTAAATCCAACAGTTATTATCCAGTAGTGACAGAGCCAACATTTAATCTATCACCTACAGGGACCATCAAAACCTGATGCCTGTCCCCACTATGAGCCCAAAGGAAAAATAATTACATGCAGAAAGGACAAACCTCATTCTCCATTATCAGCAGCACACGGTGTAATAGATGTTTGTAAACTTCCTTTACCCCCCGCTAGGACATTCCTGAAGTCATTGCAATACTCCTCATTTCAGAGGAATAAATCGGGAAAGCCTAATTTATTCCAAGATAAAGATAGCAGTCACTGTAAGAGACTCAAGTTCTCTTCTCTGTTAAATACTTGATTTCACAATTTCATCTCCTCATTCTTCTAGTGTAAGATTGAGAAGTTAACTTCTTTCCCTACACACAATCACAGAATGGTTGATGTTAGAAAGGTCAGACGGCACTGCTCAGAGGAGGCTTAACTACAGCAAGCTGCTCAGGTTAGTCTGCAGTCAGGTTTTGGCTGTTTCCAAGGCTGGAAACTCCACAACCTTCCAGAGCAATCTGTTGCAGTGTTTGCACTGCTGCAGCCAACAAGCAACCTTCTACTGCCTTCAGCATGTATTGAGTTACCTTGCACTATCCCACTCACTATTTAAACTCATAAATGCTCTAGAAACAACTCAGAGGTTGTCTGAAAGCAAGCAGTTTGGCACTCAGACAGTCTGACACAACGGTATAGGAACAGTACATAAATCATGTAGAACAAGTGCAAGTCAAATAGCTTGATATCTGAATATTTATTGATTTTCCATAAAATCATAGAGTGTATGGGTTGTAAAGGACCTTAAGATCATCTAGTTCCAGCCCTCTGCCATGGGCAAAGAAACCTCACACTAGACCATGTTGCCCAAGGCTCTGTCCAGCCTGGCCTTGAGCACTGCCAGGGAAGTATTTACCACTTCTTTGGCACCCTGTTCCAGTTCCTCAGCACCCTCACAGTAAATAACTTATTCCTTATATCTAACCCAAACTTTCCCTGCTTTAGTTTGAATCTGTCATTGCTTGTCCTATTGCTACAGTCCCTCTCCAGCATCCTTGTAGCCCCACCTTCAGATACTAGGAGCTGCTCTGAGGTCACCACACAGCTTCTCTTCTCCAGATTGAATAGTCCCAACTTTCATGTCTCATTTGAAGACAAAGCCCAATGTAAATCTCTCCTATACACTCTCATAGTTCACAAATTAAAAGCAGAGAATTTGTTTTCTGTTTTATACACATTGGCTTTAAGGACTTTTAATAGTATCAAATAAAAAGACCTTGGTTTAAGACCAAATTAAGTATCATTGTAGTAATTGACCAAGTGAATCAAATTTAAAAGGACAGCAGAAAGGCTGCACAGTTTATGTAATCAGATCATGAAAACAATGTTTTCAGGAAATGTAACAGTGTTGTTTCAGCCCACTGAAAAAACCTATCAGCTTTTCCTTACCTAGACCAAAGCCTAGGGAAGCGTTTTGATGCTTAGAGGGCACAACTTTGTAAAGGGCAGTAGAAATAATAAATACAAAGAAAACTGGTACTTATGAGCAAACAAATTTTGACAGAGCACCAAGATTTTCCTCACCGCCCTCTACATCTAGATATGTCAGTCTGTAATAAAAGCAAACACTTAGCTAGAGACTTTTTTCTGCCATCCCCTTCCCCGCTCCTTGAAGGTGCTGAGATGTCCTAGCTCACACTGATCAATCCATGCAGCAGTAGCAGCTGGAGAAGCCAAAACTTTGTGGCTGAATCCAGGCAGTGTGGATGGGGGATGTGAATCAGATAGGGGCAAAAGTGACTTTGCATCCTTTCACCTCTGTTGACAGACTCAGGAGACCACCACAGGCTTGTCTTAGCCCCTGATTCTGGTTGAGGAGACTACAAATCTAAAGCAACCAGTTTTGAGTTCCTGTTTATTCAGTGCATTCATTCTATTGTCTACACTTAAGGAGGAATTCAATTCTACTTTTTTTTTTATTTTTAACAGAAAATAACCATTGTGGGACAAAAGCACTACTTAAAACATTCAAACCTTTAAAAACCTTCATCATGTTTGCTACTGTGAGCTGGCTCTTATCTTGCAAAGCTGGCAGTTCAGTATATCCTGTCCTACTGCAGATGTAGCATGGAAGGAAACTGCGTTGACATTCATTGGCCTTGCCATATTTTGCAAGGCAATCAAGTTGAAGACAAAACTTTTGCAGACTTATGACCCCAAAATGTGTTAGATTCCTTTCAACTCCTATTTTACTGGGGATTTTAGATTAAACTTTTAACTTCTCCCTTTTATCACAGCAGTGTAAATAAGCCTTACAATGAAATGAAATGAAGTGAAAACTACAGCATGGATAAAACCTGAGTGTGAGGTTTGCAGAAGGGCTGATGAAGACACACCAGCTAGGTTTGACAGTTGGTTTGTGCTGTTCTCCTTTATTCACTTGGTATGCTGCGAGTGCTAAGCAGTGCACAGCGTTGGTTCTCTCCCTAATTACAAATCAAATGAAAGTGGTATTTGCTAGCAGGATGATGGTTTAATTAAAAAGAAAACATTCATAACTAAGACTCAGCCAGGAGAAGCAATTGTACAAACCTTCAGGGATCACTGAACGCTGTGATCAGCCCTTTTAGCAGAGAGGCTAAATTCTGGAGTCCCTCGGTTCATTCTGTTGGGCAATACACACTGTTATACAAGGCAAACTGTTTCCACTCATGGAGGACTGCTACAAAGAAGTCAACATTAGGTTCATCGTTTCAGTCTGGATAGCTGCATTAACCTTTTCTCTTAACACAGTACAGAAGTAGCTGGTAAATACACAATATTTAAAAAGTTTTATTAAAAACAAGTGTTCTACTTCAGCATGTTCAAATTAATCATGCTGTAACAGTCATGGTTCAGAAAGGAAATAGACTCCTAATAGTAAGTCAACATGATAATGGTGCCCTGCAAGCTGTAGTGCAAACTGGATTTCCTAATTGGATTGGAAAGGGTTTGGTTTTAGTTTTGTTGAGGGAAAAAGAAAAGAGAGACAAAATGGTAAAAGAAAGACTGATCCAAGCAACTTGATATTAGATACAGGTTTTACCCCTAGTCTGCCTAGTCACCTCACAAGCAGTGCTGGAAAAGGCACCTGTGCCCCCATGCAGCTCAAGCAAACACACTCTGACAACCACTTAATGAAGCAAGATGTTACTTTCGGACTCATCTTCACACCTACAGAAGTTCTGTTAAAACCTTCACTAAATGAAGATAGACCTCAGTGTGCCACAAAAACCCAAATGATCCAAGGTGCAATAACGCTCAGAAGGTATAAAGATGAGTATAATAAAAGCAGGGTACAGCTTTATTATAATAAACACTGCATAATGTATTTGAATACTATGGGAACAGCCACTTAACGAAACTCTGAGGACAGAGTTTGGGTGACATTTCCTTTCTGAGCCTTTCCCTCACAAACCTGGTCTCCTCTTGACTTTTTTATGACAGCTCCAGCCTGAAGTCAGTGCACCAGGAATCTGCCGTTTCTCACAGCAGGTCTCAGCAGACAGTTGCACACCTTGGACCTGCAGACCTGAACTTAGACACCCTTCTGCAGTTCTTTGTTATCTACATGATAGAGGAAAAACCTAGCAATGGCATAGGAGGCCGCCAGTCCATCGGCAAGATCACAGGTACTACACCTTTATGATCAACGCATTGCTGCGAACAACCTCCTAGTTACTAAGGTGGAAGACTGACAACTGGAAGAGGTTTTAGAGGGAACACAAGGTCTCCAATTTAATCCCTAGGCTTCAGAAAGAGTCCAAAATCCACAGTGAGATACTCTTACTTCCAACTGTTCAAATGCAGGCTACTACACACTTCCCCCAAACCCAAAGGAAAGCTGCAGGCTTCCCACACTGTAGCATTAGGAGTCAGCCTCTATTTCATGTCTTTTTGGAACTGAACTGGAATCCAGCAGCTTGGGATGGAAAGAGCCCAACACATCCTTGAACATGAAAATCCTGCACCTCAGACATCAGGGTACTGAGCTACCTCTTCCCACAGAAGGAAGATGTATTATCAAGGAAAACGTATTGTTCCCACAGAAGGATATGTATGATCAAGCAGGCTGGCTGCATATCAAAGACTTGCTGAATCAGAATACACTAGAAATTAGTAGGTCTAGTTGACCAAAAGCCATGCTTTATTTCAGGCAGAATTGTAGTATTGATTTTCCTGAGGTCTATGATTAATTTGAATACTGAATTATTTGTTGGGCCTGAACTGAGGGAGTTTATATTATTGGGTTGCTTGGTGTTTCTGGCAACAGCTGAACTGAGATTTCAAATGTTTCCTTCCATGGCTACAACCAGAATCAACTTCAATTTGCCTTCTGATAAAGTTTGTACAAAACACACACTGAACACAGGAACTTGCACCTCTTGAAGGAAAAGGGAATGCATGTGAAGTGCTAAGAGAAAACACAAGTGAAAGCTCTAGAGATTAAAGGCCTTTCTTTTATCCCCAGTCACAGCTGCTACTTGTGCCAGCCCTGCTCTGCAGAACTCATCATGAGACTGATGTGTCTGCGATCTCGGAGCAATCTGTTGTATCACCTGGGGAAGAGCCTTTGGCTACCTTCATTGAGATACAGCCCTCTCATAAGAAATTCCATGTTCCCTAAGTGGTAAAGCAAATATGGGACAGATTTTAAGGTAGCAGTCAGGTCACTGAATCCTGCCTGCCACTGCGCAGAGCAGGTATGGGATTTGGTCCTTCCCCTCTTCATTCACTGGAAACCCAAAGTGCCTTTTGCTTCACAGCCTTTCTGACACTACATGGCTACATCACAGGGTCTTTTCCCCCCTCAATTTTTGTACCCACAGAAAAATAGCAATTCACACAGACCACCTACCACATGACCATGAGCTAACAGTTAGCAACTGATGAGCCAGGTTCTGTTCATGCATATCCATCACAGCCCTTGAAATGGCCTTTGGTAGACAGTGATCAACTAAACTGGTATTCTAGAGCGAAGCCATTCCACATATGAAGCCCACAAGCATGATCTCCTGCTCTCATCCTGTGCAGTATTTAACAGGCATTGATGCACGCAGAGCATTTACCAGCTCAACCAAAAACCATACTAGAAAATGACTGATGCAGCTCTCCCTGCATTGCAGGTGCGCTGTGAGAGGCGCTCCACACAGCCACAGGAAAAGGTTAAGTTAGGAACTGGTCAAGCTGGTGGTTACCCACTGCCACGGTTTAACCCCAGGTGGCAACTGAGCAGTTTCATGATTGAAATGAAATTAAATAATTAGAATTAAAGGGAACATAACAAATAAAACCCAAGGCAGACCAGTGATGCAAATGAAGACCAGGACCAGCCGTGTCTGCACCCCGAGTGGAAGCAGCAGCAAGCCCAGCTTCTCAAGCTGGCTGCTCCCACTCCTCCCACCTGCCCTTTGTGCCAGGGCTGCAGAAATGAAAAGCAGAGGCTGCTTAGTCAGACTACCCGTTCCTTCCCAGATAAGAAAAGCAAACCCACATACAAATTACCTATCTGTTTCCCCTTCTTCTCCACCCCTGCCCCCACAAAACACATAAATCTCTTCTCAACCAAATTTACCTGTTCAGCAGAATTTCAAGAGCAGCTCAACATTTCATTCCCCGATGGACATCCTAATCCCTTCCAACTCTGTCAGTGCTGCAAAATCACCATCTCGAAAACGTTTCCTGCATCCCTAACACACACGTTCTTATTTACAGCACAGCACCCCTCGCATTAGCCACTGTTCTGTAGCTTGGGCCTGTGCCAGCAGTGGGGCCGTGTACAGGATTAGCACTGCGCTATGGGGGACATGCAGACACCTGCAAGCCAGGATGTGCTGGGGGAGCTGCATGGCTCCGCATGGGGACTTGCCCCAGATGAGCAGGGTAAGAGCAGGACAATTCACGGCTCCCTGGATCTGTGCTCTGGACCTGCAGAAGCTTTGAACAGCAACAGCAGAGGCTGCAAACCAGCAGAGCCATTCCCCAGGGACAGGGTCCCAGTTCCCGTGAGATTTGAGAAATGAGAGCACAGCGATGGGCATCGTGTTTAGGCTTTGCGTAAGATTTTTCCTTTCACAGGTTGCAACGGCTTCCTCCCGACAGTGCCTCCATTTTTCTGGCTACTCGAGAGCTGCGATGAACCTGTAACCTGCCCAATAGATCTTTAGTGCAAGAAGCTGTGAGGAGAAAATGGCATCCACTTGTTGAGCACTTGCAAGAAGTGTAATGAGGAAAAGCCCAGCAGAGATTCCTCTTTTTCACACTGGTTGTCTTTTAAAGGATTCCTAGTGATGCCTATGGACCACAGCACACCCAGGAGAGTTCTCCTGTGTTTGTGGAAGCTGAATTATTTCATTTCTGTTAGAGTTAAATGGCACTAGATCTCAGGGAATTTATTAGACCTGGCAACTTACACTTCATGCACCTGATGTCAGTGTTCAACCCTTCAAATGCTAAAACAGACATCCAAGAAAGGAAACAAGGAAACTTTTTTGTTATGCATGCTTATACCATATCAGAATTCCACTCCATTTCCTGATGCAAGTTATTTTACACACTTAGAAGGACTTTTCAGGACCTCATGCAAACACATACACACAGTAGTGGTCTGACTGCCTACAGTGTTCCATCCTATACACCATCTTGGCTAGAAGAGAGACACCACTGTTAACACTCAGCTCTGGATGTTCAGGAGAGCTTAGCACTCTGAGTAACCAAGAAATCAGTTTGGTTGGAGATGCCTCTGCTGCAAGGTCTGCAATGCCATTCGCAGGGAAGCCTCTGTTTTGCTCAGACCAACCATCTAAGAGCCAAACCCATGCACCGTTCTGAAAGGGCATTTGGCCCTTTTGGGGTATTACACCTGCAGCAAGGAAAACCCAAGAACAGAGGGTTTCCCCCCACACTGTTGTGGAGGAGCGTTCAAACATCAATTGCCATTACAAGTTTGTTCAGTACAACAGTCTGGAATTCAAAGGAAGCCTTCTCTGCAGGAATAAACAGTGGGATTGATTTTAAAATGGAACTTTGGGGACTTTTTTAAGGTAAATTCTCATCAAAAGCTTCATTCTCAAATACATTTCACAGCTCATTCAAGCTGAGAAGCACTTATCTCCTGAACCTCCACACTGCTGGGCAGTGCACAGTTTGGTTTTAACTGTTTCAGTGCATTGCGCAGGGAGGAAAGAAGAATGATGGAGGGATTTCCTGATCTGAGCAGCAGCCACTTAACCCGGAAAACCCAATAAAAATCCAAGTAATTCCATCTTCACCGCTACTTTAATCAAAGTTAATCAGCTCAGTTCAGCCATCATCAATTAAAACTCACTTCTCTTTCTGGAAATGCATCTCTGAGCTGTATTACCATTTCAGCTGTGCTTTCCAAACGTTCAATGATTCACCGAAAGGCAGAGACCACAAAACATGCTAAACTCTGCTTGCCAGGAGATGTAATAGCAGATAAGGCCTGGAGATTCTAGAGAAGAGGGACAGTGAGCAATTTTGAGCAGACAGAAAGAGCAAGAACTCACTCAGCTTCCTCAGTCTTACACGGCACCTACCTAATTTCACAAAAGCAGTGGATTCTCTGGGACTGAGATAATAAATCTATTTTACCACACGTTTCCCCTAAACAAAGCGCTATTTACTGTCATAAGGGATAAATATGCAACTAGGTTTATACCTTGGTTCATACTGCTTTGCTCTTTATATCCCTGCTACACTCTTTGCAGACAAAACAGACCAGTTTATTCTGGCTGCTGCTCAGATTGCTGCTGATTTACCGAGTGGCTTTTGCAGCTCTGCTTCCTACCCCTGCTACAACCCAGCTTTTTAGAGAGTTCTTCCCATCAGCTCTTCTCTGCATCGTCTAGATTCTTTATTTTAATTAAAGAATTAAGAAATCATTAATTTCTTTATCAGTGAAATAAGAGTTCCATTCAATTTGCATGATCTTGTAAGTATAATTTAATACAGACAACTTAGTGAACCATCTGGATAGTCACAGAATTGGTTAATAATTGTAAAGCATTTGGAAGAAAAGAAGTGGCAAATACTCTCATCTATCCGTGTATTATGTTTAAACTTGCCAGGGCGCCCATAAATAAAGCAACTTGCTGAGTGAATAAAATTACTGCTTTCTCTCTTGGAACTTGTAAAATGTGACTCCAGGAGAACATGATACATACATTTTGAGGGGAAAAAGGGTGTTTGTGTGTGTGGTAAACCCTGAGCACTGCTGTTGGCAAATGCCACAGTGGTTAGCCCTTAGGGTCTGGGTTTTTTTAAGCAATCAGAAGCCACCAGGATCTTAAACCCCACATTGTGATGAGAACAGCATTTCATCGGGCTTGGGAACAACCACAGTAACAACGACAACAAAAGTGAGGCCTTTACATAGGCACTGAAGAGGAGAAACCCGGTTTTGTTCAGGGGGTGTTCTCTCCAGAGGCAGTGCTGTCGTGGCGGTCCCCAGCTCCTGCCCCATCAGCTGCAGGGCTGGTGAATAGCCTAGGACACGGGCTATTTCTGCAGTGCCTCTCTGAGCTCCAGCTATAGCACCACTATCATTAGGGCATTAAAGTTCTCTACAAAGGCAAATGAACATTCTATTTCATGCCCTGGGCCAGCAAAAGTGAATATTCTACCAAAACGAATGAACTTCAGCGCAGTTGGGGCCCACCTCAATTTTAAGTGCTCTTATTTAGCTAAACCTCTCACTTTTAAAGAGGAAAAGTCCTCTTTAGCACACCACGTGGACACTAAGATTGTACAGATGATCTGCTTCCACCCACACAATAGCTCTCCACATTGTTATTCACCTATTAAACCCGATTTCTGCTATTCATCTACCTTCCACCTTTCCTACACATTGTGCTAACACAGACACACATTTGTGTGTTTATGAAGTTCCTTTACCTTTTAAAGTCATATTCCCTCCCTCCCACAAAACACAAGGAATCTTCCTAAGCAAGAAAATGTCAGTCTTTCTCTGAAAGAAGTTAAGAAATACAGCCTCAATTCAAATGATTTTTAGTCCTCACCTCTCCTCTGTCTCTCCACAAATTCTACTCCTACTTCTCTCTTCCCACTTCAGAGAGGAGATTTTAACAGATAACTGATCCCTGTGCGCTGTATTTTATCGTACCCTTTTCCCCAGTTGTGGTTTACATTCCTCTGCTTTCAGCTTTACAGCATGACGTCTGTCTGTATGCTAACGAAGGAAAGAATTCTTTTCTGTGGAATGAAGACCTGCTTGAAAGCAAAGTCCAGACAATGAAACCTCATTCCACACTCCCTGTAAGAAGTGGCTACAACAATGCAGATTGAGAGCACAGACTGGACTTGCCCTCCACAGGCTGCCCTGCACTAGGGCTCTGCCTTGGAGTAAGCCCTGGCCCTGGCTGTGCTGCAGCCCAGCACGAACTTTGCTCGCTGCTGTTACAACCAACCCCCATGGTCCCTTCTAGCCCAAATCCACCCTTTCACTAGCAGTTCCACCAGGACAAGCTCCAAACTCATCACAGCAGGTCCTTTCACACAGCTCTCCATAACCATTGCTCTTTCCAGTGATCCTTATCCATGGAGGATACCCATTTTCCTACTCATGGGTGGCACACAAACAGTGGCAAACAGGGAAAGCAGGGATAGGCCACCCCCAGCTCTTCTAGGGGATTTCTCCAGCTCAGCCTCCAAGGGTGATAATGAGCATTCCCCCTCCAGGTCCCCTCGCAGCACAGACCTCCTCCACCACCCCATCACCTGCTGCAAGCTCCCTTCACACTATTTTCACCAGGAGAAAAACTGCAACCAAATCCATTTCTAGGTTGACAGCACAGTCTCTGTAGCATGGGGTACAATTAAGCAGTTTTACACATGACATTCCCAGGAACCTGCTAATTAACATTAACATACCAGTAGAGGTAAGGTAGCTGAAAAGCACTCTAAACAAGCAACTTTTGGATATTCAGAATTACCTTTTGTCCTGAGACAAGCCTGAATGTCCAGGACCTTACAGAATAATTAAGCTTTTAGACCAGGCATGGGATCACACAATAAAGTTCCAAAGGACGTTCCAAGTCATCTCTTTTATTGAAAACACATCTGTTCCACAGCATTATGTTACTTCTAGCACAGCATGTTTTAACTAATCTGCAACCTCAGAGACCTGTGAGCATGCACCTCTTACTTGGTCCTGATTTTTCTAGTGACACAAAGCAGTAGTCTCCTTCTGACCAGGGCAACACTGAAGGAAGGTCTGTTAGTGGTATTGAGGAACCATTCCTGCTCTGAATCCACACTGCAAGGTACAAGGCTTGTTTTGGAGCAGAGATTGTACAAAGATGATTTAAGAGTTTAGGGTGGAGACGTCCATCATACCTGAGCATCCTAGAGATTTATCAAAAGCTTTGATTAGATTGGAACATGCAATTCACTGTAAGCTTAGGCCAGACCTTTTTCCATTTAAAGTTTGTTTTCCTGACCCGCATCTTATAGCGACCAAAATAAATCAAAGCATCCAGGAAATTAATGGCGAGATTTATGAGAGTAGCAGTGGCAACAGCTGGAGCTTGTCTTGGCCAGTAACTGATAGATACATGCAGCACAAAGTGCAATATTTACTCAGACTTCGTCTGGATGCTAATACTGAGGTTTAATCATTGGAAAGCAAGACTTGGAGAAAACAGAAGCAAGAGAAAGAGGGAAGGAGGATAAACGCAACCATACATTTAGACATGCACCGTTTTAACAGTGTAAGTGAAACAGAACCAAATTTCACACACATTTTTACACTTCAGTCACAATGCAGTTATGATTCAGCAGTGGTTTAACAAATGCAGAGAACTTGCATGCACACACACACACACACACTTCTTTTCTGCCTTCTCTTTCCCAATGGCAGAGCCATGGTGGTGGTACAGAACAACAAACCATTCCTTCTGTACTTAGGGAAGGGGAGAAGATTTACAGCAGCTCCTATAAAGTTACTTGGCCAAAATCCTTCCATTGAACTGGCTCAGCACAAGTCAGTCTCCTGTTCCAGGGCAGGGATGTTCAAGGATTCATGTTCTGGGTGTTTGAAAAGGCTCTCCAGATCCTCCCCGTTATTAAAGGAGTCTCCAATAGCTGACTGAGACTATGGGATGTGCATAACAGAGAGGAGCCTGCTGCATGTCACAGATGAGTTTTACTGTCACTTGTGCCCACAAGCCCCATGTCATCTGGCACAGACATGCTGGCACCGCTGCCTGCACCCACAGCACCCAAATGCCAGGCTGTGATAGCTCTCCCACCAACCAGCCTCTGTGCTACAGCAGCCCTGGCCTACTGACAGCTACAACAGAAGGTCCCTCCTCACTGTTCACAGGGAGAAAAAGGAACAGGGCTTGCAGAAAAAGCAATTCTCACTTTTTAGAGAAAACAAACCTCAACTACAGCCATCTCCGTGGTTATTGTTATCATTACTAATTCATCTGGAGTGCACTGTATTGTAATAGCAAAGCCATGCAGTATTCATGCCAGCTGGGGACATGGCTGAGGTCCTTGTACCCTGCCCAAGATACAAAATGGTGTGGCTCCCCTTTTAATAAGGAGGTTTGGCTTTGTGCCCTGGGAAAAGAGCTGCCAAGTATCTATTCTGTGTGCAGTGATACCCCCTGCTTGTATGTGCAGCCCCAGGAAACAGTGCCTTAGGGAGCGGGACAGAGATTGGAAATCCTCAAAGGCCTGCACCACATTTCACCTTCCTCAAGGTCACTTGGTGGAGTTCGAACAGGACAAGGTGGCTTCCAACACGACACACAGACTGGTTCCCTCCCGCCGCCTTGTCACTATATGCCACCACACCAGAGGTCTCCATCTTCCCCACAAGCACTGGGATAGGCACTACCACAACTAATGTAATCAAACAGAAAGAACCCTGATGTCCTCCAACATTGATACCCTTCTCCAGAGAACACGTAACTGGCTCTCCCTGCTTGCAAGCTCTCCTCCTGCCTGGAAAGTCTTTTGCCCTTCAAGCTGAGAACAACAACATGGGGTTGATTTCCATTACCCCCAGCTTATTCACTGCAACAGATCACCTGCAAGCTGCAGCCCTGTGCCCATGCACAGGCTCCCAGCAGTTTTCTCTCAACTCTGGAAATGAAGGAGACCCTCTTTGCTAACCAAAACACTAACAAGAAAACCCCCATACAACCTAGGAGAGCCGGTGTAAAGGCTGTCCCCCAGAGCTCCTTCCAAAGCCATGAAACCTGTGTTGTGTGGCAGTGATGTCATCACCCTAAATATGAGTTAACAGGGCTTATGGTGAACGTCAGAGGAGAAGGACTTCTTTCCTGCAGTCATTCCCAGTAACAACCCTTTGCTTTAGCTTTATTTACCGTGATTGGCCAGCAAGGTCCAGAGAGGACTAATACACATTTAAGGTCTAAACTTTCCCAGATATAAATAAAAGAGCTATGTATGCACCACTATATAATTTCTATGTTCCTTCCCCTCACCTCTCTTCTCCTAATTGCATTTACAAAGTGCCAAAGGAAAACAGCCCCACTTGGTATGGAAAAGGTAATTCCAGGAGAGATTATATTGTGCTCCTGCAGTGACCAAGCATTATGCCTTCAGAAGAAGGCGAGTGTCACCAAGGTGAGCTCCTATGAGCTTCTGACCAAATACTACCTGCTTTTTAACTACTGCATCCTGTTGACTATATTTCTAACAACAGGAGAAATATCCTGTAGCTCTGTTCTTAGAGAGTGAAAGATCAATCCCAGGTCATTTCGATGCAGCCTGATCTTTGTTATGATATTGCTTCACAGACTAAGGTCAGCAATATAACTGACACCTTTTTAAATTACAGTGTAGAAACATTGCATAGAAGAGCACATAAAGTGCATGAGTTTAATGATCAAGCTCTCAGGTCGCTGCTAAACACACAAGGGAGAAGATTCTCTTTGCTCCAAGAGCATTTCCCACTGATGCTAAAGCATGTAGAGAAGAGAATACACCCCATAAACTTCCATTGCTCACTTTCTCCCTTGCTCTTTGACGAAGGAGTTGCTGATACAGACTTACAGGTAGGTAATACGCCTACTTCCCTCTATGCCAATGCTATAGAAAACCAAAAAGGTTTTTCCTTGCAAGGGCAGACAGTCACAAAGGACATTGTGGATTTGATTAAATCCTGCTTTCAAGCCATTCAATTGCTGTCAGGATTTAGTTGGGCTCAGATACACTGTCAGATACACTGACAAACACTGCCAGAAAGGACAATCTTCTTTCTTCCCTTCCCACCCACTGCCCTCACACTGCTGCTGCCTGCCTTGCACCAGCTGTGGTGCTTGGCTGATCCCTTGGAGAGTCAGCTCACCCCATTAATTGAGCATAAAATCAACGATTCCTCTTCCAGCCTAGCAAAAAGCCTTGGCTATCTCTAAACTTCTCTCAGAGTCTGATTTTTTCCACAGTCAGCTGGTATCCTGGCAGCATTCCAGGCATATATATCCTGGTATAATTGCTTTCTGGCCATTCACATTCCCGTAACGCTTCACTGCAAGGTACAGGTTATTTCACTTTGCACCCTAGACCAAGTGGAAGGAACTGCCACATGTCACTTTATCAGTGGCCAAATGTTGCGGATGAATAAGGTAGCTCTGAACAAGGAAAAATACTGGTCCAAGAAGAGGAAAGATTGCAGGTATTGAAACGTCTGCTGTGGGACTCAGTTCACAATTCACACAAAATGGGAGACGTGGTCATTTTCACAGGTGTGAGGAATCCATAGTGGTGAAGTTGTTACAACCTCGCAAGGAGCATCCAGAAATAAAAGCATCTATGGGATGAAACAGTCACCAGAGCTGTAGACAGAGCAGCAGTCCCTGCTCCAGGTGATGAAAAGGGGAATTTTGGGAAGGCTGCCCTGGATGGAGGCATCCTGCCTGCGCAGCACCCTGCTATGCCAACAGCTGCCATCAGACCTCAGAGCTGAAGCTGTCCCCCCTGCTCTGTGCTCGTGGCTGGGCAGGACACTCAGGGCTGGCCCAGGAGCACTGTGTGCCCAGCTGGACAGTCCATTCCTGCTCCCTGCCAGTCCGGTCTCTGCAGGGGAATGGGACCTGCCGGCAGAGGTGATTTGCTCCATGGTGCTTCTGCCAGCTCTGCCCCTCACCTCCCCATCTGTTCTTGGCCTCAGCCTTGTTTCCTTTCCCCTCCTCAGCTAACAGGGGTGCTTTGGGTAAAAGAAAGGTGGAAAGAGCACATCTGGACTAGATGTCCATCAGCATTGACGTTATGGACTTGTTTGCTTTTGTCGGGGTGCAAGTAACAGCTTTATTTCTTTAGCTGCTGGATTTCACAAGGAAAGGAGGAGGAAAGCTTCTCAGAAAACTGACTGGAAGTAGAAGGTTACATGGGGAAACATGGATACATGGAAGTCACAGCCAGGAGAGAAAAAGATAAGCCTAAATGTGCCTTACCAAGAGTGCCTCATGCCCCAGCTCTTCCCTCAACCCATAGGCACTGCTTCAAGCTCCGCTGGCCCCACAGAATTCACTTTACTAAACAGTAGTCTCATACTGACAAAATGTAGTTTTATCCACAATAACACACAGCTCTGAACCAGATCCAGCTTTTTGAACTTGATCACCCCCTTCCAACTGCATTTCTGTGTACTGGGAAACTCCCCCAGCCCTATAGGACAGGGAAATACAGCAGGAAATCCCACCCTCTCCTAAAATTTGTTGCTTCCAAAGGTTCCAGCAAGCTCCCCGTGCAGCCATGCCACATTTCCTTGTAAGCTCCCAGGTCACCGGCTCATAAACTATGCCTGAGTCTTTGACACATCTGCCTCCACTAAACCAAAACACCAAAGACACAGACTCCACAGCATCAGTACCTTTACAAGTCGGTTGCTCAAAACCCTCCTGGTTCCCTTGGGAACCAGGACTAAGAACAGTTTGAATCAAGAACTCAGTGCTTAAAACTTGCAAGTCTAAAACAATCCCACAACCTTGGACATTCAGTCTTTATTGTGAAGTACCATCCACAGCTCACCAGGATTTTGTGCCAGAATGGAGTCTAGCAAAACTAAGCAATGCCTTTAGTTCAGCCTCAGAGCCCTGCTGCTCTCTGCAAGCCTGATCCACGTGTGCAGCTACACAATCCCAAACCTTTGCTAGACTAAATAAACCAGTTGTCAAGTCTATTTATAACTAAATAACTTGGTAAAAAAAAAAAGAGTATATAAACCAGGTTTCAGAAGCACTCAACATAGTTAAAAAGCATCAAGTTTGAAACTCAGGCATGAAAATCCTTAGCTTAAAGACATGCAAAGTAATAAACAGGTCACTAAATAAGCAGCCTTACTTGAGAAGAAACAAGGCAAACATACCTGTCACAGCTCTACTGCTTCTGAGCATTGCTCCAAGCCACTCAAGGGTGCCAGACAAGGGGTGACCCTTTGAGCCTTTCCTCGCCTGGTATCCAACGTTGTGTGCATTAGCACTCAGACCAGGTGCTCATCCAGCAGCAGGATCCACTCCTAACCAAGGACCAGGTTTCAGACAAACACATTTTTGTCCAGCAGAAATGCTGCCTGACGAATGAACCTCAACAATAACACTATCACCTATTAGCAATCACAACCAGCACTTAGCAGAGACGTAGACCCACCAACACACTCCCACCGAAACACAGGCAGCACACGCATTCATCAACCTGGAATGTACATCACAGGCTTCATGGAAGCAGCTGCAGGTAAACCACAAGCAGGTGAGTTGAGTTATGGGAGGTTTGTTCATTGGCAAACAAGCCTTCACCTGCACAGGGCTCTGCCTGCTGCAGCTGCAGCAGGGAGGGCTGAGAGCCTGGGCCCTAGGAGCAGCCTGATGCCAAACCCCTACCAATGCACCCTTACATTCTAGCAGGGCTTGTGCCCTATCCAAGGGTAGAACAGGTTCCTCTGAATCACAAGCTTTCTGCAGCATGCACACGAGTACAGAAAAGGGAAGCTTTATGGAGGTAACGATTTATGTCAGTTACACAAACACTGATTCCTCTTAGAAATCACCTGCTAGACATGAACTGGTGGGAAGCACTGATGCTGATGATAGCCATGTGAAACCAATGCCTACTGAAGTAGTTTTCATATTAAACAGGTTCTCAGAAAACACCAATAAACTGAATTCTATGTCAAAATTAGTGGTTTTCACCAAATAACTTGTCATGCTAGAGGTGCTGAAATCCATTAAATCTCCAAAAGGCTCAGGGCTTCGGAAAGCCAGGTTATTCCTTTTCAGGAAGAGCTATTAACATGGATCATTTAAAAATAAAACTGTTTTAGTTTCTTCAGCAGCTGTTTTAGGAGACATTTTATAGTCTATCTTGATGCTTGATCAATTCAAATCCACATGAAGCCTATCACTTCCACCAACAGCACATTCACTCCAAATTGGAAGGTGAGCATCTTATTTATTTAATGACTGAGCAGGGTGGCTCTGTAAGGTGATGGTTTGACTTGTGAGACTGCACATGTGCAAGGGATTAACTAAAAACCACTTCTAAATATTCAGTATTCTGTGTGATAGCATCAATGATCAAAGATGCAGAGAAATCCTACTTATTAATTAATAAATCAGGCTTTAATCCCCAGATACGGAGCAACCAGAAATAGGAAGCTGTCACTCATGAAACATAAATCAGCATTTTCCATTTGTTTTCCCACCTGGCTAATCACAAACAGCAATGAAACAAGGAGAAAAAAATCACTGGCTTTTTGGGGAAAAAAAACAATGCCAAAAAGGCTTTTTTGGTCAATTGATTGTAATTGTGCAAAGAACATTATCTCAAATTTGATTTTCTGACCACGTACTTTAACAGAGAAAGCACGAAAGCAGGAGAGAAAAGATACGGCGTTTTTAAATGGCAAAACCTGCAAAGGAAATTGAAAATCCTCATCATACTCCTATTGATGCTGAGATTCACAGCAGATTTCCCAAGCTGTATGAATTTTTATCATAGATCACTTACATACCAATATTTACTTTCTTAATGGACATTTTCCCTTGAATGAATGCTAAAATGTGTACTGAAGCAGAAGGTTATAAGTTAATTGCTATTGTCATTTGTGCCCAATTACTGCCTCCACTAAAGCTGTCATGCAGCAAAGGCAAGAAAGAACCACCACCGCTGAGGGTGAATTTCCTGGCTTTTATCACTGTGTCAAAACGTTATCATTCTCTAATCACGGGTTTTCATGCAAAATAGCTCAAACGGCAGCAAAATCCCAGTTTATTAACGGCAAGGAGCAGGATAAAGCACCAAAGCAGTGCTTAAGTTTTTAGGAAGCTGGGGCTTGGAGGAAGTCCCAAACTAAGCCAAGCTGAGCTTTGTGTCACATGGGACTCTGGCTCTGCCGAGGGGCTTCTGAAGGGCTACACACTGCGTGGGCTGTGTGTAAAGGGTGCTGGAAAGTCAAAGAGGAGGGGTCCTGTAACACAGGGGATTTGGCACTTCCCTCCCATGGGCATTCACTGCCATGAAGCCTTTCAGCTTCTAAGTCTGGGGACCAGGAATCCTGGCACTCATCAAGGACACCCAAAACCAAGCTTACAGGGCTGTACATATCCTTGGAGTGCTCTTGCCAACAGACACCAGAGCTGCTCTCTGACTTTGTCTGTATTAAAACCATTTCTATTACAAGCTGGACCCCAACCAAAGATGCTGGAAGAGATCTGGACCAGAGTATCTCCTAGGGTGAGATATGTTCTCCTGGGAAAGGGGAACACACCATCAAATCTCGCTTCATAAAGAAGGAATTTCACCCCTAAACCAGACCAGTGCTCCAGCCTCTTGGGAGAGGAGTTTCCTCCTCAGACTCCACAAATCTAGCTTGTGGTTTCCTTAGCACCTGCCTAGACTCAACTCTTGCATCCCGTGAGCTATCTAAACTTCTAAAATAAGCTGAAATTAAATGTCCTGCATATATGTCACTTCAGTAGTTTATTTTTGGCTAAAACTAGTTATTTCAAGGTGTCAAATTTAGGGGACTGATTTTGATTCTGCTGCATAAGTATTTCAATAGAACAAATTCCACACCAATTCCACCGGTGAATTCATCAACCCCTTTCAACCCCATTGCAATGCTTTCCTCTCTGCTCAGCCCTGCAGCAAAGTAATCTCAAACATACAGAGAGCACAGGGGAGAAGATAACATAGTGTAACGGACTGTGACAGGAGATGACACAGCAATGCGGTACGATATCAATAGATCCACAGCTATCCACAGTTACAATCATTAAACAGCAGCTGAATCCACCGATGTGATTGTGCATGGATCACACACTTTCAGGTACGGCCGTTTTTGTGCAGCATTTGCAGATCAGCATTGGTTGGTTTTAATGCCATTAGGGAAGCTAACACACTCGTGCCTCTGCTCATGCGTGGCCTTCACTCCACACAGGAGGCTCTGCTCCTATCTGCAAACCTTTCCAGGTGCTTTCTGCAGAAACCACTACTGCTCACAGCAAAACTTCACCAAGATACAGGCCTGCTTCTAAGCAGCAGTGTTTGTAATAGATGTGTTTATAAGTCTCAGGAGCTCTTTCCCCAGACTCATACACGAGTCTTTCCCTGGAAATGAAGCATGAAAGTGTGGGAAACGATTCACAGCTTGATGACTGCATTTCCTTGGGTCTGCAAGCCAAACTACTAGGAGTGTGTGGATACACAGAAAGCTTATTTACAAATTAGGCAGCTAGAAAACTTGGATCAAAGGAAGGCACCTGTGTGTTCCCTGTGTTACAAATACTCGTGTTTGGTTGCCTCAAGCTGCTTGTTTCTTTGGGTACTGGGCGATATCCATTTCTGAGAATGATTTCTTACAGATTTTTCTCTAAAAAAAAAAGCATAGCAGTTTATGAATACCGCTGTTTCCTGCTTCTGAAGTGACCAAGGAATATCATCACTGGGTCAAACCATGACGCCATTACCAGACTCCTTGGGTATGGAAACCAGAGCAGCAGAGGAGAATATGCAGTACTGCACAGCTCCCAGATTGGGTGCTGGAGCATGTCCAACATTGACCATTTCTCCTTCCAATTTCTAGGATGAATGTCTCCCTTCCCAGCTAAAGGGCAATGATAACAGAGGGATCTGATACCTTCCGCTCCTGCTCTTACAGGCAGTACTGAAGCTTTCAAAGTACTTGCTGAGGCGCTGAAAAAAACCAGCCTCACAAACCTAAGACAGAATTCAGAAGCCTTGCATTAAATCCTGCTAAGGAGCAAACCTCCATCAAGTGTTAACCTGCGGTGCTTATGGCAGTGACTACCAAATTGGCTGAGTGCTCCACACACAGCTCGGAAAACCTGCCAGGCCAACTGTGTTAGGGCTTAGTTACCAGCTCATTAAAATACACGGAACTGACAGGGGTGAATTTCCTTGTCTGCTTTCCTAATCCCAGTTTTTATGTTTATGCTAAACAAATATCAAGTCTAAACTCCAAGTTTTCAGACTTCTTCCCTTGGGTTCAGATTGTGTCACCGGCACTACATGTGTTACAGATCACAGCAAAATGAGTAGCTGGAATCAATTACACTGTAAGAACCACGTCTTTGTTTGAACCCCTGGAGTAAGGAGTAATTTACTTTACTATTAGAAGGGATGACAGGCACCAGAACCCGCAGTGAATCGTTATTAAAACCAATGGATGGCTTATTCACACTATCAAGGAAGATTTAAGCCTAATGTATCCGGCTTTCACTGAGAAAACAGAATATACGTTTTAATTGAGTGGGTCCCTTGGATTTTACAAGTCCACGCTGACGGTATGTACTTCCTCAGTTTAGGAATAATCTTTAGAGATAAAGAACAACTGTTTTCTTTAGTTTATGTTATTAGAAGAGCAAGGATTTGCATTTGAAACTCACTAATGAGAGAAAACCAGGTAGCTTATTGTGGAATCCCATCCTGACCTCATGGTTGGTTGGTTGATAAATTGCTGTTGAGCTTTTTTAATCCCAAAATTTTTTAATTTTGGCAAACTTTTTGATCAGGAATTTGGGGAATTCATTTGGAATAACTGAAAATTAATTTTCTTTACAGCATTATACTGTGAGCTTCACGTATTTTATGTGATGTATGCGATGAGCACTGACATACAAAAGCTTTTATATTGTCTCTAAAACAAGCAAAGCCATTACTACACAGAAACAACTGAAAAACCCTTCAACTTGCTTTGCTGTTGCAGATCGAAGCTTTACCTCGCTGTGTTTCCCCAAGTTCCTCCCAGGTGGTGACATCTCGCTCTCCAGGACCCCTCTGACCTGATTGTCCCTAGGCTGGTCCTGGCGAGAGTGGTCACCGCTCCTCTCTGCTCAGAGATGTTTGATTTCCCCTTCCCACCCTTCCTGCTTTGGCCACTACTCAAGGAAGGGCAAGAGGCTGCCTGGAGTGAGGAACGGTGTGTGGAAGCCCACCCCGTCACACCAGGAGTGTGGCTGGGTGGCAGCTGGCCAGGGCAACTCAGCGCCACCAGAGAAGTTCAGCAACTTCTGATGACCAGAGAGTGCTGCGGTTCATTCTTCTCACTGCTCGTGCATTTAAGAATGGCAAAGAGAAGAGAGGCAACAATTTCCTTCACAGAGTCACAGAGCCATCAGGGTGGGAAGGGCCCTCTGGAGATCACCCAGTCCAACCCCCTGCCACCTGCAGGGCCACCCAGAGTGGTCACACAGGAATGTGTCCAGATGGGTTTGAGATGTCTCCAGAGAGGGAGACTTCACAACCCCCCTGTGCAGCCTGTGCCAGGGCTCTGCCACCCTCAATGTAAAGAAGTTCTTGCTCATGTTGAGGTGAAACTGGTTGTGGTTTAGTTCATGGCCATTGCTCCTTGTCCTGGCACTGGGCACCACTGAAAAGGGGCTGGCACCATCCTCCTGGCACCTGCCTCTGAGATACTGATCTGCATTGATGAGATCCCCTCTCAGTCTGCTCTTCTCCACACTGAACAGGCTCAGCTCCCACAATCTCTCCTCATGAGAGAGATGCTACAGGCCCCTGAGCATCCTTACAGATATATTCAGAACAACAATGTATTTCCAGTAACAGGGGTTCATACTACTGGCCCGGTTTCACCATGGCAATTAAAAGGAAAGAAATGCTTTCCTGATGCTGATGATTGCCTTCTGGAGGCTGCTGTTAGGCTTTATCTCCAGTCACAGGACTCTCAAAAACCCCAAATAATCCCTGTAGACAAGCATTTGCCTTTCCAGGTTCTACTTGATCAGTAGACATCAGGAATGCCTTTGGTCATGTGCAAGTCTTGGTCATGAATCAGCAAGCTGGAAATCTACCACCTCAGCCCAGAGAGCAGGCTGGACCTTCACCCTTTAAAAATCCTACTTTGAATTAGTTGGCTCATCTTTCTTACACGAGTGTTGCCAGGACTGGAAACTGAGGGAAACAGGAAATGCCCATCACACTGTGGAACACTGGAAAGGTGAGGGCTAGCCTAAACTGGCTCTAGAAAAGATGTGAAAGGCAGGTGTGAGGCTGCAGCAAAGGTGAAGGCTGGCACTTGAAATGTCACTTTTTATGACAAGAAGGGTTTTATTAGTAAACAGAAATGTTCCTGTCTGGAAACATGCCATATGGTCTTCCAGCATGGGTCTTCTCTGCTCTGCTTGCTCACGTGAGCTGGCAACAGCAAGAGGAATGTCTGTGCGGTCAGCAGCTGTACATCTTTGCTCATGACACAAAGGAGTTTGCTGTTAAATGCCCATTCCTCAACTATTTAATCTTTGCTCACAAGGAAAAGAGATGCAATTATGTGTATGAAAACTGAAGTGCTCAGACAGAACATAACTGTGTCCTCCAACAAACTGTGTCCTCCAACAATCTATGTCCTCCAACAGACTATGTCCTCCACCCAGCCCTGGCCCACTGTATGAGGGAATACCCTTACACCAAATTTACAGGACCTTTAAAGAGCACAAAGCTATGAGAGGCATGGGTAGACTAACTGGGCACAGACTATCAGGACTAAGCAGGGAACAGATTTTGCCTTTTAAGAGCTGAAATGCAAAACTCTTGAGTTAGCTAGGGATTAATCTGAACCCCCCGGCTTGAGTCAAAAAGAAGTTGTTTGTTTTTTTTTTGTTTGGTTTGCATTTTATTTGTATTTCTACAAAACCAGTGCTTTAAGTAGCGAAGAGAAATGTCTTGTTGTCAAATGCTTGGCTTTCAAAAGCCATCTATTCAGTTTTTTAGTCAAAAACTATTTGCCCAGCACTATCTACATTTGTAAAACTGCTGGGACTCTTCAGCTACTATTCAGGCTTTGCTGCAGGCTTGGGATAGTGCAGGGCAAATCTGCCTTTACTGAAGCAGTCAGCAGCTGAGCGAGGATGGGGAGGTACTGGGGGGCAGCAGGGGGCACAGTAGCACTGTCAGGCTTGCAGTAACACCACATCAGTGAGGTTCACTTGGGTTTGTCTTCCTCACTGTTCTCTAAGGACCAAGCATCCTGAAGGTCTGTAAGTTTTGGTGATTTCCTGCAGTGCATGCTCGAGGAGGACAGAAACTCTTTAGGCGTATTTTCACAGTCACTGTTAAATGCCACTTTAATTAAAGACTTGGGTTAGACTTTGCTAACATTTTTAAAACCATACATTAATTCTATGAACTACAGATCACCTCGTGGAATGTATTTAGAATTACTTGAGACTATCCTAAGAAACTGAGGTTTTCTATTAGAAAAGAAATGACCTTAGTCTGTTGACTGGCTTCTGAAAATCTCTCAAAATCTGTCTATGTGTTTAAGCTGTAAACACAGCTTAGGAAAACAAGTGTCTTGATAAGATAGAAGCAATTCCTCTAACTTCATATGTATATATATGTATGTGTGTGTGTGTGTGTATCAAAGGCAAGTGGGATTTTTTCATTGCAAAGACACACATATAAGTTTAGGAACCTCAGCTATTCCATGGTCAATGGCTTCATAGCACCAGGACAGTTGTGAAAGCACCAGCCTGTTTTCTTTGACTTCGTACAGAGAAGGGTAGAATTGGTCTGACTTCATCTATTTTTTTCCTTAAAAGAGTTGAGAGCAAGCGAAACATTTTCTAAAAGAGAAAATTCATAAAAGAATTCAAGAGAAATTTCATAAAATTTAAGAGAAATGTCATAAAAGGTCAAAAGCTACCAAAAATTATCTAAAGAGTAGTGTCAGACAACCAGCCCTCACAGCAAATGCTCCCTCTGGTATGTGACACTCACCTGCACTGTTTGTAATATGCACTGGATAATTTGACTTAGAAAATTTCAAAGGTGACAACCATTTTATTACCCCACAATTAAACAGCAAGTTAGTTTGGAAAAACATTACAAGTATATTTTAACAGTACCTTGAGGAAGGCCCCTGGAAGGTCTAATCTAGGAGACCTGAAAGCATCAGTAGAATTGAAAATTCTTGGCCCAGCTTACATTTGCCATCATCCTGATTATATCACATCAGAACTTGGGAAATTACTTCAGTGTTCATTGCCCATTTTATGACTTGTTAAGGTCAGTTTAAAACTCAGCTGAATCCTATCTGAATGTCTAAAATGTGGATCTATGATATATAAACCTGACAAATTATTTCAGCAGTTTCTGCACAGGACCTGTACTGGCTTATGTATTACATCAGCTGAATCATTGTAAATGATAGGTGAGCTCAAAAGACACACAATTTTTGTTAATAATTTGTTAAAGTGATATTTAAAGACAATATTCAAGACTTCCAATGGACCAATTAACTGTGCTATGCACGTCTTCCCAAAGACACAAACAACAATCATTAACTGATATTCACATCTGCATGTAGTTTACATTTGAGGGAATATTTTAATTAAGCTCTTCTCCATTGAAAGATGTTAGTGTAATCTTAATGATCTAGCAGGGAAATTGGAAATGAAGCCCAAACTCAGCTTTAGACTGTCAAACATATTAAATGGAACCAGAGACCTTTAGCTGCAGCATTGTATTTCTTTACCCATAATCTCTGACAACCAAGAGTATCTCATTAAAAAGCCATATTCCGTATGTGTGCCCTGCATCCTTCAATTCAGCTGATGCTCTCCCTTATCAGATGGACTTTGAACTACATAAGCTGGGATTTTTAAGGACATGTGCCTGCATCAGGTTGTCATAAAAAAGCACAAACTGAGAAAAAGTCTCATGGCAAAAAAAGCCTGCATGCCTTTGGCCATGCACACGGGGCTAATATACATGGTGTTCTCTGGAAAAAGCCCTGGAAAATTAGGGTGGCAGCATCTTGCTGTGCAACAGAAGAAACAGGACTGCATGGGGAAGAAAGATGGGCTTGCTTATGAAGTATTTGCTCAGGGCACTAAATTAAATCCCTGTTAATGAATTTAATTATATTTTCCAAATTTCTGAGGGCCTGGTTTTACAGTTTATGCAACTTTTGCATTGAGTCACACAGCACGTGTTCAACAAATGTGCAGGCTCTCATTAGCTAGACTCAGAAATCAAACACTCTTCTGAGGGCACCGTAGTCTTCATTCTCCTGTCTCATACCTATGGAGCCTTTCGCTGCTGGGTGACAGAGGCTGCCCCATGCCCACCCAGCAGGTCTCCTGCTTTCCCTTCTATTCCCTCACTTGGTGGCTTTTCTCTATGATCTCTGCATAATGATGCCTTACGGCTCCCAGACCAGACTCTTCTCTAGCAGGTCTCCCTACCTGAAGCTTCCTTCTCCTAGATTCTTTGATAATGCCTTCAGTTACCTCCTTAATTTGACAGAGGGCTAGATCTTCCGAATTTAAATCCCCAAGCTACTTTCTTCACTCCCCCCTCACCCTCCCAGTCCTAGCAACACCTAAAGCCTTTTTCTTCTGTGAGTTATGCAGCTTTCCTGCTCCCCAGTCCCCGCTGTGCATCTACACTTCTTACAACTGAAGCCAGACGTTTTCCTCCTGTGCAGTCTGTCTGTGATCACAGCAGTACTGAGCCCAAGGTAAAAAGCAATGACCAATGATTCACATGCAGAGCTTTGCTACCCACACAGCTACTCCCTGAACTGCAGGAACCAAGCTTCATTTGCTAACACAGCCCTTCATTGCAGTG
The DNA here is from genome assembly GCF_028554395.1 of Pezoporus wallicus. Classification (NCBI taxonomy): domain Eukaryota; kingdom Metazoa; phylum Chordata; class Aves; order Psittaciformes; family Psittacidae; genus Pezoporus; species Pezoporus wallicus. The sequence continues at coordinate 1,287,927 of NW_026639584.1, forward strand.
CAGCTTTCACGGCAACAAGCATCTTGGGGTGGGTGCCCCTAGTGCCTTTGAACACAGGTCTGTCAAGTCAGACAGTCCAGAAATAACTCACCTTGAAAGAGAGCGCTTTTGTCTGAAAACATAGCTCCTCGCTTCAAGGCAAAAGTGGCACAAGGTTTTTCCAAATGGAGCTGCTTCCTAGCTTCATTTCTAATGTACTGACCCTAAGTATATTAATGATCAGTGGGTGAAATGAGCGACAGGATTTACCAAGAACGTTAGCTCTGAAATACTGCAGCATCTCATGGTTTGAAGAAGCAATTAAACTTGATATAGTTGGGAGAACAAATATTCCCAAAGTGGAAAGCACATGTTCAGTTTGTGATGGAAACAAGCAGAAGAAGCCATAACAGTGAAGTGGTAACACACACACCTGAATCATACATGCTGCTTCTGCCTCTGTGTTTTGCTGCATTATTTAACAGGAATCATTCGAAGTGAAGAGCTGTCACCACTGCCACCAAACTTACATCTCATCCTAATAAATCAGCAGAACTCTGGAGCTGGAACCATTACAAGCTTTTTAAACACTTAAAATAGGCCATTTATCATTTTCCCCCTTTGGCCAGTTAGTTCTGCAAATACTGCAAACTAATTCCAGCAGAGAAGAGAGGGGCTGGTATTCCTTTGGTATGACCTTCTCTCTTTAGAAGGGTTTTCTTTACAGCAGAAATTTGTCATCACAGCACTAGTTCCAGCTACTGTGCCAGAATGTCCCGTTTGCAGCCAAACATCACATCTGTACTTCTGAATTCACCTTCTCAGCTTAACTCAAGGTCACTTCATTTTCTCCTTCAGCATCATTTAGCCCTCACATCCCCAGAACCTCATCATACTCCTGGCTCCCTTCATGACTCCTCAAATGTCCTTTCAGTCTTTTCCCATTTCTCTCTCCTAACTGGTCTTTTGGTTTCTGGTTCCTGTAGGTCTCACTTGAGGTTTTCCTTCCGCTTACACCTTTCATGCTGCGGACGGCAGCACAAGCTCTCTTCTACAGCTGCAGAGCTACCCTTGGAGCAGGCCCTTGCACAGAGCTTGCCCTTCAGCTCTGCTCACAGACAGCACTGCCTGAGACAAACACACAAACGTGCACTGCCCTGTGTGTCCCCCAAGGCTCTCGCCAGCCTCACCAGGAGCTGAGGGTCCAGACAGAGCCCTGAGGCTCCCTGCGTACACCCCCGTGGTCTCTTTCCCTTTATCCCCCTGACAAACCTCCAGAGCCAAGGAGGACACCACAGACTCGGATCTTCTCCACTCTGCTGCTACAGACAATCTCTTGGTCCACACTGCAGCAAATAAACCCAGCAAGTGGCTGCTTTTATTGGCATTTTTCCTGTCACGAAGGGAATCAGCTGCTGCTGGATCCTGCCCTTTTCAGTTTGGTGGCATCTTTCAGAACAGAAAGATTCGGCAGAAACTTCTTGTCAGCTGGAAGCACCTCTGGACTTCTAACATTCGCTAGCACAGGATGGCAGGTCTGATATAAAATCTGAACAGTGGCTAATTGACTAGTTCAAAGTAAAGGAACAAATCTGCTAAAGATAGCCCCAAAATAATTTGGGATTCATTTATTTTCTTTAACTAGAAGCGTGCTGTTACAGTGATGTGCCACAGAGTTCACAGTAAATGCCAGTGAATCCTACAATGAAGCCTGCTGTATTTGCATATGCAATTAATGCTGCATATGGTAGTTTGTTAGTTATCTCTTTAAAGTGTTCAGTAATCTGCACTTCAAGAAGTACCACACCATGCAAGGCCTTTAAAGCGCTTTCCAAACATATTTCATTAATCTTCAGCAACTTCTTAGAGGTGCACATTGTCGTCCTTACTCGAACAATGGATAAAACTTTGCGCAAAGAATTAATGTACAGTTCTCAAAAGCAGTTAGCTTAAAAACCTGGCTGTACATCAAAGGCCCAGAAGGAAACTGAAAAGGTCCAAACACTAGCAATAGGAGTAACCAAGCCATGGAAATACTTCCATGTGAGGAGAGATCAAATAGAGTAAAGGTACTTAAAAGAGAATGAACATATGGCAAAAGAGGAATAAGGAGACACAGCACAACTTGCCAGTGCCTCTTCCCTCTTCATCATGGTTTAACTGAAAGCTGCAAGTGGAGGTGCAGTGAAACTCAAATGCTGATAGTTTAAAAAGAAATAATACTGTGTACAGCTACAGTGCAAATGTGTAGCTGGCACAAACTTACGGCCATAAGACCTCTTTGGGGCAAGAAGGGCTGGGGTGGGCACAGTGCTCAGGAGCAGCATCCCTCCTTGGCAAGGCTGCATCTCTGACTCAGCCTCCCCATGGGCTGTGGGAGACACCAGTGTGAGCAGCAGCTCTCAGTGAGCTCCCCTCGTCACCCTGAATGGGGTTGTTCCCTTTACAGCCACTTGTGCTCCAGATAAATGCAGTACCCCTGCATCCTCCATCACCCTGCACAGGGATACAGAAAGCCAAGATGCACCATTTATGTTTCCTAACACACACTGCTGGAATCAAATCTGGTTTACGTTATTAACAAACAATACATGATACTGGGTTTGGAATATACCTCCCAGATAAAAATATGAACTCACAACTGTTGGGGAAGATTTTATACTTTTCTTTCTAGCCCTAGCACTTCTGTTGATGCATTCTGCTCCTGCCTCTGCAACTGCCACTGTAAGAGTCTTTATGTCACCGAGGACAAAAGCATGAGGTGACTTGACTGCATCTGGGCCTTTCAGAAGAGCAGTAGAAACAAACCAGGCTTGCAGCCAGGGCTGGGTGGCCTGCAGTTTGCATCCCACCCTGGCAGTGTTCAAGGCCAGGTTGGATGGGGCTTGGAGCAACCTGCTCTAGTGGAAGGTGTCCCTGCCCAATGGCAGTGGTTGGAACTGGATGAGCTTTAAGGTCCCTTCCAACCCAGACTGTTCTGGGATTTTATGAATAAGGTAACCTGCCCTGCTGTCATGAGAGCCGTAAAGAGGGGAATTATTTAATTGCTGAACTTATTTGGTTTCTGAAATCAACAGGACAATTGCCTCAAAGACGAATGTCTGAAATCCATACTGAAGGAGAAGGCGCTAGCTGGGTAAAAAACAAAATCTCAGCTCCTATCACAGCAGAAAGCTTAATAATCCAGAGTACCAAATCCGGAAGATAAGAGGAATGCAGCTTTCTGTGTGTGAGACCATGCAAAAAAATGACCTTGAGCAACAAGGGCTGGAGCTTCTAGAAAGTGGTAACACACAGATATGCCTGGAAAAGACATGATATTACCAACAAGGGTGTAGAATTCATCAGTTTTTTCACATCGGATGAGGAAAAAAATTCAACTAGAAAAGGTGTCATCCAGACTGGACTCTAACCAGAAGTATGGACACTGATAAAAATCAGTGACAGGGGACTAGATTTTTTAATAGGGAAGGAAGAGGTTAGAGGATACTTAGATAAGCCAGAGGGTTTGAAACTGGCTGGGCCTGATATCCATCCTCAGCTGATGAAACCTCAGGGCTGTTCAGAGTTATTGGCAGGGATGAGGTGCAGAAGACTGAAACAAGATAAATACACTTCCTGTCTTTACAAAAGGCAGAGGATGAGGAGATGGGGAATTAAGATACCTACCAGCTTAGGTGCAGTTCCTACAAACAAATAAAACTAAACAATTGGTAAGCAGAGAGAAAATCACAAGAAAATAAGTGGCTGCCTGATTGGATCTGTTCAGAGTAATTGATGTCGAACCAATCTCATTTCCTTCAGACAATAGATTTTGCGTCACGTCTTGATTCCTGTAAAGCTTTTCACAGTAGTTCAGCTCACTTTCTTGTATCTAAGCTAAGAAACCACAGTCTGGATGAAAATACTAGGGGGTGGATGCAGAAGTACTTGGAAAACTACTCAAAGTAGTGTCAAAGGTTCATTCCCAAAATAGAAGATATAAAAAACCCTGAGCCTCATGGGGGACTTGTCCTAGGCCTGTCTCAGTTATTATGGATAGCAGATGAATTAGTGTGCTTATTAGGCTTGCAGGTAATACCAAACTGGGAAAGAGGGGAAATAGGTTGAAGAGCAAAGGTAGATTTAAAAATCTCTTACAACAAACACAACTCGGTGGTTTATTCAACAGGAACAAAAGAAAAATCTGCATTGATGTTGGAATAATCATCTCACAAATGTGGGATGGGAAACAATTTTACTGGGATTAGAGCTCCATAAAAATCTTTAGGAGCTATAAAGGATGAAAGCCCATATGTTACAAAAAAAACAGGCAAATGCTTTTCTACAAACACAGTGATAACTTACAAGACAAATGAAACAGATCTTCTAACTCTTCTCCATATTATCAAGGCCTCAGCTGGAGCACGAGGTCCAGTTTTGGCTCACACACACCCAGAATGATACAAGACAACTACAGGAAGTCCAGAGCAGTGAGAGTGATCAATCTAATAAACAAGACCTAAACAAATTGAGGTTGCTCAGGAAAGGAGAGGCCAAAAAGAGATGATAAAGTACACAAAAGACCAGTGCAGAGGAAGAGGTCCAGAGAAGTAACAAGCTTCAAGTTTTGCAAAGATGAATCAATTTGGTATGAGGAAAAAGCTTTATACGAGAAACAGTAAGAAAGCACTGAAATATATTATCTATTTGTGGAGTAAATAGAATAAATGGAATAAATTCATGGAGACCGGAGCCTCCACGTTGGTGGGATTTATGGACAAGTCAGAAAACAGCTGCCAGAAGCTGCCTTGGGGCAGATGTATGGATCAAATTGGGTCCAGAGGAGCCTATGTCATGGCAGTGCCTGTGCTGCCTTATGCCCACAGGGCAGTCTGCCAGCTTGCCTCAGACACACCAGGGGAAACTATCGAAGCCAAACAGATCCTCTGTGTTTGGTATGGAAACTACCTGAAAAAGGTGTCTTCCCTTTTCCTACTAAAGCCCTTCCACACCTTAATACCTTGCTCACATGTATAATGTGCTAAAGCTCTTTACAAAGCTGTAGGTATTAAAGGACATTAGGAGATGTGATGATAGATGAAATTCCCAGAAAGAACACGCAAGAAAGGCAGTGACAGAGCAAATAGTGCTGTTTCCTCTGGCTCAGGCACTCTTGCTATTGCCAGCTGCTCACTCTCTCCTCCACTATTTTCATACGGATGTACAACATTCATTAACCTTTCTCACCAGACCAGAAAACTAAGATCCCCACTCCTGAGCCGTTCAGGGAGTTTTTGCTATCTTGTTCCCATGCATAAATTTAGAACCAATGCAATTTTCTGGACAGCAACTTGTTGATTATCCGAATTCAGGCAATAGAACTAGGCTGTACCAAACCACAAGCTCTCTATCAGGTAGCTGCCATGAGGCTGGGACACACCACCCTGACACCGCTCTGCTACAATGAGGCCTTTACATTTCACCGGAAATAATAAAAGCAGCTGTTTGTACCTGTCTGAGCCCAGTTCTCCACACAACATTTTAACACAAAATCATGCTCTGCAATGAAATGAATTCTCTCAGTTGCACCCTGGGACATGCTCCTGGAGGCGATTTCTGCCTTCTGCAGCATGGGCTGCAGCCTGCTTCCCGAAAGCCTCTTTTATCAGCAGCCACCCTGCTACTGCACAGACCTACAATTCATTGCAGCCGTGGATTTTTCCTGTTTTCCTGGCTTTTGGTGCTTTACAGTGAGTCCTGCAAGTATCCTGAAGAGTGAATGCTTTATGGGGTCCCTGGCAGCCTGTGGCTAGAAAGGGCTGGACTTGACATCACATCACCCCTTCTCAAGTCCCTTTAACCATGCTCTGGGGGTGGGCAGCAGAGCCCCTGGGTGCTGTCTTTGTGCTTGTCTGTTCCTCACACCTCCCTTTTCTATTTCCATTGCCTGTGTCCTGGTTTATGGTGCAGGAGGCTGTCACACTGCTTCGCTGTACTGCGAGATTGCTTTATCATTTGCATGCGGGTGTATTTGCGCAACGGCATGCCGAGGAGTTCAAAGCTGTTGTCTCGCTTTCAAAGTCATCCTTGTGTGTAAGTTGTCCTAAGTCGGATGTGAACCAGGCTTGTGTTTTTGTTCTTGATTGAGCCGTGCTGCAATATATCCTTTTTAAAACTCCAGCTATTCTGGGAGAGGTGTATAATTTAATATGTTCAATAAATTTCTTGTCAGGCATTCACGTACAGCTTCCTTCATCTCGCACGCAGACGTTTGCTTTTCCACAGTAATTGGATTTGCTGCATTTGTGTTTACTTTTACGACCCATGGTAAATGCTTCTTTAGTAGCTGGGGGCTATTAAAGGGCTTGCGAAGCCTCCAGCAGCCTAGCAGGTAGGGTCTGTGAAGCTTACAGTGCTAGTTTTCGGGCAGTTCAGAGTCCTTTTTACATAGGGTGTTAATGTACAAATGAGTATAGCTTCAATACTACATTAAGCAAAAGCTCCTGTGTACAACAGCAGCTGTGGGCATGCAGTGTAGGGTTATTAACCTGCTCTGCTTAGATGCACAGCAGTTCAGTATTATCTGCAGAGGGTCAGCCCCAAGCATCCAAGCAGACACCAGGAAGAAAAACTCGTCTCACAGGTGTTCTGTAAAGCCCATTCACACAGAACTGGCCTCCCCCTTGAAATCAAAGTCTGTAGACACAGTGCAGGGGAGAACCTTCAAGACCTTCTGTGGGGACAGAGCCAATGTCCCAAGAAGCTTAGAGCCATGAAGCTGACCCAGGCCTGCAGAAAACAGAAGATCTGAAGGTGGCAGCTGCATGACGTCTGCAGCCTGGACAGAGATGCACCATCTCTGCCTGTAAAACAGAAGTCAAGCTAAATAGTCCCCTTTGCAAGCATTATGAGACCTGATGGGGACAAGTGGAAGGCTGTTGCTACTGGGATAGGGAGCAGCCATGCCATAAATAAGCAAGCAGGCTCTTTGCTTCTGCTGGCTTGATTAGTACAATACCCAATTCTTTATGTTGCCACCAGTTTCTTTTTCTGTTGAATAGATGTGAGAGAGTCAGAGCTGCAGGAATGAAGGCAGGCAAGGAGAGAAGTCAGGAGTAATGATGGCTTAAAAGACAGGGCTGCAGGAGATTGCTCATGGGGTTCACTTTTCAATTTGTGCCTTGTTTGCATTGGTGGTACTCAAGTTTCTCCCAGAAGTCCCATCGCATTTGTTTTCTTTTTTCTTAACCATATGCGTGTGTGTACCTGGAGTTGTCATTTGTGCTCAGTATTCAATGACAACTGCTTTCAACCTTTTCCTTTAGTATTTAAAAGGCCCAGTGGGGAGTTCTAAACGCTGAGCTCCCAAAGATGCTTTTAAAATCAAGAAGCAAAAGTGCAAACAGCTGCAGGGAGCACTACTGAAACCTTCAAAAGGTGGGAAGGGGTATAAATGCTCCAGTACAGCCTGCTGATTCACTGCTTGCTCCTGCAGGATACAAACCTGCCAGCAGTGCCTGCACTCTCCACAGCAGCCCTGACCTTCTTGTTCTGAGCAGCACTGACCACAGGCTTTCCCTGAGCCCCTTTGCAGGGACAGACTGGTGGTAGGAACTTGATCCTTACAGAGCTCCCCACTACTCTTCAAACTCTCTGCTCTGCAAGAAGCTGCAGCACAGGATCCTCAAGTCTGATAAACGTGAAGAGAAAAATCAAGAAAAGCAAATGCCCAGCAATAGGGGCAGTGTATGGCAAGCAGATGGCCAGCAACAGAGAACCTCCTGACATGGAGAAACAAGCCAGCATGCAGTTGTGCTAGGAACTAAACTTAGGTCAACAGGAAACAAGTGACCTATTCATGGTTTTGGGAAAGAAAACAACAGAGAAAGCAATTACTGGAGCTATATTTATTTAAGGAGAAAAACCAGGGTGTGGTAAAAGAAAGAGATGAGTGATAGAATAGGCAACAGATTCAGGTCTCCCTAGTTCCACTACTGTATAATGATTTGCTTTTGTCATCTTAGTAAAATTCTATTAGACGTAGCTCACTTGCTATGCCAGACCTGATGCCCCTCGAGCTGTAATGTATCCTGCCCTGCCAAAAGAAAGTCCCAAGATGGGTCCACGGCTGCTGCCCATGCAGGCGTCAGCCTGCCTTGAGCATCAGCATCAGTACCACACAGGGACACCCTTGATGGCCATGGATATAGAGGAAGTGCAGAAGGAGCCCTCTGGTTCATAACATCTCTTTGGTTCACTGCACCCTAACCTGTCCATCTCCAAGGCTGTATTTAACCTCTTCAGATGTCATAGAAGTGCTTTTTCTTCAGGATATTTCACTCCTGTGGGCTCCCTTTCTCCTTTTTTTCTGATGTGGGAAGATATCTCCTAAAGTGGGATCCTTGAAGTCCTCCTCTTGCGTTCATTTCTGGGCTGCCTCTTCACCCTGCGCTTTTTGCTCATACAAGACAATGATCCTCCACCCTCAGTGTATAACACTGTGACACCTGACAGAACTACAGTATACCACCACTGGGGTAGAAGAAAATAATTTACCTACATTTTCGATGAAATACATTCATTCAGTGTTGTCGTGGTTTAAACCCAGTCAGGTAACTTGTTCACTCACTCCCCCTCTTCTTGCCCTCCCCCTACTCCCGGAGGGACGGAGAGGAGAATCGAAAAGAATGCAACTCCCACAGGTTGAGATAAGAACAGTTTAGTAACTAAGGTATAACACAAATCACTGCTGCTACCACCAATGATAATAATGATAAAGGAAATAACAAGGGAACAGAATACAACACCTCAGCACCAGCTGACCGATAACTCGCCCCCCAAGCCCGACCAAGCTCCGACCGATACCTCCTCCAACCCTGCAGTCTCCCAGCCCTTCCGGCTAACTCCCAGTTACATCCTGGGCATGACGTGCTGTGGTATGGAATACCTCTTTGGTCAGTTTGGGTCAGGTGTCCTGTCTCTGCTTCCTCCCAGCTTCCCCTCCTCCCTGGCAGAGCATGAGGCTCACAAAGTCCTTGGCCAAACCAAAACATCCTTGTTATCAGCTCTGTTCCCAGGCCGAAAGTCAAAACACAGCACTGCATCAGCTACCAAGAAGGGGAAAAATGACTGCTACTGCTGAACCCAGGACAAGTGTGTATTAACCAGGACACTACACATTAGTGGCTGTATGTGCGACAATGGGAGCACAAAGCATTGAAAAATGTGCTATAGAAAGCACAATAGCACAGTATTTTGAACTATATGGTAAATGAAAACTAACACACATCACAGTTTTATGGAGTACCTCTTCTTTTTCCCCTCCTAAAATATGTGTATTGTACAGTAAAAGTTTCACGGGAATGAGCTGGGGTGGCAGCTGGGGTGGAACCAGCTCCCTGAAGGTAGCAGAATTAGGTCGTCTCAACACTGTTGGGATGTTTATTGAATTCATCTTTTTCCACCTCATCAAATGACACAGTAGAAGAAATTCTTTAAGAATAGTAACAATTCAGAGGTCAGGACAAAAAGCAAAAAAGGGGGACAATTTTGACAACTGGTAAAATCCTTTGAATCCAGGAGAACTGAACTATGAAGCAATTTTAAACACAGAAGCATCCAGTTAGGACAAAAGTGGGTCAGGTGTTTAATGGAAAAGCACAGACTACAGAAAAAAGTTTTTCCCCACTTTACAGTGCAGCAAACTTGAATTAATAACCAGCCCAAAGCTAGAGGGTTTTGAGATATGAAATTGGCACTTTGTCCGTATGAAGTTGGTATTAGTAGAGTAACATCCTGTGAATGCCCTAGAGAGATGATGTCCACCACAGTGGACTCTGTGGGAATCATGGGGCCAAAGAAGCTCCTTTCAGAAAGAATTGAGATGATGAAGCTGTAAATAGAGGCAGGTTTTCATATAAGCTCAACTATATCTTGCATCCAGTTTCCACCTGCCTCGTCCTGCGGTAAGGTTTTTCAGTGGTATATACGTTCCCTGAATGCGGATGGAGGTGCAATGCTGACATGGAGCCATGCACCATTGCTGACACGTTAACTGAAGCTCCAACATGACAACAGCCTACAGTGACACTCAGAGCTCACCCTTCCTTGTGCAGATACAATTTCCCCTGGGGAACCCAGCAGCTCCTGCCTGAGGTAAAAAGTCTCAGAAATTTCTGGAGGCTGATTAGGATGCTAAAACCTGTGTTGTCCTGGTTGTGAGCTCCTTTAGGGTTTCCAGCTCCTCTTGAGCTTTAAAACGTCCCTCTAGAGCCTTCCAGGGTGCTATCCCCAAGGGTGCCCACTCATCCTTGGAGAAGGAGAAGAGCACACATCACTGGTGAACCTGTGTCTGCAACACTGAGCCTTCCTGTACTATGTATCTGCTGCAGCTCAACAGCACAAATCCATTCCTTACACTCTAGCGCAAGACCCTTCCTAGGTTTCTGGGGCTGAAGTAGTTTATACAACTGGAGCATGAAATGTTGTGCTATTTGTGAGGCTTTTTTATTGTTACTATTATTTTTAACTCCTTTGTTGAGTGTTTAGGCAAAGAAGCTGCCTGGTATGCACTTGGACAAGGTACCAATGGCTCATAGGCACAAGACACTAACCATAGAATCACAGACTGGTTTGGGTTGGAAGGGACCTCAAAGACCATCTAGTTCCAACCCCCTGCCAGGGCAGGGACACCTTTCACTAGATCAGCATTTTCAGTGCTTTACTTCTTTGTCATTTTATTTTCTATGTGATGAGAGAGTACTAAAATTTGTCTGTTTCTTAAAGGGCATCGCTCAAAAAAAGGCTAAAGAGGTTGTAGGTGCTTTTGACTCCTCAGACACGATGAAGCAAAGTTTTGGCATGGCTGAGGGAATCTCTTACAGGCTTTTTCAGGCTGAAACTTATATATAAATGTCTCCATAGTCTAAATTTTAGTGACTATAAGAAATAGTGTCATTATTACTGTGTATGTGTCAACATCTCAGAACTCTGCTCTCAGTGAAAACACCAATGAAATTAAGTGAAAAAGACTGATGAAATACTTCTTTTCTTTACAAGAGTTCTAACCCCAAAAATGCAACAAGTGAATTTGAGGTCACACAAGCATACTCAAACCGCCATAAACCAAAGCAGCTCACTAGCCCACAGCAAAGTGACTCCTCGTTCCCTCCCAGAGACAAAGATGACAAATTGTTCAGCTTTCATTAAAAGCCACACACAGGCTCCACTGGGTATCACAGCCACTCACACACACCAGCCCCTGGAGTCCACTTGCAAATAAACATACTTCAATCTAAGCTGAAATAAATGAATTAAACTGAATGCATTAAACTAAATGAATTAAACATTACGGTCAGACCCCTTTTAAGTGGGATTTTAAAGGCTATAGAAACTTTAAAATATTATTTTATGGGATAAGAAGATAATCTTACTTTGTGCAAAAGCTGCCTCTGACTCTGAGCAAATAGCTGCACTTATAAAACCCAACTGAACAACTGGACTTTACATGCAGCCTCCTTTCATATGTACACAGATCATTTTCCTGACACAAATATTGATCAAGCAATGCTTGAAATGAGGGCAGCCATCCTTAAATCAAAGTGAAGGAAAAGCTGTGTGCACACTGCGTTTGGAAGTTGTGCCAATACGCTCACAGAACTCAGGGCCATAATATAGCATTTCCAGTTTCAGGAGAGAACCTGCGTGAAGAACACCAGAAGAATTCTGCATTATTCTTACAACAGCTCCAAGTGACAGTTTATTTCCCTGCTTTTGCACAACAGGCTGACGGACCACCTTCTGCCTGTAGTTCTCTAAGAAACAAGAGGAAACAGGATCATCCAGAGCACCACCAGTGTATATGGGCTGTTCTGTACCTCCCCACTGGGCTGGATCCCTTAGCATGGAATGAGGTGTGAGAAATGAAGGAAAGGGCCTTGAAATTCTGTTTAAAAAGGAGCCTGGATGACCGGGACAAAAAAGACCTGGTGCCACTGTCCATCCATGTCCCATCTCACAGCCTGGGGTTGTCTCTTGTAAGGAACTAAACAAAACCCTTCCAACTAACGGATCCAAAGGAAGAAAGGACAGTGCTGGTGCCTGGTGGCCTTGGCCACCTTCCCCAGAACATGCAATCAGCTGCACCCTGTGTCAGCTGTGGGGCTCAGCATCGCACTGCAATTTATAATACACAAGTAGGGAGCCATGATCACGGGGTGAGACTCACAGTGAGACTCACTGTACTTTAGTTCTGAGATACAGTGTTTTAGCATTGCCTTGCAGGAGGAAGCAAGGAAAGAACGCTCAGTACTGATTAAAGTGCCTACTTGCTGTTTGTGCTGCCAAGAGTCGGTTAGGTTTGTCTTTTTACCACGTTTGGCCTTCACCTACAACCTACCCTTTGGCCTCTTGTACCTGAAGCAGGTTAGCCCCCTGACGTCTTTTCTCCCTCCACACTCCGAGTTGCCTGATGAGATGGTGGCAGGCACATCTATACGGTGTGTAAGGAACAGACCTTATCCCTCCCCAGAAGTCAATCTGACTCCTATCAGGATTATCAGATCCTCTCACCCTCCTTGCTGATGTCCTCTATCTAGGATGTTTGGTAGATTGAAATAACAGCTGATGTAAACACAGGCTGCCTGCCAGAATAAAAATAGCCTTTTTGCTTAATAGAGAAAGACAGGACTGACAGCAGTGTGCAAATAAGAGAAATCAATTCTACTCAGGCACTGGCATAGAAAACACCACTAAAAACTGGGAAGACTGAATTTGTATAATGCTTTAGAAATTCTCTTAAGTAGGAGCAGGAATCACGGAAGGCCTCAATTCTCACCCATCCTGCTCTGATGTTCGTGCTCCTCCCCACCTGAGAGGTACATTTGTCTGCCCTAAGCTGTTTTGCTGCTTTTTTTGTCTTGACAACTTAGTAGGAATTATCCAGTAACACTGAATCTTATTTTATTACTTTCTACACCTGAAGTAAGTCTATGGCTGAGCATATGAGGAAGCTGCAGCTCTCTAGTTACCTGGGAAGCATCAAGCACTTTCAGTGGAAAGATTTTTCAAGCGAAGGAGAAAAGCAGAGATGTAAAATATCCAGCTGCTGTTACAAACCAAGAGCAAAGTAAGATCAGTGACACAAAGTCGGGATCCTGATTGTGCATTACACCCAACACGTTGTCTGTGATCTCTCACACAACTTCTAAGGCATGGATTCGGTGATCGCTCTGATGATTCTCGTCTGTAGTGGCAGAGCAAAAAGTTTATTATGTGCACAGCAGTACATAATTACACACACTGCAAGCAGATTTGTAGGGTTTAAAGTCTACTGATTTAGTACTTTTCCTTTTAAAAGTTTCAAGGATTTTATGGTAAAGGTTAAGCTTGTAGGAAACGGAATCTGGTCATTACTTTTAATTCCATTTGATATATGAATAAATTGAGTATAGAGAGAAAAAGACATCCTGTCTGTCTGAGCATCATCTTGGAGAAGTGAGAGGAAAACCTCTGACACACTCCTGGCATGGCTCGGACACAGAAAGCCATCGCAGAGGGAGCAAGCAAGCTTATTTCTGTTCAGGAGATCCCTGCCTTTGGTTGCTCTATGTTCACGGGCAGTGGCACAGCTCTGTTAGCTTACTTGAACGTGCACAGTGATTTGCAGGCCGGAGCTCCCCTGTAGATATAAATGCTTTCTAAAGATCTCACCAGCCACTCGGAAAGCCAAGGACATGCAACAGGTAAAATCCCAGAGCTGGAGCAGAACACTGTGTACTTGCTACAAACAGCTCAGGCTGAGTCACAGCTGAAGCACACATCCCAGACTATGTTCATTAATGACACCAAATAACACCACTGAAACTGCCTGGTTTTAGCTTGATCATGACAACTTCATGCAGACCAAAGCAGAGGTGCTGACCCAGAGCTGGAGGGTCTCTTGGAGGCACATTGTGTGTTGTGCGTTGGGTAAAGGACTCAGTGTGCACCACACGTACCAACACATATGGTACATGTTGGAGCGGGTCCAGAGAGGGGCAGCAAAGCTGGTGAAGGGTCTGGAGAATAAAGTCTGAGGAGGAAGGGCTGAGGGAACTGGGGGGGTTTAGCCTATTCACAAGAATGCTATTTCCATAACATCAGTTGTCACTACGAAGCAAACAGCCGGACATACAGCCTTTCAGTGGGAAACTACAGACACCTGACACAGCAGAACAATCTTCAGAGCAGTTTCCTTGATACTCAGACCCCAGTGAGCTGTGTCTCTGCACTCACAACGTGAGCACTCAGGGCTGGCTGTTGGCAAAGACAGCTCCCTGCAAAGGGCTAAGACTTCATGCAGTAAATAAATATTACAGGTAACTCTCCCCATGGCGGCAGGGCTGGGAGTGCAGGGCCCAAGACAAAGTCTGGGAGAATACTGGGTGATAATCTTAGCCCTGTAATTGATGTGCTGTGCTGATTCTCGGTGCAGGTTCTGCACGTTTGGTCCTGACTGGCCCACAGTGAGTTTCTTTGGCCTTTAATAAAAGTGGTTTATCAGCCTGATTATTTACCCAGTTGCTGAGAGATAACATAAATCATACCAGTCCAGAGTGAAATTTCAGTTTGATACTCCCTGCTAAGGCATGGCCAGAGCGCAGGAGTCCTTGAACAGAGGCTGTGGATCCTCATCACTAAGACAGTAAATCTGGTATCTCATGGAAGCTAAAAGCTGCCTCCTGCTCTGTTGGGAAACATGTCACTCCTTCCCTTTAACTCGTAAGCCACAGGCTGGAGCTGGCAGTGATTTTCCCCAGGAACATCTAGTGTGGAGCAGCTGCTGCAAAAACCGTTCAGTACTGCATTTTAACACAAACAGAGCAGCTGGGACATGGCATGGGAGCATTTGGGGTTTGTGACATTTTCATTATTGTTTCAAACCCAGTTTTGGACACAAACAAAAGCTCAGTTAGGAAAACTCTGAAATCCTCCCCTTGGCTCCGCTAACGGCAAGTGGTTTGAGCTAATGCTTCTGAGAAGCAGTATATAAGTTTCAGAGCTCCACTTGATGTTTAGACAGAGTATCACAAAGTCTTCTCAGATGCCTTGCCTGTCCAGGTGCTCCCAGATGTCAGAGTAGGAGCAGAAGGGCAGCCAGAGGCAAGATCTCCAACGCCAGTGCTAGCATCCCCTTTCAGTGACAGGGACCTTCGAAGAGCATATCCACTATGGGCTGGAGGGGTGCAGAGTTTCAAGAAGTTTAGCCTGTTTCTGCCCATGGTAATTGTGGTCCTGTTCCTCTGTTTAAAAATGTAGAGATTGCAGATTTCATGTTGAGAAAGTCACTTTGAAAGTCTATATAGACAGTACTGATGAGTTTAAATAGTAACTGCATTGGTTTCAGCGCATGGACAGTGTGTTACCAGTGTGTTTCTGTAAGCTGCTCAGTACAAGCAAGGTCCACAACTGTTCCAGGAAGCTGGAACTGCAGCCATGACTTATCTAGGCCAAAAGGACCTTCCAGCTATTTCAGCTGTTGCCTGCTGGCACTCCATACGCCGTGCTTGAGGCTTAGCACACACCTTTCTACTGCTGCATGTGTCTGACACAGATTTCCTCTTTGCATAATGAAGTGTAGCCACAGAAATTGCTTTTTTTTTGCTAGGATAACCCAAACTTGAGGAATTTATACTATACTGGCGGCGTAGATTCCTATGAAGCGTCATACTCCTAGGGATCAAGCAGGGCTATTGTCATGGTTTATTGTCATAATAGTTAAAAGCAGTTAAAACTTTTTTCTGACCAGAACATTAAGTGTAACTTCTTTGTGTAACAGCCAGCTCACAAGCATTAAGAACTAACCTATTGTAACAAACAGTCAATAGTCTCTGCTGGAAAAAAAACATGAGTGACAACCTCATTCAAGCATCTCACCTTAAAGCAAAGCAAGCAGCAGATTTCCCAAGGACAAGAGCTTCACTGGAGCATGTGTATGCTCTATGTTCTTATCCAAGGGTGGACATTGCAGAAGCAACTGCGTATGTGTCCAAACTATAAAATCTGAATATGTCAACTTATCCTGAAGTTCTAGCATCTTAATGTAGAGTTTACCTTATCCCTTCTCCAGTATAAATCACAAAGTATTCCCAATCTCCTGATCAAGGTTGTAACTTAAACTTCATCAGAAAACAACAAGACATCATTCTGATTTGCTCTGGATTATTCAAATATCTCAAACCTTCCCTCTCCTTAGGAGCTGGGGTACCAAGTGTGCAATTCCCCCCGCCTGACACAAGTAGAGCTCACAAGCACGAGGCGACCACGCGCAGGGAAGGTGCAGCCACCCAAACCCAAGGAACGCTCTCTCCTAAAACTTCCTTCTTCGATGCCTTTAAAAAAAACCAAACCAAGTTCCTAAATAGCATCTTTGAATGCATTCAGGCAGATAAAAAAAGGATTAAAAACCCTGGTGCTCAGATAGACTAATTCATAGCAGACTTTGCTAGAGCTGGAGACAGGAAATTAACTGTACATTGGGTTCTTGTAACACTTCCCTGTGATAGGAGCACACAGACTCGTAAAGGCTTGCAAAAGCCAGAATAAGTGTTTTTGTTCTGTTGTACTCTGTCTTGCTTGCACAATTTGATCATATCAATAGACCTTGCAAAGTTAGAGCTGGTACATAAAGCAACACACTAACAGTCTGTATCATGCCCTAGCTTCAAAATGCTGGGCAACAATTAGCACCAAGTACCTCTGAATGAATCCAAACAGAAGAGGTTAGGGAAAGTACTCAAAGCAACAGGAAGTAGGAGAAACAGGTACCTGCATGAGAACTAAAATGAAGCAAACCACCCAGGAACCAAAAGTCGCATGACTTTTTACCTCTGGAAATGCACTTGCTGCTGGTCTCCAGGGTTCTTGGAACCTTGTACTAAATGTTGTCAAGTAATTAATACGAGGCCAACAACCTTGCTTTTTCTAGGTTGTCATGAGTTCTGAAGCAGAAAGGAATAACTTGGTATCTGTGGCTAGCTGAAGGTTATTTTGATACCTGCGTACCACGAAAATTGACCCTCAAGCTGCTATAAAAAGCAGCTGCTCAATATATATCACATTCAGGAACATTTCGGAACACTGTAAATCTGCTGTTCCTATTAAACAGTGAGACTCTCTGCACAGTCATGTTTTGATTTATAGAGCTCACTGTCTAAAATTCATCCCTTCTGCCTCTATTTAATATCTCCGTGTCCCTACATGAATCACATTGTTTATAAAAAGAGAGCGGTAACAAGAATTAAAGTACCTTTAACAGTCAGCACACTTAAACTATCTGCTACAAAACACATTTACATTTCAATCTGTGGTGTTTTCCTAAAACATACATGAGACTAGAGAGCAAGACTAGGCAGGTTTGTTAAAGATAAATATTCTGAAAGAGAGCTAAAATGCTTACAACAGAAACATTCATCCACATAAGCTCAGCAAGATTTTTGGATTTTCTGTTAGTAATAACCAAGAGCTAAAAGAAGCCATAATGCTTCCAGCAATTAGAACAAAATGAGAAGTGAAAACGGCAAACTTACTAAAATGTAACTCCTTCTTTCATCCCGAGCTTCAGAATGCAAGCTGCAGCTTACTAAAGCAATCAGATCTGTAATGAAGTTCTTGAAACAATCTTAAACGCAGGCAAAGAACGGTGTAAGATTATGTCACATTCATTTTCAGAGCTGCAGGGAGAGCTACAATACTGTGTTGACATTTAAATACATTTCAATTGTCTAAAGAAAGCTTTTGGAGTTATTTCAGCTACAGTTCAGCTCCTCTTACACTCAAACACTGCACATCCACGTACAGATCAAAGTATAATGCTCTGCAGCAAATGGCTTTCAGAATAAAATATTTTCTATTTCTTAATATCCTACCTTCATAATTGCCTTCCAGGAGACCCAGCTGCTCAAGTGCCTTCACAAATCCAACAATTATCACCAGTACAACAATCATTTCAAGTCCCTCCAAGTTCATCTTGAAAAATCATTCATGTAAAAGCATCTTTCCTTAGGGAGCGTCCTGACTCCAGAGTTAGACTTTAATTAAAAAGCCCTCCTAGCCCAAGACGTGCCACATAGCCAGATAAATACAATGCTAAGGGAGCCCAGCATATTCCCACCATAAAACATTTCCATTGACAGCAAGATGAACACAGGAATGTAAGGAAGTCAAATCTTACCATGTCTGCATCACTTGCCTGCATGGATACAGATGTTTCAGTCTCTAAGGCAACAGAATATACAGTAACCACTTTGTTTGCGTTTCCTGTCACAGCCAAAATTCACCGAATCTGACATCTAGTAACATCTGAGGCTCTTTTTTCACACTGAATTACAGTTTTAGAGAGACCCCACAGTTCAACAGCACAGAGGTAAAATCCAAACATGCTTTCTTCCTTGGTACTAAAGTGAACTTCAGAACACTCAAAGCAAAATCATCTCATTTAGAAAATGACCTAATGCTGCATTTCCCTACCGAGTGAAACAATTACAGAAGGTTAGTTACACATTTGAGTTTCTTGTTTTACATCAAATACAGGAATTACCGACTGTGGCAAGAAGAAACTTGTTGGAGAGAAGTCTCTCGGGTTTAAATTTTGAGGGAATAATTGAGAAGCAGAATGTTTTCCCCTTCTCTGCACTGCCCTAGGGCTTGTGCCCACGGTGGGACAGCTGCCCTTGGTGTAGGTCAGCTGCTGCTCACGGCTGTGTCCAGGTGAGGAAAGGCAAGAAATGGCATCAAGTACACAGTGTGCCCATGGCCAGGAGTTTGTGCAGCTTTCTGCTCTGCCTCAGGAAGCATTTTTCCAAGCACTCAGAAAAACAGGAACAGTTTCCAAGTCCTTGAACCTGACAGTTAGGGACAGATTCTCTGAAGGACCTTATTCTCACTGGACCCTTAACAGCAGACATTAGCAAGCGCTTGTCGGTCCTTTCTTCTTACCTGCACTCAGCTCTCAGATTTGCAGCCAGTTTCAGACATGCACAGAATTACAAAAAAACTCCATTCTTTCACAAATCTGGACACTTATTTTGGTAACTTGTGCTTGTTTGGTCTGCAATGGCTGCCACTCGTGTGGGATAATCTGATTTTGAAAGTGAGATACAGATGCATGTAAAAGTATAAACGTACATTAATAATGCAGTTCTTATAATATTAAAAATACTAACCTGAAACCATGAAATCTGACTCACTGTTTCAGTTATTGCTTTTTAACCACTTATATACTTCTATCTTCAGCTGATGCTTTGTATTAAGGTCTCCCAGGACATTCTTGTCCAGTTGCATTAAGTACTTGTATGACGTTATGAGGACTTGAGTGCCAAGACCTCTTGTATGGAACTACAAAATGGAATTTACTGAAGTATCAAATCCAATTGCCATGGAAATGAAACCATCCTTGGGACGGTCCAGGCATAAAGTACGATGATAATTTATAACACTAAACAACATTTTAGTATAGAAAACAAAAGCACTGATGGAACTGGGACAGAGGGTAAAAAGAAGTAACTTAAGCTTAATTTTGGTCAAGATCAGAACTTCCACTCTTACTAAAACTGACATGAGGTGGGTGGTGCATATAAGCATTCAAAATTAATCTCATTCCCCGGAAAGGGGATTTCTCCAGTCCAGCCCTTGTACCATTGCTCTCCTTTGCTGCTGCTGTCAGCTGAGCCACCGGCATAACCAAGTAAGAAACACAGAATTGCTTTTTCTTGTCAAAAAAAGTCTATTTTGCAGTAAATAAAAACATTCCCCAGGAGGTTTAAACCACAACAATCTTTTTCACAGAAGCTGCATTTCCAGAGCAGCCCAGCTCCTGGACGCTTTGATGGATTCGCCCTTCCTAGCTGGATTCAAGAGGTGAAGTCCAAGTTGTGCTTGAGCCCACGCTCAGTGCATGAGCTCCAACTGGGGACGGCCTCTCCCACCCCAAAAACTGGAGAAGGGACTTGCACAGACCTTCCTCTGTGACGCTTCTGTTATCGAATCATGGCACTGTTCTTATTGTGGAAGCTACTTGAAAGGTTTCATCTTTTTACAGACAAAAAAGCGATTTTCCAACCTCAGAGCACTTCTTTTCTGGCCAGCGCAAGCCATCGGTAACAGTGTCTTTGAAGAGAAAGAAAGAGAGAGAAAGAAGAACGTACTCAAATATACTCCTATCCAAACTTATTTAGCTAGGGCAAGATGACAGAACAACCCTGCAGGCTATGCATTTCCCACCAGTTACTTCCTCATAGCAGTATATCATATTTGTAACAAACTCTCAGTATCATTTTCAATCGGGGTGTTTTTCAGTCTGAGCAATTCTCTGTGAAGGAAAACACTGTCAACAGAGAAACACAGGAGAGTTCTGGGAGGAAAACACCCGGTTAGGGCTGATTGCAGTATGTGATTATCCATTCCCCTACCTCCATGGGGTGAAGCAGTGGGCACTGCTAACTTAATTCCTCCTCTCTGTTACAAGAGGAAGGCAGGGGGCCTGGCCAGTGGTGTGTGCAATGCCAAGGGCAAGTTATCCAGCCAGACATCACAGTGCACCTGAGCGACACATGACAACAGGAAATCAAGGTCTGTTTATCACTACAATACACATGCCGAGTCCAGCATTCCTGAGAGTTCACTATGTATGGACACTAGCCCTAAGTAACTGCTTCATTAGCATCTGCTTTGCAGTTAGTTTTCACAGCATGAGATACAAATTAAAGTGCATGAAGGATAGAACAGAAAGGAGAAAGGGGAAAAAGACAAGGCTTAGAATTAGAATTACAGACAGCTTCTCTCCAGGCAAAGAGATGGGAGATGCTCACATTCAGTGCTCTGATGTCGGATAAACTTGGGACTGGTGCAGAACTGGGTACCCACATGGGTCTGGAGGGCTGGCAGGTTAGGTGCAGAGTTGGAGGCTGCAAGGATAACTGACTTGTGACAAGGTCCTCCCCACACTTGTGGGAAACATCACCTTCCATTCCCAGCGAACAAGGAGAGATCTCCAACCTGACTCACATGTGCATCAAACAGCAGGACTAGGGAAAGCAATCCAGGAGCACCAAGGCAGTATCTATCTGTAGTTAAATTCTCCTGTACAGATGCCTTCAATGGCACATCTAATATTTGACCCCACTCTGTCAGCTCACAGTCCAGATAAACAGTTCCTCTCATTTGCATCCGTCATTCCTCCCCTCCACAAACCTTTTATTTTCTTATCTTTTCCTTTAAGCCTTTGAAACTGGGACAAGTCCAAGTAGGAGATGACCCACTCAGCACCCAGCAGCTCCCTGACTAGGGTAGCAACTGACTGCAGACTGCCCTGCTCTCATCAAGCCCAACCATCCCTGCTGGGCCAGAATTACCTCTACCAAGTGAAACCAAGGCAGATCACTGCAGAGAGCCCCTAGAGCCCCCATAAGGACGCACCCAGGGGTGCAGCAGCACAAGCAGAACTGCAGACCTTTCCCCTGCTTCCTGGCCTCTTCCCCCTGGCCCTTCCCTTCCCACAAGAAATGAAGAAGGGGACAGTGCCAGCTGCAGCGTGAGACCATTTTAGAGTCAGTGATTACACAGTTACACAGCTAACTCAGGACAGGCATTCCCAAGCCAGTCCATACACTTCTGCTCCTCAGCTCTAACACTGCTTTGCTCCTCCTGACAGTAACCAATCTGCCAGCTGAGTGTTGTTGCAGCAGATACTGGCTGATCCATCATTTTATTAATAGTATGATTACGGTATAAATATTTCATTCCATGGTGTGTGTGGGAGGCTTCATCACGCCCCAGAATCTTTGCGTGTGCATCTTGTTTAAATACAGCTCTGTTAAACTTATGGCAAATGTGTCAGCTCCAGCTCTTCAATATTTCCTTTAATGCTCTCAGTATTCTCTCAAATGCTAATAATGTTAAATTCCAGGCCAGTTTATTCAGTGAAAGCAAGTCACATCCAAAATATAATTTCTTTTCTAATACGGTCATATAAAAAGGTGAAGTGAGAATTTAATACAAATGGGAATTAAGTCTTGGAAAAAGAGAATTGTAATTTTCTTCCTTTAGGTGCTGTATAATGGAACAATACGGCAAGTACAGGTTAGGTGTCCAGGGCACTATTTTCACATCTCAGTTTCATGGATAACCTTTGCCACACTCTTGTTTTTTTTAAGGTGTCATATCATTAATACAGTGTCATCTTATCTTGCTGAAACTACTAACCACGTTCTTAATGTAGACACCATCAACAGTGTTCAGTGATTCCAGCACTAGTATGAACACCAAATTGCTCTTTAAACACAAGTAACTGCCACGTTTCTGTTTGCTGCTGCATCCCAGCAAAGGCGGTGCAAAACGCTTGCAGTTTTCCCAGCCCCCAGGGTCTGCCAGCAGCTCGCACTGTAACTCTTTAATTTTACACTTCAGAGGCAACGTGGGGCTTTCTCAGTTCAAATAAATGACAAAATATTGAGCAAAGATATCTCAGCTAGAGAGCCATTTTTCAGGTGACTGATGAGGAGATATTCCATCTGTGTCACTGCAAAAATGACACCTTGATTGAGGTTCAGTGATAGCAGTGATCTCTGCAGTGATTCCGAGGCACACATTTAATCCCAAAGTAACAGTTAGCATCTGTACTAAACTTCTAGTTACAGCCTGATCCAGTTTTAGGGAGGCTGTTTGAAGCTGACTTAGAAGTCTGTGGCTCTGTGTGCACCTGCAGCAAGAGAGTGCAAAATCAGCTGTGTGCAGAACAGCAGGACATCAGCACCAAGAGCTTCTCTGGAGGAAAAAGCTGAGAGGCAACAGCAGCAGCATCATCAATGCTCAGTAATGCCCCTCATGAACCATTTCCAAGAGGGTGTGTATATCATGGATGCAGTTTACAGATGGAGGGTGGGAGGCATGGTGTGATGCAGAGACTTGGTTAAGGTCAAAGAGTCCAGCCAGAAAATGAGGTGTCTGATTCATTCTCCAGTATCCTCCCAGTCACAGGAATCCATTCTGCTCTCATGGACTTAGCAAGGAGGACAGACAACCCCAGCCATGGAAAACAGTTCAATACCTCATACTGAATACCTCTCATTAAAACAAATTAATGTGTAAAGGTGACAAGAATGCCTCCTTGTGTAAAACCTTGTCATTTCAGAGTGGGGTCAGGAGACACAGCCGCTGCAGGCTTGCATAGCTGTCAGGGGTATGTGCTGTTTGCAGAAGCCCTGCTTACAGATTCCCATTTCCTTCTGAAGCTTTAGTGGAATTGGCTCCATCAGACTGACAGGGCTTTAGAGAAGCCTCAGCTCCCTCAGCTGAATGACAAAGGAGAGCGTTCCAGATACCAGCACAGTGGATACTGGGACTGCTTTTTCTCTGCTACAAAAGAGAGAAAGAGTGCTAAAGGTATGAGGAAAACATCCATATGGTGCAGAGCAGAGCAGGGGGAAAATAAAGCAAGTTTACAGAATATGGTGAAATTTTAATGTGAAGAATTTTCCCTCTAAGCAATCATCCCAACAGAGGACAAGGCTTAATGATGATCTGCCAGGAAAACCTGGAACATCCAGCATCTATACAGGCAGCCACCTGCCTGTAATGAGCAAACCCATGTCAAGTATTGAGTGCATAAAACTCTGTCCCGACCGCAGGCAGGGTTCAAATGTGTTACTCTTGTCATTACATAAAGACATGTAAAAAGCTGTAACAAGGATTCCTTTACTGAAAGAACTGGATTAGGAAAACAAGCAACTCCTTTGGGTTTCTTGGGTACACCTTTGTTCTGCTTCTTTTAAGCAGCTATCATAACTCTCTTTAATATACAACAGGAATTTCCTAGGGAAGAGGGTCAGCGAACCAGGAGTCTGCTCAAACACAGAAAGGCAGTGCTGGATTGACCCAACCCTGCCTCAACAAGCAGCGTATGAGACCCAAGAAAGGAAACATTCTGTCTTTTGGACATTTTAGTCCCAGTTTACGATTATCATACAGACAATCACTTCAGGTGACTTTCTTGAAGGAAAAAAACCCCTATCTTAGCTCAACAGACACACCTGGAAAAAAAAAATAGATCTATTTTAATCTTCAACTTAATTATGTGAAGCTCCCACCTTTCCTGGTCTCATTGTGAGAGCTGCACAGCCTGGTGGGTAAATCCTGTCCTTGCCTCGCAGCGGAAGGTGCAACAGCCTCTGTGACCGCTGGAGCAGTGCACCCACCGATAGCTGCAGGGACACTGCCACGCTCATCCCAAGTACAACTTTCAGCCAGTCGCTATGTCTGACCTGCTGCTTCTGCTATTAATTTTCACACTGCATCATAAGCCAGCTGCCTTCACTTTCTGAATTCTAATGAGAAAAACACCCTCAGGCATGTTCAAAAGGAAATATGAGAACTATGTTTGAAGATAAAATACCTCGCAAACTCTCCCATCGTGTCGACTTCCAGCAATGAATGTCCTGCAATCTAAAGGAGCTGCTATTGCAGCAGCTGAGGCACGGACTCCAGTTGTGATACAACCGAAATCATTTACTGAGTGAGCTTACAGGCTTTTTATAGCCCCCTGCCTAGCTGTTGGTAATGGTTAGTATTGGTTAGTTCCTTTTCGGTACTTTTCACAACATCATACGCTTTCCCCAACCGATCACATCATTGTTCACGTGCTTTTGCTTGAACAACTCATTTGTTCTCAGATGTATTAGCACATTTCCTGTTACCACTTTCTGCTACATTGTTACTTCCCATTTTCCCTTAAACACGCATTCTTTTGTGCCCTCAGTCCACATTGGAGACTTGCATTAGCTCCTGGGAAAGTCCCGGCTGCGACATTCCATCTTTGTCTTCACTGACTTCTTTGTTTCAATATCTACAGTTCTCGGAGATTACCTCGGTGTTCTAACTTCGACTCCTCTTGCCTCCCATGGTCTGCAGCAGATGAGGGTCAGGGTGTTCGTGCTCTCGTTCAGGTCTGCTGGCACAGCTTCTTGTGCAGCATTCCCCACATGCTGTCTGCTGCACAAACACGAGTTCATTCCTGTCATGAGCCATGCCCACCTGTTTTTTCCAGCCATGGCTCTGTCGCTGGGTATCAGCTCAGTGAAGCTGCTCTTCTGCCATTCTCATGTCCACAGCCACTGGGGAGGTGGCAGCAAACGGCGTTGTGCAGGCTCAAGCCACAATACCACAACTTCTCCCTCCCAGCCCCTAGGTGAGAGGTAACCACAGCTTCCCAATGCATGCGGTGGTAGAGCAGGTAGCAGCTCCTTCCCACCACCATCCCTGCTGGGCACATCTAGGGATACGGGGGACAGGATATTCCCTTGGCTTTCCAGTTACTTTCCAAGGTCTCCTCCATTCCTGGGAGGGATGTCTACACCAAGTATAGGCTCACAATCAAACTTACCTCATTCAAAGAGCTGATGAGAATCTAGGTCATGTCTAGGATTTCACCATTAACAGTAGCAGAAGCAGGGCTGGAAGCAAAGCTTCCAGATCTACTGCAAGCCCCTAGGGGTGCAATTTTCTCAGAAAATAGAAAATACCACTGACTAAAATTGTTAATGGGCTGTAAACTCCAAGTGAAAATATCCTTTCAAAGGTGGTGAGGCAATGGTTAGTTCTTCCATACGCTGTGTTTGTATTTGGGAGACATAGCAACAAATAAACTTCCCTGAAGCATGTAGCTAAACGCATGAGGCTCATTGACTCTTCTCAAGGCAGGTCAAAACCAACACAACCCAATCACTTGGGAGCAGCCCTCTCTGAGAGCTACAGAGACAGCCAGCCAGAGGATCCAGAAGATCTATACTGAATTAGGAAACCATGATTTGCCCTGAGGGCTGCATTATGACAGCATCTTACTCGTTTGCTGAACTTTATAGCTCTAACAAACACAGAGAGATGAAATATCACAGACCTAAAGAGAGAAAAATGATGAAGAGCTGCACACTGTGGTAATATAGGGAGATGGTTAGAGCAAGAAACAAACTACTGATGAGATACTTGAATGCACAAAAGACAGTACGCTCTGGCCCTAGAATGGAAGGGTTGCATCTTCTCTTATGTCCCTCCTGGTTAAGAAGAGAAACAATTTGAATGGATTGAATTATGGGGTTAAAGTCAGCTGGGAAAAGCAAGAAAAAGAAGCTGATGTTTTACCTGCATGAGTCTGTCTGGAACTGAAGAATTTTCCTGTCATCTGAAACTTCTCAGGCAGGCTGCCTTAGAGCCACAGGACTGTGCTTGGTGCAGAGTATTTGTCTTTTCACTATCAAACATTTTCCCAATAGCAAAATATTACGTTTATTGAGAGCAAAGCGTTGGTGATCCAGACACTCAGAACAGCTTGAGTGGCACGAGGGAATGTGTAGCTGTGCTCATTACAGGAAATAACATCATGACGGAACCAGAAAGCAGATGGGTGGTAATCTGATCGTTGTCAAACATCGCAGATCCGTATCTGTTGGTTGGATGGACGTTTCTATTGCTTTGGCATACAGGAGATAGTGGCACAGGAAACATTTTGTTATATGTGCTATTTTCCACCTTTCTTAGTAGTGATTATTTCAGACAGCAAAGATGAAGAGATGCTGAAAGAGAGCTGAAAGGCAGGAATCCACTTGAAGACAAAGCTGGGCTAGCAAATCAGCACATCTATCAAAGAGACTACCTGATTTTGTATTACTGTGGGTAGTTTATGCTCTCCATCACAAAGTACTATATGAAATGTGCAGGAGTGTTTGCATTCTTGTTATGTTTTAACCTCATGAGAGGAAGTTGCATCAGGAAGACGAGGTACCAGATCCATTCTCCTCAGAAGACTAGAAGTGATGCTGGGAATTAAATATGTGTTATACCAATATAGGAAGCCCCTTTTTGTCCTCAGAAACTCAGGCATAACCCAAATCCCCTTGTGAGTAGGACTAATGTTCTGTAGAATCTAAACTATGCTCAAGGCCAGATACTTGCAATTTGACATTGCCACAAACACCAGAAAAAGTGCTTCAGAAGAAACCAGATTTGCCTCTGGGCTTGGCAAGAACTGAGCTGTGGCACTCAATATACATCTACTAAGGCATTATGTAAAAAGCCTGCTTACTCCTCAATGTCTAAATGACCACTGAGCATTCAACTCCCACTTCAGGGAAGAAAATGTTTGAAGAGCACATGGTGAAATGGGATTCCAAGATAAATTCAATTCAATTTTAACATAAATTACCTGACAGAAATCTTAAGACACGCTCTTTCAGACACTTCCTATGCTCAGAACCATGTTGCAGGCTTCAGAAATAGGTGGGTTATCCAGGAACCCTGATGATGTTACGCTTCCCATCATTGCTACAAGCATCACCAGTAGGAACAAGAAACCTGAGGAGAATTTGTCAGGTTTTTTCCTGACCCAGGGACACGTTGTACTGGGAAAAGGAATGCCAAGAAATCATGTAAAACAGTGCAAGACATACCCAAATCTCCAAAAAACAATCAAAAAAGCACCCCATTTTTCTTCTCTCCAGTCTGTTTCACAATACATTTAACTCCAAAGCACTAAGCATCTCTACATCCTAAGTCATTTAGCTCCAGATAGCACATTCATTTCAGGGGAGATAAGCTTCTCTCTCAGCTACAGAATTGCAGCAGAAAACCAAGAGCAGCCTGAGGCTTCCTCTGGGTCTTTAGTAAAGTTGGTTACTTTATATTTCAACTTAAGATTAGAGGCTAAAACATTTCCACTGCAGCATTACTGCTCATGGCAATGCCCATGAGATTAGTATCAGTATGATTTTTCACTTAGACAGGCCTCAGGGAGTTGCCTGGCATTCCAAGGACCAGAATGACTGAGCCTGCTTAGAGGAGATTTAAAGCACTTTGTTGCTCAGCATCTTGCATCCTATTGGTGCTTTCCAGCCCATGCCTGGCACGTGTATATATCTACAGTAGGAAAAGCATAAAATCCTGACTCTATGGCTAAAGCTGAGCAAACAGTTCCATCAATTAAACACAAAAGTTATATTTAATCTCATTCAAAATCAGAGAAGTCTTTATACTTGACCATGAGCACATCAGTGCTCCTAGCCCATAAATGCTTGGAGAACCACAGTAAAAGAAAAAGTGCAGTAAACAGAACTACAGTTAAACTACCATTGCTGCTTCATGTGGGTTACTAAGTACCATTTGGGTTCCTGAACTGCAAGGTGTAAAGATACAGAAGCATACTTTTGATCTTACAACCTTTATTTTCTTCCCCTCCAAACCACATTAGCAATTTCCTTTGCAAAAGTGCTTAGTAAGCTCAACTAATCATTACAAATACCTTATAGGTCACATCACACTCAATGAGGTGTCTTGCATCGTGCTCTGCCTACTCAAGCAGGCAAGACTGACACTGAAGGTCTCCCCTGCACCCTGCAGGGCTCCTCTGCCAGTCCCAGGACTCCAAATATACATTTAAGGATACGTTTAAAAGTGATTTTTAAATGTGTTCCAGCTCTGCACACCATTTCCAGAAGAGCAGCACAAAGACCCCTGACAACGCAAATTCTCTTTATAAATAAGCATATCCCAGCCTTCATAAATGCTGCTATGGGGAGAACTGGCTACCCTGGATTTGGAGAAGGCTGAGGTTCTTAATGACTTCTTTGCCTCGGTCTTCACTGGCAAAGGCTCTGAGCACACCATCCAAGTCTTGGAAGGCAGACACAGGGACTGTGAGAATGAAGACCCTAGGCCCACTGTAGGAGAGCATCAGGTTCAAGACCATCTTAAGAACTTGAACATGCACAAGTCCATGGGACCTGATGAAATCCATCCACGGGTCCTGAAGGAGCTGGCAAATGAAGTTGCTAAGCCGCTGGCCACCATATTTGAGAAATCATGGCAGTCAGGTGAAGCTCCCATGACTGGAAAAAGGGAAATATAACCCCCATTTTCAAGAAGGGGAAAATGGATGACCCAGGGAATTACAGAGCAGTCAGTCTCACCTCTGAGCCTGGCAACATCTTGGAGCAGATTCTCCTGGAAGGCATGCTAAGGCACATGAAAATCAACAAGGTGCTTGGTGACAGCCAGCATGGCTTCACTAAGGGGAAATCCTGCCTGACCAATTTGGTGGCCTTCTATGATGGGGCTACAGAACTGATGGACAGGGGTAGAGCAGTTGATGGCATCTACCTGGACTTGTGTAAAGCGTTCAACACTGTCCCACACGACACCCTTGTCTCTAAACTGGAGAGACATCAATTTGATGGATGGAGCACTGGGTGGATAAAGAACTGGCTGGATGGCCGCACACAAAGAGTTGTGGTCAATGGCTCAATGTCCAGCTGGAGACCAGTAATGAGTGGTGTCCCTCAGGGATCGGTTTGGGACCGGTCTTGTTCAACATCTTCATCGCTGCCATGGACAGTGGGATTGAGTGCACCCTCAGCAAGTTTGCTGATGACACCGAGCTGTGTGGTTCGGTTGATACCCTGGAGGGAAGGAATGCCATCCAGAGGGACCTGACACGCTTGTGAGGTGGGCTGATGCCAAACTCATGGAGTTTAACCATGCCAAGTGCAAGGTCCTACACCTGGGTCAGAGCAATCCCAGGCACAGCTACAGGTTGGGCAGAGAAGAGATTCAGAGCAGCCCTGAGGAGAAGGACTTGGGGGTGTTGGTTGATGAGAAAATGAACATGAGCCGGCTTCAGTGTGTGCTTGCAGCCCAGAAAGCAACCGTATCCTGGGCTGCATCAAAAGGAGCGTGACCAGCAGGTCGAAGGAGGTGATCCTGCCCCTCTGCTCTGCTCTTGTGAGACCTCACCTGGAGCATTTTGTGCAGTTCTGGTGTCCTCAACATAAAAAGGACATGGAACTGTTGGAACAAGTCCAGAGGAGGCCATGAGGATGATCAGGGGACTGGAGCACCTCCTGTATGAAGATAGGATGAGAAAGTTGGGGCTGTTCAGCCTGGAGAAGAGAAGGCTGTGTGGAGACCTCATAGCAGCCTTCCAGTATCTGAAGGGGGCCTATAGGGATGCTGGGAAGGGACTCTTCATTAGGGACTGTAGTGATAGGACAAGGGGTAACGGGTTAAAACAAACATGGGAAGTTTAGATTGGATCTAAGGAAGAAGTTCTTTACTGTAAGGGTGGTGAAGCACTGGAATGGGTTGCCCAGGGAGGTTGTGAATGCTCCATCCCTGGTGGTGTTCAAGGCCAGGTTAGGCAGAACCTTGGGTGAGATGGTTTAGTGTGAGGTGTCCCTGCCCATGGCAGGGGGTTGGAACTGGATGATCTTAAGGTCCTTTCCAACCCTAACTATTCTATGATTCTATGATTTGATATTAAACATAATAAATAAACTACTCTTTTTTTCAGACTAAAATTGCAAATATTTCAAACCCAGGAATCCTCTTCACCCCTGCTCTCTGCTGAATTTCCTTGTTACTTTTCCACTGATGGTATCCCAATAACCTGCCTGATCAAAAGCCTAATCACAAGCCTCTCCTTCCTACCTTTCCCAAGAGCAATACGTTCTGACTTGTTTCTTTTTTCTACTAAGACAACGACAAGGAGGATTTCAACATCAACTGAGAGGTATAAATCACAAACTAAAGGCTGTCACAACAGATTTTGGAGCGCGATCCTCAGAGCACACCCACCAGCCAAGCTGGAGGAGGTGCTTCCCATAACAATTCTCTTTCCTATGAATACACTTCCCATGTATAAACTTCCCAATGCTCCTTGTTTCCCAGCCAACCAAGGTGTAAATCGAGAGTGCAGCTTTCTATAGACACCACACAAACTGGTTATAACTGAAGATAACTGCCAGTCCACATCTTCTGGGGTTTAGGATTAATTTTGTTTTAAGGCAGAATATTTTGCTTTTGATATTGGCATTAGCCTGAGGGCAACAAAGGAATTCTGCTCCTTCTGTGAGGCTTACAGGGAAGGTTTGCTTTTAAAAATGAAGTTCTAAAGCCTGATGAAATGTATCGTATGCTGGCTTCTGAGATACGCTGTGGGAAACAATGGCTATCTATGGACAGCATTCGTTTTTAACCTATCATCTCCTAACCCCCTCAGCATCATTTCTGCAGCCAGTGTAAGAACTACATGACCTGAATATTAACTTTGACTTCAGTGGATCTGCAGAAGGGTATTTTTGTGTAGTTCTTCAACTTGGAGTTTCTCTCCAAAATCCTGTCTATACCTTAGACTACATCCAAGGTTTATTTTTAAGGATTTATTTTTGATTTGTCAGTATTCATATTCACATCTACAAACTTTTTATCTGCTCACACGTAAAAACCCTTCAAAGAGGCATACATTTAAAACAGAAATGCTGAAAGACAAGCCTGCTTTCCACTGCAACAAGACAGATGGCGTTCTCACATCAAACCCCTTACTCATTAGCAAGTCCAGAGTTTCTTAAAATATGAGAAATACTATATAGCCTTGTTACAGTACAGGGTATTTATTCCATTGATAATGTGCAATGTGCCAGGTTCAAAATGATGCTTATTACTCTTGGAGGCAATGAACAAACTGTTTAAGGATTGTGGACACTGCTCCTTGTGTAGAATTCCCCAAGCCAAGGTTGATGAGGGCAGTGTGGAGGGGGAATACAGCTGGGTACCAAGGGCAAGAGCTCAGTACATGTGTATGAAAAGGCACATAAGTATCACATGTCATGACAGGGTCAATAGTACTCACATGCATTAGAGGACGATCAGCTGCTGCAGAGGAAGAGAATCTGGTCACCCAGGTTTTGGAAACCAAACTGAGTTCAAAAGCCAAAAATGGGAAATGGGAATAAAAAGGCTTAGAAAGCACCAAATTTAGAAGTATAACCCTTCTATGGTGAAATACCTGTTCTGTACCAAGCACAGGATACAAGTTGAGATGTAAAACCGGTAGCCATGAGGTGTTCAAAAGTGGATGTGAATGCATACTGAGGATGTTTTCTCTGGTATGTCCAAAGAGACAGACGAGCATGACCAAAACCACTGTAAGCTTTCAGAAGAAAAAACATACAGCAGCTACTACAAAACCATTGGTCATTCAGAGATGTATGTGGATCTATTAACACATTTTGCTATCACAAGAAATCTCAGCTTTACTCCAGAAGTAAGGCACTCACTAGCATGGGAAAAAGCTCTCTTGTTATTTCATCCTCAAAATGGTAGTGGTGATATAGTTGTAAAGAAGATACGTCTTCTTTTCTCAGTTGATAAAAACCATCCCAACATCAGTCAACGCAAGTGGAAAGGAAAGAGCCAAACAGAAGAAGTTTCTTAGCATTCATATAAAATATTTCTGGCTGATGTGGATAGTAATTGAAACGAGATAACTACATGCATAAAATCTAGAGTGGTGCAGATCTACTCAATGAATTTGAGGACAGTGAGTAGCTTTTACAGTGCCTAGCTGAAATATGAAAAGAATCTGTGTTTGGAAAGCTTCACAAGACAGCCTTGTCTACCATTTTCTGTATATTGATCATCAATATCTGTCCTGTCATTAGCATTACAAAAATAGCACTGATCTGAACAGATACCACAAAAGGGGCATACAGAAATATTGCTAAAAGATCTTTGCTGCTGGTACTGGTACAGGAATAGGGATCAGAGACTAGGACAACAGAATACTTCATAATAAAGACTTCTAAAGAAGCCACGGTTTGATTTACACAGGCAACACTTGAAAGCTAATGCCAGAATTTGACAAGAGGTGAATGCAATTGTTCCTGGAGACAACGGGAGAATAAATGAGAGAAAGAAAAAGCCAAAGGAAATAAATTTCAACTCTGACACAATAAACATGACACCATCTCAACAGATTCCACTCATTCCAATGCAAGGAAGCTTGCAAGGCCCAGAAGTTTCTTTTATCACTAGCAGGAGTTGTCACAGAGCAAGGGTTAGGTAGGAAGCAAAGCATGCCTGTCCAATTGCAGTATCTTACTGGCTTACAGAAAGATCCTATTGCCAGGTGATTAATAAACGACCTGCAAAGTAAGCTTTCAGCCTGTGACCTGGTAACTCAGCCTCATGCAAGAGGAGGGACGGAAATGTTTGTATCTGGAAGCTATCATAACTAGAGAAGTCATTTAAATGATCAAAAAACCCCAGCTAAAAGGCTGAATTACGCTTTAGAATATCAGTAATGTGAGCATTTTACATTATCTCCAGCCAATCTTGGTTTAAGGAGGAACCAGCGAAACAGTAGCTTGCATAATAATTCTCAGTAACATATTCAGTTCAGTGTCATTCACATCTGCTGTGAACAGAAAGATGGCATTGAGTCTGCATAGCCACGTCAGGCTGCAATCGTATTATCCATTCCATTTTCATTTTCATTTCAAATACTAGAGCTCAAAAATCAAGACAGCACTCTGACCTTGCTACCAGGCTGGCACAGCTGGAAGAAGGCTTACTTTGCTCACATCCATTCCCAAAGCGCACAGTTCAAGCAGCCCCATCCAGACTTACCTACAAGAAAACAGAACACAAATTTGGGGTTACAGCTTCTAACTTTACAAAAACCTACCACTAAGAAGTAAAAATAAATGTAAAAATAAACAGCAGATCCCTGAAAAATTCCCCAGCACTGAAGAGTTAAACCAACTTTTTGCAGTGTAATGAATGATTTATTTAACTGTACTTTTCTCATAGCCCTCAAATGATTCATAATTTCCTCCTGGTAATTTAATTACAAAAGGTTGCATTGCCAAAGGGCAAAACAAAAGATCTGTTGACTTTCTTCTTATTACGAAGTACTGTTTTGTCTGTTCATATAGTCTTGCCTCCCTCCCTTCCCCTCCCCAGCTTTCCCTTCCCTTGCTGCTTCCCAATGCAACAGAGCATTCCAGCATTGCTGAAAACAACATGACTGAGTGCAAGGATGAGCAGATTAGGAAGATGGGGTTTGTGCACTTGTAATTGAGCTTTGAAATAGAAGAAAAGTAATAAGCCACCAGTTATGTGGTGAACTTCTGTTTCTTCAATGGAAGCAAGTGCTTGGACCCCAAACCATCGAGTGGAATCAGCTAAGCTTTTATAGCAATGTCCTTACATCAGTGTCCCAGCAGTTTTCTTCACAGAAGGAGATTTGGGTGAGAAGTGTTTGGCAGAAGCGTTTTTGCCATTTGCCAAAGCCTATCAAATTCATTAACGGTGGTTTAATAAGCACCATGGGGAAGGCCTCTCCCACCATGGGTGGCAGGCTGCCATCTCCAACTCCAAGTGCTCCATGTGGAGCTCCCACCCCAGGTTTCACAGATGTCTAACACAACTGGCTGCAGAGTGCATCCATACAATGTAGAGTCCACAGCACAATATGCTTGTCCATAAGCCCCAAGGATGACAAGGACACAAAACCCCAAGGATGACAAGGACACAGAGGGTTATCCCACACCCTTTCTCACCACAGCCCCAGGTGCCGCAATAAGCATTCTGCAGGAGATGCCACCCAGGAGCTGCTGTGCAGCTCCTACCTGCAGCACTGGGGTTGCATCTGCCACTGCATGTCTCTGAAGAGCTCTGTAGCTTCTCATGGTAAAACCTGACTGGTTGGTTGCTTTCTGTCCCCAGTGTCAGTGTATTTCGACAGCTCTGTAGGAAACATCAGTCTGTTTTTCAGAGACTGGAAGGTGGGGACTTGCCTACTGTGGTTCTACCACAAGATGTGACTATCAGAGGGTGTTTGTCTCCCCATGGCAGATGGATATGACTGGTCTCCTTCCTCTGCTTCTCATCCCCAGGAGGCAAACCCCAAGCATCTCCACAGTTTCTCAGCTCTGAACTGGTGGAGGAACAGAGGTGGCTGACATGGGGGTCTGCCTCAGTGGGGGTAGTGGGGTCTGCTAGGAGCCACCCCCCAGGGAACAGCGATCCCATCACTGAAATGAGAAGGGACAGGTAGCCCAAGAAATGCTCCTCAGCTGAAAACAGAACTTTTACATAGAAAAGATGCTGAAACAAAATGACTTCCAGGCTCAGCACTCTGCCCCTAAGATTTTATGACAGCCCCATGCACTCAGTACTTAGAATGTGAGAAAGCAACAGTGATGTTTCTTGCCAGGTACATGTTACACGGTGCACTTGGACCCAACCCGAGTCAGTGCCTGGAAAGGTAAACCCAATAGAAATCTAGAAAGGCTCTTATCCCCACCTGGTGGCATTGATATAATTGTCAAGAAACAAAAGTAAAGAGCTGGCAGTCCGCTTTAGCTTCGAAATCCCATTTGCTCCAAATCGCATTTCAGTTCTAGTATAACGGGAAGACATTTGGTATCTGCCACTGACAGTCAATGGCAGATCCAGTTAAAACACCCTCAGTTCCTGGCGTCCAAACTGCATAAAGGACCTGGCAATTTCCTGAGCAGGGAGCTGCCGGTGCAGCTTCTGCGGCTCCGTTTGTGCCCTCCCCATCCCGCTGAACTTTACAGCCGCTTCCCGGCGCCTCCTGGGGATGATTTAACGCTGGGCAATGGAAGGAGACTGCTGCCATCTGCTGCCACGGCTCCGTGCAGGCACAGCCGTCGCTCCGACTGTCGGCCCAGCGATACAGGAGGAAAGGGGAAAAGGAGGAGAGCTATACAAATTCAGGTTTGGCTCTAGCAGGAACTCTGCTCCTTTCCTGCTAAATAAATGACTCCAATTTGTGCTTCACTGGCTTTGCACGTTAACACTCAGAATTTCAAAGGGATTATTTGGGCAATCCTACAGCAACCTCATGTCAATACACAAATAAACTGATGATTGCATGTGCAATCCCTGACAAGTCTTGCCTGTCCTACAGAAATCAGCATCTGTGGCCCAGTCCTCACGACAAACACCACAGCGAATAAGCCTCGGTGGGTGACAGCAAACAGAGGAAAAAGGGGAGGTGGGTTTTAGGTGGGTTTTACAGAAGCAGAGGCAGCCTGCTCTCCCAACCCAGGGTGGCGTTAGCCGCTAGTGCCCCTGAGCAGGGCTAGGCAGCAGCAGGCTCAGCACAGCCAGAGCTCAGAGAGAGCAATGTGGGAGCCAGAGCCAAGGAAGCAGCAGGTAGGAGACCCAGGGCCTCTCTCCTGTTGTTGCATTGTTTCATTTTGTTTATTTTCCCAATCTCCAGCCAATGCAATCCCAGATAATGGCAGGGAGCAGCTGAAAGGCAGAGAGCTCAGCCGCAGCGAAGCTCTGGGTGCCACCAAGCTGGAGCAGCCAAGGCTGGCTGGACTGCGGCACAGAGAGAGGCCAGCACCAGCCAAGAGCATCCTTTAGTGCTTATTTCATAACAGCTTTGCCAGGCTCAGAGTCAAAGCACTTATAACTTCCATTCAAATGAAGTCAATGCATGTTAAAACATGCAAATATAGTCACAAGCGTTCCACCTTACTTCTGTTATTCGAATTAATTGAATTTCTGCCCTTAAAAGTAACTACTGGCAAAAGGTGCTGAGAGGTGGTAAGAATGTCTCAGTGCCTGTCCCAGCCACAGGTCACCTCCTGGCCCATGTTGTCCCTGGTGATAGCAGGATGTAAGTCACAGCCTGTTCTAGTGAGTGTGGAAGGGTAATGGCCACGAAGAAAGGACTAGGGTAAAAGGTTAAGAGGGGCATGATGGAGGGTGCTGGTTTGACGCAGTTGGTACTTAGATCAGCTGCAAGGAGATGAAAGGATAGCTCTTGAAAATGAACATGTAGGAAGAACATAAAGATACAAAGTCCAGACCAAAAAAGAGACAGCTACACCAAGAAGCCGTTTGTGCCAGCTGCTGGTAGTATCCACAAAGCCCTTTCATGGCTTTTTCTCCTTGCCCTCTTTCATCCAGCACAGCACTGGTATGACATCCAAGTCACGAATGCTAAAAGTATTTGTTGGTCCCTTACTAAGGAGTATCCTAAAGAGCATTTATTTCTCCTTTTGGGAGGACACAAGATTAGGTAAGATAAGGACAAGGCTTAAACCCAACAGTTACCTGCAGACCTTTCAACCTGAAGTCAAAGGATGGTGGTGCATTGCCTTCTGGCTAAAACCATCTACAGCGGATGTCTTGGTTTTACCTTCTTACATAGCATAAAGCACGTACTTAGAGTCCACGGGGACCCTGTGATAACTGCCAAAATTTGCAGGTCCTGCATTGCTTAATATTGCCCCTCTGGAAAAGGGTAGCCTTTATGCTCAGTTTTATACCTGGATTAGGAAAGTAACTTAAACCCGAAGCACTTGGTCAGATTCACACTTCTCTCCTGAGCAGCAGAGGCCTGTCTGAGTGACCAGTGCCCACGTCACGGGCTCATTGAGACAGTAGCACTTGGTGATTCACACACTGCATTTCCCACCTAACACAGCTGTTACGGAGAAAGCAAGAAAAGCAAAAGCTCAGTCTGCTTTAGAGACTGCTGCGACATCTTCCTCCAGGTACAGAGAAAGCACTGGAGAGGGGCTGAGTGTTTTCACCACATAATCCACTTTGTAGGTGCTTTCGTAACAGCATCTATTTATGACTGAATTGACAAGCCCATGATGGAAATCCTAACCCTGAAGCTAAAGGAGCTTTACATTCTCAGGGTTGTTTTATGAGGAAAACCCTATAGTAACACAGACACCTTTCAGAGTAAATTACCAACCATTTGCCAGGGGCACGGACAGACACCAGACCTCCAGGGCACAGAAACAAGTAACAGTTTCTCATTAATACGCAACCAGTGTTTTGTATTTCCACTTCCAATTTCTTTGCATTTCACACCAAAACTTGTTATTCTGTGTCCATTTCCTTTCACTTCTACACCTCCTGAGGATATAGAACTGTTACCTTAGTTGTAATACGTGTCTTAATGTGATACATCTTAGTACCCCTGTATGTATATGCAAACTGTGCTTGTCACAAAGATCAAAGGCCTTGTGCCAGCTCTCTGGCACATGAAAAAGGAAGCAGATCCCAGCTGGACAGTTCATCTCAGGGAGCCTCTGGGAAGCAGGAATGGATAAGAAAGCATCCTGGAGTCTGGGAACTACCCAGTTTAAAGGGCATAGGCAGTGTGATGAACACACAGTTCATCTTAGCGCTACTGACAGCCCACTGCTCCAAACCCAAATTGGCATAGCGCAAATACGACAGGACGGGTTATATTCCACATGGTTAACCCCCATTTAGAAAAGCATTCAGGCATTTAGGTATTCCCAACTTTCTTCAGAGTACTCAAGGATATACCCAGCTTCCTGGCTGATGAGATCTAAGCACATGCCTAATTACTGATGGAAAAAGGTCTGGAGATGCTGCAATGATGGATAATACAGAAAGTCTGAAGTGAAGACAAGATCTTACTTAAAAGTGAGCAGCTGAATTGAATGAGCTACGCCCCTTGTAACTGCTAGGTCAGAATATTTTGCAGACTGCCCATCCATAAATAGAACACATTTCAAGCAAAGCCTAGTTCTTAGCTTTATGGCATTAAAGGCTGTTCTTAATATTGCCTTTATTTAACTAACCCAAGATGCAAATCAAGGCTTTTCATTACCAGCCAATAATTTACAACCAGTGGAGACATCAGTGATTGGAGACTGCAGTCCCTGGAAACGTTATCTTTTCACCCTTTCCTTACTCCAGGGAAACTCCTCCTTGGGCTGAGGCAGTGGGTAGGGGTGAAGGACAGGCTGTATCAAAGGAAATTCCCTACTCGCCTAGTGAAATCCTAGTAATTGCACTGTGCCCACAGCACCATGTTTGTATCAACAGCAGACCTCACACCGTGAAACACTTGATAAAAGCATGAATATGTGTCTGGGGAGCTCCAGAGACGAGTCCCCTCAGGTCTTTGGCTGTACCAAAGAATAGACGGGGCAAGACCAAAACTATGACGCCAGCTTTTCTGTTACTCCGGTCCTTCTCTCACAACATGGAAAAGCAAGAACTGCTTTTTCACATGAACCAAACAATGACTTTGTTACAGGTATGAGAAAAAAACCACCCTCACAACTTTCGCCCCTCCTCCAGGTACCAAGTGCCGCCCACCCTGCAGTGATGAATGTGCTTTTGAGAGGCTGCGAAATCCTCCTTTGAGTACACTTCTCCCTCGGTTTGCTGTGACAGTTAAAAAAGCCTTAATAAGCAGCCTGAGATTTCCTACCCCCAGTTTTCCATTTCCTGTGCTCTCAGAGGCAGCTGGCAGAGCAGCTGATAATCTAAACAGACTGACAGAAACATTTTTATAGAGACTTACATGAACTTACTTATCTCCAGTGAATTCATTTCCACTTCGAGTTTTCTACAATCTCAAAGGCCATCCCCATTTCTCACTCCTGGGGCAGCACAGATGATGTAAAGTGTTCTGTCGTGATAGCATCAAAGTGAGAAACAGCATTAAATCTCCTCTCAGGTATGCAGGTGTTCTAAGCTCAGGAGTTTGCAGTAAATGTGAACTTTCTGGGGGTTTCATTTCCTTTATTTTATTTTATTTTGAGTTACTGTGCAGTAGCTAAATCATTCCCTGGTTTTAAGCACTTTGTACAGCCTCATTTCAGGAAGATTACTTTACAACACACTACAGGTACAACTCAAGATTCTGATGACTGAGGACATCCCTCTGGTCCTCACTCACAACCAGTGTAAGGCACTCAGTGTCCCTCTTGCCTGGACTCCTGCAGCATCCTCACCCATGGTGCTGTGCTGATGGCACATGGCCACTCACAGCAAAACCACTGCTTTGCCTCAGATAGAGAATAACTGTACCTGTGCGTGGAAATTTCACACAACTTTCTTGACCTAAAAGGCAATTGCTGTCTTTGGGTGGCTAGATGCAGTAAGAACGAACAACTGCATTGAACAAATGTGGAAAACAACTTTCTGCTTCACAAAACAAAGTGATGGCTCTTGAGGACTAACCCTAGCGACTGCTTCAGGAGGGAAGTGAGAAAGGAGCTAGTGCTGGGCAGATACAGGCAGCAGAGGCAGGTAATAGAGCTAGCGAAACAGCCGTCCTGAGCACTTCCATTTACACCTCTATGTACAAATTCTCTTCCTCCAGGCAGAAACACTGGGAAATACAGCTCACAAGAATGAAGCGTGGTTTCCAAAGTGACAAAGCACACATAGAATGGGAGTAATTTGGCTCTCCCACCAGCATATTGCAGCAGTCCACCCACAGAGATGATGCTGGAAGTGAAGGGACTCATTACTCTCATTAAACATGACATTAAAGCTGGCCTCTGTCCTGCAGCGATGAAGGTCAGCATTCCTTTTCCTTGTCAAAACCCCCTTAAAATTATCCACACTTCAAAAGTCACAGGGGAAAAAATAAAAAGAGACCAATAAAAATATATTTACATTTAGTAGGTTGAGGCCAATCTGATCAATTTCTAACAGCTAATTCCAACTTAAATACAAACATAAAATGTTCCAGTGTTTTGGCTTCCATTTTGAAATGATGTTGGAGGAAAAGCCTGGCTGCATTTAACTTTAGAACTGAACTGTTATCCCCATAGCAGGGACACCCCTACCCTACCTACACCTTCAGTGAAGTTTTGGCCAAAGCAAACTCCTATTTATTGATGGTTTGCTTTTGTTAGTAGAATTTGAATCTATCACTAGATATCTCCTGTCATAATATCAGCTCCACAAAGCTGGTATTTTAACAGCCATGCACTCTGAGTGTTTGTCCAGTATTTTGTTATGCCTTGCCCTACTACAGAGAAAAGATCAAGCTCCAAGCTTACATCTATAGCCCTGACTCTTCTGGTATCTGCACTCTACAATATGAGTTTATTCTTCATAAGGCAGGTAATGGCATCAGTTGCTGCTGCTTTTTGGATGGTTTTTGATCCTCAGTGCAGCTCACCAAATACACAGGCACAAGTTGCTCTCATCATGTAAGCCCGCTGATTTCATATGAAATTGAAAATCATCCACCAAGCCAGAAGATGGCTGTTTTCCATGAGGAAATGAAATCCCAATGCAGTGAAATAAGACCCCTTTCCCTATGGCCCAACCTTCAAGTGTAATTCGTGCAAACCAGAGCCCACTTCATCATAGACTCATAGAACAGTTAGGGTTGGAAAGGACCTTAAGATCATCCAGTTCCAACCCCCCTGCCATGGGCAGGGACACCTCACACTAAACCATCTCACCCAAGGCTCTGTCCAACCTGGCCTTGAACACCACCAGGGATGGAGCATTCACAACCTCCCTGAGCAACCCATTCCAGTGCCTCACCACCCTCACAGTAAAGAACTTCTTCCTTATATCCAATCTAAACTTCCCCTGTTTAAGTTTTAACCCATTACCCCTTGTCCTGTCACTAAAGTCCCTAATGAAGAGTCCCTCCCCAGCATCCCTATAGGCCCCCTTCAGATACTGGAAGGCTGCTATGAGGTCTCCACACAGCCTTCTCTTCTCCAGGCTGAACAGCCCCAACTTTCTCTCTCAGCCTATCTTCATACAGGAGGTGCTCCAGCCCCTGATCATCCTCATGGCCTCCTCTGGACTTGTTCCAACAGTTCCATGTCCTTTTTATCCTGGGTTCAGCAGTAGCAGTCACTTTTTCCTCCGTCTTAGTAGCTGGTGCAGTGCTGGGTTTTTGACTTTCAGCCTGGGAACAGCACTGATAACACCGATGTTTTTAGTTGGTGCTCGGTAATGTTTAGTCTGACCAAGGACTTTGTGAGTCTCATGCTCTGCCAGGGAGGAGGGGAAGCCGGGAGGAAGCAGAGACAGGACACCTGACCCAAATTAACCAAAGAGGTATTCCATACCACAGCACATCATGCCCAGGATGTAACTGAAAGTTACCTGGAAGAGCTAGATCACTGCTCAGTCGGGCTGGGTATCGGTGGGTGGTGAGCAGTTGCATTCTCTTCCCTTATCATTATTGGTGGTAGCAGCAGTGATCTGTGTTATACCTTAGTTACTGGACTGTTCTTATCTCAACCTGTGGGAGTTACATTCTTTTGATTCTCCTCCCCATCCCTCTGGGAGCGGGGGGAGGAAGGGAGGGCGGGGGCGAGTGAGCAAGCAGCTGCATGACTGACGCCTTAAATCACGACACCTTTTTAACTACCTTTCCCTCCTAAGAGCCCCTGGAACACTCCAGTGTCCAGAGGAATTGGATGCTCACCTGCTGGATGACCTAAGAGGGCTATCCACAATGTGTACACAGTCCAGTAGTCCTATCCCTGCCCATCTCCGTAAGACCCTCAAGAAAGAGCCTCCCTGGCAGTGTTCAAGACCAGGTTGGACAAGGCCTTGGGTGATACGATTTAGCGTAAGGTGTCCCTGCCCACAGCAGTGGGGTTGGAACTAGATGATCTTAAGGTCCTTTCCAAGCCTAACTATTCTATGATTCTATGATAATGACTTACTTGTCACTGGAATAGGTCTTTGTGGCTCCTAACAGAGCTGATGGGACACTGCCACCCTAGCGTCAGATCAGCATGTCCAGCCATGTCACAAGGCTTTCTTACAATAATACAGACTCCCGGATCCCAATACCATTTCTGTGGTGCTAATTTCGATAAACCAGAACTATAAAGTACCTCAGGCTCTCCTTGGATTTCACCTCCAGATATATCCATTCTTCTCTTTTCAGAGGAGACTATTACAGTGATCAGCAGCTTTCACTCCAAATCTTGCCTTCTGCAGGGGTCCCCGCAGATGCTCTCTGTTGTAATGATGACATCAGAAGTATCCCAATGACTCCCTACTTTCCAGCAGTGTTAGAAGTGCTCAAACTCTATCAGAGACTGAAACCAGCCCATGTTGCCAGAAAGATCACTGCATGTGATGAAGAAGAATGGATGAGCACTCTTTAGCTAACTGAGGTCTCCTGGCTCATGGAGGAGCAAGAAGTAAAGCGCTCTTGTCTGAGTTGCATTTCCCCCAAGGACTGGCGGGGCTATATACACACACCAGCATTTGCAGCTCTGCAGAGCTGTTGCCTATGGAGAAAAGCAGCACCCTGCTCAGATAATTCCTGTCCTTTCAGAGAAAAAAAACACTTAGGAGTAGACTAAAAGCATATTGTTCTCTATGCACACAGTGCATTATCTTAGGCTGCTGAACTGAATCATAGGCTGCTAAGTGCTCTTGATGTCTGTATCTGTGTGTACAGCTTCATGCATGAATTACGGAGTTTTCCACTGGTGAAGATGGGCAGAGGGGGACAGGAATAGGGGATTAGTCACAGTGGGAAAATAGCACTGAGAGACGTGATCATCTCTTGCACACTGTGAGGAACATGCATTGAACTACAGGTCCTTGATTTTCCGTGGGAGGCATTTCTACTTTTCTGCCTCCAAAGCAAGCTGTCTTGTGCTATGCAGAGCTTTTCATACAAGTCCAATGAAATCTTAAATGCAAATACCTGAAATAGGACTTATATAAAATAGAAGCATAAGTATTTGCAACTTGACTACCTCTGAAACAAGAAGAGCTAAATATAGAGACCTGGATACAGCTTTTAAACTTGAAATCCTATTTCAGGTGCTAGACATAGGATGTCATCCCTCCATAGGGGTAAGACAGTCTATGCAAACCTGGTGATTCAATGATAGCACTCATTAAACAGAACTGTCACTTCATATTAAGGATGAGGTAGTCAAAACAGCTGTTACTTTAAGTGCAGTCCTTCTAACTTATTCTGCAAGGTCTGTGGGAGTAAAGCTAAGCCTATGCTGATTATAGATCAATATTTGCACAGCAAGAAGAGAACCCATGAGAACAGAATTAAAGAACGAGACAACCCATTTTTGTGGGGTTAGAGATATACTTGGCTAAAGCAAATTAAGGAGAATCATTCCCAGGGGCAGCCGCAGATGAAGCTGAATGCTGATGACCCCCACTTTAGGCACACTAGTGCACAGGAGCACATGCAGAAACGCTCTCAAATCCCAGGCTGCCAGCCACACATCCCTGCCACAGACCAGCCTGACTGCAGAAGTGTCCTCTGACTTCCCAGAAGCCAGGAAGCACCACACCAGCACCAGGAGGTACCTCTTCCTCTCAGACTCTCATGCTATGAGCTCCTAAAGCAGCCTATGTGGTCAAGTGGGCACCTATCCTGCTGTCTCATGGATATTCGGAAGCAACGTGCCACTGTCCCGGCCTCTGCATGTGCACTCACACATGTTGGTTATAAGCACTGCT
This sequence comes from Pezoporus wallicus, assembly GCF_028554395.1. Lineage (NCBI taxonomy): Eukaryota > Metazoa > Chordata > Aves > Psittaciformes > Psittacidae > Pezoporus > Pezoporus wallicus. Next base: position 1,332,003 of record NW_026639584.1, read on the forward strand.
ACAGTCATTGCAACAGAGCTTTACTGTCACTTCAAAATCACTCTTCATTCAAGTCAGCTATCTTAGAGATATAAAATATATTTAGACCACATAAAATAAGCACAGTCAGAAAAAAAACCCTCACAAAGGCATAAGTGCTGAAAAGGAAAGAGAAGCAACACTTGAGCTACTTCCTACAGCCTCATACTCAGAAACCTGCCTTTCTTCTCATCCATCAGCCTCTTCACTGCAGGCACTCACCTCACCCCTGGGCTCAGGGCTCATCCTGCATGCCTTCCCCAGCTGCCCATTTTCCATACTCCTACCCTTTTCAGGGTTTGCCGGAGTTGTCATCCAAAACATCCCAAGGGTTCCTCAGCCTTCACTACATCAGGAAGCAGTTTCAGCACTCCTCCCTCCACAAGGACCGTCCTCCCTTCTTCAGAAATAAGAATATGCCTTAGGCAGACAGTCACCAAGTGCAGAAGTCTCCACCTGCTAGTACATTTCTATCCCTCAAGAGATGGAATTTCTTACTCATTCCATGAGGCAACGGGTAAGCTCTCTGCAGAAAACCTTTTCATACATTGAATTTATACCTTGCATCAACAGTTAAATTGAAACCCTAGCTGGCATTTAATATATGCAGTTCATCACCAGCTCTTGATTGAGATGAGACAGTGGCAATCAACAGCTCTGGGAGGGAACGGATTTGAGATGATCTCCATCAGGTGCTTCACTACCATTTATATGTGAATGCAAATACACAGCCTCATCAGCATACATTTCCCCAGTTCAAGCTATTTTGATGGTCTGCTTTAGGTAGCATTCTCTGATCTGCTTTAATCAGGCAGAGCTGATGCTCATTTGTGAGTATGTTTCAAGCAGACATTGATCTGCTGGGATGGATAAAACCTTGCTTCTACAGCTGATGCAGAAATGAAGCACCTATCAGCATATGGTTTATGAAAGGAAGGTCCTGCTTGACTAACCTGATCTTCTATGACAAGCTGATGATGAGGGAAAGGCTGTGGACACTGTCTACCTAGGCTCTAGTAAAGTCTTTGACACCATTTGCCACAGCATTCTCCTAGAGAAACTGACTGCTCATGGCTTGGAGAGGTGTATTCTTTGCTGGGTAAAAAACTGGCTGCATGGTTGGCCTTAAAAAGCAGTAAACATGACACTGAGGGACATGATCTAGTGTGGCCTTGGCAGTGCTGGGTTAAGGGTTGGACTTGGTGATCTTAAAGGGCTTTTCTAACCTAACTGATTCTGTGATTCTCTCCAGACAGATGGAATGAATCCTACACGGTGTTTTCCAAAGCATTCCGTGTAGTTACAGATGAGCCTGTTATCCCCTCTTGTGAGCTGCCTCATGGACAGCCAGGCTCAAATGGCAAGTGGTGCCAAATTAATTCCGTAATGCTGTGGATGGCTCTACAAGCTACACACATTATTAAGCTAAATTAATTTCTGCTGTACCTGGCCTGCCGCTGAGGAACGTTGCTTACTGGGCTGGGAATAGCTCATTTGTTGGATCTATAAAATGCTGTTACTTAAACAGCCCAGTGAGCTCCTCTGACGCAAGTTTTCTTTCCCCTGAAGAGTTTTCTTTCTAACTGAAGTTATTGATCCCTTTGGCTTTAGACAGGAAATCATCACTGCATTAGCAACCAGCAAAATGGTCTTCAGTCCCTGGAGTCTGTCCCTGACATGTCATCGATCTGAATCTTTTGAGCTGGGAATGCTGTTAAACTCCTGTCTCATGAAAAGCACAGTAATGTGCAATGCATTTTACATTTGACTTCTTGATCTGAAGTCTCAAAGCGTATGTGTGTGTGTATTTCTCTTCAAGCATGTCTCAAACAATTGCTACTAAATTCTGCTACAAAGCAGTGCTACTTTATTAATATGGAGGAAAACCCAATCAGTGCAGCACGGAGATCTCCAGGTCTGACATGCTGGGTTCACTTTCTTAAACTTCCTGTGATAGAGAGGATTATAGCAGTTCATGGACCAATGTTAGACTCCCATTAGTGTCTGCCCCTTTATGGAGATACCTGCCTTCAGCAGCAGCTCAACCAGAAGACTGTAGGAGCCTGGTAAAACCTGGAATTTCCCATATGCTGCACTGCAACTTTAAATTTCTGTATTTGCCACGTAAATACAAAATAACCACTCTTGGAATTGGATCATGGTGCTTCTACATTCATCTATTAATCCAAGCCTGACTTCACTGCTTGGTAATACAACCACAACAGCCTGCTCTGAAGTGAATACATTATTTCATCTTACTCAAACCAGATACGCAATAGGAGCTACTTTTAACTGGTGGCACAAACAGGCGCTACCAAACCTTGTGCTCTCTTTCCAAGTCCTGGAATTCCAAGCCCAAGAGATAATCCTTCACAGCATTATATCTCAATACAGTGCCAGAACCATGAAAAATATGGTTTTGTTTGATAAACGTACCTATACCTACCATCTTACCCAGTACTGCAATGATTTATTAGCATAAAGGGTCAAAGTTGTTGATGTCACACAGCATAGCAGTGTCCAAGCCTACGGATGCCTCACTGTGCTGTCAGCTTGTGGGATGCAGCTGGGTGCACTGGGGAGGCGGGATGCACTGCCAACATGACCTCTTTAGCAGATCTGTCCTGCTTGGATTTGACTCTGATGCTGTATGCAAAACCAGAACAAAGCAAAAGAGTTGTGCCGATCTGCCTGCAGCATTAAACCAGCTCTTGGGGTTCTCTGATAAGTATCTCAAATCTAAACCAAGAAGCCACCCAGTGGTTTGCTCTTCTTGTAGGAAATAACTTTTCATTTCTCTTAGCATGTCTTGGCAAAACAGTGATGCTATCTGTCCAGAGTGAGTTTAACAGGCAGCTGAGGGGTGAGGGACAATCAGATTGTCTTTATTACTGCCAGTCAAAGCTACATTGAGAAAAAGGATCCCAGAGAGCCAGCTACCCAGGTGAAAGCAAGGGTCCTCATTTGGGGAAGATTACCAGGATAATACCGGGGTGCAGGATCATGTTCTTGGCTATGAGGGGATGAATCTCACAGGTGTCCAGTTATAAAACTGCACACACCCAGCCCCTTTGGGAAATCATTGTCTTACTGGTTTGTCTCTCTAGAATGCCTGCATACCTGTGAAAATGGAAAATGCCAGTGCTCATGGCACAAGTTTGCTATGGGAGCTACCTGCTGGATTTCGGGCAGAGCCTAGGAACCCACAACAGTCCCATCCCAGTTTATCAGTACACCAGTACTGAAAGCGCAAAGGAGGGAAACTCGTCGTGCATGTGGAAAGCAGAAAGCTTTCCAGCAGAGTCCCCTGCCTGCTTTTAAGACTACATGCACTTCCACCAATGCTACAGAAGAGTTTTGCTCTAACTCCCAGTACACAGCTCTGTGAATCCGTGACATTTGCACTGAAAACATCCCCCTTGAAAAACATGCTCTTCTGAGCTGCACCCTCATTTAATGGAATAAGAACCCATGACAAATGGCTTAGCTTTCCCAGGAACCTGCATGGCCTCCATATGAATTTCAGATTTATAGAGGAACTTCAGAAACTGCAGGACATGACTGCCTTGGCAAGACACAGCATCATCAATACCAAACTACAGCAATGGGCTTAGAGGTTCATAATGAACCCAGGCCCAGATCAGCTGGCTGAAGCTGTCTCTTCTAGTACTAACCACCAGTATTGGCTGAGCCAGTGTAGTCCAAAGACTTAGCAATAACTGTGATTTCTTTAAAGGCCTGTCCAAGCAAGATTCAGTACCCATTTACCGATGTTCTCAGAAACAGCAAGCTGACTGCAAATTTCCATCTCTGTATTCCATGTGGGAAGTAATGTGAACTTCTCGAGTGTACACAGGTCAAACTGAATTCCTGGCAGGAGGGTACTGAGCTGGTTACAGTACAAGCCTCTAGATCTTCAAATGCTGATACCTGAAGATTCCTCGTGATTTATTTTAAAACAGAAGCTTTTCTTATGGTGGCAGAATGAAACAACTTGAACGTTAGCAGCAGGTGCCACCGTATTTAAAAGACAATTGTGATGCCTCTACCATGATGCTGAACAGATGTCTTGAAGTGATGTAAACGCAGCAATGAAATACCCTTAAAAATGATTTCATTTTCTTTTACAAAAAGAAAGAATGTTTATGGGACATTTCCAAGACAGCAATAATGCCCTGGAAGGAAGTAAAATCTTGGTTTAATCTAAATTCCTCAAAACCTGTTTCCACCAGACAGCTGCTTTGACCAAATCTGTTACTGTCTTTATTTTCAGTTACTATCATCAGTTCATTTTAGCATCTCAGTAAACAAATGTGAATTCAAATCAGCAATTAAAGTGTTGTCATAGTGTGCCTCCTCTGTTAATGGACAGCAAAGTGCTGTTAAAATCCAGGTTAAACTTTAACTTTCCTCTAAGGTCAAAAACTCCTGCATAGCTTCAGAGTACCTAACAGTAGACAGCACTTTCACACCCATCTTTTTCAATGCATGCATTATTTTAAATCTACTTATTAGTGAGCAGTTCATTTTCATAAGCACTCAGTTTATAACCCTCATCATCAGGCTTAACAAGCCAAGTCAATGCCCCATTAAACCCCCGCTTCACATGCCTCAGGTTTACACAGTAAACCTCTGTAGCCACAATTTGTTTTCATCTCTTAATCAGTTGCTAAAATTCAAGAGTAATTTCCACTTGTGCTTTACTATGGAGTTGTAAACTTCATAGTTATGGAGATGTTAAGAACTGGTCATTAAGAACATTAACTCACAAATGTTGCCCTCTTATGTCATTTCGCCCCTCCTGAGGCATCTCTGACACGTCCCCAGCAGAGAGCAGGAAGGAGGTGCAGAGACAGCGAATGGTTTGTTTGGAGCAGGATGAAAAACAAGTTCAAAACCAAACCGCATTTCTGGCAAAGCAGAAAATCTGCTTTCTTTCACTGAAAAGGGCATGAGGCTCCAAGGGAGGGAGGGAGGAATGTGCTTGTCCTAACCAGAGCAGCCCCTTCCCTGCCTTCCCTCACGCTGTGGGCAGGGATGTGGGGAAGGTGGTGATGGTGATGCCCCTCCACTGCTCCCTGTGTTCTTGCGGTCCCCGTCATCCTGCATTCCCAGGCCCATGACTAGGGGGCCTGCAGCTCAGGCAAAAAGCCATTAAAAACCCCATGTTTTGGAGGGAAATACCATGCAGTGGCCATGCATGGTTGCATGGGAGAGAAGCAAGGCCCTGCATCAACCCACCCCACTGCATAGCTGCCATACCTGGCCCTGCCAGCAGCCCCCTGGGGGACAGTTATCCTCTATAAATTCACATATTTAACTTAAAGCATCTGCAGTGTAAATGATGTGCCTGTGATGTCGTGCTGCACAGTGGTGGCAGGGTTGGACATTGGGGAGTACCCCCTGTGGTGGCCCTTTCCCACTCCCAAGGCTTTGGGTACCTCTGCTAGTGCCCCCAAGCTCTCAGACACACACAGCCAAATGGCCATGCTGTGGGAGCCTGGCAGGTCACCATGTCCCACCGCTACCAGCCTCAACAAGGAGCTTACCAATGGCTTCACCCTCAGACGCAGCAGCCAGCATGGGGGTGACAGCACAGACATGCCAGTCCACAAACGCAAAGCCTCGGTGGCCGTTCTGCTGCAGCCTAGCACAAAATGAGGGTTTTCCAGTCCATCCTGCAACGCATCACCTGCTGCAGCTCACCACAACCATCCTGCTTTGCTCTGGCTTTCCGCTGACTGGGAGGAGAAACACTACCATCACTGATGAGAGAAGCAAGCAACCTGCTATGCGAGAAGCTGCTCACAACAACTACCAGGGATTTGGGGCTGTATTTCAGTGTTTTCTCAGGCTTCAGCAAGTCTCAGATATTGAGGGTCCTCCCACAAGACATCTAAAATTAACCAGCAGCAAACAGGCCCTGGTTTGTGCACCGACCAGAAAAACCTGCATTACACAGCTATGACATTGGTATCTGCTGGTCTGTTCTCACCGAGACAGCCAGCCTGCTTCCAGCTCAAATGAGCTCCCCCCGTGTGATGCTTCAGAGCAGAGGAGGGCAGCTCACCGAGGTGTTTAATTTCTAAAGACTTAAATCCAAAGAGGAAGAGGGAAGAATATTCATTTTCCTTCTTTTTTAATGCTCAACTCAAAGTGATCAGAGATGAAAATCTCTGCATCTAATGAAGGAGGAACAAGGAAACTAAGACAGTTGCCCTATATTAGTGCTGTTGGCCTGAGGCTTCTTGTGTGCAGTCACGTCTGTCCAAAATGAAGTTACATTGTGTTTCTCAGAAAAATTCCAAAGATTCCTTTTTAGCTTTGTATAGGTTGTAAGCATTGAAATTTTGATAACCGCTACTCAAAAGAGATGATTTTCGTCCCCAGCTAACTTAATTCTCTCTTATCCTGAGTCCTTGTTAGATAGAATATAACACAGAAAGGACTTCTGAAGCTTTGGACCACGCTTCAAAATGACATGATCAGTTTAACTTCTGGAAAGTCTACACAACACACAAGTAGGAACGGGGAGCTGGGGAATGTCTGGCAATCCCTACAGATAAAAGTCACCCAGAAGCATAAGAGTTTAAAACGTGCTTTTAAACAACATTTCTTCTTCTCCTTCTTTCTCTGATCTTGCTGCTTAGTTAAGCACTGCACAACTGCACAGCCCTTCCGAAGGTCTGGCAGGATACAAACATTTATTCCAAGCATAGAGGAACAGCCACTATCAAAAATACCGCCCTTCCATGCAATTCACTGACCTGTGTGCTCTTGTGTTACCTGGCAAATTGCACAGCTACCACGAGCATGATTCATGGTTTGCAATATCGCACACACCAGTCTCTACATTATTTATACGTCAAAATGAATCTGCACTGAGCAGTCTTAGCATAACCCTTGGCCAAATGGTTCTTATATGCAGCACTTGGATGAGATCATGCAGTTAGAAAGCAACCTCGTAAGTCAACAGATGCGTTCTCAAACTGCGTTTTCAGAAACGGAAGAACCTGACAGTCAGTTGCTTCCCCCCTGCAGGTTTACCTCCCTGTGCAATTAAACTCACTGTTACACCCTGCAACAAATACACAGGCTGTACAAAAATTGCTGTTGAAAGGCTGCTGGCCCTGATTAAACTCTACAGGGCTTTTAAAGGTTAAGACCTAACCTCAGCTCCTCTCAGCTCAGCAGCTTCCGTGGGCAGTCGCAGCAGCATTAATCAGCATGCAATAATGAGGCTGTGAGAGGCAGCATGTGATTTCTTTATTTCATCTTAATTATAATTTAAAACTTTAATGTCAGGAATTTGACAAGTGTTTGAACAAGAAGAATTATTGCCTCAACAGCAGCTAAGGTCAGGCAGAGAAATGGGCTCAATCCCAAAGAAAAGCAGTGAATTTGTCCTGTTCAGATTGTTCTGCTGGCTGCTGCTGACAGCAAAGGGGCTGGTTCAGAAGCCCAACGCCCCTTTCAAAACACGTGTGTCTGCTCTATAGCCAGAAACAGACCCTACCACAAGGTCAATCTTAGCAGATGACAAGCTTTTGGGAAAGGAGCGTCACCCACACTGAAAAGAAATATGCTCCTACAACACAAGCAGACATAATTAGGTTGCATTGCATGGACATGATCTTGCAGCAGGTCATACCATTAGTCTTGATGGTAAAGGAAGAGGCTGGGAAGGCATTCCCAGCCCTGGCACTGGGATTTTCTCCGATTCCTGGTCTCGCTCAGCTGGAGAATGGGGCCAAACAGAGTTCTTACCCCTAAAGTGTTAGACTGGCAAGGTCCCAGCCCAGTGACAGCATGTGGCCCAGCCTGGGCAGTGAGCACAACACAGGCTCATGCTTTGGGTTATTCCCAGGACTTGTGCTGCTGTCCCTGTGATTGCGTGAGGCCATGACATGTGAGCGAAGCTGTGTTTCCTATGCCATGAGATACTCTGATAGCACGGCCTAAGGCCAGTACTGCTCCTTGGGCACTTGAGTGGACTGAGAGCCAGTCTCACCCTGTCTCCTTTTCTGACTTGCAGCACATCACACTCCCTAAGCAATGTGTGGCATCCTACAAAACCCCAGGGTTACAGCAAGCCCACATCCACCACCCTGACAACCTTCACAACAATAAATAAACTCCTAAAACACAGGGGTCGGATTATATAGAATGTCTCAGGCTGTTGGGAGGAAGGACCAGGCAGTATTGGTTCAAGAAATTTAACAGAACTAGTAGAAATTCAAATGAACACCAGAATGAGTTGCTACGTAGGTAAACAGTTTCCTTGAGATGACCGCAGCTTTCTAAAGGGGAAATGATGCTTATCAAGTTGACATTATTAGAGAAATGACAGGGGCTATCAACAGGAGAAGCATCCTCTGAACCAACCTGCAAAGAACTAAGAGAAGAAAACAGTCGTATAATGGCAAGTCTCCTTGCACAGCAGAAGACATTTCAGTTCCTTTGGCAGCAAATCTGTTTTCCATATAATAGCACCTTTTTGAAATGAATTTTTATAGGCAAAATGATTAATAATGTAGGCTGGAGCAGAGCAGCATTATTCCCTGGTAGTGCTAAATGAGCAGCTGCCACAGGAGATAGGCATTACTTTGAGTGCTTAACCAGGGCTAACAAATGGGATTTTTAAGAACAAATCTTCTCATAGTAAGCTCTTTCAAGAATGAATACAAGCAGGAAAACAGTCTGTTAACTCCAGTAGTTGTAACTGTGTATGGAATTGCACTGCATTTATACCACTAACATAGGAAGAACAGCCTTTGTTTTGATGGAAACAGGGTTTATAGCACAGCAGCTGAGAAAGTTGGGGCTGTTCAGCCTGGAGAAGAGAAGGCTGCGTGGAGACCTCATAGCAGCCTTCCAGTATCTGAAGGGGGCCTATAGGGATGCTGGGGAGGGACTCTTCATTAGGGACTGTAGTGACAGGACAAGGGGTAACGGGTTAAAACTTAAACAGGGGAAGTTTAGACTGGATCTAAGGAAGAAGTTCTTTACTGTAAGGGTAGTGAAGCACTGGAATGGGTTGCCCAGGGAGGTTGTGAATGCTCCATCCCTGGTGGTGTTCAAGACCAGGTTGGACAGAGCCTTGGGTGAGATGGTTTAGTGTGAGGTGTCCCTGCCCGTGGCAGGGGGGTTGGAACAGGATGATCTTAAGGTCCTTTCCAACCCAAACTATTCTGTGATTCTGTGATGCCAAGCAGGGAGAACTAAAGCTAGTGGATGCGATGGGATACCTGTCTGGCAGAAACTAGGAGTAGAGCTTCAAATTGTTTCCATGAGAGCAGAACCACAAATAAACTCATTCTCTATTGCAGCAAGAACCTAAAACTTGGTTTTGTCAGTGCCACCAGCATTGCCATGAGGCTGCATTAGTAAGGTTTCAAACCATTTGACATTTACCACGGACTTCCTTAATTCCTGCCTGTAGTTATGTTAAGGAGCTAATCTACACAGCTTGCACTGAAGTCTATTAAGAAATGGCAAATTCATAGTGAAAATTCACTGCCCCTCTTTTAAAACTGCCACAACACAGGCTGTCATTCCATGAGGCAAACCAAAGTCTGGGGCTGCAAAGATTTGGCACTCAAGAGAGAGGAGAAGCCCAGGTTATTCTAATAAACACATTAAGAATTGCGGTTTTGCCCCAGTCACCATCATCCTGAAATTAGATATGTGCCAAAACTGCATCCAGGGCAAAAGCTATCAGAAAGAGATACAAGAACATGTGAAACTAGAAACTCTTTGTCTTTCCATGGAGATTACCCTTTCACAGATAGCATATCTGCGCTGCAGAGACGCTGGGAGCTGGGCAGACATGAATTTTAACACAACAGGTAGACATAAAGTCAACCCAAACTGGGCACGGACCAGAAGAACCACAATTTGCTTGTTTTCAGACTAGAAGCTGAGTTACGGGACAAGGAAGTGACTCAGAGTTGTTCCTGCCTAAGCAATACAGCTCGTATAAAAAGAGATGCATGTGATGAACATGTGTAAATGTCTCTTGCACATGGAAGGAAGGTGTGGAAAACAGGAAGATACAGAAATATTTTGGCACCCATTGTATTTTGTGAAGCTGTCCTGGTAACTCAGCCTTTCACATCGCTGCGCTTTGCATAAGTGAACATTGATGAAACATAGTTCCTTCCCAGGAAAGGTTAAATAATACATGTAAATAACTTGAGAAGAAACTAGGACTCCTGTCATTCTGTTTCAAATGACATGAAAAATGAGACTGACCTAATTTTTGTGTGGAAAAGTCTTGCCCTTTGTGTAAAATTGCCATTCCTGGAGAAGCAGCAAACCAGGCACCCCAGAGCACCAGGAGCTCACAGCAGGGAAAGCCTGTGTATACCCTTGTATCCAACCTATCAACCAACAGTCTCAGCTCTGGGGATCTTGACTACTAACCCCCACAGTGAGGAAGCAAGCCCCTGTCGTGGGTCCGAAGCCGGCACGGTGCAGGGCTGCCTTCCCTCGGTGTCTGCCTGCGTTTAGCCAGGTGAGGTCAGCAGCACCCAGCTACCACGGGGTTTGCAACCGGCATCCACGAGCACTGCTGCAACTGTATCTGCCCAAACGCCGGCGGCTTTTAGGCGGCTCATCTCACGTGTGTTAGACCATCGTTATGTTATCCTGCCTTAGCAGTGCCAGGGCTGCAGGAAGCACGGCTTTGCGAGCTAGCTTGTGGCATGGAGCATGGGAAAGGGCAATCGTTTCCATGCGATTAAGCAGCCTTTAAAAATGCTCAGTTTTACTGGGAATCTCTTTTTGTGGTCTTGTTCCTGCTGGAGTGCTGCTTTACTACCCTACACAAGCAGGGAGCTGTAAGAGGAAGCACAGGGGTGGCAGAGAGGCAAAGCAGGTGAGAGCTGCTGTAAGTATTTCCGATGTGCGCTTACGTTTCAACAGTTGAGTGCCTTTAAAGAGCTGTGTGGGCTGGGCCTTACAAATCTGATTATTTAACACCACCAGACCTTGTCTTTAAAGCCTTTCCCATTCCCCACCTACTGTTCTGCCGTCAGCAAATCCTCTTGCACCGTCACTTCACCTGAAATGCACTCTCCCAATGTGCCGATTTACACGATTTCAAGATAGCAATTCTCTTTAAAAAACATTTTCCCTAAAAATCCCACCCTCTGCATCCCCTGCAACTGGTTTTAAGCACCACCACCGCATCCCTGCACAGTGCACTTGGAGAAACTGGCCTCCTTTGACCTGCTGATCTGATTGCTCTGGAGACTTTCTTCTCTCCACTGCCCTTCGCACCAGGAGCGCTGGGTTTTCCCTGAGGTTCAGCAGCTCCCTGAAAGGCCACCAGTGACACAGGGAAGTGGGACCCAGCTCCAGGACAGCACTGCCTCCCCAGTTGTTTAATTGCTCAGCTCTGTCCCTTTTGTGCACGCACATTCCTACCGAGCATCCTGAAACAGTCACTGAAGTAATGAAAGCATTTCCTTTCAACCAGTGTAACTGCAGTTTGGGTGTGCAAAATAATTTGTGTTTGGATGGCTACCAGCGAAGAAAAAAGGCAAATATTTCAGCTTGATCTCAGCTGTGGTACGGCTGAAATGTCTCATTCAGTCTGGAGGGAAAGGTGACTTTCAAGCACCCAAAAGAGTGGCTGGAAGCAGCCAAACCAAACAAGCTGAAACTGCTCCTGCAGCCTGTGGTCAGAGGCAGGTCTGTCCCTCCAGCTCTGACACCCCAAGCCCAGACCAGAGGAGCCTGCAGAGTCTCAACCCAGACCAACCATTGCAGTAGCTGGCAGCTAGAGCTGAGATGATCACACTGGTGATTTACATGGAAAAGCATTAGTAGGGCTTTTAAATGATATAGATTATGCTATAAAATGCTGATTATAAATCCCCCTGCTGTTGCTGAAATTAAATGCTGCCTCATCCCAAGCAACACCATGTGCCCCCATGTCTGTCTTCTCCAAAGGCACATTTGATTTCCCACTAGCAAGCCAAACTCATCCAAACCAAATGACTCTATAAGGACTCCTGAGCCCAGCACCACTGTTTGAAGGTCTTCTGGAGCTCTCAGAGCCCCTGCAGAGCTGTTGCTGCAGGAGCCATGTGCTGCCCTTGCAGCTCAGACCAGTTCTGCACATGCCTAAAGATGTTTTTAGTAGTGTTGGCTTTTGTACAGGACTGCAGATGTGAAGGCACGAGAGTGACTGGGGAGAGTAAGTGCCATCTGCCATGAGAACTCAGGCTCTGAACACCTTTGAATGCTTTTCAAAGTGTTGACTAAAATCTTGCCTGCACAGCATCGTCTCAGAGCTGAGATTTCCATCACAGAAACAAACTCCTCCTTCCCACCCTGCCTGGCATTACCAAATCCATCCGAATGGTGCCACAGAAACTTTGGGAACAAGGTGAATGCCTCCACTTCCCCAAACCGTTCATCACATCAGTTTCCATCCTTCACTACGGAAATTAATCATGCCCCGCGTGCTGCGACTCTTTTATCTCACTCTGAAATACAGCTTTTTGGTAATTAGGCCAAAGCACCTCCCTGCTCCCTGAAGCTGCCCCCCTGACAATAATAAACACTGTTTTTGCAACGCTTTCTTTCCTTTGCACCAAGCCATAGATTTAGCCTTGTTAGAAGCAACTAGCTGCTTTTGAAGGACACTGGTTTCTGCTGTTCAGACCAAATGACATGGGACATATAAACACCATCACCGAGTGCAGGATGCCAAACCGCTGCTTCCTCTGGGAGGCACCATCTTGAGAATTTTCTCTTGAACCATCAGCTAAAGAATTCAAACCCAACACAGGCTGGGTTATTGAAACATCGGTGGAAAACCAGAATGTGTGGCTTGCAGGTTGTGGAGCAGTGAAATAGGAAAGGATTTGACAGTTACGGTTTTGCTCCTTAGGTGCTGACAACACAGTGGGTGCTGCAGAAGAGAGAAGAGGACACTCTGCCTCCCAGCAGTTACAAAATAAAAAGTGCAAACAAGAAATAATCAGAGAAGACATCCGCGCAGTAGGAGATCTCAGAGCTAGATGTAAATCTCTTTGCTTGTAAACTGCAAAGGTAATGACATGATGTATGCAGATTAGTACTTGTGAGCCACAGAATAAGTGGGCTTTCAGAAGGGATTTGACTAATGAGTAAGGGAAATTCTTCTGGCAAAAGGAGTTGATGCCTAAAAAGCAACGCTTGAATACTTCTTAAAGCACAGAATTCCTTTTAGCTATTTCGGTGTAAAGCCTTTAGCAGTTTTGGTATCTGCAGTTAATAGCAAAGGCTGACCCGAACCTGCTCATGGCACCCTCCACACTGGCTGGACACAGGCAGATGAAGACAAGGGAGCACAGCACTGGGTCCACATGGTGCCAGGGTGCAAGCTTGGCAGAAGAAGGAGGATTAAGCACCCCAAGAGCCTGTGGGGCAGCCTGAAGGGCTGCTGTGGCTGCAGGCAGGGTTGCGCTGCCCTGGGGACAGGAGGCTCAGAGCGAGCCTGGCGGCTGCGCTGCACAACATCTGCACCAAGGCGAGTTAATAAAGCCCTGTTTAACCATCTGATTTATGAGGAAGCATCGTGTGTAAAGCTTAAGGGGGTTGTAAACAAGGAATGGCTTTGCACCATATGGCGGTGTAAGTGGTTGTAGCCTTCCCCTCCAGACCCAGGGCTGGAGCGAGCTGGAGCATAGCAGTCTCATACCGCAGTTGGTTCCTCACATTTCTCATTTTAAAATCTGATTTTTTTTTCCTCTCCAGTCTTCCCTGCATACAATGAGGGGTGGTTTGGGGGCTTTTTTTAGCTTGTCTGATAATTTCTGATCATGATAAATAATTATGTTTAATTGTCCTAGAACAAAGAACATTTATAGGTGGGCTGCAGTACTTTTTGTTAGTCTGCTTTTGGAAAGGGCATAGTTGAGGAGGATTTTGGGGCAGCCAGAGTCTGATTTAGCATAACATAAAGGATCCAGTTTCAGGCCCACATACAGGCATTTCTACAGTGTGAAGAGCAGAGCAGATCCTGGCTTGCAGCACTTCCTTCACCTTGGCACCAACAGGAACCACAGAGGTTCCCACTTTGCATTCTGCGCATGTTTAGATACCTCATGATTATGTTCCCTGCACCAAAGCTCTAGGAAATACGGAATCATAAGAACTCCGAAGCTGTTGCTGTGGCTGGGTTATCCTGCTGCGATGTTACACGTCCATGAGGTGGAGTTACCCCAGTGCCACATGTGTCAAGAATGTCAGCAAAGCAGGAGCTGGACTAGGGTCTGCGAGACCTGGGGAAAAGCTGAGCTAAGGTCTGCAGGAAACCATGGGCAGCTTTCCCCTGGGCAAGGGAGCTTTGCAGCATGTCCCTACTCAGTAAGTTCTATCAGTGCAAGGCACTGCAGGAGAGCTGCTCCATGGGTCCTTCCCCTGGCACTCACCCACGGCCCAGGTAGCAATCTGAAGCGGCAGCAGGCAGGTTACTAGGGATTTATGATAGGCACCTTTTCCCATAACTCAGTTGTTAAAGCTCAGCATGCTGTAGGTTCCCTGCTTCACAAAGCCTGGACACAGGCCCAGCTCCTTCAGGAGCCTGAGCTGGGTAACTTCATTGGAAAACATAATGTGCAGAGCAGGTTTCAGCCCATTTTCTCCATCTTTCAAGACAGACAAACCAACCTCTGTAGCATGTGTAAACCTGTCATTCAAGCACTAAAACTCAGTAACATTGGTCCTATTGCATATTGCTTTTCCCCCTCCTGACACTTGGAGATGAAAGAGCAAACACAGCTAAGCAAATGGGGCAGGAACATCAGTTGCTGGGAAGGAGTGAGCAGTGGAGCTTTTATCAGCTAAAGGAGGGCGATGGCAATTATTCAGCAGCACACAGCAGGGCCACAGTGTCTTAACCGCAACCCCCTCAGTGCACACGGCTATTTTAGGTGGAAGCTGTTAAAATCTTATCTGTGAAGTCAATGATCTGTGGTTGGAGATGGCTCCCTCATGAGGCAGAATCTGGCTCCTTCAAAGAAAAGAGCAACAGAAGAGTTTCTTTTCTTTCACCACTGTGAAGTTCCATCACCTTCTACATTTAACTCTTGAGTAGATCAATACTGTTTGCAGTCACAGCTGTGGAGTCACGCCACACCAAGCACAGAAGGATCCAAGAGACTCAGGCTCCAAGAGAAATAATTCTCTAAATAAAAATCCTTTGGCAGAAGACTGTTAAGTCCAGGAACTGAAATATCAATTTTATATCTCAAACAGTAAGATATAGCACATCTTTCCAAAAGAAATCAATGTTGTGCTACTGAAATCTGGTCAGCTAATGACTCTGAAACATGTCTCTATTCCAGCTGTCCAATAAAGCAGCGTCCTGCTCCTTCCCTACTTGTGGCTGTGAAGGCTATAACCAGGAGATGAATTCTTCCCCTGCTGTCACTACTGCCTCTGCCAAGAAGGATGCCAGGCATGAGGGGAACATGTATTTTCAACAGACATCAGTTATACACAGCCAACTTCTTTTTCACAAATCACCAATGAATAATAAGAGGGAAGGACCTTCAGCAGCACAGGCAGAGCACATAGCATCAAACACCTAGGTGACTGTAGGTACCAGTTTTTATCAAGATAAAGTAAGCACCATCTGGGACTGTACACAGAGCATCAGCCTGCAGCTAGAAGTAGGGCTGGTGGGAAATCTTTAGCCACAATAAATGCCAGTTTATGAAGCCCCAAACCTGCTGTTGCTGAGCAGTCCTGGTATCTGGGGTTGATATGGGGAGAACTCTGCAACTCTCAAACTCATGTTCATGCCAAGAGCGCCCAAAGGCTTGCAGGTTTGTGAAAAGCTGGGTTCAGTGTGTCTCAAACAAAACCAATCAACTCCACCCCCCCAAACCCAAGAATTTGCTTTAAACTGAAAAAACCTGCTTACTGATCAATGCTACCTGTAGCTATCAGCAACCAGCGTATGATCCAGCCAGCATGAAACCTGCTGTGAAAATGGATGGAAAACACACAAAAATGAAAACCTGGGCATCGAAATTATTTACGGAAATCTGCTTCTGTTCCCTAAGCTGTGACACCCGCGGGAGAACAGGAGGAAGGACGAGGAGAGCACTGCTGCCCGTGCGGGCAGCGCAGGGACCGCCCCAACCCGTGCGGGGTGAGCAGCGGTTACAGGAAGGCAGCGTGTGCCCGCATTAACGGTGCCTGAGCGATTCCCTGCGAGCCGCACACAAAATGAAGCTTGTGATCGAGGCTGATGCTTCCAAAGACATTTCAAAACGAAGTCCCCATAAGGATAAATAATTTCTTCCCCTTCCCTGATATGGGCAAACCTTTTTCATGAAGACATGGGTGTTAATGTCGTCCTGCATGCATGGCTCGGAATCCAAATAGGGCTCCTGATCACTGCACACAGGGTGGAAGAGATGGAGCTATACTAAAAATATTTATTGCCTTCAGTAGCACGGAGGTCTCCTGCAGTCTGGCAGTTACGTGATACATCTTTGGTCCTGCTGTAGAAGGCAAAAGGCAGAGGTCCTAAAAAAAAGCTTGTATTTCTAGGTAAGCAGCTAGAGAGTTAAATCAAACTAGGACGGAAAATGTGAAAGAAGTAAGACAAGAATCATAATACACCCTTCTGGATCTGCAGATTAAGGTTTTAAATTGCCTTTTGATTGATGCTTTTATTTCCCTTTCTGTGTCTATTTATCACAGCAAAGTGATTAAAAGCCAGAGAGAAGTTCTGCTGGCAAAGGATCCTGATGTGATTCACTACTGGTGCATGAGCGGTGCCCAGAGAGCCCAGCACCTACAGCAGGATGTGTGCTGCTCTGCCCAGCTGCCCCACACATGGCTCAGCCTTGTCCCTGCTTGGGGGACACTGTGGGAGGGAGCATTGGGGTGCAGCACCCGCTTCACCTCACCGGCTGTGCCACAGGCTCAGCCCTTTCACAAGTGCAGCTAACTCCAGCTTCTTTCCAGGGCTTTCTGCCAGCAGAAGCCTCAGCCAGACACAGAGCTGTTCACAGATCTCCCCAAGGCCTCACTGGTGAATGCACCCAGTACCTAAAAGGCCAGGGTGGACACAGCCTTGGGTGACATGGTTTAGTGGGTGGTGTCCCTGCCCATGGCAGGGGGTTGGAACTGAACGATCTTAAGGTCCTTTCCAACCCTAACTATGCTGTGATTCTGTGTTTTACCCTGTGAACTCATTGCTGGAGTTTCACTTGCAATTAAGATCTGTGCAGAAGGGGTTGAGGCCCTTTGTGATTTCTATTCATGGCATGTCTTAGAAACCAAATTAAAATCCTTATCATTAAGGAGCTGATAGCTCCCATAATTGGAAGCATCACTCTGTGTTAGCTGGAGGGAGTGGCACAACTCACTGGCTAACAGAAGTAGATCTGTTCAGAAAAGAGGAAAACTTCTAACCAAAGAGAACCCTGAGCCATGAATTACTGTAGGAAAAGCATTAATTTCAAACAAATTACAAACGTAATTTGTGCTGTCAATGCAGGAACTTTCTCCTAAGCTAGTTAAGAGAATTTTAGCACGTGCTGCTCTGAATCACCTCCTGCTGACCTACAGTGCATCAGCTCAGGATTCCAAAGAAAAATTTTCCCTCTGGGATGAGGCATGGCTCTCTCTGCCTTCAGGTTCAACCCCATTTCGCTTTGCTTTGCACAGAGCACATGTCATAAGAGCTGATGAGGTCAGCAACTGACACGTTGATCCATCTACCCAGAATAATTTGAAAACATATTAAAATACTCTCACATTCGAGGCACCCGTCCCCTGTGTTTCTTTGTGAAGGGATGATCTGTCACTTGAGTGAGGAAGTCCAGGAGGATGCAGAGCTAGTGCCGGTTTAAACAGGATTTGTCAGGCCTTTTGAGGTCACAAAAAATCAAACAGACAGGTAGGAATAATTGCAGCATGCACTAAGGGGCTGACTTGCCTCGCGGAGTTCATTTGCTGAAGACGGTAATGCTCACATGGGTTGGTTTTGCTCTAGGAAGAGGCTGCAGCGCACAGCCAGCCAGGCAACCAATTTAATGCGAGTGGTGGCAGATCAGAGCCCACAGGGGAACAGCAGAGCCACTGGGGAGCCTGCTGCAGTTCAGAAGAGCTCCATGTACTTACAGCCTTGGTCCAATTTGGAGAATTGAGCTCAAAACTAAATTAACAAGTGGCCTCACTGACGAGGTGACTCTTTGAACCTCAGGATTGCTTAGACAGAGGTTTTATCCCAACCTCAGGTCTCTCATTTGAAAGATTTATTCTAACCCTGGGGGTTATTTACTGTAACTGCTGAAACATCCAACATCTGCTACTGGAATTTCCAATACCTACTCTCACCGCACATAGGGTTCTATATTAAAGAAAGTGTATTTTTTAATGCTCTGAAGTCTTTATACTTCCAATCCTCAGCAGCATGTGAGTGCGCAGCAATGCATTGGGAAGGATGCAGCCCAGACATGAGACAGAAGGAGGAATCCCCCAGGTCTGCAGAGGAACAGGAGTAGGGTTGGGCCCTGGGTGTGGGATGGGGAGGCTGCCCTGGCAGCCCCATGGCCCTTTGCCCATCCAGCAACCACAGCAGCACCCAGTGCTGGGAACCAGGTGAATGGCTGGAACAGCCCTGGTGATGGAGTTTGATCTTGGAAAACACATAAGAAGGGAGAAGAGAAATGCAAACCCTACCAACGCGGCCAGGAGCACCCTGCACCTGGGAGCAGTGGGATGGTGGTCTTTGGTGCATGCAGCAAAGAAAGAACATGTATCTCTCTTTGCAGCCCTCCTCTTGCAACCAGCCATCTATCAGTGCTAGCTTAAACTGCCGAAGTTGTTTGAAAGACAGGCATCAGGTTTTTCTGTTACAACGCATTGCCTTTCAATTGGAATTTAATATGAAATACAGCAAAGACCCCATTGGGTTCCTGTTTTACTGAAGAAAGAGAAAATTATAAATGCATTAACCAAACTGTTCTTAACAGTGAGATGAGTCCTAAATCTGTTAGAAGTGTGAAGAAGCCAGAAGTAAAAGAAGCCTCCATGAAACATAAAGAAATTCTACAGAAAGAAGAAAACTGCTCTCAAAGCACAGAACAAGTTGCACTGAAGAGCAAGCAGCAAACAGAGCCCTGGGCTGTTGCACACAAAACCTGAAGGACAGAAGGCACTTTTTTCCAAACACCAATATACCCCATCAGACTGCTCTAACTGGAGCCATGGGAAAGCCGGGCATTCCAGCTGTACCCAGCTGTGTGTCACCAGCACGTTGCTCCCTGCATGCAGGGTATAAAGGGGGCAAATGGCTTGGGTGGCTTTGGCTCAGTGAGCCAGATGCTCACCATCAACCCCGAATTTCAGGCTTACCTATATCTAATCAGAATTAGAGAGGACAAATGCCTGGGGAGCTCCTGAAGAGCCATGGCTTGTGGAGTGCTTCCATGGAAAACTGAGAAACCTGAAGAAATGGAATTAACTGAAAGATTTGGGAATAAGGTGCAAACTGATGCCTTTAGCTGGGCATCCCTGCTGACAGAGCGTGACTCCAGCAGCTACCACTGCAAATTCCCTTGTGTGACACCATTATGGAACAGATGTGCCCAGTAAGAGTGGAGACTTGGTAAAGAATACCGGCATAGCAGGAAAAAGATACAGTTTTATTATTTTAGGAATGGAAAGAGAAAAACATATGCTCTTTTACACCACTATATGCTCGAGCTCCATAATTTCCACATAAAATACACAGTTTACTTCTCAAAACTAAAGGAAACTTCATTGAAGTGAAATAAACCTGATTAATGATAGCAATAACAGCAACAAAAGGCATGTGAAGACACTAAAATGAATCTTTTCCATTCCTTTCATGCTGTTTTATTGTGTGTAGAAGCATTTACTTAAGCCCACACTAAAACCCAAGAACTGAATGCAACAAACCACCTAGAGCTGTATGGTCTCGGGGATTGCACATCACGACTTGTAGCTTTATATTGGATATTCTGCTTCCAAAGGCTTCAGCTGAGCTAAAAATTCCCTCCTGGTGTCACTCCATATCAACTTGCCTTTTAAAAATGCCCCTGCTCAGGGGACACACTAAAGACCTGCAAACCCCCTGAAGAGGGGTGGCCCAAGGAAAGGAGTGTGAGGCTTGTATGAAAACCCAAACTGTCACAGGAGCGTGGCAGCACAACAGCAAAACAGAACAGCCGCTGTTTGGAAAGTAACATCCAAACCAGAAACAAAATGCTGTGGGAAAGCAACCCAAACTGCTTCTCGTTATGGTGTGCTCACTGACTGCAGTTACCAGTACTACTGCTTGAAAAGCATCCTCCATGCGCGAGGAGCCAAATGTAAGGATGGAGATGGATTATGCACACATGCAAATTACATCTCTCAAAATCACCAGGGTCTTTGCCTCATGGCTCGCAGAAGTCAATGAGCAGAAAAGGTTTTTGAAACATAAAGCTGGAGTAAGACCTATTTTGTGCCCATAGTTGCACATTAAGGACTTGGTGTTACCCTGGATCCCTGACCTATAACAGCGCATCACCCAGCAGCCACTCTGGGACCACAAGAGTCTCGACCTATCCCTCCCTCCAGCAGCCTGCCATGGAGCTGCAGGATTTATCACATGGTGATGCAGGATTTATCACAACGTGGTGGTCAGGACAGCCTTTCCCCATCTGCTTTGGTGGAGGTGTCATTCCCTGTTAACGTGGAGTGGGAACCAGCTGCCTGGGCTGTCACAGTGCTAGCACTGAAATACTTTGCCAAGTTTTACATCAGAATTCAACCAGCACACAAGAGCCCTTGGGCTTGAGCTCTCTGTGCTCTACCCAAAGCCACAGCAGCTGTGCCTACTGTCAAGAGAGACCAGCTGGAATGTGCCAGCGCTGTCCACCTTCTTCAGGCTTGCAGGAAGCATGGGCTGCAGGCTGAATCTGGCTCTCTAGGACCCTGGAATGAGGGAAATCCTAAGAAACATCAATACCTCTGCAAGTTCCAGTGCTAGACACCAGCTTCTTACTCTCATATAGAATCCTAGAATGGTTTGTGTTGGAAGGGACCTGAAAGCTCCTCCAGCTCCAACCCCTGCCACGGGCAGGGGCACCTTCCACTGGAGCAGCTTGCTCCAAGCCCCTGTGTCCAACCTGGCCTTGAACACTGCCAGGGATGGGGCAGCCACAGCTTCTCTGGGCACCCTGTGCCAGCGCCTCAGCACCCTCACAGGGAAGAGCTTCTGCCTAAGAGCTCGTCTCAGTCTCCCCTTGGCAGGTTAAAGCCATTCCCCTTGACCTATCTCCTACTTCATCTGGTCAAGGAATCACAGGCAGGCAGGAGCAGGACTCCTCAGTGCACATAAACATCAGGCCACAAAAGTACTGGGACTTTTACATATACCCCAAATGGTTTATTCCAATTCTGCTGACAAATTGTATACAAGCAAACATCAATTCTGAGTTTGCTGTACTGTTAATGAGTGACCAAATACAGTGGTATTTCATCTCAGATGCAAGAACATACGGCTTTGTAAAATTTATTATGTTTCAAGTTGTACAGAGATACCATCAGAAAGCAGAAGTGCTGGCAACTATTCAATAGAGTTATGATATTCAATACTGAATTTTATTCAATATTGAATATTCAAAAGCTCTGTTCAATAGAGCTTTAAAATAATCACAGTTATTGTCTAATTTTACGACCTTTCCATACTGAACATTCAGTGTCCCACCTCACTTCCTCACTGGAAATGCAGTGGTCCACCCCTTGCAGCAGTAGTACTTGGTAGCACTCCGCAGCTACCGGAAAGTAAGGCTTGACCTTCTATGTGGCTGCCCTGTGCATACCACATGCTGCTGACAGACTTGCTCCGGAGCCTGTTCTCCTTCCCCTGAGCCTGGATCTATCACTTTCCCCTTTAGCAGTTGCAGGCACACATCCCCTCCTGATGAGCCTTCAGGAACCCTTTTCCCTAGCAAGCACCACCCCAGGGGGAAGCCTTGCAGCTCCTGCTAAAACATATTGAGACAAGGAGACTTTCATCATGTTGTTATAGGGCTAGTTTCATTGCTTACCCAGGCATATTCTTATGTATGCTAATTTGGTCTTTTCCATGCTAGTTACAACTCCATGTATAAGACAGTCTCACTAAGATCTTGGCTTATGTGGGGTAAAAGGGCACAGCCACTCCCCAGAGCAGCAGGCAGGGAGTCACCAGAAGCCCATCAAATGAAGGCTTGTTATTTTTCACTTAGATGAACTACAAGGCTATATAAGCACCTCATTCCTTTGAAAAACCCGGACTTCCTTTTGGTGCAAACAGAAGATTTAGCTGCTAGCAAATATGGAACTGGTTGTCTGCACACCAAGGAGTTGAGGTTCTGAGTATGAACTATAAATACTTGACTGCTGAGAGCTATTAGGGGTACAGCAGAGGGACCTGGTGAAATCCCACTGCTTAAGAGGGCTTGTAGGAGGACGCATACACAGAATACTGCAATGGAAAACAGAGGCTAAACTGAAGCATGGAACATTTTGACCAGGTTTCTAAAGCAGAAGTTCAAGATTTCAGATTGTGAAAAATCCTCTCTAATTACTGTGACACTGATGGAATCATATAATAATTGGGTGTTAAACCAAGACAGGAGTGTTTTCACTCACCCCGGTTAGTCACTGCTGGAGTGTTCTGAAGAGTGTTTGGAAGAATACTCATGAATTTCACTCTTCCACAAACGACCAATTCCCTCCCAACTTCACACTGAAAACTGCTTTACTGTCACCTCTTCACTGGTGCAGCCTGGGATTGCAGAGCCCTCCGTGCCAAGAGCAGATATTGCTGGTAATGAGGGGACCCATCATTGCAGCAAACAGCCAAAGGAAACATTAAGAGACTAAGAATCCCTGTCCTGCGAGTGCTGAGTAACAACTGATTTTACTGCACTCACAACTGAGTCACAACATAACATGGACACCAAAATGAAGTAAACGATTGAAGCAGCTCCCTTTCACCACAACCATTTGGCATGTGATAGCATCCTGCATCATCACAAACACTTGGCTTGCTTGTTTAACTCACATGCAGATCTGGCACTTGTACACATGCAGAGGGAAGCTCTGGGGGGCTTTTCTCCATTTACTGTTTTAGGGAAACAGAGACTAAAATGAAAAATATTCAAAGAAGCACAAAGGAAACAACCAGAACAAAGTGCTGGGAGAGCTTCTACCTTCTGAATGCATTTTTGTTTCCATAAAATGAAAATGCAGTTTATTCACTGAAAAAAAAAATCCAACAAAAGCCACAGACATGCTTGTGTATCCAAACAAATGGTGAGAATCTCCCTGGAAAACACCATCTGTATTGGCTAAGTGGGATGAGACCAGCAATAGGGCCCACATGCTGTAGCTACATCTCCTACGAGGTGTCATGACGGGAAATGAGACAGCAGAGTTTTGGGAGTGTAGGCAGAGAGGGGAGGGATTCCCTGAACAGAGGACACCATAACTGCATGCTCTGGGTTCCCAGATGATACAGGTAAGGATGGGAGGGGATTACAGTTGAAAGCATTTCTTTTCCATTTCAAATATTTTATCATAAACCCTATGTTTTCCACCCATGCTTCAGTTAGGTGTCCCTGGTAGCTTGGTTTACCTTTATATCAAAAGTCAGTCCAACCCCATGGGAAGGTGCAGTCCTGGGTGCAAAGGACACATGATATCATTCACACTCTTCAGCAAACCTTAGGTACTGCCCCACCTTCATAAGACACGCCACAGATCCCAGTGGGCAGGACTCAGGCAGTGACAGAGCTGGGGCTTGCCCTGGCTTTTGAAGCCTCAGCCCTTGAAGGACCAGCATCACTGCCTTAATGAACAACCTCAGCCCTTGAAGGACCAGCATCACTGCCTTCATGTAACAACCTCAGCCCTTGAAGGACCAGCATCACTGCCTTCATGTACAACCTCAGCCCTTGAAGGACCAGCATCGCTGCCTTCATGTACAACCTTAGCCCTTGAAGGACCAGCATCACTGCCTTCATGTATAACCTCAGCCCTTGAAGGACCAGCATCACTGCCTTCATGTACAACCTCAGCCCTTGAAGGACCAGCATCACTGCCTTCATGAACAACCTCAACCCTTGAAGGACCAGCATCACTGCCTTCATGTACAACCTCAGCCCTTGAAGGACCAGCATCACTGCCTTCATGAACAACCTCAGCCCTTGAAGGACCAGCATCACTGCCTTCATGTACAACCTTAGCCCTTGAAGGACCAGCATCGCTGCCTTCATGTACAGCCTTCAAAGACAGCGGATGGGACAGACCAGACATACCACAAATATACACCAGGAATTACAGGCACATTATCTAAATACAGACTTTAAAGCCTTCCTCTTACTATAGTCCAATGAGCAGTACAAATTGAGGTGCATCAGAATTAACTGAAGATTAAAGACTCCAAAGCAACATGTGTGTGGAACATTCAAATGGAACTTCTCTGTTACCAGATCATTACAGAAGAGGCTTTCTCTATGGAGAAAGGGAGAAGAAATCTGGCTGACAGCACTGGCTCCTGTGCACTGGTCAGTTAGGAACAACTGTGTGGGTGAACAGGTTACAAACAATCCTTTAATAAACTGAAAAATAGTTTTACTGAAAAAAAAGCTGTGCTCTAAGAGGCTTTTCTGAAAGTGAAAAATGAGTTGTTAGCAGAAGTAAAGGCAACAAGATCTGTAGCAAAAGGTAATATCTTTTGGTAGACTAAATGAAATAATGGGTCTAAACCAGACAACCAATTTGAAGTGCTCGACCTGCCAGGTTCTGCCTTGTTTGATGGTTACATTGGTTGGTCTGATAAAACACAAGACTCCTCAGTTCTTGCAACCTTGGATCATCTTAGGTAATAACAGTAGGAGCTGCTTTTACTGTTTGGTGCTATGATTGCCCACGTTGTTAAATTCTGCTCTCCTATTACTTTAAAGGCACTAATAGCAATGGCTTATTTAGACTGTAGTTTTTCATCCAGAACAGGAGTCCAGTATTGCACCAGATTTCAGCTGCCACAGTGTATCTGCAGCAAAAGGCAGTGTTTTACTGGCCAGATTCACTTTTCCTCCCATTCTCCACACCCTGGGTCAGCAACAGAGGTTGGCAGCTCTAACCAAACCAGAAGGCAGGGTATGGGCTCACTCAGAGCAGGGAGAAAAAAAGGCTTTTACTTCAGCCAAAAGAAAAGGGGCTTAAATCTTGCAAAGGTTAGCATACCTCAGCCAAGGTACTGACATCTGAATAAAGACATGCACAGGCAGGTCTGGTAGTGCTGAGCTCAACAGTGCCTTCGTCGTGGAGCTGGGAAAAAGAGTGGATCCTTCTGGATCAGCAGGTTAAGTATCACCTGGAGGAAACAGACTCCAGTCACAGCCTTTGGTAATGATCCTTTTGAGCCACCATCAGTCTTCACTGCTCATTAATTGAATTTGCTGGTTAGCTGATGGTGTGCTGGGTGAGCTTGTGTGCCACACAACCCTTTTGCATAGAGTCTTTAAAGCCATTTCACAATGAATAACAAACTTGTCTGTGCAAACAGCACTGCAGTGAGCAGGCAGCTGACCCCTGTGACTGTGCTGTGTGACTGATGTTAGGAGACTGAATGGGAGATGAAAGAAAGGAGCAAAGAAATGGATGAAAGAAAAGAAAGGTGATCCCGCCCGCAAACTGCACCAAAAAAGTATGTGACACTCTGTTAGCTGTGGTGGCATTCCCCCAGTGACAAAAGAACCACATGCCTCCCACGGTGAGTCTTTCATTAAACCTCAGAAAGCAAAGGAAGCCTCTGCTCTAATGCAGACATGAAACAGGGTAAAATTTAGCAGCACTCGTCAGAAATGAGAGCTTTCAGGCAGACTGGCTGGTACACAGCATGTCAGCCTTTCACTACAGAGCGGGTCTTCCCTACAGGCTGACATCAACGGGAAGGAGCTCTAAGACCTGATGGCAGGGTTTGGGGGACCACACACAGTACCAAGCACGTAACATTGTATGTTCAGTTATGGGGCAAAAGCTCAGAGATGCGGCAAGCATCAGCAGGGTAGGGAAGGAGGACAAAGCTCTGTGGATGCTGATGAGAAATATTTACATTTGATACCCGTTCCCAAACGCAGCGCAGACATAGCTGGGAGCTGCACCACCTACACGCACAACGCAAGCGTAGCTGATGACAGTGTTCTTTAACTTGTCAGGAAAAATGCTGCTGTGAATGAAACAGGAACTCCCATGGAATGGATCCCTCTATAGCTCCTCATAGCTACAAGCAAACCACAAGATTACTGGTTTTCAGATCAGAAGATGAGAATTCCTCTTTGTTTTTTATTCCAAGACAAACTTTCGAGAAAGAAAAAAGATATTCTGAAACATTTCCCAAATGTTTCTTGGTTTAACCTCGCGATAGGAACAGAGACAGCTATTTCCAGTCCTCTACAGCGGAATGTCAGAGGTAAAACCTAAAACCACACTGCATGCTGTCAAAGCACGTGGGGCTCTCAGTTTACAGGCATTTCCTAAAAGAGCCAAAGAAGAACAAACAGAGCTGGTGGGACCCGTTCGTGAGCCACTTCCCAAACCCCTGCATTCCCTGCCCTTGTTGCTGCTGCCTCCCTGCCCAGCTCCCACAGCCCTCTCCTTTCCCAAGCAGTGGCCTCACACCAAGGTATCAACCTTATATTCCACCTTGCTTCAAATCAAACGTCCCACCATGACTGCAGCTGCAGAACACAAACATGATGCCAGCAACCGCTCTTCTATAACCAGCTCCATACAGGGGGAATTAGGGACTGAGTCTCACTGCACTTAGCCCTGCAGTTTCCTCAACAGTATCTCATGTAGCTCAAGGCCAATATATTCAACTGAAAAAAAAAGGGGAAATGCCCTATAAGAATAAAATGCTAGGGAAAACCATGATTTAATAGGCTTCTAAAGTAACTCACATTTGTACAAGTCACCAGACAACCTTGTACACATTTGTACAAGTCACCTGACACACTCCTGTTTGAGGAAGGATGCTGCCGAAATCTTGGCACAACAGCAAAGTTTTCCTCCCTTGTGTAACTAAAGGAAAAATACAAATGAATTGTTATGGTGCAACAGCAGGAATAGGGAAGATCAACCCTGACAGCACAGAGCTGAACACGAACGGTCCAACACACCCCATCCTTGCTGCACAAGGTGATGCTGCTGCAGGTCTCTGCCCTTCCCCAGCCTGAGATCTCATTAACTATGTCAGTTAAGCAGTGTTTTTTTTAATGAACATGGTGTGCTGGAAGAAACTTACTGCTGCATAAAGATGATGTAGTTCCAAGTGAAATTAGAAGAGTGTCCTAAAGGACGTGTTCAAGGCCTATAAATGCTAATACTGTATTTTCCACAGCACTCTGTTTGATAAACTTCTCTATGAATATTCCAGGCATGATTTCTATTACAGCCACAGCTCCCCACTCAATCGCTGGATTTCATTTCACAATGAATAACAAACTATCCAGGGATTTTTGGCAGCTTAGTGCTGTTCTAACCCGTTGGTCTTGTAATTAGTTCCAAATGTTGTTTTCGTGAAGCTGTATTCTTCTTGATGTATCCTAAAGTCCCCAGCTGTCTTCTATACTTAGCCTATTACATTAATGCTGGGGAGCATTAATATATAAATAGCATTAAAATTGCAAAAAGCTGCTGCTTGGATATTTTCTCCATACATCTTTGAAAAGAGAAAGGGTTTTAAATGTTCTGCACCTGAGGATGGACCAAACCTCCATCTGTAGCTTGGTATTCAAAACCACTGTGGTCTTTCAGGTCAGCTAGCTCGAGATGGTGGAACTCATGGCATAAACAATGATCAGATCTTGCACAAATGAGCTCTTCCTTAGAGACTGATGATGGGCACAGCATTACACTTGTAGTTTCACCCTTTTTAGGTCACATCCTATTTTACATCCTGCTGACTTAAGGATGCCAGCAGAAAACTGAAAATGTATTCCAGGACTGATGCTGGGATTGAAGTACCCAAGGGTAGGATTTCATCCTCGATATGGAAACAAAAGCCCCACACTCTGAGCCAGACACTGGGGGAAACTACTGACAGAGCAAGATTTGACCATAAACCAAGTTCATCAAGGGGATTCTTCAGTCTAGTGATCTGTAGTGAACATTTAGGTATTTGGTTTGTATGTTCATGTACGGGCACGTATCTATGCATATGTATGCTTGTATTCTCTGGACCACATCAGCCTGAAAAGCTGTTTTGTTCAGAAGGAAGAACTATTGATTAACAAGTTCTTATTTCAGCTTTCCTCTTTATTGCCCCCTTACCAGGTGATGCCAGGCACGGGCTGCGCCTGCCGTCTGTATGTTCAGATGAGGAAAGCAATCCAGGCAGATATTATACTGTGGGGTGGAGAGGGTGAGGGGAAGGATCTCTCCATCACTCACAAGGGAGGGCAGAGAAAGGTTGCTTTGGGCAAAGCACCTTAATCTAGTCCTGACTGTGACCTCCCTCTGTGAAATCATATAAAAATGGTAGTTTAAGGACTAATTAAGATAAGTTTCACGAGTACAGCCCTGACTTTTCCTACTGCCCAAAGCTGGAAAGGCCCTACAGCCCAGGAGAAATGGGAAACAGTATCCTCCTACGTGCTGGCAGCAGGTTACTGACATGGTTACGCAGCCATCAAAGAAATATCTTTGTGATTTAGTCCATTGTGGCAGGAATAAGGGAAAGCATTATATGAGTTAAATAATGGTTTACAGCTTCATTGGGGTTTTTCCTTCCAAAAAGGCCAATAATAAACCTGCATGAATGGATTCATTTCATAGCAAGAACAACTCCAGCATCCCTTGGGGCATTGCTGGACACGTGCACTGTGTCAGCAGCATCCTGGTGCGGTCCCTGCCGCAGAGCTGGGCTCCATGCAGACACTCACAGGGCTCGCTGCTCTCCTTGCTGCTTGGCAGTTGCCTGAAGTCACCACCAAGTTGTTAGACCACTTTAATTTGCAAACCTATTCATGAGCATTTAATGTTAATGAAATGTTGCTGCTGAGCAGCTCTGGCAGATGAAACTCAGTTAGTTCATTGTGTGTCTAATTTATTTAGTGCTAAATGTTTGCCCTTATTTTCTTTATACACTGAAAAGTCATATTTAGATAACAATTTTGCATTTCAAATAAGACAATTTTTTAGAAAGTTAGGCAAATTTATATGTAATGCTTGTCTTTGCATTTCATATTAAACTCTGCTTGGGGACATATAACTTGCCAAGATGGAAACGGAAGATGTAGGCAGCTCCCGGTCCCTACATACTCATAAAACCCATGATGAAGGAGATAGCTCCCATCTCTACCAAACCATTTTAGTAAATGTAATGGCAGTGGAAAACTGCAAGAGATCTTACACAACCCTCAGGTAGGGGGAGATTCAGCTGTGAGAATGGATGAGGAGGAGCCTGATTCTGTCATCTCTGGGTACCAAATTCAGAGCATCTCTGATATCCTGCACTGTGATCACCACAACATCCTGACTGGCCAAATATTTATTACATTACACACAACGTATTAATAGTGGTAGCCATCAGAAAGAACAGAAACTCAGTATCGATAGGGAGGTACAGAATCACAGAATTGCAGAATCCCAGGCTGGTTTGTATTGGAAGGGACCTCAAAGCTCATCCAGCTCCAACCCCTGCCACGGGCAGGGACACCTTCCACTAGAGCAGCTTGCTCCAAGCCCCTGTGTCCAACCTGGCCTTGAACACTGCCAGGGATGGGGCAGCCACAGCTTCTCTGGGCACCCTGTGCCAGTGTCTCACCATGTTCCTGTGCACCAGTCCCCGTGTGCAGCAGATGGGCAGGAGCTGCAGGAGCTGCCCTGCTCACACACGCTGCTCTGTGCACACTGCTGTGGTGGCTGGCTTTTATCATGCAACAGGATAGGTGAAGACAACTGGTATAACAGCTTTCAGCTACCTTTCTCAAGGAAATACGATTGAAATAGACAATATTAGTATTTCCTCCTGCCCAAGAAAAACAAATCAATTTTCGCTAGCACACTGTACCATAATCCTGTGTGTTTACCAATGCTTTTTCTACCTTCTACTGGCAAATGTAATCCTGAGCTAAAGAGATTTTCAATTCTATTAGTTTCTAAATGACCGAGTAAATCTAGGAAAACAGATGGGGAAAAACGTGCCCTATCACAGATCCCTGCACAACTGTATGAGAGACGTTTCCTGACTTGTGCTATCTCCACCTGAACGCACTGACCCCTGTTTGGAGGCTGGCAGCGTGCCGCAGCTCAGCTCCTGGGGGCCCTCATGGGCTTTTATAATGCTATTAGGACATGGACGCACAGTGTTTGGACACGTGTCTCATACAAACTTCACCTGATTTAAGCAGAAAGCTACCCTTGGGAGGCAACTCAAGGGAGATACAGCTGTAATTTGATTGTTGGATGTTTATTCACCAGCAGATTGCTAAATACTGATGTATTACCACACAATGAGACACCCATTAGCTCAGTTCATCCCTCTGTTTTATGGGGCAATGTCAAGCACTGAGAACCCCACCAGAGGAAGCTGGTTCGGAGGCTCAGCACCTCTGACCACTGAGCTCAGTACAAACAAACCAGCGAGTCTAACTCCTGCCCCTGGTGCTATGGAGCTCCAACCAACCTGCCAGTCCTGGAGAAGACCTTCTAGTCCAACCATTCCCCAGCACTGCCAAGGCCACCACTAACCCATGGCACTGAGAGCCTAGTCTACATTGTGTGTGATCACTTGCAGGGACGGTGACTGCAGCCCTGCCCTGGGCAGCCTGTTCCAATGCCTGAGCACCCTTTGGGGAAGGAATTGTTCCTCAGCTCCATCTAAACCTCCCCTGGCAATACTACAGTCACTCTGCAAAGACAGCAGTGCTGGGTGGGAGTGAGCAGAAGGGAGTGGGGCACTGGGGGACAGACCTTATGCAGAGCATGCTCTACAGGCTAGAGAGGAATATTTCCTTTTCTTCCTATTTCCCATGATGAACAGATGTGCACAACCTGGCAAAAGTCCTTGTTCCTCTTGAGTTTCCTTTCACATTCTTCTTAATGCAAATACCCATTACCACCTTTTCTATTTGTCTTGAGCAAGGCTTTCTGCAGATTCTCACTGGCATTCTTTTTGCTTCTGCCTTTGTTGTGAATGTTTCTGAATGGAAGGTAACAAGTTACAGTGCTGCAGAGAAAGCAGTTAACAGCCATTCATTCTGGCAGGTGCAAAACCAGAGAACATTAGCAAAAAGAGAGAAAGAAATTAAGGAGAGAGGATGCATTTAATCCCCCAGTGAACTTCAACTGACATTTGGCACCAGTTTGCCAATACTTTGCTTTTATGTTTGCCTGATAAATTATTAGATTTAGCATTATTAGTTGCTAGATATCTTAGCAACTATCAATCGACACTTCGAGACTAGATTTAAGCAATATGCCTGAATTTCTCTGTTTTCTTCTATACAACATGCCTCCAGAGATCTGAAACCCCTCCCAGCTGGAATGAATAACATTCTTCCTCTCTGCTTTTGCAACACTACACGCAGGGATGGATGTTTTGGCAACACATTTGTATTCATTTAGATTGTCACAACTGTACCCTGCATCTGAGACAGCCTAAGGTCCCATCCTTCCAAACAAGATCAACTTTGTGAAATCAATCAATGGAAGCTACTACAGCAGAGAAAACAAGGGAGGCTTTTCTCAGTGTGAATTGTGTACTACCATTTTATTATTTAATGTTCTGCTATCAGTAAAGCAATTCCGAGAAGTCTCTGTGATAAGCACTCCCTGGCAACAGCTCATCTATTTGCCAAACTCACATCAAAATAATGTCCATAGGATTAACTATGGAGTCAGCAAGCATAAAACCAGTAGACGCAACGTGACATGTATATATCAATCACAGACACTCCACTACATCATGGATTAAATCTTTGTAATAAACTTACTTATGAAGCATGTGCGGGGCCAGGAGCTGCTGCCTAGCACTGCCCACTGCAGTGTCTTCTGCTCACTGTTTCAAGCTGAAATTTATATAATTGGCAAAATATTCCAGCCTAATTTTCTGGGGTTTTCTTGTTGGAAATTCAGCCACAGCAACTCAGCTGGGTTTGTAGGTGAAGCTACAGAAAATCACCTGCTTTTTCTTTTGTCACTGTAATTGGACAATCTCTTTGGCTGCTCAGCCTGGGCTTTTCCTTCCCTTGTCCCCTGACGCGTTTCTCCCTGCTAGACCTGCATTTCTAGGATTTACAGGCAGGACTGCAGGTTAATTTTGCACAGAAAACTTTCATCCTGGCATCATGGTGTTTTGAGTGCTTAACTTGGTACCATTTGCACTCTGCTTATGGGTAGGTGCTGTCTGCATCTGATGGAAGAGCAACACAAAGCCAGTGTCCCTGCTAGAACAACCGTCATGTAAGAGGCAACATAAATCACACCTTTTACTTACCTATTACAGCTAAAGCACAGCTCAAAATAATAAAGGAAGAGCACTTTCCCAATAAACCAAGGATAAGTGAGGGCTGAAAGGTTGCTGAGTTAGCTCTTTGGAGCGCAAACACAGACTGCTCCTTACTTCAGATAAACTCCATCCAGTCTGTCAAGATCAAGCACTGCGCACTGCAGACCAACTCAGTGGAAATGCCACAGGAAACTCTTTCTAGGTGCTGTTAACCTCACAAGAGGACTCTTCGGGAAAACTGCTTACCTTCAGGATTCACGTTTGTACTTTTGCAGACCCAGCTGCTGCTCCCTGTTCCACAGGCTGAGCCTTTTCATTAACAGAAGGAATGATCAGGACATGGGGAGATATAAATATGCATCACTTCATCCCTAGTAATATAAACAACAGCTATATGGTGCCAGGGAGAACACGGAAATTTCGTCTTCTTTATTCCCTTTGCATTTTTATGAGAGATGCTGCTGGATTTCCTTGGAGAAGTTCCCATGACCTCAAGCCCAAGGAGTGAAATGCAAGATGCAATGTGAGGACAGCCACTTCTGCTGAGCACTGGAGCATGTGAGGAGCTGCAGCATCCCTGCCTGCAGTATCCGCTCCTGCAGCATCCCCACAGGCAGACCCTTTTGTTCATCTCCACACACCCAGCCTGCCCTTGCACTTTCAAAGTGGCCCCAGAGAAGTGACTGCCACCTCTGCAAAGGCACACCTGAAAGAAAACCTCACTTTTGGACACTCCAAATGGGAAATGCTCTTCTGAACCTGGGCGCCTACAGCCATGAGACAGAGCTGTGGCTGCTTCCCTGCCCACTGCCCAGGACGAGGAGGTGGTACTCACTGACCACACCAAGCATCATGCTAGGAACCACAATAAATCGGTGTACATAAAAAAGGCAGCAAGGTAAGCTACATGAATAACCATTTTGAAGATCCATGCTTACTAACAGTCACAACCTAGTTACTCCTTATATTTGGCAAAACAAACCACAGCAACCTTTCAAAACATTGTTCTTTTCCACATCACCCCTAAACATGATCCGTCCAGCAGCATGCAAGTGCCTGGCAAGCAGGGATCATGCTGGGGAGGTGAACATCTTCCCCTCCAGGACACATGCAGTGGGGTGGCCCTTCACACCCAGGAGACGGGGTTTGCCCCAGGGCCCTGCTAACAGCCCAGCCCTGGTTAGGGGCTGCACCAGAACCCTCCCTGAAACCACAGGCATTATTCTGCACCTTTCCAATGCTGTCAAAGCAGTTAGCAAATAAACAGCTCATAACAAGCAGTGGAAGAAGTGTTGTGAAACAGCAGATCGCAGAACTGTGAATGAGATTCATGGCTGTCTTACTCACAGTCCTGCTACTCTGTCCTCAATATTTTAATTCAATGGCATAAACACTATTTTATTCATTGCAATAAGCCACCTGGGGGGATGCTGAATTATTTATTGTTTGAGGCAGCCAAACAAACCGCTTGTCAAAAGAGATTTTAAATCTCAAACCAGAATCTCAAGTAACAAAGCACAGTTTAAAAGGTGCAGTGCATACCCTCCACATTTTGAACTCCTTTCCAAAACACTGGGCAAAGGAGCTGCCTTCACACATTTAACTTCCAGGTGTTGGATTCTGTCAGAGCATGCATTCGGCTGCACATTCTGCAGTGCTTCCAGGTTCTCCTGTCCCATCCCATGCCATGCCATCCCATTCTAAACAATGAAAGCTTTCCAGCATCCCTGGCACTGTCCCACAAGGCACACCTGAAGCCTCTGCTGAAACCAGGGGCAAGTGTTTCTGCTTGACCCATACACAGCCCCTGACTCTGCGGAAGCAATAGAGCATCAAAACACTGAGGGACTGGGTCTGGGGGATCAGGCTTTGCAGAAAGCTGTCTCAGTCTTCTTTAGTGTGTTAGACTCAAACACCAGCTTGCTGGGCTGGGAACCCCAGCACCTAAAGAATAAGACTTTTAAAAGACATAACAAAAATGTATCTTTCAATATTAGTTTCCCTTCAGGAATGAGTTTCCCATCTAAACATAGGTAAAGCAGACTCTGGTCAGCACGCCTGCCCGAGGCTTCCTGTGCACTTCAGGAAGCTGCTGCCCTTGCCCAGGCTGCCAGTGGGGCACAGCCAGCCATGGCCAATGCTCCTGGTGTTCCTCAGCAATGGAGCAGGACGCCAGATGTCTGAGTCCATCCAAATCACCAGAAACCCTGGACATAAGGTACCAGTCAGGCTTACAAAACTGCCCCCAGAATCAGCACTGAATGTGTAACCAGCTTTCTACCCTGAGAACGATTATTCTGCAGGCTTTCACATCTCTCATTTTAAGTTGTATTTACAGTTGAGATTGCCAGAGCCATAAATGAAACAGGAAAGTTTTAGCATGAAACTGATTCCTGCTGTTTTGAAGACTGGTCTAGTAGTAGAGACTTGATTAATATGTATTTTCCCACCTCGCTCTTGTTACCAAGCTAATATTTAAACATTGTTAGTGAAAAAAGGGAAGGAAAGAAAAAGGTGTTTCCCTGCATTTTGTTATCAAATATTTTACTTTTCTGCTATGAAATGACTGTGTTGACTTTTGCTTTGTAACACAAAAAAATAAGGGGGGGGGGGGAGGAAGAGTTTCAAAGGCTTTTTAAGAGCACAAAATCACATCAAAGCCGTGCATGGTGATACCCAATTACAAAGGTCTCCATCAAGAGGTTTCACACCAAAGAAAACATTAAGCAAGAGGCAAAAGATCTGTAGGTATATTAAGAGGTATGTGAAAGTGAAAATGAATTAATGAAAACTATTTTCCTTCATCTCCTGCATGCAGAAAGAAGTCATGATCTTGCAGAAGCTGTATTCAGCTGGATGAAATGCTTCCTCTATTTCATAGATACAGCTTTCAGACTTGGGGCTTTTTGGACCACCTGGCATGGAAATAGCAGCTGTGATTTAGCATCACTTCTTGATGGAAGGAAAGTTTTCCAGTGTGGCCTCAACACCTTGGCTCTGTGCCTCTATCACCATTCACCATGAGGTACGGAAGACAGAGCTTTGGGATCATTTGGATCCCAAATGCTTTTTCTTCCAATTCATTTCAGACTACTTTCTACTATACATCAAGTCGTGGAATACCACTGGGTTCAATTATTGTCCAAAAAACAACTGGAGCTGAAGGTGTCAAGAAGTCATATTGGGGACTGTGTAATAATGTGGAAAACGTTGGATTTGAATGACCAAAGGGCATTTTTTTCTAAGGATGAATATCAGAACGCATGGGTCCTTCACCAGGGGTGGGGAACAGGAAAATGAAGAGAAGTCTCAGGTTGTGGGATATGTTCTAGGAATGGTTTAGAAACTTTCATGGGAAAATAGGTACCTCCACTGGGATGAAACCCTGCTCACTGCCAAACCAGTTTGGAGTAAGGAGCTGGAAAAAGCTCTCCTGCATCTCCCGGAGCCCCTTGGGCTGTCTGTTCATGCAAGCTCTTCTTGCAGGCTGGACGTGTCAAGAGGAGGAATGCAATGCAGAGCCAGCAGCGAGGGCAGGCTCCTGGAGAAGGGTGCTAGAGAGGAGATCTGAATCAGGCTCCCCCCCCACCAAGTGTTCTAATTGTTCTGAAGGGCTTTGGCAGGAGAGAGGTTCTTGCCACCACATGCTCACAAAGCACCTGCTTTCTCTGCTACACCAGATTTACTATAAGGGCTTGAAAATAAGACGTAGTTCACATGAGAAATGAACAATTCCAGCATTTTCAGTGAACTGACAAAACCCATTCCCCCACTCTGTCCATCCGCTTCCTCCCCTGCTTTCAAGCACTTCCCCTGCTTTCTCTCTGCACACACTGCCTTTGCTCCATCTATTGCGAAGTGCAATTCCTTAAATTCACTGTAGTTAACTCGCCTGGTACCAAGAATTTAGTCCCTAGGTTATAATTTTGCCTTACAGCACAGAGAGTCAGTAAAAACTTCAGTCACTGGGAGGTGCCATAATAATCCCCCAAATCTCTCCTAATCTTAGCTGCTCATTACTCACTCATCCCCCTAGCTACAAAGCTGATGAATTCTATAGCAAACCAGCCCGTTTTGCATGGAGGGAGGATGCTGAAACATCATCTCACAATGACACTGGCCAAAAAAAAAAGAAGCCATTAGCATTACATTATCTGCTCTCAGATAATTTTCCAGATGAATCACCAGAAAAGCCTCTGAAATGGTCTCTTGCTCTTTCTCTTTGCATAACGTTTCATTGTACTCAAGATGCGAGAACCTGTAATTCATCAGGCTTTTATCTGCATGAGGATGTTAGTTTTGGCAGAGTCCCTGATTATGGGAGAAGTGGCAAGGCCAAGTTTGTCAGCCTGGAAGGTGAACCTGTAAGCAGAAGAGCACAGTTCATGTATCCCCTGCAAGAGCAAGGGGGTCTAAAAGTGAGTAGAGTGTAGCTGGGTGCTAGTGCTACCCCCCATCCTCTCATCTGGGCAGCATTCAAGGCTTTACCCTTTGTGGATGATTATTCATCAGGAAAGTGCGTGGCATGGCTTGGCCAGTCCCACGCACAGAGCAACAGCATAGCTGTCTGCAATACTCAGAGAGGCCACCTCTATCTCTCTCAATGAAACCTAACCCATCACGATGATTGGTATCTCGGGATTGTTTCCGAGTCAGACTTCAGCCCGCGGTGCTCTTCTCCCCCAAAGAAGGCCCCTAATGCCCGTTCCAACCCTCTCCCACCCTGCTCCAGCTCTGCCTCCAAGGCCCTACCATCCCCAGACAGGCATGAACGGTATTAAAGAAGATAACTGCCACGACAGGGGCTCCACGTCACGCACAAGGAGCAGGCCTAATTATTCTCTCCAAGGCGATGCTGAGCACTGCTTGCTAAACGCACCATGTGAAATTCCAGCTGCCACCTCAACAGAGGGAAGCACACAAAATCACCTGCTCCAGGTGCATGTGTGTGGGGTGGTGTTTTCTTATTCAGGGTAACTGGGCTGTTTCAAAATTTACTTTTCTCTGATAACTGAAAAATTTGGCCGAATCAATAGTTTCTGAGAAAAGAAAGTAACGAAACCTGTGAGAAACCAAGCGGTAGGTTATTTGTCAAAGGAAAAATGATTTGTGTAATTCATTAGCTCTAATGTTCTTGCATCTCCTCTAATGGAGGAGGAGAGAAGTCTCACAATGACAGCCATTAAAAGAGGGCTGATCAGGTGTAGCTGTCAGCATCCCAGCCGTGCTGTTTGGCTACCCTGCAGGCACTCCAGCCAGGTCCAGCCGCAGCCAGCGCTCCACCAGGAGCATGGCAGCAGGAGCCCAGTTCCTGAGGGTGGCTCTCAGCGCCTCCTCCTGCAGCCGCTGGACGCGGGGTGTTCCTGCACCGTGCTGAGTTTTGCCACTTCATCCTCGTGTGGTGCCGGTGCCATCTGGCAGCAGCTCCTGCACTCCAGTTTCCGTGCCGTTATAAATGGATCAGAGCCCTGTCAGGCTGCCAAGTGAACCATCATTATCATTCAAGATATCATTTAGCACATACTCCACATGGCAGTCAATTTCTCGCATTATAATCACCTCTTAAAACTGCGACTCCATAGATATAATATCCCTGCGGGGCAGCCTTTACCTGTTACATTAAACTTACAGGTATTTAAAATGTCAGACAATCTTTCACCCGAATGGCACTGCTGTCTGACACAGTCCATCAGTGGCTCCGGCAAGCAGGGTTTGGTTCTCGGGAAAGAGGCAGGAGGAAGCAGCTCTGCTGCCTTTGCTCGCAAATGTCCCATTTGTCTTCGGATGTGAGAAACTAATTTAGTTGTGTGTAACCCTGAGTCCTTTGGATATTACACTGCTAATGTGAAAGATCATCTTTCAAAGACAAGGCAGCTAGTCATGGGGCAAAGGCTTTTCTTCTACGTTACCTTCACTTTCAGTATTGTGTGACAGCTGTAAGTTTAAAGTAAAATTATGCTGAAAAGATGTCATAATTGCCTTCACAGTTGTTTATAGTGTTTTTCACTATTAGTATTTAGGCTGTCAGAATTGGTGTGGTTGGTAAACTGAGGAGCCTGGTGTATTATTTACACCAGCTTCCAGAGAGGACAAAGTTCCCTTTTTTCAGAGCAAGATGATGGAGGACTCCAGGAAAGGAGGCTTGTCCCTCTCCAGAGCCTTCCTGTCCCAGCAGCCAGACTCACAGCTCTCTCAGTGTCGGCCCTGCTGCCCAGGTCCCTCTCCTGGCAAGCAGAGCCATCACACCAAGCACTGCAGCTACACCTGGAGCACGGCTCTGCATAGAAAATCTCTTTCTATACACCAGACACCTGCCATGCTGGATTTCTTCCTTGGCTACACAGCCTGCTGATACAGCCCATATACCACCAACCACACTCCTGTGCATACTAACACTCCTTCTGTCCTTGGAGTCACCCTGTCCATGCAATGGCTGTGCCCCAGCTTCCCCCTGCTTACTGGGCAGCATCACTGTTTTTAGCTCAACTGCTGTCACCAAGCCTACATAGAAGCTGCAAACCTTCCCGTTCCCTTCCCTCCCCTTTCCCACTTTGAGGGGTTTTACCAATTTCTCTCATTCCCCAGGATTAAACTACCAGCTCTAAATCTCCGTTGGTGAGTGATGCCAAACCAGCCCTTGGCACTCGCTGTCCCAAGGTGCCAGTGCCACTTTGCTGTGTTCAAGTAGAGGAGCTGCTCCAAGCAGTGAGATAAACAGGCTCAGAAGTGACAGCAGAAGAGTTCAACTCTAATCCTTGAATGCACACCTTTGTTAGCCAGGTTGCATACAGCAGGTTGCAAAGCCTGAAACCGTGCTCCGAAAGCAGCAGCACCATCCCTTACCATAGGCAAGGCCACCTATTCCCTGCTAGGATCCAGGCACTGAGACAGGCTGCCGAGCCCTGCCTGGAGGAGTGGGATATTGGGTGCACAGAGCACAGCAAGGTGCCGAGCACGCCTGCAGTGTGTGTGCCCAGGACCTCTTTGGGAGCTGGGGTGGGCTCCCTGTGCAGCAAAGCTGCTGCTGTCTGTCGCTGCTCCCCGCCGCTCACTGCTGTGTCATTTGTATTCCCTGGAAATGACAGCAGGAATCATCTCCGCCTCTTCCGTGTAGCTCACTTCGCTGGTAATTGCGGTGATTGCTGCCATGCTGTTGTTTACATGTCTTTGTTACCCAGCTGCTTTGTGGGGAGCTGGGTTCATACAAAATTCCACACCTGGCTCTGTATTACTCTGTGTGAGCACAGAAAGGCCAACCCAAGAAACATATTGTACACTCCTGCCCAGCTCCTTTTCCCAATTCCCAGAAATGCTTAATTAAGTTAACATCTCACTGAGGCATCTCCAGAGCACTTAGTAGGGATTTCTGTGTTTCTTTTATAATGCAAAACATTCCACATTGGCTGCAGTGTTGTTATGGCAATACAGCATCGCAGATTTGGACAAGGAAAAGAACTGACGTGACAAGTCTCAGTTTGAGACACACAAGATGCAATTTCAGAGGCCTTGGGGAATCATGTGTAATTGTGCACTAAAGCACAAACTCTGCTTAGAATGAGCACTGGGGTTGCACAGGGTGATCTGTCACCAAACTGCCCCTAAAGCTAACGAAACCCGGGGCATTTAAAGAGCTTCATTAATGACTGCACATTCACATTCAGGACTAGTGCTCATGAATGAAGCTGCTCTTTGCAGAAGCAACGGCAATTTACAAAGGAGCCTGTTGTGATAATGTCTCCAGCTCATTGTGCAGGTGGCAGAGGCTCAGCAAAGCCCAGTCTGAGCATCTGCCCAGTGTCAGGCCATGCCCAAGGTCCCACCACACAGTTCTTGAGCTGAACGAGGCAGGTCAGTGGCACTGTTTCCAACAGAACTTGTAGGGGAGGGATAGACCCTTTAAGTCAGAATTAAGAACACCTGCTATAGTCACTGCAGACCAGTGTAAGAGAGTATGGCTTCTTTTCTGGAGGACAACTATAAGTACCTGCAGCAGGGTCAAAGTCACTTGACTTGAGTCTGGGGGACCAATCTCAAGCAATGCTAGCTCCCTTTTCTTTATTACTCCACACACACCTTTGAGCCAGTAAGAAGGTGAATAGCATAGATATTCACACACCATACCACCTAAGAGTATCGTCATCTATTTTTTATGAGAAACCACAATTTTTCTATATGCCAAACCAAAAAAGTGCAGTGAAGTGACAGTTCTCCTCCTCCTCCTTCCTCCCAGAGTCAGTCAAACACTATTAGACCTGCATACTTCAAGTACCAAATTTGACTTTGTATTTGCCATTGGCAAGGTATCTGGGAAGCTTCAAACAGAGTCAAGAGAAACCACCAGACGCAAGGATGTAGCTCCCAATCTTTTCAAGTGCTCTCAGTATGAGCTGGTGTATAAGGCGGACCCAGCCTTTACAGCCCTTCTGCTCTGGGACACGAATTAGCAGTTCTGATCTCTAGACCTATTTCCCCAGGCAACGCTGACCCCCATCTCCCAGCCATCCCCATCTACTGCACGGTGTTTTTGGCCATCCACAGCCTGACAACCCAGCAATGCTCCCTCCCACCAAACCTCCTGGCTGTTTGTTTGATGTTCTTAGCTCAGACCTGTTCAGCTCTGTACACAGGTCTCCATCAAGCTTACAGCTCCATCCCTGCCTCTGTTCTGAGCAGACAGCTCCTGTGCAGCACAGCAGAATCAGCTGTGGGGTAAGCCCAGCTCTGGAGAGCAGATCACACAGGGTGACCATAGCCCCTTCACCACAGCATGAGATGGATGTGCTGCAGCTCTGGACATGGAAAGCACATGGCTAAAGTGGATGTTCCTAATTATAAGTTTTCAAGGAAATTAAAGAGAACCAAACCTTGGGAGCTGGATTTTTAAAGAAAGATTCCTCTTCTCATGTTTTCTTTTCCTCAGCATATTCTGGCACAGCTGCAGAATACTTTTAACCGTGGCTATGTATTTGCTTTAAATTAATGCTGATCTATTAACAGTGGTGCTGTTGCTTCAGTTATTATGTTCTCAAACATACATCCTATGGCTGCAGCTCAACAGACAGGCCTTGAACACTGCACACAGTCAAAGAATTACACTGCACAGGAGGTTTCCAAAAACTTCTCCAAGCACTCTGGGAACACCGGGTTTTCACTGTCACAAGAATTCCTCTTGAGATACGGAGATGGTTTTATTCAGGAGGATGGGACCATATTGCTTAGTAAGTTCATTTCAAAGTGGGTGAATTCTCCAAATACAGAAATACTGCAGGTGACTGCCTCTAGTGCCAACAAAACTAGAAGAATACTGTTACTAAAAAGAGTAAGCGTACTTCAGAATTACCAGCTCATTGCTCAGATCTTCACAGTAAGGGAGACGTTTCAATCTCAGAGGCACAATGGGTGAGGGGTGGGCTTATTTCTGGGATTGCAGCAGTACCAGGACTGTATGTTTGCTCCAAACATGGACTCAGTGATCAACAGTGGGAAAAACCACTGCTTGGTTATCTGGATCCTGTGAGAAGGCATCAAGATTAGCAATGACCAGCCTGACAGCAGCCACTACTAGGTACTTGAGTAGCTCTGTAACGGACTTTATTCATCTTGAGGCTCCCTTTGTCTTGCATGCGTCAATAGAAGACCAAAAAATACCTGCTATTCTTCATCTCTCTTTCCTGAGAGGTACGTGAAAGCAGAATCTACACAACAGAACAGTAGGACTTCTTATGGAAACGGTTAGAATTAAATGTTTTGCACAGCATCAATGGGAAATTCCAACTATGGACCATCCAGCTCCCATAGCTCACCTACGGGTTCAGGAGCTGCATTGCCTCCACTGAGCACCCCACCTCAGAGAAGCAGAGGCTGACAGAGATGTTCTTGCTTGTCCAAATATTTAAGTATTGACACTATTAAAGTCCCTGGTAGAGTCTGCATTTAATTGGTAACGTTTTCCCAAGGCACACATGGATTGGAGCCACCTATCCTGGCCCTTTCTGGTAGCAGCATTTCCCTTGTTCCCCTTAAGCGAGAAAGGACAGCAGTGATGAACTGCTTTGAATACTTGTCTGCGTTGGTTATGGAGAAGTCATTGCCAGCTGAAATAACTGGGAACTGCCACTACTCTCACTGGTAAGCTCTTTCCCCACAGTGATTTAAAATCTTCCTGCGGTCCCTGGCACACGCAGCAGAGCTCTTTAGCTTTTCACTTGGATATTTCCAATTACTATTCTTACTTATGGAGTCCCTGAAGGAAGACACGTGCAGACTTTAATAGCAATGTATAAAGAAAGTTATTGCAAATCTCTATAAAGCACACTGGATCTTGGCGATAACCCTGATTTTTGGTGCAGAGTGGACACAGAATTAAGTGCACCAGACTGCCGGAATCCCCAGAGCACAAAGCTGAGACAGCAACCCCAGGCCACCTGCCCAGCTGTGACAGCAGCCTGAAGGCCACCAAGCTCTGCAGAGGGGACAACCCACCCCGCACTGCCGGGAACATCAAGATGCAAAAATTCCTCATCTCCCCAGCAAGAACTCAGCCACAGAGACAAATCCCATCTCTGAATGACCCTTTGGGGGACCCTGTGGGCTTTGTGACTAAAGGCTGTTAAAGCCTCACCAGAAGTGGGCTTTTGTGCACTCACTACCTTAACAGGGAACTCAGTTTCACACAGTGCCAGTCTGACACTTTAGACCAGAAAAATATTAAGCACCAAGGCAGAGCAAGTCCGTGAGCCATTTCCAAACACCTTCAATGGGAAGCACATACATAAATACTCAAGTTTACCCAGGAAATATATGCAGAGAGTCTGACCACGGCAGATTATTTCTTACAGATGCTTCTACTGAGGCTAAAACACTTGCAAGTCACCCTGGTTTGTAAACTGTTTGTGAAACATCAAAGCTCACTTCAGGTCTTCAGTGTTAAGGGTAAGCTGTTGAATATAAGAGAAAGAACATGATCCCAAATTGCTTTGCAGGTGAAGCAGAGGGTGCCATGCCCAAAACTCCATCTGCTTGATGAAGATCCGAGGACATCCTCCATCCAAAGGACCCCAGCACAACCCCTGCTCACCAACTAACTGCCATGTCCCTTATCAGTCAGGTTTAGACCCTTAAATTCGAGTGCTGGAATCCAGTGATTGCCCCGGGTCATTGGCTTGTCTTGGCAAAGGTAGGAGAGGGCAGGAGCTGGTGCACGAGGTCCCCCAAGGGCTCTCAGCCCTGATACCCTGCGCTGTCTGCACCACTTTGGAGATCACAAAGACAAGTCAAGATGCTCCTTCCCTAACATGAAACTCAACAAAGAGCTATGTGGGTCTTTGTCAGCAGCTCCTCGCTTCCTCCCGCCCAGGGGCAGCACCATAAATAAGTTCTGTGCTCTCAAGGAATGTGACAGTTATGATTCAATGAATGAATTACAGGGTCATTCTGCGAGAGTGGGAAGGGAAAAGGAAAGGGGAACGGCGAGGGGAAGGGAACATTTTACTTCACAGGAACTGAAATACCTCAGAGAAATATTAAACCCTTGACAGGAAGCACTGCTGAGCACTTTGTATGCTGGCAATTTTCTCTCATTTTGTTATTAGTGCTTTCAGTTTTTAACGTGCTTGTGATGTTCAAAATATAGACTTAGAAACACATTAAGAATGCACTTCCCTGTCACATCGGATCTTTATGATGTGCTAGGAGCTGTGGAAGCCAGGAAGGCTGGGATCTGGTCAGAGGGCAGTGAGCGCAGGTGCCTACTGGGACTGTGTCCTGTACCGCCTGCATCCACCCTGGCAGCCACCAAACTCCAAAGCAAAATCTTTCCCTTCAAAACCAGACCTGCAGGGTGGGAGCAGCGAGCTCATCCCATTTTTTC
This sequence comes from Pezoporus wallicus, assembly GCF_028554395.1. NCBI lineage: Eukaryota > Metazoa > Chordata > Aves > Psittaciformes > Psittacidae > Pezoporus > Pezoporus wallicus. The sequence continues at coordinate 1,376,429 of NW_026639584.1, forward strand.
TTTGTGAAGGAAAGGACGTGAGAGCGGAGAGTCCTGCGCTCACCATGGGACATGTCCAGAAGCACCTGTTGGTTGGAGGGACGGTGCTAAGAGTTGAGGCCTTATCTTTGAAAGACAAAGCTGGAAGGCAGACAAACACGGGAGAGGAGCTGTGACTGTTACCCTGGCACACAAATGCATGGGTTTCTCTTGTGAAATCCAACATTTGCCTGAATGTATCCAGGCAACAGAGTCCTGGATTCAGCCAGTCCAGGGCACAGCGATGTGTGTAGGAGCATGGAAAGATGGAACCATGTGCCAGCACATGCAGCATCTACCCCATGTCACACCTTTGGTTCATGTGTACACTCACCAAATAGCACACTGTTTCACTCGGTGCCTGCAGGGGTTGGTATGTTTAAGTTCATTCATTGCAAAAAATGTGCTCTGTGCTTGCATGTCCCCCAGAGGAACCATCTTACCCTGCAATAACGACCCGCTGAGCCTGCCAGCAGCAGCTTCCCATGTTCAGCAAAGCCTTGGCTTCTCCAGGTACCTGGACCAGGTTTCCTGATCCCCCCCAACATCCCCTGGACAATCAAAACCCATTTGCAGAGCAGAGAGCTGAGAAGCACCGACACCAGCACCCCACCTCCCACCAGCCCCAGCCATGCAGGGCTCTGCATTAGCAGTTAATGATTCAATGACAGGAGATAAAGGCATACAGTACTGGAAATATTATCATAGAATCCCAGCCTGGTTTGGGTTGAAGGGACCTCAAAGCTCATCCAGTTTCAAACCCCTGTCACAGGCAGGGACACCTTCCACCAGAGCAGCTTGCTCCAAGCCCCTGTGTCCAACCTGGCCTTGAACACTGCCAGGGATGGGGCAGCCACAGCTTCTCTGGGCACCCTGTGCCAGTGCTTCACCACTGTTTTTCTGTTTCAGAAGCAATTAAGTAATGTGGTTTTGATCCCTCCAAAACAAGGGCTTGTCCTAGGAGACCCTTATTGAAGACACTTCCACCCTGATGCCCAGCAGCCCTCTGGCTGCAGGCAGAAGCACGGGGCAGGCAGTGTGTGCTCACAGATGGAAACCGCGTGGCATCGCGACTCCTGAGGAAGCTGCTACCTCCCATTTCACCTCTGATTAACAATAGAGTTCACAGCTTCTACAGCATCTTTGTAATCAGTCAAGCTGCTTGGAAAGAAATGGGCCATGCTAAAGCTCTTATTGCCCATGGAAAGAAATGATCCAGCATCAGTGAAATGGATAGTCATTTTCCTTATGCACAGAAAATGCTCTTTGCTTTAGATCAGGGAATAGCAGCAGATCTACGACTATACGATATTATTAGAGAGGAAGCGATCATTTGGGGAGAAGGCAGACACAACGAGGAGGTACACAGCTCTTGAATAAACAGACTCATTTAGACAGAACAGCCTAAAAGAAAGTAGGAATCTAAAGGCGTCCGTAACTTCTGAGGAGCACTGCCCTATGACTGTGTGCTAATGAGCAATTGGGTACTGCAGTGAATCAAATTGCATCAAACAACACTTTATTTTCTTCTATCAAAGACTGTATTTTTTCAACATCAGAGGCTTTCAAGTAATTAATACTGTTTCTCTTTTTGTTCAGTTTCCCCCTTCCTCGTTCATTTTGTGGTTCTCAATTTTGTACCCTTTGAAATCGCTTTAGGAAGCAGCGCAGCCTAAGGAATGATTTGCAGCTCTCTCCATTTAAGCACAAAGACTCACCTAGGAATACATACTGACACATAAAAAATAAAGAAGAAAAAATCCCCATAGAAATCAGAGCAATAACTTTCCAAAAGGAAGGCAGGAAAACCTCCAATTGTGACACAGGTTTTAGCCTGTAAGGATGCAGCACACAGGACAGGGGACCTGTGCCCTGAGTAAGCCTTGTGAATATTGTGCTCAATCCCCATTCATGTCTGTATCACAATGGATCCAATGCACGCATGCACTTGCGCAAGGGACCACCACGGGGGTGCATGGGCTGTATCTTAGCCCCAGCCCTGGTGCCATTTGGAGCTTTCTGGCTGGTTCTCATTAACATTTCTAGATGTCTGTGTCAACATACAGTAACAATAACTTGTGCAGAGCTCAGCGTGCCGATTCGCCAGCAGTAAGTAAAGGAAAGCACAAATTCTGTGCATCCCACTGTTGCTCCTTGCTCTGCAGCATCCCTGTTGCTGCTGAACCTCCCTGGGGCAAGGGAAACCCCGCATCCCTCCAGAGCCCCAACACGTACCATTTGCTGATGCTCTCTCAGTCACAAGGAAGCTGAGGCAAAGACAAGGCATCTCACAGGTCCCTGTGTCTGATTTTCTAAAGGCATAAGGTGTACAGGAACTATGTTCCAAGTCCCATAGCCTGCCAGGGAGACTCAAACTCCTAAATCCTTACAGCCCTTCTGAAAAGAGACTGGACTGCAGGTTTGCGAAGGAATTTAACTACCTAAAGCTGCAGCTGAGTAACCCCATGGCCCCTGACAGAGGTACATACGATAGGCCTGGGGACAGGGCTCTCCCCTTCCAGGTGTATTTTCACATGGTTTCTAAAATGTATCGAAATCTAAGTTTCATATTGAAGTGCAAGAAGCAGGATCCTTTTAACTTAGAAACCTGACCAACTGTTTCATGGTTTTCAGATGAGAAAGCAACTAGAAGAACAGTATTGCCTCGGTCACTGGAAGCATTTTGAGGTATCAGGGGCATTACCACATACGTTTTGCCTGAGCTGCACCTTCTCCATACCTGCTGTCAGCTCGGCTGCCCCCATAAAAGCCTGATTTGTGTTTAGCTGGGAGTGGCATAGGATAACCCCCTGCAAGTGTGATCCAGCTCCTCCGAGGCAGCATCCCTTGAGCATGGTTCTCACTCCCCTGGGAACAGAGAGAATTATTGATGGTAATAGTAAAATTACTTCATGTATGCAAGACAGAGACAGCATACATCAGTCTATCAGGTACATTTAGCCTGCCCCAGAAATTAAAATATCGTCATTAGAAATAGCATCTGGAGCATTTCGAAGTTGGAAACAACTTCTTGATCCACCATGATGAGAAAGTGCTTTCTTCTTCATGTTTGCCTTCTTAAACTCCACTAATTCAGTGGAAACAGCGTTTTACAGGCAGTCATGAAGTCACTAATTGGGCTTTGCCTGCTGCTGGGCTTCCTAGGGCAGGGGGAGGCCAGGGCTGCTCCTCCCAGGCCATGCGTGGCTGCCTTTGGAGAGGAGGGAGCACACTGTGTACCGCGGTCACAGCTCCAAAATAAATTCCAGTAGTAAAAAAGTCACAACATGAGAAGGGAACTGCCCCCTTGGTCACAAGGGAGACAGGCTGGACAGAAGCAGCAGAGGTGAAAATCACTGTGAGTGGTTTGACAGAGAGTTTACAGACAGCAAACCCGGAGCTGCAGTGCAGAAGCAGCCTGAGTACAGTGGCCGGGATAAAAAAACAAAACATCCTGGGAATTGAAGTTTAACATTGATTTTCTCACAAGCTGAAGTGAATGAAGTTCTTTCTCCTGAAGGACTGCAGATTGCTTTTGTGCAGCTTTTGCCCCCTCTTCGGAAACGATGTCCTTCTCCAGCCTGTTTTGTCTTTGAAATGGTGCTGCTAATCTGGTGCAGCAGATTCTGTACTGAAGTGAGCGCATCCTCCTAAGGAATTGCTTTAAGCAAAATTAAATATTAGTAGTCTAACTCACTGCGGGAGTTTAAATGTCTGATAAATCTAGCTTTGAGGCCGATCCTGCTGATTTTCCACCCCCTGAGCATGCATTTTTCAGCACACAAGAGATGGGGTCAAAAGCTCCAGGGCTCTGAAGCTCCTGCCCTGCCACTGGCCCTTCTCTGGAACAGATGACAAATGCTGGTTAGAAAGCAACCTACAGCTGAGGAGTATATCAGCCTCCAAAGCAGCTAAATACGGGAAGCCCTAAGCTATGCTTCTGTGGGCTGATGCACAGCAATAAAGGGGTTCCAGGTCAAAACGACAGTAAAATATATCATTTTTATTTCTCATGATAAAAATGAACTTCGGGGAAATTATTATATTTTCTGAGAACTGCAGCTTCTCTCAGGAAGATTGCTTGAGCGGGAAGTTCTCCCAGAGCGCCATTACTCAGTAACACCTTGGTGAGGCTCTTTGTGCAGCTGCGAGGGGACCAGCTTTGCAATGAAATATAAATCATGTCTTCCATTTCCTAAGTTCATTTGTCACATTTTACATTCACTTCCAACAGTCCCCTGCCAGACACAGACCTCTGTGTTTCTATTAGAAGCAGTTTGCTGCCTTTTCCATCAGCTGAGAGATAACCAATTGAATGACACCTACTCCAAAACCAAATGGAGGAAAAGTAATGATGAGCACAAAGCAGACAATCACAGAGCATGCAGCCTTCCATGGCAAATATCATTTACTTATCAAGATGCCCAGCTGCCAGTTCACCTGTTGAGGAAGCTCTGCTTCAGGCCTGGGAAGGAGCTGAGAAGCTTGGCCCTGCAGAGTCCTTCTCCGTGAGCTGTGGAGCCTGCCACAGGAGGGCTCGGGCATCGCTCGGCAGCAGCACTGCTGAATACTCCTGTTGCTTTGGATATTGAAATGCTTCTTCAAAGCTTTTAACTGAAACCTTTAAGGCAAGTGTGGGCTGTAAAAGGAGCAATTATCTTAACTACATTTGTAAGAAAAAGGAATTGGTTGTAATGAGAAGCACTGGAGTAGAAATCATACAAAGAGGAGGCAGTTTTAATTTCATGCACCTACACTTGGAAGGACGTAAGCACAGACGTGTCTGGCAGATTTTGGGACTTTCCGCAAGTTTAAGGCATCCAGGAAAATGCCATGATCAAAACACAACCTAGGACAGGAAACATCCGTTCACAGCTAGCTAATTCTGCAACAGCAGCAAGGCACCCAAGGGTACCAACACAGCCTGCCCCACTGCCCCGCTGCATCAGCTCCACACAAGAACCGCTGTTTCATACTCAGCAAAGCCTCCAGACACGTTTTGGACATGCAATGTCAGTGAGACTGAAATAAGCTTAAAAGCATTGCTGAAATGGAGCTTCACAGTACCTGTGTGGCAACCACAGCCTCAAATTTCCTTTGTTAATATGTTTAGAAGGCAATAAATGAAACAAAACGGTTTCTCCTCCGTCCTGAAGAAAAGGTTACAAGATGGGGCTAAGAGAAAGAAAATGGTAAACCCATACTGCAGCACCACATGAGACTTTCTACCCACTGCAGATGATCCAGGAGGCACTTGTAAGCCTTCTTTAGGACTATAAAGGGATTTTGTTTCAGTTGCTAGGGTTGTGCATAACTGGATCAGCACCAGATTCAGGCATGAGACTGCTGCAATCCAGGTCTCACAGCTTATGCTGTGGTACACAACCACACAGGGCTGAGAGCCAGGCCTGGCAGGGACAGCCCAGTGATGCCCCAACACCGACACCTGAGGTGAGAAGTACAGCCCCTTGGTTCTCCTCCAAAGCAAGCCAAGCGAGCTGGTCTCTGAAAAGACCTGTTTCTAAAGGAGCTTCCAGGGATGCGCTTAACCAGGATATCTGGCATTCAAACCCTTTGCTAGTGCCTGTGAGTCATCCAAAGGAGAGGAAGAGCAAGTGATTCATCTCCTATGAAAATAGGTGCTCAAGGGAGGTGGGATGGGGAGTTGTATAGCGCTGCCTCTCTTCAGAGAGCACCAAGATCACCTGCCTCACCAGCCCAGTCACTGCTCACAACTTCTACACTTCTGATTTAGCTAAGATTATTTCTGCAGAATGAATTAATACAGCTAACCCTAACCTTTAAAAATGATTACTGAACAGCATGGGGAACCAGGAATGAATGAGCTAAAGAGCAAGGCAATAGGTTTTAGAGGGGAACTAGAAAAAGTTTCACAGACTTCCCCTTCCACCTGCAGGTGATGGGTAGAGCCAGAAGGCAGTCTCAAAAGTCTTGATTTTGACAGCATCTGCTTCTGAAGCACCTGGTATTTTGACTGCTTTTGAGCTAAATTCGGTTGAAAATCTCAAACCTCAATAGCAGAGAAATAAGTTATCTGATGAGGAGGGATGGGCTCAGAACCAAGGTTTAGTTGTAGCCCAGAGGTGCAAATTCTGTGCATACTTCTGAACTCCATTAATAATGCAAGATATTTGCAGCAAAATGCTTTCTTGCTCCTTGTTTTACTCCAATTCCAGTTATTGGAATACAACTGGATGAACTCTTGGATTGCCATTACTAGGTCTGCTCCTGAATTACATCAGAATCAAGGTGCTGCTCGCTGGCTTGATGGCTGACCTGCACCCTTAGCCAGGATCAAGGTGACAACAGGGCAAATCCTGGGGCAGGTCAAGCAGAACCAGTTTCTTACCCATGTTCACAGTACAGCTGCCTGCTCTGCCCACTGCCCTGCTCTGCATTTTATAGATCTAACCATACTACAGAGCATCTCAATTTCAATTTCATCCCAACACAAAATTAATTTGAATGCTAAAACCTCCTGGCTCTCTTTCAATGCAGTCAGTCCTGTATTGCTAAATACTGCATGCTGACCCTCACAGCAGTAATATTGCCAAATTAAAACCACACACAGTTGTTGCTAATGGTCCTAATTATTGTTGCTAATGGCAAAAGTAACAAGAAGATGATTAAAAAGTCTACAGTACCCGGTGTTCCTTTGAATTGCCTTTAGGATAGTGATCTGCATTTGTTTAGCATAGATTTCACAGTGTGAATAGCTATATTTTAATAGTGCTTTTGCAAAATATAATATGGGAAAGAAAAGAAGACTTACTTGCACTGTCACTGAGAACAGGGTGAATATTATGGAATCCCAGACTGGTCTGGGTTGGAAGGGACTTTATTTAAAGCTCATGCAGTTCCAACCCCTGCCATGGGCAGGGGCACCTTCCACTAGAGCAGGTTGTTCAAGTCCCATCCAACCTGGCCTTGAAGTATTGATCAGCTGGCCTTGAATACTGATCCCATTCAACAGCTGTGGCAGTGTTGAAAAGGACTGCACAGGTGTAACAATAAATAAATGAAACACAAAGAGAAATCCAAGCTCGCTCTTTCCAGACTTGAGCTCAAACTTTTAGACCACTCCTTCCTTTCCTTCCCCTCAGCCTCATGCTAACAGCTTATCTCTTAAGGCAATTTTATTCAGCAGATCTTGATTTAATATTGAGTGAACACTGTCCTATACATAGAAAGATTTGCAAAGGAAAGGAGAAATACCCTTCACCTTCTGCAATCATTCCTAGGATACAACCATGTCTTAGGATCCAATATAAACCAGCAAGTTCAATTTGACATGACACTGAGATAGCTTAACAAAATGAAAAACAACCACCCCTTTCAAACCTAAACTAATAATCCAGAGGATTTATTTCCTTGGTGAGCAGAAGAAAGTCAATGGTTGGCATAGCTTGAAAAGAAAGAACCTATTTCATACTTTGCCATGCTAATCAGTAGAGGAGATAATAAAAAAGAACAACTGTATGAGTAAGACAAGGTGTGTACTTTGAAATCTCACATGGTTGTGGTCTCAAATAGACCATTCTTACATCACAATTACCTTGATTTGTGTGGAATTTATCTGTGAGACTACCTAAGCAGAGACTACATAGTGGAGCATGCTTGTGCAGTCAAAATGAAGGGGGCATCTCTTTGCTCCCTGGAGCACCCAACACCTCTGACTTGCAATGACTTTGCACGTATTTCCTCACACAAATCAGTTTTAAAGAAGAACAGATGGCATTTCTCCCTGGGAGGCACAAATAAATTGGGTCTTTTTTGGAGGCATTTTTGAGTCAGGGTGAGGAGGATTCTCAGTCCTGTGCTAGCAGGCATTTATGGATGGGCAGCCTGAAACTCTAAGGAACCGTCTGTTCTATTTTCTGAGGCTCCCTTTCAGTAAGCAGAAAGAAACAGCCTTTAGAAATGTACCTTTAACATTAGATAATACCCAATGAGAAGTGACCCCTGACAGGCTTGTGAGGTGGGCTGATGCCAACCTTACAAAGTATTCACTTATGCCAAGTGCAGGGTCCTCCACCTGGGTGGGAGCAATCCCAGGCACAGCTACAGGTTGGGCAGAGAAGGGATTCAGAGCAGCCCTGAGGAGAAGGACTTGGGGGTGTTGGTGGATGAGAAAATGAACATGAGCCGGCTTCAGTGTGCACTCACAGCCCAGAAACCAACCGTATCCTGGGCTGCATCAAAAGGAGCGTGACCAGCAGGTTGAAGGAGGTGATCCTGCCCCTCTACTCTGCTCTTGTGAGACCTCACCTGGAGCATTGTGTGCAGTTCTGGTGTCCTCAACATAAAAAGGACATGGAACTGCTGGAACAAGTCCAGAGGAGGCCACGAGGATGATCAGGGACTGGAGCACCTCCTGTATGAAGACAGGCTGAGGAAGTTGGGGCTGTTCAGCCTGGAGAAGAGAAGGCTGCGTGGAGACCTCAGAGCAGCCTTCCAGTATCTGAAGGGGTCCTATAGGGGTGCTGGGGAGGGACTCTTCATTAGGGACTGTAGTGATAGGACAAGGGGTAATGGGTTAAAACTTAAACAGGGGAAGTTTAGATTGGATATAAGGAAGAAGTTCTTTACTGTAAGGGTGGTGAGGCACTGGAATGGGTTGCCCAGGGAGGTTGTGAATGCTCCATCCCTGGCAGTGTTCAAGGCCAGGTTAGGCAGAACCTTGGGTGCCAGGGTTTAGTGTGAGGTGTCCCTGCCCATGGCAGGGGGGTTGGAACTGGATGATCTTAAGGTCCTTTCCAACCCTAACTATTCTGTGATTCTATAACTGACTGTAGCCCTCAACAACCAATCAAAATGGCCCGGCAGCACCATTACTACAGCAAGGAACAGAAGCAGTCTCTCACCCAAGTGTACAGCTGGACAAGCTGACCTATTGAAGTAGTTCACTCAAAGTGAACTTCAGGCAAAGCAGTTTTTTAAAGTTCTGGGTTATTTTCCTTATTTTGCCTGCTTTAGCTGTCATTTTATATCAGGCTTCTTCTCAACACAACCCAGCTATGGAAAGGGAATCCAAGATTGTCCTGAGATGATACAATTGTTAGAAACAGGACTTTATGGTTAACTTTTGTCTTTCTAAATTTGATTCCAAACCCTAATAAATGAACTTAACAATTGTATCATCACTTCATTTATTATCTCAGAAAGGAACAGTTTTCATCAAGACCAGCCTATTCTTTTCAGATGTTACAAAGCAATTTAATTCATTTATAAAAGATTTCAAACTGTCAGTACCACATCTAGCATTATAATATCAGACTTGAAAAAGACAGATGACATCACTTGTCCCCCACCAAATGTGCATACACTATTGATTAATTTAAAGCCTCATGAATAGGGTGATTTGTAATCATTACAATGTAAAGAGAATGCTGCTGAGTGGAAGACAAGAAGGGCAACTTCTGCTCTTGGCTCTACTGCCATTCCCCTGCAATGGAGCTGGAACTGGTTTAGTACATAAGAGAAAGAGGAATGAGGATCATTGCCTCTCTCTGTAGCAGAAAACTGCTCAGAGCAGCTGTGGGGCACTGCCCAAAGAGGAACCACTGGCACAAAGGATGTGACAAGCCCTGCTGCAAGACCCATTGCAATGCAGCCTCCTGTGCTTAAGCACTAAGACCGACCATGTTGGTTGGTGGCCCTCCTCTACCATCCCCTTCTGCCCTGCATTTGCCTCAGGAACAACCTTCAAAAGATAAAACAGAGCCAGCACACACAGGACATTTATGGTCTGTGGTCGCTAAGGAGATTTACCCTATGGTCACAGCATAAAATGCTGTGGTCCTTTATTATTTCTGAACAGATTTTTCCTCAATAGCAATTGAAGTGTTTGGAAAATAAATGTCATTTTCACAATTATTCCTGGCAATATTTCCTAAGAGCATGTGGTTTTCCAGTGCAGTCAGTCAAAGCTTCCTTGTGTCTGCCCCGCTGCCTGTACACGTAGCTGTCATCACCAGCTCCGCAAGTTATATGGGGCCTGGGAATAATTAGTTTGAAATTCTCTCTATGTAGAACAAAACTGTGGCCAGGACCTGAAATCACAGTCACATTATTGAGCTATTTGTGAGGCCATCCCCATAATGAAACACCCGTCCCGCTGGAAACGGTTCCAGCTCAAGAAAAGGCTTTTAACTGACATTTAAATGTCAAGCTACTGCATTAAATGTTATGGGCATTTCATTGCTCAGCCCAGGAGAAGCATGAACACATCAAAAGCTCCTTAATAATCAACTGCATTAAAAGTTGATGGGCTTTGGCACCTGCAAAGACAACTACAGATGACGTGTTTAATCAGGGCTGATGGATATCTACCCGACTCAGCCACATGAATGCAAACCCAAACACATCTTCAGTAGGCCACAGGGAGTCTATCAAAATAATTATTTCAAGGATAATAAGTTCATTCTTTCTGAAAAAGTCCTATTCCCAGAGTCATATTGATTCTTTTTGCTTTACTTACTGTGAGCTTGCCCTTCTCCTAATGGAGCCTTATGAGCTAAAACCAAGTGAAAACTTGCTCTGTTTATCTTAAGACAGAGTAGTAACCCATCATCCATACCCATGTGTTTGCCTAGAAGGCCATCAGCTGTGCTATTCCATTTGCAATCTACATTTATCTGAAATGATCCATTAGCCTTGTACATGTAATTCAAAAAAGGATACTAGCAAAAATCTCTCTGAATTGAAGTAATACTCTGCAGTCCAGTAAATTCTTTAAAAGGTAGAAGAGGAATCAGACATACTTAGCAAACCCAACATGTTTTTTAAAGCTACAAAAATGGGCTAAATAAAGTCAGGAGTAGATAACAGACAGAGAGTACCAAAGCCACCAAGAGAGTAGTGAAAGATACAGATCAATATTTGATATTCCCAATCCCATCTCCAGAAAGCCTGCCATGGCTGTTAGAGAGGATCACAGTAACACGTGGTACTTGCTGATACGTGGTACTTGCTGATATTTGTTAGCATTGGGTGATGTTGCACAGCCATTTCTGGCAGCGTCTGTAGTGTGTCAAATGTTCACTGTCACTAGTCAGAGTTGTGTTACCTTAACTACTGGCTAAAAATACAAACTTTTTGAGTTCACCTAGAACTCAAGCTCTCCTGCCTGGCTACAGCAGGCTTCCAAAATGCAGCCACTGCTGTGGGGAATGGGGAACCAGCTCTGGAAAGGACAGGCTGCACACCACTGTTCTCCCCATTTGGAGAAAGGCTGCCAGTATGTGGGGAAATCATAGAAGGACAACCAGCACAGGGCTGCACTCCTCTAATTATTCTCTGATACCTTCTGCCAAGGTGGTTAGGACCTAAAATCCTGCTTCTTTGCCTATGCATCTTTGGCTTGGCAGCTGAAGCAGCAGAGGATTAGAACACACACCACAGTCAGGTAATCTGAGCATCACTAGCTTTCTTTTGAAAATATCCTATATGGAAAATTGTACACGGCCATTTAGTTCTCTGTTCTGCACACACCTATGAAGTCCCACATTAACACTTGCAGCACTCTCGCAGACTTGGCCTTAAGATCTAGCTGGTGTCCTGGCTTTTCTCTTCACCTGAGCGGCAGAATAAATCGGTCCTGCCTCCTTCCACCTGTGGTTGTCAGGCCCAAGGATGCTAATGAGGCCCTCCTCCATACATGGAAAGTGAAAGGACAGGGTGATGCACTGAGCATTCAAGCCCTTTGCCACCTTTGGACCAAGGTTGCTCCTGTGAGGACCGGGCAGAGGATGTTTTCCCTGTGCAGAAATAGGAAGGAAGAGAGGAGGAAGTATGGGTGCATTCTGCACGTACTGCAGAATATCTGCCTGGGGCTGCATTCACTGCTTTATGTATTCAAGTTTTAGAGGAAAAATGGGCTGTGTAGAACAATACTGCACTCAGCCCCAATAGCTACAGCAGCTGGAGTAAGAGGAGCAGGACCTTTGTGTCAACCAGGTTACTGGGGATTCATTTTTGTACAGATTAGGGCCAATGTGGCTTGTAAACTCCTGATACCGTCACTGCTACTTTCTTGCTTTTAGCTGGCTTTCTATTAAAATCACATTACATTTCAAACCCGTGCCCAGTGTAGCAGAGCAGCAGCTAACATGGTGGGAGCTAAAGGTTTCCCTGCCTGCAGAGTGCCTTTCTGCAATAATTCATGCTTCTTTCTCTAAAATCTCAGTGGAGAGAAGTATTTGAAAGGAGACACAGAGCCCTTCTTCTGTTGCTGCCTGCAAGAGCCATGATCTGTGCATCTCCGCTCTGAACAGACGGCAGAGCTGTTTGGGGTGGGAGCATGCAGCATCCTTCCTCCAACCACTTTCCCAACTGGATAAACCAGAAGGAAGTGGCCATTTGACAGACCTGATGAAGAAATTCACTGAGACTCAGAGATGCTCCTGTTAAGGAGTTCCTTTTTTCCCTTGGTGAGCTTAATTTTCATCACACTAATTTTCTTAATGCTTATTAAAGCTCTTACTTCTTTTACAGGAAGAGCTTTCCTCTTAAATGGCAGTTGGAGACATAGATTTCCCCAAATTGCCATGTAGCATGGCTGTGTTGGTACCTTCCATATGGACCACCTTTCTCCACTTTGTTCAGAGCTATAAACTGGCACTACAGAGATGTTTCGCAGTTTGCTATTGTATTAATGATGATTCTTTTGTTACAGACAACTCTGGTGTTGAGTCAGCACTGGCTATTGGAAATGTCTCGTCTTTTAGAAGGCCATTGGGACATCCATGGAAAAGAAGTCCAACCCTTTTAAGAAAGGACAACCAACATTTTTCTTTCCTCCTCTACTCAGAACTACTTCAGGACTAATTAATTCAGGGCTTGCATAGCTTGACAGAGTAATTTTTACACTCTTTTTGTATCAGCACAGTGGAGGTCTCCACCACCTCCAGCCCCACCAGCTCCCAGGTAGTGCTGTTCAGCTGCTGCGCTTCCCTGCAGCCTGACAGGTGGGATGGGGAAAATTGAGGCTCAGCCCCCATTCTTTGGCTGCATGTTCCCACCTTGGAAATATCCACCTTTCAGGGTTTAGACATTGCAAATGACCAGAAAGGAAGAGGAAAATGGGCCCGATTTCCTCTAGAAATGAGTCTTCCGGGAGATACACCTTTCTACGTGCCTCTCCTTCACCCCTCCTTAGCAACTTCTGTACATTCCAGCTCAGTCCCGTTCATTTGATCTGTTGGGGAAAACATGAGAAGAGCTTCAAAGATAGTCGTAGATGCCATGAAAACTAGTAATATATAAGCAGCAGCCAGAGGAGTACTACCAAGTACCCCATTGAAAAGAAAAGCTCCATCATCAGACACCATTAGAGACTTTGTGCGATAAATGTTGTACTAATGTTGTGGCAGAAAGCAAAGCTCTGTTGATACCTGCCCCTGCAGCACACAGCCCAAGCAGCTTGCCAACCTGGCACAGGCTGGCATGGCCGTCAGACAAACCTCATCTCTCCTGAGTGCCAGCTCCTGCCCTGCCACCAGCAACTCCTCTGCGCTGGGCCCAGCCCTTTTGCAGCGGATCCTGCCATTCTTCAAGGAAATGCAGATACAATCAACCTACATTTTAATACAGAAGACTTATCCAGAGATGGTAGGAAAACTTACTGCTGCTGCTTTAGCTCCAGACTAAGAATTATAGGGAGTACTGGAGGTAAATAACACTCATGTGTACTTAGGTTTTGGTTTTCAGTCAATTCCATTTAATTTTTAAAGCACCCTGAGCTGCACTGCGGAGTTCATGAATTCGGCAGATAACAGTACCGGCATGAAAAGCTAAACTCAAAGCACACATCTCCCTTTCAGCCTGATCAATTGTAATTGCATTCCTTAGGAGACAGAGCCTTTTTCACAGGCAAACCTCCCACTGCTCTGAATGCAGAAACACTGCCTGGGATGAGGCTGCAGATCCCTGCTCCCAGCTCAGGAGAGCAAGGCACAATGAGGCAGCGGAGTTGGGTGGGCTGCCAGCACTGACAGAGGAGATGAAACGACGTGTGTTTGGGCAGCAAAGACAACCTGAGCTGTAAAAGCCACTCTCCTGTGCAGAGCAGAGCTTGCTGAAGAGCTGGAGCCATCCTGTTTTCTCTGGGTGCAACACAAGCATGGGACTTGGTTGCCACAAGTGGATACTGCATCCTCAGGCTGCTTAACAGTCTTTAAAACCTAGCAAGGTTAATGACCAAGATGAAAAAGAAGCTAATGATTAATCACATGAAGGTTACATTTGCTGACATTAATATCATTAAAAGTTCCAGAAATAGCCAAAATCCATTTCTGAAGTTCACCGTGCTAGAAGGTTAAAAAGACCCTCCATATAGTGCTTAATTTGTAGAAGTCATCACAGGTTCATAAGACTGTATTCATCTTAATAACAGTTGCTAGCAGTGAAGTATTTCTCCCTTTGACTCTAAAACCAAAAACCACAGAAGGAATGAAATAGTCTGGGAATTTTGCTGGAAAAGCAAGTAGGCACAAAGTTACAACAGCTCAGGTTTCCCTTTCCAGCCGATGCCAGGGCAATTGAAGAGCCAGGGTGCCTGGCAGGTCACTTGCCAGGCAGCACCTACTCTGCCTGTAAGGATCTGGATTTCTTTTCACCTCAATTTGAAAAACATGTGAGCTTCCCACAGGCAGACTGAGTACCTGAGGCCTTAATTCACACTATGGAAACTTCAGACATGCAGAGATGTTGTCTTACCGTGGCTGCATATTGAAAGATGGTCCATTTTGTCTCGTCATACAAAAGTCCTTTCTGCCTGGAAACCACTATAATTCCTCCCCACTTAAGAGTGTCTCAAAGCACCTCTTCTCATCAGCACCTGATCTCTGTCTGCACGGTATCTAAAAGAACTGCTTTTATTAACCACTAATGCTGGGAGGGATGCTCCCTTCTGCTGCCTTGGTGTAGACCAAATACCCTACAGGAGAATTTAGAAGACCACGAATAAGAACTGGAGCTTCATAGCACCTCATGCCCTGCTCCTGGGCCAGGCAAGCACAGCCAAGCTGGGCTCACCTTCCCACTCCAGGTTGGATGTGTTCTGCATGATGTGGCTTCTCCCTGCTAGTCCCAGGGCACAGATCCTTGGCAGAGCTAGCTTGCCTTTTGGTGAGGAACTTGAAGAGGACAGGCAACAGTTACAGGTTTGAGTCATTTACATATCATTAACACAACATCATTAACAAACTGTGCAACAAGTCAGGAAAAGAAGTGTTCTCATTTTGAGTTCTTACAGAAATTCAGCCCTGTATTTGTTAACTGCAGGTGCGAGGGGTCTCAGGTTAGTGCAGAGAAGATGTGACCACACAGCTAGTCTTCATAACCACACATAACAAACATTTCATAACACCACATGAAGATAACCACATATATAAGCACATAATTCTTCATAACCATAATCTGGCTATTGTCAGAATGAAAGCTCAGATTCTCTCCCATAACAGAGATAACAGACAATCTAGCAAGTTTTGTTCTATCCATTGGTAAATCTTGGGTTACCACATCAAGCAGTCATCAATGGGTCCAAGACCTGAAACCAAACCCTCTATAGGGAGTTCTCAGATTTAAACCACATTCCCTGCAAACCATCAGTTCATCTCATGGCCCTGTTAACTGTTAAAGAATTCAGACAGAAGGGATGGGTATAAAAGAACGGTGCTGTATCGGGCTGTTGTATTCCAAAACACAAAGAGAGAGAACTATTCCTGACACAGTGCATATCTCTGCTCCTTCAGCATTTGTGTAATTATAGCAGAGTCTTTTGAACATTCAATGCATCCCGCAGAAAATGAGACATCCACATACTGTGGCTTAATGAAAAGAACTGAAGGAAATGTACCAAATTATTGGTTAACAAGCAGCTGCTTCATAAATGCTTTCTCCCATCTGTTTTCTCCTTCCTATATCAGCTCATTCAGCCTGATGCCTATAAAATGCTGAGCCCAATGTTTCAGGGCTTCTCTAAGCACTCCTGCCATTGGTCATGGTTGGCTCCAGCAGCCGAGTCCTGGGTTTGGTAGCTCCCACCACTGCACTCACCCTGGGCATGGTCAGGAAACAAACCTGCCAATGCAGGGTTGAGTTCTCCCATCTTTCTCTCCAGCTCCCTCATTTCCAAGGAGTCACTGAGTGATTAGATAGAGCTGCCTTAAGTAAATGCTGTATTTGCAAATGCCTCTCTCCAGCCTGGGAGAGTCCTTAGACTACAGCAGTGCTTTGCAGCACAGCCAAGCAGGTCCTGCTCTCCTGTGCAACCAGCAGGGGATTGCTGCTGGACTCAGTCAATGATCTGACCCAGTAAGACATATTCCTTTGCAGCTTTTTGAGCACCATGGATGTGGCATGTGCCACATGCCATGTGCTGAACAACCTGCCAGGGCAGCCCTCGTGCAGGAGCAGCTTGGCGGTGAGGACTCTGGGCCGAGGCTGTCTCAGAAACAAGCCAGCTCCACACCTGCTCCACTCTCCAAATTGTTGCTTGTCTCTTCTCACACCATCTACCTGCTGCCACACATGGTATTAAGCTCAACAAACATTGGCAAGGGCCAAGTTTGCTCAACCACAGGGGTGTCACAGGGATCAGTGGATGGTGGTTACGTTGGTAAAGCCTCTGCTGATGTCAGGAAGGCTCTTGAAAATCGCACCCAGACAGGCAGCACGCTGCCTAAGAAGGGGAAGATGCTTTTCTTTCCCAGCCATGCTTTACTTCTCACAGACCGAGCTACATCCTGTCCTGCTGATCCACCTTAATCTAACATAAGAGCAGACAATGGGAATCAAATCCCCCCAGCTCCCCAGGGAGCACGTGGGAGCAGGTGTTTGCAGTGAGAACCATCAGCCAGCTCCCGCACTCCCTGCTGCGGAGCTCAGCCCGGTAATCGGGGTAATATCCACACTAATTCCTTCCTAATTTGCCAAGATAACAAACGTGCGGAAGCAAACAGGTGTGGGTACTTGTTTGATTTGTTTTCCCCCTAGCAAAAGGAGTGATTATATTTCTCTTCATTCCAACTAGAGCTGCTACCATAAAATATTCAGCTCAAGCCATCCGGTTCCACATTATAATTACCTGCCAAAAATTGCTAACAGATCTGCTTCTGCCATCAACACGAAGCTGGCTAATCCTCTGGGAACGTCTTTTTAATTAAACACCTAATACAGCATGATAAACATTGAAAATATGCACTGCTCCTCTATCAAGAATGTGGCTTGATTTCTCAAGTGCACCTAATCAATTCAAGTGTAATATTTACTGTGGCAGCAAATCTTTAGGGCTTAATATTTCAGGTAAAGGTTGCTTTAGTTATTCTATTAAGAGAAGGAATGAGTGAGTGCAAATAAAACAGAATCCCAAGGATTGTTTACTCTACCCTTGGGTTTCCCTTCTCTGCTGCTCTCACTGACCAAGCATGTGGGTTTGAGGTGCTCAGCTCTGGATCTTGACTTTCCTGTCCTTATCTGGTTGATAGTTTTAAGTGATAATATTCACCTAATCTGTAGATGCACCTTCCACCCCTCACACAACATGTTGGGGGCTATGACAATCTCATATAAAGCACATTACCAGTCAGTAAGCTCTGGTTTTGTAGCACCCATCTCTTCTTTCCTTCAGTCCCTCTTTCACATCCATCTCGGTCTCACAAAGAGCCCATCCTGCTACAGCAGCCTCAATGTCACCAAAACACCCTTGTGGACCCTCTGTCACAATAAAAATTCTCATCTCTTTACCTGATAGGCTTGGAGTGCACTTTTCAACAGGTACAGCAGAAGACAGATGTAAATAATTTGACTGCAGTGGGTTTACTAAGGAAGTTGCTGCAAACTGTTGTTTGCCTTATGTAGAGATGCACGGAAGTGCAAGGGTACAGTGGCAACAGCATCACCCTCGGTGTCCAGGGGCCAGATGTGCTTCACCTCCCAAAGCAAGATGAGCCCAGTCCTAGAGAACTCCTCTCCGCAGGCATTCCTGGCAATATTGTTGAATCCAAAAGTCCCAGAAAGAAACCAGAGGTAAAGGATTTTAAGGATCAAACACCACAAAACCCACTGACAACAAAGAGAGTCACCACAATTAACACAGACCTGTAAGAACTGTTACATAAAAATCTTTGTTTCTGGTGAAGATCACAGCCCAGTGCTAAGTCATGAATTATTTAAAAGCCATGCAAGCCGATCAGGTCACCCCTACAGTGAGGATTTGAACAATTAGCAATGTTACAGAACCTCCCTGTGTTTCGAAGGCAATTCACCCAGTATAATAGAACCTCCTTTGGACTGAAGAGGATGAACAGCCTAGGCATACAGATCTGTGCTCCCTGGGAGGAGGCATGTTCATGGCTGCAAGCATGTTGCTGTTAATCTTAAGGCTCTGAGATAGATGGGGGCAGATTGACACTTGTGAAACCCAGCTCCTAGCCCACAGATGGACTTTTTCACACGCAAGATGATTTCCCAAAACACATTTTCCTGAGGTTTCATAATCAAGCTTTTAATGCACCTGGAGACAAGGAAGCAAATGAGGCTGAGCAATCCCTTTACTCCCAGCTACTCCAGAGCAACCTCCGCAGCGAGTGCTTTATGGAGTGTGGCAAAGGCAGGTGCCACAGGACGTAAGCAGCAGCTTACAGTGTACTGTCTGGAGCAGGATGCTTAGTTATAACGTTGCATCTACTCATGTAATAAGCAGGGTCTTTTTTCACTTCTCTGGAAGAATGAGTTGCAGATATGAATCAAGCAGTCAGGGAAACAAGGACATCTCCCCTCTGCCCATAGCTGAAGCCCCTTATTTCTCATTCAGTTCACAGGCGCACTCATGCATCTGTCACTGAAATCAATGAGACTTGAACTTATAGATCCCAGTGTAAATCTATGGATTGGAATGGCTCTGAAAAGGCATTAAAATACCGTAAGGCCAAGGGCTGAAAGTCTGTCTGAAATCACATTCACATGTTTTTCTGTAACCGCACCAAGTAGCAAACATAGCCAGTGTCCTCAAGCCAGGAAAAATGAAAGTACCCAATAAAACTTTAAAGAAAAATAAAATATATTATGCTGACATTTACATGCATTTCTTCTAATCCAGATTTCACCTTTTGCACAGCTTGTCCTAAGTGAGACCAAGTCAAGCTGGCCTGAAATCCAAAAGGCACTAGTGAATGCATTTGATAAAGACCACCTCAGCTCCTCAAATACAGCCTGTTCACAGATGCTAGAAGCTGAACACCAGAAAGCTTTGCAGAGGGGATTGTGCTCAAAAATGATATCTGACAAATAAATTTGCACCATTCTTAAAAATATGCAAGCAAAAACTTATCGAGAGTCTCTCCACACTGCCGCCCCCACAAGCTTGGTGGTTTGCAGAAGCCACAGCTACCAGCTTCATTTGGTACCAGCTCCTGGGTGTTATTGTTTGGAGGGCAAGGACTCAGCAACACATCCTCTGACTGCCAGGCTAACTCCTGCATTGCCCCGGGACTGCCCTTACTGTCACCTTGGTACTAGAGGAGGTCAGCATCATGGGCACGAGTGATCTTAGCAGTGTGAAGCTTTTCTTGATGTGCAAATACCTGGCACAGGGAGTGAGACAGGCACACCAGGCCACTTCATTCCTCCCATGCTGCAAGGAGGTGGCTCTATCATTCCACCTAAGAACAACATCAAGAAGGATTTAGCTGCTGTTTCTTGCTCCTTAGCTATAGATAACTTTACAAAACGCCGTAATGTCAAGCTCTGCTTTCCTGATGGCATTTTCCAAGGGCTATTAGTACAGCGTTAGATCTGTCTGGGCCTCTCCAAGGAGGTGAACCTGCAACACAGCAGCTTCCTTTCCACTTGCTTGTTCCACGTGGCTGACCCAAGCCTCACAGTCAGATATGAGCAGCAGTCATAACAATGGGCTGCCCAAAGGGTTACACTCACTGCTGCAACCCACCGAGCACTGCTCTCTCCTCCTAGTGCACACACATGGCTCTGGAAGTCAAGCCCTTCCACAGCCAGCTCTCATCCCTGTCCTGCTTTCAGCTGTAAGAGGGCAGGAGAAAAATAACTGTTACAGCTGAAACCAGGACAATCCCCACGTCTTCTCTATTGGTTACAGGTTTCTTTGGTCCATCTACCTGCGCATGGACTGCAATGTCTGCAGGACTTCAGAGCTACTGCCCACCTTTTTCAAGCCTCAGTGTCACCATCTCACAATGCAAAAGGAATAAGAATCATAATCTTTCCCCTTGGTGTTTGTCTTTAGGAAGAAGTACAGTCTTTTTCCCCAACACATTCACCCTGAATGGCAGCACCAGAGCTGAGCTGGTCCCAGGGGATGGCCAAAGAGCTCTGAGTTGGAGAAAGGCACAAGGCAAATAGTCAAAGGTACCCACTGCCCGTTGCACTGCAGTGACCCGCAGCAAGCATCAAACAGGCCCAAAGGTCCCAGAACATTTGTTAGAACCCTTTAGTTACTATTATCATTATCCATTTTCAAAAAAAAACCCATTTCAGCAGGTCTTTTATATACTTTTTTGTTGTAGTTAAATAAATCTGATGAATAAATGGATCTGCTTAAGTCAATATGGGACCAATCTATGGAGTGTGTAACATCATATCTTAACTGATGTTATCTAGGTTGATTTCATGAAACTAAGCCTGCACAACCTACCATTCTGGTTCCTAAGAAGGAACAAAATGAAG
This sequence comes from Pezoporus wallicus, assembly GCF_028554395.1. Lineage (NCBI taxonomy): Eukaryota > Metazoa > Chordata > Aves > Psittaciformes > Psittacidae > Pezoporus > Pezoporus wallicus. The sequence goes on from NW_026639584.1 coordinate 1,397,171, forward strand.
GAGCATTCTGCTTTAATCTGTGTAAGCAGAATCATGCTGTCTGCAGCTGATGCTGGCCAGGACTTTAGAGAGAAGCAGAATACCCGTTCAGCCGAGAAAATCACGCTAGCTAAGAACTGTAGTATTTAGTAGCAGAGATAGATGATCTACCAGTCCCCTATAAATCCAGACAAGCCTTTGTAATTCTTTTCATACAGGGAAAATGTATATGCAAATAAATCATTCATCAATTAACAAGAAAACTCACAAGAATTTAGGTCATGAATATAAACTTCCCTGCTCTCAACACACTGAAATCTCTATTTGGTTCCTTTTAAATTTCAGCAAAACAAAGGGATTGATATCTGTTTTTCCCATCCTATCAATTTCACTAATTTCAGTCCAATAAGAACTACGAAAAGGTTGCATGTGTCTCATGGCTAATGCAGACATCATCCTGTGTCTGCATTAGCCATGAGACACATCAACTGCTTCACGTGCCGTGGCAAATGCAGTGTGACTTCTGCTGATTGCTCCTCTGATGCTACAGCAGCTCATGCTGAACCAAAGCAATTCGTAACAACCAGGTGTTCACTGAGGGCAATAACAAAACCCCTCCAAAACCCAAAGGAGGCTTTCCTTTCTGTACTGGTGGTGCTTTTCAAGCTTTAATGGGAGCAGACTTTTGGCAGGAAAACATGAGGAAATATGGTTTTACCTGAGCCCTTCTGTGCAATTTGTATGTCTCAAGAAGCAGAACAGCCAGTGTCTGTGTGGGAACGAGGCCCACAGGAATAAAATATGAATTATTCACAAACTGATGTTCTTGGGTTTGGTCTGGGATCACGTACTGCCTTCTCCTGGTAAAATAAAACTGGCTTCTCTCCATTCAAACAATGACCAAGTATTTAAATCCTTTGTCAAAAGCAAAGCATCAGCAAACCAAACAAAACTAACCAACCAAACCAAAAAGCAGACAAGGGGGAACTCCACTGTAAACCTTTTTCTTCAGTCAATGTCTCAGCAAAGCTCAAGCAGCCCTGAAAGGCTCTGTGCAACGCATTCACCTCTTCCTGCTGCAAGAACTCACGCTCTCCAAATGAGCTGTGTGCAACGGAGCTCTGCTGCTGTCACTTAACTAGCCCTGGCCATGTTGTGAGAACAAGTTTGAAAATGAAATTTTCATCAAATTAAGGGGTAATTACAACGGGGATGAGGGGATAGGCCAGCCTGGGTCTGAGCAAGAGTAGGCAAGGGAAAAGAGCTGACAATTCCTAGCAAAGCAGCACTGATATCACTCTCAGGTGATCACTCTCAGCCTACCCTTACACCTAGAGATCAGGGCTATGCCTGCATGGCACAACTTGCAGACTGTGGCACAAATACAAGCATTACAAAATGAGCTCTGAATCTTGAAGCCGAACAGTCACACATCCATGGAAGCTGTTGTTGCGGATGTTAACCACACAGAAAATCAGGGCTCCTGCTCTGAGACACTGTACCTGGCTGGCTCCTGCCTTCCCTGTCTTCCTAAACCCACTTTGGATACCTTCCTACTGGCTCCACAAAGCTCTAGTATTCTATAGCTTTAAGAGAGATGGTTTCACTGTAAGGGGGTGTCTTCCCATCATACACAGCAGTTTCCTCGGACACTGAGGCCTGAGAGGTAGCAACCAGTCTGCTTCTGGTGCATCACAAATGTCATCCAACAGCTGACCCAATACAAAAGAGAATTCTTTATGTTTCCTGGTTGTCTGGGCCTTCTCAGTAAGCATTTTGCAGTGCTCATTGTGTGTCTTTCATCAACTTAGCATCTGAGGATGAAAGTTTCTTGCTACTCTGGCTTTTGTATTGACAAGAATTTTCATTAAATCAGCTTCAGTAAACAAAAAAACCCTTGCTTCTCCCTGCCACAACAAGCAAGAGAAAACAAGGTCCAATAAACCCCAAGCCACCACCACAAAGTCCCATATCTGAAATGTTATGGAAAGGGATTTGATGAACTCGCCTTTTTGCTGACCTCCCTTAGCTGAACGCTCTTGGGGTGCACATTTACAAATCAGGCTTTGGTCTCTGAACCAACAGAAATGTTGTGACTTCTCCCTGCCCCTGCCCTGCCCATGATTTGCAAAGGTGGTAACTCCCAATCAGTGCAACTCCTCAGTTCTTCCCAAGGTGATGGTTGCACATATGTGAATGTCAGTGTTCCATCTGTAGCCCAAGCCTGCTTTTAGGTTTTTTGGAAGAAGCTATAAGTATGGGGCACTGCAGAGATTTTGAACACCACTCTTTAATCAAGTGAAATATTAAAGCCGAAACTAATTGAGTGTCAGGCAGTAAACATCGGGGACACTGCCTTATCTAATTTGCTGTCATCTGCAGTAACCTCTGCTATTAATATTACCATGAAAAACTTGGTAATTTTACCATGTGAGGAATTTATGTAAACTTAGGCACTTAAAAGTTCCATTCACCGCTTCAGCACGGTCACTCAGGAACGTGTGCCAGCAGGAGTGATTGCTCCTCTTCCCTCCTCAGCCTCTGGTCTGAATATTGAAACCCCAACTACAGCACAGCAACCACTATGAAAATAACAACTCAAATGGCTGTGAAAGGTGTGTGGGCATCAGAGATTGGTGATAGGTATTCAGCAGAGCTCGAGCAACACGTGGTGGTCTATGTCCTTTCAGAAACAGCAACCCATCGCCAAATGTGGGATATGGACCTTCTATGGCTCCTGCTCAAAGTACGGACCCAAAGGACAGACAGACCAACTATTGACCTTCGTCTGATGAACAATTTACCTTTTTGGTTTGTATTAACAAAAGCAGTTAGAAGATGAACAGACCAAGGGGTTGTTAAACTCACACAATGTAGTGAATAGCTGCTTCCCTGGGGACATGCTCTCTGCTAGAGTCAGTCACTTGGTGTCACAAGGGTCACACAACTGGGGAAGAACAAGGAAGAGGCCAGGGATAATACAGTGGCACAGGAACAGCTAGTTCAAAGGAGGTCTCTCTGGCTACAGCCTCACAAGACAAAGCCCAGGTCTGACCCCGGCATGGCTGGCAGGGTCTCCCTTCACACAAGTGCAGTAAAACCACCTCACAGGGCACTGCAGGTATGGCTGCACAGCAGGTGAAGGTGCCCATCCCTCCCGTGGCTTTAGTATGGCAGCACTGATGAGGATAACAGCAACAGTAAGGACCCAGGCAACAGCATGTGCTTGCCAGAGCCTTCCAGGGGTTCCCCCAGAGCACACCCCCCTCTAATTCTCTGCTATACCTGGAGTCATGCTAACAAGCTTGTGCCTGCACACAGAATAACCTCTATTTGCCCTGCAGACATCCTGGTGGTGTTTCAAATCAGACATTTATGCCTTTGCCCCACACCTAAGTATTAAACTGTTCTGTATGTTCTGACATCTCCCTACAGTTAAACCTTCCTCCCTACAAAGTATGCTTTTCATTTGATCTATTTTAATCTTTCTATTCCTTATTGAATTCCCTGACCTAATAAGATAGCAGTACCTTAGAAAGCAGAACAGCAAATGGCAGCTAAATAATATTGCTATTTTACCAAGGAGAACTGAAACACAGAGGAAATACTTGAAGACAACAAGAAGAATGTCTAAGGCTGTCTCTGCACAGTCACATATTCCACATCAAACATCTTGGACAGCATGCCCCTTGCTGGGGGGCAGGAGGACATTCTCCTGGATCAGCTGCAACTAGCAGCATCCCCTACCAGCTTGAGCACTAGTACTGACAGATAGTACGTGATGGTCCTCAGTACTAACATAGCTGGTGTGGAGTTCGAATGAAGGATAGGATAGTTCAGTATTATTCAGCTGCTCTTGGATATAAGCCAATACAAATAACTCATTGCTTATCTCATGCCAAAACCACTGTGCACTAACCCTATCCTTATCTCAGTGATTACACAAGGCAAGAAAACCCCAGCAGAAACTCAGCTACAATTACTTGACATCTAAAGGCCCTTGCAAGTTGTACTTGATGCTCACTGTCCCCTTAATACCTTTTGTGATTATTAGCTACAGTCCTTGATTTGTTGCTGCTACTCAGACTAATAAATAGCACAAAGTATTTTATCCCTTCAGCCAGAGCTGGAAACCGCTCAGACGTAGTTTTAAGAGATCAGAGGTACCTTGCAGAGTGCAAAGCACCGAGCTGCTGAAAGAAGAGTTGCTGGGAGGGAGGGCGAGCCCCAGCAGTGCCAGGCAGCCGTTAACCCTGCTGATGCCCACAACACAGCTCAGCTTCCACTGCCAACTCCAAAGTTTGTGTTTTATTGACAAGCTTGGGCCCTGCTAAAACCAATACAGAGTCTAACCACAAGTCCAGGAAGACCTCAGTTTTAGGCGAATCAAATGCCAAACCCTCTTACATGGCATGCAACAAGATGGTCACCAAGTTCTCAAACCTGGCTGGACATCACTGCCTACATGTAACAAAGCACAAAGCCCACCATAGATTAAGAGACATGTAGAAAGAGATGTTTAAGAACCATCTGCTGTGCTTCAACACATTTTTAAATCCAATATTTTTGGATTTTTTTTTTATTATCTTTGTTAAACAATTTGGATTCATGACAAATTTTGAAATACAGAGATGTTGTCTGCAGAGATGCCATCAGTAAAGCTCATGCAATTCCTGGTATTGGGCCTGGCTGTGGGTAACTGTAAAAGTTAAAGGACAGGCTCTAAAGACTTAAATATGAACAAATTATTTATGAATCAGCTTGCCATCTTAAGCCTCAGGAAGTCCTTTATTAGTGCAGGTGAGCCCAGCCACTCTGCACAGCTGCCTGGGAACAGATAACTGAGATTAACTGAGATCTGTATTCAAAAGAGTTTGACAGACTTTCGTAACACTGTACAGTGAATGGTTTCTGTGCATCCTAGCAGGCACACCTGGTACTCCCTTCTTGCTTTCTCAATAATTGCTATATGCATTAATTGGATTCAATCCTTTCTGTGATATGCAATGCACTTATCTTGCTGTGGGTATTTGTGACTCAGGCTGCCATTCTGTAGCACATTCTGTAAAGCTGTCATCAATACAGGATTTAGGTAGAGGGTGAGATGCTGGCAGGGGGGCTGTGACTTGAGCAAGCCCAGGGAAGGGCAGCATTGGACCCTCTCAGTGTTTTACATTCTCTTCTGCAGAAAATATCAAACAGGATTTCACTGGAGGAAGGACAATTATTTTTCAGGTACCACATGAAAGAAATACCAATCTGTTCTGCACTAGATTATGTGGGACAATATGCAATACATTGCTAGCAAGTTATGACATTGATTCATTCCTTGTATGGAATTTGTTCACAGTAATGAATGAATTACTTGTCCCTCAAAGGCCCCAGGCTTTTCTCTCACCTTTATTGATTAATGGTTTATAACTTTGAAACTACCTGCAAAAAGTGATTAATGTGACTTACTTTCTAGTCTTAAAAACAGTGTAAGCAATTAGGGTTCCTACAGTAAGCCCCTGCCTAGCAGGGAATGAAACTGCTGGAACTGGGTAGCATTACCTCAGCCATTAGCCTATATTTCAGCACAGAAAACAGTAAAAGGGTGCATTGACACTAAACTGAAGCACATTCATCTCTCCAAAATCACTCTGTAAAACATGGAGGATGGACTAGGAAGAATTAATGGCTACTACAAAATCTTTCAATAATCTTTAGAAGTGGTGCATGGAAATAACTGGGAAAGTGGGATTCTTCATCAAAAGCAATGGCATAATTCTTGGCTTCTGCAAGACAAGCAAAGAATTAATAAAAACTTGTTGGGGTGGGAGGACAAAGAAAGGTGAGCTGAGCAAGACTTAAAGAGGTGCACAATGTAGCTGCAAAGGTAAAGATGAGGTTGAAGGAGGCACCTTGAAGTAGGTGAACAGCACTCTTGAATAAAACAGTGTAGTTCATTGGGTTGCAGTCTGTAACAGAGATCTGTGTAACCCATTCCTTCACCTAAGCTCTGCACCATAAAGAAGTGGCAACAAATGTCCAACCAACTCATAGGGACCTGCACGGCAAAGCCGGCAGCTACTGGAAGCACCTGGATGAAGGCAGAGGAAGGGAGGGCGGACAGAAAACCAGCCCTGAGATAAACGTGCTCATTCCTGGAGCCCTTTAAAAGCCTGAAAATGGAAACGAAGTTGCTAAGAGGTGCTAAAATGGTTCACCCTAAAGCTGCTTCATTTGCCCTCATTTGCAGAAGGGCAACAACCTACAGACATTTCACATATTCAGCAGGCACAGTGACATTGCTGTACACTCTGCTGTAGGTTAGGAAATAACAGCTTGCATCTAGGTAACATTTTCAAATATGATTAACTTCAAGGACTATATGCTGCAACTGAAGAGTGATCATTTCTTACGCACTCCTGAACAGGGCTGGTTTTCCATTTTTCATCAATGGAGAAGGCAGAAAAATTTGTTTTGCTGCCCAGGATTCCAAAATGACTTTAGAAAAAAAGCAATACATTTGTAGAGCAATAGCAATTAGCTGCATAGTCATTTCCACTCCTAATTGCAGGTAATTAGGATGACAGTGGTCTCTGAACAACAGTGCTCGTGATTAAGAGGAAGGAGTGAGAGCAGCACAATGAAAGCAGTGCACACTCCCCTCTACTAGTAAGTTTCTCTCATGTGAGTTCTAACCCCCATGTCAGCTTTCAAACTCCATTACTCCACCTCAAGTGAGGACTGAAAGCATTCGATATGGACACCAAACTTTAAAGCTGCCCCAAAGCCTGGTTGGTCTGTGTTCCCCTAGGGGACCCAAAGCCCTGGGCACTTGGGGAGCTGATTCCAGCCTGGAGCTGGAGGACTTCTGCCAGGGTTTCAGTCATGGGCTGTTCCTCTCCGTCTTGCAGATGCTTGTTAATGCAAATGCTTTCTAATAACATCCTAGATGTGGTTAGGGACGGGTTGCCAACCGTTTACACTGTGCTTAGGGAGTGGATATCAAGTTGGTGCCCTGGAAGCCCTGAACCTGTGCTGCACGGAGCTTGTAATGCTACTGAGACAACCCCCAAGGGAAGAGTGGCAGTCTCGATGAAATTCTCCAGAAAACCCTGTGGAAGTCGGGGAAGCCCAGCTGCACACTGTGAGTGTGTTGAAGCGCTGGTACTTTATCCGCCCTCTCTGCACACACACATTGTCAGAGCAGGGCTGCAGAGCTGAGCGCCTCCCAAGACCGAGCACAGAAAACAAAGGGTTTAAGCGGAAAGAAGATATGGAAAAATGATCTCTTTATGGACAATACTGAACTGGAGAGGACGTTCTGATAGAGGTTGCAGTTACACTGGAAACGTTTCACCAAGACACTGTGTTAACTCCACTCTCAAGGAAATCTGTTGATTCAACAGCAGCAGACAAGCAGCAGCACAGTGCCAGACACACGGGGTGTCCCATAGCGCAGAGCCTTTCCTTCTCACTGACAGCAGCAAAAAGTTGGTGTAAGCAGGTGCTCTCCGTAAGTTCAGTTTGACAATGTGTCTGACTGTCCCAGGGGCTGCACTCCCCATAGGTTTCCCTGTGCTCTCAGTTACAGAACCACAAAGCATTCCAAAGAGTAGGAGAAGAGGACAGGATCACTTGGCAAGAAGCACTCAGGCACGCCAGGAGCCTTCCAGGGTTTCCTCCTGCAAAGCTTGCCCAGCTGGGCCAGACAGATGTAGCACTGCTTTGTAGACCCTCTGGAGAAGATAACCCAGCTGCGGCTGGTGTATGCCAGAAGCACAAGAACTGGGCTTGGATTTTGTCCAGCCAAAGCCCTCAGGAAACATGGGATGGGGTGAACACTCCGTAAAATGCTTCCATGGGTACCAGGACCTCTCTGCCCTTTCTCGTCTCAGAAATCAGATCACCTCAGTGCTGCTTCTTGTCCTCTAAAGTTATGCACCTACAGGAACACCATTTTTTGGATTTTTATTCATTCTGCTTATGAATTGTCACTCATTGAATAAAAATACATCTCCCAGGCTCTGTATGTGCCAGGAGAAGGAGGGCTATTGCCCCAGGGCCTCTCCTATAATAAACTTGCATTGTGATACAGTTTAAAAACACTAACAACCAAAAAATTCAATCCCGTGCCTGTAGCAAATAAAAGTTGTAGCCAACCCTTACAGATGACATAAAAGAATAACGTAACCATCGTGGATCCAGAGTACACTGCAAGACACTGCTCAGAACAGCAAGAGTTTTGTTGATCTTTATTTCAATGAAAGTAAGTGCAAGCATACAACACAGCAAACCATCTCCCTGCAACAAACAGCCTTATTTCCTTTGCGCTCTACATATGGCAGAAAAATTGTAATTCTAAATGGATTTCCGTGACAGGTATTTCCAAATCCTCGCGGGGAGCATTAGTCATTAGCGCAGTTAACTTCCTTACACCAACATGAATAAATCCCACTGTGTCCCTGGCAAAACTATGTGGAGGAAAATTCTCATCCAAATGGAAACATTTAGCAGTTTTGCATTCAGTCAAGAAATGGCAACCTGAAATCTCACTTCCCGCACTGGTATGTGGGGCTTGCTGCAGTATGTGCTCTTTTCAAGACATCTAAGATTATTTACCAAAACCATGAGATGCTAGGTTAGAAAAATGTTTTCCTGAGGCCCAGACCTTTGTGCCTCACCAGGCAGTAACCACATCCATTTTGCTGGTTTAGGAGCTACTACATTACTAGGAAAAGTTACGAATCCAAGTCTGATGAAGTCTGCAGCATCACCCTCCACATGTAGAAATCCCACGGACTGACACATTTCGAGTCACTGCAGTTGAGGCAGCAAATAAAGAAGGCTGGAGCACACCTTATAGTGGAGGTAATAAGGTTGCAGACATTAAAGACAAATGGAAGAGCCAAGTTGAAAGTCAAAGTGTCAAGCAGAAGGACGTGTTGGAGAATTACTGCTTGTGCACAGGAGGACTTGCTTCTTTGTCTGGTGTTGTGTTGCTGATGAAGGCAGCTTGGAGCACTGTGTGGGTGCTGAGGCCCTGGCACAGGGTGCCCAGAGAAGCTGTGGTTGCCCCATCCCTGGCAGTGCTCAAGGCCAGGTTGGACAGAGGGGCTTGGAGCAAGCTGCTCTAGTGAAAGGTGTCCCTGCCAGTGGCAGGGAGCTGGCACTGGATGAGCTTTAAGGTCTCTTCCAACCCAAACCAGGCTGAAGTTTGGCACACAGAAATGGCAAGAAAAATCCGTTATCTGAGCCTAACATATCACATCTACAAGGTGTTTCTAGTTTCAAACGTGTGCTTGTGATGAAATGACTTCCCGCTTTGATAAAGCAGTTGCTAAGTAAGAAAGCAAGCAAGCCAGTGGTCTAAACAGCTGCAGAATCACATAGCACTAAGTGATAAGCATGGTACTGAGCAGAAACTACATAAACCCATTAGTAGTGTTCAATACAAATAAAAAAGGCCCTCTGTTGTACTAAAATCGCATGCCTAACTGAGTTTACTTTTTTATTTTTAAAGATACCCAGGTCAAGTTGTGGTTCCTCCCCCCCCCCCCCCCAAAAAAGAAGCCTCTCAAAGCTTACACACCTTCATGTTGTTTTGTAGCTCTTATTGCTTGGAAATTGAAGTCTGTGACTTCAGTTACAACCTGAATACCCAACCCAGCTGAACTGTGCCAAATTTAGGATGATTCCAGTCAAACAGATAATACTCAACAGCCTCCTGAAAGAATGATTTTGCTACACACATGCAAGGGAGCCGCCTGCCACTCCAGCATACAACCCTGCAGTTCTATTAGTAGCTGCTGCAGTTACTAATGAGGTCCTAAGCAAGGCATCCTACCTTACATTTGCAATGACAGAGAGAAATGGGTTTGAATTGAATCACTAGTTCCTCAGGAGCTCTAAAATAGAGTTCCTCTGTATTGGTCACAAAGGAAGGATCCTGAAGCCTAATGCTAGACACAGCTCTAAAGAGAGGGAAGGAAAAGCAATGGTGACATTAAGCAGCAAGGACAGAAGCTACCTCAGGGACAAGGAGATGCATTTCCATACTTACTAACCACTGGTAACACAGAGTGGGGACGCAGACATAGTCTATCACATCAGTTTTTTGTTTGGGATTAATTTTTCCTGTTTTGCCCATCAAAAATGTAGGCATTGAGTCTAAAGAGCAGCCAGTGAAGAGCAGTAAGCAATTTATCACGTTTTCTCTTTGATGGACAGATTTTCATTTGGAGAGATGGATCACTCCCCATTGACTGTAACTGGGCCTTAGAGTAAGAGCTCATCTCAACACCTACCTTTCAGCCAGCTGGAGGTAGGGGAAATGAATCATATTGTGGGTACTCATACAAATACTACAGAGATAAAAAAGGAAAAGGAGCCAAATGGCTGCCACTCAGAGGAAATAATCATTTGGGGGCTGCTGCAGCTGCACACTTTAAGTTCAAGTGATAGACACTTGTCTGAAATTAGTACCTAACATTAAAATGCAAGCTAGAATGGGTAATACCTCCCAGCTGCTACTGACAGTAAGAGTTTGGACTGGAAGGGTTAACTCTGTATAAAGCCATGTTCAGGTGGGGTAAGGAGATCAGAAAGCCCTCAGGTCTATGTTTAAAGGACACTTACTATTAGACAAGAAAAGACATGTCACAGGGATGGGTGCAGGCAATTGCACCAGCACTTTGTATTTTGTGCTTCCCAAGGGAGATCAATTCCCAAGCTTCCTGGCATGTCACTGGCAAAGCAGCCCTGGGAAGTGCTGGTGGTGGCAAGCCCTGCTCTGGGGGAAGCAGGGCCAGGTAGAGCACCCCAACTTCCACCCGCTGGGCTATAAAGATGGCACCTGGAAAGGGTCATCTGCTCACATTTCACCATTCTAATATGTAACAATGAGCTGCTATGAAGACGTATGAAAGGGATGTAAAAAAAACATGACAAACAAAAACCACTAAAAACCCCAGTAACACTGAATCAAACTGACCACTACTTGGGTAATGGAAATTAGGCCCAATTAGCATTCAAAATACTAGGAAAAAGGTCTATTTTATCCACTGGAATTATTAGAACTAATGCATTAATGCAGAACTCTAAATACATCCACAGAAAATCCATGAACTCCTGCTTTACCACACAGGCTCTGTCCCTCTTTGCCAAGTTCTCCAGTTTTGGCCAGTGAAGCATAACCAAAAGCACAGAGTAGCTTTCCCTTCTGTGTCCTCCAGTCTCTTTCTCCTGTACAAGCTCCATCTCACGGGCTTTTCGTGCTTAGGAAGGCTCTTAAGAAATGGAGACTCACTCCCTCTCCTCTCCCAGGGAACAAACCGAAGGACAGAGCAAGGGCTGTTGCAGCTGACCTAGTCCACAGCCTTTACTTGCTACTGGTGATATTTCATCATTGGAACTTTGAAAGAAACCATCTAGTCTCCAGTTTACTGTATGATGTCCTCTCTTGCTGCTCCTCCAGATTGTCAAAAACAGAAGGGTAAGAACTGTTCTGGGTCATCCAAAAAGCCAACCGCGGAACCAAACCTTTCTTCATAATGAGAATGGCACTGAGCAGGGTAGGCAGGAGGCAGCTGACGGCTGGTGTCAAGCACAGAAGACAAACTGTCTTATTGCTGTCAGTCTATGTAGCACAGATGATCTATTACTTAGTGGTTCAAACAGCATCTCAGTACCAAGCAATTGAACAAGAAAGGCTTCACGGCCCCCATACCGACTTTAAAGAAATGAAGATGCAAAACACATTTCAGTAAGGGAAAAATCCTGATTTTAGATTGAAATTTGTTTCTGATAAAGTATTTTCAACTCCTTATCTATTGTGATGTGGCCTTTGAGTTCTGCATTGATGAGTAGCAACTAAGGCACACGAGAAATAACTAAAGAGTTCACAGAAAGTCAACTTGGCAGACTATGTTTTCTTTAGTAATTATACAACACACAAAACTCCAGGAATTTAAAAGCAGCAGCATCCTCTCTTGCAGTTCTATGCAACTGCTCAGCCCCCAAACCCAAGTCATTAAAATGACAACTCAAATAGGATTAAATAGGATTCCCATGTCTGTTCTGCACTGATTACAAGCTCACTCCATCACTCCCAGGGCATTTTACTGATTGACAGCATTCAAAATAAGGGATGTTTAGAACTGACCTAATTCTCCTTGTTGACATACCTGTTATGACATTGCTTCATTACCACCCAACCTATTTTTAACCCATTTGGACAGAGTAACGATATGTATCAGGAAAGAGAGATTGTACTATAAGAAGCAAAGTATGGCAGCTTCACCCACAGCTCACTTTGAGAACATAACCCCCAGTTACCTATGGGAAACAACTTTGCAAGCCAAGGCCAGGTTATGCCATCTCTACCAGCAATGACAAACAGGCCCCGGAGCAGAGATATGACACATCTTATCTAAACATGGGGGATGCAAGGGCCTGTGCAACAATGTGCCCGAGCCCTGGCAATCACAGGTCAAGCCAGTGACCAGAAGCAGCTAATCCCATCAGTTTATAGCTTTCCCACAATGAAACCTCCACACTAGTTACTGCTAATAGGGTGAGTTCTGGCATTCCGGGTGACTGTAACATTTATTAACCAGTCTGGAACAGGGCAAGTATCCGGAAAGTCCTTGCTGCTGTTTCTTTGTTCAGAACCTCTCTGTGGCTTGAATGGATTCTTTTTATTGCCATTGACCTCTGAATATTTTCTACGTAACACAAAAGTTTTAAACTCTTGATTAGCAGCACAGGATGCCTGAAACATTTCTTTATCCAGTTTTGTGGCCAGTGTTTATTATGGATTAAAATGTTCTTCTTGAAAATGCCTTAAAATATTTCCTCAAACTTTCTTCAGTCTCCTGGGAGCACCACTTACATGGTCACATTGAACTTCAATTCACCTGAAGTTCTTATCTGCTTGGGTTTCTCCATTTCTATGAGCAAAAACTGGTTTCAAACTGCCAGAGGGGAGACTGAGATGAGCTCTTAGGCAGAAGCTCTTCCCTGTGAGGGTGCTGAGGCGCTGGCACAGGGTGCCCAGAGAAGCTGTGGCTGCCCCATCCCTGGCAGTGTTCAAGGCCAGGTTGGACACAGGGCTTGGAGCAAGCTGCTCTAGTGGAAAGTATCCCTGCCCATGGCAGGGGCTGGAGCTGGAGGAACTTTAAGGTCCCTTCCAACACAAACCAATCTGGGATACTGAAAAAACCTCAACATTCTGCTGCCTCTTGGCCCCACATGGGGCCATGAACCCCGAGGTACTCAGTGTGGCTTCTCACTCGTGACTATTTGCCATAAATACAGAAGCGTAACTTTTGCACATCAGCTTTACTCCTGAAGTGAATGGCTGATTTAACTTTGCTGAGTCTCCCTGACCCCAGGGTTGCCCCACACCTTGAGCTAAGGCACAACCACATGCCCATAAAGCTCAGCCTGCTTTCCAGCTGAGATTTTCCAAAACTCCAGCCTGCAGATGGAATGTTGTGTCATCTACCAGACTTGCAAGCCATCTTGTTGATGTGGGACAGTGTTTGAATGTGACCACTTCTGAACCTCATCTCACAGGGCATGGGTGATGTGGGGACAAGTGGCTTGCCATAGCCTGTTTCTTCACTGTGCACCTGGTGATACCAGGATGCTTAAGCAGCCCTGCAGGAACATAATAGAAGAAATTATAAAGATGGGATCTGTTAAAATATGCAAAACACCACCAATACTGAACAACTGCAGAAGCGTTACCACAGATAGTGGGGTAAAAGAGTTCTTGATAACTTAGTAGGCTCTGAAATTAAATACAGTGACTAAGAAAGTGCTTGGAGATCTGCAAATGGAAGAGCTATCTTTCTTCACCTAAACAAACCTGGGAGGTTCTACACATACCCTCAAGCTAGGGAATGATCACCCTTTCAAACTCAACCCAAAGGATATTTTTGGGTTAATCCCACAGCTTTCTGTTACCATACAGTGTACTAACATCAGATTCATACAGGATCCTACTTAACAGTTCTTTCTCTTTTTTTTTAAAGTCAGGTCTTTGCAGAAGGTTTTCTGGTGTCAACAGCTTTCTTTACAGTTACTAGAGCACAAGAGCATATGCTGACTTTTGAGGGATGCATTCTGAAAAGATGGAGCCACAGGGAAGCCCAAGGGTAACACAGGTGCAGAAAAAGACCTGGTTTGCTGCTTTCGTTAGGCATCAGCTCTGGAGAATGAGAGACTTTGAGAGCTTTGCATAAAAGGCTTAGGGCCACCAGAAATTTGAAACATTCCATAAAAGCCTTCTGTTTTCACCAGGGTAAAAGTGACAGGGAAGATGCTCAACAACGAGGTGAATAGTTTGCATTCGGGCTCCTTTCTCTTGAGGGGATGAGAGTGGTGAGTGTCTGAATAGCTTTAGGGAACTATCGGGAGGTACTTTCCCAGATGTTAAGCTTTGATGCTACCATAACAATGACACCAGAGCTGAGATTAGGCCAGTCTCTAGTATTTTATTCTGAGCATGCCTATAGACTGACTTCTTTCCTAAGCTCACAGGTTGCTCATCATCTTTGTGCTACTACTAACTGACCTAGTATAAATGTATCCTTCAGCATCACTTATTTTTCCCTAAGCAGGAGTCACAGTGTACATCAGTAGGCAATAGAAAGATGCCTGTAGTAGTCATTGCTGAATACCTTACTCCCAAATAGTCCTCATACTTGTCCTTACTGTTAGGAGTTAACCTCATGCTTTCTGAGCCACCCTATTCTATTTTAGAGAGAAGAAAACAGAGTGTATTATGAGCCAAATTTTAAACGTATTTGGGTACCTGAAAAGGCAGATAGGCACCTGCTTGGATTTGAAGACATGCCAGAGCTGGTTAGGTGCCCAAATGAGATAAAAGGTACCTTAAACTGCTTAAATATTTTTAGAGGAAAAAAACCAACCAACCTCCTGTCCAGTGCCTCACTACCTACATAAAAACATTCTGCATCTAAACCCCCTTGGTCAAGCAGAGCTCAAAGCACTCATCCATGCTCACAAGGAGTGTCTGTACGTCCCCATCCCATTCCCAGTGGCAGGCACACCCGTGGCAGCCATAGTCCTGAGGCTTTGCTGCAGCACCCCAGCCCAAGCCCAGGGAGTTGCTTTAAACTTAGGGTGATGCATCGGGGAGCAGAGGGATGCAGGGATTGACAGAAGCGGGTTTTCTCCAGGGGACCTTTAAACTAAGATCAGAACTTCCACTGGCAGCAAATCTGCTCTAAAGCATGTCTAAGCTTTTCTTTTTCTCAAGAAAAGCCCAAAACAGAGAAAGGCAGCCGGCTGAAGTAGCCTTCTGTCATCGTGTTGGCAATCACTGTACACAGCAGGGCTCGGGGACAGCACCAGAGGGAAGCCTTGCACTCAAAGTTTAATTAGTCAGCTTTAACATGGGATGTTACCTGGCTCTTTCAAACGCCAGCCCCAAAGACAAGCAGGGGCTTTTGCTGTAGATCCCTGCCAAAGTTGCTGTCTCACAACGCTGAAATGCGCTAGGCTCGAGCTGCCACCAGTCACGGTTGTCATAGAATAAGTTGTTATAAATCGAGCAAATGAGCACAGATTAACTGCAGTATAATGAATTTATTTTTTAAGATACCACACCTGGGAGCATCTCTTTCTCTTCTTCTAGAGACAAGGTTCTGCCAAAGCATCCAAAATATAAGTTAATGAATTTCTACTAGTGAAATCTTTGATTTGCAGCCCAGCATTTCTCTGCTAAGGGAAGCTGGGATTTGGAAGAAAGAGAATAATTCACCACAGGGGACTGGGAACTTTGGTGCAGGCAATACTTCCTGAAAGCAGTGGCCACAAGGTGCCACGCTTCCTGCAGACCAGGTGACACAGCAGCCTTCCTTGCTCCAGGCAGGGATGCAGGCACAGGCTGAGCACTGTGAGTGCTGTGTTGGGAACCCAGGTGTGTCTTAATGGACTGAGATAGTTTTTCCCCTTCGTAAGTGTACACAGCAATAAAAGAAATCAGGCTTCCATGTATCTGCGTGGGGAGAAACCAGACTGAATGTCAAATCCTAATGTGAACCAGGAGGTAATCATCTAAGAGAAAGCAGTGGAAGAGAACTCTGCAACAGTAGTCCTGTGGTTTTCATCTAACTGTGAGCCAAACAGTCACTTTATTACAGCAAGTGAGAAATCCCACAGTGAAACAAACTGAAAGCACAGAGCATTTCCCACATTAGTTAACAACATGTGCCTACTGCAGCTGCACCCTTCCTCCTCCTCCTCTGGTGTCATCACCCACATCCCTACAGCAAACACAACCGCTCACAAACAATCAAGGCAAGCTCCTCCTTGAAACCTGCGCTCCCTTTAGTACCCTAAACTATATCTGCTGATGCAAAATACTCTGATCAACAACCATAAAAATGAAGCAGTGCATCATATTGAAGACCAACAGGGTAAGTCAACTGGATGAAGAGATCTGAGGCTGGCAGCACCAAGGTGCTGCTGAAAATTAAGTGAACACTGCAACACTGAGGTGGCTTAACAAGATACACAAGTGGTTAACTGGTAAGTGAACAAGTTGGGTAGGGAACAACCTTCCAAAAGAGGAGTAACATGAATAAAGAGTCATAGAAACACGAACGAAGATATATTGAGTACTAACTGCCCATGATGGACATATAGCAAAAATCTGAGCAATCAACTGACTTAAGTCTTTTTTGATCTGCATTATTTTTTGTAAGCTCTTCTGAAATATTCCCTATTGACTAACTCCGTTTTTACCACAAACCCTTATAGAACAGAAATACATAGCATTGAAATTTCATCAGTTCATATCATCATGAGACCCACACTTCCATTCCGGTTTGGCCCCAAGCCCCAGATTCACAACTGAGCCTGAAAGATCACTCAGATTGTAACTGGCTCCTTCTGTGCATGCCTGGTTGCCCTTGCTTCTTCAGTCGCAGCTAATAGAGTAAAATCCAGGGGACAAAGGGTTCTGGACATTTCCCTTCTCTGTTTAAATGTTTCCATTGGCTGTAGACAGTTTGGAAATAAAGGAGAAGAGTTTAAAAGGCAGCCATTCCTGCGGCTCTAGAAACAGAAATCATGAAGATTTGTAGAAAATAACCCATACCCCAAGGGGATCAGAAGTGGTAGCTTTGAAGTAATAGGCAGATGCTTTGATGATAGCCATTTTTTTTGCAGCAGAAAGTATAAACACTGTTCAAGTCCTGGGCACTGTAGCATCATTTTGGATGACGCGTATATTTTATTTGGTGTCTTACCATTACTTTTCATTTTCTCATCCAAGTGTAAGGTTGAAATTTAATGTCGAAATAATCAAATACACTAAGCTTTCTTTACTGGGCAGACTGAAATCTCTACTCAAAGAAATAAAGGAATGTTCAAGAACCACCCTTTTACAAACACCCAGCTGTTTCTATAGTGAAAATAAACAAATCCCTGTATGTTTTCACTTCCCCTGTGTTTAAAACGTACTCCAAATGGTTTCAGGAGGATGTAGAAGGTGGACAGTAAGTTCACCATTCGAGTATCTAACCCTTTACAGAAGGGCTGAGCACACGTGCTGCCTCACACACCTCTCAGGAAAGCCCCTGTAGCCTTCTGATGTGTACTCATACAGCCAGAAGGTGACATTTCAGTTGATCAGAATTCAATTCCAGCCTGGGAGAACTCCCAGACAGCCCCAGAGTTAACTAAGATGGAGCCTTCCACATGCTTTCCTTCACTGACGCTACACTCCGCAGGCATCTCCAAACACACCGCTTTAGTAGGCAGCAGCAAACACCTCGGTGCCTTGCCATAGCTGCGACAGACAGTGGATTTCTGAGACAGTCTCTGGCTTCAGTTACATGTCTCCTCATGAAGGGTATCCCCGTAGTGTGGGCAAACCCCCAGCCCTCCCGCCCCCATGTTAATTAGCAGCTCTGCAAGCCATCAGCCTTATGAAAAATTGCCAACCTACTATAACTATGATCCTGCATTTTCTCCGAAACACTGCTTACGGTAGATTTTTAATGGCAAGCACTGTTGGTAGCATGTGCTAGAAGATACAGTTTTGAACAGATGTTCCGGAGCACCTCAGGTGTTCACACAGTTCTGCCTGCAGATCTGTAACACCCTGCGAAAGGGAGACGTGCCACACAGGAGACAGTGACAAGTCAGGCTCGAAACACTCCGAGTGTCCTCTGCCAGGGGTTAGCATTCAGAAACATTTTAGGTCTCCTCTCCCAGCATTTTTTAGATACATGACTAAGAAGGAAGAAAAGAATCAAGTGAGAGTATTTTTCTGGTTTGACTAATATTGGACAGAGTAACTTCTCCCTTTTAAGTCGAAGTATAAACTTGTCCTGCTAAAGGTTGTATTTGTAAACTTTTGAAGATGTTATGGAAAATGGGTAATAGTTACTCTCTGTGTAAGGATTTCATATAAAATGTACGCCTGGTTCTCTGAGTTCAAGAATAGCAAAGGGAATCACCTCAGGACTACACAGAGTTTGGAGGCCAGAGGCATCCATCAGATTCAGTCCAGTCCTGGGCTGTGGTGAAACAGGGAGTACAGCAGTAGGGATGAGCAGAGGCTGCCAAGGTCAGAGATATCTGGGAGATAAGAGAAAAAGATTCAAGACTTGGTCTGGCTCCATTTTAATTCTCTGCAGAATACTGTTTTCCCCTGCTGTCTTAGATACATCACGAGACGGCCCCTTGAACAGTTGTTAGCAAGGCACAGTTGTGCTTAATAGAGACATCAGCAGCCCGAGGTGAACCATGAAGGAGCTCAGCTTCAGAAGCACATCTCCTACCTTTGACTGCACCATGTAGCCTTACTTTGTGCTAGGGAATGTCTAAAGAACCACATCATGCATACACATGCCCCAAAACTGATGCAATGCAACAGGCTACAGATAATGTACTTGGCTTGTACTATGTATGCTAGCAGCAAGGTATATACCTACCTACCTACCTATCTCAGGTTAAGGACGGCACATGAGAACATGGTAGATGTACATCCCTGGAATGTACAGCCACCAGCCAGCGAGCAAGAACTGCAGCCGCAAACTGCTTAAGGCAGGCAGCTGTGTAGGGACATGGACACACATCAGCTATAGGCATTGGTAAAATGAAGCAGCAGCAACTGGCTCCAAACCCACTCCCCCAGTGCTGCTGGCATTCTGATCTCTGCCCACATGCTGCGCACTTCAGTGCTGCTCCTCACCCTTGCCGTGCTCTCCCCCCACACACTCCTGTGCGCTTCTGCATCCATCAGGAAACAGGACAGGGGCTAACCACTTAATGCATTAAAAACCACCATTGTTTCTGGCTACATCGTTATTCTTAACTCTACAATCTTTTCTAGATGTAAACCACACTTTCCCTCGGCTTGGAAGCTCAGTCAGTGTTAAAGATCAGCTATCTGTCTGGCACACGTTAGAGTTCTGACAGGTCTATTTATAACCTCCTGAACAAACTCTTAACAACAAGCAGTCTTTGCTGATGCTAATCGAGCTGTTTGTTAGCCTTGGGTATTTAAATATAACTAGCATTCTTCCTAAAGCTGGAGCCAATGCGCACCTCTTCGTGTCACCTCGATGTGGAAAGCAATGCTATTTCAGATGAAGCGTGAGAAATCTTGACAACGATAAAAAGAAGAAAAAAAAGGGAAAAGCAGATTGAAAGTCTCCCAGTCAAGACGTAATTTTTATGCTGGTTCTTCGCATGATTCTGTGATTTAGTGTTAGTTTTAAACCACAGTTCTGGATCCCACGCATTCCTGGAACATTATAAAGAAAAAAGGAGTTGGGGAGGCAAGAAAGATTCCTTTTGGCTTCAGTGGGCTGGATCCAGCCCGTTATATAAATAAGCAATAGCACCATTTTATAATGATTGAATCAAAAAACACCACAGAGGAGTGGGGAACAGACTGCCTGGAATATGATTAAAATACGTTTGATTCAGCAAATGAAACAACTTGATGACTCTCTACAGGATAGTGGGGGACCAAGTGCCTGTTTTTTGTGTGCAAGGACTACTTTGCTCATTTGTTTGCTTTGTGTAATAGTTGACTTTCCATTAGCAGCCACCTCGTATTTCATTTCAAAGGGTTTCTGCAATCTAATCAGTCTGTAAAATGTACCCCTGCCCAAGACAAGAGGTGTGATTACAGCTGCTGTATTGCTCTGAATTACAGCTTTATGGCTCTGGCAAGCCAACTGTGCTTCACAGAGCAAAGAGAATTTAAAAATGTTTCAATTTGTTCTTTGCTTATAGAAAGTTCAGAGGAATGTGAATTTCTGCACCAGGCATGAATGTCAAATAGATCAGTCGTGAACCGCTGTAGGCTGCTGGTGACACCATGCACCATGGCAAACCCTGCTGCATCTGAGCAGAACTGAGGAAGATCCACTGGAAGCTGCAGAAAAGTCTGTCCCTACTTTTATTTGTGCCTGCAAGTGGGGCTCTGCTGGCTCCCATCCTGGAGTTCATGGGTCTCATCCTGGGTCAGCCTCCTGGGATGTTCAAATAAGACAAAGGGCCATGGCCCCAACCTATAGCACATGTGCTCAATCATGTCTTCAGAGCTTTCTCTTAGTCTGGAGACGAGAAGGCTCAGGGGGGACCTTATCACCATGGTGGTGGTACAGCCTTGAACCAACCCTGAGAGCCTGGGCACTCTAAGGAGAGTGAAAAGGCAGGAGGGAGTGTCTGTCACTTCTGCTGACAACATGGACTTCCAAGCTACAGATGGCATTCCTCTCCTATTCACCCTCCTTCCCACAGGGCATGCAGGCAGGTCTTTTACCTTCACCAAGTAAAAACTGAAGCATGAGAAAGCACCTTTTCAAATGCTCAGATTTTACACCTTCAAGTTCCAATTCAAGTATGTGCTTCTTGCAGTAAAGACAGACAAGAGTCCTTGCCTGAAAATCTAGCTGGGATATGTTTCTAAAGGATTCAGAAGCAATTATGCCACAGAAGAGCCAAAGAGGATTGCCCATGTTTTTAACACATGCTAACCTTTGTATTATTGCTTTCATCGACTAATAGGTAAATCTGTCCCAGCACAGGCTGTCAGCAAACTAGGGCAGTCTGGTGAGGTGCAGGGACAGGAGGGACATGCTGGGTGTCCTGCAGCCACTCACCACCACACACCCTGGGAAGGAAACCTGCAGGCCCTGTGAATAAGTATCATGAATCGAAGCTGCAAAGCACAAGACAGAGCAAGAAGTTGGCAACGTTTCCCCTCTTCCCTTACAAAGGGTCACAAATCATTTGCCCATCATTTTTACTAGTCGTTGCAGTGTATTGGAATTATTTTCACCCACTACCAACATTTCTGGTTTTGTTTCTGTACAGATGCATCTGGGGATTTATGGAACACGCTTCTGTCCTTCGGGCATGTTGATGAGACCGTAAAGAGAGCTCCTTCCAGGCTCAGAAAGCAGACATGCTCTTCCCAGGCTCCAGAAATACCCACCACATTTTTCCAGTTCCTTGCTTTGTTCCCTTGTTTAAACACAGCCACAATCTGTATCACAGATCTCATCAAAGTCGAAGTGAGCACCTGAGAGAGAGCCCTGTTGTCATGGCACCTCCAGGGACTTGCCACCGTAAAAGCAGAGATGCTTCTGCTGGGCAAAGAGATGGCTGGGTTAGGAAGCCCACGTTTAAAAGATCAAAACACCTTAAAGCACTTCTGCCCCACTGTGTAAGATGGTTTTTAACTAAAAGCTGCTTTGTATAAAGTGGATGTTACATACATGTTTGCACAGCACAAGCCACCCGCTGACACAGCGCTCCTTCGGAAGCACAGGCAGGATGGCTTTTTTGAGCTCACTGAAATTCATTTTGTGTGAGAGACGTTTGACAATTTTACTTTTAAGTCGATCAAAATTGCTAGGTTTGTTTAAGAAAAAACTTCCTAGATTCAGGTGTAAAATGCAACTTCAGGCTGAGGCACCCCGGAGCCAGCACAGCCTTTCCTGCAGAGCTCTTCAGACAGGGTGCAGGTTACAGGAGATGAGCTCCAGCAGCTCCACAGGCAGCGACACAACAGGCATGTTGCTGGCTTCCCCTGACATGAGCAACCTGTGATTCTCACACAGAGATGTACAATTGCTTTATGGAACCTATTATGAGAGGCAGGAAGAGATTTCACTGTCACATTGTGTGCAACACGAAGTACGTAGAAAGGAAACAGGGAAAGAAAAATAGACCTTTATTACACATCTCTGAAACCTTGAGTAACTGCAAGGACCATCCTCTGGTACTATTGGTTGCAGATTTGTCAGCACTGAAGCCTCTGAAGGACTTCAGTTCCTGGCAGAACCCAAAAACATTGCAGTGCTGCTCTTATACACACCTACTCTTATGTTTCAAGCTTCAGTTTTTCCCTGGCACAGGCCCCGGGATCCCAAATGCAGGAGGTTTGTGCACTTCCCATTGAAAAAACAGCCCATGTAAAAAACCCCATGTAAAAGCACCACAAACCTGCTTCAAAGGCTGTGCCTTCCAGATAGCTAAATACACTGTGCTAGGCCTGAGTGTTACCCAGGTGCACTCACGAGCTTTAGCCAACAAAATCCAACTCTCCTAGACACTGTATTATTTCTAGAGCACATTCAGAAGCTGTATTCCAATGTATAGGTGCATCATCCAAACTGCCCCTGACACCAGTTAGACTTCTTGCTCCCTGACATTTGGAATATGCCAAAATACTTGCACAGCTTTTGAAGGAAACCCCAAAATCCCGTTCAAAAGAAAAAGTACATAGGAATGTATGTACAAGATCAGAAAACAGTGAGGCTAGGAAATGCTTTGGGGAGAGTTTAGGAACAAGGGAAATAGATGTGTCTTTGCAGGCTCCAGCTATATGTGACCCAGGGACTTGACCTAGAAGTTGCTGTCTTTGTATTTAGAGAGCCTATTCAAACACATTGTACTGGGGAGTTTCATTCTACTATGGAAAACAGTCACCTAGGCAGTGGCTGATGTTTGATGTGGGGGCAGGAAGACATGCAGTGTCATGCAGTGTCCTTGAAGCTCTCATTTGCTGTCACTCGCCATCCCCATGTGACATGAATTGGACATAAGCAGCACTGAGCACTTCTCAGACTAAATGTCATTTCCGAACATCACAAGCCAAATTGATAAGACAAATCAGAAAAAAAGTTTCTCACATTCAAAATGCTATATTAGGCATGCAAGAAACTGTAAAATTAAGGAATTAATCATTAGTAGAGGAAATGTCAATGCCACGAGCTATCATATTGTGTTTATGGAGAAGTAATTTGCCCAAGCCTGTACAAAGCAGGAACACCAAGCTCCACCGCTGCAGTTTTAGACCAAACCAGAAAGACATGTTGACAAAATGCTTATTTGGGATAAAATCCAGCCCCCAAAAGCCAAGCACAAAGCTTTTTTACCAAAGAAAAACCACATAAGCCCCTTCATAAGGCTGAAGTGATGCAAAGGCTTTTTACTAGCACCCAGCTGATTCCCTCTTCACTGACCCAGTGCTTAAAAGCCAAGCAGCACAGAAAATCCTTTTCAACAGGTTATCACAGAGGGGGTTGCAGGAGGAACTGGTCTCAGGTTCATTACTGGTTTTGGTTTTTTAAGTACTTAAAATCCCATTAAAAAAATTAAAGTTCCTGCAGTAAGAAAGAAACCAGATCTGCGTAACAGTGAAGCTAGAAGCCAGCTGAACATTGCACAAAGGGTGTGTGGAAGGGAGCAAGGACCAAAACGCAACCAAGGATGAGAATCCTGACATGGAAGGGAGGTGCAGTAGCTGCTGCAGACATTTGTAAAGCAGTAGACAAATTTAGAGTGCCTCAAACCCAGAAGCTACTCAATACTGGCCCATGGAGGGAGCTGCAAGGGCAGCTAGGGTCAGAAAGACTTGGCAGCATTTTGGATGGTTGCTGTTCTTTGAGGAAAGCAGAAACACCACAGCCAGGAAGGCAACGGTAGCAGAGGAGTGGGATGCTGGGACTCACATCCTCTCAGGTGCAACCCACCCCCTTTCCTCCAAACCACCCACCTCTGACAGAAATCCCTGCTCCCCTGAGCACCTACACAGCATCAGAGCGATGGGACAGAGTCACAAGGTACCTCCCCACAGCAGGAACAGGGAGGTGGAAAGGAGACAGCAAAACATCCGGAGAAAGAAGAGAGGATCAGGAACACAAAAGGGAAGAAAGGAGGAGAATCACATAGCAAGACAAGTAGAAATTTAAAAAGAAAGGTTAGAAAAGAGCAGGATGTTGAAATCAAGAAGCAATTAAAATAATCAGTGCCAAAATGCCTGGAGACCAGCCCAGAAGCTTTGGCAGCAGAACAGCACACTGGCAGAATCTGCACCAGGAATAAGTTCTTCACAGGGCCCTTTTATTATTCAAAATACAGCAGTTTTGAAGCTGGAAGAGTAGAAAATATTTAAGTGCTTTGCTAAAGGCCTCCAGGAATGCCTTACGCAGATACAAGTTCACTAATCCTACAGAAAAGCTACAAAGCCCCACCTGAAGGGTGACATTGAACACTTCCCACACCGAAGGAAACATCCCACCACCCAAAAAGCTCTTTTACCAGCCCATGACCCCATTCCCCATGTCTCTGTGGACACTGGCATAACACTGTCACCCTCTACAACATCCAGAGAGATTTCCTTTGCGAGAGATACTGTGAGCTTCAAAAAGTGAAATATTTCATAGAGTCATAGAATCAACCAGGTTGGAAAAGACCTTCCAGATCACCAAGTCCAGCCACTCCCCAGCACTGCCAAGGTCACCACTAACCCGTGGCACTAAAGGCCTCATCTGCAGCCTGTGAACACCTCCAGGGATGGTGATACTTGTCTCGGTTTGAGCTGCCAATGGGATCTGTCACTACCCTGGGGTTTGCTGCTTCTCTGGTTGGGCGAGGGACAGCGAGGGGAGGGAAATGGAGCTGCAAACACTGCACATCAAGCTACACGAGTCACAGATTTTACATATACATCTCCAAAACTTCGCTATTGAAGATAACTGCGCTGCACCCTCAGTGTGTGGGAAGGGAATAAACGGGCAGCAGAGGGCAGGGATCTCTGCTCCAGGACCCCAGCAAGTGCTCACTGACTCATCTCACCTTTGAGACCTCGGACAAGAAGAAATGAGATTGAGAGAAATGTATCTGAAGGGCACACAGAGGTGGCTGAGTAGAGAAGGAATGTGATGTTTACACTGCTGTGCTGGCAGTCACTCAGCACCTAAGATCCTGCTGTCCTGTATATGATTACACACAGATTAGATGGGAAACATCAGACTTGAAAGTTCCCCACCTAAGCCATTCCAACCTGGCTACGCAGTGGAAGCACCAACACCTGCTGTTTTGCGAGCTGTTTCAGCCAGCCTGCACAAAGCCTTCAGTAACACCCCGAGCACAGAGCCCACCCCATGGATATCCTTTATCCTGCTCCTGCTTTAAGAGATCATCTCCTTCTCTCCTCTGGTGCCAATTACAGCAGAAGATATAACTCAGCAGTTTGTTGATGCAATTTAACTACTGAAAATAAGCTACAGGGGCCATAATCCACAGTGATCCAAAGCCAAGGGATTTGGATTATAGGGAATCTGGTTTTGCAGTAGCCTAAGGATGGACTGTATAACATGAGTCAATTTTTCCCCTCTATATTATAGCCATATTTAATCATCAAGCCATGGAAAACAGATTAGCATCCTGAAGGAGCACAGCTCTTTCCTGTGCCCAGGCAGCTGCTGATGCTCCTGCTGGCATCAGTCACTGTCCCCACCTGTCCCATCTCACATGGCTTGTAACAGTAATAGACCTCAAGGTTTCCAAGGCCCAAACTCTGTCTTTATGTAGGGCTAACGCAACAGCTGAGGCTGCATCAGTTCCTGCCTTTCTAGAGAGTTCCTTGCTTCTGGTGCATGAGACAAAATACCAAGAATAACACAGTATGAAGAGTAAGAATAAGTGAAATACCAACCAGAGGGATCTCTTCCTTTTCCAGCTGAAGTCAAGAGCTCAGAGCAGCTTTAACAACATGGGTTTACTGATCCAAAAGCTTGCACTGACTGCTCTGGGATGTGTCCTACCTGCCTGCATCCTTCTACAGCCTAGATGGACTTTTGGGTTCCCTTTGCCACCTTAATAATGTTATCTGCTTTCCTTCTCACCCACCCCCATCTTCATCTTTTTGCATTTTCCTTTTACAGACTGATACCAAATACCTCTTCCCTTGACTAACACAGGGGAACTACAGTGTTGATAAAAGAGGTTCATACCAGATTTTAACAAGAAAAAACAAATCCTGCTTCTTCCTTGGAGTAATTTTGCATGCGTCCCTATGTCCCAGGATAAGCAGAACCCAGGACACCATACAAAACCACTAACCTGGCTTTGTATAGCACTTGTTTGTTGTATTGTATTTCAGCTTACAAACACATATAAAGCCTGGAGAGGTAATCCTGACTGTCCTAGCAAGAGATTAATGTCATACCTAAAAACATAACCCTGTGGGCTCCTGACGTTAGCTTGTGAACTCGTGTGCAGCTCCTTCTCAATGAATTTTCACAAGCCCTTCTTCATTCCAGTCCTAACCTCTTACCATGTCCTCAAGACATCACCAGTCTACCCCAAGGATACACAGGGCTGTAACTCGGGCTCAAGCTTCTTTGACCTTTCTCTTACTCATTTCAGTCCCAGCTTCCAACAGTGGCTTCCTGAGGCAGGTTAGCTCCAGGCATGGCAAGGGGGAGTGAAGAAAACCCCATTCTGCCAAGGGCAAAATTCTTTTCTTAGCTCATCCCTGAAGTTCAGGAAGCAGTGAAATAGTCAGGACAGCCCATCATACAAAGCAAGAGCTGGAATAAGCTTGGACTCCTTTTGAAGAGCTTAATAAAGTGAACCTTCATATTTTGAAGGCTTAATGCCTTTAGTTCAGGCAAAATCTAATCTGCTTCTTTGAAAGGATGAAAAAAGGAAGTGGAATACTCAGAGATAGGATGTGTACTTCTGAGGTTGAGTAGCTGCAAATTTTTCTCAATATCAATCACTCCTATTCCTGCCATGCTTGATTAAAAAAGAAGAAGCTACAACTAGATTAAAACCATTTGTCACCACAAAGGCTGTATTAGCTAGGCAAGATCTTTGGATAAAGGCAACAGGGTTTGGGTTTTCTTCACAAACAAGACAGCCCGCTTTCGCCTTTACAAATTTATGACTTTAATTCAATAATCTTTCTCTGTACAGAACTGTACAGAGCACAGCTTTCTGAGCTGTATGCAGGATGATGCCTCCAACCTCGCAGTGGCACCTGCGAGCTCACCTCGTGCCAGTATCCTGAGGCCATTATGAGCGGGCCTGGCATTTTCAGCCTCAGGCAGTGCAATTGCTTTGATGAAGGTGAAGCTGTGGCTGCATCACAGTGTGGCAAACAGCAATGTAAAGTGAGTGCTCATGCATGCTGTTGTCTGGGAGGCTTTTCCTACAGCATGCTGTCTACTGCTGCGTACTTACATTTAGGAGTGCTGAGGTCGAATCTGCCTAGGGAGGCAGTCTACAGTTTGTACTAAAACTCACACAGGCGATGACTGCATCTGGCACAAGCTGTCTATGAGAACAGCAGCGTGGCTGTAGGTACGATATCCCCACACATGGGGAAAGCTGCTGGCTTTCAGCTTGTTTACCCATAGAGCAAACTGCAGCCCAGTGTTGCCACAGCCTGCAACCCCAGGGTGGGAAGATCACAGGGGTGATGAAGAGGCACAGATCCTGCGGAGGGCAAGGGAGAAAAGAGCAGAGTTGGGAGCACCAACATCGTCCCATTTCCACAGGGTGAATTCACAAGGTGCAGTTGAAGCTCTCCTTGAGAGCCAGCAACCTGCAGTTCACATGTGTGACTTCAGCAGCAAGAAACTTCCCACTGAACTTGACTCTGAATATCTGCTGCTCCTGGATTTAATGACTCCAATCCAACACTTGGCTTTCAATACCACACTATTTGCTTGTCACTTGCCAAAACAGTGGCTCCCTCCCACTTCCCTTCAATAAAGCAATCCAAACTGTTGCTGCTGACAATAGAGCTAATATTTATGATTAATTACTGAAAATATTTCAAGTTTAGTGGGTTCTGCAGAGCAAGAAAACAACTACAGATAAATTTACGATGTAAGATGAGAGGCCAAAATGCCTTAGAGAAGTGGTGTCTATAGATATTGAAATCATTCTGCAAACCATACGGACATTGTACGTGCAGGAGTTCTTTTGGAATAACTGATGTGATGATTACTGTCCCATGTGGGAGAAAATGGATACATGAGGGGGACCCTTTATTCCTCTTCAACTCTGCACAGGGGCCAAGGCTGATATTGGGTGAGTTATCATCCCCCCCACTTCCTAACTCCTTCAGAAGCCAGCAGCAGAGTGTGCTCAGTGGGGTACATGTCTTTGTGAACAGTACCTTTCAGGGAAAAAGGACATTCAGGGTTCAAGAGGTTTTAACTGAGAGTGAGTTTGGATTCTCCTTTTTGCCCTCTTTTCCACCAGGGAAGGAAGCTATGAGAACATGCTTTGTGTTTTAAAATAAATATCATACTAGCTGTATTAAAAAATAAATAATCTCCAAAGTTTCATCATATTCTTAAAGGCTTCTGTATCTTTTGGTACATTTTTGTGATCCGTATTCATAGTTCAAAGGGACAAAACCCTGTTCTACTTTTGCCTTGCACAGAAGGCCATGTCCTATTTGGCTTAAAAGGAACTTGTGGAGGCTGCTAGAGGGGAAGCTCTCAAACAAAGCATGTTTCTACCCAGACAATAAGGACCACACCATTTGTGGTTATAAAAGCCTCTTCCCTGCTTTCCAACTTGTTTTGCAACAGTAAACCAGGAATCTGGAGAATTTTTAAAAGGGCCTGCAGGATCATAGAACCATAGAATAGTTAGGGTCGGAAAGGACCTTAAGATCATCCAGTTCCAACCCTCTGCCATGGGCAGGGACACCTCACACTAAACCATATCACCCAAGGCCTCATCCAACCTGGCCTTGAACACCGCCAGGGATGGAGCATTCACAGCTTCCCTGGGCAACCCATTCCAGTGCCTCACCACCTGCACAGTAAAGAACTTCTTCCTTATATCCAATCTACCCCTGTTTCAGTTTTAACCCGTTATCCCTTGTCCTGTCACTACAGTCCCTAATGAAGAGTCCATACCCAGCATCCCTGTAGCCTCCCTTCAGATACTGGAAGGCTGCTATGAGGTCTCCACGCAGCCTTCTCTTCTCCAGGCTGAACAGCCCCAACTTTCTCAGCCTATCCTCATATGGGAGGTGCTGCAGCCCCCTGTAAGGACAGGACAAGGGGAATGGCTTTAACTTGACAGAGGGGAGACTTAGCTTAGATATGAGGAAAAAGCTATTCACTATGAGGGTGCTGAGGCGCTGGCACAGGGTGCCCAGAGAAGCTGCGGCTGCCCCATCCCTGGCAGTGTTCAAGGCCAGCAATGGAAACCTCTTTCTTGCTCAAAGAGTGTGAGTGGCACCCCATGCATCTGATGTTTCAGGGATCATAGAATCCCAGTCTGGTTTTGAGTTGGGAGGGACCTTAAAGCTCATCCAGTTCCAACCCCCTGCCATGGTAAGGGACACCTTCCACCAGAGCAGGGTGCTCCAAGCCGCTGTGTCCAACCTGGCCTTGAACACTGCCAGGGACGGAGCTTTCACAAAAGACCATCCCTTTCCAGGCTTCCCCAAAGCCTTGGAAGAAGCTGCAGACTGAGACTTTGCTTTGGCTCCTTTAAGTAGGTTATTGCCACCAAGAGGAGCAAAAGCCTGTAAATGAACCTGCCTGTTAATCTTCTCTCTGCCTACCTTCAATACCAAAGTGTGCACCTCTGCAGTAAATGGGAAAGAACTCTGCTGCATCCACAGCAGAGCCAGCCTCCAGATTTTCAGGCTGAACCAAGCTTGACGAGACTTGATGAGCTCCTGGGCAATTAGTTCCTGCCTTCAGACTCTTCTCCCAGCCCCAGAGGATGCTGTAAAAGGCAGGCTAACATTTTTCCTACACTTGAAGTTTAAAAGCTGAAGCTCAAGGCAAACAAGACATGTGCCAGCTTAAGATGTTCAAACAGAGAATCCTGCATACATTCCAGCTAGGAAGCAAGGAGATTTTGGGGCTGGGTTTTATAAATCCACATCTGTTTTATGAAGGTTTCAAGGGGGACTAATTATAGTGCAAAAATAAAGCTATCCAGCTTGTTTCTGGTGCTCCCCTATACTGCCACGTGTGAGCAGGTTTAGCATCCAAGACTGTTCATCACTAAATCCCTTCTGTAATGTGATGTCTACTGCAAACTGCATTACAGAGAACAACAACAGAAGATGGTAACAACTGATTTTCCTCATTTTTGAGCAGTTTCTTTCTGCAAATTTCTCCTTTCTTACTGCAGTCCAATAAACATCTCTAACAAGATAGCGTAAGGCAGGTGAAAACTCACCTCTGGTTTTGAAACTGAACTTACAGGAATTTAAATTCTCTATTGTTGTTCCTCTAAATTCTCTTTAATTCTACAGATACTTTACTTATCCTTTAAGTTCCCTGCTTCAAAGCTGCACAAGCCTGCAGAGACTCCAGGCATGAGCACTTGGCCACATGCTCCAGGAGTGCCTGTCCCAGAAATGCATATTTATGAAACAAAGAACCAAGCAGCAGAGAAAAACACTTTCCTCCATTTTCTGGAATGTCTACAATGAAAATAGGGAAAGAGACAGTTTTGGCAGCATCTCCACATTTATGTGCATCAGGAAATGCAAATCAATTTGAGGCTCTCCTACTAGTACAAGAAATACTCTGTTAACAAATGTGTTGTTCTATAGGAACCAAACCTAGAAACCACCTCACTATGCGCTTTGCTAGAATTGGAGCAGCGCTCTGCTGCCTTTCCCAGCACAGACACCAACACCACCAGCTCTCTCCCTGCTGCAGGATCCTTCACACCACCTTTCACAGCAGCAAACAGGTTAAAATCCAGAACACTATTTACTGAAAGATCAGGCTCAGAAAAACAGGGAAATAGGAGGAAAGTAAAAATGTACATTGGCTGATCCTGTCACTCAGCTTGAGGTAACTTCAACTTGACTAAGTGTGCACTGCCTTGATAGGAATAAGGACACATTTCAAAAGGCACAAAGAATTTAAGCCACAAGGATTTGAACGGTTACTGCTGAATTCTCTTCACTCTAGAGAGACCTCAGGAAGGCGATGCTGATTTCCATGCACGCATGCCCAACCTGGCTCTGCAGGTTCTTAGCTTTCTCTGTCCATTTCCACACGAGGGAAACGACACACTCAAACATTCCCGCTTGCTGACGACAGCAAACATTCTTGTTGGTGCCACACAGCCACTGTCCACAACCATTCTTGATCTCTACACATCACGGCAAGAAACCCCTTCTCCTGTGCAGAAGGCAGCTCTCCAGCTATTCAGTGGGCTGTGGGAGTCTCTCTCACCCACCCCTCAGGACATCTCACTTGTCCCTCCAGTTCTGCTATGAAAGAGCTCAGGCCCTTACCACACCTAACAGGTAGTGATGAGAAACGGCCAATGTTACGCTGCAATCCATCAGTATCACAAGAACCACCATACTGTTCCGAGCTCCTTCACCACAAAGGGTAAAACCGGGTCCTTCTCTTGTATCCGCATATCCAGCAAAAGAGTTCCTAAACATAAGGTGTGCAGAGGAAATGAACTCTCCTGAACACGTTGCATTCCCCATCATGGTATAGGGAAGAAACATTTCCCTGCCCGTGCTGGGAAGAGAACTGTGCATGCAACTATCTCAGCATCACGTAGCCCGTCCATAGCACTGTCAGCCTCTTGAAGCACAGCCCTGAAACTACCAATAACCTCAAACCTTATTGCTTGCAGAAAGCAATGCAGGTGGTGACTCTGCTAAAGACAGTGACTCTGAGACATGGTCTTTGAAAGTGGCCTTTGTTATTCCAGCCATCCTACCATTGCCACAAAACATCAGTGACTACCAGCTGACTGACAGCAGGAACGTTGCTTCTGCGGGTGGGTGTTGTGTCAGACCATCTGCCTAACGTCATCCTGCCCTTCTCCACTGGCAGCAGCTGCACAAGCTCCTGATCCAAATGCCCCATCCACAGCAAACCTGCGTGCACAACATGTACCTGCCGTAGTACCCAGCAGAGTGGCTTCTGTGCTGTCTGACACTGGAAAACAGTCCCTGCATCATGAGTAACGAAGCCGTAGCTTTGACCTGCCACTCTCCTAAATCTCACATGCTTGGGAGCTATTTCATAATGCCTAACAAAATGCAGTAAAACTAAATCATAGCAAGCAGGCAAATGACAGTCAATTCGCTTGGGCAAACCTCTGCAGCTCGAACAGTTGTCGCATAAAATCACAGCAAGCTGGTGAGATGGCCACAGGCACTAGGGCTCTGTGGCTTGGCAGCATCACATTCCCAAGCCACAGACTGGGAAGTGCTGGGCAGTACGTGCTGTGGGAGACACAGACCCGGCCACAGGGGGAGCACTGACGGAATCAAACCTCCTTTAGCACTGTTCTCACCTCATCCTGCCTCAGGAGTTCAATTTGTAGGGAAATGAAGCTCCAGAAACAGACTGCCTTATGTTCATGGCTAACAGGACAGAAACACAGGCATGAGGGAATGAGCAGGATCTGTGTGGGCTTCTGCAGGGAATCACCTCTTCACAGAGACATGGGAGATAGATAATCAAAGGCTCACTCCTTGCTTTTTGTTCTTTCAGGAATTCAGTAGTTTGTAACTTTCTTGCTGGTGGAAACCTTACTGCATACGTACATACCTCTAGGATTTGCTTGGCCTCAGCTTCAGCACTGCTGGAACGCAAGGGAAAGGCAGTGGCACAGAGCAGTGAAGGGGAAGTACCCAAAGTAGAAATGAGGAGCTCGCTTTGTGTTCTCTGAGGCATCAGAGACACCAACATAGGGATCACAGAGTTGGGCTGTTAACTTCACACCCCAGCAGCTTCTAACAACTCTCTGTCTCATTTTGATCCAGATGGAGGTTCAGAACAATTTCCAGCTAATTCTCCACCATCAATAATTTCCAGGCAGCAACTCTAAAGGGAGAGTGTTTTGCTAAAAACAAACAAAGCAGAAATGTGGCAAAATTCATTTCAAGTCAGAGCATTTCCAAAGTTCCCCAAACATCTCATACATAAATGAAAGTTTCATGTTTGGACCAAGCTTTTAGTCTAATTTGCTTTGTAGGTTGTACAAAGCAGTAGTGCGTACAACACAAGAGTGTGTTTGCTGCAACAGATATTGCCCCACGTTTAACTTACACACCAGTCACCTTGATGTGAGCTGTGGGTGACATTCGAAGTAGCACATTGCTGTGTTCTCGCCTGTGCATCAGCAGCAAGCAGTGCCTGAGGAAAGCACACAGCGCTCTGATTGCCTGAACTTTTGAACTGTGAGTACTTCACCTCCATCACTAGTCAGGACAGAGAAGAAAGAAAAGGCAGCATCAGCTAAAATAAAGATGCAAATGCAGCCATGTAAAGTGCTGTATGCGATGGCATTACCCTGAAAATGCCTGAGCAGAAAATTCCCCTTGTTTGACAGTGCACTTCCCTGGAGCGCTGCGGCGAGCCACGTGCAGCCCAGTGCTCTATCGCAGAGGTGATGAGAAATGATAGGGCAGTAGCTCAGCTGTAATGTCCTCAACTCCTGCCAAGCAGAGGATGCCAAATTGCTACTGCAAATCGCCCATTTTGAAGCCTTAAAGACCTGGAAATGAGAGGCACTTTCCTGAAAGCTCGGTCTCTGGTTGGCTTTCTTTCCCGGCACCAAACCTGCTCTGCCTGCAGGTCTGGCTGCTGCCTACACAAACAGGAATGGGTCTCATGGGACCCCATTTGGTTTGCAGCACTGCACATGCTGGCCTTTGCCTGTCAATCAGTACATCCAAATGTCCACGCAGGCAGGTTTTTCCTCACACCCTAATGCAGCTCTTTGTCTAGGCGCCTGCAGCCCGGCTAATTCTTATGCACAGGACTGCAAACTAGACCTTCTGCAGGCTCACATGTGGAAATATTAGACAGAACTGAAGAGGGTGTTACAGAGATTCAGATGCACACAAGGACACGTTTCAATTCCTGGGGTGCTGGTATCACAGTTTGGGGTCACATCTGACTCTCCCAGTGAAGCATGTAAACTAGTGTGTCAATTTAATTACACTGGCTTATTAGGATTAGCACACAGCAATCCTCTCTGCACTGACACAAAAGTTCCTGCTTCCCATTTGTTTCTTTTCACACACTGCTCCCAGCTCAGACGGCAATGCGCAAGTGAGGATTAAAGGTCCAAAGGGATGGTGATGCTTCCTGCTGTGTCACAGG
Source organism: Pezoporus wallicus (assembly GCF_028554395.1). Lineage (NCBI taxonomy): Eukaryota > Metazoa > Chordata > Aves > Psittaciformes > Psittacidae > Pezoporus > Pezoporus wallicus. Next base: position 1,431,577 of record NW_026639584.1, read on the forward strand.
ACTCACTTGCATGGGATGAAGCAGTTTCCCTAAAGGAAGTTGTCCTTCCCCACTGCTGTGCTGGCTCCCGACATTTTGCAGGCCAGGAGCTAATGGCATTCCCTTGCACAGGGCTGTGTGCGTGCCCTACAGAGACCAAACAGCTCCTGCAGTTTCATGTGCTACATCGGGGTCCTTGCCTGTGGATTCAGCTGATAATCAAAAACTCTGTGAGGCTGATGCGCAGCACTGCTCACTGGAGGAAAGCAACAGCAGCCTGGGTAAATGAACCTGGAGCTCAACACCGAGCTGCAGGCAGGCAAAGTTAGAACTGTTATCAAAGCTTTCCAGCTCCGCTTCTGAAACTGTGCTCTAACTGGCTAAATCATGTGAACATGGATTTGTTTCAACCAGGCTTTCCTGCATATGAATTTGACACGCAGAAACATGTCTCTTCTCAGAGCACTAAAAGGCCCTAATGCTCAGAACTGATCTCTGGCACACTGTAATTAGGCTCCCTCCTTCCAAGGTGACACTCTCCCTTCCCAGTAAGGACCCTCAGCAGAACGATGCAGGCGTCTCACGGGTTCCCTAGAAACCTGCCTCCAGCAGCACGATCCTCACAATCATGCTGTCCATTAGCTGTTCCCAACCGCAGTATAAAATGGCTTGCCCCTGCGTGCTGGCTGTTAGAGACAGCAGCTGTGGCCGTCTATGGAAATTCTGGGCACTTCCCAACAACCCACAGGACAAGCTTGGGGAGAGGTGGGTTTTTCTGGAGCCAGGGAAAAGCAAACACTGGTGTGTGTGTGTGTGTGTGTGTGTGTGTGTGTGTGTGTGTGTGTGTGTGAAGAGCTGCACTTGTTGAGTTTGTCAAGAAAGGAATGTTTGGATTGAGGAAAGCCAAACAGATGAGGCAGAGCTCTGCCAGGAGAGGACAGCTCTGTTACCCAGCTCGTGTCTTCCTTAAAACCTCCCTAATAGCCCGACTGGGGCCAGCTCCTGTCCTGCTTGCCCCTCTCAGCGTCCCAAGCATCTCCTCTGTCCCATGTCTGCCCAGGGCACACAATCCTCCCCTGCCTCCCATCAGGCACGCTTGCTGCCTGTGAACTTCACCTCATTTCAACTGTGGTTTGTTCATACCCTCCAGGAGCCCTGGCCCCCTGCCCATCCCAAGTAACATCCTCATTATCATGACTGGAATCAGAAGTTACCTGACCACTATCTGCCATTTTCAGTCCAGACCAATGGCATCACCTCACAGTGACAGCCACAAACACAGATTGGACGTACCTGGTCACCGCTTCCTTCGTTTTCGACTCGCCTATCCTGAAAATGGGGATGCAGTTTACACTTTTAATCACTTCTTTGTTTTTTAAGTACAAACAGTCTTACAGTTATTACCCCTGGCATCTCAGAATGAATATAAGGAGAAGCTGAAAGATCAGGCTGAAAAAAGGATGACTGTACAGGGCACTGGGACATCTAGTCTAGGTCATGCTTGCATAGAAAGGTTAGACCAGATGATCCTTGATGCCCCTTGCAACCTGGTATTCTATGATTCTATGATTAAATACCTTGCTTGGAACCCTAAATATATTTTGGTTACAAATGCTGCTGTGATGCCATATAGCTCTAACCTGCATTTCCCAGTTGGATAAGACCCTTGCCATGCAATTTGGTACCTTCCTGCAAAGGATACAGGGTGCCTAGAGCATCCTGCACTCACTGAGAAACACCTCTCAGAGACACGCACAAGTTGTCCACCTTGCAACTAGCCATGGTGCAAGTGGCAACATGACCCAGAGACCCTGAGCAGGTACCCAAACGTTCTGCATCACTGCGCATTGGTTTTGAGTAAGAAACATGGCACTCGACACAAATACCCAGGTCTGTCCCTCACTGCAACAGAAGAACTGCTTTAGCAATCACACTTTTCTAGTCATGTCTCAAACTACAACAAAATTACAAGCCGGTTTGGGTGAACAATCACAATTAATATCAATTTAGATTTATGAAACATTTGACTAAAAACCACACCCCACTACTTAATTTTTGATGAATTTGTAAATTGCCAGGGTTTTCAGTAAAGCTTACATAAATGTGAATATAAGCAGGCAGACTGCACACTCGTAAGTAGAGAAATACAACATTTTTATTCTGCCCCTCATGTTTGCTCAAAATCAGCAGGAGGTTACAGCTTGCTTTGCTTGTCCTTGGTCTGCTTTCTTATAGATAAAAGTTTTCCTCAAAAATTCAGTACAACCTTAAGGGACTCCAGCTTACATTTTTGGTGACATTAACAATGGTAAAGCTGGGAATCAGCCAAAACCTCTGCTAACACTGAAGTTCCAAGCTTTTCGCATCTAAAGTGTTAAATATTTGCAGTTGCAGAAAATCCAAGTGCTTCACAGCACCCATTCCAATCATCAAATATCCAGAAAGTCACCCTGGAAGAGCTGGTGATAAAGGCTGGAAGATTACCAAAGCTGAGAGTGAAAAGTTGGAAAACATTTTCTGTTTTACCCTTTTGGATTATTGTTGAACATTTAGAAGCTTTAAAGCACTGCAGCCTGCTGCCCTGCAAAGCTCAGGTCCCTAATCAGCTCTGTTAAGGTGGGATTTCAGGGCTCTCTGAGGATGTGCTGTGGTTTGAGTGGCACACAGTACCTGTACCCAAGGGCAGGAAATAAGCACATATGTATACTAATGCAACACAACATGTAACACACTGTAGAATCTACTTTCCCCCATCTGTTTTTCTTTATTCCAAGCCTCCAACCTGGGTCTGCCTACAGCGTTCCAGGCAGGAGCTGTATGCCTGTGGGAAGCAATCAGGGACATATATAGCTTATTTTAATTTAATCAGTGCTATCCATTCTTAAGACCGGGTATTTGAGATCCCTCTGCCTTACTGCTAGGAGCTGAATTTATAGAGAAGCAAGCAGGAAACAAAGCAAGTGATGAGGGAAGTAATTTGGAGTTAGTAACTGCACAGGAGCTAAATTCATTCTGGCCGAAAGCTGGGGAGTGGGGAATAAAAGCAGTCACAAATCCCTCCAAGCAAACCCCACACTGTGCGAGCTCTGGCCCAGGGCTACTGAGAACATGGGCAACAGGGTACAAACTCCATGCCACCCCCCTCAGGCATGTCCCAGACAAGGCTGGGATGGCTGTTTGGCTGCTGTGATTTGAGCAGCGCCCCGAGCACCTCATTGGACTTCAGAGACCAGAGTTTCACACCAAGTGGCACGTTTGGACAAACACTTGCTAGTGACCACAGTGTTTCCAAACTGCTGCTGACTGAGTGTGCACACCAAGAGCGTGTCATTGCAGAGCGCTGCTGTGTGGACCCCTTACAAAGACAATTCCCCAGAAAAAGCTGCCTGTCAAAGCCTCAGGTTGCAGTGCAGGCAGCCAAAAACGTACCTGACCTGTCAGACTGCATCAGGTGACAATCAGACAGGACTAGGGAGAGAAAATGAGATGTCAGTGCTGTGCTACGGGCTCTAAGACTCAGCCAGGAGAAAACAAGCCAGCCATTCCTTCCGCTGCCCCAAGCACCTGCAGGCTCAGGTCTGCCACCAGAGGGAAGATGCTCTGCTTGCTCTAGAGGGGAAATAGGGAACTGAGATCTTCTAATAACAAAATACCCATGCCACAGGGCTGTATGGTCTGAGTCTTTAGGGGACACACATTTGTTCTCAACAGAGGCAGACTGACAAGTTTCTTTGAGAAGCAGAAAGCAAGAGAAGGGCAACCTTCAAAGTTTTTCTTTCTGCCAAACCTGAACAGATTTTTGAGGGATAAAGGCAAGTCTGCAGCTCCTCCTGGATGAATTTCAAAGGCCTATCAAGAATAAAGCTGCTCTAAACAGCTTACAAAGAGTTGCTTTGCAATGGTACAGACTGGGCAAATAAAAATCAAGGGAGCTACCCTGCCCAAATCTGCCATTCCCATCCTGCAGCAGTAGGGCTAGGGCCTAACAGGGCTGATTCCTTGAAACCCACTTGAACCACTTTTTCTTTGTCTAAGAAGAGAAGCAGATTTTTTACAGTGCAGGGAATTGAAAGGGCTCAGCCATGACATTAGGAGCTCAGGTCAGTCAGATGTTTTTCTGAGCACTGATGAGCCCAGCAATGGTGGTAAGCAAACCACTTGAAAATACAGCTGGTCAGCCATGAAACCTGATGCTTTGGGCCAATAAGCCATTTCAAAGCAAACTTTCCTTCAAAACAAAGTTTTTTGTTCATGTAAAACAAAAATGGCACAACTGCTGTTGTATAAATTACATTATAAAAGTGGCACAACTGCTGTTGTATAAATTCCTGCTGTTAGCCCTTGCAAAATCTAACAACTGTGCCGGGCTCCTCTTGATGATTTAGGTTTGGATCAAAATCTGGTTACTCTCATTCAACAGGCTCAGATTCCCAGCCAAAACCAGTTCTGCTTTCTGCTGGCATGGTCAGGGGAAGAGCTGGAGCCTGTAGCTCTAAGGCCAACAAGATTCAGGTACTGAGAAGTATCTGAGTTATATTTCCTTTTCACTGGGAGTAGGAGGTGGGTGTTCTGTAGAGAAAAGAAATAATCCCTTATTCCTTGATATTTCTTTTCGACTGGAATTGAATTTGCCCACACATGGCAGTGTCCCCATCCCCACTGCACACTGCCACAGAGGGAGGGAAAGCCATCCAAACAAGAATTTCCCCCTGCTTTAGCAACCTGCTAATGCGAACGTTTCCATGACAAATCTGGAAATGACTGATTCTAGCCATAAATTTGGCCACGATTGGCTGCAGACTGTAAAAACACATGAAAAACGTCTCTATTTCTGCAGCTAGTTGAAACCAGAGATGTGCCTGTGTGTGCATTATCTGCTGTGCTGGCTCTCTGCCTTTTAGTGTTGTGGGTTGGGTTTTTTTCCCCCCTAACTCATTTATTGTTTTATTGCTTATGTTTGCTGGAGGATATACAAGCAACTTGAAATTCTTAATCTTGTATCTAAGTGCTAACTGCCAACATACTAGAGAGAGGACCAAGCACTCTTCTCAGCTTTGCTGGTGTTTAGTGCATACTGAGATCTCAGTGTTTCTTCCTCTTCCTGGTGCTCTGAAGTCCTTACACCCTTAGGATTTAAGGTGGCAGTAATCCCAGAACTGGGTGGATGAGGTTGGAAGGGACCTCAGAAGATTGTCTCATCCTCAAGACAGGTTTAACTACAGCAGGTTGCTCAGGACTGTGTTTTGAGTATTTCCAAGGATGGAGGCTGCACAGAGCCTCTGGGCAGCCTGCTCCAGTGTTCAGTCATCCTCACAGTACAATCTTTTTCTTTTATTTTAGCTGAATTTCTTGTATTTCGATTTGTGCCCACGGTCCCTTGTCCTGGTGAACCGGGCTCACCACTAAGTCTGGCTTCTTCACCTTTCCTATCCACCCATCAGGTATTTTTACACACTCATAAAATCCCTTGACCCTTCTCTGTGCAGACTGGACAGTCCCTGCTCCCTCAGCTTCTCCCCATATGTGAGATGCTCCAATTGCTTAGTATTCTCTGAGTGCTGGAAAAGGCAGACAAGAAGAATCCCAACAGTGAGTGAAGTTAAACTGCAAGCAATCGAAGTTATCAGAGGACATAATTTTTAATCACATGTACAAATAACCTGTGGAACTTCCTCAAGTGGCTACCAAAGCAAACAGCACAAATCTCATGGACTGTCCAGGGATGCTGCAGCAAATGGAAAACTTCCGCAGCTTTATCAACAGGATTGCAAACCTGAGAAGTAGAAATCTCCATCCCACAGGACAGGGCAAGCAGCTCATAACCTGCCTAGACAAAATGCCCGGTTACATTGGATTAAGTTTTCACATTCAAGCTAAACAAATTATATTCTCCTCTACAAACCCACAACACTGTCCACATCACAACACTGTCCAAATCCAGAGACAAGGTCTCACACTTGAACCATTGCTCTCCACTTTAAGACAATTTCTGTGCTACTCCTGCCTTTATTCAGGCTCCCCATTTTCGTTAAAACACGGAATTAAATCCTGTACTCTTGAACAGTGCTACAACACATCCTCTAGCATTGCTGCTCACAGCTGGAATAGCCACCAGCCACCATTCTCACTGCCAGCTCCCTAGACCCAGCCAGCTGAGCCATGCCCGGCACTGAGGCTGGAAGGGTTCAGCATGGGCCACTCTGCTGGGATCCATCACATGCACACTGCTATTAACTCTGGAAACTCCTCACTTGAGATATAACTTGCTTTATTTTCCCTACTCTTAAAACAGTAGACATTGCTTTTAGTTGATTACACCAAAGATACGTAGCTCCAGAAACCTGTGTGAGCTGCTCAGCTAGAAAAGACTATAGAAATTGTCTTCAAACTACTGGGAAGAGCACATACTGAGACGGCAGTGTAGTTGCAGAGATGTGGACCTCGCCCTGTTATAACCATTTCTTCAAGCCCTTATTTTAGCAGCAATATTTACCTCCTACATAAATACTGAACTATTCAAATAAACACCGAAATAAATATAATAAATTATTATAGTAGATAACCATTTAATAATAAAATAGATAATAAACACTTTGCTCAATAACAGATATACACAGCGACATCAAAGTGAGCAGATATACCAAGGCACCATTAGCAAGGTGCCCTATGGCCAAGAAGGTGACCTGCATGGAGGGCTGCATCAACAGCCACACAGCCAAAGCTGGGATGCGTGAATCTTCCCCTCTACTCAGAACACAGCAGAGTGCTGTGGTCAGTTTTGGGCTGCCCAGTACAAGGCAGACATGCACACGTTTAGGCATGGTCCAGCAGAGGCCACCAGCATGGTCAGGGGCTGGAGGAGATGCTGAGGGAACCGGTGAGCAGCACTAAGGAACCCATTAGGCAATGGTAATTGACTTCTACTCACTATTTAGCTCAGACAAAGAACAATTTCACATTGTATTCAAGTGCAAAGTGAAATGCTCACAGTCAAAGCAAAATACACCAAGCAGTCCAGAGGCACATGCAGCAAACACGCCTCTGCTACTCATGTTTGGAGATCCAGGACATCCTCTGGGCATCAGTATAGAGGAACATCTGCAACTGGCTGAAGAGAGTGAAAACCAGCAGCGTTGTTCTTTTCTGCCAGGTAAATAGTGACTGAAAGGTGTGAAATTCTGTACTGCCTTTGAAAATAGCCAAGAAAAGAAAAGTAATTTCTTTCAACTTTCCAACTGGGTACCCTACTAACCAGCAACAAAACGTGGGTAACACATCAGAGCCAAGAGGCCACAACTCAGGGAACATGAGTCCTGGTAAATACAGGTGAGCAACGACTTCCAGAAGGCATCAGCAAGATGTTCACTGTAAATGTTCAAATGTGTGACCAGATGCTGGGTGTTTACTGCTCGTGAACTCCCAACAAAAAGCAGTTTCTTCCTTCCACTGGACAGCTGAGCCAAGTGCAAGACCACAAAGTGATAGAGAGCAGATGCATTCAGCACAAAATTATCCACATTGAGTGGAAATCAGCTCCAGATTGCAGGTTTCTGGCAGGTGGAGAAGACCCCCCCCACACACTGGATGTCTCCACAGCCACCGTGCCCAGCGCACTGCGCTCAGCTCTCCTGTGCTTCCCATGGCTTTAGGTGTGACTTGGTGCCTGGACAGCTGTGCAGTTATACTTGCATTGTAAATAATACCATATCCATCCCAGGCAATCCCACAGTTATGGCTGCATTACAACAACACAGGAAGGTGAACTGTAAACCATGTGCACACACTGTAATAGAAATTTTACCCTACCTGCCTTGGACCAGGAACACAGAACTTGACACTGACACTCGCCACAATCACAAGTGCACAGCCATTCCCCATTTCTATTTAGAGGGATTTCTTGATATTTGATATTTCCAAGGATAACTTGTAATTTAAATTGATAGAAAATCCACACCAGCTTGGATTCAAAGGTATAGATACGAACTGAGCAACAGATCCAGTGGAAACAGAGACCTACCCTAGGAATACCGAGCGACTGTTAAATGCAGAGGTTCTGGCAGGGAATATTTGCAAACAGCAGAAAGACTTGCTGAAGTTACAGCGTCTTTCCTGTTGTTTCTTAAACAACACTCATTCTGTATGGCATGGATGTGTCCCTGAGAGTGCCTGTAACTTTCTGCTCAGCAGCACCCTGGAATATCTGAATTAACCCTTGAGGAAATGGAGCAGAGCTCAAGCAAACACTCCACACACCAGACCTCCCAAAACACCAGCATTTCACAGCCAGTATTTACAGATTTTAAGGATTCAAATCCCTGGCATAGCTGCTTATTTCCAAATTTTTCATGAGCTTCTCCTCCTCTCCTTCTTTATGAAAACCTCCTAATTTTTTTTCCCCTCTTGATAATCTTTACAAAACACACATCATCAGCACCGCACACTTGGTGCTGGATTACTGAATATGCAACACTGACTTGAACAATACTTTCTAAGACAGAACCCACAAGGTATTGGGAAGGATTTGCTGTGTATCTACATTTTATTCCCTCCTTGAAGGTTTTATAAAACATGGGATTTGGAAATAAACAAGTCTCTTCTGCAAGTGCTCTGCATATGGAGCCTGTGAGTTTCTCCTCCTCTCACATACACACACATGCCTGTACGAAGGATTAGAGTATTTCAGCTGCTTTTCACCCCCCAGACCCCTCCACAGCAATATTCTCATGCCCACATACCTCCTCCACCACCCCATATCCTACTCTCTGCAAACTGCACCTCACAAACACTGCTGGCTTACTTGCAAGTGGCACATGTTCATTTTCTCCCTCCTTCCCAATACGAATTTCTCTCCCAGCAAATATACAGAAGGGACTGGAAAAGCAAACCAGGAGGTCTTACCTTTTGATGGTCTTCTTTGTTTCGTTTGTAGAGAGGAGAACGTACCCATTACAGCACCCATTGCAAAAGCTACTTCTGAGTTTTTGAGGAGGATTTATTTTGGCTGGGGTTATTTTTCTAATCCTTCTCCCCCCAGCCCTCCACTGCCAGTGAACACAATCGGGGGGAAATGCCCCCAAGAACAAAACAAAACAGAGGAAGTCAAGAGAAGAAAGAAAAGAAGAAAGGAGGAGGGAAAAAGCGAAGCACTGCAGCTCAGCGTTCAGCAAGCATTAAGCTTTGAGGGCTTTTTTTTAAGTCAACACACATGCACTGACTCAGAGCCGGCTGCACTGTTATTATTCAAAACAGCTCCCCATCAAAATTTAAATGCTAGGTAGATTCCCTCAGACCAGAGCTGGCAGCAGATGCATCAAAATATTTACTGGAGCACAGCCACATAAACACACAGGCTAATTCTTCCTCCCGATCCCTTATGGCTCCAACCAGCAGCCGGGAGGTCTAGCGCGGGAGCATCAGCTCGTCTCTTCCAGTGCATACTAAACTGGAGTCCTGTAGCCATGCCGAGGGGCGCGGGGGGGGAGCCAGGGCTTTGGGCTGGGTACCAAATCAGAATGAATGGGAATCTTCTGAGTGGGAAAGGATAGTGAGGGATGCATCAAAGCTCCAGCTGCACGGGCTGCGTGCTCCTGCTAATGAGGAGCCTGACAGAAAGGTAGGAAGCAGCAGTCTCCAACCGTGCTCCCAGGCACAGGAGTCAGGGGAAACAAGTAAATGCAACAGAACATTTCACCACAATCCTTCTCTTCCATATCCCTCCTCAGGCAGCAGAAGCATGTGCAAGATACTTGTTCACTTATTTTTCTGTCAGATACGTATGGGCACATCATTTTAAAGGACATTAAATGAACAAACTGTTCAAATAAAACTCTGCAAGCATCCAGGAGCTGGGAGGGGGTAGGAGAGGTCCCAGAATTTGCCCAGTTCTGCCATATTTCAATCAATCAGCTACACACCTTGTTATGTTTTCTCAGAAGGTGAGGTAGCGAGTTCCCAGGTACAGGAGGAGTTAAACATACCGAGGCAGCCTCAGACCCAGAATTAATTTGCTGTTTGCACAGGGTGACTTGGGATTAAGGCAGCATCTGCATAAATACTGTACTTGTCTGAAGGAATTCATCCCTGCACCTTGTCTCAACAGGTTTCCCCAGCTTCCCTCTAACTTTGCAGTAAGGATCTCATCACACACCGATCCCAGAGGCCCCAGAAGCTGCACTGCATCCGTGTGGTGACACAGCCCTTTGTGACCTGCTGCGCTCATCACCAGAGATGCTGTCTTTGCATGCTCAGGCGGATTTGCATCTCTGTCAGCAAAGAGCTTTCCATTAGTTGCTAGTTGCAAAAGGTATCATGCAAAGTAATTTGTTTTCTTTAATCTTGTTTTACAACTCAGAACACAGCAACTGCACTTCTTCTGAGGAATGCTGGGGTGAGGTGAGGTCCTGTTCAGATACTAAGGTCTTGAACTGGAACACAGCTGTTTGCAGGCAAGCGCAAAGTGCCCGAGACTTGGGGCACATAGTGCTGCCATGCTGTCATCAGTGAGGGAGCCTGACCTGTGCAACACTCCCTGGCTCCTCAAAATTCCTCCCCAAGGCTGGCTGTGGCTGCGGTCCCACAGCCCCAGGTTAGAGGCCCTGATCCAGAGGGGGTCTGGCAGACTGAGGGCATCTCCACAAGGCACTGGAAAGCTGGATGAGATTCTTCAGCTCTTCTTATTTAAATATTTTGTATTTATTTTATGAATATTTTATCTGCATTTACTCAATAAAATAATTGATAGGCAACAGCCTGCCTATGGAAAGCCCCTGCACACAGCAGAGGCAGGAGAGTGACCAGAGGCCATGGCAAATGTGCCGTCACGTAATGGCACCTGCACAACACCCCAGTTGCCAGGATGAGAAAAGAGAGGTGAAGACCTGCCTGGAAATGTGATTTCTCATACAAACAGAGAGCAGAGAGAGATGATGGAGCTCCCATTGAGCAGGCGACATCTGCTCTCCCTTTGCCACTGCAGCGATACATCACTACCCTGACTGGACGCTGGTGCCATGATAGAGACTCCCCAGGTCTTGGGGCAGGAGCTGTGCTCCTACAACTGAGTGGTCACCCCTGTATCAGGCCTTCACCAGTGGGTGAGGGCTGTGGTGGTCCTGCCACCCTGCAGCAGGATGGAGGTCTCAGTGCTGTGTCTGGAATCCTCTATCTGCATCAATGCAACTGAAAGCATCTTCCCACCAAAAGCAATAGCTGCCAGAGGGACACTGTACTCCCGTCCCCTGCTCTAAGGCATGAGGTCTTCAAGATGTCAAAAATGGAATCCTCCTCAATCTGGCAAAGCTGTCACTAGCAGAAGTCAAGGGGCTTCTGTTCCTGTCACACTGTCCACTCACAGAGCCACATGTCCATTGACTTATGAACTGGGAAAAATAGTGCTGTACACTTAAGAACTTAAAGAACTGCTCAGATTATCATCAAATCACTTGGGTTGGAAAAGACCTTTAAGATCATCAAGTCCAATCGTTAACCCAGCATTGCAAAGGCCACCACTAAACCACGTCCCTCAGTGACACCTCTTTGCTTCTTAAATACCTCCAGGGAGGGTGACTGCACCACTGCCCTGTGCCAGTACTTGACAACCCTTCCAGTGAACACATTTTTCCCAATATCCAGTCTAAACCTCCCCTGACACACCTTGAGGCTGTTTCCCCTGTCCTAGTGCTTGTTACCTGGGACAAGAGACAGACCCTACCTCACTACAACCTCTTTTCAGCAAAAGGCACCTAGAAAGACTTTAGGATTCCTCCTGACACCAGCTGGATCTCAGCAATGCAGAAAGATCTCGGCCTGGGAGCGACAGCCCATATGGTGAGATACTCCAGAAAAAAGTAATTTAGGATGAGAAAATTGCGCCCCCGATGCAGCACTGCTGTTTACTTCAAACAGGGTGGTATATGGAGGCGGAGGGCAATGGATATTCGTTTTAATTTGAAACCTGAAACAAAAATAGATTCATCTTGGCTGGAAACCAGTATTGACAGATCCACATGAAATCATGGGGATAAACAGTTACATGGATTTTTGTTTGTATGACTAAAACATGTAAGAATGGGAACAAGAGGAGAGACCATGTCTGTGCTGGGCAGACAAGCACAGAATCCCACATCGCCAGTTCAAATGCAGCCACTTTCTCTCATAGCCAAAACCCGAGACCTCAGAGGAACAGCAGCATCAGAACCACTGATGAATCAGGGTACTTGCCACAGCAGGCCAGAGACGACCATCCAAATTTATCAACCTATGAGATAATAGTTGAGAACAAGTGCTGATAGTCACGCTCTATCTGAGGAGATAAATATTTATCAGAGCATTTCCTTTAGAGGTAAGATAAAGGCTGAACTCTAATGGTGATGGACAAATGCACACTTCTAGCTGTGTGGGTACCTAAGACAGCATCCTAGGTAAGAACTGCTATCAGAGAATTGAAAGCACCTTGGGGGAAGGAGATACCGTGTTATGCCAAACCTGACTGCATCCGCAGTACTGATTTGCAGTGCCCATAGCCCTGCTCACCCCCAGAGCAGTGAGACCCGCAGCTGTACTCCTGGGGCTCTCTCCCAGCACGACTTACACACGATTCTGGAGCAGTTTGTTGCCCTGCTGAAGGTATGTACTGCTTCATACTGCCTGTGCCGCGCCTAAACCCACAGTGTCCCCCAAAAAGTCCACCCAACAGAAGCTGTGTGACTGCCTAAGGAGGGGAGAGTCCCCCATGGGAAAGGTCCATGAGTGCTTCACACAGGCAACAGGCAGACACATCAGGGTGCAGTGAGGTGTTGCCCAAGTGCAGCAACACATGGCATGTGTCCTGGGGGTGGCCTCTGCCCCAGCAGAAGCCTTTGCACACACTGGGCCAAGCACTCCATGCTGTGTGCTGACCTGAGCTAGAGCAGCAAGACAGAGACATGTCCCCACAAGGGATCCCATAGGTCATTACCTGCCAGCAATTAAACCCAAATTCATCCTTTTACCACTACTATATTCCATATTACAATAAATTGTCTGTTGACTAACAAAACCTTGACATAATACTATTCATTGACCCTCTTCCAGACTTTTTTCCCACCTCTTAACTCTGCACAGTTGACTTTAATAAGCATTTGGGAGACTTTGAAACATCAGAATAAAGTAGACAGACACTGGCAGTGATGTAGAGGTGGTTATTGGATGTGGCCAGAAGGCTTGGTAAGAATAAGTAGTTCATTATTTTTAATAAATGCAAATATAACATCTTCAATTAGGGATTCATATGAGCAGCTTCCCAATAGCAGTATGGGGTGGAAATCTCCTGGGAGCAAGGTCACAGGGACTGCTACAGCTCTGCTGCCTGACACAGGATCACGTCCTCTTCCCACTAAAGACAACTGTGGTGAACTTACATGTGCTGTATCTATCCTGAACTATGCATCTGGGTATTTTTGTGGGTATATAGAGGAAAGCAGAGGGGGAGACTTGGTTTTCATTGTGCAGAGATGTGGACTGTTGCCAGAAGAAAACATCCTCCCCACCCACAAGTGCTGAGGGATGTAATCTCTGGTTTATCAGCCATCCATCCCTACAAGGCAAAGCTGGCAACATCCATCTGCAGGACTGGTAAGAAAGCCTCAGTCATACCCAGATTGTAGAATTAATGGCATTGGTGACATTCATTCTGATGTAATTTTTTGTCTCCCAAAGTACAGTAATGAACATTTGCATAATAGGAACAGAAATAAAACCTGCACACTGCCTGTTTATAGCAAACCCTTGTCATTCACTCTGTATCTATCAGCTTTGAGTGCTTCAAGGTAAGCTCTGCTTTAAAAAGCCTAAAAAGAGCTGGAATTGACCAATTCCCTTTCCATTCCTGGTATCTTAGGAATAGGACCTAGGCAGCATCGGCCTACATGGTTTAGACTACAGGAATTTCATTTTTCCTGTTCCAGTAATTAGCACTTGTTCTGGAGAGGCATTTTACATTTACCCACTCTCTTCAAGGCAGAAGGGGCTTTCTGTTCACCTGAGCAGCTACTATTCTTCTGGAGTTTGAATGTAAGCAGAGTCCTTCTGACAAGCCACTGAGAGCGTACAAGGAGCAGACAGGGAAATGGGGTGATGCACCATGAGCACTGACTCCTGCTTCCAGCTCTGCCCACTTAGCTAGAGCCTGGTCAGATGTTTCACAACTAGATCTGCCAGCACCAGCCCAAATACTGCTCAGTGCTCTGGCACAAACCTGCCCCTAGCCATGGCTGTTCCCAGCAGCACAACTGTGACACTCTGGGCATGGATTCCTCCATGAGGGATGGCAGCTGGGGGGAGCGGCAGGCAGGGATTGCACATTGATTGCACAGGCATGATATGGCAGCTCCCTTGCTGAAGCTGCCCATGCATCATGAGAGCTGCCCACATGCTCTTGCCCTCTCTTTCAGCTCTCTCCGATTTTTAAAGCAGTTCATGAGACACTGAGACTTGGCTATCCAGAGGGAAAAAATAAAAGTCAAAAGCAAGAAGGAAAATGTTCCTTTTCTAAGAGAATGAAATGAGAGTTTCTGTTGCTTAGCAAATCTTTAACCAATTGCTGTCCTCAGCTGTCTGTGCCAGATCATACTCCGCCAAGTGCTTTGCCTGACCCTAAGCCCAAGGCCCTGCAGAAGACCTGGCCCGAGCCAGTCTGAGCCATGACCTGTGATGGTCAGAGTCACTGCTAGCTTGTGTGAGGGCTGCAGGGAGCATCTGCACCTTCCTCACCACACCAGAGCACTCCAAGCATTCCCTAGCATCACTGAAGGACTCATCCTTCAGGTCATCTTGGTGCTGAAGCTCCAGGCAGCAGCACTCCACACAGGCACAGGCCAACTAAGGAACACCAAGGCCAAAAGCATGGTAGGAAATGAATAAAAATAGCTCCAGCTGGACTCTGAAGAGAAGCAGAAAAGATCATCACCATCACAACCACATGCATAGAGCCTGGGATGCTGACACACTTCCACAGTGCGTCTCCCCCAGCTGAACCTGCAGGACCCTGGGGAGCAGCAGAAAAGCAAGCACACTGTTTCTCTTGTAGAAGTAGCCATCATTTTTCTTTTCCTTTTCCTTAATTCTCTGCTATTATTAAAAATCATTCTTTAACTAGACCACTAAGGTTTGAATCCCACTGACCAATACCTTAAGGTGTGTTTCTTTACTCCAAATATACACTATTAACTTACTGAAATTGTCCCAGTTCGAAGCAGGAAGGGAGAACTAACAAACAGCCACTGCAGAGACCGACAGGGATAAATCGAAGCAGCACCTGGAACCCAGCTTGGTCACAGAGAGATCAAGATGAAGCAGGTTTTTTTGCTGGTCTATACCTGTAAAACACTGTTTGGAGGTCTTTGTGAGCCACCATCTACCTTTTTTGTCCGTGTAAGGACATAACAGGTCTTCCTACTCCAGATTTTCACAGCCAGTTCACCACATCGGTATTTCTTTTCTCAACACCAATTTTTTGGAAATGTTTCTTCCAAAAAAGCAACCACCACACTCAATAGCCTCATTCCAACCTTCTTTTCTCACTCACAAGCCATTATAATAAACGGGGCTGCTTTCAAAGACATCTTTAGCTCTCTGTAAGGACAAGGAAGCAGAAGAGGAACTATTAAAGGTTTCATTACTGCATCTCTACAGGCCCAAAGCAAATTCTCATGCTAGCTAGCTTTGCCAAATCTCACAAGCAAGAGGTCCTCCCTTCCACCTTCATGGAGTTTTTCATGACATGAAAGCCAATGAATAATAATGCTGAGAGAGCAGATGGAACAGATGAGGGCTAAAGTTTTGCGATAATCTAGATTTTCATGCAAATAAGACAGTGACAATATTGAGGTGTTGGAAAGCCGCTTGCTTTCCAGTCTATAGCCAACATAGCTCTGCAAAACCAAAGGAAATAAATACAATGGCCACTTAATGCCACCAAACAGGGAATAAAAAGCCAGGCAATGAGGTCTGAGCAATAAGGAGTGCTCCTGCTCCTTAACATTCTGAGAAGGAGGGCAGAGCTGGCGTTTTACATCCTATTCAGAACAAGCAGTCAAGTATCAGTCTCCTGAAATCCAGACCAGATGTGTCTGCTCTGGTCCAGCCTTATTCCTGCAAATACTAAACCAAATCACCACTGCAGCTGCACATGCATGCATGGACTACACGTCTGTGCACTTAAAGAAAAGAAAAAGAACAAGGTATTGTTCAGCTTATATGAGGCACCACCAAAGAGCTGAAAATAAAACCACATTATTGTCTGCTGGCTCTTCTTTTTATAGTAATAAAACTGGGCAGAACTCCACAGAGTAGATCTAGTGCCTGCCCTATGCATGTCACACTCAAAACCAGATAGCTAAGAGCTCAGGAAGGGAATACTTCACATTTCTAGTTACAACTTCAGCAAAACATAGGTAGACACTGGTTTGTATCTCTGGTTGGGGAATGTCTTCTGTAAACAGGGGGAGACTGCTTCCAGCCAAAAACTTGAAAGAATAGGAGATAGATGAAACCTGGGCAAAGCACTCGCCTGAAGAATGACATGGAGAAATGCCTGATGGCAGAGAGGAGGGATGAGTTGGGAGCATGGAGCAGGGTCGTGGGGCACACTGCTGCCGGACAGAAGGAGCAGATGCTGACAGATGGGCAGCAGGACACAGTGCTGAGCACTGTGAAGGTAACAAGAAGAAGCTGCAGCTAAGCAGAAGGTGAGAGAGCCAGAAGATGATCAGAAAAGACTGATGGCATTACCGTGACAAAATGAAAAGGAAGGTGGTGAACAACAGTGGTATCAACCCACCTGAAGAAAGGCCGGAGATGAGCAAGAGAAGCAGGAGTAGCAAACAGCTGTGCTGCTCCCCAAAACACAGGGCTTTGACAAGGAAACTGTCAGTAAATATGGGGTTTAATAACAGGGAAACAGAAAAACTGGAAGAATTTCCTAACAACATCCATCTGGGAAGGGAAGGAGGACAGGGGTCAGTCCTGAAACCAGGCTGTGGAGCTGGGGCACTCAGAGGAGCAGCATGTCTGGCACAGCCGAGGACACCCGGGAGCAGGCTGTGCACAGAGGAATCCAGAGCTGCAACCTTTTGTTCTCAGGATGTCATTACAGTAACGCCCAAGGATGAAAAGCTCACATTTCAGTAATGAAAACCATCTATTACCCCATGAAATCTGTTTGAACATTGTGCCAAGCGAAGTCTTGCCTTTCAAAACTATCAAATCCATACATGAGGAATTTCAAGATGGTTTAAAGCAGAAAACCTTGAGGAATATTAGCCAGCACCATTAGGGTACAGAAGTGAAGGATACCACCACTGCACTGTAAGAACTGCACCAAAAAAGAGTCAATGTCATTTGAACAGTATGCGGATGTAAATGTAATGGGTGAAGGCATCTTTCACGTACGGAATGAGGGAATTTTGGCAGGCAGTGGTAACAGAAGCTCCCAAAAGCCTTTTCCCTTTGCAAGTAGAGAGTCTAGGGCAGAGATCCTGCACCACGCTGTGTCTTACAAAGACTGAATAAGACCGGCCTGCCTAAGGGGAATTGGTAACTTGGCTGTCAGGTAGGCATTTAGTCCTGGTCCCTGTGATGGCACTGACAGCAGTGACGGCAAAATTCACAAAACAGGCAATTTAGCTGCTAAAACCACTGCAGGGAACATGAAGCAGCCAACACCAAGTAACAGGTACATGCACAAACCCAAAGGTCTGCAAATCATCTTCTTATACCTTAATACATGAGCATTTCTATCACATCCTCAGCCTCTATGAACATTACAGAGGGAGTCTACAGGTAAGTTCACAGGCTCAGTGACGCATATTACAATCAAACACAGAAAAATATCCCAGGAAAACGTGTGCATGGTGATAGGGACATGTCTCCCAACACTGGGACAGGCAGTGCCAGAGCATGGCATGTACTTGCTCCCTCGCTCATCCACTCATTGTCAGGTCGGCACCATTTGAACTGACAAAGCAAGCAGGCTGGGTGACAGATAGGAGTTCTGTGGTGGCTTGTTCCCAGAAGCATTAAAGAGAATATGACAAAACTGTACAAAGGATGTGAACAATTGATGTCAATCCAGGCTAACAGCCAGTTTCCTTTCTGCCTTGTGCTAATGGCCAGAGAGGCCTCACTGAGGAAGAAAACCAATCCTTAATTATTCAGTATTGCCAGGAACGACTGACAAATTGACTCCCAACAATTCTACAGCCAGTGAGTCTGGTGTAGGAAGGAGAAGAGGGTAGAGCAGACAACTAGATAATCTTGGATCTCTCCTTCTTTTTTGCTTTAATGCACTCTAAAGAAATGTGCCAAACTAACCATGTATAATCCAGGTCATTGAACAGATGCACATACTGCTGGGTAATTAATGTGGAATGTTAACCAGCTATTTGTGTTTCACATTTCACTTCTCACCATAGGGCCTGGTAAAAGAGAACAAGAGCAGCCATTAGACATCCCTGGGGTAAGTTCGGCTTGTGTCAAGTTAAATCACATCTGGCAAAAAATATGCCTTAGTAAGAGGATATTCTATTTGTTCATAGAATCATAGCATCATTTAGGTTGGAAAAGACCTTTAAGATCATCAAGTCCAACTGTTAACCCAGCACAGCAAAGATCACCACTAATCCATGTCCCTCAGTGCCACTTCTACACACCTTCAAATACCTCCAGGGATGGTGACTGCACCACTGCCCTGTGCAGCCTGTTCAGTGCCTGACAGCCCTTTTGGTAAACGTGTTTTTCCCGGTATCCAGTCTAAACCTCCCCTGGTGCAGCTTGAGGCCATTTCCTCTTGTCCTGTCGCTTGTTCCTATGAAGAAGAGACCGACCCCACCTTACTACAACCTCCTGTCAGGCAGTTCTAGGGAGCGATAAGGTCTCCCCTGAGCCTTCTCTTCTCCAGACTGAACCCCCCAGGTCCCTCAGCCGTTCCCCATCACACTTGTGCTCCAGGCCCTGCACCAACTCCATTGCCCTTCTCTGGCCCTGCTCCAGCACCTCAATGTCTCTCTTGTAGTGAGGGGCCCAGAGCTGAACATAGGATTTGAGGTGCAGCCTCACCAGTGCCCAGTGCAGGACAATCGCTGCCCTGGTCCCACTGGCCACACTATTTAGTTGGGTATACAAGCCAGGACGCCACTGGCCTTGGCTACCAGGGCAAATACATTGTCCTGTTTCATTCTGAATGTGCTGGGAATGCATGCCAGGCCTGGGTGCTCCCTCTGGCCAGGTGCTCTAACGAAGTCAGATTTATTTGTTTTCTAATCATTAACAGCATCACTCTTGAACTGAAATGACACACAACATTCATTGCACCTTCTCGCTTTCAAAAGAAGCATGACTTTCTTAACGGAGAGTCACAGAATCATAGAATAGTTAGGGTTGGAAAGGACCTTAAGGTCATCTAGTTCCAACCCCTAACTTTATGTTTATGTTCTACCCTGTAACTTCCCTGCTGGAGAAAATCTGATTGATTGGTTTATTCCACTATAAGGTTTGCTGTTTGAAGCTGGATAAAACAAAGCATCAAAATGGAGCTTAGCTTGGCAAACTTCCTTAAGATAAGGTAAGTGCCAATGACTCCCAAACTCATAACATCCTACACACCAGCAGCCAGGTTTATATCTGCCTGAATTTTCCACACTGCAAATGCACATCTTCTGATTCTCTGCCTGTACAACCTGCCTGCAGGAAAACAAGAGTTTGGTTTTGATGCAGAGGTGCCCCTCAGAACATTAGCATCAGCATAGCATAATGCCTGGGAATATTTTGATGCATTGCTAATGTGCATTGAATTACACTACTTTTGTGCAAGACGGAGCAGATTCTGCGCAGACTGGACATAAACAGGCTCTGAAGTTAAGATGTGGCACCTGCCCTGAATACCCAACTAAAACCAGATTAAGTTTGATACCTCGCTACAGCTACAGCAATCCCAGACAAAAACAAGCTTAGGAACAAGTAATAGATGTGAGCAGGGCAGTGGTTTACCAGTATCTATGCAAGCAATAATGAGGAATCACATTGTCCCTATGGAAACCTCAAGGTCTGTTACATTTGTTACATGTGCAATCATTACCACCAGCAGTTCATCACTGAAGCCATTCAGTAAATTAAAAGAAAGACTAAATTGCGCCAGAAAAAATCATACTCCAGCTTACATATAGAAGTAAATGTAAATGAGCTGGGATTTGGGGTGACTGAGGAAGTAGCATAATAGTGAGATCTTTATTTTTAAATCTCCTTAAAATGGGACCCACAGGACAAAATAAGGTTTGTTCTGCAGTGGCTTTCATAGGGGAAGAGGAAAAGAAAATATTCAGGTAGCTCCCAAGTACTTAAAATCACTGCCACTTTCAGTAAGTGTTTTCAGGATTCAGGAAATCCTGGAATCATGATGGGATCTGAATCCCCCCTTCCTTCAACCACAGGAAAACATCAGTCTTTTTAGGAAAACAGAGGAAAAAAATGGGTTGGAAAACCTGTTTCTTAAGTAGCTTGTTCTTCTCTAGATTCAGTTGCATTATTACATGGCAGAACCATATAAAACTACAAAGATAAGATGTGAAAAATACACTGTTAAGATCTCAAAATTCTTGACAGATTTGGAGGTCTCTGCATTTTGCAGAGAATCGCCCGTTTGGGGGAATAACTGCAGCCTCCTGTAATGCGTTCCTCTGAGCAGTGCCGGTGAATAGTTCCATCTGTAACTCCATCCTAAATTCGGTTATGTGAGAGAATTCACATTAAGGTCACAGCAGATGAGGAATGCTTCCAATAAAAGGGATATATGCTGTTCCTATAGTGCCGGCCAGTGGGCTGAATTATTATTATTACAATTATAGAATAACTTTCACCTTGCTGCTGAAGTGCTCCCCACATCACAGCACCGGGACAACTATTTTCCTCTTCTGCCCAATACACCTCCAGATACTCTCTGGTGGTATTAACTAATTAAAAATATTCCACTTCAAGAGAGACCACATGCTAGGGAGGAGACAGCTCCAAGACAAACTGTGGCACCGCTTCCACTGCTGGCAGCATGCTGGTGCAGGCAATAACCCCAACTAAAGCAGGTGGATCCAAAACTCAAATGCAGCCATTCAGGTCAGAATACCTACATTACTTTCAATGAACCCAGTCGAGGGTGTCTTCAGAACAGAGGATCAACTCGTTTCAGGACACAGGGCCTTTCAAGCACAAGCTGAACAGGCTGCACTGGTGGAGCAGGGCTTGCTGACAGGGAAGTGATGTCCCTGTGGTGCCACCAGGGCCACAGCCTCAGCTGGAAAATGAACCCACACACTGTGGTTTGGGAGGCCACACACTGCACATACACACAGCCAGTCAAATGTTTCCACACCTCTTTCACAGCCCCCAGGCAGATACATATGGGCAAGAGCCAGGCTGAGAGAGCTGGGCTGGGTCAGCCTGGAGAAGAGAAGGCTCCTGAAGGGGAGACCTGAGAGCAGCTCCAGTGCCTAAAGGGGCTGCAGGAAACCTGGAGAGGGGCTTGGGACAAGGGCCTGTAGGGACAGGCCAAGGGGAATGGCTTGAACCTGCCAAGGGGAGACTGAGATGAGCTCTTAGGCAGAAGCTCTTCCCTGTGAGGGTGCTGAGGCGCTGGCACAGGGTGCCCAGAGAAGCTGTGGCTGCCCCATCCCTGGCAGTGTTCAAGGCCAGGTTGGACACAGGGGCTTGGAGCAAGCTGCTCTAGTGGAAGGTGTTCACAAAGCCGATGAACAAGTTCTCACCAGGTTCAGATCAGTAAATTCCAGTCAGCTCTTTGTTTTCTTTCCAGGACCCCTCCATTTGGCTTCTGCAGAGCACCTATTCCTTTCTTTCCAAAGAAACAACAGCAAAAATATTACTAGCAAACTTACATGAAACAGATCTTCAGCAATCCTCTTTTGTGGGCTAGGAAGATTGTCATTAAGATTTCTTTAATCTAACGGATAAGGTCCTGGCATAAACCAGCCACTGGGGATCTGTAAGATGTAGGTGGGTTGCAGCTGTGGCTGCTCCGTGCCCGGGCACAGTGGGGATCCCAGCTGCTCCTCTTCCGTCAGTTCTTTCTGGCCTTCTCATGTTCCCTGTGACAAACTGCAGCCACTATTTTAAAAGCTAAATACACCTTATCTTCTCTCCTTAATGCATCCAGATGACAATGTCTAACATTATCCTGACCTTCCAACAGGGAGAAAAAAATTCCTAATTCACCAAACAGCACCAGAAAAAAACGGGAATATAGGTTCACTGCTTCTGATCTTAGTGGAGTCACTGGCTTCATTGCTGTGAGACACAGCAGTGAAAAATATGCAGGTAAAGTAATCCTTGTTCCTGCTGGGGATATTGGAGCACTCCAGGAGCATAAATCCAAGACTCTCCTAACCACTTAGAATAAAACACCTGCCAGGATGCACTGACCTTTCCCAGCCTTCCAATATGGGCCTGGCAACCTAAACAGAAGTGTCCTGAAGCAACTAGGAATTATTTCCAGGGACATGGGGAGGGAAGGAAAAAAGAGGAACAAAGGACTAAGAGACGTCCTGGTTGCACCAGGATTAGCGCAGTTCTACCAGAGTGAATGTGGGGCAATGACAATCTCAAACTGCAGGAATCTGAGCAAGTGTTACACAAAAGTTGAGTGCATTCTATTTTTTTTTTTCTGCCATGAATCTCCAGCATCCACTCTAAATACACCTTTGTGGCTAACAAAAGGGTCGCCAAAGTGTCCTAGTTACTTCTCTCCTTCCACAGATGCTCATGGTACCAGATAGTGACCATTCAGCTCTGATTACATCCGATTACATAGATCCACAGTGCTGCATAATGCATATACATGAAATTAGTTCCTAGTCCAAAATGTCTGAAGGAGCTGTCTGCGATTTTAGTTGAATTGAAAGTTTAACCAGTGAGCCTGGGGTGTGAATGATGTACAGACCCCAGGAATGGTTCTTAGAGCACGGAGCTGCTACTGAAGTGCTTGTGTCAGGGCTGAGCCTGACCTACTGCTGAAGTTCTCTGTTTGAAATTAGAGTCAAGTCTAATGGGGCTTCTCCACTCATCCCTGCTTTGCATATCAGCTCCTTGAGAGAGATGTTCGAAAGCTACAACACGACACATTCTGCAGCAGCAGTAAAAATAAATAAATAAATAATAAAGAAGCCTAATGAAAAGTATTCCTCATAGCTTCTTTTCGTGTTGGCAAATAGGCAAGCCTTTCTGGCTGAAAGTCTGTGCTGGTTACAGAAGCGATGCATGGAAAACCTCAGCCGCCGGGACTCATGCTCTGCCATTCAGAAGCAATTTCTCTGTTGTTCCTTGATTACAAATATTTATTTAAATGATTTTTCATACCTTCCTGTCACAGGCAGAATAGCTGTGCCTAGCATTTAAATTATGGCATTCAACAACCTTGCTTATGCTAATTGATACTAAATATATTAACAAGGCATGGATTAGCATAACATAAGTATTCACATGTGAAAAACTACTGGTCCAGACAGAAGAGAGAGTTCAGCAGCAGCACATGCATTTGTAATTGTTCCATCAGTACATCCAATCCAACATTAATAACATTTAAAAGGGGATGTCATATATAAAATACGTTGTGCCATGTCACGGATAAACCTGAAAAAGAACTCCCTGTTCTTTGATAAGCAGAAAATGTTTCAATTGGATGAAGTTAGAGATTCATGTGCGGTGGGGGTAGAGACTATCTATTGCTGAGAAAAGCTGTTTTCCACACAGAGCATTACATGGCCTGTCCCTGCAAGATGCTGACCGCACTTCAGCTCCTGAAAGCAAGCCCCATAAGAGAACAAACCATTACCAGCAGCAAACTTGAAAGAATTTTAGATAAATTCTACTCATGAATAAACGTCTTTATATTTCACATGCATCAATAGCAGATATTTCCTCCTTTACTACAACATCCAAATATCTGACGCTATCTTGTGCTCAATGTAGATGACAAGGTCTTACACTATCTCACGTTCACATTCCCGGTGTTTATTATGCCTTGGTTGCACTCTTGTGTCCAAGGTCAAACAGCAATAAAACTGGAATTCAACATGTACCAAAGGCAGCTGACAGGAGGAGCACAGGGCTGAGGTGTAGGGCATCATGTGGGAGGACAAGTGAAGTAACAAAATACCCCACGGGCTTCTTCAAAGCCAGGCTTTGCCTTTAGTCTCTCACCATCAGACTTGCCCACAAATGGTAATATGAAATACTGGACTGGGCTGAGGACAGCGAGCGTGTGCAGAGAATTCAAGAAAAAACTGGAGGGAAGGATTAAAAAAATCTGTCTTTTTTGAAATCATGTGGTCCTTGGCTCACTTGAAGTCAGCCGAGTGTCACTTCGTGTCTTCCTGGAGCGCTGGGAGGCGTCACAACCTCACTACATGTCGGCTGAGCCTGGGTGAGTGCGATTTCCCCAGCATTTCCCTCCCCTCCTTGGGGCAGGTTTCTGTCTTTCTGGCACCTGCCCTCCACCTTGCCAGCTGAGCACTGAGGGTGAGAATTCATCTGGTCCCCTGAGAAATGTCTGCTGCTTTTGACAAGAAATTGCTCCTTGAAGCCCGGCTGAATGTTTCCGTGACCTTGTGCTCCTTTCGTGCCTGAAAGATTTCAAACCCTTTAACTTTTTCTGCAATCTTCCTTTCTCCCTTCAGCTTTGCTTTTCCCTCTTCTCCTACATTGCGCTCAGTGTTGTTCTTTGATCTTTCGATCCTTCTTTTGTAATTGCATCTGATGCCTCCACTCACCCGAACCTTTCTGAAGCTGTTTTGGGAGTTTGAATGTGAAGGACCTCCAGGCAGGGGCATTTCACTTGCAGGTGAATTCAGTCTTAACCTGCAGTAGTACTGTAAAAGGCTGTTTTTAACCTCCTGGTTGCAAATGCAATCAAATATTCACTCACTTTCTGTTTAATGATGGTGACTCCAAAGAATTAAAAGAGCTATTTTGGTTGTAATATTTTCTAATTGTTTCCCTTGGGAGGTGGAAAGACTTTAACTAGATGTGGTATCATGGCTTCATCACTATTTTGAAGTAGATAATATGCAAGTTTAGATGTGCCACAATTATTCTTTGCAGTTAATACTTTCCTTTCATTCTTTGCCATTAACATAATTTTTCTACAGCCTAGTTCAGTGCTGTAGCCTGCATTTATTCCATCACTCGATGGGCTATTGAACAAACCAGGACAACAGACCAACATTACTTGTCTTTTCTATAGTATTAGAGCTTATTGGTAATCAAATTGCAAAAGATCTGGACTTGATGATGAGTTAAAGGCCATTCCAGGTCCAGGAATGCTGGGATCAACACAGCTAATAAGGCAAGATTGCTACTGCGCAAGGGGCTGGTAACTTGGCTTATGTGTTTTTAAAGTGGCCATTTGCTTCTTCTCCAACTTGATTTTCAATATAGATGACCTGTTGCTACTTGTATCAGTTATCCAGACCAAGCTGCACGTATGAAGTAGTCAATAAAAGACACACCTTTGCTTTCTTCACTGCAAAAATGACAGCGCCACACTTACAGAAACCAAAGCCACATTTATGTCCACGATAATGTGCCACAAAGTGAGAGCACACGAGAGCACCCAGCCTGTAGGCCCTTGGCTTTCTGTGACTCCTGGATCAAGCTGTACTTGAGGTTCAGTCCCGGGGAAGTGTTTTGTAAAAGCTCCTGTTAAGGTGGGATACTTAGGACTTTGGACATCAGTTTACTTTTAGTCTATGTTCTATGTTCTAGCCTTTTAATCTGTCTTCAGAGAATAAAAGGAAAAAGACAGTCCTGGGGTCTGTCACTTGGGTGCCAATTATGCATAGTGAATGTGCTGCATGACCAAAGAGATGTACAAGGAAAACAAGAGGCAGCCCCTGAATATGGCAAATGCGGACAGAGCCCTCATGCTGCTGGCGTAAGGGTGCGACACAAACATGCACACTGAGACTGCCCCAGCCATCCACCCTGGGCTTGGTGGATCCCACTGACATCTTCCCAAGTGGGATTAGAGAGCAGCCCAGACCTGCGTTTTCAACTGACGTATCTTGAAACCAACATTCACCAAGAGCCCTAGTTCTAAAACCTGGTTGAACACTCCTTAAAAGCAAATCTGAAGACCTTCACTCATATAAATAACAAATATTTCAGCCTTGCAGAGGCTGAAGACTAACTAAGCCCAGAATTGATACAGTGCAAGTCTGGCATGTTATCAACCTCCACAACAAGGAGCGCTTGTGTATCCATCCACCCAACACAGAACTGTCCCTGGAATAAACCATCAGACAACAGATTTCTTCTCTCTGAATAACTGCATTGCTAACAGATGGTCTGCAGGTCTTGCAAAACAAGATAGAAGCAAACTGCAAAGCTTACAAAGTACGACTAACGCCCTTCTACAACTAAGTAATCACATCTCAGAGGAAAGGGAAAAGAGTGTTTTACCTCGCAAAGAAACCTGGAAATTCATTAATTCTGACAATTCAGGCAAGCAGAGGAGGTGGGCAATCCAAATCTTAGTACGTATTTATGTTGGAGTCTTCAAACAGGCTTGAATGTAGGTGAGATATTAAGAGAAGCCTCCTCTCAGTCTTTCACAAGGACTCTCAGAAGTGTGCTGTCTTCCCCCCCCCACTGACATTACTGCACCTCGGTCTTCTCAGAAGAGCAGAATTCTTCAGTAAAACACACCACTTTTGGCTAGTTAATTTTGAAAAGTTAGTCATATTTGCTCATAAACACAGTTTGTGAACTAGCATTAAGCAAGATTTCACCCACGTTACTTCAGTATGCCACTGCTAATATCCTATTAGTAAATATCCTGGCATGGTTTCTTTCTTTTATGTCTAAACTTCAGTCCTTGCTGGCGCAGGAGGCAGCAGTGCTGTGCACATACAGCTTGCGCTTTTCTCCAGAAACAGTGGCATGGGATTAGAATTATAAGTCAGGTATATCTATCTCAAAATATCTTTCAATAGAAATGAAAAGGAAAGAACCAGAGCCACAATTCCATCAGCTTCAGCATCTGTACTTAATAAGACAACTCCATGGGAAAACTCCTTGGGAAAACTCATGTTATTCACCACAGGTGTTGTGCCTGCAGATTCCCTGCTGAAGTTTCCCCATCCTTATGACAGTTATTTTTATGCAAGTTCACCATCAATGTTTAATGTGCTTTAGAAACACAGCAGCAGAGGCAGCACAACTATAGCACGCCCACAGCCTGGCTGCAAACAATAGCCACAGCTCTGCTAAAGACATTCCTACCCTCCATCCTTCTTTCCCACATCCATCTCTTCTTTCTGGCCTCCAGTATTTCTGCACAAGGCTCTGCAGAGCACTGCCCAGGTCCAGAGATCTGACAGGAGGATACTGTATGAGGACACTGCATGAGGACAGCCTGGGGCTGCAGCTCTCAGCACGAACAGCATTTTTAGGTAGCTGCTTCTCTATAATTATCAAAATGTCAGCTCAAAACTGCATGGCAGAATTTAAATGCATTTTTAGTTTTGTGGAAGATGATTGTGGCTTTTTCAAAGTTCACTTGACATCAAAACAGTCTAGAAAGAGCAAATGGAATTAAAATCTTCCAGGAACGTTGCGGTTGATTAGAAGTTCAATCACCAGCAGCCAGTGAAGGAAACTGCAAATACCAGCTCCACTGCTACCTGGAAAACAAATCAGCTGCTCCCACTTACAGCCACCTATATGGGATAACGTCTGTATTTTTGCAGGTTCCTTATTATTGCTATTAGCATTTCACCACCTGCCCATAGGTACACTATAAAGCACAAGAAACGGGACTGCCTAACTGCAAATACTTATGTATTTCCAGAATTCCTCCTCAGATGTTTTATGCTCAAAGTTTTCAACTCATATAGAAACTTCATGCCATAGCTGACACTGACCAACATAGGAGTTCGTAATCAGCCAGCACCAGGCTTAGGTACTACCTAGGCATTGCGTACCTTTCTAACACCTCCAGCTCCCCTTTCACAGCAAAGACTGAAGGGTGACTGCATGGGCCTCAGGATTGTTACTGTTTCCAAGTTAGGCAGGAACGTTTCCAGTAAAGAAATAGCTCAATTAAGTCAGAGATTTACGGTTTTTCCATTCTTAAAAAGCAAAGCACAACCAGTCACTGCACCACTCAAGCTTCAGTAAATAAGAGACAAACTCCACGTGTAGTACGTGAAGGAAGGAGGAGGAGATCAAAGTCAGTGCAGGTGTTTATCACCCAACAGTTACAAAAATCTAGGCTTCACTTTTCCCCTTGACTTTGTGTGAGCTTGCAGCGCATGAGCACTGCCTTGCTGTATCTGGAAGTTTAAGGATTAAATGAGTGCTGGGGTGGCTTTATGTCCTGAATGGCTAAGGAAAACCAAAAGAAGAATTTTTAAGCAGAGTTACACCTACGTCTGCACACAGAAGGTTTCATAATAGGTAACTTCAGCATTGGCATGGGTTTGTTTAAAACAGATTCTCTGCTGTCTTACTGCTTATACACTTTCAGGAAATCCAGATTAATGCCCTTCCCTCCCCTTTTTTATTTCCAAATCAGAAGCCTCATTTTTCAAAGTAGTGCATTTAAAGTGTTTTATCACAGCATGTTCACAATCTCACAGTAGTGGTGAGGCTTTATTAGCTATTTGCCACTTCTACATATCAGATCAGAGTAGCTCTGCGGGCACTTCAGTGAGCACAGGCAATAAACTAATGGGAAAAGTAACTAAAACAGACGGAAATTTAAGTTTTGATGGAAATATAAGTAGCAAACGCAAAGTCTTATTAGTTCCTACTGGGGCTGTGTTAGGTGTCTGTAGTGCTCTTGGTCTTCATGTTAATAAAATTAATCAATGCTTTAGTAAGTGCAGCTATCACACACTGATTACAGATAGCCAGCAATAATGCTTGCTCTGACACTGACTCCAGGGGAAGCAGAAGACAGTTTGTTGTTATGAGGACGGAGACAAGGAAGGACTGGAAATAAGAAAAAGAAACCCAGGGCTATTCTGAGTGTAACACTTATTACTTATGGGGAACAGGAGACATTGCTCACAGGGGAATATCTACTGCAGCTCTGCAGCCCTAGCTCCATGTTGCAGTGATCCTATACACCCAGAGAACTCAGCAGTAACAAAATCTGAATTTGCCTCTAGGGAAGGAGGTGAGGGTTGTTCTATTCTGTACAGGTGCAGGAAAGAGAAGTATTAAATAATTTCCTAATGAAGGAAACATCAGTAACTGATAGTAGCTTCACAATAAACTGTTTAACCAGTGTTTCCTTTGGCAAGCTGGGAGCCACAAACTTCACATGCAGCCTTGCCTTAAAAACCAAGACTCTCTTCGCTGGTGTTCCATTGCCTTCCAATTTAGTATCATCTACAAACTGCATTAACGTCCTGTTGAACACATCTTCCCAACCAGCAATGAACTCGAATCAAGTCCTGCAATAGATTCTGGCAGCCCTCCACCAGCAGCCTTCCTCATGTCAGTGCATTGCCTCTGCGTGAAGTCCTCCAGCCAGCTGTCAGTCCATGTGGCTCAGTCCTGTTCAAAATCCACTGAGACTTCTTTTATTTGAAATGGAAATATGAATGAGGAAATACCAACTGACTTATTAAACCCCAAATATATCACATTGGTGCATTCTCTTCATCCACTGAAACAGTTACGGCAATAATTAAGTGAAAGCAAATTGGTAAAGATCATTTATATATAAAACCTCGAGACAGAGCACTGGGGAGCTGTTAAAGCAGGTATCTGAAGAGAGGAAATGCTGAAGAAATGCACTGCAATCCACCTAAACACTTCAACAGCAATCACATAATCAGCTGTGCTAGAATAATTATCATTTAAATTAGAGAACTAAGGAGGAGATACGTATTGGTAGTTTTTGGCTGTGGAAAGACCCCAAGGTGGATGTGGGGGGCTGTTCCTCTGGTTCAAACAGCGGGCATGGCAGCAGAAATAGAAGCAGCAACTGGACAGGCTTCAGTGGTGGAAAGCCCAGATCAAGTAACCTCCCGAGTTATTACTTATACGTAAACCCAAGATTCGGAGCCGTTTGACATTGTCTAGAAAATCACTGTTGGACCCCAAACACCTCATTTCATTTCCTTAGGACTTGTTTGCATCCCAACTGTTTAATATGTTAAGGGTTGTGATGCTTAATAATGGAGTTCCTCCTCTTTATCTGTGTGATACTCAGGCTGGGAATTCACCAGGCAGGGATACAACAGTGAGGCACGGCCCAGCACAAAGGCACCAAACTGAGGTCTGAAAGTGCAGCAGCATTCACACACCATGCACAAAAGCACAGTTTCTACTCACAATACACAGATGTGGTTCAGCTGCCTGAGCCGCGCAGCTGGAAGAGCAGAGCACAGTGGGGACAGCCACGGGAGTGGGGCTCAGGGCAGCTGCTCAGCTCCAAAGCTCTGTTTAACAGCTGGCTTTACCCTCCCTCATCATGCTGCCCTTGATTTCTGAGGAGTGCAGTACAACTCCACATCTTAAGGGACTGAAATGGGGCCTACAATGATGCTGGAGAGGGACTCTTCACCAGGGACTGCAGTGATAGGACAAGGGGTAACGGGTTAAAACTGGAAAGGGGAAGGTCAAGTTAGATGTAAGGAAGAGTTCTTTAGGGTAAGGGTGGTGAGGCACTGGAATGGGTTGCCCAAGGAAGCTGTGAATGCTCCATCCCTGGCAGTGTCCAAAGCCAGGCTGGACAGAGCCTTGGGTGACATGGTTTGGTGAGAGGTGTCCCTGCCCATGACAGGGAGTTGGAACTGGATGATCTTAAGGTCTTTTCCAACCCAAACCATTCTACGATTCTATGACTTACACTGGCTCCTTACGATGTATAAACACCCTAGAATACTTAACAGAAATTCTTCAAACCATGGGAATTCCCAGACCATGAAGTCAAACACCATCCCAAGCAGTACTGCAAGGCTCAGAGGGACACTGAAAAGGGAGACGCACTTCTGCCAGAGTCCTTTATTGGGGCATTCACTTTGACCCCCCTCCAATTCTGCATTATGCAACCAGCACTTAATAAATGTTGTTATTTTACAAGTCCCTGCTTATTTTCAGCACTTAAAAAAGCACATCTAGCTCTGATGGGGTCTGCTTTCACTAAGAGCTAGCACTTTAGGAAAATGTTAGAAGCACTGAATACTAACAATAGCTATTGTTAGTTATCGTTATTAGATTACAATATTGTTCTCTAATAATAATAAAGTTATTGTATTAGATAACAATAGATATTGTTATCAAACAATATCTAAAGATAAGCAGTAGCCAGGCCTTTGAGATATGCTAACAGGTCCTGATTTTGCATCAGCTTCCTCGAAGTTGGACTTGGCCCAAATACATCCCTAATACTTCCCTATGCATCTTACATTGGGATTAGCAGAGTCTTAAAACCATCATACTTCAGGAAAGACTCACAGCCAGTTGTCTGGATTAATCACATTAGGACCTGACTTGGGTGCAGTCCAGGCTTCTATTATTTACTACTGACATCTGCTCAGTTGAATTTTGCCTAATATTTCTGCCTACTTCATAAGGACTCTTAACAAGAATGTTAAATATGAGACACTGAATTCATTTTGACTTGACTATGTTGTCTTAATTATTAAGGATTCTATTTAGATTAATACAAAGAAATCTCCTGACATATATTGCCTTGCAGCACCGAAAAGATTATGGGAAATGACAGTCTAAGAAGGCTTCTCTTTGAAGTGCAGTATTTGGGTAGAGACAGCTTGAGCAATGCCTGTTAAACAAGCTTCTTGCTCACTGCTCGGGTGTGTATGAGAACCACAAGGCCCAAGTACTCAACGTGCTTTGAGCTCAAGCACCCACAAAATGACAGCGCTGTCACTGTGCTGCCACTCCAGCAGTGCCTGTGTCTCTCACACACACATTGAACAGCATTGGAAGGATGGGTGGTTTCCCCTCACAGGACAATTCTAGCACTGCTTTCCAGGAAGGAGCCCAGGGAGCATCACTGCAACCCTGGCTGTGGACACCCTTCATCTCCCCTCACTGCTCCCAAACATTTTCAGCTGCTCAAAGGAACCAGTCTCCTCTTAACCACTCTGAGCTGCTAGTGTGCTGCAGTCCCTGTACCTCATCTTGCCTCATGAGCCTTGTATTGGAAGAACAAATGGGTTTTCATGGTTGCTCTTAAAATAAGTAAGGCAAGATGCTTTCCACAGGCAGAAGGAAGCAAATTTCAGGCAGGAAGCCCCTCAGTGAGAAGCTCTCCATCTCTGACAACTAGCTCAGACACTGGTAGTAGACTCGTAACTGCCCATGAAGGAACGCAGAGACTATTTGCATCTATAGAAATGCAGAAGTGGAGATCATTTATTTTCCTCCAGAATAATTTCCAAATCCTGTTAAAAACTAAAATATTTTGAATCAAGAATGGAAAAGGCTGTCTGGGCCAACTGGTGTTTTAGTCTGAAACCAGCTTCTGCAGAGAAGATCCACTGAGGTTCTTCATGATGTCTAAACTGGAGGCAGAATGGTTCACAGGTCTTTCTTTAAACCCACTATATGGTAAAAAATTTACCCAGTAATATATATTAAACATTTCTTACTCTACTGTGAACATCTCTTGCTAGGCTTAAGCATCTCATTCATATTGTCCTTGCAAATCACACAGGATTTATTAGCCAAAGATACAGGAGATGTGTTACTTTTGTACACTGCAGCTCTCACTGGAGGCGGCATGCTAACACTGAGTTTGGACAATGCAGACTTGAACATCAGAAGCACAAAGAAACAATGCGCTACCTCTGTCTCATTTTAAATGCCTTTTTCTCCATCCCAAGACAGACTCCCAAGGACTTCATTCAAGAGAATTGCCTTCCTTAGGTTACACAATATGGGCAGGGACACCTCACATTAAACCATGCCACCCAAGGCTCTGTCCAGCTCAGCCTTGAACACTGCCAGGGATGGAGCATTCACAACCTCCCTGGGCAACCCATTCCAGTGCCTCACCACCCTCATTATAAAGAACTTCTCCCTTATAACCATTCTAAACTTCCCCTGTTTCAGTTTTAACCTATCACCCCTTGTCCTATCACTACAGTCCCTAATGAAGAGTCCCTCCCCAGCATCCCTATAGGCCCCCTTCAGATACTGGAAGGCTGCTATGAGGTCTCCACGCAGCCTTCTCTTCTCCAGGCTGAACAGCCCCAACTTTCTCAGCCTGTCTTCATACAGGAGGTGCTCCAGCCCCTGATCATCCTCATGGCCTCCTCTGGACTTGTTCCAACAGTTCCATGTCCTTTTTATGTTGAGGACACCAGAACTGCACACAATGCTCCAGGTGAGGTCTCACAAGAGCAGAGTAGAGGGGCAGGATCACCTCCTTCAACCTGCTGGTCACGCTCCTTTTGATGCAGCCCAGGATACGGTTGCTTTCTGGGCTGTGAGTGCACACTGAAGCTGGCTCATGTTTATTTTCTCATCAACCAACACCCCCAAGTCCTTCTCCGCAGGGCTGCTCTGAATCTCCTCTCTGCCCAACCTGTAGCTGTGCCTGGGATTGCTCCCACCCAGGTGTAGGACCTTGCACTTGGCAAGGTTAAACCTGATGAGGTTGGCATCAGCCCACCTCCCAAGCGTGTCGAGGTCCCTCTGGATGGCATTCCTTCCCTCCAAGGTATCAACCGAACCACACAGCTTGGTGTCATCGGCAAACTTGCTGAGGGCGCACTCAATCCCACTGTCCATGTCAGCGACAAAGATGTTGATATAACAAACCCTCAGCTACCATGGTCCTACACACACTGACCATTTGCCACCCACCTCTGCACCTTTTGTTCTTTTTACAAAGTCATTTTTTTCAGCTGTTTTTTTCAACAGCCTTTTTGAATTTCTGCTTCACTTTCTGCTAATTTACTTTCCAGTTTCCCCATCTAAATCTCTCTCCCAGACCTCATCTGCTGTGTTCTACCTCTCTTGCTGTTACCTGCACTTCTCCTCCTGACATCTCAGTATGGACTTCTCTCCCTAGCTAGGTTTTCATTTCATTTTTGTTTCTTCACACAGAAAACATCCATCCCCAAAAATTCATTCTTTCTAGGGCAGAAGAGCATTTTCACCTTGATGCATTGCGCTCCTCACTTTGATCAGCATCTGCTACTTTATTTCCATCTGTGCATCTCACCTATGAACCCTGACTGTTCTTTGCTTTGAATCCTACCAGCAGATACCTGCTGGTGGGTGAGCCAAGGGTGTTTGAAATGCCTGTGGGAGCTCAGCAGGAGTCTCCACACTGCAGAGGACCACAGCATGGTCCTCCCTCAGAGGTGGTAGCTACCAGCTCTCTCTTACTGGGTCCTTCTGCTGCCAGAGCCACAACTAGTGGCCTACTGGTTGGGACTCCATGCTTCACCTGAAGTAATTTAACTCATTGTCACTCATGTCTAAATTGAGGATTTTTGCTCTCTCTCTTCTCTTTCCAAGTACTGGGAGAACAGTCAGCTGTGAGTTAAACACCCAATTAACATTGCAGGAATCTCTTGCAGTACTAAATCAGGTAACTGAAGCCACTGATAAAATTATCCTTTCCAATGCTCACATTATATTTTAGAGATAAAATTCATCATCAAATCAAAGGCATCAATTACAGACTTTAAGAAAGCATCAGAATAACTCAGATATTACATTAGCTTGAAAAAGGCCCAGCAGTAATAACTGCTCTAGCATGAATATAAATGTTGGCATTGGTGGAGAGGTAGTAAATGAACAGAGTATGGGTATCCCCTCCCTCCCTGCACAGCCAGTCCTTTCATCATAGCAAGCTGTATTTCACACTCAATCTGTGATTCTATTCCTGACTGCCACTCCGTCCTCTCAGGTTTGGGAACAGATTTTGGGAACAGAGAATGTGCTCCCTGCAGGGACTGAGGCAAGGCTGGTTGGCCTCCCGTACCCCTGCTCCTCCTGCTTGCCTGCCTTAAACACAAGCATAATAATAACCGCCTTGCATCACCCATCCACAACCTTCCTCAGGTACCATGTTTCTTCAGAGGTGACAGACAACTGCCCCAATCACTTGGACTAATATTTTGTGTGCCCTCCAGCAAATCCCATTGTGCCATCACACAGCCCTGTGCTGCCTGTGCACAGCGCATGTCACTGCGCTTCCATGGCTCCTCTCTCCCTCCTACCCCCATGGGGCTCTGGGAGGAGGCAAAACAGGCACTGGGAACTATGGGCTTTCTGGTGTCATCTGCTGTTGGGTGTCTGCCAGCCACCAGCACAGAGATTCCCGAGCAGGGATGGCAGGGTGAGCGCATGGACCCACCACAGCAGCTCTCCCATGCTCTCTCTTCTGCCTGGCACCAGGAACCTCCGCAGGCTCAGCTCCAGCTTCTTTACTGGAACTCTACACAGTGTGGCAGATGCACTTTCTTCTTCTTCGTTATAACACATTTCTTTCTTCAGTACCACTATTATAGGCCCTTAATGGAACTAATCAGTATTAAACCCAATTAACTTCTTCAATAATTCAGCCTCTTGCCATTTAGTAACCTAACAGTGGATTGTATATATTGATAATATTAGAGGTTACTCAGTATAAAACCTATTCATAATGTTCAGTGTTCCACAGTCAGAGCTTCACGTAACCTCCCTGAGCACATTAGGTGAGCTGAACTCTCAATCGCATCTCTTAGAACCCTGGCACATCCAAGGCACAGGGCATACAATTGCCCCAAAGTACCATGATGTTTTTCAGTTACCAGAGATGTACTTCTAAAACCATGGAACACACCTTTCCCATTCATTCCCTGCTCTGCAACCCACATCCAGGGCTTCTTGAATGTTCATTAGCATGCTAATCTCAGCTGCAAAGGTGGAATGTGTTCTGTTTGGGTGTTTTAACAGTTTTTCATCTGCAGCAGAAAGAGGCTGGCACTTTGCAGTTGTTTACAAGACATCAGGTTTTACATAGCTCCAGGGATAAAAACACTGAACCCAAAGCACACATAAAATGCATCAGCCATTGGAAAGTACACCACAAAAGCTTCAGAAACTATGCAGAAGTTGTAGTGTGCAGCACAGATGCTTTTTGAAAGCACACCTCAGAGTTAACATCATTTGTGCAGGCAGAGGCTCGAGAATCATCAGTATTTCTTTCCAAAAGACATTACATAGTTGAAAATCAAATTATTAACATGGGCAAATCCTTTTGCCTAAGCCAAGCTCAATCCACACGAGTCAACTACAAAGAGCTGTTTGGTGGCTCAGGCAGTTGAAGGGGTAGCTGAATGTGTTTCCTATCTAGTTTTACTTCTCGCTAATCAAACACCTTAGATATGCACTTGGCTCCTATGCCAAAGCAGGCTCTGCGTGGCTCTGGGGTATTTGTATTGTTATTCCAAGGCAGCATTCTCGAATCACAGATTTCAGATGACTTTTGCCATTTCTTATATAGACTTTCAGTCTTCCCAGAAACAAAGAATTTCCATGGAAACACACCCCCCCGAGATCCACGTGACTTTGCTCTGAGCTGGTATATAAGGACTTGGCTGCTCTGGCCCTTCTCTGCAGAACAGAGTAATTGGTTCAGTCATTACTGAACCTGCTTCTTATCATTTATGCCTCTACTGAATGTGGACTAATTACACAATGGGGTCATCTTCATAGACATTATACTTGAAACAATAGCTAAAAAAAATAGAAAGCTAAGCCATTTCATTTAAACATTTTCACTCTGTATTGTCGCACTTGATGCAAACCTCCCTCTGCCTGTGTTTTGGTCTAACGGGCTGCAGGCTGTTAAGTGATGGAGAAGCACACCCATTGCTCATGCAGCCTTCCTCCTCGCTGATGCTGCTGTTCATAGCCAGGAGGTCTGGAAAAGTGTGAGGAAGGCAGGTGAGAGGAGACAGGCATCGCGAGGGAAAGGAAGGTAAGGAGAAAGAAACAGGAAAGCTTCAGCCGAGATGACCCTGTTGCTGCAGGAACATGCAACTGCTCCCACAGGCCTGACTTCATCTCCCTTCTGAGCAAAAGCCCAGCCCTCAGGACAGACCGCATTTAAGTTGTTTATTCCTCTGCATTTTTGTTTCCAAAAAGAACACATTTAATTAGGAAGGGAAAATAACACAAAAACCTTGCACCATCTTCCTCCTGCAGTGGGTACATTGTGACAGCATGTTCCCAGTGCTGGGGCAGAGGCCAGGCAGCCCTTCACCTCCACAGCATTGCAGGGCCCTTCCACACAAACTCTGCCATTGATGGTCCTCAACTTTTGATGTGCTCACATCCTGAGTTTTCAGAAGGACTGTGATCCTATCCCCCCCTACAAGGATCTACAGACCACAAATAGCAGCTCTGACAAACCCTTAGCTACTTCTAAGCCTAAAAACCCAATAACTCAGCACAGCAAAAGTAAAACAGAGGGAGAGCTGTCACTCCTGGAAGTCATACTTTGATTTTTCCAACTGCATCAGAGGAATATGATTTTTTTTCTTTTTTAATAATAACTTTTCAGGCAATAAAAAGAAAGCAAAAGCATCACCCAGGCAAAGGAGTATTCCCTAGATGAGATGAACATTATGGCACACAGCCATTAAGTATCACAACATGCAAGCAAAGGCTGTACCAGACTGAGCACTGGAGAAGGACGACTCCAGATGCCCATTTGACCTTTCCTTTCTAACAATCTCAGCAAGCAACACTTTTCTCTAAACCATTTCTCCCTTTTGTCTCAACCTGGAAATGCTTTTCTTCTGCAGGCAGAACAAACCTTTTATTAAGTCTCCATAATCCAACCATATAAGATTATATTATAAGTAATATTTTTTGTAAAGGTTCTGCATGAAATTGAGTTTCTTCATTAACCATGTTACAAAGTTCAGGTGACCCTAAATTATTCTTATTACTGCATTTAAAAAGGACACTTGATATCTAAAGAAAAAACCCCTCTCATTTTACTCATGACTAACAATATTTTCCCATCTGTTGAAAAGTTGCTAAAGCTCCTAAATTCCTCATTGGGCGCAGTAACGCGAGGTCAGAGCCTCAATTTATTTTAAGGGAGAAGATCCAAACAGATTTTCTTTTTTTCATCAGTGAAATTCACATAGCTCGCTGAAATGTTCTGACCAAACAAGGCCCACATTTACCAACAAAGGTACTCTAAAAAAGCAGCATTTTTTTTCCAAGCAGTCAGCCATTCTTATACAGAGCAATATAATGTTTAACTCGAGTTTCTGACATTAGAATGTTTCAGGAACTTCTTTTTTTTTCCTCATGTATTGCATTTGAAAACTGAAAACAAATTTTAATGAGGACAAAATATTGCATAATGTAGTTTTTAGAAAGGCGGAGACACGTCCCTAATAGTCTCTGTGGCTCCTGAATACAAGCCTTGCCAAGGAGATTCCTCCCAGGAGCAGCAGAGACTCAGTGCTGTGGTGCAGGAGACAGGAGGGGACCCAGCTTCTGTCATTCCGGGCCCCCTTTAAGAGTTTCTTTCCCTGCCCATCCAGCCTCCCCCAGGCCCAGCCAGGCAGCTCCACCGGTCTCCACCGGGAACGCTGAGCTCAGCTTTGCATGCTTCTGCCCCAGGTGCTGCCAAGGGCTCTATATACCATGGGCTGCAGCGTGGGCTATGCTGGCAGATGATGCTATTCCCAGGTTCCTGCCTGAGGCTACAGCACAGTCTCTGCAGAGGCATTTGCCTCTCTTCCACTGATGCTGGTCTCTGCTGTCAGTCAGCTGCCATTCAAACCCAGCAGGCCTCAGAAATCACCACAAATCCAGCCACACAAAGCCACCAGGAACCAGTTAACCCATCACATTGCCCTCTCACAGTATTTAACATCCTGGAAAAGACACCATCGGGTCTGCAGGACACCATCCTCAGCTTGCAAAACCCACAGTTCCTCCCACTCTTCCCAGCAGTGTATAGAGTTCACATGCCCTAGACATGCTTTGGACATACGCAGTCCATATCTAGACTATATTGACTATATTTCTTTTTGTATCATAGGATAAGAAATACAGATGACTTGAGGCCCTCCTCCAAGAGAGCAACTCTCTGCTGTGCCCTTGAAAGTCAGGTGTCTCCTCCCTATTCCTTATCTCTGTATTTTATTCCCACCTATTGCAAGTGATTCCTGCTGAAGGAGTTTATGAAGGTTCTCCCTTCTGCCCCTCTCAGATACCATTGAGGGAAGGCTGCCAGTTTCCCCTAGTGCTGAGGCTCCCACTTAGTGTCAGTCAGGACAAGAGATGAATTTCTACACTGCTATGGGGTGCCACAGGCACTGAGTGCTGAGACTGCTCTACCTTCCGTACCCGAGAAACATCCCCCAGGGCAGAGATTATGGAGGTGCGACTTCCAACTCCACAAATCATTATGAAATTGCCCATTTAGTTTTTTTTCTTGGGATTAGAGCCAGGAAATAATGTGACAGAAAAATTGTGGGTGCCAAAATCCTTCCTGCTGCCCCATTCTTCTCTATGGCTGCAGGAGGTGCCCTGTTGAAATAGTCCTGATGCCTCAGCGCATGGCATTATGTGACAGCCTTCAGTTACAGGCTGCCTAAATGCAGGCTGGGCAGGTGAGGTTGACTGCCCTCCCTCCCCCTCGGGAAAGCAGCTTGCCAATAAACTCAATTCCCCCTTTCCTGAAAGTAAAGGGAAAGTCCTGCTTTCCTGCTAAGCCAAACGTGGCAGTGCAGGTGTGTCAGCATTTAGAAGCAGACGCAGGCAATCAAAGTAACAGGGTTAACACCAAGAGCAGGCAAATGGGCAACTCTCCTGCCAAGTGTCCAGATGGGTTCTTCAAGGAGACATGTTCAAACATGTACAGTAACTGTGAACCACTGAAGTGCGCGTGTTCTCCATGCAACTAACATACCCATTACAACGGAGTTTGCAAAATTCTTCCCTCTTTTGAGGACTACTCAGAAAGAAAGAGCTGAGAGGACACACATGGAAGTGCAGAAGTAGGCATCTCGGCAACACCTCCAGGAGAGACAGGAGGAACTTCAATCCAGAGCTGCAGTGCATGTGGGAGCAAAAGGCATCGTGTCTGGGGACTCCAAGTGGTGGGACTGTTACTTCAACTTCCCTCTTTCTTAGCTATTGGGTGTGGTAAAGGGAGTAGAAGTTAAACACAGCAACGACAGAAAACCTATCCACAGACGTTCGCTTTGCTATACAGAAAAGGCCATATCGTCACGCTGTCAAATCCCTTCAGGCTTCTAATCCTGCCATGGACATTAGAATCAGAAATGGCAAAGCTGGATTCTTGGCTGGGAATGAAAACGGCTCTGGGAATTTACTGACATTACTGCCAGTGGGGTGAGCTAGCAGAAAGCCATGTCTGAATGCTGTCAGTGCCTCCTCTTCATTAGGAACC
Organism: Pezoporus wallicus; assembly: GCF_028554395.1. Taxonomy (NCBI): domain Eukaryota; kingdom Metazoa; phylum Chordata; class Aves; order Psittaciformes; family Psittacidae; genus Pezoporus; species Pezoporus wallicus. The sequence goes on from NW_026639584.1 coordinate 1,472,018, forward strand.
ACAGAAAGGGGTTTGCCCTAAGCAAAGGCAAGCGGCAGAGTTAAGCATTGACTTTGCATGGATTTGTGTTTCCCACAGGTGAGCAATAAACAACCAGGGAGGTCTGAGCTCATCATATCCGAAATTCCAGTGACATGCTCCATCCTAGACTGTGACGTTTTCAACTGGCATCACAATATACAGTGGATTTTAAAATGAAATTAATTTACTACAAACCCATGTATTGCTGCCAGCTGAGCCCTTTCTGCTCACATGTATGCACTGTTTCTGATTTATAACATCACCCACTGTTTTTCTGACTGACATCTCACGTGTGCTGCCTGCAGGGAGGCAGCGGAGGAGGCTGCAGAAGCCTTCAGCTGGGAGCAGAGGATGTGCACTGCCCAACTTAGGGCATGCAGGAGTTAGAGATGGGCACAATGAGAAACACTGAATAAGCTCAAGCCGCCATTCCCTGAATGGCACCCCGTGCAATAAATACTGTAATCATGTCACTGAAGGCTGTGTCATAATGCAGGCTCACCAGGGAGGGAAATAGTACTGCACAAACACCATTAATTCTGGCCTCCTCCTTCACAGCACTTGACATAGTTTAAAAAAAAAGTGAAACAAAAAATTCTTCTTTTCCTAAAGGAGGAAGAAGTCCCTTCCTGTGTTAAGTGAGCAGGATCCGCACACCACAGCACACATCTCTATCGTCTGGGCTGAAGGGCAGACTGTGGAAGCAGACACGTAGTTATGCTCCTGCGGACCAGCTGTGCGGCTTAAACATGTTTGAACAGCTCCATTTTACATACAGAACAGAGGGGGAGCCAGACACGGGATTTTTCCTGAGAAAGAAGGATACCCACAGAGGTTATCTTCAGCCTAACAAGGCGACTGGCTCTCTGCACCACCCTCCCTGCAGCCTGTGGTCAGACCTGGCCCCGGAGGGTGATTCACTGCAGCTGAATTAGGGTCCTGCTCTCAGTCCTTCTCCAGAGGGGTTGCTCAGCCTCTGCTCCCTTTACAGTGGGTGGCCCTTGGAGAGATAAGCCTCACCAGGCTGAAGTCAGCCTTTGCGAATACCCTCCTGGATCTGAGCAGCACCGAGTTGTACCGGTCTCTGAAAGTAATCCCTGCTGGCAGCGCATTCATTGTATCATGCTGGCAGGGAGCAGGGCGTTATTGCTTTCCTTATCAATGGAAACTGTCATATCTCATCAGTTCTTTGCTGTGGCAGGACCTTCAGACAAAGGCAGCTGCTGGTTCCAGTGTATGGCACGTAGACAGGCTTTCTCTTGTTGACCAAAACACACTCCTCACTACCCATTTCTGATGATGAAAACTTTCTTCCCAGACATGACAATGCTCACATAAGCCTCCAGTTTTGAGCTTGCCTGCTTTTAAGCCACATGAAAAGGTGAAAGACGTTCTTAGCTTGAAGGTCTCCAGAGACCAGAAACATGTTTCAATTATTTCTGCCCTAAAGAACATCCAAAGAACCACCGCCACCACCCCTTGTCCTGTGCCCTACAGTGGCTAATGAAAAGAACAAGTAATGCAAGCAGATGTGTGCAGCGACTGCTTGCATGAGGTTGGGTGTGTTCAGTGAATTCAGGCAGACAATGTGCCACTCATTTCAATCACTTGACATTCGTGTGTTGTTACAACCTTTACTTCAATTTGACCAGCAGACTGATTTCCCAGCCACCACCCCTCTGCTTAGCCAGGCAGTGCTGGAAATCAGTAGTTACATCCATATTAAACCTAGGTTTATACGAGGACAACAGAAACTTCAGAACTGTACTGCAAGTATTTGATACTCTCACATCAGGAATTGAGTTGGCTTCCAAGAGGCTGCTTGTTTGAGCTGCTCCTTTCAGAAGAGCCAAAGAATGTCATTTGGCAGCAAAAGGTATGAAACACTGTTTTGTTAGGAAAGTTAATGATAGTTTGCAGGCACTTACTCATTTGTATGCCCCCAAACAAGTCACAGAGATTAAAATACCTTTATGAAACTGTTAAAAATCCCATAGGCATCCCACACCAACAGCTTCTAAAAATTCAAAGAGGTACCACACTCCAGGCAGCAAAATATGTATTTCAAACTCAAACATTCTAGTCCTGTACTGCTCATAGAAAAGGCAGTGAGGTTTATTATGGTTTATTAGGGAGCAGACCCAGCATGCAACCAGAGTTTCAAAGAAGAAAAAGCCCCTTCCTCCTGGGCAAATGTTAAACCCCATGAGAGGCTCCACAGTCTGTATTTAAAGATCAGCCCTGGGCATAGATGCCTGGAGTTGGGGCTCCAAGGGTTTCAGATGACCTTCCACCCTTGCAGATGACACAGGAAGCAGCAGCACTGCCATCACCATATGTACAGAGAACTGACAGGAGAAGTTCTGGTGGGCAATGCCTTATCACCCACCTGAAGTTCCCCACACAGAGAGATCTATGTTAACTATAACTAAGAGGACACTGCTAGAACAATGCATATATACCTGGACCAAACATACCATATATTTTTTTAATAAAAGAGAAAACATCCCTTAAATCTAAAGGATTAAATGACTCCGGGGCAGGGCTGTGCCTGTGCAGATGAAGTAAATCATTACTAGTGAAGGAAGAGCTGGAGGGCTGTTTAACTTAGCTGGGCTATGGAATAATCGAATACATAACCTTTACCTAACTGCTTTCGGCAGGTTCCAGCTTCCAGCAATTTTTGACAAGGGAAGCTGACAAAGAGCCTTACACCAGGCTCTGGATCTGCAGCTCCACAAAGTACTGTCCTCATTGCCCTTGCCAAGTGCCATCCTGGTGTGTCTGCAGTGTAGAGCCCCTCTGACAGGTAGGGCTGTAGCATTACTGTCACTGTGTGCCTCAGCCACAACCATCAACACAACTTCTGACAGCATTCATCTTCCTCTCTCACTTACAGTGTGATTTCTCTTGTCAATGAAAGAGCAGAGATGACATCTCCAGATACCAGAGCTGATTGTTCATAGCCCCTCACAGGCCTTTCCTTTGTTACTAGCATGAACAAGCAAAAGGTAAGATAGGTTGGATGGGAAAAAAGGAGGAAGTTGCATTTGCTCTTTTAAATTCACCTGTCATCGTTACTGCATGAATAAATAACAGATGTAGAAATTACCTTTTGGGATTTTCTAGCACCATTTAATCTGTCACTCCAGGAAAGTCACAGATCTCTCCTGAAGCTCACTTTATTTACTCGTATTCAATGACTGTTACAAAAAGGGACTCTTCAGGGGCATGTCATCTCATGGCATAACTTAGCTCAGTTATTACTGCATACACGTAACTGGCTTGTTTCTTCCCTTAATTTCACATTAAGACTTGCCCAGCTCTTTCATTCAGGAGGTAATGTTTAAGACGAGAATTTTCTGAGCTCAAGACTTCCTCACAGGTATAATTGTCACATTGCTGCTTTACCAAGTGTAAAAAAACTCAGCAAAAATTAATGTTGGAACATGAGGAACATTGCATAACCTGAACGCTTGGCATCTTATTACTGAGAAAACCTAAGAAAATCCAGAAACAAAGCTAAAAGGGAAATAATAGGCAATGAATCCCGAGCTAGCAGGGTACCAAGCATGCTTGTAGACACACTATACAACATGCAGTGACACTGGTGTTACCAGGCTGGTTAATTGACCCCACAATTACTGGTAAATGAAAGACTTCTAGCATTTCAGTCTGCTGCAGTATAAGATATTTCCTCTCATTTCTCCTCTTGCAATTCCCACAGCAACAAAGAAGCAGCAAAACCTCATAAATTTAGGCTGACTTTCCATGCACGCACACATCCCCATACCAAACCATGGCCAGCATTTCCAAAAGGGGATGAGCAGTGGGGCTTGTTTGAGACACCGAGTCACATTACATAAAGACTGGTAAGGCGGATAAACCTAAGAGTATCATGTTTGTCAGGTGAGGAGCAGGTATGGGGAGCCCAGCACCATGGGCAGGTGTGGGTCTCTGTGTGTCCCCAGGGTGGCCCGACTGCATGCAAAGGAATGAACAAATGTTGCCTTACCTACAAACCATCAACCTGTTTCCCTTCTAGAAGAGCAAGATGATGATGATAAATCAGGTAGTTTGTCCCCTCTCACTGCACTACTTGTTTCATTAGCAGCACCGGCTCTCGTGAAGGCAGAAACTCCTTCTGCAACATGCACTCACTGAGTTTTTATTCTAAACTTATCCCTCCCCCCAAGCTAACTGCCAATGAGTAGGGAAAAAAGTCTGCATGAAACATAAAAGCAGCTCATCAGAACCTTTCTTTTAGAAGAACAAAGTGCTGAAGTCCATCCAGAAGGCAGGAGCCACTTCTCCAAAACAGTGACCATCAGAGGTGAGGGCACAGTTAATTATTCAGCAGAGGCTTGTGATAACCTCCAGATGGATGCTGACCACTTCAGGCAGCTCCCAGCATGCTGTTCATCAAACGTTCAGCTCATCTGACCTCAATTACTACAGCTCTCTTATAAGTCACTTCTGAGAAACTACTCCAAAGTTTTGGTGGAGCTGTGAGCAAAGGGCTGTAATAATAAAAGTTCAGACTTACATAATGCTCTGCATAGCCAAAGTGACCTGACCAAGTCAGGAAAACCATTTCAGAATGCACTCAACCGTTCAGGCAAAGGTTTGAGCATCTCTGCAACTCCTGTGTTGACACAAGAGGTCCTGCTTTCTGTTTGTGGCACCTGCATGTGCAAATAATATGGAAAAAAAAAAACTTAATATGACTTGGGATGCAAAAAAACACATTAATGTTGTACTTCAGAAAAACCTGCTCCACTATGGCCGGATCTTTTGGTTTAGAGTATGAGCTTTGTCAAAAATGAATGCTAAAATACATGAAGAAAGACAATCTGTTGCTGAAATCAGCCATCTTCTAGAAAAGCAGTTTTTCCTCTTTGCTTTATTTATGAACCAAAAAGAGAGATCTGCAAATACTGATGAGAGAGTGCCTGTACAACATTACAGATGTCACTAAACTTTACATAACTCGCACAACTAAACCAACAGTTTGGCCACCTGCCACAAGACCTGTAACACCATCACAGCAGCAATTCACTACCGCCTCCCCACCTGCTGACTTGCATCATCTGCTCACACCATCTTGAGCATCCAAAGCTAGTCTAATAGGCAAAATGCAACACTGGCAGGTTTGATTCTGATACAGGAATAAGAGCCCCGCTTCCTCTAAATAGCATTGAAACTGGTATTATGACATTGCCAGGGATAGAGCATTCACAGTTCCCTTGAGCACCGTGTTCCAGGGCTTCACCACCCTCACAGTAAAGAACTTCTTTATATCTAACCTGAATGTCCCCTGTTTAAGTTTTAACCCATTACCCCTTGTCCTATTGCTACAGTCCCTGAGGAAGAATCCCTCTTCAGCATCCTTGTAGCCCCCTTCAGAAACTGGAAGGCTGCTACAAGGTCACCAGGCCACTTCTCTCAGCCTGTATCCAGAGCAGAGGAGCTCCAGCCCCTGATCATCCTTGTGGCCTCCTCTGGACTTGCTCCAACAGTTCCATGTCCTTCTTATATTGAGGACACCAGAACTGCACACACAGTGCTGCAAGTGGGATCTCATGAGAGCAGAGTAGAGGGGCAGGATCACCTCTGACCTGCTGGTCACACTTGTTTTTCTGCAGCCCAGGACACAGGCTTTTGGGGAAGTGGTGGAAGTTCCTCATCGCCATCATGCTCCTCTCACTCCACTCTGGTGGGGTTTCAGCTCCAGCTCAGCATGCCTCAGACCATGCAGGGTAAGGGCTAAACCAGCCAGCAGGCAGCAGTGCCACCGGGGTGAGAGCCCAGCAGCCATGCAGACAGCACAGCTCTGCTCAGAGCTTCGGAAATCATTTATTTTTGCAGTTTAATGGAAAAGAGTAAGATACCATTACTGCAAGAGATGTGAGCAAGTGATGTGAAGCTGCATTCAGTGAGCTATGTCATCTTTTGTAGCCCTAAAGATAATACAGAATTTGTGTGTTACTACTAGAGAAGAAGACGTGATAAGGGTGATGCTGCTCTGTCCACTCAGCTATCAGAAAAGACTTAGACAAAAGCCTGTATTCTAGAGGCTTGGAGCAGAAATGCTGGAGTACTGCTGGGAAGGTGCAGTGCTGCCAGGATGCAGCTGATACCCACCAGCACAGCCAGTGTCCTAGACTGCCCAGACACTCACTCACTCAGAACCCCATAAGTACAGCCCCTGCACCCCAACCGGCCACCAGCCCAGTGCTCCTACCCCACTGCTGCTGAGCACACTGGAGAGACCCGTTTCACAAGGGTGCTGGTGTGTGCAGACTCTTGTTATTTATGGGATCCTCGGTAACTTGTCACAGCACACTGATGCTGCTTCTGCTCCTGCCCCATCAGACCACACATTATTAGTGCTTTCAGTTGTAATGGTGAAACGAAAGAGTCAACTTCCATAGCAGAAACTGGTGTTTACCCCTCTTGCAGTCAGCCTTCAGAGGAGATTCCCTACAGGTGAACTCTAAAGTTTCAACAGATCCTGGGAGAGCAGCACATTTTTAATTGAAACCCCATGAAACTTGAAGTTTAAACTAATCAGTTTGATTAATAGAACCCCAGAAGGTTTGTGTTGGAAGGGACCTTAAAGCTCATCTGGTTCCAACCCACTGCCACAGGCAGGGACACCTTCCACTACAGCAGGTAGCTCCAAGCCCCGTCCAACCTGGCCTTGAAATTCCCCAGTTTCAGCTAAGTTCTGTTTTGAAGTGCAGGTGAAATCTCAAACCAACACTTAGGGGCTTGAGCCACAGAAAGAAAAATTAGTATTTTGAGAGCAGTTCCCACTATCACCAAGAGTTGCTGGTTTGGCACCATCCAGGGTCTCCCCGTACTGCTGAAGTAAACTGTTCTGGGGTCAGCAGTAGCAGTCATTTTTCTCCTTCTTGGTAGCTGGTGCAGTGCTGTGTTTTGACTTTCGGCCTGGGAACAGAGCTGATAACACCGATGTTTTGGTTTGGCCAAGGACTTTGTGAGCCTCATGCTCTGCCAGGGAGGAGGGGAAGCTGGGAGGAAGCAGAGACAGGACACCTGACCCAAACTGACCAAAGAGGTATTCCATACCACAGCACGTCATGCCCAGGATGTAACTGGGAGTTACCCAGAAGGGCTGGGACTGCAGGATTGGAGGAGGTATCAGTTGGTGCTTGGTCGGGGTGGGGGGGGCGAGGTATTGGTCGGCTGGTGCTGAGGTGTTGTATTCTCTTCCCTTGTTATTTCCTTTATCATTATTATCATTGGTGGTAGCAGCAGTGATTTGTGTTATACCTTAGTTACTAAACTGTTCTTATCTCAACCTGCGGGAGTTGCATTCTTTTCGATTCTCCTCTCTGTCCCTCCAGGAGCAGGGGGAGGGCAAGAAGAGGGGGAAGTGAGTGAACAAGCTGTCTCTCTGGTTTCAAACCACGACAGAAACTCATATTACTTTCTAGTTTTTGGATATGTTTTAATACTTGTAACTTCTGACACTTACTATTAGCATCCTCCTCACAGCCCTGAGATGGTGAGCATGAGCTGCACCATGTGGTTCACCATAGAGGGACAAGAAAATTGTGTTTCTTCTCAGATAAGTCCCTGATATGCACACCCTGGTGAACTGGCAATTGCCACATTGCTCAGGTAGGAAGCAAAGATAGGGAGAAAGAGAGGAGGATATCCTAGAGGTTAAAAAGCAGAAGAGGAAGCAAAAAGCAGCAATCCAAGATGCTATATAAGATACTATGATACTATATATATAAGATACTATATATATAAGATACCATGCAAATCTGAACAGTATATTTGAGAAAGTGTATCTCACTTTTCATTTTGGTGTTGAAACAAGCTGGACTGACTCTCCAAAAACTGTTTGCATTTACACCGATGCTATTTTCCATCCCAAAAGACAGATTGTTCAGTCCCAGCCTATGTCAAGCAGCACGATTACACAAGGAATGTAATTTTTCCTATTTAAAGCCAACACAGTTTAACCAGCAGCAAGTACTGCTATCCTAGTGTAAGGCTTAATGCAGTTGAGCTCAACAGTCTCTTACATGAGAACAGATATACTTCCACAAATGTGGCTACACCGATATCATTGCATCTAATGATATTTCACTGACTCACGCTGGAAGAAAGTTAAAGCAGCACAATTTTGATGCCTCCAGGTGAGGTTATGCTGGCAAGGGAGAAGCAGGAGCAATAACTGAGTTTTGGTCAGCTTAACTGATATGGTCAGTAGTATCAGCAGCCCTTTGAACATCCACAGAAAGGCTGGTCAAAAAGCCAGTCCTCTTCAAAACGGTGCTGGTGGCGTGACCTCATCCAGCTGCCACCAACCGCAGCTGAGCTGAGGAATTACCACCAAACAGGTTCTCATTTCCAATATGAAGTGAAGGAAATGCAACCAAAGGAGACAAATGTCTAGGCCAAGATATCATCTGTAGGGCAGAGGTGGCATCTGAGATCTGTCATTTCCAGCACCACAGACTAGAACTGGACACAGCACCAACTACAAAACAAACTGCAGTTTCTGCCATTAAAACACATCACCATAGCTGGCTTCTCTGAGAAAGCTGAGCTGCCTTCAAACGGCTGCCTCAGTGTTTTGTGGTTTAGCTCTCACCCCTACCATATACACCAAGGAGAAAAGCTGCAGCAGGTTAAAGATTTAACCTTAAGAACAGAAAAAATACACCCAAACCCCATACTGTTTCCAGCCTGTGACATTTGATTAGTCAGTTCTTTTGGCTGTTGTACGTTGGTGTGACATCATTAGTTTCAGAGCTCATCTTTCCCAGTTAAGAATATGACCATATGATCTGAAAATGATGACTTTTCACCATCTGCTAAATGTCTCTATTTCTACCTGTAACTATACCAAGAATAGGAGTATTTTCCACTTGGGAGGGTACTGAGAACAGACTGATATTCATCAGCATGCCACAACAATTGCTTAGAAACAAGTTCCTCCACTTTGATTTCCCACTGCCAGACTAACAGGTATCTGCCATGTCAGCCTTTCTCTCTACCTCGACCGCTGACCTGACTGAACACCATCACTGCTGCTCATCATCACTTTTTCCCCCACTTCTTGAAACGTTCACTGATGATTATCCCAAAGAGACTGAGAATCAATTTCTCAACCTGATAAGGAAGCACAACTTGTCCTGCTTCCCAGAACTCTCTCTGAGCCTTACTCAGGGGCTTACCCAGGCCCAAGGGTACTCAGACTTGCCCAGGACCACTCTGTGATTTCCAGAGCAAGCCAGATGACTTGAGGAGGTTGGTGGCTTAGGTGACGAGAACATCCATCCCCACAGCTCACACACTATCACTGTCATCAATACCTTCCCCCTTACACTTAGCTGGTAATACTTTTTCAGTTTAGACTTTGATATCTTACACTGCAAACTTACTCTTTCATGTACCCATCACACTTCACTTCAAAACAAGGTTGTGATTTTCATGCCATCATTGCTGAAGCCTGCCCTGTGAGCTACTGAATGGTGCTTGCTTCTTGAAGGATGCTGGGTTTCACATCTCAGCTGCAACAGCAACACTCTATAAGCATCAGGTCCTTTGTTTTCAGAGATTTAGAAGCAAGTTACATCATCACCTTAGTGCTGCAGAAAGGTTATAGAGCAGGAAGGACAGGACTGAACCAGATCTCATGAAATAAGCAACATTAAAAAAACATCAAGACAGCTGAGTGGTGTTTTATTTCTAATCTCAGTCCTTGTCGAGATAACTTATTGAGCTATTTAAAATAGCTCACCATCAAATTCTGCATTAATCTCCTAACCTTGCTGCTCTCCAGAGGATTATAGAATTCATAATTATGGCTATAGAAACCAAACCTGTAGATACAGAATTTCAAAAGGCCTGGATAATTGTGTAACTATAACTAGTTATGCAAGATGAGATAACGAGGTCAACAAAGCATCGTGCTTCAAGGCACCCATTAGAAGGGTCAGGAAGGAATTACAGTCTCTGTACAGCTCTGCAAACCTGGCTATGTTTTTTAGTCTGGAACAGAAGAGCCTGTCTTCTGCAGGAGAAACAATGAGAGTTTGCTGCTCCTACCTGCTATTCTTTTGAGTCAAATAACCCTGAAATCCCATTGGGTTTGGGAGGCAACACATCAGAAGGAGATGAGATCCCCAGCTGGTGAACTCCTTTTAACTCGAGTTTAATATTACTTTCCAGTTAGCTGCTGTAAGTCATCCCACTAAGGACTGCCAGGTATCATCTAAGGTTTTCTTTCAGCTTCCGTAAAGTCCATCCCATGGAGATTTCCTGCTCCCCACAACATTGTGTTGATGGCTGTGATCACGCCGATAGCTTTTCAGCTCTGTGCCTGGGAACGGTAAAATGAGTATGATCTGAGTGCCTCGGCCAGGCAGAGCCCCTACTGGGCTGGGGGCATGTGCACTTGCACTTGGGGACTGCAGCCACGTCCAGAGGCGGAATGCTGATTTTTATAAATATATACATATGTATGTATATGTGCATGCATGTATATATAAACCACACACACTTCCATGTACTTTGCCTTTTTTTCCTCCCTTACTTTAACTTCACACAAGTCATATGCTGAGAATACTTTGGTCACGACATAGTTTTGTGAATAAGGCTTCAGACAGACGTCAAGGACATCTTTCTTGGAGCAAACACCTACATAAGGCATGATTTTACACAGATAATAAGTGACAGATGACAGTGAGCCAAACCATGTGTTTACTGGCAGACTCGCTTCCCAGCCCATCTACCTGGCATGAGGGGTATTAAGTCAGCTCTGGCTCTTGCAAGTGCTACCTAAACGTGAAGGATTTTGGGAATAACCATAGGAGGCATGTAGCAGCCTATCCCGCTGTGCTAGAACAGACTGAAAATGATCAAGGCTTTCCATGAAAGAATACTAAACCAGCCTTTGTTTGAAAAGCAGAACTGCCTAACAATTGGGCACATTTTATAGAACAAAATTACTTGTCTGTCTCTTCCTTCCACTGAGGAAGAAGCAAGCAGGCAAACAAGGGAAAAAACAGGACAGGAAAAAGACACCAAGAAAGGCCAAAACTCAGATGTTTATGTTTGGTCAGACATGGATCTTCCTCACGGAAGATTTTATTAGCTTTGAAAAATGCCTTTGAGAGGAGAGAGGAAGGAGAGAGAAGCAGCAGCTTTTTCTGACCTGCTCTATGAAAAATGAACTCTTCCGTGCACAGAAAAGCCCCTCCAGCTTGCAATGCTGCTGCTCCCCTGCGATGAGACACACCCCCCCATGTCAAAATTTGCTAAACTAGAGCCTTTCCTCAGCGCAACATTCCTGCAAAGGTGCAAAACCCTTTGTACCGCACAGGAGTGCAAGTGTGTCCTGAACACAGACCTGCGTTTGCAGTCCCCTGGGACTCATCCAGCACCATGTCACTTCCCCATGACAGGCAGTAGAACGGGCCAGCACTACTCAGGTCTGTGAGCTTAACCTCTTCCCAGCTGACATCGTTCATGCCCTGCCCGCAAAAACTCAGACCTACCATTACAAAGTTATCATTTGCAGTTTGGTTGCTTTCCCCCCCTCAGCCCTGCATCAGTGTCTTCTCTTAAGCGTTTCCTCTGGTGGCGGTGACAGGAGGAGCTGGCACTTGCTATGGAGCAGGAGCCAGCTCTGCTCCCCGCTGCTCCCGTGCTGTGCCACGCCAAGCCAGGAGAAGCCCATTGCCTGTGCTGAGCGGCAGGGGTCCCGAGCGCCCCTCGCCACCCCCGAGCCGGCAGGAGCCGCAGAGGGGGCAGGCCCTGCGCATCACAAGGCAGCTATTCATCAACTTCCATGCTCCAGCTACGGGCTGGCAAAAGCCTTCTCTTTTCCAGTCCAGTTAGTGGCTATAATACTGAAGCTCAATGGACTGCTCCTTGTTTGCCTTGCTTCCTAGGAAAGCAGAGGCTCTCCCAGGATGGCTGGAGTATTGCACACAGCTGCTGTAGGCTGCAAGAAATGGTGGGGTGCCAGGGAGTCCTCTCAGTGTGGTGCTGCATGCACTGCTGTTCTCTGGGCCTTAGGAACCGGCTCAAAGGAAAGACAAGGGCCTGAAAGATGGTTTCCAACCTCACCACCAGGAAAGGCAACCTCACCTTCAAATCTCTTAGAGGGCAACGAAGAGGCCAAGCCTGCACATGCACATGGCAATGCTCTCAGTCAGATGCACACAGAAAAAAGATGTATTAAACCAAGCAGAAAACCAGAAAACACCACAAGAGTGGCTTTCCTCTATCTATCTATCTATCTATCTATCTATCTATCTATCTATCTATCTATCTATCTATCTATCTATCTATCTATCTAATGTTATGTAGATAGATTAATGGATCTATAACACTATATACACAGATAAAAAGCATTACAGTCAAACTTCTCCAAGGTCAGCCCTCTTGGGCACCTGCAGGCACTTCTATCCCAGCCCGTGTTGACTTTGCTTGGTGTACAAGGCAGCAGCACTTTGTTCAGAGAACATGGGCTGGGTGTTCGCATGTGGGTTGTGGGTGGTCCATAAACTTCTATCAGGCAAGGCAAGCACTTAATATCATTATGGAAAGCAGAGATATTTTATGGTAATATATTTCAATAACAGTAATGTAAGTTTTTAAACATTCACTGGGCAGAAGGCAACAGAACACGTGGTTCCAGCCCTGACAGAAGGGTAGGTCAGGCTAGGTATACATCAGGTGGTGTCACAGCCTGATCCCAGTGACTGCAGATGAAACCACTGTGGGAGGATCCCTCACACTCACTGCGGGACTCACCGGTCAGAGCCCCAGGGCAGCCACTCTTAGCAGGGCCTTCATTTATCCACATGGAAAGTGCTGGTGAGGTAGATCTTTCCCAGCTGTTATCTGTATAGTGATCTGCACTCGTATAATCTATTTATCCATTCTGCTTCAAATCTGAGTACAAAATACAGTGCAGTATCACGATGGGCAGAGAGTATGAACATATCAGTTGTTGTATTAAACAAAAATACTGTTAAGGTAAGGAAAAAGTTTTCAATGCCCAGATGACTAGTTTTTTTAGAGATGGTATTTCACCATCTTTACACTATCTTTCAGAAGCATCATTAAAAGACAATGCCACGTTTTTCTTGCCAATTTGGAACTTCAAAGAGAATATAACAGCAGCAGCAAAATAAAGATTTTGATACCAGTAAGAGCTTTGCCTTCATGGATGTATAATTTAAACTGCCAGACTTCTGGAACATTTCTATACAACACAGACAGTCATTAACAATCCTGTCCCTCAAGACATCTACTAATTTGTTTTATTGCCTTTATATTTTTGTCCCCTTTCATTTTCTGCAATATAATCATAGTTCAGTGACTTCATCTGCAAGGAATCCAGCAACAAAGCTTTGGCTGTAATGATGTACAACAAATGAATCACAATGCCTTAATCACCCAGTTCCCTTTACTGTTGCCTCATTTGAAATCAGAGATTCCCCCACCCCCCACCCCCAATTCAATTATATTTGCTATTGCTTTACAAAAATTAACACAGGTAAAGAATTGAGCATAATTGTCCCTACACTTCCTGAAAAATAAAGCAAAACTAAAAAATAATCACAAGTTACTGCAAAACCAAGCAGTTTTCAGGCATCAAAGCTTTCTGCATCCTCAGAGGAAGAAGAAATGGTCTTGAAGAACTACATGGTTTTCCCACCACATTGTGCTACACAGTACACAAAAGTGACATTCGCCACTGGAGTGACAAACACCAAAGGTGCTGTTACAAAAGAATCATGAGATTGGGATTACAGCAGGGTTTTTTTATTCCCATTTAAGCCTTGCTAATGTCTAACAATACACTCCAGAGCAAGAGGAATCAACATCCTGGATGCAGAACTGCTGCACGCACAGCCAGGCACACATGGCTATAGGGTCTCAGCATCGACTGAGGAATCTTCGTGACAGTAATTTCTTAGCATTTGCATAGAAGAAGCACTTGTGCAGTATTTATTATGGGTTTTCTTATTGTCTTTTGCTGTCATGAGGATGAGAACAGTAATGAAGTTCCCCTGTCCTGTACCTCAGAAATTGCCTCTTCTCCTGAAGAAAACATTCCTGCCTGATAGCTTTGATCTTCCTTGTGAGTCTTTGTGGTTCAGAGCGTGTCCTACACCTTGCTTACTTTGGTATTCTCACAAGATCCCAAGATAAAAGGCCAGCTTCTGTCATACCCTCCCAGACGACTTTCTTCTAGCCTCAAGTGACAGTTGTTAAGCATTTTTAATGGATCTAGTACCCCAGAGACTTTTGTGAGCAAGCAGAGATCTCTCCAGCACTCTGCCCCATCCCAAAGGGGACTGCTCCAGAGGGGGGTTCAACAGGCTGGGCACAACCTGCAAGGCCTGTCAAAGGTTTGAGGGGCGAGAGCCTGGTTCTAGAGTACAACCAAATGCCATACAACAAAATCCCTTGATCTGCTCAAAAGAGAAAATGAGACAAACTGGTGTGTACCTGTTCTGCCTTTGAGATCATCATCTTCAGTTTCAACCAGCCCATTTTCTTAGTTCAGGATTCCAAAAGTAATTTGCACATAAAACTGGGCAAACAGATGTTCCTCCATGTGATCGGAGCACACAAATGATGTTTGTGCATATAAATTACATTTTCCTATCCCCAGAAAACTGACACACTAAAAGGAAAATTATTTCTCTCCAGGCCGGTCAAGAGACATCAAGAATAAATATTTTATCACTCAACTAACTTGAACAACAAAGGAATCTTCCAAAGCTTATCACATTAAAAAGAACCCTTACCTGAATTAGGACCATTGTACTTAAATTGGATGCTGATATACGATTCCTACATTGAGACCACTTGAAAATTTGGCTAAGGAGCTATGGCCATATCCTGATCTTGCTGATGCTTCTGTAAATCCACTGACACCAAAGGATTTTGTCTAGATTTTCACCCAAGGAATGGTGATTCTGCCCCATACTTGTATCAGTTTTGTTGGAAGACACTCCTTGGAGAGGCTGTCTCTCTCATTGAATCATCTATTTGTTTTTTAGGGAAACAGCATAAAATCTCGTCAGAGCAAATTTCAGGGTATTCTCTTCCTGTTTGGAGAGGAAGAGACTTTACAAACAATGATATAATGATTTCCTGTAAGCTCTGTGCAAATATGAAGCTTTCAGATACGGAGGGGTGAGGAAATGGTGTGCTTCTAAAGCAAATGCCCCAGCTTTAATTTTGCAGAAGCAATTAGTTTTAAACTCAAGAACAAGAGAATTTCATTCTTCTCCTAAGAGACAGTAATGCTCTTTCAAATATATGCAGAGGCATTCAGATACTTTATGTCCGCTAGAATAACAATAACTAGTGAATAATGATTTGGAGTTTGTTCTCATTTTCCCCATGGCTTTGACTTTCAGCCCTGGGGGTCTGACTGCATTCCCAAGGCCGGAAGGAAAGTAGTAAGAACTGGTCGGTGCTGAAATTACAAATGCTGCCCAGTTTCTCATTCCACAAACCCATCAATAAGCCCAGCTCCCACAGCTCCACACAGAGCCAGAATTCAAAGCTCTGAACCACATATTGGGAGAATTTCACCTAAAATGCTCAGATTTATGACTAAGCCTTTTATCATTCAAGTTCCTGACAAGAAAAGGTATGATGCTACACAGACTTCCCAGCAAAAGTCAAGCGGGCAGAACCTAAAGAGGAGCAGGAAGGATCTGGGAGAGCCAGACCTGCTGCCCAAGAAGCTTCAAACTGGTGGCACAAGCATCTTAAACCTTACTGGAGTGCAGCAGGATCCAGTCCCCAGCTGGCACAGCAGCAGGGACTTTGTGCTCAGTGCTGAGCACCCCTTCAGAAGCTGCACAAGGACTGGCAGCCCAGTGGGCTAATGCCTTCTTGAATTACAATTCTTAAATCCGCTCTTGGCAAAGTGAATAAAATTGCCATTGCATCTTTGAGAAAATGTTCAGTTTCCCATTCAGATACATCTCAGTAACCCAGGTCTTGCTTCAGCTTTGTAAAAAGGAGCTATTTCTCCAAGGTCTGGATCTCCATGGTCTTTGCTGGCAGTGGCAGCAGTGCAGGCCCTTGCCTGCCCCGTATTTCCAGTCACTGCTGAGGATACCATCTCCCATTGTGAGCAAGTTCACAGGGAAGGACAAGAAATAAGGAACCAAGCGCTGTTCCCACAATGTCCTGACAAGATAACTAGGTGGAGTTGGGGAAGGACACCCCAAAACCAGAAGGGAGTAGCTAGAAACATCCTGACTCCTGCTCATACCTATGGGGGTTGCAAAATGGTGTTTTGCCAAAGATTAACTTGCATGATTCCTACCAACCCTTTCCCCTTCTGCGAGGTTGCCCCAACTGCATGTTGGTGCTCAGACTGACTTGGTTGGATGAAAAATTTACTGCCATAAAGTATAAAAAGAAATACCCATGAAACCAGATAACTGCCCATGGTTTTCCTGTTCTGCTTTTTCCTCATCTATTACAGAATCAACAGAGCACCTTCATCTTCACATTGCATTCAATTCCCAGAAGGTGGATAAGCATTCAGAGCAGCTCAGATGTTAACAACAATTTAAATATGACCTGCTCACTTAGATGACCAGCAGTCTTCCAGATATATAAGGTACATAGGAATCCATTTTCAAAATCTCATCATATAATACTGGTTTGAAATGCAGTCCCAAATCTGATGGTAAGATACCAAAATGAGGATTCAAACACAAAAGAAGCTCTTTTTACATACGGGAGTATCCAAACAGGCAGACAGGATTACCCTGAAGTGTGCTTATATTAAAAAAAAGTGAGGTAATAAAAAGTATAAAAATATAACATCTTACTGGTTCTTGGTGTGAAACTATTTAATCCATGGACAGGTGAGTTTTCAAATCTGAACTCGTTATAAGAGGACCTGCAAAAAGAGGAGCTGCTCTCTTCTGTGTAGGATTACTTCTGTGAGAACATGCCCATTTTTGCCCAATTGTGTAAATTAAAGGTGTTGCACTGGGAGACTACACATTCACATGAACAATCCCAACTAGAGTGGCTTTTTGTGGCAGCCATTTCATTTTCATTCCGTAATTCCACCTAGGTTTCATTCAGTGATAATTTAAAATTACCAATTCGTCTTCTAAGCCCCAAATACTGCTAATAGCAGATTATACTTAAAATTGCTCTAACAGGTCTAACTCCCACACAAAGAACATTGCAACACAGAATGGGAACCCTGGGGAGTGTTTCCCAGGTAGAAAATTTTAGACTGTGAGGCTGCACAAAGACAAAGAAGAACCTAACACTGGTACATGGAATAGCAGCTTTTCCTAAGAGAAGGATATTTAGCAAGAAGCCTATTGGGATGTGGTAGGGGATTAACCTACATCCCTTCAATTCCTGCTTTGGCATGGCTCTTTCTTCCTTAGCTGACTATTCACTGGCAGTGTAGAAATTCAGGGCAGCAGGATAAGCTGCACTGAAACATAGAAATTGTTCTGAGACTTCACTACTGTGCTGTTTGGGGACCATTCCTGAAGGCTTTCATCTTCAACTTTGCTTTTATGTCATCAAGCTGGAGCATTTAAACTATTTACCTCCCGTTTTATGCTACCATGCCTTGCGCACTTGTAAATAAGCATGTACCTTCATATCTGCCAGGAGTTTCTGTGTCTTACTGCCTTCAAACCTCAGCTTTACTTGCTGCACGCAGAGCCCTCAGCAATAAAAATGATACTTTTCAGTGATGCTCTTCCTTTCCTGCTGGCAAAGAGGACACTGGTTTCCTCCCTCATGGAACCCTTGCCATCCCTTCCTCCACTGGCCCTCTTCCTCCTCTAACCCTACCCGCCTGTCTGCTTATTTTGCAACCCCCAGCATCCCTTCTGCAGCCCAGGCATCACCATGCAGGGCAGCTCTGACAGCCTCTGCCCATGGGGAAGGCTTAAACCCTCTCCAGGAGCCCTACTGGATGTATTAGGTGACAACTACAAGGCAGCCTACTCTCACAGCTCAATCCTTTCAATCTTGAATGATTAAGTGTCATCAAGCACTCAGTGAAGAGAATTTCCTGTGAGGGAATTCCAGGGGCACCCACTCAGTTGTGATGCTTACATTGTGTGCCCAAACCCAAGCAAAGACTGTTCAGGTCAAACCAGATTCAAGAGCAAGTAAAGAGAATATGAACAAAGCTAAGGAAATCTGTCTGTCTTGAGCACATGGGCATTGTACCTATCCATGATCCCACCTGGATAAACATTTGATCCACTGCAGGATTTGCAGTAGTTTGGCTCAACTTTGTAAAGTGATTCCTGGAGCCATTCAATAGCTCACAGGAAGAGGCACAGGGGAGAGATCAGAGATCCTGGCAGGGACCCAGGGCCTAAATTCCATTCATGATAGCAGAAATTTGTCCATTTTCAATGTTTCTATCAATATTTCTTTGAAAGGAAAATAAGGGTACCTACTTGAATACGAGATTTTTCTTCATTTCCTGAGAGATACAAAAAAGCCACTTCTAGACTTTGCCCTAAGCTAAACCAAACTCTCCACCTTCTATTCAATTGATTAATAAAGTTAAACTTCTCCTTTTGCAAATTTTACAATAGACTAGACTAGACAAATAGACTTTGCCCTAAGCTAAACCAAACTCTCCAGCTTCTATTCAATTGATTAATAAAGTTAAACTTCTCCTTTTGCAAATTTTACAAGGTAGAACATCAAAGAGCAATGCTGCTCCTTCGCTGTGTGTGAAAACATTAGTTTTCCTCACATTTTTACTAGGTACAAAAAGAATTTAAAGTGCACATTGGTGCAGCACTTGAGCCAGGCCTGGTACGGATGCAGAGAAGCGTTTTGGTATAATTTATGACAAAGAAAGATTCTAAAGGATTACCTGTCATGTGAGACATGAGCAGGATGACACTCAAAGCCTCACAGTTATAGGGAATAGTTCTTGAACCACAAAAAACAGATTTGGATATTTACTTACTCATATATGCAATCACATTTTAATTGGAAGCTTTGGCTAGGCTGTTTTAAAAGATGCATGGAATAAAACCTGAAGGCAAAAAGGGTTCAGAACTAATCTCAAACCATGAATTTTAGAAGCTTTTGGATTTGAGTTTACCAACATGCCCAGTATAATGAATAGCTTTGCATATGAATAGCATTATGGGCTAAGAATAGCCCATTCCAGGCTACAACAGGAGAAAAGAAATTACCTAAAGAATGTTCAGAATTGTCTTCACTGTTGCAACGATGAGTTCTCTGTTAGTAAGGAGAAACATAAGAGTTTTGAGAGTAATTATCCGAATACAAGATGAGATGTCATGAACTCAAGCAGGACAAAAGCTGCAGAGACTGCCCCATAGAGGTAAACATGCTCCACAAAACAGAAAAAAGTTCATGATGAAAGCTTACGCTGCACTTCATGGAAGGCAGAACATCACTGCAAACCACAGAACTACCCCAGGGACTGATGGTTCCAACAGAGAGCGTCCCAGAGAGAGATTTCACTTTTCTGTCAGGAGGACAAAAAACAACCAAAGATCTGTCATTAGTCACCAACAGACCTTCCCAAATACAATAAAACCTAGCACTAATAGACTGGTCACTGAAAAGCTATCTAGCTCATAGCTGCTTTCAGCTTTTGGGTGAGTTATACTGTAGCAAGGTGCATATTCAGACAGGCTCCACTGTCATGTATCTACACCTTCTCTCTAAATGTAAGTCCCTTAAGGTCCCCTAGTGTGGAGCGAAATCACTGGAAAGAATCCAGCAGGATATTGCTTTTCCCAACTGTCCCACTCTCACGGTCACATAAATCACGCTATTACCTTGTAGAAAAGGGGAAGCAAACAGATGAGTACACACAAATTGAAGTCAGGACCTGAGGGTCTGGAGGGAAGAAATCAGCTCCAACCTGCTCCTGTTGAACTTGTCAGCTTTTATCACCCCACCTCCATAATGAATGATTCTATGATTCACTGTAGCCCAGGTCCAAAGAGAGACCAGCATGTGGGAGCAGCAGCAGCACTGTGCCTAGCAACACACTCCAGGTAGAAGAGCTACCAATAGCTTCACAGCTCCAACCCAAACCCTAACACAACTTCAGGCACCAAAGAGAGCAAAGCTTAAGCTGTCATGAGAAATGAGCTTCTTGAGAAGCCAAGGGCTCTTGATGACAGCTTTGTGTGAATCACAATGAGAAAGAATCTTCAGCAAACATTTTCCTGTCAGTGTTGAAGCTCAACATTTGCAACAGCGTGTTTGTTCTCTAATCAAAGGTGAGAGCTTATGGCCAATGTCAAAGCTGAATGAAAAGCAAAGCTAAGCAAGTGATTTACAAAAGAAAAAGATTGTTACAGTCCTTTTACTCTTAATTTCTGAAGTTTTCAAAGCCAAAGGGAATTTTGCTCAGAACTTTGCTAAGACCTACATCAGATCTCCTTCCTAGCACACACCAAAACAGAAAGAGGAAGTTTGCAAGGACACAACCATTTACAACATTTGTATTTTAGTGCTGTCATGCACTGCTCTTCCAAGGAAGCCTTTCCTGGTTTTACCACAGAATTCCTGGCTATACCGAGGCACCATGTTATGCTGTAGTATTTCTGGAGCCAGCTACTGTGCTGGAGAGCTCCTCCTGTAAGTGTAAATAATAAGCTAAAAATCTTGGAAGGAGAGATGCAAATACTGCTATGTATTGAAACACTTTTAAGTCAGTCAATGCCTCTGTATCAAATATAACCAGAGAATGTTATGCACAGGGTGAATTTTAATAAGCAAGGCTTTCCTCCTTCCTGCATTACTAATATGCAATGTCAGGAAGGTAAAGAAGGGTTCTTTGGTACTTTCTTTAATCAAACAATTATTAAATCTGAGGTGTGACCAGGCTAGGAAGCACTTGTGCTCCTACAGAATATCTTCTTGGCAACCGCTAAGACAAACCGCTCACCACACTGCAGGCCAGGACCGCATTAACAGCAGCACCAGACAACTCTTGATGTGTGCTGGGCTGAAGCATCCTTGTAGCTCTGTTCTTTGGTAAAGGGAATTACAAATTTGCAACCAGGTAATTTTCATCCAAGTTATAAATGCTCAAAACCCCACCATCTCCCCTTGTCCACGCTCAATAGAGAGCAGTTACAGTTCTTTAGTTCCTGTGTTGATGTGTTCCTCCATACCAGATGGCTTGGTGAGATAGTCAAGCACTCCCAAACAGGACATTTTTTGGCAAGTTCTTTTTGGAGACTGGACACCACTGGCACTTTGGCAGCAGCTTCGTTCACTCTGAACAATGAATAAATAACACTGACAGGCTCAGCTGTTCCTCTGCTCCAGGAAACGTGCTTCTGCTTTGATAAACCGGCTTAGTGAGCATAACAAACAGGCAGATCCACACGGGCTTGGACTGGATATTTATCTATAGCCTCAGAATGTGCAGTCTTTCTGCAGTAGAAGCCATTTCCATGGAAATTCCAGCAAGACACCAAATAAATATTTTGAGTTTAGATCTAACTACAACTCAAAGTGAGAAACTACCTTGGAGTGTGCTTCTGTTGCACATTCCACAGGAAAATGAGGCATCCGTTTCACAGATGAAATGGCACACACCAAGATTTATATTAAGCCTGTAAAACATTCTTGGTAAAGGTGCCTAACAGTTAAACTTGGAGAGCACGTAAAGGTAAAGTAGGACAGATGATTGAACTGTCTAAAAGTCAGTGTTCTATAATTTTTCTGCAGGAAAGGAAAACATTCCCTGACATTTTTCTATGTCAGGGAAAAAAAAAAAGGCCTATTCATGTAAATAGCTGTTGAAAATAGTCAGGAATTATGAAAGAGAAAGGAATTTGGTTCAACAAAGCCATCTATTTTGCAGGTTTCCTGCGTGCCTCCACCTGCAGTCTTCTCTCAGATGTTTTTCTTTTCATCTTTAAACTGAGAACATCCACCTATTTCCAGTCCTCTGCCACACAGTTATATGCACTGGTTTGCATTCAACAGAGGCCACAGGGGACTTGGTAAATGATCTGTCTGGATTCTTTCGCATATCAGGAGTAGGAAGAGAAGTACTCAAAAAAAAATAGATTTTTGAATATTCAGGCTGTAGAGCTTCACGGAACTTCCTGTGAAGTGAGAGTGACCCCTGTTACATTTAAATGAAGTTAGATCTGGCCTTCACTGAACATATGCAAAAGTCTACCCCAGCTGGTTCCTAAACATCAGTGAGAGGGTATTCCCTGCTCAAAGACATACCTTTAAATAAGAGAGGCCCAAACAACAGCCCCCTGCTGCAAACCCAACAGGCTGAGTTTGTCAAGAGCCTCTGACTCACACAGCAGTTAAAACTCAGCATCATTACTGCCAGAGTTGGTTAAACATTGATTGCCTGGTAATTTAATTCTTGCTTGTTATCCACTAAGAGAGCATAATTATAACAAATATGTTTGTAGCTTATTGTTTTCATGTATGTTTGTGGGTCTTCAACAAGCTGAAACATCTCATAGCCAAACAGACTTATTGTTCATATTTAGACTAGTTTTATACAGGCTAACTGTAATCCCAAGAGTTACCTCTGATTCCGTCCTAGGAGATAGACTCAGCATAGATCCCAAACTGTGCCATATGAAGAATGCATGGCTGCTGCTACAGGATCATCCTCTGTCACGACCCTGTCGTTTATGGCCATCACCTTGTCTCTTACTGCTTAAGAAATTGCCTTTTCATAACTCACTTTTGGGGCTGTCATAGAACATACTCAAGAAACAAGAAGAGATGAAGGAAGAACAACAAATGATGGAACATTTTAAGTCTTACTATTGCCAGTATTTCAGATTAACTGTTTTCAGTTAATATGGCTATAATCTCTAAATCAAAGAGGCATCAAACATAACCACATTGCACTCCCAGCTAGCCATCCACCAGGATAAAGAATGACACGGTAGCTCTCGCACGTTGCTGCAACGTTCAGACTGGAGAGGACGCTCCTGCCGTGCTGCCAAACCACTCCCATTCTGTTATGGATGCAGTTACACAGGGAAGGTCACTTCTCCAAGTGGGAAAGGTGGAAGCTCAGCCTTTCTTTGCTATGCAATTGACAGTGAGCCCTGCCAGAGATACGTGGCGCATGAGGACACTGTTCCAGCCCACCAGTGCTAGTGAAGGACAAAGCAGGATAAGGGCAGACATGCAGCAGACTTGTCAGGTGTTGGAGGAGAGAACAGAAGTAACTGGCTGGCTAGGACAAAGGCATTACCAGAAAGCCATTTCCCTGTGCATACATAAATACACACATACATACATAGCCACAGAAGAATTCCAATTTTGCAGAACACAGAAACAGGCTTTTCATTTCTAAGCTGAATTCTAAAGCAAACCCTATTTCCCTGACATACAGCAAATGTCAGTCAGCATTTTTAGCCTCAAAGAACTAAATTTGGGAAGCCTTCCTTACAATTTTTATTCTCCATCCTTCCAGCTTCACCTCAAAAATAATTTATGAGCTTTGTGGCCAGTAAAAACTCCCTTCTTTTAAAAGGAGTTACACCCTCCTGCTAAGGAAGCAGCCCTGAAATGGGTCCTTTAGTTCGTTTCTTTGTGTAAAAGCACTCCTGACATAAGAATAATTAAACTATGCATGACCGAGATGCTTATGACTACTGGATCCAGTCAAAAGAATATGAGACCCTGGTAGCACAGAATTCTCCATGCGCTGGGGCATCACCTTCCTCCTCTGTTACTATTTGAACCCAGAACAGACTCTGACGGCATTAAAAGAAATGAGACCTCCAAGCAAAATCTGGAAAAGTGACAAGGAGAGGGAAGGAAAAACCCAAGCAACCAACTGAGCCTGAAACAAAGAAACAATCCAGTGGAACAATTCAAGCTCCTCAATAGTAACAATCACTACTGGCATTTCAAACTGCTGCAACATGTGAACAGAGCCCTGGTATCCGCAAGGAAGGAGATGGTCTCAAGCACAATGGAGACACATACAAAATAGTGAGTGCTCTTAAATGCTGCCCTGAAGGCCTAAACACCATTCAAGTAAACCAGGATGAGAGGGCAAGCTATTAACCTCAAGTTTGCAAGTCTGAAGAACATTGCATTCTGAAATACAGCTGTTAGGAGATAGGAATATTACCCATGCCTGCAGAAGGAAGAAGAGCCCATTGAAACATTCCAATTGCTCTTAAATTAATGAGCCAAAACAGGACTGTGATTCTTTGGCAGCTTTTTTCATTAAACAGTGACTGTGCTCAAAGAAGAGACTGCTGACAAATACAGGCCGACCAACAAGGCAGGTTGTGCCTTCAGAAAAGTCATATTGCGTTGAATAAAAAAGTTCAGGTCATTCAGGATTGATTTCACAGGTCAAAAGGCAAGAGAAATGCAAACAAAAGCATTGCAGAAGGTACAGCAGAAATACAACCCCAAATAATCTCCAGCATCAAAAAAAACACTGTGCTAAATCTACAGAAAGAGCCATTAAGCAGAATGGAGCCCACCAGCAGCAGAGGCCAAGGAGACCAGCACAGAGGTAGAGGCAGCAGAGGAAGGCAGGCAGAGGGACTGCCACCAGCAGTCTGTGACCATGCCTCAGTACCCTCAGCAGATGATGACACAACATCATTTCATGTGGCTCTGAATTACTTATCAGTCATTGTGTTTCAACTCAAAAAAGTTTTGGAATTCTGAATGAAAAAAACATTATAAGCTGGTGAAACTGCAAATTTAACATAAGGACATAAGTTTCCTGCTGAAAGCCTGAATCAAATACAACCCACAGTGGAAAGTTAAACGTGCAGCTAAGTTGGTTTTAATTACTGAGAATTTTAGGATTAAAAGCATGTGTAGCTTTGGCCTTGATTCAGTGAGCAGACACTATGAGACAGAAAACAATTACTCAGTCTTCAAAACAACATGGAATACACTTACAAAGTCACAGGAAAACATCAAGCCCCACAGAAAGCCATGAGTTGGCAAGACTACAAAAGCAGGACAAAGCCAGCCTACACCACCTCCAACCAGTGCCAGACACGTGCCCACAGAGCAGTGCAAGTGGTGTAATTACTGCTTGTGTGCCAGTGAGTTTCTTCAAGTTGAGTTTATTTCACAAGGAGCCTTAAAGCTCCTCCAGCTCCAACCCCTGCCACGGGCAGGGACACCTTCCACTAGAGCAGCTTGCTTCAAGCCCCTGTGTCCAACCTGGCCTTGAACACTGCCAGGGATGGGGCAGCCACAGCTTCTCTGGGCACCCTGTGCCAGCGCCTCAGCACCCTCACAGGGAAGAGCTTCTGCCTACGAGCTCATCTCAGTCTCCCCTCGGGCAGGAATTCCCCTTGGCCTGTCCCTACAGGCCCTTGTCCAAGCCCCTCTCCAGGTTTCCTGCAGCCCCTTTAGGCACTGGAGCTGCTCTGAGGGGAGCCTTCTCTTGTCCAGGCTGCCCCAGCCCAGCTCTGGGGGTGCAGCCCAGCACGCACGGGGTGCTGTAATGCTGCCTCAAACCCTTCAAGTAGTTCTGAACATCTCAGGTCATGATTTCATCACCCTAAATGCACACGTTTGGAACTCCTCAAGCAGACGCAGCAGTTCATGCTCTGTACAACGCTCCTAGGCTAATGGGAGCAGGGTGTCAGTTCACTGGCTGGCTGGCAATCTGAAGATTATGCTTATCCACATGTGTCTGGAAAACTCAGACCAGATCCTTAGGTTCAAATCAATATAAATCAGAGACTGATAGGAATAAATGGATTTCCACAAGCATCAGGACACCTGATGTAACCCTTCCAAACATGGCTGTGTTACTACAGCAAGAAATGACATTTCTCAGTCTGCAACAGGACATCGCCACTCACAGCTATGCAAAAAGAAGGTTTTAGTGGTTTTAATTGGTGTTGGCTTTGTACATTCTGTTTTCCATTACAGGTGTGAATGAACCCAAACCTTCAAAACAAAAATCCACTGAAATTCATGAGTTCTGCACAACAAAGAGACTTGTTGAGCTGATATAAAAGTCAGCAAAAACCGTCGGAAATTACTCTGAGGTTCATTGAAAAAGCTAATGAATTTCAGTGAACCTAACTGCTGCCACAGGCTCTGAGCTTCAGCAGTATCGTGGCTAAACAGAAGCACAAGGAGAACCTTGTACAAAGAAAGAGGTATCTTGACTTTCAAGGAACGCAGGAGTGGAGGCAGCTGAGGAAATGATGTGTAGATGATGGCAGAACTGTGGAAAGCAGGACTCTGCCTTCCATCTCCAACCTCCATTAAATTTGTTGATGCCTTCAGGATGGAAGGAGCACAAGGCAAATGTAGCACTCGGCATCAATCTTCATCATGAAGAATTGAAGATGCAAATGGAAGAACTCGTATGTTCACAAAGTAGAAAGTGACAAGTGGATTAGAACAAATGCCCCACACCGCAGCAAAGCACGAGGCCACAGGCAGGTGCAATTAGAGGCAGATGAAAGTCACCCAGAGTTGGTTGGCAGAAGAACCCAGGTTGGCAGAAGGACCCTTTGTGGGCAGCTGGGTTGTTCAGCCTCTCACATGAGCTTTCTGACCCCTCCAGGCAAGAATTAGCAACTCTGCTCAAAACTGTGCAGGTGAGAATACTGCTTTCTCACTTTTCAGAGGAGAAATTCCTCTTTTGCACCCAAACTGTGCAGAAATGAGTGAAAAAAGTCACAAGAAGAAAGAAGAAAGTCACAAGAAGAAAGTCACAAGAAGAAAGTCACAAGAAGAAAGTCACAAGCAAATCATCCAAGGAGCAAAGAAGAGGCACAAATCAACAGAAATCAAACTCCAGTTAGGCAAATTGCTGCCTTTTTGCAGAACTAGGACAATCTTCCCCCAGCTGTTCTGGCAGAAGAGAACCATGAAGATTTTCCATTAGCAATTTCCCACAGAACTTGTCGTTCAGGTAGTTTCTTATGCTCCAGAAACCTCCAGTAAGATGTGGTTGCAGTGCTGCTCCTGATGCTGTGTCTGGCTGCAGGGCACAGGAGCTCCCATTGTCCCCAGCTGTAAGGAAGAGGAGGAGTTGCATTTATGCAGAGTAGGCCCA
The DNA here is from genome assembly GCF_028554395.1 of Pezoporus wallicus. Taxonomy (NCBI): domain Eukaryota; kingdom Metazoa; phylum Chordata; class Aves; order Psittaciformes; family Psittacidae; genus Pezoporus; species Pezoporus wallicus. Next base: position 1,499,139 of record NW_026639584.1, read on the forward strand.
GCTCTTCCCCACAGTACAACTTCCAAATGACAGAGCTGTCTGTAGCTTTCGCTTTAGGTAAATAAGCATTTAGCTATGAATGATAGGTACAGACAAGTATTGTTCACACAGTCAGGAATATTTCCACCTTTTAAGTACTCTTTAGAAAGCAAAAAAAGCAATCCCAGCAAAGCAGGCCAGATACTGCTGCATCACCTGCGTTTGTGTTCATTAGCCACCTCATTTCTAGCACCTAAGACCTGCACCACCAGCATGGCTCTCTTGCTGCAGTAGTGAGAAAAAACTCTTTCATTAAACAGAGAGCTTTTACGGAGATGTCACATACATCGGGCCTCCATGCTAAAATAACAGATCGATTTGATCAAGTATGTATTGTTATGGCACGTGTCAATGGAAGAGATAAACAAACACTGAAATGAAGGAAACCTGCAGAAACAGCTCCCGCTTAAGATCCCATGCAGGAGCACACGCAGCTAACAGGCTCCAGGTCATAACATCAGACAGCACCATCTCCCTGGTGTGGCAGGAGCAAAGGGAAATGCAAGTGTGTGCGCATGTGTTCGTGTGCATGGAGGTGGCCAGAGACAAACGCCAGCCAGCTGCACCAGTTCACTGGGCACACTGTAGTGGTGACTCCTTGTGCTACTGAGGGAGCAGGTGATAAGCAGCCTGTGAGGTGGGAAAAGGGTGCAGGCAAACAGCAGTGGGGAATACACAGGAAGGCGAAAGGGTGGCGGAAGAGCAGAGCAGAGGAGGAGCCCAACTGGAGCAAGGGGGAGCTGACAACTAAAGCAGGAGGTAGAACACTGGATTTTAGGGCCCAGGGCAGGCAAGAATTGGCACCAGAACCAGCAACTGGATGTCAGCATGAAGGCATCATTATAGCGAATTGGAAATGGGACCGTGCAGTGGGCAAATGGACAGCAGCATGCCAGGAACAGGGCACTTCCAGCACCAGGAGCTGTATAATCACATGATAACATATCCTCCTGCATCTTAACTCCATGTGGTGGGCTGACTTGATACCACAGATGTACAGCGCAAGTCTCTCTCTAGCAGAGTAGAAATGTCTTGAACAATGTTTCCAAGTTCATCTGCATCAGTGTTTTTTATTCCTTTTTTATTTCTCATTTTGATTTCTCTTCCCCTTTAAGCAGCAGTGTTTAAAATGCAGCTTTTAAATGTGAGCTGAGTAATCACGTCATCAGAGAGAGAAATACACAACTGTATAATTACAATTGATAAACAGTATTTAATGAAAACGCTCAGAACATGATGCTACCTTTGGGGAGAATTATCTTAGTTTCAGCAAGTAGCAATTTTTTAAATAAAAGTTGATAAAAAAGGGGGGTGGGGGAAGGAGCAAAAGGGGGAAGCAAGACAAGAACATACGAAGAAAACATCTGCATAAGAAAAGTTGGTTTAAAAAGTGATGTTACAATTTAAAAACTAACAATATGAGCAGGAAAGGAAGAGGGAGTCAAAATACATTTGAAATCTTAAATGCTAACAGTGCAAGCAGATGAAACAAGGTATCAGCCTTTACTCAGTCCTGTCCTTCAACATACTATTTGCATGCTTGTCTGAAGAAAATCCCAAACCTCTGGCTCTGTGTGACCTCGGTAAGGACTGCCACAGAGCTCATTTTTTGTAACCTGAAAGGCAAGTCCTAAAACTTCTTATCAAATGAGATACTCAATTTCTGAACACAAAAATCAGTGCCACCCCTGAACTGGGCAATGTACATGTATCCAAAGAGGTGCTCGCATAATGCTGAAGCAGTCTACAGATGAATCTACTGGGGACACCCTCCCCACAGGTTATATTCCATCCTTTCCTACCTGATGCCTGACTTGGGGCATTAAAACATCCCACAGAAATCTTTAGCAGCTTTGTACAAACTCTTCCCTCAACACTCAGACAATATCGCTTCCAAGGAAACTACCAGGTACAGGGAAATCACACCTAGGAACTTCAAAAATAAAATACAAATCAGGTCCTCAGACTGCCAAGCAAGGGGTTGCTGCGCTTGATCTGATCAAGAGCTCATAGTCTGTTCTATTTTACAGAATTGGTTAGGTTGGAAAACACCTCTAAGATCATCAAGTCCAACCATTCCTGAGGTACTGCTGACTATCTGATATTCAGAGGCGAGAGGGAGCAATAAGGTGTAGTTATTCCCAGTACTGCACACCCCACGTCTGCGTGTCCAGCAGCATAGGTCACATCGCAATGTCTGCTTGAAATCAGAGGCGAGACAGGACACCGAACAGATCCAGCCTCCCCATATAAGCAAAACCCTTCAAAACCTAAGAAATTTCAATATGCAGAACTAGAAAACTCATTTCTAAGCCACCCATTAAGCTGGTTTGACTTGCTTTTTATACTATTTTTTTAAAGTTGTCTTTTCAGTTTTTCCTATTTCTTCCTCTGTCAGCCAGGGCGGAGATCCCAGAGCTGCTCACCAGTGGTGCTGAGCAGCTGGGAACAGCAATGACATGGTGCCTCTAACTCGGTTTTGTGGCACACCTGATCCCAGGGAGGCAGTGCCAGCAGGGGAAAGGCATTTCTGTGAAAGGTGTGACGTTTGAAGAAGTAATATTTTGCCAAGAAGAAAGTGATCAGACACAGTGGTAGCAGGGAAAGCAACTGCAGGAACGATGACCGAGGAATGCTCTCAGGAAAGCAGTAGCCTGGCAATCTTTGCAAGCTAAATATCAGCACTGTGGTACAGAGAGCGCTAGTGGGCTGTATTTTTGCCTCACTGAAAAACCACTTTCAGTAAAGCAGCAAAGACGCATATATGTGCCTGCTACAAATATTTAACAACTCCACAACAGCTTCGAACCAGCAAACTAAATACACCCATCGTTTGGAAGCGATCCGTTCCCAGCAGTGCAGTCACAGGTAACACTACCCTCTGCTGTAGGAACCCACGCAGTGCCGGCAGCCGGCGCTGGTCCGGGCACAGCCGCTGGAAGCCCGTCCCAGCAGACCCCGGCCCCCATCACCCACCGGTGGCAATGGGCAGCTCCAGGTCCCCACGACTCTGGCACACGATGTGCCTGTAGCTGGCCTCACAGCCGCCCCGCTGGCTCCAACAGCAGCGGGCACCCCTTGGTGTGGAGAGCAGAGGGTTTGTAACAGTGAGTGCATTGAATTACGTAGTTTGAAGTGCGCCTGTACTGAAATATACTTTGGCCTTTGTCTTTCTTTATATTAAATTTATAATTTATATTCGACAGAAATTATTTTAAATTATGTTCAGTCTTTCATTACCCTTTCCCCCTGCCATATTCTGTTCCCTGTTCAAACCACAGTGATCTGTCACAAATACTTACTTCCTAGAAGGCTGAAAACAACATCCGATTGCTCTGTTGCAATCAACAGCCTAAACTCAGAGCCTACGGCTCAGCCTTTGCCCTAAAGAGCACCGGCTGGTGCTGCTGAAGCATCTTCCAGGGTACCTCAGCTTGTTCCAAAGGGTCTTTCCTAACACCGTGGACACCCTCTTCTTTGCATCAGGACGATGTATAGCATGCAGACAGCAGAGAGCACTGTTACCTGCCATATAGACCCGAGTCAGCCAAATTCCCAGCTCCCAGGCTGAGGACAGCTAAGAGGGAGAAATTCAACTGAAAAAGGCAGCTGTACCTCCAGCTCCTTCATCTCCTCTTCCCTGGGAATGTTTGAGACTGGGAGGACCACTCCTTCTAGCAGGGATGGAGAGGCAGATACTGATGTGTGCTCCCCTCAGGCAGTCCACCTACCTGGCGTGCAGTGAGGATGCAGCACAGCTCCCTTCCCTCCCCAGGGGAAGCACAATGCAATCTCATCAAAGACTTGCTCAGAAAGAGGTGAAATGGAAAAGGTTTGCACTTGGCTTTCAGCCCACTAACCCTCTGAAACTTCAGCTACTGTTCCCCAGCACTTCTGCTGCCAATGTAGTAAAAACCCACCAGAAGTGCCAAGGACCAGTTTATGGGAGGAGGGTGATGCTCTCAGCTCTGACTACAGAAGTTACTCAAAGAAATATCTGCAGGTAGAATGAGCCATCAAATAACCTCTTGTGACTGGGGATTGAGCACAGGGAAGGTATTTCACTGGGTAATACATAATAAAGCTGGGGAAATCCTTCCCCAGGTTATAAATTCATAGTATCAAAAAAAAAAACGAAACCACATCATGGACAAAAATTAACTAACTAAATAAAAATATAATCCATGAAGTCTCATTAAATTCACAGATCTTACTTTTAGAGTTCAAGACATGTCTGGGTTACTGAACTCTAGAGATGAGGAGGTTATTTAGGGAAGTTCCTGTATATGCTTGCCATGTTCTGACAACCTTTCCTTGGCACCCGATACTCACACCGCCTAAGACAAGCTACAAAGTCTAATGGGCTTTTGGGCTAACTTGGTATGGCAACAGTTGTGGCCAAGAAAAAACGCTTCAAGGATTATGCAGTTAAAAGGAAATGAAGAAAATTCTGCACTGCAAGGTTTCTGTGAAAATGGGCAAGAGGGTTTGCAAGCCCCAGGCTTAGGCTTTATCTATAGAGAACAGACAGTAAATGACATTTGAATTGCTTTAAGAAGTAGCTTAGTTGTTATGCATTACACCCACTTATTCCTCATGCTGATCGTCTTTAGCCAAAATTGAGGTACCCTTTGTTGGATTCAATTTATTTTGTTTTGAAAGTAAAAGAAGAATTACGGGAACTTGCATCCTGAGAAAGTGTCAGCACTGTACCAAACACAGACTGCCTTCACATGTTAGCTCAGCGTGCCAGGACTCTGAAGGACATCGTTCGGACTCAAGCAAGAGTTCTTTACACAGGCCATTCTGGCACCAGGAAGGATAGAGTAATTCTGCGTAGCTATCTGGGATACCAGAGTATGCCACTTATAGCAACTGCTACTTACCAGGCTGCTTTTACTTTTTTAACAAGAAACTAAGCTCCCCAAACTCACAAGCCAGATGTACAGGGCTCAGCTGATGTTTAGAAATCCTTAAGACAGCACTGCTGACTAAATTATAAACTTATATATCCAGAATGTCATTCATTGCCTATGAATATCCCCCAAGTCCACAAGGCTGGTGGAATGATTCTTGCCCAGCTCTGCTCCAAGAGAGCAAATCTGAGCTCCACGCTGCAGAGCCTGAAAATGAATTCAAAGACAAGCACACCACAGGCATTGAGACAGTTCCTTTGCTTGTGAGTAAGGCTGAAACTAGTAACACCCTCAAATGATTGCATATCTGACTATGGGAGTGCTTTTTAATTCTATTATTTTTCATTCAAGTTTCGTTATTGAAAGAAGAGGGTGAAAAAAAGCAATTAATGGGAAAAGATAATAAACAAAACCCACATAGATAAAGAATCACCCATTCTCACTTGATCCATTGCTGCAGGCAAACTAGATATGAGGGAGGCAGCAGAGTTTTCTGAGTAATATGCTCTCTTGCAAGCTCAAAATCTTAAAAACCAGACCTTGAACGTATTGAAACAGTTGCTATAATAGTTAATATTCATTATAACAAATGCACCACAGTGCAGCATGCTGTTCTCTTACCCACGCATACCCAGCAAGAGCCAGACAAAGGGTATTAAATGCTCTTAAGCCTGGCTGCAAGATTTGGATCTTCTCCTTAGAGATTAACACCCAGCGCTGGCAAAGATTTGCTTTCTGGCCATGGGGTCCTTTGCTTTGCTCTGTCCCTCAGTTTCTACATCTATGGAATAAGAGTGACAACCTACAGCCTGCTTGGGAAAATCCTTCCCTCATGTCTGTCCCATTTAGCCGATAGGGCAGGGCTTGTTTTCAAAGTAATAGCTCAGGCAGTGCAGAGCTGAGATGTGGGACCACTAACTATTCCAGCTGTGCCATAGCTAGACTCCTGCCATGCTGTCACCTCACAGAAGGACCCAACTTGTCTTCATGGCAGCCCTCCTCCCTATTTAGATAGTGTGCATGCTTTTGCAGAGCTCTTTTTGGATGAGAATGCTTGGTATTACCCATGCTATTTACTGAGGGAGAAATTCTGCAAATGCTGCCATGAAAATGTACAGTCAACCTATTTACCGAGAGCAGGGTATGGAGAGGGTCGCAATGCTGCTTAATGGCCAAATTTGACATTGTGGAAAAGGTATTCCTGCAAAATCACAAGCAGTTATTCCCCACCACTCCAACCCCATTATCTTGTACCAGCAGCTTTACATACATACCAGCCAAATACACAGAGGGCTGCTGGTTGGTTGAACTGGCAGGAGAAAGCAGAGCACTGAGGACAGCCTGGTAAGGGTCAGGAGTATGGCAGGCTGGGCATCAAATGGCTTTCACAGCATTTGTCAACAGCCTCCACATTCACTGCATTGCAGTGAGGGAGGTGGGTCCCTGGGACAGATAGACCCTGCCTGCTTCCTTCTGACTTCAGTCCACAGCATTTGTATTGCTCAGGTGATACCAGCACTGTGAATACTTGATAGGCAACCTCCAAAGCGCTGGGGAGTAAGGGCTGAAGCTGAACTCACCGTCAGTTTTACAATGAGCAGGGTGATATGAAATGCCCTTGGTAACACTGCTGAAGCTGAATAAAAGCAGTGGGGAGCATGCACACACGAGGTTTTTGGAAGTGCCTCTTGCTGGCTGAGCTCTGTTCCCCTCCACATGAAGTGGAAAAGCAGGGTATTACTGGGGGATTACAGTTCCAAAAGCTGCAAATAAACACATTTACCCCCAAAGCCCCCAACAGCTTTGTAGTTCAAATCAACTTTCCCTGGAGATGGAGCTGTTATTCTGCTGTTCTGTTACAGAAAAGCTGAGGTGATGCCTTTCCCTTGCATAGAGCTCAGGGCTTGTGGCATGAGGGTGATGGGAAGAGAGAAGCTACTTCTTCCATACCCGACAGGCACTGTCCCCCGTGTAAGGTTTGCCTGTCACCACACACACTCTCTTTTCCCCCTCATTTCCTTTGTACCCTCTAATTTTAAGGCACAGAAGAGAGATCTACTAGAGACAAGCTGGAGCCTAAATGCTAAGCTCTCCCTCTCCTTAGGCTGCGCAGGAGCAGTGAGCTCAGTACTGAGATTCACAGGAGGAAGAATGTCAAAAGTCAATATTCAAGAAATCCTTTTGGATTTTGTCCTGGAGGCATTCATGCAGCTTCACAGTCCTGTGTAGTCCATTTTTTCAGCACATGCATACATAGTGAAGAATCACAAGCTTCAGAACAAGGCTCTGACCCTTCCCTTCTACTTGATCCTGGTGAGGCCATATCTGGAGTACTGTGTCCAGTTCAGGGCTCCTCAGGACAAGAAAAAGAAGAAGCTACTGGAAAGGGTCCAGTGGAGGCCACAAGGATGCTCAGGGGCCTGTAGCACTTCTCTTAATGAGGAGAGATTGCAGGAGCTGGGCCTGTTCAGTGTGGAAAAGAGCAGACTGAGAGGGGATCTCATCAATGCAGATCAGTATCTCAGAGGCAGGGGCCAGGAGGATGGTGCCAGCCCCTTTTCAGTGGTGCCCAGTGCCAGGACAAGGAGCAATGGCCATGAACTAAACCACAACCAGTTTCACCTCAACATGAGCAAGAACTTCTTTACGTTGAGGGTGGCAGAGCCCTGGCACAGGCTGCCCAGGGGGGTTGTGGAGTCTCCCTCTCTGGAGACATCTCAAACCCATCTGGACACGTTCCTGTGTGACCGCTCTGGGTGGCCCTGCCTTGGCAGGGGATTGGACTGGGTGATCTCCAGAGGGCCCTTCCAACCCTGATGGCTCTGTGATTCTCTCCAAATGAACAAAGTGTTGTGCATATTTTGAGGCTGAGGATTTCTTTTCAGATGAAGCAGGAATGATGTTAACGGCTTGATCAAAAATCAAGAAAGCATTTCAAGTAAGGCTTTTTTAAAGGAAATTGTGGCAAGAACACTAGCACATAGGAAAATCCACTAATTCTATACTTTATGTTCATAAATTCTAGAGCACCTCTCCAAAGACAGCAAGCATCATGGTCCATTTACAGATTAAGAGCCAAAACACAAAAGGAACCGGAAAGACCTCGGGGCCTGCAGCATGCCTGCACAGCAAGGGGACATCTCCAGCGACCAGCTCCACTGGGCTCTACCACCACCGTGTGGCACAAGCATGACAGCATCAATAGCTACTGAGGGTACAGCACAGCCTGGTACAGTCATGAGGCTGTTTTCTAGTTAAATCAAATTGCAGTCACATACAAGTAGAACACATGCAGCATCCAAACCCATATCATGGGTTATCATGAAATGGATTGTCATTCATCATCTGTTTTAAAGTCATTAGGGTAGTTGCTGGTTCACTAAGACCCACTAATGCAGGTGCATGAATAGTCTACATGTAAAAAAGAGGGTTTAAAATCCCTGTTTACCATTAGTTAATTTGCTTCATTAAAGTAAACTACTACCATGCAGCAAATACAGAACAGAAGAAAAAGAGTCCCCAAAGACTCTGAATTCACACGTAGCAGCCACAGTAATTCCCGATCAGTTGCCACTTACAGGGACTCTTCATCAGGGACCGTAGTGATAAGAGGTAACTGGTTCAAATTTGAACAGGGGAAGTTTAGATTGGATATAAGGAAGAAGTTCTTTACTGTAAGGGTGGTGAGGCACTGGAACGGATTGCCCAAGGAAGTTGTGAATGCTCCATCCCTGGCAGTGTTCAAGGCCAGGTTAGACAGAGACTTGGGTGACATGGTTTAGTGTGAGGTGTCCCTGCCCATGGCAAGGGTTGGAACTGTGTGATCTTAAGGTCCTTTCCAACCCTAACTATTCTGTGATTCACTAGCATCCTGACCAGTTCTGGGAATGAACCTTGCACAGACACATCTTAACACTGTAGCATTTCTCACTCCACATTGGCCCAGGCCTCTTTCCTGAGCATAAATTTGGGAAATAAATCATGTTTATGAAATACTCCCTCACGAAAATGTAAGCAGGAGTTACACTTTGATTGCTATAAATGCCATCCATTATTGATTACCTGTGCAATGGTTACAGAGCAATGGCTATATTTTAAAAACATCATGCAGACAACATGAAACATTTATTGAAGTGGTTGCACACGGCAGAGAGCTTGATCTGAGCAGACTTTGTTGCCACCTCCATGGAATGAAGACTGGCAGTTTGACAGTCAGCACTTTTCACGGAAGCTTAAGCTTGTTCAGAGCCACTGAATGCACCATTTTCAGCCTGGCAATTACACAAGTCTGGAGGTTTTTGCAACTGTGACACAGCCAACAGCATGCAAAGAGGAAACAAAGCCTGTTTATCAATGAGAACCATGCCTGTGCCCAGAGGGAACACACAGCTTCCAAAAACCAAACCACAGCTGAAGAGAGAAGGCAGGGCAAAAACCCCCATCTCACAGCCAAGTTGCTACCACACCCAGATTTTACCTCAACCAGAAAAGTCTCTTTTTCACTCTTTCCTACTCACATTTTATTGTTTGATGTGTCGTTTACAACTCCTGCTGTAATTTTGCGGATTACTTGGGACTAAATTAACTGGGACTAAACTCCATTATTTTCATTACTGCAAATGTGTATTTCTTGCTGATTTTCCTGAATCACTGGTGCATCATCTTGCTTATTTTTCCTTGAGAGCTGATTACATTTATTTAACCCTCTGGATCAGCAGATCTGAAGACCAGACTCTTCATTGCCTTACAGCACTTATCCAAATAGCAGTATCGCAAAGAAAATCTCATGTCCACATAAAGGTCTGTATCCCTTTGATAGAACTTCTGCTGTTGAGTACTAAGTATCAGTAAACCTTAATCTGACTTTGCATCCTGAAGGGAAAAGCTGTGGGGTACATAAGCACAAGCCTCTTGTCATGGTTTAACGTTAGCCAGTGACTAAGCCCCACACAGCTGCTCACCTACTGCCCATCAGTGGGACTGGGGAGACATTTGGAATGGGAGTGAGAAGACTCATGGGTTGAGGCAGTTTAACAGGTAAAGCAAAAGCTGTGCACACAAGCAAAGCAAAACAAGGGATTCATTCACCACTTCCCATGGGCAGGCAAGAGTTCAGCCATCCCCAGGACAGCAGGGCTCCAGCAAATGTAACACCGACTTAGCAAGACAAACTCCATCACTCCCAACGTCCCCCCTTTCCTCCTTCTTCCCCACTAGTTTATCTGCTGAGCACGATGCCATATGGCATGGAATATCCCTTGGATCAGCTGGAGTCAGCTGTCCTGGCTCTGTCCCCTCCCAACAACTTGTGCACCCTCAGCCTCCTCACTGGTGCGGTGAAGAGCAGAAAAGGCTTTGGCTCTGTAAGCACTGCTCACCTCTAACAAACACACCCCTGTGTGATCAACACTGCTTTAGTACAAATCCAAACCAGCCCCACAGTAGTGCGGTGAAGAAAATTAACTCTATCCCAGCCCAAACCATCACACCTCTCACAGCCAGACAACATGCAAGTATTGCTCAAGCCTTCTGCCTTCAGTTCTGGATACCTTCACCATCAGGTTTGTCCCTGTAGCCAAAGTAATTTCTCATCAGCACACGCTGCTTGCTTGCATCTACTATGCCCAGGATGAATAATTCTAAGAATCAAAATGAAAACACGCTCTGCAGGTTATACATGCTCAGCACTTGGAACAAGTTGTCCCCCAGGCAGCAATATGACATTTCTGTCCATCCGGAAACGCCACAGGAGACAACCTGCCGTGGTGGCACCAGGCACCACTTGGTTATGTTACAGAGTCACCTTTTTAGATCAAGGATAAAAAATATGCCTTTGCCATGCTTTTCAAACACACAACTAAATTGCTGTTTAAGATTAAGGGGCCCCAAGTCCCCGATTAGGTTGAGGACAGGCACAGTGTAGCACTCTCATTTCTATTATTTTACCAATATACAAGAGGAAAATATAAGAAATACACATCAGATTACAAATACAGAAACTCAGATCGTGCTTAAGAGTAACAGATAAAAGGGTGACAGGCTCTATTTGGTGCCCCCTTCTCCTGTCCCAGCCTCTTCCTTTCTGTGCCTATACAGTAGACAATAAAAAAGGCACAGGAATATCTGCCACTCCACCAGTTTAGACAAAACAGGTGGCAAAGAACAGAACTGAATTTATTTTCGAGCGTTAAATACTGTTTGAAAGAGAGACACAGCGGTCGCCTGAGGCAGGCGAATGACTGACTGGATAAAAGGGGGTTTACAGGGTTCTGTGAGATGCCTGCGCGAAGGAGCAGTGCAGCCTCGCACCACTGGAGTGTGCTGTCCGGTTGCAATAGGAGTGTCTGCTCCTCGTCGTGCTGCCACCTCGCCCCTCGCACCCTGCTGCGAGGTTCTGCAGCAGCCCTTGCTCTGGCTCGACCCTGAATCCTGCCAACATGTCAGGCGATCGGCTGCTGTCCTGGCAGGGGCCCCTATCGGCAGCAATGGGGCAGCTGCTCACCTCACAGCCAACTTCACCCTACTCTCACCTCCACCAGCCGTGAGGCCACCAGTGCTGTGACACCGCAGCAAGCACGGACCTTTCTTTCTGCTTGCTCAGTCAATAGTTCCACTCATTAGCCATCGAGCAGGTTAATTAAAATAGAAAGCAAAGGAAATAGCAGTCTATACCAGACTGACTTATCTGACTTGACTGAAACGACAGACTGAAGGCTGTCAAAGGTCTCAAGTTTGCTTCGTTTCAGGAGGAAAATCAACCAACCAACCAACCAACCAGGGAGATCAGTGCTGCTGTAAACATTCAGCGCTTGAATAACATTGCTTCCCTCAGCAAATATCCGGAGCCAAACCTGTAATAGAGTAAGCTGGTGTTACTTCAAGGAAGCCAGCACAAGTTGAAACCACTGCAGGCTTTTTGACCTGTAGGACCCAATTTATTGCGGCTGCTCAGGCAGAACACAGTCAATCAATGGGACATCAGTGCAAAGGAGTAAGTCTAAAACTGGATACCTGAAACTTTACTCTCTTTTCACAGTGTACAATAACAGAAACGGCTCTGGCTAATAGCAGGGAACTTAAGGAAGCAATTATTTTTAAGCTAAGATGAAAATCTATCCTGAACCCTCATTCTTTCACCTATTAGTGGTATAAAACCGTCATTCTCCTGCCAGGTGTCAGGAAGAAAAGGGACTGTGGTGATTAACCTGCAGAATTTCGCTCCTGTGACTTGTAAAGAGCCCTCTTAACAGATTTTCAAATAAAAAAGCATTTGAGTTTGAGCTTCCACAGCTCCTGCTGGAGTCAGGACACAGGTGAACCCGGAACAGAGATGGTGAAGTTCTTGAAGAGTTCCATTTGCAAATTACTGTGTAATAAAAGAGAACCAAAAAGACTTTGAACAGTAGGGTAGAAAAATCATTTACTAGCTCTCCTCCTCACTTATTTCAGATGGGAAAACTAGTCAAGGAAGGCCAAGCCTTTAGGCAAAACACTTGATGCATTTTTGAAAGAGAACTTAGACACTGGGACAGCAACATAATGAAGATGGAGACATGAATTTATCCAAACTGCAATAAAATTTGGTGTCTGCTCATTACTTTTACCTACTGCACCCTCACTTTTCAAATCCCTGTAAAATCAGCCTCACCCTGTAGAACACAAAGGGCTCCACAGCCAACCATGCTATCGCACCCAAAAAACCCTGCCTTCACTCTGAAACAGCCTCAAGCACAGGCACTGTGTGCAACATAACACCCTGCCCTGCAGAAACACAGGAAAAGGTCTGCCATGCTCAGTGCAGCACACAGGGCTGGGGCTCCCTCCAGGACCATAAGGCTTCCTTGGGGAAGATGCTGAAAAGCAGCTTAGCTCACTTGCCTGAGGTGCTGTGTGTGCCCAGGGCTCCCTCACTGCCAGGCCAGCAGGGAGCCTGGTTGCCTCCTCATTGACATAGCTGGGCCTGGGGCATGTCTGCTTCACGGGAGACTGGTACAACCAGGGAGGCCCAGTCCCTTCAGGAGAAGAAAACAACATCCCCCCTTCCCAGCCTGTGTGATAGGGGTCATAGCCCCTGCATAAGGGAAGACACATTCAGTCTTGAAGAAGTTCGAATAAAGCTGCAAGGCTTCAGCATCTTCCTTACAATTACCCAGTCGCATGCCACGTGACTATAAAACAAACTACCATTGCTCTTTACTACACCATAGATAGTGCATACATAACAAAAAACACAATCTACTGTGTTTTCTACTGCCATAGCCCACAGGAGGGGACAATTCGTTACTGAGATGAAGTTCACTCGCTAATAATGGCTGGCAGCAACTGCTGCTGCTGTCATAATGATAGCACTTGCTTAGTTTTATGTCTCTATTCCCTGCAACAGCCTAGATGCCTTGCCACAAACTAACGCTGCCATCCAATAAAACATTAAAAAAGGCATTAAGTACAGCATTGTGCCAAAAGCTACTACAAACACAAGTGTCTAAACGACCCTGTTTAACAGTCTGGAGCATACTAAGGAAAATGCTTTTCTTGCTTACATCGACGTCCACCAGACATTCCCCACTGAAAGCCTGGGTTAAGGAGGTCAGGAGCAGGTCCCCAGCATGTAGGGATGAAGACAAAAGGCTCAGTACAAACAGCATGGGGCTGCTCTAGTCCTAAGCACTGCTATGGATCATGCATACTTCCCTGTGGTCCCTACATGCAGCAGAACAGCACAAGCCTGTCTACTGCTGTGCTGTCCTCCCAGAGCTGATGAAGAAACAGCTCTTTAACACTGCTGCTCCAAACTATCATTTGGATCTATGCACTCTTAAAACATACAGCTGAAATAACAAAAATATAGGGTTAGCTTCATTTTTCCTCTGTAATCATCTGGGACATAAAAAGCAGCCCCTGTGCCGACAACACTGATGAAGGAAGAAGCAGGTGCCTTGGTGAAGCTGAGTACAGAGCTGACTGCGAACTGCTCGTCCTCTGAGCAGGGGTACTCCTGGTCCAGGTACTGTGTAGCCAAAGTGGAACAGAACTGAGCTCACCATTACATGGTGCATTGTTAGGCCACAGCACGCAGACATTTCTGTCAATCAGCATCCTTTGCATGCTGTCCCATATACACCTATTGGTCACTACAGAACAAGCTTTAGCATCCCACAGGATGTTAAAGCTTTTGAGGAGTTATTAGCCCACATCTCCCAAGAGACAGCAGTTGTGAGTGCTGACAGAAAGATGGCACAACCCAATCCAACCCTGATGCCCCTGCAGCAGGGAGCTGGGCTGATAAGCATCCACAGGGTTTTACCCTCCTGCAGGAGAAGCTCACAGCTTCACCAGACCTGCCTAAGAGTCAGCCTGTAGTTCTTAAGCTACGCGTAGCTCTGAAGCATGAATGGCGAGGCCTGTACCATAGCTGTTTCAACACAGTTAATGGCATGGCTGTGCTAGATAATCCCTGCTGCCATCTCTAAAATGGCTGAGGCCAGCAAAGCCATCTTGGGCTTATGCTGACAGTCTAGCATCATCCCAAAACTGAGCAGTGGGTCTACTGCAGTCATCTGCCACAACCTTCCTGGGGTATGTGAAAATAGAATTAGACTGTTCACCACACAAAGATGCCTCTGTGCTGATCATAACCTAGGGGTTTCTGACCAGGAACTCCACTGACTGTGTGAGCACAAAGCACTAAACTATTTCAGCTCTGTAAATCTCGTTGTTTTCCTATCCAGTATTAGCCTGGGCAGAAAGTGCAGCTTCTTGTAAAATAAGCTGCTGATAAGGCAACCTCTTGAGGAGCTGTTTTAGCTGTGTGCAGGAGATTAAGCACTGAGAAGCTGGAATATGTGAAGTGCTTTCTCAGCCACAATTTCCACCCATTGTAGTTCTGATTCTCTCCAAGCCCAGGGCAAAAATACGGACATCAAATGGGCGTAACAGTGTAGACAAACCGGACAGAAAGTAGACAAGGTGACTTTGTTGTTGTTGTATATTGTTTACTAGTTCTAGTCCTCTCTGTAGCTTAATCTCCACTCAGGTTAGTTAAAATAAGTAAATAAAAAGAATGGCTCACAAAATACAGCTCCTGTCAGTTCTGACTGCGCAGCCAGAGCCTCAGCTGCTTCTTTTAGCTGTGGGCAGAGTGTTCAGCCAGAAACAAATGCTGCAACCTCAGCACTTTGCCTGTTTTTCCCCAAACAAATATTGAAATTGAATACTGAGACTCCCTGGTGGGGCTGAAGAGATACATTATTTTAGCAGATTAATAATTACCATTTTCTTTCCACATTGATCCATTATTATAAGCTTTAGAAATACACAAAAAGGGAATAATTTCCCCAAGGCTGTGTTAAATATAAAATCCATTCATCACAACAGAACACTTACTGTTATGGACTGCACTTGGCAACAGCTCAAAGTTGTGCTCATGTTAAGATATCATCTCTTCAAAAGTACAGAGAGTTTCTTTAAAGGACGTGTTAAAAGACACTAAAACAAATACAAACCCCATCACTACCCACTCAGAAATGTCTATCACAAGTCTTGAGGTGCAGCTATTTTAAGAACATGAAAATTGTTTCCACGCTACTGCTAATAACACACAGACACTTTGACAGGTCCCTGTCTTCAGAGAGCTCCTGCCCTCCTGGAGGGGGTGTAAAAAACACCAGCTTCAGACCCCAAAGCTCCTGTGCTGCACATGCACCTGGAGAAGAGCAACCACAGAGGACCTGGCAAACATTTTCCATAAGAAACACAGTGAATTCTCTGGATTAGCTCAAAATGATTTTATCTCATATTCCTGAAAATCATACTACACAACTGGTTTTCTTTAAAGAAAGATATGCAACTTGGCTGCTCACATTTCTTCTTTATTATTATTTCTAATTAGAATGTAGATGTTTGACAAATTATTTCTTTGCTTACCAGTGGAGACTATTTGCTGATTTAAACTATAGACTGCTTTTTTAGGTACTGGATTTATCACAAGCAAAGGGAGGGAAATTCTTAGGCATCCTTGTTAGAATAGGGTGCAATTCCTAAGGAACAGTGTCAATACATATAAACTATATCTTGGTGGTTTAGATCCTCAGGTCTAATTTCTATTAAAACATATAGATAGCTCTTGCTGTTAAAGAATATTCCTTTTGAGGGAGTGAGATGAGCTAGTAAAGAATGCATATCATAACATGAAATCAGGGTAGGAGCTCAGGATGAACTGGGGGAAATCCAAAGCCAAACCATCAGGCAATCAGCTGCTGATTTCCAAAGCAGGATCCATGTTCCAAGTTCAGGCAGCACTGCTACAGGAGACATGGCCTTCTTTAAGGTTTGTTGGAAGCTTCACCCTTTTGGCAGTGGATATCTCAACTACTTCAGAGTACCCCAGCAAGGCTAAGGCAGAGGAGCAAGCCCCCGCAGTGGCAGCAGATCCCAAGGCAGGGGGGACACAGCCACCCTGCTTGGCTTACTGCGCTTCATGGTTTGCCCTGTGCAAACGGGAGGCAAAGCCAGCATTTTGTGAGTAATGTGGCTGTTAATGCCTCAAAGGGATAACCTCAAGCCTATAGTAAACAACACTAAGAGCTGCTTGGAAGAAAAAGCAAACCTTAAGAATGTTTGGTCCAGCTTCGTCAGGAAATCAGCTTTATATTATTCCTGTAGCTCATCCTGGATCTCTTGCCCTACCTAACCAGTTTCAACTCAATTTGATAAAGAAGTGATTCCCAAAATGATAAACACCTTCAAAACGCAAGAAACAAGTAGCTAGAGGCTGCATATAGGGCAAGGTCTGGTCACTGACATGAGCCAGAAATCCATGGAACAGAAAAGGGTGTCAACACTCTGGAAAACTTAACTTTCAACTTAGATACAACCAGTCTGTACACAAGAGGCAAAAATAGATGAAACCAGATGTCTGCCACTCAAAGAACCACCTGCCTGGCTTCACTCTGTGATAGTGTCTGCGGGGATCAGCCTGTACCAAGCTCAGCAGGGTTCAACTCCTGCTGTACAGAGTCCCCAGAAGTAAATGTAAAGTTTTATGATCATTTTAGCTCCTGCTCAAGGGGTCTCTGATTTCCCTAAATATGCTGAGGTTGTAAAGCACAAGGTGAATGAATACATAAGGGACTGATTAAACCAGTGCTTAAAGGCATTAAAGCATCAGGCTTCACAACAGAAGTCGTAAGTCTATTGGCTTCATATTGGCCTTTCAGCAGTAGCAGCAGCAGCAGTGCTTGCAGCATCCAGCTGTGGGCAGGAGGCCAAATGCCCAGAGCTGGCACTGTGCTCCCAGTTGCAGACCCCCATGACAGAGGCTGGAGAGAGGCAAATGGTCACCCAAGATCCTAAGGTGCCACAGGGCTGAAACTCTCCTTGGTGAAACTGTAGATGGCACCCAAAAGCTGTGCACTGTGCTACAGCCAAGCAGCTGTGGGCTGTGCACCACTGCATGGTCACTTCTAACAGCATTATAGTCCCTATCCAGCACTGCGAGTTTCTCCCCAAGTCTGGAATCGTTTATATACCATTCTAGAAGAAGAGCCACAATCGAGACACCAGCTGTAAATGGGTTTTCAGTTTATGACACTGTTATTCATGTTTTCCTGAGAGTATTTTAAAACAAGGAAAAAGGAGTCAGAATTGAACAAACCTCTGCACAGAACATGTGGAAAGCACACAGCAGAGCAGAGAATTGTTCTGTAGAGCTTCTGCCTGCTGGGGAAACAGTCTTTAAATATTTACCAGATAGAATACGCTAACAGGGAGCTGTCTAGTCCTTCTGCTCACCATACCCTGAAAACAGATGTCACTTATTTCTCCATATTATGAAAGTGGCAACCTGTTTACTTTAGGAACATTGTCCTGGGTTCCAGGTTGCCAGCTGGGTTTAAACCACGACAAACATACTGATCACAGATTTGCTGGTTTGCGGACTCCTGCATTCATGCTTCAGCTTTAGATGACAGGGTATTTGTTTCCCAACAAAGGCACTATGGTTGAAGGGACACTTCTTGTCTCATTTTTGCAACTGTAGCACTAATAACTTGGTCACACCCAAGAAAACTTTTTCCTGTGACTTTCAGCCTCAATGCAGAAACATAATCTCAGTTTTCCAAACCCACTTAAATTTAAGTCAAATTCAGTACAAAGTTGTAGCTGAAACAGAGCTACTGACCATTAGAGACCACTTGAAGAGACACACCAAGAAGCTGCTGGTGTCCATGCTCTGCTCTATTCTGCACAAACATCTGCATTTGTGGCACTATCCTAAGAAAGGGGATTTCTGGTGCCAGTCCCTCTTCTGACAAAGACTGACTTCTTCATACAAAAGCACATTTAGAACCAAGATAAAAAACAGGACATGCACTCCCATCTCCCTGTATAACGAACCGTGGCTCTTGGCTCTTCTAAAACGTAAAAGAGGAGGGTTCAGGCACTTAAATGTATATATCTCATTGCGCTTAGGTCTTTCCACCCTTCATCTCCACTGCCAACCCCCTGCAACATTTGGTAATCTCCCCTTCCAAATGTTTCATTTTATTTCTGTCATTTATTCTATTCACGCCCACAGTAAAATTGTCTATTCTGAAACAAAGGGAGATTTTCTTTTAAAAGAAAAAAATTTTTCCAGCATTATATTTGGCAAGTAAAATGGAAAAATTACATGTTTATTCCAGCCTAAAATTGTTCCCCATTTCCCAACCCTGGGTACAGCTGTGCAACTGAAAAACCTTTCCATAGCCCTAATCATGGCATCTCCAAAATCATGGTGGAGTTGGGACCAAAACCAGCAGCCCATCCCAGAATTAACACAGTGAGGAACAATCACAGGAATTATTTTGCTCACTTCAGCCCTGTTTTTCTGTAACAGCTCAGTCATTTTGGTAAGCCACAAGCTCCGATGCAGTATCTTTTAGCCTCATTCAGGGTCATTCCTGTGTGTGTCAGAAATAGTTAATAAGAGACAAGGAGGTTGGCATTTTGGCCTAAGCACCCTTCAGCAATGCTCAGGATGTGTTAGAAAAGTTACCGGATTAAGAAGAAAAAGCTTGACTCGATAGGCATTAATCTTACAAACCATGCTTTCTCTTGATGGAAACTTTTCACTTCAGAATTGAGTACTCATTTGTTTGGGGAATTAAAAGGCAATGGAAGCCACAAACCCACAATGTGTTCCTATTTTCCCTCAGTCAAGGTGCAGCATGTAACTCGGAAGCAGGTTCTAAGTGACAGCTGCCCAGCAGCCACAAGGACAAAGCCACAGGGCAGTGTGCGCATCCGCAGCAGCAGGGAAACCCATACAGAAGTGGCCTCAGGTTTTCCCCCTCTTCCCAAGGGCCCCCCAAATGTTGCCTGTGTTTAAAAGCCACTGATCATATCTCGAGTGATCTAGATGCTGATTCCATCAGCACTGCAAGTCAACCATGCCTGACTTGCCTAACTTTCCCTTAGTGATGGGAGCACAGGGCAGTCCTTGCTGGATGTAGGTGGCACATGAACTCTCATGCCAGACAGCACTCCAAAATCCACACTTAGCCTTTCCCAGGGACTGTGGGAATTGGGATTAAGGGAAAACAAAGTGACTTTCCAGTGCTTAAAGAGCAGGACGTAACTCTGGTTTTATGCATCTGAAAGGGGATTTTTACACCAGCCACTGCAAGGAATAGCTGGAAGAGCAGCACAGCGAGTGGTATCTTATTCCTTCAATCCTAAGGCTTCCCAAGGACCTGCGTACAGATGAATACGTTACTTAGTGACGAGCAAAATGACACAGCAAGCATAGCAAGTAAAACTTCTTGTTGTTATTTCTCTTCTATTCATATTTGATTCTGAAGATAAAAATCAAAGACAACTGCCAGGACAAATTCAAACTCCTCTGGAAGAAGTACTACATTCTGCCTTCAGAGCAGAAGTCAATAGAAATGACTGAGAGATCTGCAGCCTTGGTGGTGGCCCAAGGAATGACGGGGGTAGACAAGGCACCACAGAGGACCTGGTGTGGGAGTGCCTGTGTCAACCGTAAGTGTCCCTCAGACAGACTCACTGCCACAGAACTGCCTGAACAGCAAACACATGGCGTCACTTGACAGCTCTGTCCTTACTGGTGTCGCTCACCTGGGTCTCCCCCAGCTCCTGCGCCTTGGCTGTTAGAAGATGGGAGCTGCCACTGTCATGTTTGGGTCACAAAATGTTTAGTCTTGTAGGCATTAACTAAACTTTAAAGAAAATAATAGTGACAAAAAAGCATTAAGTTTTGTGTGAGCTGAAAGAAGAGAGCAAAGTTAATTGATCCCTTGGTGCCTGCTCTCAACACCCAAAAGTTATTTTGATGGCTTTTGACAAGACAGTATTTCAGTAAGCTGTACAGACAGATAAATGCTATCATAAGTCTCATCACCAAAAGCCAAAGCAACCCTGGAAGAGAATTTCCTCAGGAAACAGGGTATGAGAATCAGTTTTAAGAAATATGACTGTTTTCAGCTCCTACTTCCCCTGATTTCCAAGGCAGCAGGATCCAACCCGCCAGACTTTACGAGTTGTGCTGGTCTGAATAATGACAGTACCAACAGCACAAAATGCAGAGAAAGTGCTGGAGTCTGCAGAACTCTTTCTGTGCAGCATCTGGCATTCTTTGCAAAGTTTGCCATGAAGTCTGCAGCTGGACAGTATTTCCATTTATTGCTCTGTGCAAAGCCTCGCATGAAGCTCTTTAGAAAAGGCAACTATTAATTAATTCTAATGACGATACAATTTGCTTTCAGCAGGCTTCCCTTATTGAAAACAGCAGAAACAATTGAGCTGAACAACAAAAGAAGTTGCAATTAGAAGCTGAATGTCCGCTGGCCCTAGAGCAAAACGCACAGCTGATGCCTAATGACAAATTAATCTACATCTCCCATTCTAAGTGTTGACAACAATGCAGAGCATGGAAGAGGTATGCCATGTATCCTATCAGGCTTCACCTTCTCAACTGAAAGCTGACAGGGAGAAAAGATCCTCCGAGGTATTTTTATTCCTTGACAACTTTTTATTAAGAGCTGAAGCACATCTGGAACCTGCAGCAGCAGGTCTGGGAGGAACAGAGGACTGTTACCTCTCTGACATCCTCTGACACTCTGAAGAAGTCAAAAGTGTTTCTAAATGCTGAATTCAATGCTGTGTGTAGAGGGGTATCAGGTTAGATGGACCACTGGTATATACACATGTGCAAATTCCTGAACTGAGAAAGACTGCCATATCAGAAAGCAGTAGGGAAGTGGCAGTGGGAAAATGCCACATGAGCTTCAGTAGCTCAAAACACAGAAGCAGGTGATTACTTGTTCAAACTGCCATGTTTTTCATCCTAAGGTACCTTTAATTATCAATAAGGTTTGAAAAAAACAGTTCTCAGAGTTCTTATCCCCTGGAATACCTCAGAAGAATGTCTGCATAACAATCTGGTGTTTCTTTGGCCTTGGTACATCCTCTGTACACCCTTCAATCCAGTTTGCATCTGGAAAGGCAACAAGAGACACCAACAGAAAAAAGCTTGATGTGTCACCCAGGTTATAACCTGATTTGCAGGAAACCTTAAAAAACCCTGAGGAAATCTGATTCCTGCCATTTCCATACATGCTTTTTCTCCAGAATGTTTATTTTGTGCCACACAATGCTATTTCCTATACCTCCAGTAGAAGGTAATCCATCAAACTATTACGAAAAAGGCTTTTTCAGTATTTCTTGTCCTTAGATCATGACCACGTGGAGTTGAACACAACAGCAATTTATATTCTTTTCCAAATGCTTAATGCAGCAAGAACTATTCTAATGCTCATCTGCTGAACCATGGTTATTTGTGGCACTCATTGTGCTTGGGGAATACTCTTAAGAATTATTGTCAATTTGACTTCTACATGCAATCAATATTGAGATTTTAAATAGCTCCTACTGTACCAAAGTGACCTTATGCAATCCAAAGGTGGAACCACTATGGAAAAAAAGAATCAGGATTTAACAAAGATAAAAAGCTGTTCAGAAGCTGTACATGCCCACTCCAGTGAATAAAAAACCTGTTACCCTTCAGGAAACAAGCAGTACTGAAGAATATTACAGTGTAATTGCCTTAGTACCAATGAGCCAACCTTTTCCATACTCTTTTTTTGTGCCTGAAGTGAGTATTTATTAGAAGCCAAAAGAACCAAGGCTTGACCAGTCTCTCAAAGTTTCGTTACAGGGGTACACTTGAACCAGTCCAGCCCACCAAACCCCAGTCTCCCCTCTGTATCACATATACTGCTTGCCTTCCTTAATCTAGACATCACAGATGCCAGACAAGGAATCCTGTAGCTCACAGACTTGACTAAAATTAACCCTGCAATAAAACAAGTAACTGGAAAGATGCCTGACTTGCAATGTGCTCATGGGATCTTTGCAACCAACACAGAGGAATGACAGGAAAATGCTTCATCCCTGTTATTTCATCAGGAGAGAATTTGGTTCATTGTGCTTGGCTGCTTCTTTAGTTTGCATCAGCTTGCACGACTGAGGGAAGAGTGAACTTTGAAAGAGATTAGATACGGAGAGTACAAAGATGGGTTTGGATTCAGAGCTCCCAATTGAAAAAAGGCCACTAGGTCCTACCAAGACCTCTTGCTTTTCACTGTTTGAATTCCCTAAGCTTCAGCCTTATCTAGATCTATAAAGTCCAGTTTGTCCACACTGAATTCCCTCTAGTCTTTTAATGTGTTTGGCATTGAGAAATAAAAATGCTTTACAAAAATCCATTAAAACCCCACTGAACACAACCCCTGAGAGACTGAATACCCAATACGACTTTTCACTTAAATGCTTCATTTAAGGAAATAACTAATTTAAAATATACTAAGAACACAGAAGATGATTCCCAGTTTCCACTGCAAAATACAAATGTTGGAAGGACAAGTCTTGTACTCACCCTAAATTATTAATAAAAATCTGCAATACATATATATTAAAACTTAAATAAGGCATTTCTGCACTGTTTTCTACTCATTTGGTCTACAAAAGCTTTTGATTTACAAAGATGTAGAAAGAAAAAAGTAATCAGTATATTTAATCTGTGAACCCTGCTTTCAGAATAGCCTTGCCCCTGGTTTTATACATTCTTTATGATATAACGTCAGTGAAATGAGAAGTCCCACCAGTTTACAAGTCTTGAAAACTTAAGACAGCCTCCAAGGAAAAGTATTAGTGCATGAAATTAAACTACACATAAAATTGTTCCACTCGAAATGACTTATTTAATTGTGCTAATGCAGTTTCTTCAGATTTGCAGTAAAATAAATATTGGCCAAAGAACCAAAGGCATGAAACCTGATTGACTGAGATCACTGACACTTCCTGTACACCCAAACAGAAATCCTGCTTCCAAATACCTTCCAAAATGATTCGTTCACAGTGTAGCTACAATCTCTTCAATGGCCATCCTCCAATTGCATTAACTATTAACCACTTACAAATTTTGACCTAATAATCAATTGACATTAGTTGAAGTCCATTCCAGGGACTTTCAGTGCATCTACTGCAACCAGCCCAGCCCATCTTTCTGATCCTTAAATTTAACTTTTTAACGAGCAGCCACAGTTTACACTGATGTGAATCTAGGTTCTGTCTGTATTATAAAGTTACACTACTACACTACACTACTACACTTGTGCATTAAGCATTAGCTACTCTAATTTCAAAGAAAACGAATGAAAAAAAGGGAAAACATAAATACATCTTCCAAATAGAAGACAGGGAAGAATATATAATGACCAAGGCTTTTAGGGGACTGGAGTCAAACAGCTTGATACCCAGTCCCAGACACACTAATACAATATTTGAGCATTATGCTCCTCCCGCCTCTTCCACATCAAATACCACTTTATTGTTGCAATTTATATCATCAATACATATTTTTCTCTCTCTTCCTCTTCTAAGACAGCTGACTGCTGATAATGGATATGTTTATATTCATGTTCTTTTGTACTAGTTTCTAGCTGACAAGAACCATGAAAGGCATTTGGTTACAATGCTTGCAAGGTCAAAAACATCAACATAGGACTAAATTTCTCCTCTCTAGTCATGTTTCGCCTGAGATACTTCACCCTGGGAAAAGCAGAGCTTTGGGGAGAAGGCAGGAATACGTGGCTAGATGCTCTAGGGAGCTCAGACCCTCACAGTGCCCTGGAACATATCTCTGACCTGAGCAGATGACAATGCCTTTTTACAGTTGCAAATCAGTGCATGCCACTTTTAGCATATTATAATCCTTCCCAGGACGTGGCACTGAGACCTTGCTGAGGGATGCTCAGCTTCACTGGGAGTTTCCAGGCTAGGGACTGAAGGCAGTTACCACAATTGCAGTCAGTATTAACAAAGTGCTGCTGGCAGCTGACATTCCAGCCCTCCCTGGTCAGTGAGCCCATGCCTGCTGCTTTCCTTTGGCATCAGACACATCTGTGCTTTTACTAATTTCAACTTAAACATTGCTTGTGGCTTCATGGGCCTATTTCAGCTGGAATTCAGGACCACCAGTATGTTTTTCATACTACTCCAGTCACGTCAGCATAAAACCTCTCCCACCTGCAATCGTTTGAACTTGGAGAATGATGACTATCTTGCATTTTCAAACCAAAAAGTTCCTTATAAACCTCCAGCCACTCCATCTGCAGCAAGAGATTTATCCAGGTCAAACAGCATACTTGCAAATTTGCCTACAAGTAGCAGACTCTCCAGGAGGCTTATCTCTACAATAGCCTCTCTCATTTGAAGCATAGATTTGGCACAATATTTAATCAGGGGTTGATTCCATTGATTTTCTGACAACGTGTAGTTTTTGAAAGGCACAAAACTTTGTGATTTTGAAAATACACTGTACTTCAATTGTCTGTTTGCTGCTCTTCAATGGGGATTAGAGGGGACTATGAAGATGAAGAAAAAGGCTCTGCTTTCCTCAGCATAAGTTGCACAAAACAACTGTCAAAGGAATCACTCCAGAGTAAATTTTGATGTCTAAGAG
This sequence comes from Pezoporus wallicus, assembly GCF_028554395.1. Classification (NCBI taxonomy): domain Eukaryota; kingdom Metazoa; phylum Chordata; class Aves; order Psittaciformes; family Psittacidae; genus Pezoporus; species Pezoporus wallicus. Next base: position 1,524,117 of record NW_026639584.1, read on the forward strand.
AGGTCCATCTTGAAGGTTGAGACCTGGTTGGCTTATTCAAGTCTCAGGAACAAGGGACTGGTTCTACCAGCCTGCCCTGGCTGTGCCCCTGCATACACAACCGTACTGTGAGAACAAAGCTGGCTGGGAACCAGTCCCAGAGTGGAGTTACCTTGTACTGAGGCAGCACCAGTGCACGCTGTTTCTACTGCCTTTCCAGAGCAATAGAAAAGAGCGTGAATTTGGATAAGCAGCATTTAAATCACAATCTGAACAAGCCTGCTAACATGCTACAACCATGTGGTTTATAGCTGCTTGATCCCTCACTTAGAATTGCTATTCAGACAGATACAATTTACTCATTTATTAAAGGATTCCTGTTACTGCTTCCTCATGAACAGGCTTATTCTCTCATGTACCTACAGAGACCTTGAATAAACAAGCTTTGCCCAAATAACTACATGAGGAAGAAAATTTGTTTCACCAGCCTCACACAGCACATTGCCTATCCGGGAAGAAAATCAGAAGCAAAATCAGGGTGGCAGACGGACCTAGGACACAAAGGTCCTGAATTAAGAGGACTTAAATCCAGCTCCTCCCTAACCCTTCCTGGTCACCCTGTGTCCTCAGTCACCCATCAGTAGAAATGGCCTTGCCACACAGTTGCTGCTTTGGTAAAGCACTTGGAAATAGCCAGCCTGGTAAGAGGTGTTACTGCAAATCATTTTCCACCATTCTGAGCTACGAATCTATTCAGACAGATCACTGTAATGGAGGTTAATGAAGCTTGTTGTGCCTTTTACTCTGCACTCTAACTTCTAAAAGACCTGAGTTTCAAGATCCCTGCATCTAGGGTGGAATTTCAGCCAAGCAAAACCAGACTGCTGCAGAGAGATGCCTGTTAGCAGGCTCCAGGCACAGGGAGCATGCTGCAGCACTGCTGCTCAGGAGGGTGTCTCCTGTGCCCCCCCCACTTCTGCACTGGTCATAGAATGTATGTACAGGACAGACACCAGTGTCACCTTCCAGGAACAGAGGGAGGACTCTGGGCTGTGCTGTTCCTCTTCCTGTGTATGCAACCCACCCACAGCAGCCAGCTATACCACTTAAAGCTCTTGTTAAAAAAACAAAACAAAACCCTAAGCCCACAAAACCAAAGCACCCCTCCAGTCACATCCCCCCACACCCCAAAAAGCTTATATCAAGAGTTTTGGCCAAAGACTTTTACCAAAGAGTGGCTGTCAATAAGTAGACACACTGTGTTTTCAACTGCTGGACCAGACCGGCAGGTCCTATTTGTGCTGCCCTGCCTGGCCCTGACAGTGCATCACAGCCCTCACCCACGGCTCCCCCAGCACTCAGCCATTTCATATCAGCAGTACTTCCCTCAGCTTGGTTTGTGGCAAGGCCCAAACTCCAAGGAAAAACACCACTCCTGAGCAAGTTAGTGCTTAGAAAAGGGGCTAAAAAAGCACTGTCTCCTTTGGCTGAGCATACAGAATGAAGCAAGTACCCTGTGAAGAATCACAGAATCAGCTAGGTTGGAAAAGACCTTCAAGATTTTACTTTACTTTACTCCAGGACTGCCAAGTCCAAGAAAATCAGATTTCTTGGATCGTCCAATATTGCCTGGAGAAAACACCCCCACTGGTGGTCTTACCCCAACACCAGCCCTTCAGGTGCCACGCAGCGACCCGGTCTGGGGGGTTTGCTTCCATGCACTTGAATATGCATGGAACACACCAGGATAGCAGAGACGGGAAAGGAAGGTCCATGCCCAAAAGACTGCGAATGCAATGCAAAGAGGTTTGTTGAAACAACCTTTACCCTGTATTAGCCTCCATGACCACAGCAAGGGAACTGGGGAAGGAAGACAGGACCTCAGTGGGAGCTGTGCTAATTCCTCAAGGACTTTGAGGTCACTAAAGCCCAAGTAACTGCATCTCTTCTGCTAACCATACTAGCTGGTACACCTACCATGCTATGTTTGCATCTTCTGCTACAAACACATACAGTTATATAGGACAAAACAAATCTAATTAATAAAAATATGGCTAGAAAGCTTAAAAATTAAATTAAATACACTACAGTGATCTCCTTGTGATGTTTCTGCTCAAAGGCACTGATCTGCTTGCTTTAAAATATGCAGCATGTACTGCTGCATGCAAAGGCATGTGATGTGATGACATTTTAAGAGAAAAATATTTGAAATGCAGAACAAAGATGATCTTTATGTGCCTCAGAGACAAGAAAAGAAATGTAAATAAGCAATGGTAACATTTGCAAACAATGTCTTAACAGCACTGACTTAAAACAGTGGCTGAGCAATAGTTTGGCTTATTTCCATAACACTAAGAAAAAGGCAGCTGTCCCTTTCAAATTCCAGTTGAGACTTGCTGTTTTAAGTTACTACTCAAAGTTTTGGTACATGCTAAAGCCAAGTTTCTGAAAGGCACAAGAGCACATGCAGGTTTTTTACTGCCTTCGTTGTCTGGTGAAGAAATGTCATGTCTCCATGGGTAAGTAAACACAGACCCATAGAGCAAACCACAGTAGCCATTTACAGCACCCTCCAGGTTTGCATGCTCTTCTATGCATTATCCTCAACACATCCAAACTTCGCACCTTCAACTGTTCTTGATGCTCATCAGCTAACTGGTTTAACATCAAATAAGATGTCAATTTAAAGAACTGAGAGCACAATTTTAGCTGCAAGTCCAGACAACGGACTCGCAGGATGGGAAAATATGTCAGAATCCGAGACAAAAATGCTTCTATTTTAAAAAGCTATTTAAAAACTTATTTCATGGTTATTTACCCTGTCTTGCATCCAAGCAGCAACGCTCATGAGTTTAAGATTTCCCTTCTGTTCACACTTTGCTTGACTTTCGGTTGCCATGCGCAATACCACCATAGTGAGATTTCATCTGAAGTACTTGAAGAGAAACAGTAAGTCACTCAAATTACTCTTACATTCATCCTTCATTTCTATTCAAAGTATCGTTCTATTCATTCAACCATCAAATACTCTGTGCATATCTAAGTAGAGACAAAGTGTTTTACAGTATATAAACACAAAGAGATTTAAATTATTTTAGCCTATGCTATGCTGCCATACTGATGTAGTATTGCAACCTAAATACCTCATTTGCAGAGGACAGACTGTTTTAAGGGCAGCTGGATCAGATAATGGTTCACAGTAATGAGATTTAAATGAAGTTATTGAGAAAATATTTATGAGACTCGCAGCTCATCCATTATGGACATCAGAGCTTCAGAGCAGCATGGCCTGATGGAGGCTTGTCCTTGCAAGCTGACAGCAGGGCTTCAGCTCAGCAACCATCACCTTCTCAACAGGAAAACCAGCCCAAACCCACATGCTGCTGATTTTATTCCTCAGCACAAGGGTGATCAGTGACATACAAGCTCAATGCTTGAGCAAAATTTACCTTCACCAGTTGGTTTTAGAAGCAGAGTTAATCTATTCATTTTACAGTTAAGTTCCTATTTCCTTGCACTGACATAAAATGCAATCTGTAAATATTAAAAATTCATACAGAAAAAGTAATCACTATAAAAATTGTATTAAGCATGAAGCACTAATTCAAGATGTTAGTCACTCAGCAAAATAACAGTAGATGGTATGTCTTTTCCTCCCTTTCAATTCTTCTAAAGGGACAAAGAAGCCAAAGCACACCAGAGGGAAAACCAGACGATTTGTTGGAACTAAAATGAAGTACACGCAAAAAAACTCCTTACTTTGGAAGCCCTGATCATTTCAAGTCAGTTCCATCAAGGGCAAGCCCCCTCCTCTGTTCTGTGTGTTCACTCTTCCCACTGTGTTCCCCAACCCTGGGGTGGCCCCAGGCATCACTCCAGCAACAGCAAGGCACTGGCAGCCTCTGCCGCAGGGTCCCATGGCCCAAACAGGCCCAGAGAAGAGACTGCATTTGGTTTTCTACTGAATAGATGGATTTGTTTCTCCTTTATAACCAATCTTTTATTAATTCATTTTATGTGAGTTTGCATCTGCCTATATCTGTGTGCTTCCCATGAAATAGGCAGAGCAGCTGAAGCAGGTGGAGGATGATGAGAGGGCTTGTTGTTCAGTCTCAGCCCCAGCTTTCCACCGCATGGCAAGCATTCCTACCAGAACCAGAATGTAGTAAAGCTTCTGACCTGCAGAGAAGACCTGTAACTTCAGCTCATACACTTCTAGTGCATGTATATCTGCACAGTGGAATTTCAAGATGTTTCACAAGCAGCAATCCCCTAAAGCAGAAGTAGCATGGTTGCTTGCTAGACGAGCTAAGGAGAAAACTCATACCAGACAGACACCCAAGTTAGTCTGTCCTTCATCTCCTCAAAAAATAAACATGTGCACAACATTTGTTCCCAGAGAAATACTGCATGCTGAAGAATCCCTTTGATCTAAGCACATGAAGGCAGGTGGAAGCTGGGATAAAATTCTTTTTCCTTTGTATGCAGACGAACGCTGCTACCAGAAAGCCTGGGTCTGGAGCAGAGTATATGGCCATTTGACAGGTCTGAAGAAGTGGTTTTGTTAGGTTTTTAGATGATGCACACTGCACATATTATTTAATTATTTTTCAAATTGCAGAAAAAGAATGCTTCAGACACTGAATTGGAAAACTTGCACCAAAGAGAGTAAGCTTATCTGGATACTTTTGATGTATCAATGCCCTGTGTCCTCAGTGTAAAAACAGAAAGGATAATGTAAATGTATTGGACAGAGACATCAACACAGCACTAGACACAATTCATTCTTCCAAGTCCTTATTAGGTTTTCTGTGCCTAAGCAAGGGACCTGCCTGCACCTTATCACTTAATGACTGCTTTCACTTCCAGAAAACCTTGGGGAAAGAAAAAAACAACCCCCAAACCAACCCTATTCATGACTTGCCTCTTCCCAGCCATGGGTGGAGAGGGAATTCTGGTCTCACAGCCTGCCAGGACATTCCCAGCTAAAAAATACAATCTGTGTTCTCACACCCTTGGCTGTGTTGACTACACTGTCATGGCTGTTGTGACATTTCCAATATTCCTGTTAACACATGCACAACAATCCTGGGCCTCACCAGAGGGGAGAGCAGTGATCCCAATGGGGGGTACTTGCCGGTACATGCTATCCTGTGCTTCTAATCCTGAGTAGCCTCACAACATTGAAGCTGCACAGAAATTCCACTAAAGTTTTAGTTAAAGGACATATATAAACTCTTTCAATAATTTTCTTATCTAGTTGATTTTTCAGAAGAGGTCCAATACTCAATTTTTCTTCTTGTGGAGAAAGGCACGCATAGAAATTAACAGCAGAGTAGAAGAAGGAGAAGTTTTCCATAAAAACATAACTTATTCCATCTTCAGAAAATACGGTATGAAAACAGAGACAATAGCTGGTTGTTCTTTCATTCTTTATGACTTTTGAAGGCACATATATACAAATTTCTGTTTTCATTATTTCCTAACTCTCATGTGTGATATCAGCACATACATGTACTGTCAGCAGTCACACCTGAGGAAGTAGCAGCTCCTCCAGCCTGTGACAGTACATTCGCAGTTTGTGTTCTCGCAATATTTTAACAACCAATCAAGTTAAGAAATGAAAGCACAGGTTAAGTGAAATCTAGTGCTGCTGACAGCATATTGTATGCTGTATATAGTACAAGAGCGCAGAGCACATAAAGAACCATATACTGGCATAGTATATTTACATATATATACATAGGAGTAACATTGCTTATAGGAAACAAGATCAGTTGTGTTCAACTCCGAAACAAAAGGTAAAGTGATGGAGCCCACACCATGCAGCAAAACTGCTCTGTGAGATCACAGGTCACACTGTGCACAAGCCTGCTGATGGCCATCTTGTCCTCTGTGCCACTGGACTCCTCCTTTTCCTCCTCCTACCCTACTGATAGTTCACAATTACACTTTAACATCTCATTTGCTGTCCTGTCTTTCTGTCCGTTTAGAATGAAAGCAGAAGTAAATCAGCAATGTGTTCACAGACATACTGTGAAATATTGACATACATTTCACTGCAAAAAGATCTGTTTGCGCTTCTTTTGATCCTCTATAAATAAACTCTTCTTAGAAATGAAGTGCCAGTATAATGAGGTTGAGTTGAGAATGCTGGCTAGATGGCTATTTCCTGGAGAAATCTTTCTCAAGTAGCACAGAAGGTTGAAATAACAGCAATTAAGAGTGTGTGAAATGAATCATAGAGCTCAACCTTATAAACAAGTAAACCCAAAACTACTACTTTGAACAGTTTGACAATACAAGAAAGCATTATCTGCACAATGCTGAGGCTACCCTGGTTTCCAGCTCTGAAAGTTCAGCAGATTGGTGAGCCCTGTTTATCTACAAGAAACTGCAAAGGTGTCTCCCCTTTGTGATGAGGTTTGTTTGAAATCCCTTCCTTACCAGAGAGTCTGAGCAAAGATCCCTGAGATTTGAGAGGACAACAGTTTTTGCATCTCACCTGTCCTGGAACACGCTGGTGTTTTCAAAGTATGATTTATTCCTTAGTTACATCTATGCTGAATAAAAATCATCACATAAAAGCCCAGACTGTGGACATTAAAGGAATAACTCCGCACATGTTAGATTGAGCAGCCTTCTTCAGGAGGCTCAGTCTCAAAATAATGGGACAAAAGAACATCTCCTTGGGGAAGCACGAGTAGTGGTGCAAAATGGAGAACAAGGGCATATCAGAATAAACGAAAGCAAAGTCATAGAATCCCAGACTGGTTTGGATTGGAAGATACCTTAAAGCTCATCCAGTTCCAACCCCCTGGGACAAGCCCCTGTCCCATGCAGGGTCACCTTCCACTAGAGCAGGTTGCTCCAAGCCCCATCCAACCCTGCCTTGAATACTGGCAGGGCTGGGGCAGCCACTGAGTGCTGCAGAGGTTTGCACATCCAAGACTGATTTCATATCACTGGCATCTGTTATCACTGTGTTCTTTGAAGAGGGTGTGTTACCAGTCACCCATAAAGCAAAGCAATGTTTGCTGGGTTAGAGAAGGAATTAAAAAAGCCATGAGATGAGGCTAGGCGGTGGTGGAATGAGAACAGTGCACACAGAAATGACACCAAGATAACTTGCAACATCTATCTTACAGAAAAGATAGCTGCAACAACACAAAACCGTTCTGGTCAATATGAGTCAGGCAACTTTCATAAGCAAGCTTTCTGACCTTAACTGACAGGCAAATTCATTAATAGGCATTAAAAATATAACTAAGTTATAATAAAGATTAGGGGGCAAACCTCACACACTCAGTTTTACACCTGAGGACTGAACATCTTTATGAATAGATTAATTCAAACAACTTTTAGGATTTCCTTTTCCCTCAATGTTTAAAGCGAGCAATGGCAGAAATAGTAAAAGAAAATCAGTTGTATGCATGCCTGTCTTCTACATGTCAGCAAAAAGGAGTACCACTGCTTTGCATAAGGCTAATGACTTAGGTACAACGAACGGGCTGAAGACATAATCAAGAAAACTCCTCTCCCAGAGTTGTGGAGCTCCCAATTTTTTGTGGAAAAAACAAACAACTCACAAAGCTGGCTCCATCCTCATAGTTTGTAAGAGTTACCACCACTGCCCTGGGACCAGAAGAGTAATTTTTGCTCACTTGGGCTGAGTGAGCAACCCATTCTATACTGGTGCTCACCGTCAGCAAGGCAGGAGGAATGCTGCCTTGAGGAGTACAGACCCCCCTACTTCCTGGCCATGGCAGGGGCCATCAAGGCAGGTGATGAGTTTTAGCAGACTGCACCTGCAAAGGCACACATTCTGTGCCGGTACAGACTTGCATGTCCTGTGCTGTGGCCTCGGAGGGGGGTCCTGCAGAAAGAACCACCTCCCTCAACTCCATACTGTCTGGGACAATGTTTGAGACTCAAAGAGGCTATAAATGTTGCCAGGATCTCATGCAGTCAACTCAGTAGACACCCTGAGAGTCTGTGAAGAATCTTATATTGCTCTACAAATGTTTCTGGAAAATTTTCCCTGCTAGCACAACCTCATGGCTTTGCATCCTCAGCACAAAAAGTAGCAGCCACTGACCAACCCTGTTCAGTGCAAACCATATCCCTACAGCAGTTACACCATTTTTCCTTTCTCTCCATGAAGGAATTTACAAAAGGAAAGCAAGGAGATATTAAGAACTATACTAGACTTTATATAGATACAGCCAAGCCAGTACAACATCTTGAATGCTCTTTACTGTAACCTTTATGTAATACATTTTTTGAAGATTAAAAAATAAGTCTACAAAAGAAGGAAAACACTGTGGACTCTCTGATCTACCTGTTAGCTGCCTCAGCAACTGCCTATATTCCTTAACCTCTCATAAATAACTCCTTCACCAAAGGACCAGCACTGCTAATCCCAGACATCAAGGCAAGCATTGTCATCTAAATTACATAAGGCAACCAGGTTTAAGATCCCATAACTAAGTAAAGTGACCATGACAATAATTAATAACCCTTGCGGCATTTAGCCATGGTTCTATTTAGCACCTCGTCACTGATCCAGGTAATAATGGGGAAGGAGCATCTCTGGTTGTTCTTTTGCAGAGTTGAATCCATCCTTTAGGGACAGAACATCTCCATGTCAGGTACATACGCTCATCCAAAGTCTTGGCTGTGCTCACAGAATGATACTGTACTTCCCAAAGTACAAAAGGCTCTGTGCTGCTCTAGATACAAAATAGCAGTTATAAGTAGTATCCTAACCTTCCTATACTGGCTGCCAATCTGACTGTTTTCCTCATCCTACCTTAGTTTTTAATCCAGTTTGGATTTGCCATTCTTAGTCATTGATACCATCCCTCAGTGAACTTGGTATTTTGATTCCTTGCTCCACCCCCATGAAAGTTGCCAGTCTGGCTCAGTAGAATTCAGCCTGCAAGTCAAGAACAGGCTTACAAAGGAAGAGGTATTCAAAGTTAAGGTTGGAATTTTCTCAGGGAAAAGCTGAGTCAGTGGGGGGAGTCTGGGGTATTTTGCAATTTGCATATTATGAGAAAAAGTAATAATCATAATTTAAAAAAAACAAGCAAACCCAAACACTTCAGAGCATTCCCGAAACTCTCTCCTAAATAGGGTTTGGAAGTGTTTTCTCTAAATTCAGCTTTACTATTTTCTCAAAAAGAAAATAGATATTTAAAGCAAACAGTGTAAGTCTAAACATCAGCCAGAATTTTCCATTACCAGCCATTTCTACAAAAGCCCAGTTCCACTTCACTGGGAAAATATGTGATTTCCAGTTTTACCCTCCAAGGTCCATAGCAGCAGCTTGCCTTGCAATTGAAACAGTTAAAGAGAGAAGCAGGATTTAACAGGTTACACATATCACAACAATTCCTGAGTTCACAGCTGCCCCTGTTCTTCACGCTAAGGAAACAGGAGAGACCAAGTGCGTCCCATAAAGTTCAACTCTCCAGCACAGCAGAGAAGGATCAGGGGTGTGGGCTAAGCCCTGCAGCAGATGGAGTGATGGATGACAAAGTCTGGAAGTACTTCAGCTTATCTATCTCTTTGCAGTACAGCGGGTAATTTAAAAAATAAATAAATAAAGCATCCATTTCCAAAAGCTATTCACAGGTTTGGAACTGTGAGCAGAGCACAGCACGGGGTGATCCAAACGGAACTGTGAGCAGAGCACAGCACGGGGTGATCCAAACATGTACTTAGGGAAACATCAGCTTTCAACAATGTCTTATGACAGGTTTTGGTTCCTGTTACTAATCTTCCTAGCCGGATATCATTCCCACAGAGTCATGATTATTGAGCTTCGCAACTGTCACAGGATGGAAAAACAAGCTGAGTATTGCTGCTCTTTTTTTTTAATCTTCATTATCCTCTATTTCCCTCTTCAGGTAAATTCTTCTCGTAAATTCTCTTCTTTCCCATTTTTCTTTTGTCTTCTGTATTTCTCAGCAGAATAGGTAGTGGCCTTGAGGACATAACAGAAAAACACTTGCATCTCTGCCATTCTGGTCTGCAATAATAGTTTGGTTCAGCATGGCGCATATTCAAGCATTAAAAAAAAGCCCAGAAAGCTGGCTGCTAGTAGAAGACAGACAGACACTATTTTCCCCGGTTTGAAATCTGCTGCCAGAGAGAAATTGTGGCTGTAACAGGTCTAACACATGCTTTGTTTCATTGTGAAATGACCCTTCACCACCCTTGTTCATGGCCTGCAGACTAACACAGTACATTTGCTATGAAAGAAAGGTGGCACAGCACATTTCCTTGCAAACCTCTCCTGAAGACCATTTCAGGCTCAGCAGGCACAGTGCACATACCACCACCCAACCTCAGCCCTGCTTGGAAGCAGCACCTCTTCTACAACTTCACCACACGTATTATTTTGTCAAACTACTATGTTAAATGTATGAGTGTCTTCCCCATGCTTGTAACTTTTGCCTATAAAAGACAGTCTCTTCCAAAAAGTCTAAACCTTAGTAGTCCACCCTAAACCCCCAAATTCATACTTTATCTTACAAGCCTCTTTCAGGTGTTTTCAGCATCCCACTTGGATGCTATTTAAAAGAGAAGATGTTAAAGAACGCAGGCTGTTTGCCATCCAAGTTACTTTCCAGAGAAGTATCACACGATCTGGTCTATTTTCAAGTTGGCTGCTGGCACTGAGAAAAGTGACAATTTTTCCCCTTCCTCCCTCCTTCCCTTTAAGAAAAAAAAACCACTGTTTTTTTGCAGCAAACCGAGAGTAGTCCAAAGGCATCAGAAAAATCACATTACTGAGCCCTGTGGACCATGAAATATATTGAGAAAAGCCAGAACTTGGACTGTAAACAAACTCATTGATAGGAAATGCAACACCGAAAGGCAAAATCATGACTCCTGAGAGGGTCCAAAGTGTGGGCAAGTTCTCTCTAAGGGCCTCAGGAGGTTGATTACAGGATCAGAAGCAAGTCCAACAGACTTGTTACAAATCTGTAGCTATCCAAATGTTTGTAATGTCAAAAGAAATTAAGAGGACTAAAGGAAATCAGAATATTTAGCACAAAGCCCGTTTTGCTCAACAAAGTGTCTGGCACAGACCTTTTTTTGCACATCCAAGCCCAATGTCATTGAACTCAAAACTGAACTAGTTACCTACACAAAGCCTGCTTGCCACTGTTTGAAAGAGTCTTTCTACACGCAAAAAAGGAAAATGGGAGGAACTAGAGGCTCTTCTTTCAGAGTCCCTGCTGAGGGTACACAAAATTGTCTCAGCACCTGTACTAAAAGTAGAGCATAAGGCAACTGGAAGTGGCTAGAATACATACTGTGATAACATAATGCAGGCAATATGTTAGAGCAGCTGGATACTGTGTCATCATAAATTCTTGGCACACATGGTTCTAGTCCCTGTGCTATCTGGGCTCCCCAGCACTGATCCACTGAGCATGGCTGGAGTTCAGATTATTAGAAGTTGGCTGTATTTGCTTTTGGCCTGTGGAAGAAACCAGCAAGGTCTCACATGGGAAATTTGTGCCATTTACTTATTTGGGCATCGCAGAGGTCTTACCAGGTGAACAGCAGGCAGGCACGTGCTGCAGGTTCTGGATGACAGGCGCACACTAAGAGTGCAAGCTGTAACTGTCGTTATATCTTAATTTCCATTGTAACCACTTATGGATCATTCTGATATCTTTAACTTGGCTCTACAATGCTAGAAGAAGTTTGCAAACCCTGCAAAAATCCTGCTCAATTCCCTTGCTTATTCCCACAGATAGACACCTGCTGATTTCTGCAGATTTTGAAGAGGCTTTGGCTAACATGTCATTAGTTATTTCCAAAATATTTCAATGAAGAAACTGCAGAAATGTTCCCATGTGCAGCTATTATTTTGGCATAAATACCTCTGCAGGAATCCCATCTTGTTAATTCAAATGCAAGACATAAAACACTTGATGTAAAGGGTACCTTGTATACAGAGATAGTACATGCCAAAAAAAAACCCCAAATCATATACAGGAACCAAGCTTACCAAGCTTCCTGCACCTCCCATGCCAGTGCCAGCTATCTGCAAGCATTTTGGAGAGCCCTAGCATGAAAAGCAGGGTGACTACTTTCAGTCTGAGAACTGCTATCACCTACAAAAAGTAGACAGCAGGCTTCAGTTATTCCATCAAGATGGAACTGATTAGTCACAGTTCTGTGTAATAGGATTATTTATCAGGAATGTTGCGGATGGGTACCTGAGGGCTGAGGGTTAAGTTCTAGCCATGTATAAGAAATAGCACCTGGTATACCTCAGGCACTTAGTCTATCTCTTCCTGTGTCACCAGTCACCATTCCTTTAGCTTCTCTGCCAGACAAACAGATGCTCATACCCACACATAGTTGGAGAAGACACTACAGTCATCCATCCACTAGAATGCCGCTTTGTGGCTTTGTTCCCTATATTTTTCTTATGCTCAGCATACCTGCAAGAAATACTACAGCTAGAAATTCTTCTATTTGTCAAAATGTTGCTTCAGTTGCTTACACTAAGTTTTAGATAGCTCCACTTAGTGTCTGCACAGGCTGTCAGTATAAATCCCTTCGCCATTGAAGTAAAGTTATAAAAAAACCTATCTCGCAGAGTTGAAAGGGAACAATATTGTGCTTTTTTATCCAGCATTCTTCACCCACCCTTATATGTTACTGTTTTAAAACATCCAGCTAACATTAGAGACCTCACCATTCAGCCTCACCCCTCCCCAGTTAATCTCAAAGTCAAGACCATGGACTTGAGGCTCAGTTCAAAGCAGAACACCCCGATTTCACACATCATCCCCAAAACACTGTGGTTTTTCCATAACTGGTCACACATATTCAAAGCTCAGGGAACAGTTCTCACCTTTTCTTACCTTTAGCCTGAAAAAAGCTTATTTGCCTAGAAATGAGAAAAGCAAGAGACTGAAAGATCTGAGGGCGATGAAATAATTTTGCCAAGAACAAAGAAATCCAGGGTGAGTGTAGAACTGCTGAACAAGCACGAAGAGAGACAACAAAGATTAAACACTGCTGATGTTTATGGTCTGAAGTAGTGAGCCATAGCATTTCATCAAGAGGTTTCCAACTCCTGGAAAATGTCTCAGAAGTTCCTATTAACGTGTGTAGCACTGTTAACCAAGCTCACCAGTGAAGGGCTGGGGTTTGTTAATTTGGTTTGGATGGAAACTGTGTCGAGACCATTAAAAATTTAACACAAAACTATGATCTGAAACTAGGTTTTGTATATTCTTGCTTACTGCTCTCTAATTACAGTACCATGAAATACAAAAGGAGAAGGATAAGGAAAGTAACTTTTTAGTGCTCAAATCCATTCCTCTGCAAGCAAAAACAAAGTACACAATATTGGGATCCAATTCTCCAAGTAGTCATTTTTAAGCGTAAACAGAAACATTGCACTCTCCAGGGGACTCGGCTTAACTGCAAAGTCCGCCCTCTCCTAACCTACTGCACTACAAGAAATGAGTCTGTAAAATGAGGCTACAAAACATACAAGCACCAGCACTCTCTGCATTTGAGATCAGAAAAAAATACTCAACCTGGATTGATGGGAATAGAAGGAATGTCCTTATTATAGTCACACCTGCATTCCTGGTTACAAACAAGGTAAATCAAGGTAAAGTAATCCACACCACATCCTGGTCAGGTGTCCTTCTGGAGGCTGGTTAAATATGTCAAGCCCTCCATGGAACAGAACATCCTTTCTTAAAAGAAAAGGCGTGCTCAAACTTTTAGGCTCTGGCAGGTCAGTAATTCTTTCTTTCCATCTGCACTTTGAAAACAAGCAGAAAACCGTATCATACCTCCTAAACAAAGCATTCATTCCTCTGCCTTCTAGCAAAGCCTCCTGCTACTGCAGAACTTCTGCTCTACAAGTGCCAGCTCCTGCAGATGGCATGCACAAACATCAAATTATTCCCAACAGTCATAGATTTCTATCTTGGTTCATCAGTCCACTCCTCACAACACTGTAAAGTCAGCAGCAATAACACAGAAACCAATAAACTAAACACCAAGAGTGTAAACAGGCAGGTCCAAGGAAGAATTACATAGCTAAAGTAAGAAAAGCTGATTTTCTCTACATATAATCATTGAGAGGAGGAAGAATTTACATACTGAAGCACATTTTTACTATTGAAAGGGGACCCAGTGTGTGTAACTGAACCTATGCAATCTGGATCAAGTCCATGCAAGTATACTCTCAAACTTTCCTGCTGGGGAGAAGAACTCAAGGCAGAAATTGTTCATGTGCAGATGTAGCCTACTGGAAATATATACAGGCTATATGTCCTAGTGGCCCAAATAACTTTTTGTTCAGCTTTCCTTCCCCTTTTCTCTTTGAGAAACTTAGATTTGCACAAAGAACTCAGTTTTGCTCTCTGTGGGTGTTAGGTGTTTCCAGCAGCTCTGGTTTCTCTTTCTCTGAGCTGCAAACACATCCATGTGGCACAAGAACCATTTGCTTCTCTACAGTTCCTGGCAACCAGGACCTCACAGTGCCAGCCAAGAGAGGCAGCTGCTGCCAGTAAAGCTGGGGAGAGAAGTGACACTGAAATGACCAAGCACAAAGTAACCTCTCATCTTTGCCCTCCCACAAGTATTACCCCTCCTGCCTAGTACCTGTGCCTCATCTTGATATCTCAGTATTCAATTATCAATAAAGTAAGCAAGCAAAAAACGGCACTAGGAGTGCAAAGACCAAGATTACAGACAACCCAAAAGCATGATGAGTTGGAAAAGGTGGAAAAGTCTGAAAACTTGCCCTATTCCTGCCTCTGTTCTGTCAAGACATGAAGTTAGGGCTTCTGATGTGTGAAAAAGCCCATTTCCCAGCAATTCTCTCCACACATCTCCCTCCAGCATTCCCCTCCCATTCTCCATACACAGAGTAGCTGAGGTTTTTGTTTCTATACATCAGAGCAGAGTAAAAGTACTTCAACCTGTGAATCTGCAAAATACAGACTGTGATCCCCTGACATGTCACGTATGTCAGGCACTGCAGCTGAGACCCACCGTAAGCGATGGAGAAGCCCATCTCCAGGCTGCTGCATCACCTCCTCTCTCACACTTGCTAAGCTAATGAGCTCTGCTACCAATGGCTCATTTGAGTTTTTGATCACAGTAGAAATTGCTCCAGAAGCCTGAAACTTCTCTGCCATTAACTTCTTAGGGCAATGTTTCCTTGAAATGGATTCATATTCCCCAGGAAAAGAAAGAACTCAAATTAATCATGTTCCTTTCATAAAAAGTGTATAGTTAAGCACATAAAATGCCTAGATATTGGGACTGCACTGCAAAAGGAAATTTAACTGCTTTAGGGAGCACAACATCAATGCCATTATTTATACACCACAATGACAGTCTCATTTACAATAACTTTCTGCAACAAAAGGATAAAGTTAAGAAAAAGAAGATTTACTTTAATTCCTTATGTCAGTTGGACTTTGGGTTTTTGGTTTTGGTTTCCACCACTATGTTTTGTATCTCTTTTCTGGAAACTTCATAACTCACTGCATCAAGGCTGATACACTTATATTTTGGGAGTACAGGAAGCTAAGGATTAGCATGCCCTGTGTCAGTCTCCCTATCCCAATACAGGAAAGCAGTAAATGTGACAGCAGCAAAGGGCATCCACACGTGGGCATGAACAGTAGGCTTCTCCAGCTGTGGGATTCCAACAGGCAGTTCACATGAACCATACCAATAACCCTGACTTCAAAATACTATTTGATAAGCAGCAATGAAATAATACTTACAATATACACCTTGTACTCAAGTTATTGACACCCAGGCTCCCCAAAACAGAGGTTCTCCCTCAAGCTAGTAAAGACAAAAGTTTCTATCATTTCTATATGACTTGCTATAACCAAACTGTCTAATGTCCACAACTTCGGCAGTAAATCAAATCAGGCAGAACATGCTGGACTTGCTTAAGTTAAGGGGCTCACCTTCAAACTGCACATGCAGTAGGTCTGACACACCTAGCACCTGTCAGACTGCATGCAGCCATACTGCTACCTGGGGTTAGCTCTGTTTAGTTTCAAAAAGTAAAAAGAAGGTGAAAGCAACTCTGATCTCTTCTGCAATACAGTACTATGCAACTCGACTCATCTGCTCAGAAATAACGTTCCCATAGTTAGAATTACTTAAAATCACAGACTGTCATGTCCAAGTATCTTCTTTCCTGAAAGCTTTTTTACATTTGTCCTATTTTCTGCTTGCGCTTTATCAGCTTGGCAAACTATCCAATACAGGGGAGGGAACGAAACCCTAACAATCTTGGTTCGCAGGTCAGGCTACATACTAAGTTATACTCAGCTAATATATCTAGTGTCTTCCATTATGCAATTACATTTCATTACAAGGATTTGGCCTTAGTAGAGCAGAAAATAAATATTATTCCCATTCTATAGATAAGGAGTTGAAAGACCTTCTTGCAGATATGGTGCAAATACTGTGTCTCCCAGCACGTGCAAGTGGTACCTGTACCATATTTCATACTTTATTGTATCAGAGAGTTGCTGCACTAAGTTCACAAGTTCAGGAAAGGCCTTACATTTGCTCTATGTTGTAGTTAATCTGAACATGACAAGCTGAACACGAGTCTGTTCTTAGCAGAAGAGGTACAACACAAACTTTGCATAAAGTTCCCATTGGCATCAAGTGTAATGTGACATGTATTACATGCCCGAGACTCACTTTCAGACAAAAGCAGGATGCAGTGAACAGTTAAGCATCCTCTCTAACTTCAGTTTCAAGACACAATAGTGAGAGAGCTCTTAGTAACTTTAGAGATAAAAGAAATCTTACCACCACAGCATTGCGCTTTACTACAGGTACAAAACAGGGAGGCCCATTAGGAAGCCCTAAGTATTACCATTTTGCTTCCAGGTCTTTCTGGTGCTTCTAAAGGATCAGTGAGTTATGAAATATGAACAGTTCTTTGGATCTTCAGAGAGTACTGGAAAGTTATTAGTGTCCTCTTTCCTAATTGAAATAAACTCGTAGTGTAGTATATAGTCATTTTTAGTAGGCATCATAAAGACAAGCTCAGTGGCTCTTGAACAAGGAACAGTCACATTAAAAATGATGCAAATTAGAAGGAGCAGGAGATCCTAACTGCTGGCATGCGAAAGCTGCATGGAGACCTCAGAGCAGCTTTCCAGTATGCAAAAGGGGCCTACAAGATTGCTGGAGAGGGACTCTTCATCATGGAGCATCCGATAGGAGAAGGGGTGATGGGTTCAAACTGAAACAGGGGAGATTTAGGTTGGATATATAGCAGGAATTCTTTACTTTGACAGTGCTGAGTCGCTGGCACAGGGTGCCCAGAGAAGCTGTGGCTGCCCCATCCCTGGCAGTGTTCAAGGCCAGGTTGGACACAGGGGCTTGGAGCAAGCTGCTCTAGTGGAAAGGGTCCCTGCCTGTGGCAGGGGTTGGAACTGGAGGAGCTTTAAGGTCCCGTCAACCCAAACCAGTCTGGGATTCTATGATTCGTGTGATCACAGCAACAAACTGCTCAATAGCACGGGAGATCAAACCAGAATCTCTTGAGCTTCCTCAAAGTTTCAGATTCACAGCAAAGTCAGTGAGACCCCTGGGAGGACTGCGAGCCACCTGCAATGAGGGCCCCTACAAAAAGGGGTCAGAACAAGATGGGGCACCTTCAAGGACAACAGTTTGGGTACTTGTTACTGACGAGCACAGCAAATAAACACCAGAAACACTTTTCCCCTGCCACTGCAGTAATGTTTGCAGTCCCTTCATATTTCTATTTACTAAACACTGTAATGCTAATGGTTATACAATTTCCCATTCAGAGCCACGTGCATTCTCCCAGTTCCTTCCAATAGCACTTACAGAGAAAATAACTCCTCAGGTACATTTATCTTAATTCTCTTTCATTTATTCCATAGCTTCTTGCAGTTCACACTAATTATAAGTGGAGCTACGTTGCTAGCTCACAGACACAGCAGCTTGTTCAGTTAAAGCATTGCTCATTTTTTAAAGCATCATGGGAAATTATCCCTCAAATTTAATCTATTTTGGCCTTCGCCAAAGGGTTTAATTTGTAGGAATAAAATAAGTGGGAAGCAAGACATTGACAAGAAACTTGTTCAGATTTGAAACAGAGCATTTGAAGTTCAGAAAAGCTTCCTCTGATACCGTTCATCTTCCCTTTTTCCTCCCTCAATTATAATTAGGTATCAAATGTTAAACCAGCACCTCCAGCATAGCTTGGGAAGGTGCCTGTAATTTCGTTTTTCACAGCTAAAGCTAGTATTTGGTAAAGGATTGCAGACCAACAGGTGCTACCGCCTTTAGTTCAAGTGACCCTAACTGGCCTCCTTTGGTCGGCCGCCTATACTAGGAGTGCTCTCCGGAGCATGGCCTTCCCAGCAGTGATGCCACAGTGCTGCTCTGGGTCAGAGTAAGGCCTTAAGAAATGGTGCAGAAGTTTTGTAGCTTCAAAATAGGCAGTGAATTAGTGTCCCAGCAGCAGATTCTCACACAGAGGCTACAGCTGGTCCCATGCTCCTGAATCCAGGGAAATTTGCCTTGAATCCTGCCACTGTGGTAGCCAGGTGGAAGGCTAGACTAGGAGTGCAATGTCTGAAAAGGAAGAGGAGCACCAGGGCACGTGATGATTCCAGTCATCAGATTTTCACATCTTCCTCCCTCCCCTAAGGTTGAAAACATAAAAAATGAAAAAAAAAATCCATATATTTAATAAGACAGAGGCTATTTTAGACTTTAAAACCAAATTACAGTTCATAATACAGCAATCATTTGGCTTGCCATTTGAGAGTTCAGCTCTCACATCACATTGCTGGGTACAGGTCAGCAGCACACTGACATATCCCAAGGTTAGAAGTGGTTATCAGCAGCACACCTTTAGCCCACCCAAGTTATGTTACTGGGTTAGTTTTCCAAGAGCCAGACCCTGCATCTTTGACATATCCAGACTTGTTTAGTCACAGAATCATAGAACCCCAGGTTGGAAGGGACCTCAAGGGTCATCTGGTCCAACCTTTCCTGGCACAGCTACACAAGATGGCCCAGCATCCTGTCCTGCTGAATCTTAGAAGTGTCCAATGTTTGGAAATCCACCACTTCCCTTAGGAGATTATTCCAACTGTCCTCAGTGTGAAAAATTTTCCTCTTGTTTTCAGCCAGAATTTCCCCGTGAGTTATTTGCGCCCATCACCCACTGTCTTTTCCACATGGCTTCTTGTAAAAAGAGAGTCACTGTCTTCTTCATAGTCACCCATTAAATACTAGAATGTGGGGATAAGGTCTCCCCAGAGTCTTCTCTTCTCGAGCCCATCTCTCTCAGACTTTCCTCACATGGCTGCCCAGACCGTGGATCACCTTTGTGGCCCTTCTCCACCCTGTCCACACTTTCCCACAGGGGGACCAAAACTGAGCCCTGGATTCCAGGTGTGGCCTGGCAAGTGCTGAACGGGACAATGACATCTTGATATCTGCTGGTGCTGCTCTTGTTGATGTAATCCAGCATCCTGTTGGCTGCAGTTGCATGCTGTTCGCTCACCTTAAGCCTGTGTCCGCCCAGGATCGCCAGGTCCCTTTCCACAGAGCTGCTCCCAAACAGCAGGTCCAAGCTTGTGCTGCCCTCCTGAATTGTGTTTCCCCAGGTGCCAAAACCTTATGCTTCTCCTTGTTGAAGTGCATACAGTTCTTAGCCCACTCTTCCAGCCTGTCCAGGTCATCCTGTAGAGTAGCTCTCCATTCCGAAGTGCTCACTCCCACACTCAGTTTGTATTGCCAGCAAATGTGGTCAGGGTACACTTGATCCCATCTTCCAGATGATTTATGAAGATAATTAAATGGTGTTGGGCTCAGTATCAATCCCTAGGGATTTATCTAGAGGATCTCACTTGTATCAAAAAGTGATAGAAAACTGCACTCAACCCGATCACATTTTATCTGGGAAGAAGGTTAGTTCATAAAGGTCTTTTTCCAGCCTTCAAATGTCATTATTTAAATTTAACTACATCACTTCTCAAATATTAAAAATTACTATGGTCATAAATCTTTCCAATCTAGATGATAGTAGCAGGCTTCATCTTACTTAGCTTTAAGTGTTTAACAGACAGTTATCTAAATCCAGGCTTTGTGTGCTCTCTTCTGCATCAATAAGAGAAAAGGTCCTTTTAGGGGAGAGTCATCTGTTATCCTCAGGCAGCGTGAACTCTCTGAACATGTCAACATCTTTTACCAGCAGCAAGCCCCAAAGACCAGCTTAACCTGAAACAGCAAATTATTAGATACCTAAACTTGTTTACAGTGCTCAGAACACTCTCAAGGTTTTACTGGATTACTTCATTTGATTTCCTTTGATCTCCAAATAAAAGAGCTTTTCTGTCTCTCAAAAGTACAACTGTAGCTCTTTTCTGAAGCTCTGTGCTAGATCATCTCTTTTTGTGTGCCGGAAGCAGGCTAGAGGAACGTGCTGGACACCAAAACATATGGTATGATGGACGTTTTGCTTTTGTCTATAGGACTCTGATAGATGCTAAAACTTTGACTGTAAGTCTCATTCAAACTGATTAAAACTGGTGGCAACAAAGCATTCACACTGAGCAGTTGATTCTTAATGCTTAATGCCTAAGCTTTCAACACCACTAGTCACTGCTACAGTCAATTCCTTAAATCTCACTCAAAAGATCTGTCAGATTTCTAAACTAAAAAGCTGTACAAAAGGAGTAGTAGGACCATGCCTTAAGAAAATCCACCAGGGTATGTGGTAAAGGGGCCCCAGGGTATGAGAAAACTCAGGCTCTTCAGCTGTAGTTGGTCTCAGTATTGTGGCTTCCTGGTTTTCAGCAATTAATCTCAAAAAGGACAGTGCTCTTTCATACCTTACCATTTATGGTTACAGAAAGCTTTGGAATAGGGAAACTAAGTTAGTTCAGCCACAGCAAAGCAAGCCCGGAGCAGGGCAGGGAAGGAAGATAATCCTGACATCCCCTTCAGCTCCAAGATACGCTATCCCAACTCTGTCATGTAGCAGAAGGTTTTTCATCTAAGAAAGAAGCATTTCATCAAAACCAGTAAGTACATTTCTAAGCAACTGTTTTTTCCTGGGAGCACGCCATAGCTTTGGGGTTTGAAAAATACAGTACTTTTGAAAACAACAATCTTTCCCAGTCTGCAGCATGACTGAGGACAGCCCAGACAGTCCACATGCTACAGCAAAGTTACTTTGTTCTCTCTTTTGTGACTGGATGCACTCCAGTATTTCTCCGTAGTTATTAACAAAGATAATGCTAATATTTTCACAAATTAGGAGTCTGCAGCCCATGAGATTTTTTTATTTTTATTAATTTTAATGGTAAACACACCTTTACCTTTAGGAGTTTCATGGCTTTAGGTGTTCAGCGCTCCTCTGGAGACTGTGCTTGTCTACATCAAAACTGGACTGGAGCCAGGTGCATGAACTGTCAGGCTGCCCTGATATCCACTCAGATTGATTTGTTCTGTGCAGCCCTGTAATGCATGGAATCCAAAATTCCAGAAAGTTTCCAGAGCTGCTCAACTGAGCAAGGAACTTGCTCTTTTTCTTTCCCTTTTTTTTTTTTTTCCCCTTTATGAAGCCCCATGTTTAAAAGCTAACAGAATGACTCTATAAACACCTGCACAGGCTTTGAAACAAAAACCTAACTGCCTTAATTCACTGTAGTGTCACATCAGGTAAAGAGTTCACTAATGAAGCAAAATGATATAGCATATTTCATGAAAGAAATGTAGCTGTATCATGTCAACTGCTGCTTCAGGTTTGCAGGAGAGCTGCATGAGTGCATGGCAGAATCTTTTCTCTGCACATTTTTATTGAGGTTCATGATCACCTTTTCTGCAACACACACGGTATTTGTGGTCCCAGTTGCATGGGATGGATTTAAAGTAATGGGTTCTAATCAATATGCAATGAACAAAACCAGTGGTCCCTGGCCCCAGCACCCCCAGCAAAGGCAGATCTGTACCAGCAAGAACTGCATCTAAATGCTGGGGTAGGAAATGGCAGGCAGGGAGAGGGGAATTGAGTGCCATAGCAGCATAACCAGTACACAGATCCCATTTATAGATCTAAAAAACTTTTGATTGCCTTCTGGTTCCCACACAAGATGCTTGTCCAATAAACTGATAATCAATACTATACTCCTTTGCTGGGTGCGTATGTTGTCCACATCAGGTATTTTGAGAATAAACCAAGAAGACTGTTAAGTTGGCGCTTGACAGCATAAAATCGACCAGCTATTCCGCATGTGGAGGCAGTAGAGGCCAAAAGACTCAGGCCTGTTTCAAAACTTACTGTTTCAGAGGTGCAGATGACTTGCATCACTCTTCTTAGTGTGATGTAGTATTAGCTTTTGATGCTCATCTGAAAGCTATACCTAAGTGTTCACTGGAAATTCATCATACGCTGTAGGATAAACCAGCCCCAAAGAATTAATAGCTCGCTGGTCATATTTATTCCCAACTGAAATTTGGGAGAAGGGTTGAGCACCCTCTATTCTGCAAAGGAGAGAGGTGTATTAATCAGTGCTACTGTTCCTGCCATACCCAAGTTCAGAGCAGCCTGCAGCAGCTGGACAGAAAGGTCTCATCCCAACTCACAGAGATCACAGCACTGGAAGGTCCTCGAGAGGCAGGGCAGGAGGAAGCATAGACTTCCCACAAAGTATCAAACATGTCTCTTGATCAAAAATGTCTATTCCCAACCTGAGCAGGTGGCATTCCTCAGGTTATCACCAGCAGCTGTCAACGCAGTGATTATACACGGAAATTGCACAGCTAATGTACTGTATAATTTAACTAGACTGAAGAAAAAGATTAGGGAGAAGGAACATTATGAAAAGATTTGGAGCTTATATTTTGCTAGCAATTAAGGAGGCACCCCATAATCTTCAGTGCAAAAGATACATTTACATTTGCTCTTAAAGGACAGATTTGCCCTTAAAGGACAGACTAAAACCCATTATACACTTCAACATCTTCCATTCAAATATGTTCAGACTTCCTGGGCCAATCAAGTTCTCTGCAGTGCTTCATTTTTCGAAGGTTTGATGATTTTGTCAGAGGAGTCACTAAATTTGCTCTTTCAACATCCCTCCTAATATACATTGACTGAGCTAGGAAGCAGAATAGAAGAATTTTTAATCTGAAAACAAATTAACCTTTCAAACAATGGGGAAATTTCAACTGAATGTTTTTCCATATGCAGCATTGCTTTGTCTTGAGGGCCAGAAAATGCAGGATTTTCAGTGCAAGAACACAACAATATTTATATATGAAAGGAAAAAAAGAACACATGGGGTTTCCTTCACTAACCTGGGTCTGCTGTTAAATTAACCTGTACATTCAGGAAACATCACAGATTTTTCTGGTCTTCTGAATTTTAAAGCACAAAGAAATGGAGCAGGAACTATGTCTTTCAGTTTTAGGGACCATATTTACAGCTACTGTGGTGCAGCAACACCACAGTGACATGAGCACCTCTGATCTACACTGCCTGAAGACCTACCTGTTATATTTAATGTTTATAGAAGCCCTCAGTGAGATATTTCAGAAAAATCTTTCTTGCTGACATTCTCTGCATAATTATATGTCCTTATTCTCTTTGGGGTAGAGGAGACATCTGAACTGGGGGAGCAGAGGCACACGGAATCACCCCACACAGAGAACCAGGGTCAGGCAGCCCAGCTGGGGTCAGGATGGGGAGCACACTGCACATCATGCTGGAGAACCTCTTGGCCATTTTTGAAACTTTCCAATTTCCACATACAAATGCCTTATGTGCCTGAAAGAGATAGTCTGACAGTTTAAGATGATTAGAAAGGATGAGCTTACTGGTACTTCTGCTGCATATGTGGCTGACATTCAAACGGACTGATGGGGCAACTACATTTCTTATTAATCTTCTGATTAATAGTCCTACAATTCCTGTTTTCCATGTAACAAGGGGTTCGATTACTCCACTATTCCTTGATGTCACTGGGACAGCTATGTCATTATGGCAGCATTATGGAACATCTAAAACTCCAGACACTAACAGCACTAGGCCACTAGCAGTTTTGAACAAGTCGCAGTGGCAGCACCAATCTCTGATTTTCTATTTTCTCAAAGGACTAAAGATTAATAGAATCATAGAATGGTTTGGGTTGGAAAGGACCTTAAGATCAACCAGTTCCAATTCCTTGCCATGGGCAGGGATGCCTCACACTAAACCATCTTGTGAAAAACTAGGGACTATGGTATTGTTTATTAAGATTTATGCTAAGCCTGATGTAAAGATTAGACAACAAAAGAAAAGATAACCGTGGTCGCTTGTGCAGATTAAACCAGACACCGCTTGCGCAAGTTTTGAGGAAATATCTGCAAGTTTTGAGGAAATATCTGCAAGATGTTCTAAAAAAAAAAACTGGCAGACATATGGGTGGGGGCAACTATTGCTTTGCTTAAGTGCTTTACTTGCATAAGTTGACACCAAAATTACTTACAAACCGCAAGACGCTTACTAAGGGCTTTTGCAAAACAATTCTAAAAATTATTGCACAGCAAGTTGAAGACCATATATGGAAAAGGATATCTAAAGGTAACCGAGGAGGACTTCAAGCCTTCAGCCTCAAGCAACTGGGGCATGCGCAGAGTACTCCGTTGAAGATACGAATGCGGAACTGGAGGACTGATAAAAAGGGACTGTTAGAACTGTTCAGCACGGCAGTTGTCGGAGCGCAGACTCCCCTGTCGTCCAGCGCTGTCTTTGCTCATATTCTACTTGCTATAATTAATAAAATTTCAATTGGATTATGATCCGTTGTGGTCCTAATTTATAACAATCTCACCCAAGGCTCTGTTCAACCTAGCCTTGAACACTGCCAGGGATGAAGCATTTACCACTTTGTGCAACCTGCTGCAGTGCCTTACCCCTCTCAGGGTAAAAGAAATTCCTTATATCTTACCTGAACTTCCCCTGTTTAAGTTTGAACCCATCACCCCTTGTCCTATGACTACAATCCCTGATAAGGAGTCCCTCTCCAGCTTCCTTGTAGGCCCCCTTCAGATATTGGAAGGCTGCTATCATTGTTACTCTAAGAAATTCTTGTCAACAACACAGGCTTGCACTGGTCTATCATTAGCTTCTGAGTTATAACGAAGTGCCAATCTGGTACCACATCTTAAGGCCCATATTCCAGGACCAATGATGTTCCTTTATTCCATTTTCCCCCAACCAAACTGCACAATAAGGAAAGGAGAGTCAGTTTAATATCAACTGGTCTTACAGCGCTGTGGTGCACACTGTACCACTACTTAAAATATTCTGGAATTCTTTGGTTATTGGGTTGGTTGACTTTTGCTGTTCCCTTTCACCCCCCCTCCCCCCGAACCAAACCAAACCACAGAAGTTTCCAAGGGACAATCACTGCTGACATTCACTCAAGTCCCCTTGCAGGGTGCATGTGCCTCTCTGCACAGTTTTACATGAGTACACAGGCACAGCATGAGCATGCTGGCAGTGCTTGATGCCACATATTTTATTTACAGCCCCATAGACCAAGAAAAACACAAGACAGCCTTATTTAAGGGCATTAATGCACATTCTGTATTAAACGCAAATGTCAGTAAGCAGGTAAGGTTCATCATAAGTCAACCTCCTAAGAGGCTTCTAGCAATGCCAGTGAATTATACATGATCATCAGAAAAACAATTCCCCTCAAAATGCTGTATGCAAAATTTGCAGTGGATAGTGAAGTTTTATTTAAAGTGGAATCAAATATGGCACTGGACAAAACTCAGTATTTAAACAACAGCAACTCCTTTAATTCCTAGGCCAACTCAGAACAGCCTTTCATTGTGATATCCTGTAGCAGCAACTTCAAAACCTATACTTCAAAAATTCTGTAATTAGACTCAAGTTATGCTAAATGACCAAACCTGGTTACTGTCCATAGACAGCTATATTTTTATTGTTAATAACACTAATATTCAGATGCTATAGTAACCTAAAAACAGTAGCATTTCAGTGTTCAGATACCATTTTTCTTAGATTATCAAACTGTCAAAGGCAGACGCTTTCCCCAGAGAAAACCAGAACTAATAGGAAAGAAAGAAACACTGAGATTACATTCACATTCCTCCTGTAAGAGCTGATCGTGTCTTTATCTAGTCTTTCCCCAACTCCAGTATCACCACAACTCTGCCAGCCTCAGGCAGCTGGAGACCATCTACTCTTGGTTAACCTGAAGAGCCTATTTGCTAAACTTGGCTTGTGCTTGTCTTAAAACTGTGTCGAAATTTAAGTCTTGGTATTTGATTTGTTGCTTAGCTACACACAGGCAGATTTAGGCCATGGACCACGTCATCCCGAAGGCCAGCCAGAAAGGATACACTAAGGATTCACACTAAATAGCTGCACACACCTGAAGCTGAAATAATGAAAACACACCAGCTACCATATGTCATGTGCATCGTGGTCTTGCATATGAGACAGGACTGAAACGTGTTTCAGCTTGTACGTAACTTATTTTTCATTTCTCCTTCTCCAAAAACACCCACACAAATCTTGCCAGTTTTATCATTTGCCACAATTATGGCTTGCACCATATTTTCATGAAAAAACAAAACCAAACACACAAATCTTCAGCTACAGCTTTCAGTGCAACAGACACTGGTGCTGGGCTGAACTTGCAGTGACTCTTATGGCCCATTTATACATTAATACAATCCATCAGCCATAATGACTTTACGGCACATGGATTCATAGTAATTATTTTCTGATTCTCTTTGCCAAAGCAATATCAAGATAATTTTAAATACTATTTGGCAAAGGAGTTGGGGTGAAATGCCAGGCACCCCAAAGCTAGGGTTCAGACCGCTCACACTTTTCCCTCTTCCACTAGTGCCAGCAGCTGTCCTTGACTCAGTGTGCATGGTGGAATGACAGCAGTTTGAACAGCTACGTTTTCTAATCCTGTTCCATGGTGCTTGGTGGCATCATACTATTTCTGTCTAGAAAATGCAGCTTTTCTCAGCTATTGGATCAGACATCAAGTTTTGAGCATCCCTGAATGGACAAGGCCATACAATAAACATGCACAATTCAGAAACAGGCTGATTTTATATTATGCTGAATTGTATATTATTTCCGCTCTTTTGAAATAAGACAACCACATTTCAGACTAATCCAGAAGAAAAGGTATCGTGTAAAAAGGATTCTACAGTGGGAAGATTTTCCTTTCATGCAGCCTTACACAACACAGTATCTCTTGCTTCAGAGAAGCATCAACACAAAATATACTGGATAAAGGCTGAGGACTATCAGGCTTTTAACAGAACTCTGCTCAACATAATGACATTTTCTTGCCCCATCTCCTAGTCCCCCCACACACATACTTTTTAAAGTACTATATAGGAAATATCGGAAAGTAAAAAAGTTGCTTTTTTATTACTGGTCATAAACACAGCAACTTTCTTACAAATTCTAAGTTTTTGCAAAAATGGGACTGTTCCTCTATGGGGTATGTTACATTCCAGAAGCTAGTCACACAACTGTAGCCAATCCTAACCATATTTTCCCTCTCCTTTTTGTCCTTTTATTTCATATGAGGTTGTTCAGATTCCACAACTTTAAATCATGTTGGGAAAAAAGCTGGTGACTGCCCAGAAGCGAGGTGAGACAAGAGCCCTGTGCCTGGGGCTGGGAATGGTTGCATGCTCCATGATGATGTGCTTCTTTATTGGGATCACCATTGTGCCATTCTACACTAAAAGGTAATATCAGCCATTTCTTATGAATACAAAGCTATTTATTTTCCTCTCAGCAGCAAATACAGTTAGTAAAGCAGTGCTAAAATGTATGCTAGTACATTGGACAACATGTTCTTGAATTGCTCGTAAGAATTTAAGGCAGAAGAAAAGAGAAAGGACAAAGTGAACCAAGAATTCAGGAGACATTAGCAGCTAAGCACAAGAAAGAGGGATAGAATGAGAACAATAAAACTAAATAAAATAAAACTAAAATAAAACTTCAATAAAACTAAAAAAAAAAACATCAGCAACAGAAGTCATGGTAAAATTGTTCAGTTGAGAATATGTATCTTGCTTCCAACTCAAGTATCATGAGAAACTGGCACCTTCAGCAGCAAAGTTGACTGCAGCAAGTGTTGCAGAACACAATGGCTGTGCAAGAAATTACTCTTACCCATGATTTTGTTTTGTTTTGCAAGTTCTGCTTCCACACACAGAATCAATTTGCAAAACCCAAAATAAGATGAAGAGTGCAGCTCCAGTTTTCACATTTGAAGCTTTTGATAGCGAAAGCAAGTACATCACCTCATTCTTCTTGCTAAGAGCACTTTTAAGTTCAAAAATGTTTGAAAAACAGTACCTTTAAAACACAGTAATTCACATTTTATTTATTTTCCAGCCTCCTGATTATATTACAAAAGACATTTGTATGTCAAAAGATGGGTTTCCTAAGAACTGGAGTCAGAGTATGTCTTTACTTTTTTGCCACCAAAGTGTACCACTAGAAGCAAAAGCTTGCTATGTTATCAGTAATAAAGAGTAATTCTTGAGAGAAAGCGATAAGTAACAGCAAAAAATGAGCTTTTGCCAAACAAAATCCTGCTACTTATTCATGCAGAAAACGTCTGTGTAGTAAAGAAGGGAAAGAACAAGGGAACTGATCTGAGTTCTGAGAATTATTGAGTGAAATTAGTCAAAATAATCCCAAAACATCAAGCATATGCACTTCCAGATATTTACTACCACATATTCAAATCCACAGGAGTTTTTATTTCCTGAATAACACTGATAACATCTGATTACAGATAGGGCTAGAATCTATGTTTAACAAATGGCCACATGAGCTTTCCTGCCTTGTTTCCCCACTTTGCTTCCTCATGGCTGCATCCAGAGCAGGGCTGCCATCCATCTGGGGTGGGCAGAGCTCACCATACCAGGACTGAAACCCAGCCACTCTGGCCACTGCTGACAGACAGCACAGAGAGGGTCACCTTCAGCACAGAACTGAGAACAGATGCTGCTAACACAGTTAAAAGCATTACCTTTTATTTTGTCTTTGTAGTGTTTGGACAACAGAAACCATGTGCAAAGTACTCAAAGCCAACATCAAGGACAAAGTTCTCTGCCCAGATGGCGAGGGCTCAGAGGATGAGGATATCTTTCCTTATCCCTGTCTACAGGTGTGGGTTAATCTCACAGCGTCGGGACAAGAGGTTATGCTGTATCAGACTGAAGATACACTGGAAAGAAACCCTAAGGTACTTGCAACACAGATGAAATAATCACTCTGCTGCTGTCTAACACCTCTGAGAAAGGGTGATCGTTTTTAAACCAAGCAGTAAAATAAGAACAGGAGTTTTTTAACTTTTGCAATGTCTGTGCGCAAACCAAGGCATTTTTAAAACATACCAGAAATTACACAGTTTGGGGTTTTGTTTTGAACACTTCATAAAACATTAAGTTAGTACTTGCTAAGGAATTATATCAACTAAACGGGAGTATTTAACATTTATGAACATGTAGAAATACTCAAGTCTTCAAGTTGAAGACCAAGGGTAAGAAGCAGGTAAAAAAAAATCTCAGTTTTACTTCCATTTTAGGTGTGCAATATGAAGCAGGGAATAAAGATGAAATGAGGGTGCTGTTGGGAAGATGATGCACAGTTTAGACAAAGCAGAAACTAATTAGTAGTTTTGAAAGATGTCTTTGGTTTGGTCTGCAGGTGTTTCTGGCCAGTATGACAGCAGAAAAATGGAATCATGGAGTAGGCAGTGGTGCTGTAGGAAGCACTTATATAATGCAGATGTTGGGTACTGCAGTAGAGGCCCCCTGATCAGCAGTTTAGGGATCTCTTCCCCAGAAGAAGAGTGTAGACCATTGGCTTCAGAGGTATGATTAGGGAAGGAGGAAGTAGGATGTCACCCCTCTGTTCCTGCCAGTGTTTCTTCTCAGGAATCAGTGAAGAGCTCAGTGTTTTAGGCTTGCTCCCCACAGCTAGAAGTGCTCCTACAGGTACACTGTCTCAAGGAAGGTGAGGTTCAGTTCAGTTCCAAAGCCATGAGTATTTTAAGGCCTTATTCCAGCTCAACACTCCCTTAGGGGGCACAAAGTGAAATTCGGATCTTGGATGCCCAAAACTGCAGCACTTTCAGAATCCAAACCAAGCATGCTCAGACTACAAACGCTCATATTCTTAAAGAAATTCTAGAAAGTTTCACAAGTCTCAATCTCATAGCATAAACCACTTAAGCTGATGAGAATTTTGCTAGCTATTGCCTGTCTCAGGAAAAGCTACATATAATGAAGCAGCCAAGCAGAAATTATCCGCTGTGGATTGAAACAAGAGTGATGTTCACTGCCAGAGGAGGCGATTTGCTGACTTCCTGGCTGCTGTTTGCATTACTGCAAGTACAAGCCTTCAGGTCAGGAGCCATTATTCTCTTTCTGTCTTGTTGAGTTTCCAGCTCCAGACACCTTAGCATCATTATCTATGTAAAATAATTTGGCAGAAAAGAGCCTGTTATGAATACCAGTGATAAGAATGAGTGGTTTAAAGTCTAACAGTATTTCCACTGAAGACTAAGTAACAGCATTACCATGAGAGGTCAAAATAGTTCTGTGTTACAAGGACAAGTAGGAAGCCTGCAACAGCCCTGCTGTTCTTATATGTTTCTAATAGTTACACCCAGAGGTGCACAGTGAAGCAGCTTGGTTTCACTGCACACTGGCAAGCCAGACTGAATGTCTGCACAGCTAACACGTCTGCTGTGGTGGTGCCTCACTCCTCTGCTGCAATCCAAGCTTGGCACTGTAATAATAAAGTGACAGTCTCAAAGGCTATAGTTCTATTTTGAGCTTGTATGTATTGCTAGTATCTAACAACATGACTTCAATCTGTAAATCTGCAGACTGGGGGCATACACACACTGACAGAAGCAGGAAAGCATGGCAAATGGTTTATGGACATGAGGTAACTAATACAATGCTAGCCAAACCAGAGATGCTTTTGCCAGCATGTTTGTTGCACTCAATCTAACTCCAAGCTTTGTGTTAGAGTACCCATTATAATGAGTGACCTTGATTTCTTATTTCAGTGCTCGTATGTCCCAGGCAAGTCAGAGAACTCTAAAGAAGTTAAAGCACGAATAGAAACAATTGCAAGCAATTTCAAGAAGTACCAGACTTTCCCGTGCTACTATGACCCAGGAGGAACTCAGCCCAATGTCATTCTAAGCAGACTTTATCCCCCCAGAGGCCTCCTCTTTGCTTTCCTTTGGCCCACACTCATGTTTACAGGTGGATGTCTGATTATTGTGCTGGTAAAAATTAGTCAGTATGTTTCTGTTCTTTCTGCTTGGCAGTAGAAAATAAATACCTGGTATAGATTGATGCATGATACTGAAGTGCCTTTGTTCTACCTGTCTAATGGCATTTTGTAACTTTTACTATACAAGGGTTCAATCCAACTGCAGGTATTATGGAAAACTGAATGACACCCGCTATGAATGGCAAACCATTATATGAAGTCAAAATATAAAACCAATTCCCAGGAATGCCTGAAAATACCCCATAAGAACACACAGACTGAGTTACTAGCTATTATAACCTTGGGCTTTCTGAGGTACAGCTGCTTTACAGAGCTACAACTCAAGTTTACTACGAAGCACTTGTTCCACATTTTAGACAGGGTCCTAATTTTGAGACCAGATCCATACACATCATTATTGGCACACACACCTTTTATGTGCTTCATTACTGGTACAGTGCATATTCATGGCACACTTTTTTCTGTCAAGAAAAGAGGGGGTTTTATGGTCCAAAGTGATATTTGTTATGGATATCTCTGCTTTCAGGAAAGAAGAGAGGAAAAATCACCCAAAAACTAGATGTACACACATAGATATTGCAAACTTTGCACTGTGAACATCTAAACCCAGTTGTATGTAATGAAATATATGCTTAAATTATAAGGTAAAGAAGGTTACCTTAGTTTTTGCATTTAACTCAAATCTTAGCCTTGCTTTACTTTTTAAAAAGGGGTACCACTCCAGAAAGGCTACCAGCTTGCCATTGAAATACATCATAGACCTCTTTAGGAAGGGAAGTTACAATATAAAGAATATTATTATGTAGTAGAAAACATCCACGATGCCTTACTAAATACAATAACCTAACCACAGAAGTTTGCATGCTTAGCACATAGGTATTTCACCATAGATACGTGTTTGTTTCAAACAGCAGGACTCATAGGAATGCTCTGAAGCACATATAGACACATTTTATGTTCTCGGAAAATAACTCCATTTTTCTCAGCCAATTTTCAAATTGATACAGGAGAAACACAGGATAAGTCCAAGCTTTGTATTAGAGCATCCATCAAAATGAATCACCTTGATTTCTTATTTCAGTGCTCGTATGTCCCAGGCGAGTCCGAGAACTCTAAAGAAATTAAAGTATGAACAGACTCGGGACACAGTTAACACGGTAGGCAGCTGAAACTGTTCTAACGGTGTTCTCAATTACTCTTGAGCTTCTGTAAACGTTTTCCTCTTCTTTTTCCATCTGCAGAAGTTGTAATCCACTTGGGGTGAAGTTTTAATAACACTCTCTACACTTCTTACAGCAGCACACAAGGAGTCTACAGAGGCTTCAGGGGGTTTTGCTCCCTTTTTTAAATCAAGTCTACAATAAATCTGATAAATAAAATGGTATTTTTCTTATATCCAGCAAAACACTTCCTATGAGAAGTGCTTCAATACAAACAGCGACCACTGCAGTGACAGATGTAGACAACTCATGTCTCAAGGCAGGATAGATGACCAAGATATGTATCACAGCATTAAACCTCCTGCCGGGGGAGAGAAGTGGCAGTACAAGCAGATGCTGATGGAATTCACAGTTGAAATCTGTTTGACTATACATAACTTTCACCAGCATTGATGCTTAGACTATAGTAATAGTGCTTGAGGTAACTGAAACATGGCAAGGAACGTAAGAAGAATGAAGACAGATTTTAGACCCTGATGAATACTTCAGTTGTGCAAGCCCTTCACATGTATATACAAATACTATTGTTTTTCTGAAACTATTAAAAGGGCACAGACTCTCAGGAGTACTTTTGCATCTAGATGCTAAAAAAGGCTTGGATGTGGTGATTCTCCTGTTGGAAACTCAAAGAGGACTAAAGCCCCAGCACTATTCTTAAGGGAACTAGGATTTCTCCTAGGAAAAAAACCAACCAAACTCCACAGCTGCAAAAGGTTGTAAAACAGAGCCTATTCCATGAATGGGAAGCTATTTGTGTGTATGAGGTAGATTCAGCTTTCAGTAGATTTTATTAAGACCACCTTTCCCTAACTTAGGTGGGGTCACAACAATGGCAACTGAAGAGGAACCTGTGGGACAGTGATTTGCTAAGAAGCCACCTGTGAGTCACCAGTATGTTCTTCATATACATGAACAGAAGCAGGCACCTTCTGGTACCTCTGACAGTTCTGATTTCATTATCCTGCTATCTGGTGCTATTTTTATTACCTGATCCTCAAATCATCCACAGGGCAGTTTACATAGAGAGAAGACTCTGGTCCCTAGATTCCTCACTCATTGCATAAGCCCACTGTACATGACAACAAAATACCTTTCAATGGAGTAACTGGTACTCCCTCCTTTGTTTTGGAGGGGTTGGTGTGGAAGTTTTGTTGCTTGTTTGCTTTGGCTCTTTTTTAGTTATTGCTTATTTCAGTAAGGAAATAAGAAAAAAATCAATGTGGGGTCTCTAGACTGCTCCCTATTCAGACTCCACACAAAACAACTCAGATATTTTACCTCTGACAATTTCCATACTAGGAAAAAACCCTCAGCATTTAGGGTTAACTGTAAGACTCGAAATGTGCAAGCTTGCTTGAGGATAGAAAATATAGTAATACAGGGAAAATAGTTCTAAATATTGGAGGCAGTTATCTCTTATGAGAGAGCTGGAGTTGTTCAGTCTGGAGAAAAGGTGGCTCTGTGAAAGCCTTAGAGCAGCTCCAGTGCCTAAAGAGGCTGCAGGAAACCTGGAGAGGGGCTTTGGACAAGGGTCTGTAGGGACAGGACAAGGGGGAATGGCTTCAACCTGACAGAGGGGAGATGAGCTCTTAGGCAGAAGTTCTTCCCTGTGAGGGTGCTGAGGCACTGGCACAGGGTGCCCAGAGAAGCTGTGGCTGCCCCATCCCTGGCAGTGTTCAAGGCCAGGTTGAACACAGGGGCTTGGAGCAAGCTGCTCTAGTGGAAGGTGTCCCTGCCCATGGCAGGGATGAGCTTTAAGGTCCTTTCCAACCCAAACCAATCTGGGATTCTACTTCTTACTGCTTGTGATTCCAGGCAGATTTCCAGGAGGTCTCAGCAGGATAAGTAAGGTATTCTGCATTCAGCACCAAAAGCAAAGAGCGAACTTGAAAATACTTCAACTTCAGCATAAAGATAGCACAAGATTAATATTACAGACTGGGGGCAAAGGAGAGAGTTAATTGTAAGGTTCCATCTCTTCAGTAAAGCATTTCTACCACCCTTGGAGCAAGACAACCTGAATGAAATAAAGGCTCTTCAGTACAACCAAATTCAAACCCATTCTTCAATAAACTCTTTGAACACCTTTAAATAACTTTGTTCCTATGCTTTAAAGTCTAATGAGACAGCACAATTTGTTGGAGAGGTGCCTCCAAAAACAACTGAACAAGAGAGGTTGATGTTTGATGCCCCATTGGTTTATAGCTTGCTAAAGCTCTGCAGAGGTTTTCTCTGCTGGAACATTTCAGGACATTTGGCATGCTTATTTGTAAGGTACATAGGAAGGAGAACTTTTGAGACTCCTTGTAATAAGCACGTGCCCCTAAGTCAATGGAGCTGTCAGCTGCAGCAGCCTGAAACCGCAGCACCAGAATTTAAGCCTAGTCTACAGAAGATAATTACAATCTCTTGGCTCATCAAATAGTTGCAATGAACAAATGTCTCCAAGTAATTTTTCTTATGCTATACAGATTGGCAGAAAGACAATGAATGAACAGGCCTCATAACTGAATTACTCTCTGATGTGAGGGGAGGAAATCCCACAACCATGGCTGGATCTTGCATACACAGAATAATGTGAAGCCTGCCCCTACTGCAGCCTATAGAATACACAGCTAGGATTACGCATACAGTGGGGGTAAATAAACTTTGTGGCCTGTTTATAGTTTTGGCACCACAAGTTTTGTTTTTACTGCACTTTTTAAGAGTATATTAAACTTGCTACATAGAGATACTGTTGTGTGAGTAAAAGTCTGCTGCCTTTATTCACACGTACTGTTTTTTTCTTCTATGACCCTGAAGCCAGTGACAGAAGCAGAGGAACCAGCACTCTTTTATCCATGTCTGTCACTGTTTGGGAAATCAGAAAGTGGCAACTGCCAAACCTGTTTGCCTAACCAAAGGAGAATCCAGCTCCTGAAGCTGAGGGAACTGAGGTGATTCACTGCAGACACAGAGATCAGAGATCCCTCTTTCTTCTCCTCTGATCTTATTGCATCAAAAATTTTGCCTTGAACTTGGAATAAAAGAATAGCTAGCCCATTAAAGGAACACTTGCACAGTTGTTTTGGGGGCTTTGGGGCTTGTTTCTGTAAGCCTTCTACAAATGCACATTTATCAGACTGTGACAAAAAAAAATATTAAGCCTCTATGAGAAATCCTCTGTGAAGCAATTCATTCCAAATACAGCACTGAGGCACCTGCACAAAGATATACATTGATAGCAGCAGTAAAACAGCTTTTAGAAGTTTTAATCTACCTTTCCACAGATGAAAAAATCGAAGTCTCTGTTGTTCCATTTATAGCTACTGATGTTCCTCTCTACAGCCACTGAAATGGTTCGTCATGCCTCACTTGTGAACAAGAAATAATTCATTGCTTTCTCAACCACTTTCAGTAGAGCAATGAAACAGCACCAATGAAGAGAACTCTTAAAGGTGTTTAAAATGGTACAATCCATCAAATCATCTGAACTCGAATTCCACATTATTTACTCTTCAAAAGTAGCATGTTAATGTGGAGATTCAACACACGACGAGCAAAGTCAAGTACACCACCACCCCTCAAGGAAAGAACTTGGGGTCCTTTGTGGTCAGGTAGAAACACTATCGATTGTTCAATTCTTGCCTAAAGAACTCCACACAAGGTAAAAGTTTAGACTGGAAGAATCAAGTTGTCGTAGCAGGACTGAGCTTATGGAGCTATGCTGCAGTGGCCTACCTGCATCCATACAGCATTCCCAACTACCCAATAATCTTGCAGTGTATTTTGGGACAGATTAGCTGGCCTGAGAAAACAAGACAGAATTACCCAACCAAACGTGATGGTTCCTGGAAGCTTCTAGTCTATAAAGTTGTAACAGTGTGCACTTGGGAGTCTTTCCAGAGCAACAGAACACATTGCCAACATTGCTCACGTAAACACCCAGTGCAGGCTTAGGAACCCATTTATATGATGTGGCTTTATTCCCCTCAAAATGGGCACCCTAGGGGTCCCCATGCATTTTCTGCATAAACACAGTTCTTTAAGTGTGCCCCACTGTCTGTGCTTTAAACAAAGGACCTCTTGGCTTTGGTCTTAGGGTAGCACCATGTATTAGAAGATTGGGTCTGCCATTGGAGGTGAGGAAAGCGCATATGTGAGGCACATACATAAGCTGCCCAACGCTGTGGCTCAACCTGCAGTGTTCTGAACATCAGCTCAGGAAAAGCCGTCCCTTTTACAAGACAGCGATGAGAAATACCAGTGCTAACAGTGGTGTTACTGCTGATTTCAGTAGACTCAACGATTTAATTGACTCATGGATGACTCATTGACTCAGTGGCAGCTTCAGACCAGGGCTCTGAGAGACACTTCATTTTTACCATAGCTCAAGGAGACATTGGAAAAAGATGATGAAATTCCAGTCTTTGTCACGTCTACTTCCTAGAAGTAACATACTAAACTGGGTTCAGAAAACCACAAAACTGTTTAGTCTTTTTAATAGTTAAAATATCAGTTGCTTTTCCAGGGCATTTAAGTATGCAGCATATAGCTAGCAATAGGGAAATCTGCAAACAGAAGGGAGATGAGAAACGGATACAGATTACACTGAAGTGGTGAGACAGACCAAAGCTGAAAACAGGATTTAAGGCAGTGGCGTCAAGACACTGTTGGGATAATATCACACTATTAGTCTCATAAATGAGTCTTAATGAGAAGATAAAACCCAGATGCTTCACTGGTAAATACTACTGTAGGATAAATGAATTAATGTAAAGAGAGTTAGCAACATACTCGAGTTATGGATTGTGTTGAAAAAGCCAAAACATTATGAATTTGTTTCAGAATGACAGGTATTAAGATTGCTTAAAGTTACTGGAAAATCCTAAATATTTCAGTTAGTACTAAAGAACAGCTGAAATATATTTAATGTTGCAAACATACCTTATCCCGTGACAAAACTGTGTTGTTTTGTGGTGTTTTTTCCCCAAACACTCTCCACACAACACTGTGCCTAAGAATCAGCTGCTTTCAAAAGCATGAAAAGATTTCTCCTGGACTAAAGAGCACATGAGCACTGTAGAGGTTCTGGAAATCTTCAACAGAAACACAAGAAGCATAGTCCTGACCTTAAAGGTCACCTAACACCTCACAACACCTAACAGTAACACATTCAGTCTTAGAAGGGGGCTCTCTCGTGGCTGAAAACGAGCACTGCACAAATCTGTCGAAGGAACCCAAAATACAAATAAGAAATAGAAGAGCCTTTTAAAAAGAAAAGAACAAAAAACATCACTTATCAAAAAACAAAACCACCCCCTCCCCCCCCAAAAAAAAAAGCAAACCGACCCCCCCTCCCCCATTATTGATATTTGTAGATGTGTGTTTTGGGAATGGACAATTTAGGAGAGTTTAAAGCATAGAATCACAGAACAGTTAGGACTGGAAAGGACCTTAAGATCATCTAGAAATCAGCAGGTCACTAGCTCCCTCTGCACAGGAGGATCCAAGTCTCAGACTGCCCTCTGGAAACATGTGGCTGTCAGCATGGGACACCAGCTCCATCCTTCTCAGTCCCTAGCCACTTCGAAAGACAGATGAGTCTTTTGAATGCATGAGGAGCTCCTGTAGTCTCACAGCCTCTTTAAAAGTTCAGCAAATGGATCAATACAGGAAGCCTGAACCCAGCTGGTAATTCACTGGAAAGCAGGATTTTTTTAAACTTATGAATAAAAGCCCGTAGTTGCTGATTTGGAACAAAATTAACAACATGCTTCTTCATTTATTTTATATTCTGAAAAGCAGCACTGTTTAGCTTCATGGTTGCACAGAATTTATCTACATGGAAAAGCAGCAAATCACCCACTCAGCTGATATTTAAAGTCTCTCAGACAGCGTTGAGAACAAGTATTTTATACAGTTATTAAACATCAAGACTCTACAGGAAAGTAGTTTATAAAAAAAATTAAATTTCAAGACTCAAACTGATGGATGACACTTCATGATCTCAAATCATAGCAACGTACAGGAATATACGTATGCATATTAAGATTAGAAGAATTATTTCTCAGAGGATAAAAATGAATTCAAAATGAGAAGAATCAACAGATAAAGTGTAATTCTGTTGCCCGCCTTCTCAACTCAAACTAATTCCATGTCAAAAGCAGACACTGGCACCTAACTGCAGTAGTCAGAAAATACAAATTCAGAAATTAAGAATTTATCTGGCTGCAAAACATGAAGGTACAGCTGTAAAAATTAACAGATGCTTTTTCCAGCATTCAAGAGCTAAGTGACTAAAAGACACTATTAATTCCACGAGATTATTACTGCATCTCAGTGTGGCTGAAACAATTCCATACAGGAGAGCACTTAGCCTTTAGCAGGCTACATCTGTTTCAGATTCCACAGTAGCTGGATATAGAAGCAGAACTGGTGCCCACCTAAGATGCTACTGCAGCACGCTGTTGTTTCTCCCAAGTACTACCCAAGGGGGACTATATCCCAACACTATTTAGAAACAAGTTTGCAGCAGAATGAGAACAGCTCAAAAGCAGAACGATAGATTGACTGTGCTGAAAGTGGCACAGAGGAAATAACCCAAAACAAACAACAAAACCAAATTAAAACAAAACAAAACACTTCCCAACCTCAAGCAAACACAAAACACATCAACAAAATCAAAACCTCCTAAACCCAGCAACATAAGCCCACCAGGCACCTCACCAGATGCTCGAGATAATCACTGACACGCTGGGGACAAGGATAAAAATACAGAAGTAAGATGATCACTACTAAAATGACCAGAAAAAACAAACCACTCTGGAAAGATAGTTCTAAGAGCTCAGACGTCACCAACAAAAGGAAAAACTATTTCCACCTCCCTCCTGGAATACTACCAATTTTTGTATGATACTAAGTATTAACACTTATTCTATAAAGATGTACAGAGCTTTCATGCTCCTGCTCCAAATTTCTGTCAATTTACTTCATCAAGTGTGAAAAAGAAGAGTCCCCAGCTCCATACACCTAATGAGAGTAATACAGTGCTAGATCTAGCTGTTAGCAGAGCAGGGTGACATGTTTAAATAGATTGTTTTAAAGTGGACTTTGAACAGCAGTTTCAACTATATGCTATTTCCTTAGTTTGATTATCAAGTGTCAGGTACAGGACCTTCAAAACAAAAAGTAGATAAAGCAGCACTGCATCTCCCATTTCCAACTCTCACACCAGGGATGTTTGCTAATGAAAGGGTAAGAAGGCATGGGGGTGTTTCTTTTGTTGTGGGGTTTTGCATGTTTGATTTCTGACAAAAGCTGACTAGCTGTGGAAGGATGGATTGGGTTTGGGTGGGCAGAGAATAGGGAAGAGGAAATCATTCCAGAATTGGCTCATCTCTCAAACAGTTGTACTTTTTTCATTACTTATTCTATTATCTTGCTCTTGCAGAAAGTTAGGTTGGTTAGCCTGTACATCCTTTTCCTCACACCATGTTGCAGACACAAAATTGCCCTTCCCAAATTCCCCCTGTGCTCAGAAATAAATTCCAGCAGCTAAAAGATTGCACAGATTTAGCCCTCAATAGGTATTTTCATCAGGCAATATGAATTCAATCATGTCTGACTTATCTAAACACTTTTTAGCCGTTATTCCCATCTGTGCTTCTCTTTCCTTGTGGCAATTAACTGTGTGAAGCAACAAGTCACACAAACTGGTGTTCGAAGGCTAAAAGAAGAATCAGTGGTTACTTCAGCCCAGAGCCACTCACGATTTTTGTCTGTTGTCTCTCTCATTTCCAGTGTATTTTTAGAATCTTTTATTGCCATCTCTTAAGTCCCTTGCCAGTTGTAATAACTCATTTTGCACCTTGACCTTTCTGCTCTTATCCCAACATGCTTCCACTATTTCATCTGTACTAGTCTCTTACATTGTTTATCTTCCTGTACAATCAGGATCATTGCCTGCCCTTTCCAGCAGGGACCAGCTTGCTTAATATTATCTTCTCAGTAGACTACATACCAGCTTCCCAAGCCTGCCAAATCTTATTTCTGAAGCCCATTATTCTCATACTGTTACTCCTCTCCTTTCTTCATGTGGGCTGAGAACCTTGTATTAAACAAATGCCTCCACCTAACACTGCCTCCCTCCCTCAGCACATCTAAAATCACATAGTTCTAAGAAAAAAAAAAAAATATATATATATAAAGTTTGGTTTATTAGCAAATTCTTTAACTTTACCTGTATCTAGTATTATCTGTTGTACCATAAAAATAAATTCATAACCTAACTGACATAAAGAGCTGTTTATTACCCTGCTTATGTTTCTGGCCTGTAAAACACTTGACATTTGATGAAGTCAAAACAGAAATCTCAAAATACAGCATGTATTTCAATGTGATCAGAGATCAGCAGATACGGCAGTGTGGTAAAACGAAATGTAAGGGCTGAACAACATGAACTGGGGTTTAGCAATCTTTATTGGGTTTGCAACGAGAAAAATAACAGCATCTTCAGCTGAAGACAGAGGACTATTCTGCTAACAGATCCAAGAGCCTCAGGATCCAGCTAGAGTGCAACTGAGACTGAAATTTTTGACTCCCTGTACTTGTAGTAAGAAATGTACTATTTAGGGTCTGAAAAAGGTAGGATAGTGTTTGAATATCGCCAGTGGCAATCCTTCAACGTAGCATATTTACACTGATTACTGTCCATCCACATCCACCTCTGCAGCCTCTCCACACCTCTCATCACACAATTGCAAATAAGGAAAAAGAACAACAGTTTTTGGCAGAAGTTACAAGTGGGCTGTAAAACACATCTGGTTTAAGTAACATTAATTTGCTCTCCAGCTCCATTAAAACTATGGACATGGTTGAAGAGATAAGCAGAATCAATGCTGAGTTTTTATCAGAGATTGAAGAGCATAGCCCGTGTTTCAATACTTCTTTTTAATCATGAAAATAGTGGGCTTTTCTTTCCTGTTTATATGCAGCTTTGGCAAAAATAAATGGGAGTCTCACCTTCTCCAGGCAGGAGGAACTATAGCAGAGGGCTATTCCCCCCCCACCTTCCCCCTTATTTTCTTCTGTCTGACCCAATTTATGTTTCACTTTTGTGGGGTTAATTTTTACATGGATTTCTTGTTCTGTTCTCCACGTTTACTCACTTCAGTGACATCCCTCCTGCACAACTGAATGCGTTTCAACTGAATACAAAGAAAATAGGTGAACAGAGTGTACACAAAAGAAAACCTGCCATGAGAGAAGTCTGTATTTCACGCGACCACTCACTGGGGAACTTAGTAGAAGTTGGTCATTCAACATTTAAAATTGTACCAAATCTCCTCCAGTTTTGTTTCTCTGATCTTTTATTCTTCATTAAAAAAAGACTTTAAGAAATAAGAGTCAACAAATCTGACTTGGAAAATGTTAGTCAGTTCAAACCCTATTGTATTGAATTCAGAGAATAAGAAAGGTTTACATCTGTATAGCTTTAAACCACATATTACCATCTTAAGAAGAAAAGACCCACTTCAATTCACTTTTGAACATTGCACTAGTGAAGCAGTCCTCTAACACCTTACTCAACAGGACCAAGTCAACCACGTATGTTGGACAGAAGCAATGGAGCCTCCTGCCTTATGATTAGCGTTATTCTGCTTTAGTACCTCTGGTCATTTTCCTTGCTCTCACCCCCCAGAAGAGAGAATAAACAACTACTGAACCTGCTCCATGTATGATGAGACTGATCAACCCAACCAATTAAAATGCACTTTTCACTGAAGCAGACTTGGATACTGATCATTTATCACTACTACTTCCACATTAAGTCTCAATTCCATTTCTAATCTTTTTTGTTTTACTGCTGTAGCATCATTTGAATCATGATATTGCTGTGTGAGTTTCAATTTTTAGTGTAATACATCTTCTGATAGGTACTTATAGAAAAAGATCACTGAAACAAAGAAAATCGTATGCAACACCATTAGGGCAAAGAACCAATATGCAACATAAAAAAAAACCAAACAGAAACCACCCCCAAACTTTGCTTTTTTAATCAAATAGCTGATATGCTTTATGTCTGGAACAAAAAGTTATGATCAACCTCTTCCTCCATAATACAAGCTATAATAATGTTTCCACTTTTTTATTTTTACATCCCATCATACTCAGATAAACCACATCCCGCTGCTCAGCTGCTCAAGAAATCAAAGCTACTGCTTTAATATTCTGTAACCTGTATTTCTTAAACAGTCAGACAACTACCACTTGATCATATGTATCGTGCTCTTGAGAATCAAGAGATCTCAGCCTCATAGTCAATGCCCATCTAATCCTGAGAAAGGAGTCAACGAGAACACTGTCAGGGCAGGCTGCTGAATCACACCCATCTCTGAAACAGGCCTTAAAATGCTCCAGCATGACAACAGGTTGAAAGTTATCTGTCCCAAAATACCTAAAAGCCTCATCACTGGAATACTCTGATGGCTGAGTCACTGCTAATTTGAGCTAACAATTTTCCCTGAGGGGACAGACAAAGTTTTCCCTTATTCCTACATGTGCAGTGTTTCCTTTGGTCCAGACCCTGGCATTCAACAGGCTGAACCCAATCAAAAGGTTAGCTTCTGGCATGGACTTTATACCCTACTGCCCCTATTTCTGCACAGAACCTCACCTCCCACCATAAGGTAGGTTAAAGAGGGAAGTAAAGACTTGCTGATCTCCTTCCCAATATGCATATACTGCCAACAATTCAAATATTTTAAATTAGTAGAAGACATTATTATTAATCAAATGGATGCCCAGAAAAAGGCAATCAGTCAGGTCCTGCTCAATACTGGAGCAGAGATTTCATTCAGGCACTAGTCAGCACCCTTCTCCAAAGGCTGTACCCAAGCAGAATGTTATGTTAGATAAATGCTCTAGAAGTTTATTCCCAAGTTTATTGAATTCATAAAAGTTTAAATTAGAGATAAGAAATGAGGCTTTGCCATTTCAAACTCCAGGATGAAGAATGCTGAAGAAGTTAAATTATTGTTTATGCTTTACCTGGAAGATATCAACCAAGACAACTGTGCAGACAGAGGACTTGAAACAGCATAGGTTTAAAGCTATTCTTTAGTTATGGCAGGGTCTTCTCCATTTAAATGTAGACACTAGCACCTACATCTTTCATTTCCCTACTGCCCCCCCTTCAATGTCTTCAAACTGGAATACCCATTTTAGAATTCTAGCTGCACAAACATCTCATGCAATAGTAACATTCATACTGAAAAGGAAAAACTTGAATATTGTGCAAGCTGAAAATCTCTGAGGATATGACACAGTATTTTCCCTGCAATATAACACTGCAGCAAACAGCATAGAAAAAGCATAAACATTTGTGATGCTTCTCTTGAAACCAGCACAGAAAAAAACAAAACCCAAACCCCTCCTTTTTGAAATTTCCTCCCATGCTATTGCTGCTCTCATCAGAAAAAAAAATGCCAACTTCAATTCGTACACAGAA
The DNA here is from genome assembly GCF_028554395.1 of Pezoporus wallicus. Classification (NCBI taxonomy): domain Eukaryota; kingdom Metazoa; phylum Chordata; class Aves; order Psittaciformes; family Psittacidae; genus Pezoporus; species Pezoporus wallicus. Next base: position 1,568,227 of record NW_026639584.1, read on the forward strand.
AGCAGAATGGAAAGTTTCTCATTACTGTGCTTCCATGCACAAAAGCCAGTCGATTTAAGCTGAAATAAATTTTTACACAAAGGACTTCAGAAGGAAGAGTAAAGGTACCTTGCTTGGTTTATAGTTCACTAGGGCTCCTAAGTCGCCTGGAAATTTGGATTAGTGTCCTATAGAAACTGCATTCCCTTCCTGAAAACACAGCAACAAACTTGCTTCCAGAGTATAAAATCCTACCTGCTTCACAGAATTTTATTTAGCATAGGCAGGTTTGTGGATGCTTTTTGTTCATTTTGGTGTTAAAACACACATAGGGGAGCCCTTTGATCTCTGTAATGCACTGTTTAATTTCAGAGTAGCAGTGGAACAGGGAAAAGATGCATGCCAGTGAAGTTGCACCATCACAACTGCTTGCAGAACCTATTTCTTTGCCTGGCTTCTCTGAGCCTTTTCAAGCTTAAAGTCCTTCCTCCTCCTCAGTCCCTTATGCAACTTCATTCTTCACTTTCTAATACCGCAATGTCATTACAGCAGCATTACTGACAAGCATTACTCAGTGCTCTGTTGTTCAGAGCCCACATGACTTCCACTTCGGTTGGCTGGGATACCTATGCCAGTTTGCATACAGTTCCACTGGTAAGTAGAACAAAGCCAAGAAAGATGGCCAACAAGTGCATTTCTAGCCCTAGTTGATCTGCATCCTACTATTGTATTGTATTGTAATTGTGCTACATCATGAACTGGAAGAGGTTTGTGATACAAGATGGTCAAATCAACAGGTATAACAACAGCCTGTTGACAGCTTTATTCATGAGTATTAGATGCAAAAAACAGTGAGAATGCCCAGAGATGTTGCTGTGGATAAGTGGAAGAATCTCTGCAATGCAGGGTTTGCAGATAGCATTTTCTTGGTAAATTAAAGGGACTTGTGCACAATCTTTTTTAAACAAGTTTTGCATGAAAGACATAGGGAAAGACCATTATCTCTTTCCCAGTGAGTCCTAACGAAAGGGCAATGTCCCTTGGCACGAGAAGCAGTCAGGAGCAGTCAGAGCCTCTCATGTCTCGGTTCTACTCTTTTGTTGTGTCAGCAGCACACCCTGCTGCAAGACACCATTGTTTTCAGGCTTTTCTTCAGCTGGAGAATATTCGTGGCTGCTGCGTAGCATTTACATCCTCTCCTCCGGTAATCTGATGCCAGAAGGTATGTCCTTTGTGCAACCCCTAATGGCTCAGGGAAAGGAGGATAAAGAGAGAACTGGGTGCACAGCACACTGACCTTTTAAAAGAGATTTTCACCAGCTCTTACCAAATCTGTGTTTATTTTACTATAACTCCTTCTCGAATATCAAAAAGACAGTAGCTTCTAATGCTGCTTCTAATTGCAAACACACCCATGTTCTTGGCTCCTAGTCAGACAGCAGCTTCAGCTTGAGAAATTCAGATTATACAGCCAAGGTTACATTTTGATATCTATTTTGTTGAAGGTACAATATTAAAACCAGATTGTTTTTCAAACCTTGTTTAGCTACTTGGGCAAGTCAATGGGAATTGTTTTAAGAGGTTGAAGGCTGCTAACCAAAGCCAACATTTGTGAAGCAGAAAGCATTTTTTACTGGAGTCAATTATATTAGTGCAGTAATGGAATTCAATTTAGCTGAATTCTCCGCATTTACAGCCCTGTATTAATGCCAAACACTATGAAATAAAAGGACTTATGAGAAGGTGTTTTAGAGCCACACATACAGTTTTCTAGTTTCTGAGCACAAGTCCATATACTTTTTTCAGTTGTTTATACTCATGGCATTGAGTTGAGAATTTGGGGCCCAGGATCTGAGGCCATGGACAGCTGCTTCCCTTTGTCCTCTCACAAACAACTACTGCAAGACAACTCAGATTTTGCTTCTTGGTTTGCACAACACAAAGCATTCATATGGCAACGTCAACAAGTTCCATTCTAGAGAGGAATGGATCAGCTTGCAAGTGCTATTTGTGTATACACTACTTATAGTTTAGTTTGTTTTGATTTCATCTCCCTAACAACTACTCAGTGCTTTATATATGCACTAATACTATACACAGGTATTTGTTGCCAAGAGGTTATTGTCAACAGTTGTCATAAAGAGCTTCCTAATGTAATACATATTTAACTTGCTTAGAAATACCTTTTAATAAAGTAAGAGGGGATGAAAAAAACAGGCTATGCTATAGCACTACTGCAGCCTTACAAAGGGCTATCAATGGGAATAGACAAAACCCTGTCTGCAGAGATGTATACAGACAAAAGCAAGAAAGCCCATGGGGAACTTGGTAAAACTGTCTCAAAGTTCCAGATGTTAGTTCCAGTCCCATTTGGTAAAGAAAAGGTTAATAATTAAGCTGACAATACAAATACTTACAGAAATGAAATCATCAATAAGCAGAAAACCAGAACAACATCACACAAACTCCTTTAGAAATTCACTTTTTACTGGTTTTCTGCTTCACAAGTGGCTTCCAAGTCAGGTTAAAGGAGTGAACAGCTGGTTTGATGCAAAAAAGTAACTGAACCCCTCCAGTAGTTCAGTATGCATACATGGTGCTTATTTACTCAAGTTTTACATAGCTAATGCCTTGTGATGGAGTTACAAAGTGCAATAAAGACACAAGCACCCAGTCTGTCTTAAACCAAGGGATGCTCTATCATCAAGATAGTGTCAGATTGGATCCTTGGAAAGCAACTGCTTTTAGATAAGATACAGCATTCTGGAAACAGATGTTACAGTTGAAGTGATGGACTTAAGTCTTCATTTCCCAGTCCTCCAACTTGTCAAAAACCACCCCAGACTGGTAAAAGTAATCTTAGCTCTGGGCTCCTTTTTTCTTGCTTTAATAAATTTTATTTGCATACTATAGATCGTCAATTATGTTTGTTTAATACTGCCATTTCTTCCTCTTATAAATACAAATGCACAGCTTGTTTATCACAGCTGCCTTCACAAGACAGTCTGTGGTCTTAACGTTTTACCTCCCCATGAAATACTGCATATAGGTTCAGCTTCTAACAGTGGTTTTGCAGACGTTCACAATGCAAATGTTCCCCCTGTTTTTCTATGTGTAAAAAGACAGAAACCTCACAATAAGCAGAATTATTTCTAAGATGAACACAGGGCACAGCATGAGGTATTACCCCATAAATTCAAGTGCCAGCCCTTGATGCAAACCACACTTCTTTCAGCTTCTGAAGGAGTGATTAGCATCACTAAAATTGCATGAGTGAGACCTTTTAAAAACTGAAAGGACCCTGGTTATCACAGCTCACCATGATGCCAGTAACAATCACAGCAGCATCCTGAGGTACCACATCTGCAGCATGGGTTACGTTTAAAGGCTTTTATTCACTGAATCTCAAATTGCTTCTTATGAAACAAGTGATAAAATTCCTTTCAGGGCATCAACATCAACACAGAATTCAACAACTGGGGGGCTTTGAACATGTTTGCAAGCTAACTCAAAAACTCCCTGACCACTACGAGTTTCTTTAAAACACATGAGCTAAAGAACTGCTACTCCCCATTTACACAGAACGTGACAGATATAAGATCAAAAAAAGAAAAGAAAAAAAGAATTAAAACCATCACAGCAAACAGATGTTAAGCAGGAAATTAAGAAGCCTACCTTACTTTCATGCCTTTTTCAGCTTCAAGCTTACTTAGCTCTCCCCTAATTTTACATTTGGAAACATTATTTTCATTTCTGTTGGCCTCCTCTTAGACTGAATCCAGATGGTTCTTATGCAATTTTTATAAACAGTCAGCTGCAGTTTTACTACTTCAAGGTGGTGTGACAAGAGCCATATTTTAGATGATTTATTAGACTAAGCATTTTGATGTAGAGCATCTCATGCTTATTCCTCTAAAGTAATGTGTTTATCTCTACCAAAGATAAATGATAAAAATCTCTCACACTTTTTATTCCCTGCTTTACTCCAGGAACTCCCTGCAACTGTTGGAATGTTGAGGGACTACCAGAAGGCTGCTGCTGCTGCTGACACTCATCACTAGCTGTACTATGCAGTAGTAATAATGCTTTTTCATGGGTAACCATGAGGACTTGTGAATGTAAAAGGCAAAAACTAGACTGCTCCTTTCTAAGAATTGCTATGTATAATTTCCCTATTCTTTGAAACATGGATGATGAAGTTTATCATTTACTCTGTTTATTATCACTAAACGGAGACTTAAATTGCTAAGTAACAGCAATTCATGTTTATGAATAGTTATGTTAAAGTGGGCATATTTCAACAGATAACCTATTCATACCTCAAGATTTTAATCTGCTCATTTTTATCCTCCAGTCCCCCACACCACACGGTAACAATGGGAATGAAGAGAATTCATATTTATTGCTTAACTAAACACAATGCTTACAAGGTTTCCCTGCACTTCCCTAGGGGACATTTGATTGATATCAGAAGCAAGATGACAAGGCCCTCACAGTCCTCCCTTCTGAGCAGCACTAGCACTGCACAAAAATCATGAAAATTGCTATTTGTGAACTACTGTGAAGAGTTCATATTACGAGCACTTATTTCACTGGAATATCCCCCCTTCCAACATCACCAACCACCATCATCTTTCCATACAAACATACAAAACCATTCTAGAGAGAGAATGATATTCCCCATAGTGTGATTTCCCCAGGGACCTGTTATTAATTTCATTTGAAGCCAATACACACTTCTAATTCAGACTGGATAATGTATGTGATCCTATGGTGAATTACTGTCTTAATCCCAAAGCAGTATGCAGCACATTTCGATAATAAAGTGCACAGATAAGACAATCCATAAATCAATGGCATTTATACCAAAGCTATGAGGGTATACACCAAAAAAACCCAGACCATGTCATCCTCAGCAGCCAATTCAAAGACATTTTTTAAACTGCATTTGCTTGTTGGAGACCAACACCTTTATTACAAGTGAGAAAACATTACAGAACTATTTCAGTAAGGCAAAATATTGCATTACTCACATTGCTTTCAGATGGGGTTCTACACAGTTAAAAGTGGATCCACAGAGACAGGTGAGCAGTACACTTCTCTTGATCCTTACCTTTAAGTCCACCTCTGAAAGCCTCTCTGTCCCCAGGGGATATTCTAAAATATCAGAGGCCCATAATGAAAAGGTAAATGGCCCAGCCTCCTTAGTTGCAAGAGGGGCAGAGAAGGGCAGAGCAGTTCCACATAGCCAGTGCATCAATCACACATGCCTTCCAGATCTGCAACACTGCTATAAAACCACCTCTATAAACTGGAGCAGCTTCAGCAGAACACCTCCACCCAAACCCCTGAAGCATGGTCACCCCTCCCTGACCTGATTCTGTAGATTACCTTGGCTGTTGAGGTGGGTAAAACTTTCTGGAATTCAGATATGAAATAGGGCACCAAAAATCCTTGTTTGAAGTTCCTCACATTTATGTATTCATAGCTAGAAGATGAAGGAAGCAGCCAAGAGTTTCAGAGCCTCAAAACCAGTTACTTTTCTATGTAGACTTAGCCTTCTACATGCTTCATGGCACGAGTGAGGAAAGAAGTTGGTTGCTGTTCATCAAGTCAAACACACTGTATTCCCTTCAGAATGGATGTATTCATTCATTATATCTTCCATTACCCAGTTTAAACATGACTCTTGCCAAAATCATCCAGAAACAAACATCTGATCTTTTAGCTGAAGAATTTACAAGTGGCAAAACACCAACATATCTTGCAAAATAAATTAAAAAAAAAAAAAGCACCAGAAAAATGTCATGCCACTATTGCACATTTATAAGACAGATTTACCTGAAAGTTGAAGTTGTCATTCAAAATTTCAAAGGCAGGCATGTTAAACTCTTCTTCTTTATTAGAGTTTTAAAGTTTCAGATTGCAACAGATTAAAACTACATTATCTTTTGCTAGATGCAATTATGTAAATTATATAACAAGGTTTTATTTTTACACTCTCAAAACTCTATTTTGGCTTCACATGATGAGCACCTAATCAGACCTGTGGTAACAATCTCACTCTGTAATGTAAGGCTACTGCAGCAAGTCTCCCATTTGTAAAGGAAGCATTAATCACTCTTATTTGTAAACCTCAGACTACTTTACTTCCAGTTACCAGCATTAAATGTACTCTACCCTTGCACCCCACAAGCCAGATGTTGTGAAACAGTCATTACAAAGAATGAAATTGGGAGTTAAAGCCAGCTGAGAAGTTAAAGTCAAATTGCATATACATGCTATTGGGTTTTACTAAAGCTGTGCAAATGTGGAAGAAGTTGAGCATGAATATTCATTCCAATTACACACAAGCTTTAGTGCTGCTATAGGTAAAACCTTCCCATGCCTGCTTTCCATTACATTTTGATTTATGAGCTTTACTAATCATTGTAGAACAACAACAACAGCAAAGTTCAAGAACAAGATCCCCTAAAATACCATCAAAAAGGAGAGTGAGGACAGAATTTCATTTACATCCCTAACAGTGGATTCCTGCTCAGGAAACCAGTTAGCTTTACTGACATGGAGTAGAAACACTCCTGTATGTTTAGCTGCTAGCACCAAGGTGATCAAGGTTTGAAAACACTCTACGGTCAAGCAATAATTCACAAAAATACATACAGAATGTAGCCCAAAATAGAGCTGACTTGCAGCTCAAGACTTGTTTCTGAGCATGGAAAACACAGATAAGTGTAGCTTTGTTGTCACCCTTTAGTGTTATGATACTGGAAATAAAATTACATCTCAAAATTACACTTCATGTGCTAATTTAAACTAATTTAGGATGATTTAATGAATGCTACTATCCACTTATGTTGAGCCATCTTCAAAAGTTATCACTTTACACTTAAATCCATTCATCAGATAGTTAGTAATAGGGTCCATTAGGTCAAAATATGCTGTGGGTTGTTCATTTGGCACCATTTTATATGACAAAATCTAAGTGGCAAATTAGCATCTCAACATAGCTACAACATAGGTGGAAATGCCTTAGTCACCGGCCAGCAGCGTATCTCTGGTTAGCCCACTAGTTATGAAAAGAAAAATTAAAAAAAAACACCAAACCCAACCAAAGCCAGCCCCCACATGATTCCAAATTTTTCCTATGATATAGGATCTACCATGATTTATTGCTTTTTTTAAATTTTTTTTTAATGAGGGAATCTGAAAATTAAACCATCAGTTATGCAAAAAAAATAAAAAATCAATACATATTTCTCTAGAGAAACTGCCTATTACCGTAGTCCTGAATACAGACCTGGACAGTTAAACTAACATGTCTTGTTTTTCAGACATATTCAGAGTAGAAATCTCACAGTTGTCATACCCAATATTCAGAGAAGCACCCAGTTTACCTGCTGATATGATACAAGATTCTGCAGTATTCTGGGCTATCAGACACAGCACACACAAATGCTTATCGGAGAACATGATTTAAAAAAAAATACCCACAAAAAAAAAAATTAAAAAATAAAAAATCACCCAACAAAAGCCCAGCCCTTTCTGAACAGTTTCAAAAAGGATAAGAGAACATTTTCTTCTTTTATAAGTAAAATTACTTCTCTTTTGGGGCTACCCCATTGCAAACAATTGAGTTCTTAACTTTCTAGCACTCATGCACCCTTATGTTTGCAGAGGTAATAGTTTCTAGAAGCAGAGGTTTATAGAGTTTTGAAAGGAAGACTATTGCATTACCGCTTCCTCTCACTCTCAGTTCTCAAAATTCATCTTGTTCCTGACAAAAGACACAAGTGGAATGCATGTACATATATTCAGATTACTCAAATAGTGTAGCTTTTTGATTTATCTGCAATTCCTTTTTCAGAGACATACAAATGTGTACCATGCCAAGCAGAGGTGTATGTTGCTTGGGGGGTCAAAGATTCAAAAGCATGGACTAAAAATAACTAGGTATGCTGAGTTTTAAAAGCAGCAAAACAAAACTCACAGACACCTCACACAATGACGTTGCAGAGCTTCACTGGGTACAATTCAGATCAGGTACTGAACTGTGAAGCTTCATTAGCTGTGGACTATTCTCCAAGATGCACAGTGAAGACAAGTGGCAGCCCCTCTCTAAACGGGACTTTGCACAGCATTTTGTGCACAGAAAGTCTCGCTTACTTTTCAGGACCATTCGAGAAACATGGACAAGCTCTAACCCTACTCTGTAAAAGCATGTTATTCACTTGGTTTCAGTAACCACTTGCCTTATTAAAAACAGTTAAAACACTCAGAAAAGTTTTATAAAGAGAGGGCATAAAAGTGCTACTACAGGAGCCCTCTGAATCAGAGCTTCTCTAAATTTGAAGTCAGTAGCCAGAATTCAAGGAGTGAAGGTGTGCTACATAGCAGCAGGAGAATCAAATATTTTTCCATGTCACACAGGTGCAGGATCCCTGACATCACCTGCACAACTGCAATGAGACTGTGTCTAAATCCTCAGAGCATTTAGCAACATTTACCCTACCTTTGCATTTTCAGAGGTTGAAGTCATGAAGACAAACCTAACGCAGTGCCAGAATGCTCCAAAGGAACAAGATTAACTTCCACTGAGAGGAGACAAGGCCTGTGTATGACTAAAAGACACCATGCACTTTCCTTACCATCTCGCATAACATCTCAGAAGACTAGCTGCAATTTGGATTCACAAAGCAGCAGCAAAACACATCACATGGCTGTGAAACACTCCGAATACTTTTCTTTCATGGTGAGAGAAGCTGTGGGCAGAGCAAGATGTTTGAAGACTTTATCACTGCAGTTGAACAGATAATTAGGCAATTAAAACTATGAAAAGTGGACAAATTACCAGTTCCAGATGAATTACGCTGCAGAACAGAGATGGGAGAAGCAATAAAATAGAAATGAGACCCTTTGGCAAGCATTTTAATAGCACAAATAAAAGAGGGGCAGCTCTGGAACAAAGGTGAAAGGGCAGTTAATTTGCAGAAACTTATCTATTTTTGCAAAGGAACATTTTGAAAGAGTTGGTCCCTAAAATTATCTTGCTTTTCTTGCGTTGATAATTAGAATACATTAATAGAAATCCAAAAGATCTCATTCCAGCTTAATTTCTGGTCACTCAGCAAGGCCTTCCTATACTAGGTTTTTAATGACATTAGCAATATCTTCACACTCACACAGAGGCTTGTGATTTAATCATTCTGCTCAACAGGAAGCCCCAAACAAATTCATTCTTACCACCCCTACTTGCTCTGAGGGCATGGAGGATGAACCACTATTTCACATACCACAAAAGTGATGTGAAAACATCTAAATCTCACACACATATTTGAGGCAACTTTGGTGAAACTGCTGTTGCTCACACACTGTCCATCACCACCGTAACTCCTCCCCTGCATGTGCTGGACCCCCATGTAAGCGCAGAAGGAGAATAAGGGTGTCATTCTGCTCCCAAAAGCATGCTTCTCCAGACATGTTTTCTTTAAGGCATACATCCAACTGCACAAAGCTCTTTGTGGAAGAGTCACAGAGCAGCAGAGACTTCTGCTCTGTTAGGTTTTCCAAAGAGCGGACTAAGACAGAAGATGGCAAAATTCACTAGTTCAGGTCTGCAGAGGTACCAGCTATGAGCTTCCTGGCTCACAACCTCCTAGATTTGCTACAGATTTAAATCAGGATATACAGAACAGGCTGGTGAGCACACAGTGGTATTAAGTGTGCCCATTCCCTTCCTGCCAACTGCAGGGAGAGCCTGCGGCCCCATTGCACCCTGATGCAGAAGAAAGGACTTTCTAGGTGCAGCTCAGACAGTCTCATTGTTATTTTAAATAATCAAGGTGAAAGAAAAAATGTTATCAACACAAGCAGAAGTCATAGAGCATAGCTAAGGATTACACCACATTGAACTGTGGAGTATCTCTCACTGCAATAACCCTCAGAGAGGTAGAAGCATAAGAAGAGAATTAATCTTGTGTCTCACAAACAATTCCCCTTGTAAAAAGTGTTTAAAGAAAATAAATAAAATGAAAAAGTATGAAGGAAATGAGGCAAGAGTGGGATAAAGAACACAAGGGATATTGCTTGAGTATTCAAAGGTATGTATATGGTGTACGTTAAAACCCGGTCACTAATAGCTATATACAACAGTTTATTTCTTGGCTTTACATGCAGAAGTTTTATTAAAAGAAATAATAACCCACAAGCTCAGAGATAAATGCACAAATGAACACTTTTTATCTTTTAATTCAACACTTCTGAGCAAGTTTTCTAATAATTTTCTTTCTAGTCATGAGTTTCATAGGTAATGATATGAAAACATTTAACTATAACAGGTCTTTGATATCTATGCAACAAACTCATTCACATGGTTTATTTCTTCCTGAATCTGGTTCTTCCAGTTCAAAACACAAGCAGCTAAGTAGAGAAAAAAGTTTAGAGTTTTGAATTCTTTGAATCATAGGAAACCACTCTTATCTAATCCAAGCAGCTTGAAACAAGGTATCGCCATTAGAAAGTTGTGGGTCTGACTGTATGATACCAGTGCATGGGCTGCAAAGACAATGGCAGTACAGTGCTGGCAACTTCCAGAAAAAAAGGGAAGTGGTGGGGGGAGCAAGTCTTGGACATTTTCTACTCTTAATTCCAGCTCTCCACACAATGCTGTTCTACTGTCAGACTCAAATGTTGACATATCCCTTTGCCAGAGCAAGGCAAACAGAAGATGAACAGGGGCTGCTTGAAAACTCGCATTAGAGGAACTGCGCTAGACAAGCACATGGGAAAACACCACCAGAACTCACATTGCGCATTGTCTTAAAGGGGGTTCAAGCAAACAGCACAAAGTTTACTGTCAATCACTGGTGAATCTAACAGTCTACACCCTATATTCCATTATCTCCTGAAAAAAATACAAATATACCACACTGACATGCTGTAGAGGATGATGTCCCGCAGACAACATCCTACAACTACTTTCTTTTCTGTATCATGATAATAAACAATTTTTCTCACTATATTTACTTCTATGGATTTCTCCTTTGTTTTCAGTATTAAAGAGACAACTTGTCATTAACCATGAATTATAACCAACACGTAACAGCTCTTTTCTATGACAGCCTGTTACGGTTTTTAATCTTTCTTCTGCTGGTGTTTGACAGCCCACGGATGATGGGGGCGGGGGAGTGGAAGAATAAGTACAAGAAGATGTAATTTTAAACCAACAACCTTGGTTTTAAAAACAACAAACCTGTCCAGTATTCTTCATAGGAAGGATATATGTTCTCGTTCAGCAGACTTCTTTTTGAAAGCTAGTGAGGGCATGATGAGAAAACCGTCTTAGAATTATATTTCTTTTCTAGAGAGAGAGATTGAATAAGTTCCTCCCAGTTTCTACTAAAGGAAGCTGTACTTAACAGTTCTTGGCACTTCCACATTTACTATTTTAGAAGTCACCTCAGCCTGCCTTAGTTTATCCTAGGAAACAACTTAAACATTAAAATTCATGCAGGAGCATATGTGCTCCAGACAGCCAACACAGCCACACACCTCCGAGAATTCTAAACTTATCTTACTCCTTGACAAATACATTAAAAAAAGCTTCAGACTTTGCATTTAAAAATTCACCATAACAGAGACTCTTCAGCCTACACAATCTTCCCACTAATAATTTAGTCTGAACTGTATTATCAATTCCAAAAGGCACACCCCGTCCACCCAAACACGCACAAAACCTGGAGAACTCTGACCCTCAGCTAAACACTGTCCATATTTCAAAAAGCAAACAGCAGTCAAGCATACCATTGTTTACTATTGTCAGGAGTTCTCAAACAGGTCACCAATACTCATTTAATCAGCTTCCATAGGTGCTGCTAAGATGTATCACTATGAAAGGCACGGCCAACAAAAATAACAACAATTTACCTCAGTGCGCCATCGCAGGAACTACTAGATTCACAAAGACAACTAGAGGATTTATTTTGCTTATTTTGCTTATTGTTTCATTTTAGTGAAGAGTACAGCATAACTAACTTAGTTACTGTTCCCCCTGCACATGGGAAGGCACGCAGGGCATAGCTGACAAGCAAAACTTAGATATACAAAAGGTACCCACATGCACGCGATAAGCAGCGACCTAGATTTTGAACCAAGGTACACACATGCTTCAAACAAGTAGAAGTGCTAAACTAGAAAATAACACAGAAGCACCGATTACTGGCAGTTACAAAATCTAAATTTTTGGAGCTTCACATCAGTTGCTTTCCGAAACACCTCTCCAACACACTGAAATAGCCTGCTACAGTTGCGAGCTGTGGCAGGCTGACAAATACAGGTTACACACTACACAAGTTAAAAACAATTACATAAGGCTCCAATCTTCCCCGCACATAGCAACTTCTTTCAGAGCAGCCAATTCCCCGAATTAAAACAGAACACCTCTGAAGAGACAATTATGAACTCTAACGCAAGCCTCCTTAAAGGGTACAAAGCTACCCCCACAAAGCCAACAGCACAAAAGAACAACGTGAACTTAACCTTGGCTGAGAGTGCCTGTGATGAGCTTGAAAATAGTCTGAGCAAATTTGACAATCCCATGCTTGCATCTCTTTGAACAGCCACTCATGGTTCAAGCGTGCAGAAAAGCTCTTCGCTGTCACAAAGTCCAGGAATAACAAGAAACAACAACAACAAAAAAAGGGAGTCCTTTTCGAAGTTGCAGTGACAGTCTGTGCAACGGGCAAAACTCCGCTCTCACACACGGAGCCTCTGCACCGAGGTTTGCCTCTCTGGAGCTACTACGAAAGGTTGCAGTGGAGAAATGTGCATCCCCTCATCGTTAAAGGCACGGCTCTCCCGTGGAGCCTCCCGGCTGCTATTGCACGCACTGGCCGCGATGCCCTGATGGAAGTTGCTAAGCGCAGGCAGCACCTCAGCCAGGCAGGGGAGGAGGGGTTTGATTCACGCGGCTTTGCGGGCTGCCAGCAGGGCACTGCTAATGCAGCACTCACCGCTGGAGTCTCGGGGTGGTGACTGCTGCAAACAAAAGAAGCCGCTGTTCGAAGACCCTTTTCTTGGTGCTCTTTTTCCAACTGATTTCAATGAACTTGCCAGCTTTACTCTCCTAACACTGTAATCGCACTTTGCATGTGGAAGGCTGCAGAGTGTTCCTTCACAAAACCTGCTGGAAGTGGGAAAGCAAAGCTGCGCCCAGAAAAAGTCTTTTTTCTTTTCATTTTATCACAGCTTAGGTGCTGCTCAGCTGTTGATCTGCTGGATGCTCAGGGATGTGCCAGCCGGCCTCCAGGCACCCGCGGGGCTGGTGTTCACAGCTCTGTGCAGTGCAGGGCTACTACAGACCTTCACTTTTTGCACATTATCTCACATTATGCTCACTTGATGCTCACCAGGTTCCTTCTTACTGTACTGGTTCTCCCATAGCAACAACCATAGCTCTGGCTACTCCATTTGAATCAGTTAATTCTCCAGGCCTGGAATACTTTGAGTAAAATGACTTGAGTAAAACAGAGATACCTCAGAGCCTTTGACCCCGGCTGAGGGCTGGGTAGAGTCAGGACTCGTTAGGCTTTAATCCATGCCCGAGTCCTCTCAGGTACTTTTAAACAACCCCCAAATGCAGTTTTTGCTTGTTCCAGAACGGTTACAAACGGATTACCTCAGGTTTCTGAGCACTCTCAGCTGCCCCTTGTTAGATGGTTTGATCAGCCTTAACACCAGCACCTGGGGCCAGCCTCACCTCAGAGCAGCAACAGCTAAACCCTGCTCTGCCTTTACAGAGAAGCCAGCACTGCAGACAGCGCTTCACCTCAGGGAACAACGATAATCCCTTCCACCCGGGGGGGGCACTGAACTGCTTTACAGTGTAAATTACATCCCCCTCAGGCAAAATGCAGGGCTTTGCCAAGCAATTCACCTCGCTGTGAGGCAGGCAGCGGTGTGTCCTACCCGCTGGAAACGCCGTCCCTCCTTCTCCCACCCTCACAGAGGTATCCCGCGCTGCCACTCACCTTCCCCTCAGGCAGGGAGCTGAGGAGCCTGCCCAGAAAGCCTCTGCACCAGGTCATTTTACCTCAGAAACGGGTACTTTGGCACGTAAAAAGCGAAATTCAGACAAAATTACTTCAGTAATAGCCCCCATGAAGCTCACACTCAGACAGCCACTCCCGTACTGAACCGCCAGGCACCGGACATCTTGCAGCCCACCGAGCTGCCACCTCACACTCGATTTCAGGTCTATTCAGATTTAATAGTTTGCATTTTTTGAAAACTCCAAAACATATCAAAAGAAATGCTCTGCAGGAAGCAGGGATGAGCTGGTGAAGATGGTTGGACAGCAGAGACAGCGTGAGGCCTCCAGGGCAGCCCGCAGCCCCACACGGATGTTCCCGGCGGCTGCAGCCTCCATCCTGGGGCACTGCCCCCACACAACCCATCAGGTACGTTTTCCTCCATGTTTCTCACAAGCCTGCTCTTTGCTTCACCACTGAAGTCACCCAGGCAAGCGCTTGGACACAGCCCGCAGAGACACGGGGCGGTGGGCACTGGGGGCAGAGGAGGGGAGCAGGGTCCTGGCTGCCTCCGAATCCTTCCTACCTGCATTGCAGCAAACATTCTGAGTGCTGTGGCTCCTGCCACCATCACCTCCGCACAGCCCACAGCATATTACACGTTTGGGGACCCTCAGCCCCCACATGAGTTGTGTTGGGTTTATGTTAGGAATGGGAAATTGAGGTAGAGATTACACAAAATTCCTGAACATCGTTAGAAGTATATTGCTAAATAGAGTGGTGCAGGAGGTTCAGGTGTAAAATAACCCTACACCACAGACTTCCAACCAGTAACTAAACAGAGCAGAGTGATGTGAAAATGGAGGGAAGGGGTTGAAAAAGCCAAGAGCTACTTTCCTCTGGACCATTCACCTTTTCTGACTAAATAAAATGAATGGCAGACTTGTGGAAAACACAGCGCTAAGTGTTTTGCTAACTCCTTCATGGAGCCACCTCCAAGGCTTCCCAGAGATCCAATTCAAAGTTGGAAATGCAGTTCATCAGAAGAGAAAAAAAAAAAAAAATCTATAAAGCAGTAAAATATCAATAGGGAAATGAAGGAATCAGCAGGTTGCTAATTAGTATATCTCTGTATCAAAGGTTTGCCGGATGTTTAATTGCAAGTATATTTATACATCATGATATAATTTGGAGGGGTGGGGGTAGTGGAATGTAGGACAGTGAACAAAACAAGTGCTAGGAGCTGTATTAAAGTTGCAGAAATGGAGATCTTGTATAGTAGGGAGAAGGAAACTGTGTCATATCCCAGATAACACTTGAAGCCTCTCTGGCACTCTTAACTTTCACACGTTTGCCTCTATGTTGTGGTTTAAGCCCAGCCAGCAACTGAGACCCACACAGCTGCTCACTCAATCCACCCCCCCACACATAGAGGGGTGGGGTACAGAACTGGAAGGATGACAGTGAGAAGACTCATGGGTTGAGACAATTTAATAGGTAAAGCAAAAAAACATGCACACAAGTAAAGCAAAGCAAGGAATTCGTTCACCACTTCCCATGATCAGGCGGGTATCACAGTATGCTAGAGGTTGGAAGGGACCTCGAAAGATCATCTAGTCCAATCCCCCTGCCGGAGCAGGAACACCTAGATAATGTTACACAGGAATGTGTCCAGGGAAGGAGACTCCACAACCTCCCTGGGCAGCCTGTTCCAGTGTTCCGTCACCCTCACTGAGAAGAAGTTTCTTCTCAAGTTTAAGTGGAACCTCTTGTGTTCCAGTTTGTACCCATTACCCCTTGTCCTATCATTGTTTGCCACTGAGTAGAGCCTGGCTCCATCCTCGTGACACTCCCCCTTTATATATTTATAGACACTTACAAGGTCCCCCCTCAGTCTCCTCTTCTCCAAACTATAGAGACCCAGCTCCCTCAGTCTTTCCTCATAAGGGAGATGCTCCACTCCCTTAATCATCTTTGTTGCCCTGCGCTGGACTCTCTCCAGCAGGCTCCCTGTCCTTCTTGAACTGAGGGGCCCAGAACTGGACACAGTATTCCAGATGGGGTCTCACCAGGGCAGAGTAGAGGGGAAGGAGGACCTCTCTCGACCTACTAACCACCGCCCTTCTAATACACCCCAGGATGCCATTGGCCTTCTTAGCCACAAGGGCACAGTGTTGGCTCATGGTCATCCTGTCGTCCACTAGGACCCCCAGGTCCCTCTTCCCTACACTGCTCTCTAACAGGTAGTTTCCCAACGTATACTGGAACCTGGGGTTGTTCCTGCCCAGATGCAGGACTCTACACTTTCCCTTGTTATATTTCATCAAGTTATTCCCTGCCCAACTCTCCAGCCTATCCAGGTCTCGCTGGATGGCAGCACAGCCTTCTGGCGTGTCAGCCACTCCTCCCAGCTTAGTGTCATCAGCAAACTTGCTGATCGTACACTCAATTCCCTCATCTAAATCATTGATGAATATATTAAATAATACCGGTCCCAGTACTGACCCTTGAGGCACTCCACTAGTTACAGGCCTCCAACTAGACTCAGCCCCATAGACTACAACTCTCTGGCTTCTCTCCTTCAGCCAGTTCGCAGTCCACCTCACTACCTGATCATCCAGTCCACACTTCCTCAATTTAGCCGTGAGGATGCTGTGAGAGACTGTGTCAAATGCTTTGCTGAAGTCAAGGTAGACCACATCCACCACTCTGCCATCATCCATCCACCATGTTATTTCCTCATAAAAGGCTAAGAGGTTGGTCAAGCATGATTTCCCCTTGGTGAAGCCATGTTGACTGCCCCTCATAACCCTCTTATCCTTGATATGCCTTAAGATGGGTGTTCAGCCATCCAAGGGGGCTGGAGCATCTCCAATACAAAGGCAGGCTGAGAATACTGGGGTTGTTCAGGCTGGAGAAGAGAAGCTGCGTGAAGACCTCAGAGCAGCCTTCCAATATCTGAAGAGGGCCTACATGGATGCTGGAGAGGGACTATTCATCAGGCACTGTAGTGATAGGATAAGGGGTTTAAACTTGAGCAAAGTTCAGGTTCGATATAAGGAAGAAGTTCTTCCCTGTGAGGGTGAAGAGGCCCTAGTGCAGGCTATCCCATCCCTGGCAGTGTTTAAGGCTATGTTGGACATAGGCTTGGGCACCATGACCTAGTGTGATGTGTCCCTGCCCATGGCAGGGGGTTGAACTGGATGATCTTAAGGTCCTTTCCAGCCTAAACCATTCTATGATTCTGTGATCCCCAGGACAGCAGGGCTCCATCACACATAACAGTACCTTGGGAAGACAAACACCACCATTCCCAGCTTTATTCCTTCTTCCCCCTTAATTTTATCTGCTGAGCATGGTGCCATATGCCATGGACTAACCCTTCGGTCAGTTGGAGTCAGATGTCCTGGTGGCAAGCCCTCCCAATTCCTTCTGCACCCCAAGCCTCCTCACTGGTGGGGTGAGGAGCAGAAAAGGCCTTGGCTCTGTAAGCACTGCTCACACATCCCTGTGTGATCAACACTGCTTTCAGTACAAATCCAAACCTTAGTAGTGCTGTGAAAATTAACTCTATCCAGTCAAAACCAGCAGACCCATACCAAACAGAAAAATGAGTTAAAAAGAACAAAAAATATACATCAATAGGAGTGGAGCATCTTAACCACAGGGTTGCATAAAAGCTGCAGTAGGTTCAGTAGAGTGGCAGAGATTTGCAGACCTGTAGTTTAGGGAAGCTGGAATTAACCAGGCTTCCATCAGAAGTTTCAGCAGCCAGAAAGCGCTTGAAATGAAGCTCCCACCACTGAGAATCCTAAAAAAAACCACTTGGACATAGAGATGCTGACCATGAAGGGCCGCAAATTACTCACTGCTGTTATCCTTGGGCAAGTACAAAAGCAGCTTATTCTGGTTGCAGGAAAGTATAGACAGTCTTCAGTAAATGACTGAGAACATCTGAGGTGTTATGTCCCTGTTTGACTTTTTTATAGTGGCCTCATACAATAAGGTGAGCACAGACTGATAGTTTTTCGTATATTAGTGTATATTAAATGTCTGTGTGTCACCAGAAGACTAATGAGGTCAGTCAAAAATAGAGAGGGATACAAAAGTAAGGTTAGTCAAAGAGAAGGCTGTGATGTAGGCAAAAGTATTTTTCTCTAAAGATTTTTGTATAAATAAACTCCAAATTAATACAGAATATGTCCTCTAATTTATTTTACATATGTTTTCAGCATGGTTAATAAGGGACTACAGTAGTTACACAGCGTTCAGAAATATAACTGGTTCACTGACACCCATGTTTAGTTTATTTTTCTGCATGTAACATCCAAGAGCTCTATCCAAAATGTTAATTGTCATCCCAAAGAGATATAAAAGCCCATTGTAGGAACTTTTTCTTTCCCGATTTGCCATTCATGATCACAGTGTGGGTGGGTGGGAGGTAAAAAGTATTCTCTGAGTATGTAAGACTCATATGGGCTAAGTTCAATCAGGGGTTCTGCCAGTACAGTTTCTGCTGACATCAAAGAGAGCTAAACCTATTTGCATCAGGAGAAAGTTAATCCCTCAACTTGAAACCACTCAGCACATCTCAGAAACCCTCAACTTGAAACCACTCAGAATAATCTCTGGAATAGGTATGAGGAAACAAACTGTGCACTGGGATGCCCAGCTTTCTTTACAGCCCTCTACAACATAACAGGGAGATCCCTATTTTTTTATGGGTACATTAGGTTTGGAAAGAGCAATTCCAGAGTCAACTGCTGCCAAGGAGGTCAGGGTATAGCTTCCATGGTACCCAGTTCATTCCACAGGCATTGTCATCGTGCTTGTGGAGGCCAAAAAGGCAAAGGGGTGATGCCTGGGGTCCATCCTGGGTAACGTCAGAGAATACCCTTTACTATTTATATTTTTATATTCTTTTCTTAAGTTTCTGCTACTTGGCATCATAGGACACAACTGTCAACCAGCTGGGTATTTTCTCTGGTCCATTCTTATATGTGGCTGGAGGAGGATTTTTGCACAGAAGCCAGAAGGATAATCCAAGACACTCCTTTTCCCTGCAGCTCAGGGAAGAATGTCATTGCAGACACTATCTCCTTGCACACACCTTCCCATAACTCTAAGAAGTTCTTCCCATGTTGGTATGATGTACTGTTACATTAACTCAGTAAGTAACAGCAGGATCCTTCCTCCTGCACTGGAAATTGTTTTCAGTCCCCACATACTCATCATGAGCCTGGTGGTCCTGGCTGTCCTGATTGCTAAAGCTGGAGGCTTGGCTAGAGCATGCCACAGGTTCCTGCCCAGCCTGTGCACTCAGCTCCTTCACAGAGTAGGGAAGTACAGGAATAGATGCTACACACCGAGTCTCACCCAGACATGGAAGTATAGAGGTGCCACATGTCCTCATAGGTCCAGAAGTGTTGTCACATACTTTATCATCTTCACTGCATTCCTCAAGTCACAGCTGTCTCAGGATAGACCAGAAATTAAATCTTAATGATCTGTTTGGAAGCAAACCCAGCACATACAGGCAATTGTTCCTACTAGCTGTGTCCTAACTCCCTTTAGGTTTGAGGTAGCCTAACACATCATAGAATCATAGAATAGTTAGGGTTGGAAAGGACCTTAAGATCATCTATTTCCAATCCCCCTGCCATGGGCAGGGACACCTCACACTAAACCATGTCCAAGGCTCTGTCCAACCTGGCCTTGACACTGCCAGGGATGGAGCATTCACAACCTCCCTGGGCAACCCATTCCAGTGCCTCACCACCCTCACAGTAAAGAATTTCCTCCTTATATCCAACCTAAACTTCCCCTGTTTAAGTTTTAACCCATTACCCCTTGTCCTATCACTACAGTCCCTAATGAAGAGTCCCTCCCCAGCATCCCTATAGCCCCTCCTTCAGATACTGGAAGGCTGCTCTGAGGTCACTTACAGTTTGACTGGTCCTTAAGTGTAGCTTCAAGAAATAGCTTTGAAAATTGATCTACTTAAAATTAAGAGCTAACACCTTTCTTGAGTACATGTAGCCTGTGTGGATAGAGCTCTCAAGCCACATCCCATGTCATTCTTATTTACAATAACACCATCATTAATATTAAGCATCTTCCATGTATAGAATTCCAAGCACCACTGGACTCCCAAAGGGATTTGTACTAATGTACAATTTTTTCAGATGTGATAAACTGACACGAAACCAGATGGACTCCCATGCCTATGATTACCAAGGACAAAGCAGCAGCAGGTTTAGAATCAACATCTCCTTTGTACAAATCCAGCCCTTCAGAAGCAGCAGCACCCCAGCCCTGATAATCTTCTCCACTGGTTTCTGGCATTGCTGCCAGGCAGATAATGACCATTCTGCATTTTCATTCACTCTCTATTCCAGTTAGTATTATCAATCAGAGCCTCAGGAACATTGCATGGAGATTACCTCATGATTATAGAACTTGGTTTTTATGGCACAATAGTTATCTATAGACTCAGGCAGCATTCCTTGTTGGAGAGGAGTGTATATAGATAGTGGCATATCGGTACGTTCCACAAACTGTCTACTGAGATTGGATTGCCTGTTTATTTAATATCCCATCTGTCAAGCATGACTATTTATACAGAAATCTAGGGGAGGAAAGAGTGCTTATGAGAAAGCACACACTATAAAATGAGCTTTTTAAAGTGCAGTGAGAAACTAAGAAAATCAAGGTCTGGGTACAAACCCTTTTGCCTGAAGTACATGCATATATATACGGACTACACAAATTGAAGTTACAATTCTGGGTTTTTTTTTTTTGTTCCAGAAGCAGCTTGACATTTGGAAGTCACTCCAAGCAGGTGGTTCATCTCTGCCTGTGGAAAACAGCATTGACTTCCCTGGAGTCCTTCTTTCCAAGCCAGGCACAGTGCTTGCCGTGCAAGCTTCTTGCGGAGAAACTGGCTGAAGTTCCAGCATTTATGATATTCCAGCCCTGGACTTCTCTTGAGGTAGTTTGTCACTCTTGCTAAAATATACTGGTAACACCATAGTTCATACTGGGATGAGACTGAATTCTTTTTCAGACTCTCGAATAGATGTGAATACATGCAAGGTCTAAAGCAAAAGGGTGCTACATCACATCCCTGAAAATTACACAGTCTCTGTCAAAAAAACCTCAACCAGAATCCAGCCAGTGTTCACAGTTTCACAGCTCTTGGCTGTGAGAGTCCAGGAAACACTCTAGTGACATGTCTTAGCTTTCAGTATGTCTGCCCTTATCACAGGCTCTAAAGAAATATTCCACAGAGAAATGAATTCTGCTCAGTAGATAAGAACTTGATGATTTAACATATGAAATACACACTTGCTATCATGCTTCCAGCAGTTGTCAACACTTGAATGATGTCCTGTTTAACTTCCACCTTAGCCCCATGTTCTCAGGATAATTGTACTATAAAGAGGGGTTAGACAAACCCTTCCTTTATTCTGCCATTGAAACTCAGTTACGAGTTGCTTAACCATAACTAAGGACAGAAGTGCTACTTGGCAAATACAAAACTTCTCAGCGTATACTGAACACAGTGACTGTAGTCAGCTTGTAAAGCTGAAGTGGGGAAAGGATGGAAATGATCTTGCTCTTGTACATAGGCTAGTGGGAGATGAAGGCAGATTCCCCGGAAAGACACCCACCATCCAGAAAACCTGGCCTAGTCCAAAGGCAAGAGATTTACTTCTCGTAAGTGTGTAAGCTCCATGGATAAATCAGCCTTAGCAGTGGTGATTACAGAAGACAAAAATAGGAAGAAAAACCAAATTAAGCCACGCTTCCCTTCACTTTGGTGGCAGTGATTTGTCAAAAGGGTGTCCAGACTTGTAGCCTGGGAGTGTTTACATTGAATCAATGGCTGCTCTTATGCCTCCCAGCTCCAATGACACGGAAGCATGCACACGTTTAGTTGTAATTTAAAATAGTATCAGAGCATGTGTGAGCTTGAGCTGTCCCGAGTGAAAAAGGAAGGCAACGTCCATGGTAGCTGTGCTTCAGTGGCTTGATAGGACAGGTCAGAAATAAAATGAAGTAACACTGATATCAATCGAAAGAATTACAGCAGTAAGGAGAGCATAGCTCCATTCAGAGGTACTATGTCACAGAATTTCCAAAATGAAATTTCCTCAGGATTTTATTTTCAGGGAAAATTAGAAAAATACATTCTTTACACCCCATCCTTTACATACTAAGTTTTCACATAACTTTGAGTTAGTTCACTGATGCATTCATTGGTCTGAACCTGATATATACCTTAACTAGACAAAGTATTCTCTTTCTTTTCATTGCAGTAATTTTCTCAGATGATTGAAAATACTCTTTCCATTTCCTCTATCTTGTTATGAGATGGATATAATAACATGTACCTACCTCATACTTATTTTTGGCATCCCAAGAATCTATTTGCCTCAACAAAATTAGGTTTAATGATTTGGCATCTGATAGGATTTTTTTTGACAAACTGTCTTTAGCTTGGTGCAGGCATTATGAAGTAAAGCACCTCCCACCAGTATTCTTTAAGTCAGTAATCTTGAACTACTTTTTGCTTCTTGTCCATTCTCAAGGTGTAGGTGTATTAATTTATGCAGCAGACACTGAACTTCTCAGAAAGCAGCAAGAGAGATTATATACTTATACATTTTAATGAGCTATAACAACTGGTTCTAGTTCAGAAATATAAATGCTGGTGGAAGCAAGACTTAGAGAAACAAAATCAAGCAAAATAGGGGAGAAGAGGTCATGCTGTTTACCTTAACCAGTGGGTTTTTTTTCTTTAGGCACAAAAGTGCTGAAGCTTTCAAACAAACAGCTAAACCCTTTCCCAATTAAATCATAATTGAAGTGAATGAAGCTCACCTACAGTTTTGAACTATCATTCTGCAGTTCAATGCAGGGAATAGCTATATAAAATTCATGTTTCAGGTGACAAAAAAAAAAAGTGAAGCAAGAAAAACAACTCCAAAACAATCAATCCAAACATAGCTTTCAACTCAAGCTTTTTTTTTCTGCTTAAGAAAACATGCCCAACCTATTTTGACAATCTTACTATATTTTCAATCTAAAACATGGAAAAGTTTGGGTTTTTTTGAGGTTAAAAAAAAGTTATCTGAACTCTTACGGAAGTATTGCCTTGATTTGAAAACTCCAATGTGTATTGGTTTTGGTTTCTGCTTTTGAAGAGGTTTATACCCCTTCCAGTTATATTTTCAGTAATGTAAGTTAACAGCCAAACATGGCTGTTAACAGCCTGATTCTGTTAATGACTAACTGGCACAACTCTAATAGATGGAAAGCTATAAATGGCTTTTGGACACAACTACCATTTAAAGAAGTGTGTTATAGCTGCCCTGTGAGGAAGAGCCCTGAGACTGTTATGATACAGAGCAATAAAATTAAGTACAGGCTTCAGTAATTTGATTCTATTATTTGTAAATTTGTAGATGGCTGGGAGAATAATTTTTTTTTAGGTTTCCATGATTCTTGAATTTCCACTAATAAAAATATAAGTGATAGTTCTATTATTATCTTGTTTAAAATTCATCAGTCAGCAAAACACAGAGTAGGCAATATCATGGAATCAGCACATCAACCATATGTGTCTGACTGCAGTATAATCAAAACAAACAGCCTGTAAATTGCCCTCAGGTGAAATCTGTTCATCTGGGCAAATCCACAAATGTTTATAAATACTCAGCACTGGGAAGTGCAGATTCAGTCTAAAAACTAAAAAAAAAAAAGTCAATCATTCAATTAAAAGGGTAGAATCATAATAAAGATTATTCAAATTGGCTTTACCCAAGATCCTTTTGAAGTACCTGCTCTTCTAAGCTACAGTGCTTTAGAAAAATACATCAAGGGAAGAAGTCCTGGCTCAGCTAACAATGACAAACTATCTATTATCTTGAATGAATGCAGGGTTTCAATCCTGCTATTTAAACAGTAAGACAAGGAGTCTGCTGTTTTCTATTTACTGCAGTTCATTTTTGTACACATGGCACAACAGGCACTACTCCAACCATCAGTAGCCTTTGTTCATAAATCCCAAGTAACAGGAGCCCTTTACTCTTCTCTGGTTCCAATGCATGGTAATGCCTTGTTACTCTAGTTTTGAACTGGGTTTTAATTTGTATTTTATTTACTCTGCTTTTTAGAATTCCAATTTCCTTTTTAGTTCAATGAACTCTGATCACCAAATCTGAGGAAGCAGTAAGAAGGTAAGTGCCAAAAAAGATGGTATTTTCCCTTGCTCCCAGATGAAGAGCATTGGTGCTAAAGGCTGACATACTCAGTTTCTTGCAGCAGCCAGCAACAGAACCTATATCAGTCCACTGATCCAGGAGATCTAGACAAACTGTAAGAACTAGTCATTCACTAGATATAGGTGACTGAGAAACAGCATTCCTTTCCAAACAGCCCAGCGATGCGGTATGTCAGTTGGATCATGGTCTGGGAACAATTTTTCCCCACTTTTCTTTTGAACAACTTGATTTTACCAGTGCACCTTCAGGCACTCCAGCACACACAGATGCCTGGTGAGATTTTGGAAGTTTTGAATGCAGACAGTAATTGCTTACTTCCACAAGCTCCTCCATGATCTGCCAAGCAGTTCTCCAGCTATTGCAACTAAAATACACTCAGAGGAGGGTGTAGGGTGCTTATCTAGCTTTCCCTGAGGATGCTCAGCAACAGTATTCTGAGTTATTAAGCACCATGCTCCTTAACAGTACCACAAATATCATTACTTCTTTATAAAAGAAAACCCCTAATCCTCTCTTCACACTGGACTTTTTCAAAGACCTGACACAGTCTTTAAGGGAATCTTTCTTTGTACATAGCCTGTACTCATGATCTGAATTAATTTAGCATAACATGGACTTTGCACACTTGTACAAAGACAGCTAGGTTGGTTACTGTGGGTCAGGAATCAGAGCAAGACAGAGTTTTGGCTTAAGGACTTTGTGAATCAAAGCAGCATGCTGGGGAAAAGCTGTCAGAGTTCTGAACATGGCTGTTCATTGTGTGGAATTTCTGTTGCTGTCTTGTTCTGTCTCAAAGTTAATCAACTGAAATCCATCTGAAATGAAGTGTAAACTGTGCATTGCGCAAGCTTATCAGTGCTATTCTGAATTATATCAGCCAGAGAGAATTTAGCCAGTCTAGGTGGGGCCCAGAAACATGCATCTCACATTGTATCTGGGAGTTATTAATGATTTTGTTTAAACTCTGTATTAGCTTATGAGAATTTGGAGAAACAAAGAAATTCCTGTACAATTTTACATTTCCAAGTCTTTACTAGACCCCACAAGTATATGTGGGAAGCAACCAAAACCTCCCTGAAGATTACTTACATCTACTAGCTTTACTGCTACACTTTGATCACCCTTCGTTCTTCGCACATCATGACAGAGGTAATTGTTTCCTGACAGCCCAAAAAAGACTGTATCAGATTAGTTTTGCTATGGGGCTAGACTAAAGTACAAATAGGTAAAATGTACAAGTAATTGGAAGGAAAGAGGGTAACTAAACTCCAAGTGGCACATCCGGCAAGAACACATTTGGGCCCGGGGCAGCTACAGCAATCAGGTGTCTCAACTCCCAGTCCAATTACTTCTGTAGAAGGCCATTTCATGAGTAACCATGGCTTTTCCAACCCCATATTTATCTTATTTATAAGGCTTTCTGTGGCTGCTAACTTTAATCTAAGATGGAATGATCCTCCTAGTTAATTATCAACTAGGAGGAAATGACTGTCCAAGTTTACTTCAACACATACAAACAAACTGTTGCTGGAACAATAAAACACATCCTGTCATGCCTTAGTATTTTATTAATGAGCACTGCACCTTACCTATAAAATTAAAAGGGAAACAATGCTTTCTTCTGCATTATTCTCCCATTTAGACAAGCTTAGTCTTTCAGGATGTGCTTATTGGTATTATATGCTGTTCCTACTCTGTTATGCTATCAATTCCAGTGTCCCACAGTACTGCTTCTCACTGCACATGTACCATCCAGGTGGTCCAGTCTAGAACAAGGCTATAATGGCAGCCATTTGCCAAGCAGCTCTCATTCAGAAAGATCAGAAATACTTTCAGTTGAAGAAGTGAGTCAATAGTAATGTGGTAAATTAAAAATTGACTATTACCATTTTCAAAAACAAAAGCAGAGACTATTGTATCTTGCTAATTTTAGACACTTGGACTTTGAAATATCTGACCAATTTCAATCATCATTCTCCATCCCTTCCTGGAACTCAGGAATTTAAAAGCTTTCCCTGTCCCCCTAAGTGGGGCAGGTTAGATCTGCAGAAATAGCAGTTTCAGCAGGTAAAAGGAGACATCTCATAATTGATCTTCCAGACTTTACAATTTGTACATGCTTATGTGAGCGTCACATTCCCCAACAATGACAAGTGCCTCCTGACTTCCTTCATAACACAGACTATGGAACTTGGTCCCCTTACCAAGTTCTTTGTGGTTGAGTAACAGAAAACCCATCTTACCCCTTGGACACTGCTCATGTTGTAGAAGTATAGAATCATAGAATAGTTTGGGTTGGAAAGGACCTTAAGATCATCTATTTCCAATCCCCCTGCCATGGGCAGGGACACCTCACACTAAACCATGTCCAAGGCTCTGTCCAACCTGGCCTTGAACACCACCAGGGATGGAGCATTCACAACCTCCCTGGGCAACCCATTCCAGTGCCTCACCACCCTTACAGTAAAGAACTTCTTCCTATATCCAATCTAAACTTCCCCTCTCTAAGTTTTAACCCATTACCCCTTGTCCTATCACTACAGTCCCTAATGAAGAGTCCCTCCCCAACATCCTTATAGGCCCCCTTCAGATACTGGAAGGCTGCTATGAGGTCTCCACACAGCCTTCTCTTCTCCAGGCTGAACAGCCCCAACTTTCTCAGCCTAACCTCATACAGGAGGTGCTTCAGTCCCCTGATCATCCTCATGGCCTCGTTCCAACAGTTCCATGTCCTTTCTATGTTGAGGACACCAGAACTGCACACAATGCTCCAGGTGAGGTTTCACGAGAGCAGAGTAGAGGGGCAGGATCACCTCCTTTGACCTGCTGGTCACGCTCTTTCTGATGCAGCCCAGGATATGGTTGGTTTCTTGGCTGCAAGCACACACTGAAGCCGGCTCATGTTCATTTTCTCATTGACCAACACCCCCAAGTACTTCTGTGCAGGGCTGCTCTGAATTTCTTCTCTGCCCAACCTGTAGCTGTGCCTGGGATTGCTCCGAGCAAGGTGTAGGACCTTGCGCTTGGCATGGTAGAGGTGGGGTCCAACTCAGAAATTCTTGGGCAAACTGCTTTCATGAGCATTGCTGTTGGCTGCTCTGAAAGTCAATTATAATACACTATATGAGAAAAGAAATGGCTGATATGTTTTTGGTTTTATCCTATTTTTGTCACTTCTATTTTTAAAATCAATTAAAGCTGTTGAGATTCATCAAAGAGGCAATAAGATGACAGACTGTGTAGCAGCAGGAGAAGACTGATAGAATACTTACCTCTCCTGCAGCTGTGCAATCAACTTGAAGATAGACTAAAACAACAGCCACAGGAGCTAGGGAAAACTTTACTGATGCAATGTGAAAATAGCTCAGTAAGTTTTAGATCCTGCAAAACAGGCCAGCTTGAAGAGAGGAAGGATCAGTTTTTTCATTTCTGGTTCTAAAGGGAGTGGGCAAGCCTCAGTAGGCCCAGTTCTTATGAGACATCTGTGCTACTGTCTCACTAGTTTTAGGGATTATTTAAAACATTGTTCTCCCATGGTTTTCCTTACCCTTTACAAATCCTCTTACATGACTTCCCATGTTTTATGAAGCTTCTGGTTTCAGCTGGAATAGAGCTAATTTTCTCCATAGTAGCTGGTGCAGTGCTGTGTTTTGGATGTTTAAGATGAAAACAGAGCTGGTAACACACCAATGGTTCAGTTATTGCACAGTAGCACTTGCCCTCATCAAGGACTGCTCAGTCTCTCATGCTCCGCTAGTGAGGAGGGCACAAGGAGGCAGGAGGGAGCAGACAGGACACCTGACCCAAACTGGCCAAAGGGATGGATATTCCATCCTGTAGATACTCAGTACAGAAACTGGGCCGAGTTACTCAGAAGGGGTCAACCACTGCTCAGGGACAGGATGGGGATTGGTAAGTGGGTGGGGAGCAACTGTATCATGCATCACTTGTCTTTCTTGGGTTTGACTCCTCTTTCATTACAGTTATTACTATATTGTAATTTATTTCTGCTGTTAAATTGTTCTTACCTCAATCCATAGGTTTTACTTTTCTGACTCACCCCCTTCCACTGGGGGGGAGTAAGCAAGTGCATAGTACTTGCCAGCTGGGGTTAAAACACCACAATGAGTCTACTTTGAAACCCTGGAGTTGGTCACGGAGCTGCTTAACAAACTAATCCGTTTTCCCAATTTGGCATTCTAATGTCGATGAAGAGCATTTAAGTTTATTTTCTCTTTCAGCTTCTTATGGCTTCTAAAATTGTGTACGCAGCCCTTAGGCCACAATTTCAGTATTGTCACCACTGCATAATAGCACAGATGCATTCCCAGACACCCAGAGAGGTAGAACTAACTGTAATATGGTTTTGATTACCCCTTGCTCTCACACCTAACAGGATTAAGGAAAGGTTGATGGTTTATGGAGCCATCAGATGCAAAGAAAAATAGTGCTTTTCAAAATTCAGCCCCAGTAGGCAAAGCTTGTGAATCACCAAGTTTCAAGATTCAAAGTCAAATGGAAAAACACAAACAAAAAAATCCCACCACTCAATATTTGCTTTGTTCTTTCCTGTTAGCTAAAATACCCATCATATTATTTTTATGAGTGACTATACAATGACATATCAAATGCTTTGCCTTGGCCTTGATGACTCCTAGTATCTATACTGAGCCTCAGGCCTCATACTGTAAGGAATGTACTTGAACAGTACATGCACTTACTATAAATTATATAGCAACTTCACTCAAATCTGTGCCAAGCCAGCCAGACATCTGCTATCTTTCTGTTGAAAGATGTAGGGAATACATTAAAATGTCAATACTTCCACCACAAAGCCAAATTAGTTTGTATCTATAGGAATTTGTGGTCATGGTCTTCCTAATTCAGTAACCAAGTTCTTGGGTCAGTTGAACTAAGCAAGTGGGTTGAAACCTGAAAGTTGCTACAAAACATGAAAATATTAATGAGACATGAACTTCTGGAGTAAATACCAGGCACATTTAACTGGCAAAGATAGACTTGCAATAATATGTTGTCCAAAGGAACAGAAGGTGAGACTGCTGTGGGGAAGCCCTGGGTTAGATCTAGCAAACTAACTGGATGTTCAGCATAAAAAATTTGCTGGCTGTATATTTAAAGAGCACTTTCAGTGGAGATCAAGCTATTAAAATATCATCCTCCAAGGGCAAGAGAGAAGAAGTGTAAAAGCAGAGAAAGTCCTGCTTTTTCATGATCCTGATGTATTTTAGAGTAATGGAG
Organism: Pezoporus wallicus; assembly: GCF_028554395.1. NCBI lineage: Eukaryota > Metazoa > Chordata > Aves > Psittaciformes > Psittacidae > Pezoporus > Pezoporus wallicus. The sequence goes on from NW_026639584.1 coordinate 1,597,781, forward strand.
TTAATCATGATATACTATTTTAATCTGACATAGGATAAAGATTTTTCTCCTAGAAAGGAATGATCCTAAGGAAGACTAATACAAGATGTTATATAAATACTTGTACAAAAGGATTGTAAGTCTTTTATGTGGTCTTGAAAAGCTCTTGAATTTTTTCCTGGCTGAATGATCCCCTCCTGTAAATTCATAAAGAGGGATACTCCGATGTTCTTGAGTCTGTGTATGTACATGCCAAATTAACCCTGTGCATTTAACCATAAAATATTTCATTTACCCTGTTCTTTATGGGTGTTTCTTCAGAGCAGTTTAAACAGCCTGCTGTATTTTAGTTTGCTTACATACATATTTGTGCAGGGTAAAACATACTGGCCTCAAGCTGGTTTTGTTTGACATTGGCTTTTGCTGCCTTTAAGCCAACCATGTTCACCAAACAGAACCTGCCTATGGCAAGTCGCTCCCAAATACACTCTTTTATTTCAATAGTAAATGCACTTTTTACCCCAAACCTGATGTTAATTACTTTGAAAGTCAGAGAATGCATTTTTAATTTAAAAATGAAATAACAATTATATGTCAATAGCACCTACAAGCACCATCCACTTTTTTTTGTACGGGTACAAAGGAAGACCTGGCAACTTTACCTCTGGAGTTTTTGTCTCTGCAGCCTGAACCCTACTGGAGCCCCCTCACATGTGCCAACCCAAGGGCTGTGACTGTTCCATAAAGATGGGTCAACTCTTCTGTGGTGATACTTCAACTGATTTGTCAGAGCTGTGCCCCACCATCATATATTGCAGGTTTTGGATTTGATTTTCATTCTAGACACTTTAAAGAATAGATTGAGATCTAAATGTGTTTGAGTGTGAAGTAGGCAGCAGAGAAATTGCAATCCGTCAATTCATTCAGTGTTTCACCCCAAATTAATACAGTGTTTCCTTCCAAGCTGTGGTTTAGAACATTCTGTGTTTATATGCGTCTTAATTTGATTGGCACTTGCAGATTAGCCTGTCACCCTCCTGTAAGAATCTGGAGCTGAACTCCAGTTCTGGTGTCCTCAGGCAGATGTCCTGGGTAGGCAATCCATCCACCAGTGAATGTGATCCTTTCTGCTTACTGCCCTGAAGTTTACTGAAATACAGAAAACTTTTGTCTTTGGGGATGTTACAAAGCATGTTCTTTCAAACATAAAGGGACCAGATGGCACAAATAAAGACAAGTGGGCAAGCTTTGCACTTACAATGTAGTCAGGTGCTTCCTTTAAAACGAGCTCTTACAAGTCATGCTGGGGCTTCAACAATTTGAATTATAATTCAAGTGGGTAAGACTCTGATTCTGTTTCCCGCTGGCTTTCAATGCACAACTATTTTCTGAAGCAGCACACTGAAGATACGAGTTGTGTTTTCAGATGATGCAGCAGGGGAGATAACTACCATCTTCTCAAACTGAATGGCAGTCTAAAGTTTCAGATGAAGAACTCTCTGCCATTTCAGCAGAACCAAGCTGCACCTTGCTTCGACACCAAAACGCAGTCAAACAGTTTTAAACAACACACACCACATGAAGCGATTTTCCACATTAAAATATAACTATATCGAGTGCTGTAGGCCTGACTATCATTCACTTTATCAGCTATATATGCTTATGCAGGAGAAAGGATTTGTCAAGCCTGTCCAAACTCTGCCACTTGTTTAACCTATGTATGAATTTATAACCTACCACTGTTTTCAAAGTGTCATGCATGAGAGCGCATCACGAAGGAGTGAGAGAAAAAACTATGGAGGCTTTTCAGCAGCTCTCTGAAGATTTCTAAAATGATAATTACTTCCTTTGTTCCATTTCCCACTTGGCTCTTCGAAATACTCAGTCATACAGCAGAGCTGAGGGGGAGGATGTTTCAGGATGCAAAGTACACTTATTTTCAAAAACCCATTGCTCATTGTGGGAGTACCATGATACTGTACTCAAAAGCTTTCAAGAACCATTAAAGAACTAGTATTGTAAACCCCCGGGGGGTAGTCTAGAAAGAACTGATCTGCAGACAAAGAAACAGTTTTGGAATGCTGTATCTTTTCATTTTAAGTGCCTCACCTTTATCTGCTTTGTCACCAAAGAAAGTAAAATTAAATGTAGCAGTTGTGATAACTGCTGGTCTGTACATCCTCTGCTGCACAGTGCCAAATCACACTGATCACAGGTACTAAGGAATTCCCACATTTAGATCCTATTAGCCAATTCTCTAATATTATTCAGCTGGGAAGACATGGTTAAAGAAAAAATTTCCCAGAGCCGAGTGCAAGAGCAAGCAAACTAATAAGAGTGGGATTATTAGAATAAGAAATATTAACAACTGTAGTTACTAAAAAAGGGAAAAACCTAAGACCCTCTGAAGCTTTCAGAAGCATATACAGAGGCTGTAGGACTAGATATGGACAGGACAGCTGAACCTGAGCTATTTCACACTAGGAACATGGTAGTCTTATGAGCAGGTTCTCTGACCATTTTGGAAAGTTGTATCAATTTTATCCGGATGTAGCTCAGACAGGCAAGCACAGAATGCAAAATCAGGTTTCCTTTTTTCCCCAGAAACTAACTCTTTGTTTTCAAAAAGTAACAGCAGATTTTCTTATCTTAAAAAAGCCAGACATGCTGTAGCAAGATGATAATATTCATGTTGGTTAAGCAAGTCTGTTTCTGGGGTGATTAAAAGCAAGGAAGGTGCTGGGAAGTAGGGATGTAACTGCTGTTTTGTACTCCTGCAGGAAGGAATTACACATCTTCACATAATGGTGTAGCAGAAACAGCAGGAAGAAGTCTAAATGTGGGAAAATGCACCTTTCTTAGGCAAAGGCATAGAAAGTGGCTGACGTAGTTCTGAAGTTTGAGACCCTCAAGAAGATGACATACAGCACACAGCGTCACTCCCCCTTAGGAGTGGAAGGAGAAGATCTCAAAGCAAAGTGCCAGCTGCAGAGACAATGTGGTAACAAGCACAGGGACATTATCTGCTGCTATTTGAGACCTGTTGTGTACCAGGAATTAAACATCCCAAAAAAATAAGTTTAAGCACATCAGGGAACTGGCTCTGCAGCCAGCTCCTCTTCCCAACTAGGAGAATGGTTTCTGCCAATAGCTTGGATCAGCATTCTAATGGGGAGCTGCCTGGAAGCTCCCTCCCTAACTTTGTAGGAATGCAAGACTAAGAATAGTCTTCTGAGTACTAACTGGGTAACTGGTCCCATAAATAGAACTGAGTGTAAGGACTGACTCCACAGCTCAAACAAAACACTCAGTTTTATCTGCTTTATCCACTCTAGATACACCCATCAGTCAGAAATATACAGCTACTGAAGAACCTGTTACCCCCAGACACCCCCAGGAAAGCACACAAACGCATGTAGTATTGTAAGAGACATCACTGCAGGGGAAGCAGTTTATTAGATCGTAGGATTGCTCATACATCTATAAGCACATAGCAAATTTATGAGTGAAAGAAATATACTTAGAGCCAATCTAGCACAGTAATACATGCTCAGGCTGCTGATCTCTTTTAAAGAAGTGGAATTAAGTATAGACCTTACAGATTTCAAACAAGATCTCCACTTCATTCTCACCTGATCAATATGTTCATTTGTTCTTGGATTAGTTAGGTTAGTATAACTGCCCCCAGGCCTGTGCAGGAAAATCAACTCATTTAGGTTCAGTCAACATGTTATTAAGTTCAAATGAGTGCTCTAAGCACTGGCAACAAAAAAGTCATGCCACCACATCTCCCAAGAGAGTCTGAAGCAGAAATCAGTGAAACTGCAACAAAAAAAATCCCTAAAAATACTAAAACATCTTTTTTGTAAGATGGGCAATAGGATCTTTTAGTGCCTTATTTGCATCATTTAATGTTATTTCTCCAAGCTAACCTGGTCCCTCAACTCTCCTGAAAGTCCATAAAAAAAATTGCACATTTCTAGAGAACAAACAAACCCAGCTACCATCAGATGATTGCATTTCTAGACAAGGGCTGTTGAGTAAAGAAGGAAACAAATAAGAGATGCCTCTCTCTCCATTTGCTAGATTAGGTAAAACAGATGACTAAAGACAGGCAAGCTAAAGCTAGTCCGTCTTGATTCATTATTGGATATGATTATTCCAACAGTAATTCACCCAGTGGAATTCATCCTGTTTACTGTGATGCAGATACCCCAGACCAGTACAGGTAGAGCATAATGAAGAGATTGATATATTCCTCTTTAAAATGTATTTCAAGCACATGCCTACCTGCACAGATGAACAACAATGCTATTCACAATCCTTACAAATGCTGTTCACATCTTCCAGAAGAGCAGTCCTTGTTGGGTAGGTCTCATACTGACTAGGCAAACAAGTGCAGACTTAATTGCTTTTTTTCTCTTCCTTTCCTGAAGAGAGGGTGGGCAGCCATTGATTACTACTGCCTCTGGACTCCCTTCTAAACTTTGTTTCTACTATGAAAGATTAATTCTGAAGATTTCATCACCTTTTCATCCATTTTTGCCTCAGCAAGTCATTCCCTTGGCTTTCCCTTTCCTTCATAAATTTTCATCCCTTGCTCCTTCAAACAGTGCCTTCTTTACTGGAGTACAACACCATTTCTCTCCACTCCTTCCAGCTGTCCCTCCATAATGGGGCTCTTTCTTAATCATGATAGGAACTGGTTAACAAACAACTGAGTTTTGCACTGTGATCCCAAACATTCATTTGCCTAGTCTCTCTTCTTCTGCTTCCTTCTTCACTCAGCAGTTCCAAGCTGAGATTTTATCTGTGCCTCATAAGGAAAAAAACATTACTGCTGTAGAAGGCAGGTAAACATTACCACTATGCACCCCAAAGCGTTGTGGGGCTGCATGCATAATGTTAAGGGAAAAGGGATTTTATCTACCACTGATGTGGGAGACATACCAATCCTTTTTAATACATTACAGGCCAGAGACAGCCATAAATCAACCAGGTAGGCTGACTTTAGTATGCTTGTTTCAGAAAACCTTTGAAATTAAGTGTTTCATAATTGACTTCAAAAGTGGATCATACCTTCAACTAGGAGCAATTAAAACATTCACCTGTGATAACAGAGATTTCATGCAAAGTAAAAGGCACATTTTACTGGATAGCATGTGTTTAGCTAATGCTAAGTAGTTCCTGGAAAACAGAACTATATTACGTTTCCTCTGTATTTCTTTCAAATAAAAGTAATGGCTCCTTTTCTTTGCCTTTCCCTATTCCAATAAAAGCATAGTTTGAACAAACTTGCCACCGTTTCCAAGTGGAATTCAATTATTAAAGGACAAATGTATACAGGCTCAGACCAATTCTGAACTGATGGTTCTCAGGCCTTTCTATTGATTTTTGTAAGAAGGAAGACAAAGTCAGCATTACCCAGTATCCAAAGCCATACACCCAAGGAGCTCTTTTGTTATCAGCATTTTCAGTTTTAAAATTGCTGAAACTAAACTGAACATACAGTGATAAGAACTGCTTGGAACAAATAAGTTAGAAATGTCACTAATAGTAGTCATGATACACTGACTATTTACCTAGTGCAAGACAGTAGTGGTAAGGAAATAAAAGAATCAACATTGTATGGTTGCTTTTATTTCCATTTAGAATAATGAAGGCTTTTTTACTGGATTCATCACAAGATAAACCATCTCCCATTGATAGCTTCCAGAACCTGAAACATTTTAGGTGTCCCAGAGATGTTTAGTGGGAGGACAAAAGGGCCAGGTAAGATTCCTGATACCATGGTGGTGATATGCAGCTTATTTGCATCCATTTAAGGGAATTCAGTATTCTAATCCAAGAAAACTCATTTAAACCTGTTACAACTTGTCACAGTGTGGAGCCTGAAATCTAGGCTAGATGCAAAGACAGTCACAACATGGGGAAAACACCCAAACAGTGTATTCTAAATGGCTTCAGTCCATGAGACTGCCAAGCAACTCTGAAGTATTACTAGCTTTATATTCTTCTACTTACATTGAAGCACCCAAAGCAAATACTTCCCTTTCCTTTATTGGAAGCGTAGACTAGTGATTTCCATTAGCTAAAACATACCTGCTGAGTCTATCCTGTTATTGTCTCTTGATGGGATGATTATAACTAGGAGTGAATTTGACAAGAAAATGCTCATTACTTGTTACAAATACAGTTGATTTCAGTATTTCACTTGTAAATTTCCACTGCTTTAGTTTATGGACAACATGCTGTTACAGCAGACACAATATCTTACTCCTGAATAACGTGTTAAGATCACTGTGCGCTTACACCTATATCATTCACTTAAAATTAGATACACACGTCTCAAGTCTTCTAAAACATGAGACTTGTAAAAGAAGAAAAACTAGGAGTCCTTTTTTCCCTTTTCCCACTCTCAGTAGAGCAGCTTATTTGTCTTACTGTAGTCCTCCTTAGAGAATCCCTACTGCAGGTCTGCTTCCAGCCTTGTGGCATCATAAATAACCCTTGCTGAGGACACACTGGCTGTGCTTATTCTGAAAAAAAATGGTGCAGTGATTACAAAAGCAGAATCATGCCCAAGTATGCGTGTATTAAGGAGCAAAGCCTCCACAAAGGCTGATTCTTTTACATGTGGCGTCTTGAAGCACAAAACCAAGTTCAAGCATCTTCTTCACAGATGCAGTTTTACCTGTTTACAGACAGATAACTGCAGTAATCAAGCGGGTTCTTACGCAGCAACCTTTAAGTTTTGTTTAAGCTGATCTGTTAGTACAACAAGTAGTGCAACCCTTCAGAGACTGTTCTCTTTGCTACAAGAGGGTCAATATTTATTTAAAATGAAAACAAACTGTGAGCCATTCAGTATGCTTCCCACAGGGTACACTGGTAACAGACACTGCGTTACTTTTACTGTTATGAGACAAAGTAGGATCAGCATACAAGTCAAAAACTAGAAAGAAGTCCTGTAAAATCATGCAGCTCCCTCTCAGAACGCAATAAATGGGACAGGATTCCATAAATGCTTTGCCCATCTTAATTTGCAAAGACAAATTGCAAAGCTTCAACTGTTTTCACCAGGGAAATCTTTCAGCCATTTAAAAAGTGACAGAAAAACATAGACCTTAAAAGTCAAGACTAGCTGACATGGTCACTTTTTTTGACTACATATTTGATAGATTAGGCAATTTGCAATGGCAGACCTACTGCTGGGAAATGTTCTAAATTCTTCTTTTATACTGGCTGTTGTTTGTAACAAAATATGGACATTGCTTCTCAGTTCAAATGAGGCTTGGCATTTGCTCCAGTCGTAAATCACAAACCTAAGCACTGTTAGTCATCTCTTCTATAGTCTTTAGGGACTTTTCTGGTTCCTTTTTTTTCTCCCCCCAAACTCACTTCAAATTGTGCCTCCTGTCATCATCCAGATGAGTTTTGAATAACACGATAATATTCCAATTTCTCAAGTGGCATGACAGAGTAAAAGCAAACTGTGCAAAGGACCAAGGCTTAGTAATCATCCCTGGTTTTAGAAGCAGATTAAGTGTTAGCAGTATATAGTGCCTAATCTTTACTATCAGAGACATCACTTTAAGTTAGGAAAAGCCTTGGCTTATCACAATAGATTTATGAGTAACCGAAGATGGAGTGAGTATACATTTGTGTAACTTCTCCATGAGTGACAAATTACAGGGTTCACATTTCAGAGATATTTAGTGACTGTTCATAGTTTGCTTTCAGTATTCTGAATGTCTTCCTTAAAATGATCATGTTGTAAAACATCCCATAGCTTTTAACAGCTTCAGTTAATATCTACTAGCAAAAGAGACACCATAATAACTGGTGAAAACTGTGAACAGTGACATTATCCAGTTTTCAGTATTTAAAGCCTGAGGTGGGTTTTGTCTGGTGGGTTAGTTTGGTTTTTGTGGGAGGTTTTTTTCCTGTTCCAGATACTAAGCACTCCGTAGAAGACATTTTCAGTCTGAAGTCTACCATACTCTGTGTTACTCATAAGACTTTAATCCAGCAAATAGGAAGCTACATAAATGAGTTTTTACCTGTTTAAGTACACACTAAGTTTGCTTAAGATCCTGTTGTTTGAGATCTTTGAATTCTCATCTCTACTACAAAGGTCATAGATTTTTTTTTTAATGAAAATCTAAGCATTTTAAACGCTAGACCTTTAAAGCAGAAAAATGAGTATTGTAAGGTTCATGATAAAATAAGAAACCTCACCATACAGTTTTCACTTCAGGATACAAACCTGTACACACTGAAAGAGTTTAATCATGATTTACAGTATTAAGAGGGGAGAATGGCAAATAGACTTCCTGCATAGAATTTATGAAAGCTTCCAAGTTAGGAGCACAAATCCTGCTGTTTTACATTTGAAATCACAGTGGGTGGTTCTTACATGCAAAAATTGAACTCCTGATACAACATGAATAGACATAATTCAGGGAATTAATAGTCACAGCCTACATTTGCAACAAATACATATTTATATGTTAGTGTTCCCAAAATAATGAGTAGTAATGGAGCATTCTGTACATGTTCTTTCTGCTGATTATCAACCAGAGCCACCAAAATCCCAGCTGTCTCTGTGAGGGACCCTGTTTCTTGTGACTTAACAACAGTATTTTAATTCCATGATTAAGACCATCCATCCAGCAGACCGTAGTAAGCCTGTGAAGCCATTCCTCTTTCTTCTCACAAATGAACACAGCACAGCTGAAGCAGCAGAGAAAAGGGAAAGGGCTCACAAAGGTCACCATCCTTCTGAACTTAAGGAAGAATCAAGCAGTGACCAACTCCCAACAGTCTGATTTCCAGTGCAATCCATGGTCTACTATCAGAGCTGTGCACCTCAACTTACTGCTGAAGTTGTGACCAATCAGCCCTGCCCAACCTTGGCAACCACTGGGGCTCAAAACCATTCAAAATAGAGCCTCAGCTTCTAAGCACCTTTAATAAGCCAGTTCCTGCCACCACTGAACTCTTCAGAGCATGAGAATTCCTCGCTTCATGGACCCAGCCTGGAAATTTTGGGATCAAATCCCTCTCTTCATACTTGCCACATAGTGTAAGAGTCCCATTTATCTCACAAAGGACACATCAAGATGAGTACACACAGACATTTCATAAGGAAGTCTGATCTCCAAAGGTGGCTAATAGCATTAATGGTGGCATTAGCACTACCCTTTCTTTCATATGTCAAAATCCCCTGTGTAGTTTCCACTGTCATTGAAGTAGTGCCTAGAACACAAATACGCCCTCATTACAGGGAGAACTGCATTCCAAACTGGATAGTTAACTATTTTATTTGCCTATACTTCCAAGGAGACTTAGCCTTTACACAGAACAAGTGAATGATGAACAACATCATTACACTTGTTGCAGAAATGACCATGTGTTATGCGAATGAGAAAATGTTAAGGTGCATGAAAATAACCTCCCCCCTGAGAGGATTCCATTAAAGTTTAATGTTTGTTCTATAGTTTCTTTTGAATACAGATCATTTATTCGCAACACCTTGGTCCCATAAAATCATCTGATTTTCCCTTTAATGTCAAGGCTTTGCTAACACTGCACTCCATCCTCATTATTAGGCTTACCACATTAAGCTGCTGTTCATAAGCTTTCAACAGTGGGAAATCTAATTCAATTTCCTAACGTATTTTCCTTTTCAGAATTGTTCTTTTGTGAAGGGTGAAGTTAAATTTTGATGAATTGTGTCACTTGCAACTCCTTTTAAATATAGCTCATTGGGAGCTACCTATAAACAGGTTCGAAATACTTCTCAAGTGGGCCTGTCTTAATGCATTCAGCCTAACAAAGGCTGTTGGTTCCAAGTCATCTGATTTGACACTGGATTCATGTCCACTCAAAGCAAGCTCATTCACAGATCACAACAGAGGGGAAAATCAGAAGAATAGGACTGAAATGGGGGAAGAGGATTCTTCTCCCTCAAGCCAAAGAAGACAATCATGGTTATATAAAACTGGTTCTAAGTCATCTTTACACTCTCCCTCTGTAGTAGTTGCTCTCAGCATACCAGCATCTTCACACAACTCAAAATAGCCACAGTTATTTGTACTCTCATGAGTATATTGCCAGGTGCTGGAGTAGTAAACAGGTGCACAGCAACACCTTGCCCACACAAATGATCCTTTTTTACTAAGTAACAGCAAAATGGTTTTCTGGCTAAAAATGCATTAGATGCTCCCACAGTGCAGGAAATACCTGGGTTAATAACTGAATAACACCTCTGCACTGCAAAACTGCAAATTTGCAAGGCTGTTCAGCTTTATGCCAAGTGATGAGTAATTCTGGAGGACAGTTAATGCACTGACCTGGAATTCAGAGTACCTGGGCTAAAGATGCTGCTTTGCTATGTGCTTTGCGTGTGACCTTGGTGATAGTCTGTGCTACAAAGGCTCTTACGCCATGCTCATCCATCTAACATGAAAGCACCTTCCAGCCCATCCACACCTGCTCATTTGCATTAGCAAAAGGGAAAGTTTAAAGGAACAGATCTTTGACCCGCACAAGAAGATGGTGTCTAGGACTGTCAGCCACTCCTAGAGAATTAAACTGTTCTCAAAGGTTTTCAGTCCCTCATCTGGAAAGTGTAAATTAGCCCTCTTTTTCTTCTCAGCTCACCTAGTCATATGTATCCCAGGGTCTCTAAAAGGACCTAGCACTGTGTGCTTTGTCTCACAACACTTTGCACTAGGCAGCTGTGAGGAATGCACCCCAGAACAGCAGTGCTTCATAGACATGCATGGTACTTGCGCAAAAGTAAGGCTGAAATACCTAAATATTAAGTAGTGGCTTTACAGATCTTGGGATCCTGAGAAGTTTCTATAAACTCCCAAAGAATCTTCCCTTAAGTTACCTGGGGTGAGAACTGTGTCTTTAGGAAGTAGCTGCTAAATAAGTCTCATTCTCAGCTGTGGCAAAGCAGTACTGCAAGAGAAAGCTGTGAAAGAGATATTTAAAGTATCACTGCGGTCTAGATGGAAACAGACACCATTTCCTTTCCTCCTGCACTTTAGAAGAGTGTCTCCTTTGCATGCAGCTCTTGCAGGGGAAATTAAGTGTAATGAAAGCCATCAGTTATGCAGACATTCCCCATGCAAGATTCCCCGTCACTCCATCTCTGAGCTGAGGCTTGTTCAGTAAATTACCTTTCTCTGGTACAAGATTCAGAGCTTGTGACTTACTTCTTTCCAGGAAAGCCATCACTGGGAATAATTAAATTACTGAATGTTACACTCTACATACCTTATTCCCAGCAGTTTGCTTTGGGAAATGGTGATATGCCTGGTTGGAGAGGAAATCTAAAATTCTTCTGTCAAAGACCAGTGTTTAGACCCTGCTTAAACTTATGAATAATTCCAGTCTAATAAACACTGGGAAATGGAAATACTGCGGCTTAAGATAGGAATATAACTAACTCTGCCTCAGCAAGTGCTATGCTTCAAACGCTATTCGAATTCTTTCCCAGCCCTACCCACAGATTGAGCTTGTTTACTTGTTTTCAGAAATAAAAATGTTTGCCTTGCAGCACATTGCAGCCATGGCAAAGCTGCTCCCATAGGTGACATTACAGAATTAACAGCTGCCTATTGGGTTTCCTCTCCAGAAAAACAGCAAGTGTCACCTCATTGCAAGCAACGGAGTCACCCAAAGCCTGTGCCCATTTAAAATACAACAACATTTTTTTAGACCTCTTCCAGCAAATGCTGCAGTAAAATACATACATATAATGCTAGAGTCAACCTTTTTCCCCTTCCCACCCAGACCTCTCTTTATATATTCCTCACCTGGGACTGACTCTTTGAGAAGTCTCAAATGATTTTGATTGCTTTCATCAACTCTTTCAAACAATAAGCACCCAAACCCACATATGAAGTGGATCATGCCCAGCTTCTGCCTCAGTACGTTTTCCACCCTGCTCCTCCCAACAATTCCTTACTACAATCCTTTACCCTATGAATCTGCAGAAGTAATTCCGGATGCAATATTAACTGCTGGAACAAAAGTATTTCTAAAATCATCGAATAGTTAGGGTTGTAAAGGACCTTAAGATCATAGAGTTAAAAAATCTACAGTACCTTCATTGGTAACAAACTAGCTCTAGCCCAAGGGCACAGCAAGCCCCAGCTTTTGGGTCTTTCTGTGCTATCCACCTAGCTTTGGATCAGGGCCTCTAATTCCCCGTCAGTGACCCATAAGCAAAAGACTCAGACCAACACATAACACTTAAAGCAAAGATGAAGTATGTCAAGAGAACTGAAAAAGATCAGGTTCAGCTGAAGCTCTGAGTTGATGCGAGCCCTCAATGACTGCAGTTAATGCTCTCATCTCTTACTGCTCATGGTTCCGCAAACATTTGCCTCAGAAGTGCTCTATTTTCCTATCCCTGCAACCAGTGACTCTACACACTGTTCAACAATTTTATATTACCCCAAAGAGGATAGCATATAAAGTGTCTCATGTTTTCTGAGGAAAGTATTTCTTAAGTCATTAAGGCACATTTCCAACAAATTGCACTTTTCTGACCCTCACACACCTTTCTGCTTTGCACAAGGCTCTAGGCTGGAACCTGTCACCCCACAGTAAAGCCTGTGGGGGAACAAGAGGAGCCTGTTGTGCCCCTTTTCTGCTCCGGTCAGGGGCTTCTCCCTCTTCTTGCAGAGGTATCACTGAGTGTCTTCAAACCCAGTAAATGTCAGCAGATCGTTGGCCATATACCTCTGTACCAGATCTGGCCTGAGCTTATCACATCCAGTTCCAACCCCATAATCCTTCCTTCCATAAGGACTCCTGCCTGGGAGCTTTTTCCTCAGTAACCCTCCAAACACTAAGTGAGTCAACAGGGTGTCCTTGCTGCCCTCATCACCTCAAGACCTACCCTCAACACATACCTGTTTTCCCCACCAGGACCTCCGTGTTACTTCTGACACACACCAGCTCCTCCTCCATTTAGATTTAAATGACATGAACCTGAGCTCTGACAACCAGCCCAGCATAATAAAGCCTGATTTGGCTCACACCTATAGAAGCACACTATTGCTTTTATCTACTGAAAAAAACCTTCTGCACTTACCAAAAAGGATCTCAATAAATATGTTGAGATATAAGAAACTGGAGCCTGAAGCTAAAAATACCCAGAGAGAAGTGACTTTTATTACTATATCATTAATATGAGCTCTCCTGCAAACTAAATGTGATTGTATGTGCAGTTGCAGTAAGACAGATGTTGTATTAACAAAGCTCTGACTGGCATTGAGCACAAACGGGAACCTGAGCTCCCTGTGTACAAGCAGCTTCCCTGGTTAACCAGTCCACCCCCTAACACAGGCGGCAAAGCACTCTTGGGAACTCTGCTGCACATTACAGTCTCAACAGTACCCAAAAGCAGTCAGCAACTGGCAGCTCTCCATCTGCCTGAGCAGCACAAGCACTTAGCTGAGCAAGTTGCTCACATGGGATATGTGCCATGGAAGAGATTCCCCCCTTTACTCCTATTTATAGATATTAATCTCCACATAAACAATAACAATTTTACTTTAGATATCTTAACTGAGGAAAGGCCAAGTAAATTCAAAATTGGTATAGAGATCCATTTGCAGGAGCCTTAACACAATGTTAATCTCTTTACAGAACTTCATGCTGATCAATAATGACTCTTGGTTGGATTAAGACAAAAACCTCATCAATTCACGTGATAAGCCCTGCAGGACTACATCCATACCTCAGAACACAAAGGCAAGGCTATTGGTGCAGAAGTGCACAAAGATGAAGAGAGAGCTTCTGTATACTGCCTAGAGAAAGAGAGAAAAAAATGGCCTGAAATCTGTTCCAGAATATACTTACAGGGCATTTGCTTTGGGGCAGAGGAATAAAGGAGCTGTCTCACCCCACACCTAAAATGTTCTTATTCATAAGTTTTAGAAAGGGTTTTTAATTTACTCTTCCCACTAGAGTATCAGTGCCTGACTTTGCAAGAAGCATTTCACTTGTTCCTAATCTATAAACGCTCAAAACTAGTAAGCAAGAACAAGTCTGCCTATATAAAAGAGTGTCTGGTTCTACCAGGTCATAGTAGGTATCTCAACCACATCCAACCTCCATTGGCCTGGTCTTAAGAGCACCAGCAGCCACAGCAGCATGAAAACTTTGGGGTCCTTTATGAAGTACATTTGTTAATCAAGGCAATTGATGGAAATTGATGAAAAGCAATTCCAAAGCTTTCCATAGCTGAGGTGCTTCCATACAAGCTTAGATAGCCAACCTTTAATGGGGCTATGCACAAACATTCAAGCAGTCTGGATTAATGAGCCTGGACAATACATACAGAACTCAGTAAGAGTGGTCTTGCAGGTGTAGCATCTACAGCCTGCAGGAGGGGAAAAAGTACAGCCCTTTTTCTCATGGCCACACTAACCAGAAAAGTACAATCAGAAACAGCTGCATAGTTGTGACACAAGGGATTTAGAGTCCTGCAGAGCCTATGTTTGACTGTCAGTAAAATAGCTACATAGCTTCTCAATTGGAGTTGCACCACAGCTTGTGAGCACCCAGCTATGTAGGATACACACTTGATCTCTGCCTGGATGCAGTTTATGTGTCTTACACAGCAAAGAACCAGATTCATACAACTCCTTAGTTACTTACTCCTCTTATCTACAAGGGAACTAGTTCAGCTCTCTAACACCAGAGTAGTGCTGGGAAAGGGAGAAGGCACCCCCCAGTCCCACACACACTTCAGAACATCAGCAAGGAGCATACCCTCAAGTGCACCCTCCAGAAACTACCAGCATTAGGAGATCATTTGTTTCCAAGACCATCCTAAAGTAATACAGCATCCTAAATATGAGCACTGAGCAACCCATGTCTTTAAATTACTATAATTAGAGCAATCCAGACATTCATCATCCCCACTTATGCACTAGGTCAAGCCTCTTAACTGCAGCAATGAAGAATGGAAAGCAGAAAGAAAGCTTTTGAAGTTTTACTGGAAAGCAAACATTACCTTATCTGAGGAGTCCTCTCTCTACCCATGGAACACTTCAATGACAAATGCCTTCACAGGGTCCTGGGCTGAGCTTTTAAGGGTGTCAGGGAGTGGGTGAAGGCCCCAGGTGAAGCTGGTCAGGGCCATTAGGGCCTAACAGTGCCCTTAGGACCCTGATACACAGGAACACATGATACAGACAAATATCCTTGAGTGATCCAAGGACAGAATTTTTCTCCATAAGAACAAGGTGAAAAGTAGAGCCAAGTCTTTCATATTGTCATACAATATACACACAGGCATTCTGCTGGCAGAGCAGGTGCTTGAAGTCTTCTGTTCACAGAATCTAAGATCGGTGACAAACTGTGCATAAAAAAAAACATGTAAAAGACAAATATAACAAAGAACAGTTCTATTTCTTTTCAGACTTGGTATCATACATCCTGTTCATACAAACATCCAGGAGCTTAATGCACAATCTTTGTTGAACCTGAACGATTTACGAGAAGTGAGGTGAGAAAAAAGTGGGAGTTTTGCTGAACAGTTAAAAATAGAGAGTTGTAGGAAATTTTCAGCATTTACTGTGCGAGGTAGCAGACAGTTCAGACACCTCAGTGTCTGCCTTCAGCTTTCTTTCAATGGCACAGCTTGTTATTTGTCACTTATAATGAAACTATCTGAAACTAATGTCTAAATTCTGCAACATGTTAAATGACACAGAGGGTAACAGTCAAATAGTAAGGAATGTGTAGAAGAATGCTTATCTTTCTCTGGAAAATAGGATTTTAATTCTGTAAGTTTAAATCCTAAACAAGAAGGAGTGCATGCCCCATCTGCCAGAGCAAGATGGTGAAATGAGGGTTAATTAAAAAATAAAAGGGTTCCCATTTTGGGGGGGACGATCCACTTTGCCTATGTTATAATTAATGCACACTTTGAACTGGCATTGCTGCCACAAGAAACAGCTCAAACTTTTCTGCAGACCCAGCACCAGAAATGTTTCTTGCTGTACTGCATATCCTACTTTGCACAGGCATAACCACTTGCATAGTCACACAGCAAGCCATAGCAGGGAAGAGCCGCAGTCTGAAAGTAACCATTTCATCATTTTTTACTGTGAAATTAGCTAACACAGCCAAATCCCTGTTCCTCTTTCCTGCTGTGGTCATGACAATGCTTATGCTGACACAAGCAGGAGCAGCACAAGTAGAGAACCCAGAGGCTGGGAAAGGACCATGTCTTGCAGTTGCAGCCCCAGCTAATGCTGTCTTCAGTTGCCTGTGAAAGTTGAGCTGTCAGGGGTCTTCCTCCTGAGGTTTTGAATCTCACACCACTGTTGCCAAAGAAGGACGCTTAAATCACACCCCTGCCCTGCTTTGAGCAATGGATGCTCCTGTCCTTAGTGACAGCTCTATTGTATCACTCATCCACAAGCAGTAAGGTGAGCTCCTACCCTGACATTGATGTTACTTTAACCTATGTCTTAGAGGAAGACCTAACTGATTAGAACAGCCCCTCCTGAATAATTACCTTTGATCTGTGCTGACCTTCCTTCATGAGCCAGAGGATTAAAAAGAACAGTTTCTCAGTCCACTCACAGCACTACACATGTGTACAGATGAAATATACATGCAAGATGCTTGTTTATGAGATAAAAGTATCTCTTATTTTGGGCACACTTCATTTTGAATACAAGGTGACACTGCATATCTGAAAAGCATGGGGTGTTCAAGAATTCAGTTCCTTGGAAACTCTGAGACAGTGGAGAGAGGAATATAAACACTGAAAACAAAACTAACACTAAACCCAGAAGTATACCTGGGACTGTGCTGGTTAGTAGCAGCTCTTTTCTTCTCCATGCTGGTCTAGTTGCACCTAAACTCAGGGCTCAGAAGCCCTGAGGAAATCTGTAGAGGAAGAAATGTTCTGGCACTTACAGGATGGTGTCTTCTCTGCCTGCAAGAAAAGAATCTATGCTGCAAAGATGGGAATGCTAAACGTTCCTTCTGAATCCCAGCTTCTTGCTGTCTGCTAGGAACACTGCAGGAATAACGGAAAGTGCCAATAGCACCACTGGGCTGCAAATGAAACTAAGAAGCTGAAATATCATTATTTTCATCACAATGGTCTCCTAATGATTCGGAGAAAACTCCAGGAACAAACTCGCCAACAAAGTTTTCAAGCTGACAAGCAGGTATTCTTTATTGCAGGGCAGGGAGACACGGGGGATAGCTCCTCCTAACCTGTGTCCCCGTTAAACCGTCCTTACACAGCCACCGGGCATGCATACATATTCATGAGGCTACGTATGGATTACATCATTTTCCAGAAAGTTCCCTGCATGCGTACAGAATTGTGGTGCTGGGCTCTGAGGGTCGTTTACTTCCTCCAACAATCTTCAGCACTTCTGGCAGCCTTCAAAGCACACGCAGTAGATACTCATACCAGCTTAATCGGTTTGTTAACACCACAGACACAGCGATCATCCTGTCCTTCTACTTATCAGTTAGCTTAGCTGCAGCCCATCCTGGACACCTGCCATTCCCAGATACTCCTTATCCTTAAGTCCTGTTCTTCTAGTCTGTTTTTCTTACACTCATTTTGTACTAAGGTCATAAGGGCCTAAAACTATGTCAACTACAACAGGTTATCTTATACAAATTTCTCAGTATGCTCTCTAGATGTACTCTATTTTTTCTCTGTGAATCATGCACCTCAGTAATTTTCCACTGCTACTGTTACAAAGCTGTCAAACTTAACATTACTTAAAATTGATTCTAAAGGTTTCTATATTTCATTTTGTGATTTTGTGCCCACCTTGTCTCACTAAGTAACGTATTTTCTGATCTGGCATGAAATTCACTCTCGGAAACTTTCAGTATTGACAAAAGTGTTTCCCATGAAGGTCTGCAATGAACACACATCAGTATATAGCTGTTGAAGCAGTCTCCTTTTTCTCAGCATTGCAAAATCCCTAGTAGTTTTCTTCTTGTTCAGTGAGCCATTTAAAGATTTACCAGGATCAGAATCCAGCTGTGAGTCTGTGTATGGACAAGATGCTCTGTGGTTGCAACAGTCACTCCAGATTTTGACTTGAAATTTAACAGCAATGGTTTTCTTCTTGATGGAGCTGTGGAGCCTTTCTTGTGATGGGTGCAATGACCAAAACTTGATGTTAACCAGTCGAGATGCCAGCTGGAAGCAGTATGAACTCTGCAAGTTCTGTGGAGTTACCTTTGTTTAGGTTAAGAAAAGAACTGCTTTTCTAAATAAAAAGAATGTGAATGTCAGGGACAATAAGCTGTTTACTGGTGTCAATGGTTAATTTCATAAAAATAACAAAATGGGCTGAGTTCAATCATCCTGTATTTAACTGTCAGAATAATTGGATAAAATTGAAATACTGCTGCTTAAAAAACCTTAAGGAACTAAAAATCACAATTTTTGTTACTATTCACTCATCTTTGCTGGAAGAGAACCATTTTATTTATTTATTTACTTATTTCTTTTAAATAAACAGGTACCAAACAAAACAAAAGGGCAAAGCAAATGGAAGGCTGCTACAGAAGCACTGCCCGGAATACCCAGGGCTCCGGCGCCATCTAGGGAGCACGGCTGCACGGATGCTCACTTGAGTTCTAAGGGTGAGCACAAACGCGTGCTCCTGCATTTGCATTCCTGGATCTCAAAGCCATCCTCTCAACGAAATAATACTTAAAAGCAACTCTCTCTTACGTGTATTTCACCCAACTGCAGAGAAAACTTCTTCTCCTTGCAGCTTAAAATCCCTTTGAACTTCCCTGTCTGTGCTATTGCGAGTACTGAAGTGGGTGCCCAGGGCCTGCACCTCCTCACGCCATGGGAGGGTTCAGCCTGGATGGAGGCCACTAGTCAGTCAGTATTCAGTCAGCAAGCTGTATGCAGCTCCGGATACACCACGTAATGGTGTGCAAGGGGGAGCATTATCCCACCCACAAACACTGACTCTAAAGGGTTTAAAACAACAGATTTCTTTCAAGGAAAGGAGGAACTACACCAAAAAACCAGTCAGGAGCAGTCCTGTACCCAGCCTTTCTTCCATCCTTTTGAGTAGCTGCAGAGGTGGGCACTTTCCATTTGCCTCATCTCCGATGGCTTCTGCTTGGTACCACCATCTGTATGCTGCTGATCATGTCACAGCACCTTCCAACCTATTTCAGCTCTTCAGAGGGAAACCAGGGCATATAAGACCTAAGACATAGCAAGGAAATGTCCCTTGGATAAAAAAGTTTGATACACTTCTGTCTTTTCTCTCCCTTTCCCAGCTTTTATCACTTTGTTCAGGGACTTTGCTGATCACCTCTTTTGACTACAGCATTGATAAAAAGAATTTGAGTCTGATCACCTCTCCTCAACGCCAGGACAAACCTGCAGGCTCACTGTAACAGCAACACTGAGCTTCGGTTTAATTCTGCTTTTTGAGAAAACCCCAAATGCTCAAAGCAGTTGCCACTGGGAGAGGCCTGCCTGTAGGGCTGGCAGGGTCCCACAGCACAGCAGGGTACAGCCCAGCTCTGCAGGGAGGACACGAGTGTCTCCTTTTCCTTCCCTTTCGCAGACTAAGAAAAACATTAGTTCAGTCTTTCCTCTGGAGACATCCTTTCTAAGGTCTGCTAGGTGTTCTCTGCATTTGCTTGCAGGGTCTCTGGACAAACCAGACATGTTACACCACTTCTGACCCTACCAGAGTGGAACAAAATAAGTGCCTGAAAAAACAGCACTCTTGCTAGAATATCTTCAAATACTGGCCTTTTTTTTTTTTTACAGCACCTTAATATATTTGATATCTGATGCTCTGTTTTCTGAATAGAGTTCAGCTGCACTCTAGTGGCTGTATTCAAGGATCTCAGGCATTTTGGAATTGCCTAAACTCTGTATTTCCACTTACTCAACAAGATTTACTAACAATGGAAAATGTGCTTCTTCAAGTACACACTTCTTTTTTTTTCCATCCAGCAAAGTCATTGCTGAGGTTCAGTTCAGAAAGGGAATGTAGGATTTTGTTGGTGTGAAATCAGATTTGAAGCCAGTATCTCAGATGCAGTTTTATTTCAGATGCGGGTAGGTTGGCTGGCATCCACTTGACTGCTAGTGCCACTGAAGTGCCATATATATAACTCATGTATTCAACTTCAGCCTCAGCAGGTCAGGGTCCACCCTTGCTCTTGAGAAGTGCAGTCCTTAGTGCTGGGTGCCTGTCCTTAGGGCTGGGTGCCGGTCCTTAGGGCTGGGTGCCAGTCTGTGAGTTACCCACTAGGTGGTGAGGAAGACTCATAGTTCCGTTCCTACAAAGCGCGGGTTTGAGCTGACAAAGCTTCAGTTTGGGATCTTGTATTAATGCACAGACATTGCGAATTCAAGGTTAACACTTGAGTGCAAGAACTAATGGAGAGGACATTTGAGGAGTAGAAAATGTGTCTCAATGATTATTAAAGACAACAAGGAATATATGACAATAGTGATTTTTAAAGGGTATGAAAGTGAAAGTAGATATAGATAGATGTACAGCTTGGGAATAAGGCATGTAATGTTAAAAGAGGAAATATAGGGTGCCAATAGTAAATATTCCCTGGATGAAAGGAAAAAAAGTGCCCAAGTCTTTTAAAAACAAAATTGTGCAGGACAAAAGAAATGTCATAAAGATTCACTTTGCTTTGGGACTGAGATGAACATGAAGACAATTCTTACGAGGTTTGAACATTTTTTGCTTGGCTCTAGGAAAATTGACGTTTAAACCGAGTTCTTCTAGAAAAACAGGCTATTTTGAAAGCTTTTCAAAGTGGGCCCTTGGCTCCACTTTAAACAGGGTGCTGTGGAACAGAACACCACCAGAAAGAGGTGAGAGAAGATGGAAAATAATGACTCTCTTTGAAGGCAGCAGCATGTGGGCCGTGTGAATTTCCCTCCTGCACTGCCTAAAATGGTTAGGCTCTCACATTTCCAAACACCAGCCACCAAACCCTCACTACATCTTACAGCACTGTACCACAGGCAGATGTTACTTGACAACACATCTTTTATGTGAAGGTTGTGCCACAGCAGGCATCAGCTACAAAAGGCCTAATTCTTTAAAAAGAAACAAAAAAGGTCACATGGGAAAGAACCCTGATAATAGTCATAATATCGATGTTTCTCAACATTAAAAAAGCTAAATGCTTTAAGATCCATTCCAATGCAAGATTGCCAACTGAATTATATAACAAATTATATTATGCAACAGATACATTTGTGCTGCCTACATTTTATGTCTCCATTTCTTGCAATGTAAGGTTGAACTACTAAGATTTAAAGCATGTGATCATTCCCGCTAGACAGTTAGGACTGCCCCCTCTGAAACGTGTTTAGTTATCACCCAAAATTGCTGCAGTCAGCCTGTCAAACTTGACGCTCTTCCCCAGGAACCCTGTCTATGTGGCCTTGTCTGTTAGCTGCAGTTCATTTAACTCCCCTAAAGCTTTCCCTGCCATCATTCTGTCTTCCTCAGATGCCGTTGCTTCCCAGGCATCCTCCTGCAGACTCCTACCCAAGTCTGATTAGGTTCTGGCATGTGGGCTTGCACTAGTGTCGATATTCAACTTTTTCTCTTTCTTGATGACCATCAATGCTGAAACTGCCTCTCTGAGTGCAGGACACGGGGAACATCAGGAGCACATGGGTGGAAGTGCTACTTCTGAAGGTAGTAACAGTGACTCTGAAGAGAGAAACAATAATAAGTAGGAAAGAACAATTAAAATCATGAGGAATTAATGTGAGTTTTTTACCAGGATCTAGATTTTCCTTGTGTGGAATACGGGATTTGCCACATTGCCCTTCTGGGCCACAAAGACAGACATTTAAAAGCATCTTTCAAAACAACTCCCTGCAGTCTGGTCACAGCTGGGGGCCATGACTCATGCATGGTTATTTGTGTGTTGAACAACACTTTCCATTGACATGTTCAAATACAGACATGGTTTGGAAAGGCACTTTCAAATTGTTACACTGATCTAGCACAGTATCAGGAAACTCAAATGGAGAAAATACAAGGGGATGTTTCCTCAGCAAGACTCGCCTGGCCATCACATCCTATGTCTTTAGCACATTACAAAAGAAGTTCTAAAGACAAAGCTCAATACGTGGGCAGCTGGGTTTTACAAAGTGCATGAAATATGCATGTAGCTGTAAAGCACTCAGTGACAGACAGGATCCAAGCAAACAACAATAATTAGATCAATGTGTTAGGACTTCCATGGTGGTTGCTGTCTAGACTAGAAGATGGATTTTAAAGGTGACTGCTTTTCTCCTATCTCAGCATCATAACAAATGATACTATGATTATTCTATACCATCATCTTACTAAATTTTGACCAGACTGATTAGTTTTATATCAGTATAAATAAGGAATAGGACAATGGAAATTAGAGCTTCTACATTGCATTTAGGATAGAAATTAGATTAGAATGTAATGAAATACTGGAATTATAGCAGAGGCTTCTTCCTGTCTCTGCACTGTAAGAAACTTGTTTCTATGTTGAGGGTATAAGGGGGTGTCTCAGATGTATGCTATGGAATCTCCCCTTTGGCACTGCTGATAATGCACCACCAAAATAACTTCTCCCTTGGGAATTCTTTGTCACAAGTTAATTTAGTCCTATTCCATCCCCAAACCTAGATTTACAGTGAAAAGGTGGTGATATTTCTCTGATACTGTCAGTACATGCCTCAGATGATTCATGCAGGTCATTTCAAATAAGAACCCATAAAACAAAGCTATAGCGTGTATTTGATAGATGCTACACAGTTTGTAACAGCTGTTAGAGCAGTTTAGTTTTAGAGAGCTTTAAATACCATGCTGCTACCATCATTTATCAAAATTTCTGCAGAAAAAGTAAGGTACTTTAAATCAGACTCTGAAGTTCAAAAGGAAAACTCTTCTGTACAACACTATACTGACCTGCAGATAAGATCTCAAATACAGGCACTTGGATGCCATCCACTTGCAAATTACAGACCCAAGGTTAGAAGGTCTTCAATGACTAGAAACAGTGAGAGTGATGCATTAGAAAGGAGAGAAACTTTCCTTTCCAGTGCTTCAGAACTATGCATATACTCTTACTAATACAGGAAGCTCACAAAATACCACCTTTGGTGCAGTCTGACGGAGCAGCTGTGAACAGTGACCCCAAGCATTCACACCAATGCAGCTGTGGGAGGAAGCTCCACATCAGGAACAGGGAGAAGGGGACATGTGGCTTTTTTTAAGGGACCTGTGATGTGGTGATGCCTGAAGCGCCTTACATGACAGATGCAGTCTATCATATGTCCCTGTGGTGATGATATTATGGTTCTGTAGATTCTTTTTCAGACACAAAATTCCTCATTAGATGCAGCTGAATAAAGAAGCTCTGAAACAATGTCAATATAATTATTTTTCATCTAAGCTTGTCCATTTCTTAGTTTCACCAAGAGATTTCTTATTTGAAGGAATGCTGGCTCTAATCCCATCCCTAATTCATGCATGCCATGTTATACGCAGCTCCAACTACCCTTTCTTGCTGCAGAGATCAGAGAAAGACGATGTGACACTTCAGGTAGTGAGGCAAGTTGAAGAAGTTTCTCTCCAGTGAATGTTTTCTTCTTTGGAGGGGTGCTTGCCTGGGCTAGACTTGCACAACAGCCAATGTCTGTGCAGATAGCATGCCACTATTTTTATACTCTGGAGTGTGTACATAAATGTATTCAACTACAAGCAAACAAGAGTCCACAGGAGCTTACTTATGTGCAGCAGGCAGAACATTTTCAATGCTTTGCTGTGCTTCCTTGTTTACTTATTTATGTTCAGACAAAGGAAGTGGTAAGGCTGATGAGCTGACAGCTTTTCTGAGAAGAGACCATTTTGTGTCAGAGGAAGCTGTATATCTCTCAGAGGTCCTAACAACGGAGTCCTACATTTACAAAAACAACAGCTCTTACACGGAAGAAGCTGAGCATTAGGCAAAGGATTCCTGGACACGCTGGAGGTGGTCACGCACAAGGAATATATGGCTGTTCCACCAACAGTACTGCTCGAACCTTCTCTAACTGCCTAGGGGAGAAAACTTCACCATGGATTTAAGGAACATTCCGTACCGTTCAGACGTGGTTACCTGGAACCCAGACGACTTGGCAGACTACTTCAGGACAGTAAGTTCAGCTGTGCTTTGTCTTTGTGTGATGGAGGAGCAAACTGCTGCAACATGGTGCTAAATTTACATATTTTTATAATGGGCAGAACTTGTTGCAAAACCAAAAGCAAAATCACTGACAAGAAGCTCAGCTAAACCGGCCAGCAAATTCTGTAAATGAAGCTTGAAAGGGTGTTTGAAATGGGGTATAAGAGAAACTTGTGGCTTTTCAAGAAAATACACGCTTTGCTACAATTGTTGATATAACACATTAACAACTGTAGAAGGCATTAATGTGTGAGAAGTACAAGTTTTTTAGCTCTTCTTCAATGATTTTCAGAAGACGTTTTGTTTTTTCAAGTTGCTTAGTGTTCACAAGTGTGCCTCTGAATGTCTTTGCTAATCACATCCACGAGAACCCAGCAAGAACTCCACAGTTGTAGGTACATGGACTCCACATTTTTTAGCCTCAGTTGGAAAAACCGTTTGCCTTTTGGTTTGACTTCCCCCTTCTAAAACTTCTTGGCCAAAACCCATGGCTCAAGGTTAGTAGCTGTCCCCTCTTTCTGGTTACTTTTTCTGATGTTCCTTATGTGACCAGCTGGGAACTTCCGTTTCTTTTGACATCTTTTTCACTTGTGACTATCTATACATTTCATTTTAAAAGGCAGAGAAGTTTCCACACTGAAGAAGTACTCTGAAAGGCAGTACAGGAATGCTGAAACCTTTCTGATTGCCCAGGAACGTGTAACTGAGCCAATTTTACTACAGCTTCATTTCTCTGTGTTCTCTGTAAATTCCTCATTCTTCAGGATCAGAGACAGGGCCTGCTCTGTGTCCCTTGCTCCTCCCAAAGTCCAGATTTTAACATTGAGATCAACAAGATTTGGGAAGATTTGGGAAGATTTGGGAAGACTTTCAAGCACTGCCAGCATAGGTGCTTAATTTTCAAGTGAGCTGCCAGACCAGCTTTAAAAAGCCTGTAAGAGTTTGGGCTTCATTTTAAAATCACATAAAGCTCATTGTTTCAATGGCTCCTATAACTCTGTGAGAGTTTTATTTGAGGAGTTGAGGCAAGTTTGATACTAGAATGCAAAACCAGCTAATAAAGACAAGCAGCTCAAACACAAAGCCTGTGTTTGGAAACTACCAACTACCTGCAAACCTCTAATTTTAGGTTCCTCAGTTTCTGCCAAGTAAGAATTCTTCACACTTAAGAGTAGTAACATCTGGTGAGTTGACTTTAAGCCTCTGCTAATTTATACTATGCACTGTAAAACGTAAAAGCAAAGCTGTTCATACTGGTAATATGTTAATGAAATAGTTATTTTTAATAGCTAAACAGTATTTTTCATCAATTACTTTACAAATGAGATTAGGTCTCCGTCCCACTGATGTATTCTACCAAGTATGGCAGCTGCTCACTGCTGCACACAGACTTGTGCTGGTAACATCATGACAACGCTCACTGACTGACAGAGACAGTATTTGCACCTTGAAGTCCTCAGTCTGCACAAATGTCTTGCTCTGTGTCCTGATGCGTTTAGCAGAGTTTGGACTGTTTCTGCATGTGCGTAACTGAAGTGTCCTAAAAACATCCTCTCAGCTGTTCAGATGTTTTCAGGACCTGTTCTCATATAACACCAAGCTATGAGATTATTCCTTAAAATGAATAAATAAGATAAAACTAAGAAAGGACATAATGCTCCCTACAATATGTTCTCTGCTTTAGGGGAACCGTCGCAGCAGTACAGGATCATGTGTCTGCTTAACTTTCCCTAACTAAAGTTTCAGCAGGACTAGAGCCATTCTTCTGTCCTGAAGGGTCCCAAATGTCACTTTGCCCACTCTTTGGGTTCCTTCTGGTACGGACCTGATCAACTTGGAACAGGAAAACGTCATTCTAACCAGGTGAAAAATACAAGCAGTGTTCTCACATGCTGTTTCTGATCAAACAAAAGAAAAAAAAAACAGAACCCTGAAGACACCCACTGGAAATATTTAAGGATCAGGTCTTGCTATACATCGCTAAGGTTTGGGCTTGTTGGTTTGCTCTTTATTTAAGTCCCTCAAGTTACTGTTACATTTTTGCATGGTAGGACCAGGAGCTTTATTTTATTATGTATGTGATCAGCTTCTAAACTGCCTGTCCTTGTCCTAAATACTACCACAAAACAGAATATTGTGGAAAAACTTTCCAAATACTACAGATAATTTCCAGGATTAACAAGCAACATATCTATCCAGAGGAGGAAGCTTTTGGATCACAATGAATTCAGAGACTGGGATCAGGACTTCAGTATTCCAAGATACCAAGTATTTGCTGTGCTTCCTGTTTTCCACAACTGTCACTACCACAACTATCCGTTTTCCAGATACTTCTTTGGGCCATGCAACTGTTTTTTAAATGTGAGGAATTACATGTTACTAAATGGATGGAACTGTCAAGTCCACTGCAGAATTTTTCTCTTAAAAATCCATGTTTACAGAAAAAGATGAGCCATTTAGACAGGCTCCGGCATATGAAATGGTGATTTGGAGCATCTACTCAAAGCAAATGATATGCCTAAGTGTGTTCATCCGTTCTTAAAATGAAGGTGCAATAATCATCTTCTTATCATTGACAGTTAAAGTATAAGGACTGTGAGAAAGTCGTGAGGAAGCACAGCATAAATGGACAACGGTTTCTGGTAAGTGGATCTGTAAAAATTCCTTCCTGTAAGATTCCCACCAAGTGATTGCTTCAACTTCTTAGTTTGCATCAGCAGATGCAAAGTGCTGAGCTCGAGGTGGTTATTCAGGTATAAATATGAGAAGTAATTGCCTTTGCTAAAATCAGCCAGCCACCTCCTTTACATACAGAGCGCTGGCAGCCCAAGCATGTTGTTTAATATGCATCTATTTATGTACTTTTTAAATGACAGGGAGGTTATAAACCACAATCTTGTCTTGAGTTCATCTGTTCCTTTATAGGAAGTGCTTGCTTTGAAGTACTAACTACAGAAAACTCACATTTATTAATTGTCCTCTCTTACTGAAGAAGATACAGACGTGGGCTGGATGACTGGCTTTCTGGTGTAATCACTATTTCATGCCTATATACTTGAAATTAGGTTTCTTTAAATTTTGTATATAGAAATGTAGAAAATCAGTGAACTTAAAGAGCAGCAAAACCAGTAATAGTTTAAAAATAAAAGTCCTACTGCGTTTAAATCAACATTGCTCCAGGCTTTACCAACAACATGGCTTAACTTTAGAAAAGCTGACAACTTCCATTAACACAGCAAATGGTTTTGGGCCTTACATATACATCCACGAGGATGTGTAAGGGCTTTTATTATTACTTTATTTTATCTTTATTTTATTTTATTTCCAAATATTAACTACACTATTTTCCCCCAAAGTAGTGATTTTGATCATCTGTACAATTAATGAAAGTGGGAAAAGCTATGCACACCTCTTCTAAAGCCTTATATTTCATTTACTTGTCCTAATGGATCAAGCTTTTTGACAGAGAACATCACACTTTCAGGCACCCTTCACTGGAACAGGATGTGACACCTCCCTCCTACTGGGTGGAGTCAGAATTATTCAGATGTGTGTCACTGTCACAGGATCTATCCTACCAACCCCTAAGAGCTACTCCTTGGCTCAAGCACCGAGGAGCTGTGGCTGGAGTGGGAGTTCTGGCTCTGGAAGCATTATGAAATTCCAGGGTTTGTGAGGTACAAATAAGATGAACAATAACTGCGATTCCTAAGGGACTGCTATCATTTTGTATTTCCAGAATGTTTCTCTAAATACACAGGATCATAGAATCGACTGAGTTGGAAAAGACCTTTAAGATCATCAAGTCCACTCTTTCTCCCAGGACTGCCAAGTCCATCACTAAACCATGCCTCAGAGTGCAGCAGTTCTTCAGAAGCATCCTAGCAGATGCAAAGGATGCTTTTGTATTAAGTAAGCAGCTGCTCACCTCTGCTGAGGCTTCAGCTTTTAACCTCTTGACCTACTTGCCATTTGTATAAAAACTTCTATCTTGTCATTACATAGAAAGGTTCCCCTGTGAAACCGAACAAAGGAGGCTTTCAGGGGAGCATGCTGGAGTACTGCGATCTTGAGAAAACAATTACTGCTCTGTATGAATGCTTTTTCTCAGCAATACCTTTTTACATTTTGTAAGTTACTGGAACGTGCCAGATTACAGTAGCGCAGAGGGAACTGTTCGGACTGAGGGCTTGCAGGTTTTCTGTCTGCTGTCAGATCTCTCTGGTAAACCTGACTGTAACAGTATTGCTGTATCAGAACACCCTAGTTTCAAAGCCACATTTCTGTACCCACTACAAGGCTACCACCAGGAAAGTCCAGTTGAGCCGTGGTAGGAAGGAGACTGCAGCGATCCCATGTAACTTATTCTAATAAAATTCTCTAATATCTAAAGTAGCACCATAGCCCTTTTATGAGAGTTTAAACTGAGAACTTTTATCGGCTTTACTGCCAGAATAAAATTCTAGAGAGACGCTTTAAAAGGTCTTTAGCAAAAATTCTAAATTTAGAAAAAAGAGAGTACAATTTTTCTGTGGTTTACTCCTGAGTATTCCCAGAGGCAAAATAGTGCTGGAAACCAGAGATGGGATTAGTCCTGTGCTGAAAATCATTGATACCATTGTGTACCAATGCAGAATTAGAAACCTCTTACTGTTGGCAGTGAGACAGAAAGAACCAGACTATCATCCATGTTCCAAAGAGAGTGTGTGAAGCTTGTGAGTGACTACACTCTGTCCTAAACTCAGCATTGAACATAATGGAAGAAGAAAGGGGCTGACCCTCTCTGCAGCAGCATAGCAAAGCTCTCAAGACTTAGCGCAGCTCAGCTTCAGGTCAGGAGTAACCTGTGATCTAATCACTGGGTTATGGTTGAAGGGGGAAGAAACACACACACAGTTTCTAGAAAGACTTCTGTTAGGCTGCAAAGGCTGCTCTTAAGTCCAAGGAGTTTTCAAACCATATCTCCACTAGAACATGTGATTTTACATGTACTGTGATGCTACAGGTATGGTTCTGAGCACAAAACTCCAGCAAATGCTGTTCTATTTTAAATCTACAGTTTTACCATGAAAATTCGCAATTGCGCACAACTTTGCCTGATTTCACTGTGCAGACATAAAGGAATTCAATATATCTAGCTTCTGAAGTCACCTAAATACCATATTTTTTACCTGCACTAAAAAGATGTGAAGCAAAATAGCCTAAAATCAGAATCTATGGTAGAAGTTTGCCTTCCCTACCAGGAACAGCCCTTTACAAAGGGCATTTTGTTGCATATTGCCTTAAAACTGTAAGTGTTTAAAAGAGCATTTAAAGTGTTCTGTCCGTTTATATTTTCTGTGAGAAGCATAATTCCACAGTTGCCAGGAGGAATGCCACTGCTGATGGGCTCAAGCAGACCATGTTCTGCTGGCCTCACACCATAATCAGTAGCACAGGATGTTACCAGGATGTAGCTCTCTATCAGTTGCTTGACACTGTCCAACAAGATGAATTATGGTATCTCAAGGGTATGTTTTCCTGTATGCTAGGTGATGGCAATGTACAATGAAAATCCAGAAAGCAAGAGAACAAAATGATAAAATATTAGAAGACTTAAAAATAGTGCTGGAATTCTTTGGGTCACTGTCTGTCCACCCGCTTTAGCTTCAGCATCTTGACAATCTCTAGGAGAAAGCTGTTGCAGAAGAGGGTTTGATTCCAGTTCTTTTGAGAAGCAGCTTGCCTGTAAGTCAATGTGACTCTACACCATCAGTAAAGGACTGGATTAGAACCCAAATCAGAAAAGCAAATGATTTGATTTTAACTTTGCACAGAATCCCATTAATCCAGGAAGAATGGCTCATCTGCTGGCAAACAAACGCTCTCCTCTGGGAAGTGCTGGTTTAAGATTTTACTTCTCCTTACAGGTCATTATGACAAGCTCTCATTAAAACACTGCAGCCATATTCTAGAAATACTTCTCTTTGAAGTTACATGTGATTACTCTGTTGAAGTCCTTTGTGTGTAACTGAATACCCATGATGTTTGTTAACCTCCAGCTGGTTTTATGCAGCTACATAACATAAAGACCAATATCCAGCAAAAACAGAAAAAGAGAGAGAGGATTTTTTGACGGCAATGGGTTCACTTCTCTTACAAGCTATGGGAAGGACAGGCTGTTATCTTACACTGCTTTTCTATGCACTTGCTATTCCTGCCAGTTGAGATCTGATGCCTCATTTTGCGTATGCAAACTTCTGTTGTGGCAGGGCGTTCCATGCACAGTTCTGTGACATGTACCATGTGCTTCCTTTTCAGAACATGACTGAAAATGACATTCAGAAATTCCCCAAACTCCGAGTGCCGTAAGTAAAGCCAAGCCAATTTAACACTAAATTATTTTAGCTGGTCTGCAGTGAAAACTCATAGGAAATAGGGGGCAAATGATTTGCAAGTGATTAGATAGAGACCTGTTGATTGCGGTCTCTAGACTTTTCTAGAAAGAAAAGTTACTCCAAAATGAAAGGAGGGTTGTCATGGTTGCTCCAGCACAATGATACAATACAGAACTATTGTCTGGGGGATGTTCAAAACAACTCATCCATAAGTTCTTTGACAGCAGCTACACAAAGGTTAAACTTTTTTTGCAAGTACTATGTTTAAAGTATGATTTAACTGTTTGGTGTTTAACTGTTAACTTTAACTCAAAGGAATAAAGAAAGTCCGGTATGTAGACAATGGGTGAGAAGTGCAAGTGATTTTCATCATGTGCTTTTCCTGTAGGTAGGCATTAAGGATAAACCAGTCTGGAACATTTGATTTGGTGTTCAATTGTTCAGCTTCCCTGAGCTCTTGTGGATCAGGCCCTGGAAAAGTTTCTAATTTATCTGAATAGCTTCTGGAGTTTTAAAGAAGTTACTTATGAAGAACGTTACCTCATTAAGTTAAACTGAGTAACAGAGAAATCAGCTGTTTCTAATATTTTATGGTGGAAATCAAAGGATTTTATTTTGCTGTGAGTTCTGTGGTACATATTTAAGCTGGACATTATGAGGTTCCTAACCATAGGACATGTGGAGCTCTTCATGGTCTTCTAAACAAAGTAAGGAGGAGAAAAAGAACTCAACTCAAGTTATGCCAACATGGTTTGCTGATCATTTCCCAGCTCCACACTCACGCCTTCTATGCATTTCTCAATTTTGCTACATCAGATATGGTCTGCTTCACCTTTTCTGATGCATCAGGGCTTGTGTAAGAGGTTTTGGTGAGGCCAAGAGCACTGAAACGTTCTGAAACACCTGTGTGGTCTGTCACATTCACATGCTTCTGGGTAAGCTGGTGGCTAGATTTGAGGGCAGGCAGATACCTCTATTCAGATCAGATATGCAAGGACATTACGTGTTTCTTCAGATCATATCTGTACTTTCACACAATAGCGATTGGTGGTGTATGAGTATTAGCTAGTGGGACCAGAAGTATCAAAGACCTTCCTACAAAAGAAGATGCCCCAATGGCTCAGCATTTGGCAAAAGTGCTGTGTGTTCTCCTTGTTTGAGCTTCTGGTTTTGAGAACTTCTGATTTGCTTTCAAATTTCTGAGTCACAAGCAGTCAGTGGAAGGTCTAATAACCCACACATACAAGAGCTATTAATGTCATAGGTGAATAGTCAAAATGAAATCTAACAGGGTGGATTTACTCCTGTCTCCTCATCTATGATGTTTGGAAATTGAAATCTCCTCATCTATAATGTTTTGGAAATTTGATTTTCACAGTCACTTGCCTTGTTTCAGCCCAGCAGCAAGCAGAGAGCCTTTTCTAGTCAGATCTGGGCTTCCCAACAAGAAAAGAACTTGAAATTAAGAGCTTTATAAGAAGACTTAAACTTGTTGCCCAACTTGAAGAACTGAATGATTAAGTAAATTAATCAATCTGAATGAAAGTTCTGGAACTAATGCCCTTGTTCTCAACTTTCCCCACACTTACAAAAGGGAAACAGTTCACTAGACTATTGTGAATACACATGGGACAAGGGTGATGTTATGTGGGATCCTCAGTGTAATGCCACTGTTTGCAGCAGGAATTTAGGGCTTTAATGGGGAAGAGAAGCAGCTGCCATTTAAAAACAAAACCAAACCAAAAGCCCCAGCAGAATAAAATACATCAGTAAAAGAACTTGTCAGGTTTTTAACATTAATTTCACCACTTCAGAATCTCCACACTCTCCCCAAAGTGCAAAGTGCTTGCTGCTGACTGCTACTACAACAGTCATACCCTACTTTCATATCATAATGCAAACCTCACCTAATAGGAAGAGGTTTTCTACAAGCTGAAACACACATTAGCATATTGTATAGTATCTGTTGCTTAACAACAGTGCTAAATTCCGAGCATGTTCTATAAAAATGACTAATATAAATAGCAAGAGTCGCACCTGCAGCCATTGGCAGGAATAAAATGTACATGTACAAGAGCCATTGCTCTCCAGTAACTGTAGCAGGGTTATGCTGACTTACATGTACCCAGTGCACAAGCCAGCACTACAACTGCAGAGGCTTTGCAAACCACAGCCTCCATCCATCTGCACCTCCTGAGCCTGGTATGTGGCTCTAAATGTGGTATACTAAATGTATACTTTTGAGTAAAGCTACTGTGTAAGTGCTAAATATAAACGTGTCATTACTTGGGGTGATTCTGTGACATTTACAATAACCTTTAAGTGTCTAGGCTGGAGCAGCTCTGCTCTGGAGCCAGGCTGAGAGAGCTGGGCTGGGTCAGCCTAAAGGGGCTGCAGGAAACCTGGAGAGGGGCTTGGGACAAGGGCCTGTAGGGACAGGCCAAGGGGAATGGCTTTAACCTGCCAGAGGGGAGACTGAGATGAGCTCTTAGGCAGAAGCTCTTCCCTGTGAGGGTGCTGAGGCGCTGGCACAGGGTGCCCAGAGAAGCTGTGGCTGCCCCATCCCTGGCAGTGTTCAAGGCCAGGTTGGACACAGGGGCTTGGAGCAAGCTGCTCCAGTGGAAGGTTGGAACTGGATGAGCTTTAAGGTCTCTTCCAACTGTAATCAGTTCAGGATTCTATGATTCTGTGAAGTATCATGGGCCATTTCCTGAAACTAAGAGAACCCCTCTGCAATCTTCTGTTACTATTAACGGAAGTTTTGAGAGCTAATCCTCGTCAGCTGTGTTACAGGTGCACATCTCCATGAATTTTCTTGGGGCTTATTTTTAAATCAAAAAAAAAAGGATTTAAACACCATTTTGAAAGTTAAAATATCTCACAAAATCTTTAAAACTCTCCATTAAAAGGGCTGCAGACTACGGAAAGCTTTGCTAAAACATTTACATGTGTAAGGGTACCATATAAAAGTGGCTGACATCTCCAAACAGTCCTGCAAGTTTTATTCTGGCAACCTTTCTGCAGTCAAAAGAGTTAATGGACAAGAAGTCTGCACAGGATGCACTGCACTTGCAGTGGCCATACACAGATTTCTTGAGGGATCATAAACTCCACAGTCCACGTACCCAGCAGGGATCCCCATTCTCGTCTAGGGTCGCCTCCTACCTTTCTTGTATGCCTTAGAGAGGTCTTGTACACCAGGTGATTTTTACTGGCATCGTTAAGGAAATCTTTTCCACATGTCTGTTGGGGCATTACATCTTGTGGAGGTGGAAAATGAAGACTGACTGAATGAAGAAAATAATAAGTTTTACTGTCGTTCAGAATATTTAGGGTGATGGTGCTGTAACTCTTTGGAACCCTGAGATCTCTTGCACTTATGTTGCTATTAAAGGAGTTTTAGAGAAAAGTTTATAAAATCAACTGTGTAATGCTGTATTTTGACTCCTCATGGAAGCCTTGCTTTCATTCCCACTTACATGCACATAGAATCTAAGCGTAGCTGAGGCACCAGGTCCCAAAGTAAAAGGCAGTTTACAGCCCCGCTCACCACCTTCACCCTTTCCTTTGGACAAAAGGGAGGTGAGAAAAGCCACGTGTTCTTTGCCAGTTCCGTGCCATAGTTGAACTGCTCTGGGTGGACACAGGGAAGTGGGAGTGGAGAGAGATTCTGGCGCTGCTGTAAAGCTCTAGGCGCTTATTCCGGCTAAACAGAAAATGCCACCACATAGTATTTCTACTTGAATATATACATGTCTGTTTGAACATGCAGAGTATCACCTTCAGGTCACGTGGTGGAAAATTAAGAATACTAAACATGTCTTAAGAATTTAAGCATTGTTGCCATTCCATGGAAAGAAACATGCCTTTCTGTTCCAGCGACCTACACAGATCTGCTACGGCGCTGAGGGCAAAGCTTTGAACACCTGATTACAGGTGATGGATTCCAGTCTCCAGGTTCCAGACCACAAAGGGTTTTCCCGGTTTCACTCGGTGGAAATCTGTGGCCCAGGAGACATTCAGTCATTATCCCATTGCCACAGACCTTTAAGGACCAGCAACATTTGGGACAAGTAATCTATTAGTAGGAACATCTTGTTCCTACATTTTGTCCTTTTTCCCACTGAGAAATTAAGATAAATAATTGTGGCATGACCATCAGCTTTAGAGATTTTTTTTTTTTAGTCGGGAATGTAGCTGTCATCCTAAGTAAGAGAGAGCATCAGGGTTGACCTAACCATTTCTTCAGTTATTAATAGCTTAGCAATCAGTTACAACCTGCTTTCTTCAAACATACACTATGCTTAACACTTGGCATTTTGTAGCAGTATGAAAACCTGTTAAAAACCATAGTGTTACGGGTTCTGTTGAGCTCATTCATGTTACTCTTGTACTTGCTGTATCTTATGGAAGAACCATCTAAGTTAATATTAATGCTGCTGGGTTAACACACACACCTGAAGGTTCACAAACAACACACGGCATCCTGAAAGAGTGGCGCACTGGTGCAACAGGGAAGGGATACGGTACATATTACACAGCAGACACTGAATCTCTGCACAAAACGAAACTCAGACCTAATCATGATGCAGTTAACATTTTGATCATGAATCTAATGAAACAAAAGGCTCAAGGGACACACGGAGTTTTGTTATTGCTCATTATCATTATTTCCAGTAACATAAGGTCATAAAGGTTTATACTTGTGGTCAACAAATGGGAGTCTTTCAAAATGTTTTAAAGAACATTCAACAGAATGCACCTCAGTTGATGGGATCAGAATCAGTGAGCACGAAAAAGCCAAGGTCTCATTCAGAATAACATCGGTGGTTGGCCAGTACCTGACCCATGATATAAATCACTGACACTCTTATTGCTTATTGTCTTGAGAGAAGACGTTTCAAAGTTTTTGGTAAGTCCAGGCACTGCTCCAGGCTGCTGATCCCTTCAGCTCCTCAGCAGCAGGGCACTGGCAAATCTGGGACTGGAAATTTTCCACCTTGGTCAGGAAACTTGTAGCATAGCCATAGCACTTGTGCAATTTTTCAGTCATAAAGAGAGCATCATTGCACTAAAGCAGATCACTGCATCTGCCAGTTCAAACATGGAAGTGAGCTGAATTCTGAAGGGGACACATTCGGACCCTACAAACACAGCACAGCCTGAAAGTCGTTCTGTTTAAAGTGCAAATGTAAGCATTAAGCACTCTGTGGGGACCCTGTCTTTCCAGAAGGTATGCCATGGGCAGAGGTGGGTGTGTGTGCACACATTCTCTCTCAGCTGGGAGGCTAAAGGTTGTTGAAAGGTTTAGAACATAATGGACATTCAGCCAGTTTTGAAGCTAATGTAGTAGTATTGCATCTGCCCAACAGACTTTTCTCAAAGGCCAAAACAAAGACTTCAGCACCAGTTATGCTCTCGACAGTGTTCAGTCTGCAACTCTGCAACCTCCTGGCCCTAGAGGACTTTGCCTTTCATCTTTCTCTCCTATCTTAACTCCTTTATCCCCTTCTCGTAGAATGGATTATATTCAGACCAGTATGTGCACTCAGTGAGCAAAAGCCGAGTCAGAGTCCTGCTTTGGGGCTGGGTTTAGGTTTCACTTTTTCTGATTTTCATCTTCCTCCCAGTCTGAAGCCAAGCATGAGGTGGAGGAGGCATAAAGAGAAAGAGAAGTCTGAGTAACATTTTCTGCAAGTGCTGTTGCCTTATCGGCGCCTATCGCCCACTCCCTGGCTCAGAAAGCAGTGTGGTTTGGGCACTTCCTTCCTCACTGCTGCAAACTCAGCTGCTCAGCGCACCCACTTCTGTCATAACCTTGCCTGCAAAGCATTACCCTTCTTAACTTTGCTTTCTTCTAACAACCTTTCTAAGCCATTGCTCTGAAACATTTCAAATAAGCTTGAAGATTAGACACTGTTACTTTAAGCAACAAATAAGTAATTGTTTTGGCATCAAAAATAAGATGAGCAACATTCTCCTTTCAGGTTTTCCTCAAAACCCAGTTGATGTAAATGGTCACAGCAGCCAGGCCAGGGTTAGTCCAGAAAGCTTCCTAACACATCTCATTCTTATCCACGGAAGTCTGAATAACCAGAATGATTAGCTCTAAAGCCAGTGATCTTCATTTCATTTCTTTAGCTGAAAAAAACCCACAGTATTACGAAAGATCCTTCCTCCACCTCTTCCACACCAGAGAACAAGCCACACACCAGTTCCGTAATCCACTTCTCCACCAAAGCACTGGTGCACTCAGTGCACTGTTAACCCTGGAATGTTTCCTGGTGTGTGTTTCACGTGGAATTTATTATTTACACGGCAACTTCCTTACCACCTGCAGCAGGACAGTTCTTATGCAGAGGAATGTTGATGGCATGGGAAAGAACATACATTATATGCTCATATGAAGCATATGCCTGTAACTTGGCTTTTTTCTTGCTTTGTACAATTTGCTTGGGTAACAGTGTCAGATTTAGCTGTAATCCCTCTTAAATGATTAACATTTGTGCATAAGCTTACTTCCAAAGGGGCAAGTGATGCAATATTCGCTGCAAATAGAAAAGTGCCAAGTACTGTCTTAAGAAAAATGTAAAATGTTCTCCCTCTGCCTTTCTATTTTCATACCTGGATCCTTAAGTACAAATCCTCAACTTCACATTACTCTTCACCCTTTTCTGACAGCGTAACCATGCTGATCTGAAATCGCCTGTTCTTGCAGGCAGCCTTATCTCTCACCATAGAATTTTCCCTAATACAACAGAGCAACCCTATGTCTTGAATTTAACATTCAATCTGAAGTACAGTAAGGCAAGTATTAGGGAAGTAGCAAGGGCAAGACAAGGGATGGTCAAAATAAGAGAAAGATTTTAGCATGGTTCAGGATGTTGGCATTTTTTTTTAATACTAGATTGCTAGAAAGCTTGTCCTCAAGTCCCAGCCCAGAAAACAGTTAGACATGAAAGCAAACACAAATGAGGTCACTTGGAAAAACCTAGGGGATTATTATTGCAGAGTAACTGAAAAAAGACATGGAAGAAGAAGAAAAGCAAAATAGAGTGGTGAGTGCCTGGCCATAAACACAGATTCTACAATACTGAGATGAAGTGTGATTGACCCAAAATAAGATGTTTGGAAAAGAATTCTGCACTAACAAACAACACAGTGAAGATTGTACAGAATTTAGAATCTGAGACAGTCATGTTGAATTAATGTTTTTTTTTTCATATTACTTTTATATCCGCAATTACTGTCTCACACAGACCTAAATAATATAAGCTAGAAGTCAAATGGGATATTTTTCACCAGATGTATGCAACTGATTTCCTTTGGCTGTCACGGGACCTTCTCGGTGGGGCATCACTCAGAAAGAAAGCGAGTAAGAAAGGCAGTTTCAGCCCATGACTGATCATAAGCTCTCCTTGAAACAAAAACATTATTTGAAACAAAATTGCCTGCCTCAACTCAAAGGTGCTGAGGCAAACTCCATTAATGGCAGAGCAGCAGCTCCCAGTACTCAGCTCAGGGATGCCTGCCCTGCAACCTCAGCACTGTTCTCGGGGAGTCAATGAGAAAACTCTCAGTACCAATGTCTGTTCTGGCTGTGGATGGCAGCAGAATTAGAATCAGAAATAAACATTCCTGACTGCAGTTGTGCTCAGGATTGCATTTCCTTGGTTGATACTCACCCTACTGCTCTTTACAACTCATGCATGAGTGACAACAAACACATTGCCTTGGAAAAATCTCTTTAGACATAAAGCTGTAGTCTTTATGCATTCCACTATATTTCTGCCCTGCCCTGCAAATGTGTTATAACATGGAACTAAAACAACCTTTGTACTTTCTTTACTGGAAGGACCCCGGATTAGGTGTATCTTGGTGGTGATATCTTGTAGAGGGAGGGAGACAGAATAATACAGCAGACAGAGGGGACATGTAACCCTGCTTTTGCAACCATCAGCTTGGTGGAAGCTGTTTCCTGAAGCATTATCTGCTTTTCCATGCAAAATAACACAAATTCAGTTGCCATCATTCAAAGCAGCAGTGTTCTAGTGCGTGACATCTAGCACACCCTAAGCATCTAAGGCTTGCTGGGCTTAATGCTTGTTTTTAAACTTGATCCAACAACATGGAAGCTTGTCTCTGTAAAAAAAGCCCAGTTTTCAATTGGGCATGCTGTAGTGCAACTTTGCAGCACAATGATCAATTCAATATTCTTAGTTAGTTTAGCAAATATCGAGGGGAAGCAGCTCAGAAAATGGCAAGTTTCAAGGATATTTTTCTAACTATTTTTTGTCTTTCTTTTAACTAGAATTGTAAGTAAATTAAGCAAAGAAATAAACAGGAATGAAGGGAGGCTTTCTTTCCTTCCAAAATGGTAAGTAAACCAATTCAGCTTCTCTTGTCAAAGCTTTCAGATCTATCCTTTCTGACCTGTTCTCCATTTGATCAATAATACCTGGGTCAGAGGGATAGCCTGAAATGATATAAAATCCAAGTCTGTTTAGTTAATGTTGTCTGTTAACAATAGCAAAGACTGAGCCCACAAAGACCGCAGGTACTTCTGCCATGCCTGGAACCAAGTAACATACATTTCATACAGTTTTCTACCAGAGATCAATCAATCTTTAGGAATGCTAAAAGCTTAGGCACACATTACTGAATAAATAAGTCATCATTAATGCATTTTGCACTCCTATAGATCATTACACTTTTTAATACTTTATAACTTATTGGATATAATCTGAAGGGGGCCTATAAGGATGCTGGGGAGGGACTCTTCACTAGGGACTGCAGTGATAGGACAAGGGGTGATGGGTTCAGACTTAAGCAGGGGAAGTTTAGATTGGATATAAGGAAGAAATTCTTTACTGTGAGGGTGGTGAGGCACTGGAATGGGTTGCCCAGGGAGGTTGTGAATGCTCCATCCCTGGTGGTGTTCAAGGCCAGACTGGACAGAGCCTTGGGTGAGATGGTTTAGTGTGAGGTGTCCCTGCCCATGGCAGGGGCTTTGAACTGGGTGATCTTAAGGTCCTTTGCAACCCAAACTATTCTATGATTCTGTGATTCTGTAATATTCTTGCAATAGCTAAAAGAGCAGAAACTTGCAAGAACACTGAATGAGAAAAGAACAATTTATGTTCCTATGTGGTGAACATCTAAGCCTACTCAATATAACATGTTTCTACATCAGCTGATGACGTGAGTTTACACCTTTGCATTTACTGGAGTTGAAAACTAGAATCGAAACCCATAAGAATATTTAGCAAGCCTACAAATATTTCTGAACTTGACTTTCGGCAGCTTGACTGGAATTAGGAAAGAAAGTTTCAGTTTTCAGCACTGAGGCCCCTGCTAGATTTATTTTCTGAGTCCCCTTGTTTCTAAACCCTTGACCTCAGTGACTTGAATTTGTTTCAAGACAGTTTAGCTTACATTAGGATCCTGTACGTGAAGTACAAAGCAGTGTGATTTTGGCATTTTGGGCAGAGTTAAACTCATCCATGCAAAGTTCATTCTACTGCTAAAGCTAACTGTTACCTTTATTCACAACAGATTTTAGTATGCTTCAAACTTTTAAGAATGGCAAATGGAAGGACTTTAACTTTTTTGTATCTTTGCTGTAGGGCCCAAACACAAAAAAGTCCTGAAGCCCCAGGTGAGTGTGAGCTGGCAAAGAGCCTCTAACAACAAAAAATGCTTAAAATACTAAAATACTAAGTTAATCCTTGCAGGGCACAGTAAATGAGGGGAAGAGGAGGGAGGGGACAAGGGAACAGAACCCAAAACAATAAACAGGCAAAGACGAGAGCATGAAGCAGTTGCAATAAGAATAAAGAGCAGTTACAGGAGAACCAGTAGGAAAAAATACTTTTAAAATAGAAAAAATGGTGAAGAAAAGCAGGAGCAGAGCAATTTGCATGAGCATCCACTAACTGCCTTTCTTGAATCCAACATAAAGTATTACTGCTTATATATTTCTGTTCCAACACCTCTGCCCCCTGCCCTTACTCCTAACAGCACCCTCTATCAGAGGGGGAAGCTTCTAGATGTCCTGACTTTTCATTTCAATCACTTTCTTAAGCAGCCACGAGCACTTAAAACTTCTGCAAGTTGCCATGTTCCCCCAGTCCTACTGAAATTAAAAAAAAACCTTTTGATACAAAAGCTAAAATAGTATTAAACAAAGAGATCAAAAGTCTCTGCTCATTCTGAAAGCATTCTGCCTCAAATAATACTTAAAACTGAAGCGCAGGATAAACTTGAAGTGACAGCCTGTACACCAACTCATACAAGGATAGCTATAATCAGAATGCTATTTCAGGTACCTTTCATGCCTGCCTGCCTTTGAAAGACCTACCTTGTTCCTGTGACATAATATCATGGTTCAGAATCAATCTGGGATTTGTTGTGTCCTTTTTGTCAAGTTACATTTTGGTAGTTTAAAGCTGTGCATGCTAAGAAGCCTCATGTTATGTTTCTTTACACAGGATATGCAGGTCAAGACGATGGTGGTTGGTCTTCATTTGTGAGTACTAGGATTAACAAAACCTACTGGTTGAATGGATTTCCTCTTGTATATGGTCTATCCCTTCTTACTTTGTCTACTTTGAACAGTACAGATGGAGTGAGCAATGGCAGGGGGTGTTAGGATGAGGAGAAAGAGAAGGAGGAGCATGAATGACTGGAGTCACTGCACACAGATCTCTCCATGGAGAAAAGGGTCTCCCCCAGTAACTTAATGCAGTGCTTCAGAATGGCAGTCCAATAACACTGGCTCCAGTAGAAGCTCACAGCCTATGACCAGGTCTCCACAGAACCTTTGCGGAATTTTATATACTGATTCCAAGCTGTTTGCAGAGGAGGCTGGTAAAGGAAAGATTGCTGTGTTACTCAATGGCAAAGTCTTGGCATTTTATTCTTTACAGCTCATTTGTTGAAGAATCTGATTTTCTGAAGCCAATTGGACTGCAAAAGTTCCTTTTGCCTTTCAGCACAGAAAATGCTTTGGTGAACATCATTATATGAAGCACCCACAGCTCAGCCAGCTGAATGGATAATCTGACTGATGCCAGTCTGATTTTTTGCAGAAAATGGGGAAGGATTTTTAAAACCCACTTGCTAATAGGTTTGCAGGGGATTTGCTGCTGTTTTAGGAGCACAAAAAGTAAAAGTAATCAACTACAGAGCCCCTCAGTGCAGATTTAAGCTGAGAATTTCAGCCAAGATACCAATGACAAACTGAGCATTCTTTTCCTTGCAGCCTTGGCAGATTGCACAGAAGTTGTGTGCAGTGACCACTACCATATTTTCACTGTGATCTTACTAGGTCCTGAAAGTTGTGTGAAGCTGGTTTGGTTCTGGTCAGTGGAGGGCACCAGGATCCATACCAAAGACCTCATTTTTTCTGAAGCATTTTTCAAGGTTGAGTTGCAGGCTGCAGAGTACATGTTATTAAGTAAGAATGAATACCAACAGGCATCAACTGCTGCTCCAGTGTGTTTTCAGGGTGCCTTGCCTGTTAACTAACACAAAGGCATTGTGTATTTCAACAAGCAATCACCTTATCTTGACCTTCACCTGCACTTCCTGTTATAAAATGATACTCATTTCCTTTCTGAAGCTGGTGAATGCTGTATGCATTAAGAAAATGCTGCCTCCTTTCCTCACTTTATTTCCACAGTGAAGTTTTTCACTCCAACTGGTTGTAAAACCTTTATATCCTCCAGAGTGAAAACCACCACAGTGAAAAGCCACAAGGAAACTGCACTGGAGTGATTATTAGTATCCTGGTACAGCAATCATTTTTTATGTACATTTACCAGGATGAAGATGATGACTATGAAAGCCCT
The DNA here is from genome assembly GCF_028554395.1 of Pezoporus wallicus. Taxonomy (NCBI): domain Eukaryota; kingdom Metazoa; phylum Chordata; class Aves; order Psittaciformes; family Psittacidae; genus Pezoporus; species Pezoporus wallicus. The sequence continues at coordinate 1,640,250 of NW_026639584.1, forward strand.
GATGATGACCAGGAACAGGAAGATGAGGCTGACTATGAATCACCAACAGAAGAACTTGAGGAAGCAGAACATGACAGTGATGGTTATGAGCCTCCTCCATCCAGTAATGATGAAGCACACCACAATGTCATATTTCCTGCCAAGTCACTTGCAAACAACACAGATTATATAGGTAATAACTAAAAATGAAGTGTTATTAATAATTTGTAAAAGGTATTTCCACGCGTTATCAGCCATGTTTGAGATATCTGGTAATGGAATATAGAAAGCTTTTTCTTGAAGTCAGCCGTGTAGTTCATGGACAAGATTTAGTGACAGACTTACAGCATGCTGGTGGCTCTGTGACTTTTGAAGCTAGATTTTCTACTTCAGACAAGCTCTGTTGGGTTAAAGGTAAGTTTCGTTAGTTTCACATGATGTGTACATTCAGGCCTTTGGTCTGAGCTTGTATGAAGCTAAACACGCAGGCGTATTGTATCAGCATTAGCATGCAATCTTGAACAGAGCAAGCTGTCACAGAAGTGGCAAAAAGTGTCCCTTTCTCTGCCTGCAAAGTTTTCATGCCTGATTCTTCAGCAGCCTGCAGTTGTGGCTTCAAACCTGCTGTTGAGACTGGCTGGTGTTTCACACAGTCCCTGCACTGCAGGGAATGAAAAGAAATAGTGTGGGCCAGCTGACTAGCACAGATAGCCACCTCAGAGGCAAAGGGATTCATGAGCCTGTAACTACCAGTACACCATTGATTATGAAGCAACTGTCCATTTATGATATATTAAGTACACAGGCTATTGCAGGGGCCTTTTTCATAAAGATCTAATGAGAATAAAAGAATCAAACTCTGTAGTTGTTTAGTTTGGGATTTTTGTTTCCTCTAGACAGACCTCCAACCACTCGATCATCGCAACAGCCTCCAGTACCACCCCAGCGACCCGGCCCATCCCCAGTACCAGCCTCCTTTGGGGGAAGAGGTGCTTCTGTATGTTTCCTTCTTAATACTTCATCTATTTCATTTGGCAGTAGGAACCACAACATTGGAATGCATCTGTCTGGAAAATCTAGGTTTAGATGCCAACATCTTTTGCAGCTGCTGACAGCACAGTGCTGTCTGACCCAGCAACAGTCGGTAACACAGACTTAATATATATTTCCCAACTTCAAATTTACATCCCCTAACTTTAAAACCAGCACGAACTGCATTGAAGGGAGAAAAGGCACAACAGCATTGTTGAAGCTCCCAGTTTTTATCTTTGCTATTTTGTTTACTCATGCCCTCCCTGAAGATAACATCTCTCATTCCTTGTGAGACAAAACAGATTAAGACAATTCTGCCTGTAACAAAACCCTGTATATGTAGGTCATTCTTCAGGAGCGCTAATGGCTCCCATCCTTCCTGCAATGGGCAGAGACCTATTCCTTGTGCTATACCAGAGACCAAGATTGGCAGATGTGATGTGGCAGGTTAATTTACTAAAACTGAAACGGGTAGGTGAAGACACACTTTAACAATATGTAAAACATTTGTTTTAGCTGCCAGCTTTTCCTCCTCCACCAAGCAACAATGACTTGAGTAGAGACAGGAATATCAAGCCTTTGAAACGTAAGTACAGCTGGTTTTCTCCTTATAAAGCTTTCCTGAAATGTTATATAGTGCTTCATTTTTGCTCCTCAGCCCCACTCTCTTCTACTATATGTAGCCTCAGATGTTATTCTAAGCAGTAACAGCAGCTCATGGCCATGCAAAATAAAGCCATACTGACCTATAGTAGAAAATGATCTTACACAACTGTTGTGTTTAGCCCCAGCTCCTTCTATAGACAGAAGCACAAAGCCCTCACTGGACCGCCTTGCTCCACCATTTGAAAGAGAAAGCCCTGGACCAGGTCAGTATTTGCTTGTGTTAATATCAATGGGTTTTTTAATTATTCAAAATTACCAGTTTGAATATCATGCATGCAAATGAACAAGGCTCAACCAAAGGAACTGTAATCCAATCACACTCAAGGTGATGTGTTTATGAATAAACAATATGAACAGTTCTTACAAAGCAAGAGAAATTGTATCTGGGAAGTTGCAAGCCTTGCTCAGGACTAGTTGAACAGAAAGACATTAGGAGATCCCTCTGCAAGAAAGGTTTGAGGCAATTACTTAAGTGAATGAACAAGGAAATATTTAGTAGGTTAAAAGAGAAAATAACTTTTGCATACAAACCTAAGGAAACTGCACACATCACTCTATGTAATTTGGCACCCAGACTTCAAAGAATGATGAGAACTGGAAAAAAATAGGAAAACAAATGTATTTGTTTCAGACCTGAAAACCACATTTTACAGAAAATCTAAACATAATACTCTATGATTTTTATTTATTAAAATCTAAACAGAATACTCTATGATTTTTATTTATTAAAATCTAAACAGAATACTCTATGATTTTTATTTATTAAAATCTAAACAGAATACTCTATGATTTTTATTTATTAAAATCTAAACAGAATACTCTATGATTTTTATTTATTAAAATCTAAACAGAATACTCTATGATTTTTATTTATTAAAATCTAAACAGAATACTCTATGATTTTTATTTATTAAACACTTCCATTTGTTATAAAATGGCATAAAAGTATCCAGCAGTTCAAAGTTGAACCATAGAAAATACGCTTGTAAACCATGCCACTTTGAAATGTATAAGAAGGGATACTGCAGTTTTGTCATTCCTTGCAAAGCCAAAAAATCTGTTTGGCTTACGCGTCAGGAGGCCGAATGCTTCAATCTGCAAAATTCACATTCAATGATGTTCAAAACCTGTTTGTTTCATAGAAATTTCAATGATCTTACCTTTCATTTTTTCTGAATGTAAGCTTTTACTATTTTCAGGGAGGAAGCCCAGCACTCCTGAAAAGGTAAAGTCTTTTTGTTTGGAGCTTATTGATATATTTCACCTATTTTGATACACATCCTCTTAACTATTCCTTGTTGTTTTACAGCCTCTGGCTTTACAGCTAAGGTAAGAGTTTTGCCTCTGGAGATGAGACTCTTATTGCAAGTATTACCCAATTATTCCTTAGTAAGCAGCTTTTTGCCTTTATTTTATCATCTTGCTCTTGCTTCAGATCCCTGGGCGAACAGCTAGCAATGATGCCAAAACCTCCTGTCCCACCCAGTGACAGATACGAAAGAGGCAATCCATCTCCTCTAAGGAAGCCAACCCCTGTAAAGTAAGTGTTCATTTAACTGAAATTTCATAAAGGATGAATTCAATTCAATAAAATCACAGATAAGCAATACAGGATGGTAGAACTTACTGTCTCTGCATAACAGCAGTGCCTGTGGTTATCAGTTTTGCCCTATGAACATGCATGGGCTATGCTGTAAGTGACAGAAGAGTGTGAATGCAGGAGATTTCCCCAGCCACATCTGAAACAGCCAAGATGCACAAAGAAATGTGTGAGCCGTGATTTTTACTAAAACTGAAACAGAAGGGTGATCAAAAACTTGACCGGATCAAGTTCTTGCTCTGGGGAATATTCCTTCATGAGTTCTCTGGCTATTGTTTTTAGGATGTTAGAAAAAGAAAGCTTTACTTTCCTACCATTGATTTTACTCACCTGCAAAGCTCCTTCTCAGCAGCAAACAGCAGAACTAGATCATTCTCCAGCATTTTCTAGATAACTTGTGGGTTCAATAGTGTGACTGCTCTTAAAACAGGAAAAGAAAGTAATCAAGATCTGCTAATCGGCCAGGATAATTTATCAGCGAAAGGATAACTGGAAGGCTTAGTGTGTGCTCCAGCAGTGTTGCTAAGGACTAGAAAGAAGTTTAAGACTTGCAGTTTAACGCTCCATAATTGTACAAACTTGTTTTAAATTCTAATATCATGATTAATTCATCAGATGTTTTCCTTGTTGATAGAGTTGAGAGGGGCTAAGGACTAGTGTGACATCTTAGAGGTGGAAATTAGAATCTCAGGTATTTTTATGAGGGGAAAAAATGTTTCTGCATTCATTAGGTCTGTATACTTGCTACAAATTCATATCTTAGTTGAAAATACAGCCTAATGCACACAAAGTACATGAGTAACATTCCACCTGTGATTCATGTTTTGTTTTCTGTTTCATTTCAGGCAGGGTTGGCCACTACACAAAACACCTCAAGTAAGTATAGTCTCAAAGCAAATGCTTAAAGGTATAGGGACTACAATAAAATGAAGTACCTGTATAAATTAATAATTCTGGAAAAGGTAAACTCATTTCTTTTATCAGTTATAAAAAATACTCTGGGTTTCTTTTTGAACAGTTCTTCTATGTCAAGCTCAGTTTATTCCCAGAGTAATTTATCTTGGATACACAATAAGACCAGAATTTTTTCTGTCATGGGAGAAGTGACTTTGCTTACACTAGGTTTGGGGGTTCTTTTCCAGCTTAAGCTGGCCTAAGGAGTTCACTTTCAGATAACTCATAGCCTGCACTTCTTGATGGAATGGGGAAAGTTTACATCAGCTGAGAATTTCTTACTACTTTGGGTCAAGATCCATCTACCTCACACCTTATTTGTAATAATAGAGCTTGAAAAATGATTTGGTGTTGGATGAAGATAGAAATCCCAGCAGTTTGGATGAAAGTGACAGTATAGAATTGGAGTCCTTGTATACTTAAAATTCACCAACTTCCAGGTTTTTGTTTTGTAAAACATTCCTAAGACCTGTGCTATAATATGTTGCTAATGTTTCTTTTCTTTTGGCTCCCCAGGAAGAAGACGACAGTGAGTATCTCCACTGTGATTTTTAAAACTTTAAGTCTTTCTTGGTCTTAGTTCTAAAAAGAAAAAAGGGATTGCAAAGTTGTTTCTTTAAAGCCACTTCAAAATGTCGGGTGGTATCTTGAAGTGTTGTAGAGTGCTTATAAGACACCTCCTACAGATGTATATATCAAAGCTGCAAAACACAGGAAATCAATAGCTAATAGACCCTTCATAGTCAGCCACTTACAGGACAGCAGGGCTCCTTAGCTTGAAATACATTTCATTTTAGGTATTTGTGGTCTGCACACAGCATCAAACAACATCAGGCAGCTGGGCATGTTAGACCTGGTATCCTCCCAGCCTGCAATCAAACATCCCGTCAGACCCTGCTGGTCTTCTGTGCAATGTTGTTTACTCTAATGGACAGAAGTAGAACTTGTTTCATGTAATACTGGTATTTATAAATTACTTCAGAATCCTGGTTCCTAAAATGAAGTTTGTAAAGTGATGGCCTAACAGAAGCAGAACATTCGGCCAAGTCTATAAATTACCACTGCCTCTAAGCCTCAATGAAGAAGAGGGCTGTTTGAGCTGTGCAGAGAGCAGCTAATCTACTCCCCTCTTACCAGTAGCTGATTTCTGAGGACACTGCAGAAGAAAATCTTTTATTTTATGCTGTTGTTTATGATGATATGGGAGAAATTTCACAAAGGAATGAAGTTCAGGAAGATAACCTCTAGTGCACTCTTTAGAAGCAACATAACAGAGAACGGATAGTTACGTACCATCTTCAGCTCCATGGCAGTCATCTGAATTTTGGCTTGTCCAAAACTGAAGATAGAACATGTAAATGTAAATGTTGCTCAACCCATTCCAGTTTGTCATTTTAATATTTAAGATTAAGTTCTCACTTGACCATCTGAGTTTACAATCTGTAACTAAGATATCAAAGACGTTTTATAGAACGTTTCCTCCATTATGATTATCTAGTTAAACAACAGCAATGTGACACCAGTTCTTCATTCTACCTCCTTTAAGACTATCTCACAAGTTTGACATTTCCTTCTCTTTCTCTCCACAGCAGCACCCCAAAGAACAGTGCCACAGATATCTTTGCCTCCATACAGCTCCAATACATTCCCATCCAAATCTGTCAAGCCTCCACCTAAACCAAGCTCCAACATTCTGCCTGGTGCAGAAAGGTTTGTTTCACCCATTATTGTGTCATTCCTGTGAATCTCTCTGCAATTTAACAAATAATGGTATGTAGGTGGCTACAGGGTTCTCAGGTGAACACAAGGCAACGACTTGAAGTAGTCCATTATTTTTCAGGCTATATCCTTGCCTCCACTACATGATAATTTGTGTTGTTCCTACTATCAAGGAGAATCCTTCATATAACTGAAGCTCTGTATCCAGTGAAGCAGATAATGGACATATGGCAACAAAATAAAACCAGTCTCTCAGGTTTATATCAAGGCAGTATTTTAGGGCCTACATGGTCCAATGCTTCTGTTCTCTGCCATTGCCTCCAGGATCCCTAAGAATGACAAGACCTTTTGGGAAAGGATAATCATCATAAAAACCTGTGCAGGATGTAGGGCAGAGGTTCTTCTATAGGAGCCTAAGTGCTACAGCTGTGACTAATAATTGCTTCAGAACTAAAACCCCACCACCTTCGCTGTCTAGAATTGAATGTGGAATATACTCTAACCATTAAAATTCCTATTAAAATTGTGAGCCTTGCTTCAGTTGTGTTTTCTTTCCAGCTTCAGCTTCTAAGTATTAGATTGCTATGTCTTCATTTGCTAGATGGAAGAGCCCTTAATTAAATTTTGATTTCTGATGCAGTGTGCAACAGACCAAGCTTTGATGAGTTACAGTGGACTCCTTGAGTCTAAGTCTCAAGTACATTTTCTAAGCTCTGTATTTTTTTAATGGCTCTTTGATGAATTCCTCCTGTTTACCGTCATCCTCTGGAGCTGCTGACACCTCAGTAGAACAAATATTGCAGTAGCAAAAGCAAGGTCATATGCAAATAGGAACTATTCCTATGATGAACACTTCTGCTTACATTCAAACAGCGTTGCCAAATTTTGCTATAGCAGAGGCCCCATTTGGCTGATTCTCTCCCATGAATCAAGTCATGATAGCATGGTTTTGTTCTGCAAACATAATTAACATATTTATCGCAGAGCTTTTTGTACTGTTCATTTAAGCAGGAGAGAAATATGAACTATAAAGGAAAAGAGTGCAGGCAGTTTGTTGCCAATGAAGTACTCAGGCCATAAAAGGGAACTGTAGGTTTTCTAACCAAAAAGAATAGAAATGAATACAGGAGGGAGATCATAGGTACACAAAGGTGTTACGGCACTGTGGGTATGAACTCAGGGCCACTGTCAGCTCAGAGAATCAGGGTGGTTGAGGAGGCCAGGAATCTCTGGACATCACCTGGTCCAACCTCCCTGCTCAGGCAGGGTCACCTACAGCTGCCCAGCACCATGTCCCGATGGCTTTTGAGTATCTCCAGTAACGGAGACATAATGGTGGATCTACTTACACTTAAAAAAGGAAAGAGAAAGAGGAGAGGGCAGGCTACCCTCATCCTGCATAGGTCTCAAGAGGATCTTATGTTCTGTAAAACAGGCTCCTCGGAGCATAGAAATGTACAGCAGTGTTGTAGTTATACTGACTCCTTTGTTTTCCTTTTAAACAGTGCTAGAAACTGCTCTTCAACTGGCTCACTACCACCACGCTTACATCTAGGTTTGTATCCTGCATTTCTGCCTTTTTTGTACAAAAAATGACTGAAGGTTGAAAGGTGCCTTCAGTGCAGTCAATGTAATGGCTTTTCTCTAAGGATGTTTCTGGTTGGACTGTGAACAGAAAACTATCATCAAGTTCCTGAAAGGCATCTTGTGTAACTTAGCCTGAATCAAAGATGTTTTTTTCCAATGAAGTTAGGGCTTAATGCTTAGCTAAACCACTGTCAAAACCTCATATAAGCATCTTTTTAATATATACTGATACATATAAATACATATTTTATATATACTGAGAGCTGAGCAATATTACCTGCAAGTCACTGTGGTGTACTAATACTCTCAGAAAAGGGAGCAACCCCTTTCCATGTGAAGTATGCTGCATGTTTAGCTTGTAATAACAAGTGATAGATAAAGGAAGCTTAGAAAGTGATTGCTTTGCAAATAATTTTCCACATGTTTAACAGCTGCCGATGTCTTACAGTGACATTTTGTACCTTCTCCATGCTAAGAAGGCAAGGAATGCAAAGAGACACGTTACATCTAACTGTCTCTTAAGAAACCAGAGCTGTTCTCAGCTGAATAACTGTGGTACAGAAGCTCAAAAGCTGTAACCTCTGTTTCAAGTTCACCTGCTCGTAACTGAACTGCAGGAGTTCATTAAAGTCCCCGTGCACCAAGGATGAATTTATGTAAAGCCGGGTCTCATACAGCAGCCTAAATCTAATTTCAAATCAGTTCAAAATGTGTCAGTATCAGAGGGACAGAAATTCTTCATGCCTCACAAAATCCAAATTGTACTCCCTGTATGCACTCCACAGATAGATGAAATTATTTTCCCAATTTTAACATTTTTCCTCTTTTTCTATCTTTGAAGGAAGCTACAGCAGATCCCCTTCAAGAGGCGCAGCTGACATAAGACCTCCTCTGCCAATTCCTAGCAGACAGACTGCTCACCAAACTAACACGGAGGAAGATGAGGTACAAAACATCACAAGTGTTAACCATCACTGCTGAACAGCAAATGTTGTGATTTCAAGAAAGAAGGGTTGTTCAAAGTTGTTTTTCTAGAAAGTAGTCAGTATCAGGATGTCAGAATGTGCTTTCAGTTTCCTGTGCTGACTTTAGTTCCTTAGGTTGTCTTCCCCAAGAAAGACTATAGGAAAAACCCAGTAGAACAAAGTAAGAAAAATACTTGTTTGCTGGATTACTTGTTTTGCACAATTGTTTTCAACTACCATCACCCCTTGGGTTCTCCTTCCACAAAACCTAGGTGTGTAAACAATTCATACCCTTTTAAGTGCATTTTTGTTTCACATTTCTTTAAACATGACAAGTTTAGAGTAAATCACTCCTGGTGATAACACTGCTGGCAACCATACATGGCATGTTTGCAGGAAGGCTGCAGGTTGCCTTAGATGATAGTGAAAAAAGGAAAAATTAAATAATTATTAGAAAAGCCACCACCATGCCCTAGGCAGACAGAAGAGAAAATGTCATTTTGAATCTATCTTGTACTGAAAATATTTAGAAGTTTCTGTTTTCCAGCCTACTTGAAGACACATTTTAACTAGGTCTGTAGCATGTTCAGATTTATCCAAGAAGCCAATCATAGTAAAATCATGTAGTGTCACTCACCATACTGGTATAATCCCTGAAGCTCGCTCCCTCAGACATTCTGCACATGATCCCAAATGTCCCTCACAATCCAATTTCTCTTTACTATTTGTACTATCTCTTTACTATTTCTCTGTACTATTTTACTATACTCATACTGTTTGTATGTTGTTAACATCACAAGCTAATGAATTTCACAGCTTTCTCCCCTCTTATACCCCCCAGGACTCACTACACAATGAATGGTACGTTGCCTATGTTAGCCGGCCAGAAGCAGAAGCAGCTCTTCGGAAGATAAACAAGGTACCCTTTAAATCCTTGGTGCTTCCCACCATCCCCTTTCTAGATGTCCTTGCAGTCATATGGGAAGAGTGAAGGTAAAAAACAGCTTAAGGTTATAGTGCCAATATAACGACTTGGAGTGGGGGATGCTTCTTGAGTATCTTTACACACACAGAAGTTACATGTCTAGTCTAAACCAGACATGAAGGCTGTTGGTTTCCATAGTCCAAGAGAATAAATGATGTGTTTCCACAAAGCAGTTTCACCTCACCTCTCTTAGGAGCAGTGACTTGTACTCTGGAAATAACTCCCTGTCACCAATGAGGAATTTGTTGCTACCCTCAAGTTTTAGATAGCTTGAGTTAGATGAGGTAAATCCTACCCTCTTCTAGGCCACATTTACCAGCAAAATGAAGTAGAGACACAAAGAGATAAAACCCAGGCTTAACTGTGCATGTGGAGATGAACCAAACTGAACCCCATTGCTGTAGGAAATCTGTTTACTCTATGAGGCTTCACAGCACATGCGATGAAGATGACACAAAAAACATTTCCATGACTTGTACCAAGGTCCAGATCACATTCAGTACCTTTAAGAAAGGGTGTTTCAATGGAAGACTTGTTAAAAAAGATCTGAAATGAAGAAAAGCAGAGGGAGGTGGCTGGACAATGTCACTGCCTTTACTAAAATGACACAGACACTATCCTTACTTCAGGCTGTCTGTAAATAGATCACACAGGATCCTTGAGTGGCACTTACTGGAAATGAACTGCTCTTCCGGTTCAAGTGATGTGAGGTTTGGCCTTTGATATTTTACTTCCTCCTTCAATGGAATCTCTTCATCACAGAACAGTGTTCTTCCCTTCTCTAAAACATTTGCATTTGTATCAGACAGGAAAGTTTTAAATAGCAAATTGAAAGATAAAACATTAGAGAAATTGTCTAAACTCTTTAATAGTGCAGCTTCTCTTACCAGGAGGAAAGACATTTCAGAAAGAAAAAACATTGAAAAACATGAGGCCAGGTTGGATGGAGCTTGGAGCAACCCCATCTAGTGGAAAGTGTTCTTTCCCATGGTAGGAAGTCGGAACTGGATGAGCTTTAAGGTCCCTTCCAACACAAACCAGTCTGGGATTCTATGATTCTATGATGAATGCTCTAGCTCAGGTTGTTATGCTGCTCAAACCTAGAAGTGATGGGGTTTTGTCATCCTTCATTTTTTCATCTTTCAGGATGGAACATTCTTGGTAAGAGACAGCTCAAGAAAAACTGCTACTCACCCTTATGTCCTGATGGTGTTGTACAGAGATAAAGTATACAACATCCAGATTCGTTACCAGGAGCAAAACCACTTATATTTGTTAGGAACTGGCTTAAAAGGAAAAGAGGTACTACGTGTTTTTCATACTACTTCCCTTTATCTCAAGGTATCTCCTGTCTCATTCCTATGTGTCAGGCCACTTAACCTGGCAGCTGTTTTACTCCAGTGGAATTCTGCATATTGTCGTAGAGTTATTCCTGATAGAACATATTACTGCTGGAAGTGAAATCAGATTCCCTTCAGGGAATGAAGGGATAGCTTTAGAATGCAGCTATAAGAAATCCATATACCTGGTTGGGAATGTTTGCTTACCACTAGGATACCAGATAAGGGAAGTAAACATCTGAGAGCAAATCCGTATCTGCCAACTTTACTGCTTTGGACCCAGACAGCTGGTTTATTCCATTCAGCATACAGGTTGGGTTTCCTGGCACCAGACAGACTGGGCAGCACATGTACCACAGTTCTGGTTGAGTCATAGCTCTCTGAATTTATCAGTCATCTTTTTGAACTTCCAGGTGCGCTCATCATGGCAAGCATGATCTGATAGTATTTACTAGACCCTATAAGACAGCTAAATATTTAGAGTTAAAAAAAAAAAAAAAAACCTTGGTTTTACTAATTATGAATCATTCTGACATTTGTGCCATATCCTTCTCATTGTTTTCCATCCCACAGGATTTTTCTTCTGTAGCAGATATCATAGATTACTTCCAAAGAACGCCTCTCCTTCTGATTGATGGGAAAGACAGAGGGTCAAGAAACCAGTGCATGTTAAAATATGCTGCAGGACATATTTAAATGAGACCTTAAGGAAGATTACATATAATATTGATGCTTCTGAAGTCTGTAAACATCAGGATATTGACTTTTACAGCAAACACAAGTCATGAAGTCATTAAAAATCCTTTTGATTTTAAGCAAAAAGGACAATGTTATTTTTAAATTATGCCTTAAATGCAGCACTCTGAATCTGATTTTCTTACTATATGTTTATTACAGCCCACTAATCATACAGTGCATGAGAAAATTGTACCTTTGTGTGTGTCTTCTTGCAATGACTTCCATGCCTAGTTAGAGCACCCAGAAATAAACACCAATACAAGCCCCTGTTTTCATCGGAGGAAAAGGAAAAAGCTATTTTTCAGATCAGAACAGCAGCAGCAGTTGTGTTATGTAAAGTGACACAGAGTAGACCGAAACCTTGTCAAAGTTGAGGAGTAGACAAAAGACAATAAAGGCCCTATTTTTTCCATCAATCCGCTTCCCAGTAAATCTAACTATGGCCACTTCTGTGAAAACAGTGAGCCTCTGATCGGGATCCTAAGGACACGTGGGTTTTAGAGACACCAAGAATCCCTTAACACTGGATATGCAGCTGCCTGTCAACGTCTGTGTCTGTGTTACTCAGCTATGAAATTGTCTTTGTTCACATTTTTTGAGGAAAATAAAGCATCTGCAGCTTTCATATTCTCTTTGCCATACCACTGGTGATTCACTGATGGCATGTCTTAGCCTGCAAGCTGGAATTATGTACCTCTAGGAGCCTCTAACCTCAGTCAGGAACAAGCATTTTCCCTGAGCACAGACCTCTCTTTAGCTGTGTCTGACTCTAAATTAAGCAACTCCTTTTTCATAGGAACCACATCAACAAGATTCTCAACACATGATTCTTCATGAGCAGAGCACCCCCCATCTCTTAGAAAGCAGGCACACATGCTCAGCCTGAACTCGGTTCCTCTTACACAACTGCTTTCTGGTTTGACTGTATTTTTTCAAGAAAACCAGTAACATCCTCAGTTCTAAACCAGCAGTCACAACTGAGACCACTGAAGCACACCACGCCAAGGGATTTTCCCATTCCTTGTTGAGTGGGATTCATCCAACCCCAGGTTTCTACTAAGCTTTATTTTCTGCCAAGACCTTGGTTTGATAGTTACGTTAGACTTTGTGACACTTCTCCTTTAAGAGTCCTTTGTGGATATATCACTTGAAACATCTGAACCAAAATTCAAGGCAGAAAAACATCTTCTATGTAATCTGAATAGCTTCTCAAGTGAAACAATCAGATTTCATCAACAGTCTTACTTTACATGTTTGGTAAATGTTATCTTCCTTTCTAATACATTTAGCTAGGAACTGGAATTCAAAGTCAGTGAATTTCATTTCCATGCAACGAGTCAAAAAACAAAAGATGAAAAATAAGATTTCAAAAGTGCTTCAGCTGACAAATCCGTTTCTAGCTCAACATCTGTAAAAAACTCACTCCTCATCTGTGAAAGAGGAGTCAGGTCTAATGCGTGTTTTAAAAACCATGCTAAAATTACGAACAACATCCCCCAGATTACCAGTGACTCTGTGAGCCAAACTGTATTTCACTGCACTGCCTTGCAAATCTGACAGCCTCAAACCACCTCCCATAGAACTGTTAGATTTGTTTGAAATCAGCCCTTAGTGAAAGAGAAATGTAATGCAAATCAGCACAAGAAATATAACACTGCTCATTTTTTTCAGCAGAGTGAATCTTGAGTTGATTATTCAGAGAAATATATTTGTATATGAATACAAAACACGCCTCAACATTCAAACATGCCCACAAGTAAAGTAAGATTGAATATTTATTACAATGAACTACATGAAAATACTGGCTACTCAGATTTTGGGCTGAGATTTCAGAATATTCAGACCTCTAAACCAGTAAGTCACTGCAGGCTTTCCAGAATGAAAGTACTTTTGGTTTACCAGAAGTAGTCTGCTCTTTGCCCCCTTCCTCAGCAGCACTTTCAGAATGAGGAAGGAAGATCAAATGACAACTTGCAGTTTCCCCTCTACGGACTGTTCCTTATCCCGTTTTCCAGAGCACAACTGAGAAAAGAGAGCAATGACTTGACTTGAAGTGACTGAAAATCTTTTGTTACTGTTCCAGTACATCTTTGTTTCAAAGGCAACAACTACATATGAAAACCTTCAGGCCCAGATCCCCGACCTCTCTAGTTAATTCTATCCATTTTCCCAGCCCTAGTGGACTAAATTTGGGTTGAAAAAAAACCCATCTCAAGATCAATAACCTACTTATGGCATTTTTCCACTCCACATTTTCAGTTTAAAATAAGAATAGCCTAACTGCAGGAAAGCATGCTATAATTTTACAGTTCAAACTGAAGCAGTATTAATAGAAGATGCTGCATGAAAATGGATGTTATTAATCTGTCAAGCTCCACTGTTTTTCTTCAGCTTCTCTTAAATCTTTGGCCTTCACAGGATGGTTAAAGTTCAGGATAAGGTCACAAAGCAGTAACTGGCTTTCCACTGGAAGACAAAGGGGCAGCATATCACTATCACGTTTATTGAATGGTAGATGCTAACAGAATGGCAGTTTATATACTGGACTTTCTGAAGTGTTCATCTATCAACGCTTTAAAACATGCAAAGGGTTGCCTCGTTTTCTTTGCCTCAGGATGGTGAAATAAAGTTTGGTGTTAGCATACTGCTAATATTTCTACCAGAAAAGGATTATTGTTCCCACAAAGGAATGACTTTGACTGGATACCAGGTTTTTGCCATGGTTAGCCAATATCATTCCACTTCTAGGCAACTACTGTTTCATTAATTTTTCTAACAAGACGAGCAACTGCTTTCTTTCATTAGAATACAAACCAGCTGCATGACGCAGAAACCCAAGCCATTCACAGCTGCACACTCTGTAACCTGTGTTTAAGTGGACAAGGAACTCAGAATTACCAGTCATTTTTTTCAGCTCACTGGACATCTCGTCAATGTTTTTAATTGCAGCTTCAAGGGTGAACTGTTGACAAGCAGCAGCGGTTTTGAACACCTGTATGAAATAGAAACAAAACATAACGGGCAGTGCACATATGCTTCACAAACTCAGTAATCCAGCTAATCACAAGCTATGCGAAATGTTTTCTTTCATTTTCTAAAATAGTAATTTTAAGTAAAACTTCCCACCTCTAATACTTACCCGCTTAGATAAGGCAAAAATAGCTAAACTACTGAAGGCAAGGACTAAACACTCAGGCTTTATTTTTGTTTGCAATGAAATTAATCACAGCTAAAATTTCCTCTCCTCACCCGGAGTTTGTCGTGTTTGTTTTCGACTGTACTTTTCCCCTAGAATCTAAATGACAGTGAATCGTCAGGTAATATTCAGTCAACCACAAGATGGCGCTATCGTGACAGTAACATGAGCAAAATAAATTAAATCACTGTTAACACTGAATACTAATGATATGCTAATTCATGCCATATATCTCTGTGTCTGTATAGGCAATTATTTTATAATCAACATCTTCTTGCTTATTTTGGAGGTCATATTCCCTCCCTTTAACGCTTAATTTAAAAAAGCAAAATCTAGAGACAAGACTACAAGCTGTTTGACATTAAGTACTATTTGAATTTGTAAATTTATGCTACCCTCCTTTGTAGGATTATTTTTTCTTCTTAGGAAAACCATTAAAGAAAATTGCACATACTATATTTCCTCACCTACTTATAAGCTCTCTATTTGCCATTCAGAAATGCTGAAAATAAAACATAGAAAACCTCTGGGTGGTTCATTAATAATGCACAGAACACCTCGGCATGCTGAGAACCAAGAAACCAAACATACATTTAACATCGATTCATTGTCCAAGTCTCTCTTCCCTTCAGACAGTGGCTTTGCATTGAGGTCAGCAGTCAGGGCCAAAGATCCTAGAAGGAACAACAAATCATGACAGAGTAATATATATAGTATAGGTAGAGCTCATATCAAATATATAATAACATTTAATAAATATAACGATTAGACCTTAACATCATTAGTGTCATTTGAAAGTAGAGTTTAATGGGTTGATTAGTTCCTCTTGAGAAATACTAAATTCTTGGGATATATTTATTTTACTTTCTTTCAGAAACAGCATCTCAGAAATCTTTTAGGAGTTAAATATGGAATTATTAATAGTAAATAAGCATATTTATAATACTGATGAAGAATTCCTTACACAAAACTCTATATTTTTTAGTCAAAAAATTAAAAAAATATCTGTAAAGACCATTGCAATTGGTTTCTTCCCTCAATTTATGGAAGGAGACTCTAAAGCCCACACAAAATAAGTCAAGTGTTAGATGTCTGCTGGTCAATAGCAGAGCTGAGATTTACTACCAGATCCCTGGGCTCTTTCTTCCCCCATTCTCTTCACTCTTCAATCCCTGCACAACAGGACACCCTCAGGCAAGCTTAACTGTAGAACATCACTGGGAAACTGTTTCAGCACTGAAAAGAGAAGGAAAAAACCAAGGGGTTATTTCACCCTGGTACTGTGTTTGTTCAGAAAGGGTGCAATGAAATGAACAGAGCCTGTTCTTAGCAGACAAAACAGGGTGCCCTTTTTTTTACTACCATCCACAAATGGCCTGCAGTGAGAGAAACCTCTCTGTGGGGCTCGCGATGGGATCACAGGGTGAAGCCCTTCCCAGGAGGGTACTAGCTCTGATTGCCACAGGAGCCATCATGAAGCCATAAGGGAGCCCCACAAGGCTTGAAGTCTTCCTGTTACCAGAGGCTGTCCTGACCCAGCAGCACTGCAGAAGGGGTGCCTCACAGGGAGAGGCTGAGGACTGAAGTAGAGCGATGACAGATAGCCACCTCACAGATTGTCAGGCCACGGTGACAGCACTCCCCTGTTCTTGGGCGTGTTTCATGGGCAGGTACACTTAACCAGAGTCATAACCATCGGCACCAACTCTACCACCGCATGCAGGAGCGTGAGGCCTCAGAGCCCCCAGGGATAGCCTGCAGAGATGGCCCAGCCCAGTTACTAGCAGCAAACCTCACACAACACCAGACACCTCAGAGTGACTTTACTCCTCTTCCTCCTCTGGTAACATGGAGACAAGCAGGGCTGTCCCTGCAGAAACCACAGCTTGCCTGATGTCAGAGCTCCTGGTGGGGTCTGTGGGCAGGCGGCAGCAGCGCAGCTCTTTCCAACAGAGTAAAGAAGCCTGCTGCTACCACAACCTGGCTGCACCACAGCTTCCTCCTGGCTGGCAGCAGGATGGGTTGGTCACTCCAGTTCAGCCCAGTGACGCATCAGGGGTGCCCTGGCCTGGGGCTGGCAGCAGCCTGGGAAGGAGGATGGGCATGTCCCTGTGCAGGAAGAAAACACAATGCACCCCTTTTCCAGCACATGAAATGTCAGCAGGTTGCAAGAGCCCTGTAGTTGTGATTTTAGGAGTGGGAGGAAAAAGGTAACCGCAAATGCTGTGAGAGCTGAAGAAGAAATGGAGAAGAGAGGACTGAGCTGTCAACAGGGGGTAGCAAATGGTTATTTTCCCCTTGTCCTTTGAGGCCCTCCCTGCTCTTATTGAATGTTGCCGCAACTGATTTCCAAGCAGTCAGTTCCTTCTTGTCATCAATTCAAATTCAGAAAGAATACAAGTAATTTATAATAAGTAAAGATCAAATAAAGAACCTAAATTCAAGGAAGACAAGAAAGGCACACAGCTGTGAGGATTTATCGATTTCAACTGCCACAATAAACACTGCCCTTAGATGCACATATCTGACTTGAGTCAAAACCAACAAAACCTGCTAAATAACGAGCTGGTGTTGGGAAATGGCCATTTCTTCCCCAGTGTGCCCTGTAGAACTTAAAGCCAGGGACACAGAGCAAGGGAAGGGAACAACCCTTAGCACTTTTCCTGCTGCTCAGCATTCATCTGTATTTTGAACTTGCCATTTGGCATGGGTGGAGAAGGGCTACCAGTACCTCAGAGGACCACGGAAGTACTTGGATGTGCAGTGGAGGACAACAGATGGAGAAGTCAGCTGCCTCCCATTTACTTATTCCTTTCTCCATTGTTTGTTTACAGGGGTGTGCTTTCAAAAAGCTTCCTTAAAATGAAGCATTTTGTGACTGTGAGTGAAGCTAAACTGCACCTCAGAATAGCTTTTTCTGTTAGATTAAACTGTGATTCAAAGAGAAAGTACGACAGGCTGCTTAGATTGTGGGGCTTTCTGAAGGTGAGAAATGCAGGGCAGGAAACACTTGACACAGGCACTAATTCCTGTAGTACATCTAGTCTTTCAGTTTATCAGGTCTTGCAAGGACCCTAGTGCAAATAAGGTAGCTTTGCCCTTTCTGTGTGCCTCTAGGGAGAAGTCCCCCAGGGTTTGCAAGAATCTGGTGGTTTTGCTGGCAGAGTGCCAGAGTATAGAGTGTGTACAAAGCAAATGTAAACCAAGGTGGGCTTATATATCTCCTATATCAGAAAGAGTATATAAAATATGTGTATATAAAAAAGTAAAACAGTAGCCTAGCAACTACTGGAAAACCTTTGTGACAGTCTAAGCAGAAGTTAATTTCCTCACCAACCTGTAAAGGAGAATGCTTTATTGGCTGTCAGGAATGGGGCTAGTGGAGGGAGCTACAGTGAAGACCAACAGGCACCTGCTTTACTGGAGCACTGCTGGGAAAAACAGGTTTAGTATCCTGGGGTGGTGTTAGGGAAGGGGAAAAAGTCTGCTATCCCCAGGTGAAGGGAACTATTGAGTAAGGGGCAGTTCCTCAGGATATGGAAGGCACTTCCACCTCTGTTCAAATCTTTTCTTTAAGTTTACTTTCCACATTTGTTTTTTCCCCACATCCTATAAATAATCTTTCACATTGTACTTAAATTCATTTGTGAACTACCTGTGGAAGGAAAAATAGAATATCAAAATCACAAGAAAAACTATATTTAATGTATCTGCAATGAACTGAGTTGCCAGACGAATCCGCAAATCAAGTAGAGCAGGTCATAAAGGCAAGGCCTGTCTAAAAATACTCTTCAATAATCTGAGGTATTAACCAGCAAGATGACCAACAGCGTAGGAAGTTGATTGTACAAGGCATTTTCCTTTAAGAAGAAAAAAAGAGAGTAAGAGAGATCTAGTTTCTACAATCAAAATTACTTGGAACTAAAATACCTCCTGGATTTCTTGAGAAGTTAATATTTCAAACCAAAACCCTGAAATTAATAATCTAAATTACTACGTTTCTCTTCTGTGTGAGGTGTGTAAGTGCTGCTAACAATTTCCTACCAGCATTATCAGTTTAGGAGCTGCAGTTTCAGCTCTGCCTGAGAGAAACCTACAGGTTTCTGTGCAAAGATACATGCAGGTGAAGTGGATTTAACTCTTTTTCCTCAGGGCCTGACCTAGCTGAGCTGTGCTAACACGAGGAACAACCAGCTCCCTCAATACTTCCTGAGAACACGCTCAGTTATGGAAGGTGAAGCTGCTCAGCCGCCTTTGTGAATCCCAGATAAAGACAGAATTACTACCAAACCAGCTCTCTAAGGAAGAGAAATGATCAGGAGCACTACAGATATATTTCAGCTCATGAATTTAGGATCATGATGTGAATCAGCCAGCACTGCAGGTAACTGAATCAATGCAGATCCCTTTACAAACTGCCTTCCACACCTCTGTAGTAAAATTACTTTGAATGCAACTTCAGGCAAAAAAAAAAAACAATTTAATCCACAACTGTTTGAGAGAGACTGATCTCATGTTGTAGCTCACGGTTACAACAATATTTCAAAGCAATTGTTCTAATGGGAAGTAGAGAAAATCTATTCACTTTAAAGACAATAGTTTAGTGAATGGCTTGTTTTTTAGAATCTGTCAAGGAAATGCTATCTACAAGCACTGTAATACATAGGAGGTGAGATATAAGGAAATTTTTCTGAAAATATAACTACTTCCTGTTTGAAAACGTTAGCTTTCATAGCAATTCCTAGTGTGTCTAATAGGACAGTTTGAAGTTTCAGTGCATTTTACTGAACTTTCACCCCAAAAGCTCTAACAAAAGAAGAACTGCTTTTTTACCACTGCCTAAGTGTGAAAAATGCCAATCCAGATTACAAGGGAAGTCAAATAGAAACCAAACCAACTCACATACAAAATCACCAAACCTCAAAATATGACAGTTATTTCTGATGAAACAATGTCTGTCATGAGCTTTAGAGCACAAGCATGATGAAAACTGGTAAATGATGAAGGCCCAAAAAAAGCCTGACCAGATCACAGTACAAAACAGTAAAGCACAAGCCAGACTTTGCCTTGAAAAGCTGAGGCAAGCAGTGACAGGTAGGAAAGACTGCTAAGTGAACTGACTGGCCTTAATACCTGCTTGTGAACGAGGAGGGGTAAACACCAAGCTAAAACACATACTTGGGATGTAGAATATTGGGTTGTGAAACTCCTTTGCTTAGAGAGTTTTCAGCCAGAAAACTTCAGAAAGTTATCTAACCCGTTAAACACTTTCCTAAGAATACGTTAATAAACCTGATTAAGAAAAACGTTAAAACTGGAAGCGTTCCACCTACAGACCGAAACCCACCCACAGCAGCCACCTACCAAAGTCCATTTTTTTCCTAAGAAACTGATTGCATTAACTGCATACATGTAACAAAATCAGACAACTGTTCAGACCATGCAAAGCCCAACACTCCACCTAGCGCTTGTCCACATCGGTTTGCTGCTTGCTGTTTGCGTATTATCAGACTTAGAAGCATGTATCATTGCATTCTATTTTAGATACTAATTTAAGGAGACCCTGAACAACACGGATTATAGAAAGCAACACATGAGGATGCCTGCCTAAGCATTTACCATAATGCCTTCCCTTCAGTGAGCAAAGAGCTAAGAAAACGCACAGTGGCACCACTGTACAGAGCTCTGTTTCCTTCTGCTGCTTGACCAGGATGTATTTTTCTGGCCAGTGCTATGTTTTTCAAGCTCACAGCACATCATTTAACATCTCAGATGTTCACGTCTTCTGTTTCTTTGCGTGGACATTTTCAATTCTAACATTAAACCTACAAGGTGCTTCCCACTGCTCTGAAATATATTCCTGAAAACTATTTTCTAATAACAACAGACAGCATAAGTTTATACTCTGGAAGGTCTCCACTTAGTGATATGGAAAGGTCTTTTACACGGTAATAGGTTTTAAACAATAGATTTTAAGTAGTTCTTAAATGTAGTATTTAAGTTAATTACATGGGATGCTAAAGATATGAATATTCAATGACTGAAGAGAAGTGCATGTATACTGCCAACACAGATGGAATCATCTGTGGAAACTACTTAGTTGATATGAATACCTTTTGTGTAAAAATAAAGGCATATTTCTGGCAGATCCTTCATAAAAACATTTCTGCTTTTCAGTTTTTTAGTAAAGAATTGTGATTAGGTGGTGAGTTTTTAAGAGATAAACAGTAAATATCCACTAGTTTCTGATGGGATAGTTTGGGCAATTAGAAGGTATGATTAATGAACCTTTAGGAGATGCAAAAGTATTTTGGCTTTCTTCATGGTTCTTATATCATGGAAAGGGAGAACCACTCATGAAAACAGAAGGCCTGCTTGACATGAAGTCTGAACCAGTGGAATTTGGAAGCACAACTCACCTGGTGGTTTTTTTTTTAAGTGAACTCAGATACAGCCAGGAGCTGGGTGAAAGACTTTCAAGAAGCATTCAAGAATTCTTCCCATATTTTGAATTTTGCAATAAAAATGATTTCTGATGTTTTTATATATTTTCCCCATTCATAATAAAAGCACTGACATGACACAGGACTTCACTGCAGCTGGAAACCTTTAATGTTAGCAAGCAGCTGTCCAGAGCTATACAAGTGTAGCTGCTTCTAGTTCTCACATACGCTCACATATACTTCTGTCCACATTTCACATACCAAATGCCATTCAGCAAGATTTTCCTCATCCACAAGGAGAAAGTAAATTTATAAAGCAAGGAATTGTGAAAGTGTCTTCAGATCCTAAGAAACCACTGATTCCAGATTGCCTCTGGGAAAACACTGAGCCCTTTTGATTGAGATGGCACTGCTTAACAGCTCTGTTTTTACAGCTTTTTTTTATCTGCTGCTTAATAGCTCAGTTTTTACAGATTTTTATCTGCTGTTTTACCTTCCTAGATTTTCACAGCAGTAACAGCATACTGCCTGAAATACTGCAGAGAGAAATAAGGGAGTATGCTAATATCAGTAAGTCAGGTTTACCATTTGCTACACTGCAAATTATCCCATCTTCACTTAAATTCATTTAATACTATAAGCTATAATGGTTAGAGACACAATGTAGACATTACAGCTTCTATTAGCTGTTTCTAGTGTAATTATCTACATTATTTTTCATTTGCCAACTTGCATACATTACTACATGAAATACCCTATAAGCTTTAGAGGTATAGAAATGAGAACAAAAAGATACCAATGTGCTCAGGGAAATTCTGTTATTGTTTTGAAATTACAGGCTTGATTACTTTTGTTGCTTTATCAGAGACTTCATTTTTATTAACTCATTTAAATAATTAGTAGGAGGCACAACAAAAGATCCTGAAACAACTGGAACTAGATGATCCTTAAGGATCCTTCTGACCCAAGCCATTCCATGACTCTATGACTTATCCCATCTCAGCTGTTGGACTAGGGCATTTCCCTGTAGCTAAGGCTGTTCATAAGTTGGCTGTCTAGAATAAGAAAAAAAAAACCACAAAACGCTCTATTTTTCCAGTGATGTTTGTGCTGTATAACTACAACTGCTTCACAAAATCCACTTAATGCACTCTCAGGAAGTATTGCAACCTCTGAAAATGGGAATGGTAGAGCTAGAGAGCAACAAGAGAGAAGCCACTAGAGGCCCTCCTTCCCACGACTAGAATGCATTAGGCAAAAGTAAACTGCAAGCAGCAATCTTCATGGCTGAAAAGATTGGGAATTTAGTCCAAATGTGGAAATGACAAGTTTGTAATAGATGTTAGATAATTAATGCCACTGCTGTAATAGCATATTGTATTAGCTGCCCACTCGGTGATATTGTAATCACAGGGGAAGGGATGTAGGAAGAGGAAGGAAGACTCACCAAAGCTCCTCACACAAGGCTCCCTCTGTACTGTCGCAGTGATTATCCCTCACCGTGCCATCTTCAGCAGGAAATTCAGGCTTATTCAAGTAACACAAAAAGGAAACCTTTTCCTTTCTGTTGACTAGTGTGGCATTTGAGAGACGCTTACTGAAGCTAGCTTCCCACGAGCAACTCTTCCAGGTCTCATATCACACACAAATGTGCTTTGCTGTGTTCTATGTGTGTTTACAGTGTGAAACTCCCACAAAATCAGTTCATCCAGGTTGTTTTCTTTATTGAACTCAGGAAACAGAATCCAGTTTAGAGGACTGCTAACTTACAAACACTAAGCTGGTAGTCTTTGACTCTGGCTTTTGCCTTTTTCTTGTGGAAAATCTCTTATCTACATCTCATGGCTGTGTTTGTGTTTGATCAAAAATCATCATGTGCTTACTGGGATGAGCTGCCATATTGAACATGCAGACATAGACAAAATTGCCTTATCTTCTGAAACAAGTAAACTGAAATACTGGCATTTCATTCAGATTCTTTTATCAGAAGAGAGAATGCCTGAAATCAGTTACTTCAGCTGGAGTTTAACAGTCTTTCAAATATGAACATAACTGCTCTGAAATAGCTATGTCACAAGTTAACAAGTTATTAGTTGTGATCATTTTGTGGCAACTACTTGGCACCAAAGACCAAGACCTCATCTTCCCACATTTGCATGTCCTGGCTTGGATTTCTAGCAGAATGACAATGGCCACATTGTGTTAAATGCGTTAGGTCAGGTGCAAATGCGAGTGTTAGCTTGAAAACAAATATACAAAACAGAGCACAAAACACAACTTGTTAACATAAATGAAAGTCAATATTTATGTTAAAAATACTTTTGGTGAGAGAAAGAGGAACTGGATATGGGACAAGTTGAGAAGTAAATGTAACATACCTGTAAAATTCAGCAGGTACAGCTCTCAACAGTTTTCTGACCCGATATCTGAAAGCATGTGAGCTGAATCCCATGCCATGGGGGCCGTACTGGGGGGGTACATCATTTAGCAGAGCAGAGAGAGTGGAAAAGAAATAACCACAATGGCTTCTGTCTCTCTCCTGCATTTAGCATCTGGGATCATCAAGCAAGAGAGAGACTGTGCTGCTGCTTGATTAATGTTACTGAGCTGCAGATGCCAACTGAATGAACTTCACACATAATGTACAAGGCCTGGCAGGTCTAGATGAGAGCAAAGATGGAAAACTTTGTTTTGTCTGCTGGAGGGATCAGGAACAATGAAGTATGCCATATAATTGTTTAGTTTTATAAGGATATCAACATGAAAAACAGTTGAAATAAGACACAAAAGATATCTTTAGAAGTCTAATCAAGCTTCAACTCCCTGCAAAGGATAAATGGACTCATTAACATCTCAGAAGTTTGTCTTGCTCACAGGCCAATTAACTTATGATAATACCATCCTCCTGGTATTTCAGACTCCACTGATAATCTTAATAGGCAGATAGCGTTTAACAAATGCTTCTACATGTCAAAGTTAAGGTTTCTCTTAAGGTTCCTACACAAATTAAAATGTAAAGTGAACAACTGCCAGTGCAAAAGGATCTGGGGGTGCTGACTGACAGCAGCTGAACATGAGCCAGCATGTGCCCAGGTGGCCAAGAAGACAACAGCATCCTGGCCTTTATCAGCACTAGCGTTGTCAGGAGGGCCAGGGCAGTGATCAAACCCTTGCACTGGGCACTGGTGAAACCACACCTCGAATCCTGTGTTCAGCTCTGGGTCCCTCCCTACAAGAGAGACTGGAGCAGGGCCAGAGAAGGGCAACAGAGCTGGTGCAGGGCCTGCAGCCCCAGTGTGATGGGGAATGGCTGAGGGACCTGGGGGGTTTAGTCTGGAGAAGAGAAAGCTCGGGGGGACCTTATCGCTCCCTACAACTGCCTGACAGGAGGTTGTAGTGAGGCGGGGTCTGTTTCTTCTCCCAAGTAACAAGCAGAAAGAACAAGAGGAAACAGTCTCAAGTTGTGCTCCAGGAACCAGTCTGAGTTGATAATTTCTCCTGTAAATTCTAAATGGTGAAGACTCTTACCACATTACTGGATTTCTTTGGAACCACAAAGAGATTATTTTATGACAAATCAGGCACAGTTAAAAGCAGCAAAATGTCTATAATTTACACACAGTACCCATTTCTGTGCTTTCTGATGTATTAGCACTGACATTTAACCACAGCAATATTTCACAATCCTTTTTTTATTATACTAATTTCTCAAGAAGTGTGGAAGCTAGATAGATCATAAAAGGATCCGTGTTAATTTGGTTACCCAATTGATGGACACTACAGACACACACAAAGAAATGGTTGTTGCTTCCAGTTTCCACCACTATTACAGGTGCAGGCTTTAGTTCTAAATAAAGGAAGTCAGTCTTAACATCTTCAAATTATTTGAACAGGAAATACCACCATATATAAATTTAACAAAATGGAATGTGAAATAAGGCTGTCAAGAGTTATTAACAGGTGACAATATACTTGTCCTATGAATCCAGGCATCCTTTCAGAGCCTTTCTGTGCCCATGATGGACCTGTGTATCATTTCAGAAGGGTAAGAAATAGATTCCAATCACCAAGAGGTATAAGTTGCGGCATGTTAGCCATACCAACTGCCTCGCTGCTTTCTGTAATTATGGCAGCTGTGTGGTCAATCCAGAAGACCCACAAACAGTATTTCCAGCTGGTGTCACTATACAGCTGACACTGTTAAAAGGACCAATAACAGCTCTTTCTGGGTTTTAATAAATCCAGAACTAATTCATACCTATACACAGTACCTTCCACCCTCCTCACAGATACACTAAAATCCACAAGGCCTGGAACCTCGGCAGAACTGCCTATTATATGAATGCTTGCAATCAAAATATCCTACTCTAGACCAAACAAAGTCCATTTCCTGAACCTTCATAAAGTTATGCTGTAAGGCTTTCTCCCCTGACATCCCAGTTTTACCTTCTGGAAGGGTCATATAATATTTATGTAAACAGGTGCTCTGTTTGCTATCTGTATATTACATTCAGACAACACTTGCTTCCTGAAATTAGCTTACTCAGTTTACAACCATCAACAGTAAGAGCAACATCTTCCAGCTAAGTGCTTGAATAGGGGTAGTCATCCAGGCTTGCAGGGAGCATGCCACATATAGTGGGAGTGCCACTGGAGTTGTGTACCCTAAAACATTTGCAGACCCATGCACTCTCCTATGATGGCAAAGACCTAAATTGCAAAGCTCCCCCCTTTTCTGCTCAGCTCTCCCTGAAGATGTAGAAAGGTCCTTGCAGCAGAGAACTACAGGTTCAACCAGAAACATGTCTAAAAAACATGGAATTAGGCTTTTTATGCACCGAGAAAATAAAAATGGCCATCTGGAAGTGGATCTTTGCAAGCCAATTTGACAGTAGGTTATTTTTGTTCCTTTTTTCCCCAAGCACTTGAGGAAGTTAATATAAAATAATTTAACTTTTGAGAGTTCATAGATGTTCACACATAACATTACTTGACAGGTATTACACCAGGTTCCTAATCCACTCACATTACTCCTCTGCACAGTCCACAGAAGGGATGACAATAAAGCAAGATTAATTTTTATGCCTAATATTGCTTAATGTCTCTTTTGGCACCTCTGGGACACATAAATCACTATGAATTTCTGTATAAAGATAAATGAGGTATACTGAAATTAAGTAAACCAGAAATTATAAGAATATTCTGACATGAATTGCTGATTTATGCATAATACTGCAGGGGTTTTGTTGCTGATCATTAGAAGTGCAAACTCTAAATAAATAAGTAACTATGAAATTAAAATCTTCTTTACCTGTTTAAATATTTACTTTTCTGCAAACTTATCTCAATATTTTATTCACATAACCCCTCCTGTAATTTTCATCCTAATTAGTATTGCACAAAGATATTTTCTTGTGAATTTAAACTCTTGCAATGGAGATTACATACAAAAAAGGCCAACTATAGAATAAATTGTTCACTGCTGCTCAGGCTCCTGTTCACGGTTGTAGTGAATCTGCAGGTTTTGTTATAGAACTGAGGAGGTGACTGTGCCTCGGGTCAGATTTTCTAGTTCCCTGACAATACCATCATGCCTTTTTAGGCATTTTACCAGTTTTGTGCCCAGGCTCATCCTAGGTTTCCCAAGCAATTCTTCCTCAAGTGTATTCTGCAATGTTCTCCATTCTGCATGCTCTGCATCCTGCATGTGCAAAGGTTTCCCAGAATACACTTTGAGGGTATCTCTGTGCTACTTTTGGCCACAGCCAGCTACTGGTAAGCAGGCTACGTATGATGGGACACATATATAGCAGTACCTAAACCAAAAGCACATTTACTAATAGCAGGTTTGTTTTAGAACATCAGAATAGAATGAAAATCATTACAGCAAGTTACAAATGCTGTAAAAGGATCAGCCACCCCTCTTCTCAGGTAAGCAGAGCAGCTGATCAAGAACTGTTCTATCCTCCTACTTATTCTGTTAAAAAGCACAGACTCAAATACAAAATGTTCATAAAAGTGAATCAACACCTATGAAGCTGAATTTCAAAAGGCGTCCTCAATGCTATCTTTAAAGTATCACAGGTAAATAAAGGTTTTCACTTCTTTTTTTGATCATGATTTGTCAAATCATTATATTTTTTTTTTTTGGTTAAGGTTTTGAATTATGCCCCAATTAGACCAGATTTTTTCTTCACAAACTTGAGAAATCAAGGTTGTGACATTCATTTCCTTCATGCACTGTGACAGTTCTTTGCTGTCAATGACATTCATTTCCCACCCAGCAACTTTCCTCTCTTCAGGAAGCAAGACTACAGATTCCAGGGGTGTGTTTGCATTTTCATTTTCTAAACAGAACCCCATAAAGACTACAGATAGTGAATGAATATGACTGAATGGAAATCTTGCTCTGTTAACTTCTGTCCATTTCTGGGTCTCAGGAAGAAGAGAGAGAGAACACAGAGCAGGAGCAGGAGATGTAACAGCCAAGCAAATACCACACAGCAGTGAGGTTAACATTGTCTTTAGCCACATGAACTAATGCCTTTAAGAATGACCGAAGCCCAGCTGTACTGTTAACAAATCTATCTTGTTCTGGCACATGTGAAAGGCCAGAAAAGCCAGTGGTTGAATTAGGAAATGGTCCAATAAGCCACAAAATCTTTTGACTTGGAAAGTTACGGGAACTAGTTGAAATCTCAAAGAGGAGCCCTGGAAAAAGCAGCACCCAGACTACGGTCTGGGCTTTGCCTGTAAGAGCAGAGATCCCTGGGGAGCTGTCTCAGAATCCAGGGTCTGCTGAAGAGTGGAAGAACTGAAACTAAATCTGTGAAAGCACAAAAATGATATACAAAAAGAAGTACAAGATTTTTGTTTTTACCTTTGTGCTAGCGAAGGTTTGAATACAGCAAAAAGTTTGGCTTTTAGGGGCTTAAGCACTGTGTCATTGCAGTAGCTGAACAGTTATAATCTGCCTTATGTCTCTAAAATCAAAAAGAAAGTAGGAAGAATAAGTATTATGGCATAAAATGCCTCTGCTTAGATAATTACCTTAGTCTGGTAACGATCCCTCAGTAATTTACACAGTAATTTTTATGCCTTATCATATGATCCTGAGTTGTGCTCTTGGCTACCTTGGCACAGCTGTTACCAGCAGCTGGTCACTAAGCTTTAGATTCATTTCAGTGTCACTGTGCTCATCCTGTTTTTATCTTCTGTCACTAGCCACATGCTCTCCTGGCTCCGCCTTATTATTTAAAGGAAGCAATATGACTCCCCTGAAAGACATGACAGCAGTCCTTTTCTGGAGAAAAATGATGACATTTTACTGCCCAAGCTTTTTATAGCATCAGATTACATTGCTTCAGAGACTGCTTTTTATAGCTGTTTCCTTTAACAGAACTTTCAATGTAAATGTTTAAGAAAAGTACAAGAACAGTAAAGAGAGGAAATCTGAAGGGCAAAATCCCACAATGACTTATTTTGATCACCATATCTCACCAGAGCATGGTGCACATATAACAAATCGTAGCCCCTCTTGTAAATCAGCCTTCAGTGAGGCAAAAAGGCATCAGTTCTCCAATACTAATGTTTTATTACTTACTGGTTGGTTTTATTCTCAAGAAGTCAATTTTTTAACTGGTATACATTTGGTTTGGATAACTGTACCGGTAGAAAAAAAAAGACAAAAAACTGCCCTAAAAATACAGGTATATAGTCATTCCAAAATAAGGACAACTTACTTTGCAAAGATGATTCATGTAATGTTGTTTTATTGCCTCTTACTTGAAAGTTCCTGTAACACAAAGGCCTATCAGCAGGTGAATGTTACCATATAATCAGCATGGTAGCATGGCCTAGGCCACTTCCTGAAAAAGCTTCAAGAAGCAACTTTCATTCTCTTGTTCATTAAAATTTTGATCACATTAGCAAGGATTTGTTGGTAACTGCTGATATGCAATAAGATATATGTCTGTTAGGGCTTTTAAATGCTTTGGATGTAGAGTCCATTGTGCCTAATCAGACTGGCATTGCCCACTGTTGGAAAGTGTTGTATGATTTACTACTTTGCCCACGCACTCTCATCTGATTAAATCCCTCTTTCCATGCTGCTGAATTGGTAGCAATGAAGCATCTTTAACATTCTGTATAGTACACAGCTCTAGAGCCCTTGGAATATATTAAGTTCAAATCTTGGTTTAAAAAGGTCTGTAAATTTGATTTTACTTGGCTGCAAACCGGCAGCCTGAAAATGAGCAAATAAAATATTACAGCTGATGTGGAAGAAAATTAAACTTCCACTTACCAATGTACTTCAGTCTAAGGTGAAGCTTGATTGTGAAGTAAGAGCATGAGTCAATGATGCATTCGTACCTTATCTGCAGAGAGCTCGTGAGCCTAGGAAGTCCGCCACTAGTAACCTAGTGATTATGCGATACAGTACTTGAGCAAGTGACATACAGTCACTTCAAATAAAGCTTTCTACACCTGTAGGGCGACTGGAAATTCTTGGACAGTACAAACATCTCCTGATGTGAATGGTAACCTGATTAATATGCCTAGTAAGAACTCATTAGTTTTCAGAAGGAATGAAACTGAATAACTGCAGTAGTAGCAGTAACCTGCCACTAAAATGCACCTCTCTATTTGAGGTCAAAGAAAGGCTGACTAGAAATAACTGAATAATAAGATTATAAAATTATAATAATAAATAATAAATGATAATAATAAATAAATGAATAACATTAGAAATAATAAAATTATCTGAGGAAAAAAAAACATTCAACTCTGATATGGATGGAATATGGTCAGCAAAACATGTGAGTCTTAAGGTCATATTTCAAATCATCTTGCTGGGTTTGAAAAATAGAGATTTCATTGTGTATGTAGGTGTACCTGAAGTATGATGCACATTACTCAGGAATACATGTGTCAGGACAGATGATGTATTAACAGTTAGCAATTCTACTGTTCCTATTCATTTGTTTAAGCCTTAATAGTGTGGCCACTAAATGGAAGCACTTTGGACTGAATTGTTATATGCTAATTTGACTGCATCAGAAACTACTCACCCTAACACTGTGATGTGGATAGCTAATGCCAGCAGTGAGACATGGGGCCAGAAACAGTACATATAGCAGTCTGCTCACTGTGACTCACACACAGGAAAGAAAAGGAGTTAATTTGATTTATGAAATTAGACTTTTTCAGATATTTCAGGGTAAATGTTAGAGTTTTTCAGGGATTATGTTGTTATGTAAGAAAGGCCATCCATTTATTCCAGTATTCTGCATTTTTCAAAGCATGTTCACAATAAAGGAAGTAAGAAAGAATGAAAGATAGGTATTGTCTTTTGTGACAGCAGGGGAAGTCAATTAATTATACTTTTCAAACCTCCTTACATCAGTGCATCCAAGCTACCTAAGACAAAATGAAACTCCTTTAAAGCAAGACTACCATCTGAAATGAGTTCCTCACTGAACAAATTGCTCCTTGCTTAAACTTAGCATGATGTCGGCTCTATTCATTAACATAGATTTTTTTTCTGGTTTTTGTTCCCAGCAAAACCAGCACGTAAACTGGAATCTCTGCCAGCTTGTCCATCACCGAAGGGAATAATTGTTTCAAGAAAACATTTGTACTGTAGTGTCTTTATTGTTCATCATTTGCAAGCTGAGAAGAACTCACTGTAGCTCTGAATCTCAAGATTCAGAGGCATAAAATGGCCTTGTTTGAGAGCTGGTGAGACAAGCAGTCTGGATCCCTGTGGCACAGTCAGGGCAGAAGCCCACAGAATCGCAGAATCCCAAACGTGTTTGTGTTGGAAGGGACCTTAAAGCTCATCCAGTTCCAACCCCTGCCATGGGCAGGGACACCTTCCACTAGAGCAGCTTGCTCCAAGCCCCTGTGTCCAACCTGGCCTTGAACGCTGCCAGGGATGGGGCAGCCACAGCTTCTCTGGGCACCCTGTGCCAGCGCCTCAGCACCCTCACAGGGAAGAATTTCTTCCTTATATCTAATCTAAATTTACCCATACTGCCATTTGAGACTCAGGTTTACAGATAACATTTTGACAGATCTAATGCACATGCTTGTGAATGCAAGATATCAAAATGCCACTGTCCTTCCATTCCCAACCTTAGCCACCTCTTTCTATAGCCAGTACTAAAATAATTCAGTGACGTTAAAAAGGTGCTGCTTATTGGAAGGAATAATGCATTTCATATTCCATCAGGAATGAACTCAAAATGAGAAGCTGATCTCCACATGAGCTGTCAAAGCCAGCCTAATCAGGAACAGTAACACGAACTCCCAGCAAGGGGCACTGTTTCGCTACATGTCCCTTACCACCTGTTTTCCACTTAAAAAAATGTAATTGTACAAGTCATGCATTTAACGTGAAACATAGAACCACATGCATCTCGCAAAGATGTTGAACCTTTTGTCACTTTTAGGTGAAGATAATCACTCTCATTAAAATTATTTCTGCTTACTGTATTCCTTAGTCAAAGTCCTGTCAAATACACTACTAAATTAAGATAGAGTTTTGAAAAATGAGATGGAATTTCCTTATTTACAAATGTTTGGATACTTCAGAGAGAAACAGAGGTGTATATATCAAGGATTAAATATATAAAGGATAAAAACTGGCATCAAATTTGTGGGGGACATTGGGAGGTGTTTGGAGACAGGATTCAATTTAAAGGGTGCTCAATGCAAGGAAGTAAGAAATCTTTTGTATATTAAACAAAAACAAAATTAGGAGACATTCAGCAGGTCCTGCTTTGGGGAGTCTAAAAACAAGAGTAAGTACAAATACGAACCAGTGTGCTACCAGGGAAAAGAATTTCTTTGGAGATTTTGGTCTTTTCCGAGACTTTTCCAAGGAGAAAAAAACCTGCGTTTATTAAAATGACAGTTTTTCCAAGAAGGCAACTACAAAAATTAAAAGCAAGGCATATTTCAAACAATCTATTGCAAACAAACTATCAGTACTAGGTTTGGTATGTTTTGTCTCAAAAATACCTGAGTACTGAAACCTTGCCAACGTGCAGACATTCTTTCCAAATAAGAGCACCTGCTGCAAAGAGGGCAGCACAACTGAACTCAACAAACTTTCAGGCAGAACAAGGCTGTTAGCAAGAGCACACCACTTGCTTTTGAGGGGATGAAGTCTTACTTCACATTTTTCCTACCTTGCATTATCTCCAAGGTTGTGGCTAGTACACTCAGATCTAACCTTTACAGCAATAGTTCCAGATAAACATCCTCTTGAGAACTTCAGCAGTTTCTGAAGAATGTGGTTCTTACTTCTATGCTACAATTTCTTCCTTTCTTTATGATTTTTCCTATCTGCTTTTCATGTACTTTTTGTAATGATATTTGTAGTAAAGCACTAGATAAGGACTTACTTATCTGGGTGTCTTGTTTAATGAATTTGAGAATTTGGGACTCTGAAGAATAAATGAGGTCAGGCTGAATGGGGCCTTGGGCGACATGATCTAGTGTGAAGTGTCCCTGCCCATGGCAGGGTTTGGAACTGTATGATCTTAAGGTCCTTTCCAACCCAAACCACTCCATGACTTCATGTTAAACTGTTCAGAGTGCTTCTCCAGTAGTTAAATGCTGCAGACTTCAGAGATACTTGCCCAGATGTCAGCTGGAAAAAGAGCCATGACCTTACTTTCTCAGCATTTGAAATATTTTAATCTTTCTAAGCATATTGCTTTTGAAACAAGGAAGACGCAGTAAGCAAAATGACTGCCCTCTTACCTCTGTCAGTTTCAGCAGCCACACAGTGTCCTGCAGGTTTTTTAGTTCTGGACAGCAAGGGAGCGATGCAGCCATATAACCCTTTGCAAAGACAAAGTGCAGAAGTAATGTTAGACAGTTTCTTTGTCACCACTTCTAACATACCTCATAAGGGCTGTAGAGCACTCCCTTCCCTACTCCGCTTTTGCTGTGATGTGGAGCTATACTACCACTAGTTATCTAGCTGCCTGTAAGGCCTCTTTGCTACCTCCTCTGAGCATGTTTTTACACAATTTTCCAAGTCAGGCTAGAAAAGAAGGCCATGTGTTGGATGGATATAATTTCTTGTGCAAAGAGACATTATAGTTCAGTTACTTCTGTCTGTAATCCCATGGTGTGGTCACAGGTGAAGTGACAACTAGGCAGTCTGGAAAGGATACAGAAAGAAGCAGCTTTTAAAGCTTTTCAAATGGTCAAAATTTGGTCAGGTCTGGGCCTGAAAGATAGACTGGGTGAGGAAGCAGAAGGCTGTGGCTACTTTGTACAAGAGAAAATTACTTTTTTATGGGGTCTTCTCTTTCTTTATCTCCTTTCTATTTTTAGCATTAGGGAAGTCTTAGTCTGGATTTCAGACATCTTCACAATTTAGGATGTTCAGATAAGGAGGTTGTTTTTTGTTTTTTGTTTTTTTTTAATTGCAAGAAGAAGCTTCCATACTAGATGCAGTCAGGAATTCTTTCATGGTTTCAAGGTTATAGCAACCCTTACAAGAGCTATTTCTGAAGTGTGTTCAGATTTAGGGTATGCTGCAGAAGTACTGTCACAAGCCAATGTAAGGGCATGCTGTTACTATGATTAAGGTACAGTAAGTTACACATGAAAAAGAATGCTCCTTTTTTTTTTAGTTTACTTTTATAGCTCTCTTTACTACATAAACTCAAAGGAATGAAAATGTGCTGTATACTTTCTTATGCTCAACTCTATCCAAATTCCAGACAATGTTTAAAAGAAGACTTCAAAATTTGCAGGAGGAAATATGTTGCTTCTCAACCATTTCTTCATTTAGTATGCTCAGAGACATAGCATGATGTGAATTTGTGATGCACTTTAACTTAGCAACTGCTCCTCATGAGGATTTACACAGCATCTCAGCTCCTGCATGCATGCCTGTACATTTTCAGGAAGACTGTAATGTGTTTTTCACTGCAAATGGATTGCCTGGGATAAATACATGACTCTTATTTTGTAGGCACAGAAATTCAATAACAGTCTCTACAGAATCTCTCCATAAAATATGACAATAAATAACAGTTTAACCTCTAATCTATATTAACAGGCTACCTTTATTTATTGTTTGAAGTCTGTAAAGATAAAGACAGGTAATCCAAAAGGAGCAGTCACAATACGAGCTAATGACCTTCTTTTACAAGAATGTAGATACCACTGGGCAAAAACCATTTCAGCTTCAGCATCATGCAAAGTGCTATTTTGCAAAGAAACACTGTGTGTTAGTTGTTGAAACTTTTTTGTGCATTCCCCGAAACAAATTACACTATTCTGCATATTTTCTTTCCTGTGCAGTAAATAAAGTCTTCCATGTTGACAATGCTAATATTATATTTTTAAATATACTTGCATTTGTTTTTTTGTCATTTTTTATTGCATTGTATAAATCCCAGAGCAGAGATCCACTAAGCCCACTTTGAGAAAGCCCCGTTTCTTGGGATAGCACCATGCAGTGACACAGGTGATCATATGGCGTTTCAATATCGTTTACTGGCTGAATCTATGGGAAAGTTATTTCAATAAGAACTGTTGCTATAAGTTTGGAGTACAAGTCAGGAAGGCTATTTTTAAGTGATTTTATTTTTTAGTTGAATTATTTCATTCAAATCATTTTCAAGGGTGACAATTCCTAACGCAAAGTAATCTTAAGCTGTTTTAGTCTAATTAGTACTTTAAATCTACCATGGAAAGGATGGGAAAGGAGGGAGGCAAGGAAATCATTTTATTACTAGTTGAAATTCTGGGCTTTAGCAAAGCTACTGTGGCACTGGGGGGACAGAGTAAGAAATGGCTGTCAAACATTTATTTTTAAGGAAGAGTTATGGAAGTTGGTGCTCTAGATAATACATGTTTTCTAATGTATGGAGATATGTATGTAATTAGGTTGGCTTTACTTACTTTTACATTTTAGTGACACATGAGACAGCTGGAAATTCTCATCAATCTTAAGCCACATACCTAGAAACAAGAAGTTACTTTTTATTTACAGGAATATTGATCCACATCTGCTAGTTATTCAATTTGTTCTCTAAAAAGACATCCTCCTGCTTAAGGGTACCTTAAAAGCTCATTAATTTAATTTAATAGTCTCATTTTTCACTAAATGAAAGAATCAATTTCTAGATAATTTTTAAAGATGTTTTTCTTCCTCTTCTTACTTTATGAAGCTTATTTTTAACACAAACAGCAAAAATTTATCATACCTGTAAGCAACTGAGAAGGCAGTCTCATAAGGTTCATCAGAATTGTATTAATATGAGAGGAGTTTCCTGAAAGTACTGAACATAAATTCTAGTATAGTCTGTCTTATCTTAGGGTAGGAAATATGAAAAGAAAGGCAGAATAGAAGATTTTCATTTTCTTTTCAATTACTCAAGGAGTCTGACACCAGTTTGGTAAATGTACAGAGTGTGTTTTTCAGACTCAGTCTGACTAGTAAGAAATCCTGACAGATCATCTCAGCACTCTGAGAAATTGCAGGGTCACTTTTTGAAAGCAAGGCTTTCAAAACACCTTGGCTTTCCAAAGTGGAGTCACCCCAAATTGCTGGTCTTTTCTCCCCCACTGCTGGCTTTGCAATTTAGCTTTCTGTTTCTATCATTTTCAGTATCTGCAGTATCCTGTTTACCCGAATAAATTCAATTACTTGGAACAATTATGTTGAGCATAATTCAAATCCTGAATTAAATGCAAATCTAGCACCAGAAAATGGATTAAGTAGTATGTTAAGATTTGAAATGTAAACACTGTGTCTTTTCTGCACATAAAGTTTAACTAAATACAGGAAATGGATACTTGTGAGGACGGACAAATTCAAAGTAGCGTTTGTATCTATAAGTGACTAACAAGTGCACCTTGAGAACAACATGGAGATTGAGCAGTGGTGCTTTTGGAGATAACATACAACTGCCTTTGTAAATATTTTCATTCAATTTTTGGACAAATAGTCAAATGGAAGAACTTTAGAAGAAGGATGTCCTTTTTGCAGGGCCATCAATAGGGGTTTTAATATAACGATGTTTAACTTGTTCGTGGCTGAAATAGTAAAGCCTTTCGAATCAGTGGATTTACTGCAAGACTACTGCATTACTTCTTTGAATTCTGAAATGGAAGAAGAAGAGATTTCAAATCATAGCAGCAGCCAGATAAGTGGGACCTTAATTGTCATATATATGCAATATCTGTATGGTACAACTGTAAAGATTTATGGCTCCGTAGTCCTTTGTGCTAAGATGTAACTCAGAGTAATACACAAAGGCTGTAAACCGAAGACAGTGTGCCTCAATTTCTCCTCCATAACTATTGTTAGTTGCAGGGATAAAAACTGATGGTGCTATTTCCCTATTCTTTTAACAAGGAAAGGGTTTTTTTTTTGGTAAAACAATACTTTGTACATGGTCAAGGGAGTTCAAATGATTGTTTGCTGTTTAGAAACATGGAAGACCATTGTGGTGTCATTTCATTGCAAGTACATAAATCCCATAAATATGGAAAATGTACCCATGAGGAAAAAAGAATCCTATTTCCTTTATGCCAAACAACTTGACACCTTTTGCCAGACAAAATTTTGGCATTCTAATGCTTCATATGATCATTATAAGGCCATGCTTTCCTTAAAGTAACCATTTATAGCAACATGTAAGTGAACATGTAGCAAAATATTTCTCCTGTATTAATCCATTTGTTTCATTGAAGATGAAGAGGAGTAACTGCAGGCAGGCTTCAGTTGGCTTTGGTTGCATACATCCAGTACATGCTTCCATTTGTCACAGTCTCATGACAATCGGAGATAAAAATACAGTTGCTCAAACTATTGAGAATACATAACAGCAGGTCATGGCTAAATTCTGCTTTCCTCCAATTTAAAGTCAAAGGGAAACCCAGATTTCAATTTAAGTGCAAATTCAACTCTCTGAATTTTGCCCATGTTCCTTCTAAGCAATTCTGGCCAATATATTTTCTTTAATGATTCTTCACGAGCAGAAATAGATACAGAAATCAAAACTGACTCATGAAGTCCTAGGGAAGGCAAGATTTTGCTTATAACAATTCTGTTACAAGAATTCCCTGGTTACCACTGATATTCCCAAAAGTACTCAGGAGTTCTGCTCTGAGATATAAAAAGAGTTATACTGTTCTCAGCTCAACTCTTTCTCAAAGTTACTTATCTGACATTTTGGTTAAATTTGCAGCCCATAAGACAAAAAGAATCCTGAGAAGTAACGAATATCAGGTAATACAGAATTGGACAAAAGCTTAATTCTCATTCAAGGTCATTCGAATTTTTCTGTTGCAGATAAAGATTATGACCTATTTCTTTATTTGAAATTAGTCCAAACCTTTAGCATATTCAGCATATGCTACTAGGAAAGGTCACCTGCTCTCTGAGTCTCTGAGTAGATGGGGTTCTCTTGTAGCATAAGGAATGTTCCTAAGGCTGATCTCAAACCCAAATGATTTCAAAAGGGTGTCAACTGAAATCTGAAAATAAATATGAGGATGTGTTCAGGTTTCCACTTATCTACCATAGTACTGCCTGACCACATAACAGAAGAGCTTCTGCACACAAGCACTCATCCGCGATTTCCATCTGCATTCATTTGCTCTACTGCACAACAGCACCAGTTCTGCTGCCACCCTGAGCACGGCTGTGCACGGCAGCAGAAAGAGGGATGACACACATTTCAGCAGAAGCAGTGCTGACTTTAACGTCTAGCTTGTAATTTTGTTCAGTAACACCTTTGTACATCAGAAATATGTGAAATATGGGGGTTTTGCCTGTTAGACAACAAATAACATTCTGCTTTGCTAAGAACGCTTCCAAGTTATGACACAAAACCAAGGGAAAGGCACATTGGGAGCGTCACTAGTGTTAACGTAGTGGTGTCTAAGGGAGTGGGTAGAATCTAGCTGCAGAGCACAGAGAGCAAAGCTAATTTTGTCTTGTTTCTCAGCAAAGTAAATTAGTCTTTACTGCCTCAGTGGGTTTTCAGTGCAAGGAACAGGGACACATTTCTTCATACAAAACACTCATCTTTTTCTGTTCAGCAACTGAAACAACCTTCGCAACATGACTGCTGTTTTATTTGACAAGATATTAGTCTGTTAGTTCCCACAGACTCATTACTAGTTCATGAGGGGTCATTACAGTCCAATCTGGCTCTAAAGCCCACCTAAAATTAACCAGAATAGCTACAGACTATTTTTAATACTTATACACTTTTACAGAAAACACATTAACCCATTCAACTGACATCCTTCAAGAAACGCAGGAACGTGCTCTGACCTAGCTTCATGCGTTTATGTCTCTGCTTTGTGTTTATCCCATCCCTCCTCATGAAGTGGGCTCTGCTCTGTTCTCCCTTGGTTTTGGGAACTTCCAAAACTTGAAGCGAACTCTGAGAAGACACTGAACAGCACACAGCAAAACCTAAAAACCTGTCTATTCTATTTCATGCAGTACTAAGTTTAGTGTGCTCTGAACCTCCCAGATTCAAGATACATCCTGTAGCATGCTAAAAGACCCTATTTATATATCAAAGCCCAGTTTTGCTGAGTTCAAAATATGATATGCTTTGAAAAGACTGAAAGGTATAAATTTGGCACTTATCAATGTACTAATAAGATTTCCTTAAAGGTAGATTAACTTCAAATGTCTTTATGACTAGCACACTGGTCTTTTCCTTTATTTGCTTTTGCTAGCAACCTTTTTGTCCTTTCAGGAGAGCACGTTTGTGCTTATTTACACAAAATAAAGATAGCTTGACTTCGTAAGTTTAGTATTTTGGGCAAGCAATAACATACCAGTCTGCTAGCCAGTCTTAGCAGGAAATAGTCCTAGTGCTGATCACAATGAGATGACTCGTGGTATCAGCTCATTTTGAGAAGTTTAGCAAACATGTTATCTCTAGTAACAGCTCTGATGTAATGTTTATAAGTTCAGTCTGTCCTGCTCGCCGTTGTTGGTGATACACTTGTTACCAAAACAACCTAAAACTTTTTTCTTCATCATGACCTTCAGAAGGTCACATACAGATGATGTCTCAACGTAACCTAATATTTGAAAAAAAATCCTTCATGCTGTCAAAATAATTAAATTTAAAATTTTAACTCTTACTTATAATGAAGCTTAACTTTATACCACAGAAAGTTTTTAACTGACAATCTTAATGTAAATAGGTTCTATTATATCCAAATAACAAATATGCCCAGTTGCATGGTGGATTATCTATAAAACTGCAAATGCTTTCTTAAAATTATGGCTAGATGGCCATCTGCATTTGCATAGTTAAGGACCACTACATGTCCTCCAGGACACTTGAGCCAAGGCTGACTTACAATCACAGAGGGAAAATTGTGTGGAGAGTCAATTAGAAGGAAAGAGAAAAAGAACAGAGAAAAGAGTAAAATATATGCAGTCTGTATAAAGTATTCCTTCGAGATTCTGGAAAGGCATGAGGTTTGTTAGTACTCTTTTTACATTCAACACATCCTCTGTTTCAAACAGCGTCTGTAAAGTGCTTAAATTGTTACTATGATCATGTCACATGCTCTTTTCCCTTTAACTTCCAGTCTTGTGGACTATCAGTTCAAATGAGTTCTTTCTAAACCTGCAACTACCAATATCAGGAGCTATTTGCAGGCTGCAGTGATTCAGTTACCTCTGTGCTGACCAAAGGGTCTCTGCCTAGGTGTCACCACCTAGAACCTCACAAGAAATGCTGTTGATACAACGGAAAATGAATCCAGCACCCTAATTCTTAGCTGAGTTGGGTTAGTAGGACTATTGTTTCAGAAGTGTTTCTTTAATCCTTTTTCTTCATCTAAAGTAAGAAGTTACAACCGAGTCTGCACTTCATGAAGATCTGATCTATAATGAATTACAATTTGTAGTAATTTTCAGAGTAAAGCAATGCTTCAAATTTTTCATTTTCATTATCTATATAGAATATTTATTATATGGAAATTCACAACTACTTCTCTCCCGCCGCAGTGCAGCAGGAATGAGTAAGAAGCCATAGGGCAAGTTCTCTATTCTTCTCACCAACTTCTCTAATTACCTCCAGAGACAGAAACTTCTCACCAGGCCAGTTTTTTTTCAATTGTGCAAATGTCTTTTGCTTCTTCATGCCTTTTGCTTATGGTTAAGGTCCTCAGTAACTTCCTTCATTTCTTCACTAGGAAGATGCCCATGACAATTTAAGGGAGAATATACAATACTTTCTATTCTCTATGGACATCACCTTTTGCCGTTTTTGTATTGGCTGTCTGAAAATCAGGGATTCCAGGTCTATGTAGAAAACAACAGAACTTAACTCTGTGTCTGGATATCTGAAAGAGCTAAGAGTTACTCCACTTCAGAAGGAATGTGTATAAAGTAGGAGACTGAAACCAAGCAAAACAAAATGCTCCATTGGCAAGAAACAGAATCTGAGATGAGAAATTGTATAACTTACTACTATTAATTACACTTACCTAAGGATGACAATACTAGTCTTACACAAAGCCATGAAAACAGTTGCATAACAAATTCTAGCAATGCAATACTGGCTGCTTTAAAGCCTACAATGTCTACGAACACTTCTATCAATAAAACCTCCAAAACATGTGAGAAGGCCAGATTATCTGCTGAAGCCAAATCACATTTTCTTTTCAGCTTCATACATTGTTGCAGATGTGTGCTTTTATAGGAACTTGTGCTGAAAGAATATTGCTTTTATAAGATCCCACTGGATTTCATCAAAAATCATATCTGGCTCTGTAAAGATCAAATTTCTCCTCAAATTCTGAGTCAAAAGCAGTTTGTTACAATTTAACAATACTTTCCATGCAATTTGTTTCATATATGGTTTTGATGTATTTTTCTAGTTTGGATATAGAAGGATAGAGAGAGAGATCTGATTTATAATTTAGGATACAAGTGAATGTGTAAGTTTTTGACACCATTGTACTTGGCCAGCATTTTTAATAACAACACTTTGCCTCCCACCTTGCTCAATACCAATGTAGGAAAAAATGTGTCCTTTCTGAGGGATCATGTCCTCTCTGAGCAAGCAGCGAGTGTTATTACTGAAGGTTATTTCCTGTTTATTTCCAGTTTAGTACCCATCCAGACCAACCTTGTTTAGCCTGAAATCAGACAGCATTGGAGTTCAGGGTCATATGGCTTCAGGCAAAATGTACTGGGCCTAGTCATTAAGCAGAATGTTATGTATAACTCCAGTTTAAAAAGAAGAGTAATATATAAAACAGCACAGTCTATGGATGCTGAGTTCACAGCTGCTGCTTTTGTTTACTGATGCATATTTCTACTACATACAAAAGCGTGAGTTTTCCTGTTAAAGGTGTAACACACTAGCTCAGGGAAATAAGATACAGATGAAGGCTAGCAGAGTAAAATAGATGAAATGTAGCACATAAATATACAGATATTTCTCAGCTCCTGTGCACCTAGGTTTCATGTCAGACATGTTTCCCCAGGATAACAGCAAATATTAAAAGTAAGCATACATGAGCAATGTCCCTATTTAATGTTAATTTGTAACAATAAAAGGAAAACTAGGAACTTTACAACAGAAATTTCCATGAAAAAGAACAAAGCAATAAAGCAAGTATTAAAAGCACATGAACCTCTACAACAGCCCTACAGAAGCTTTTGTATGTGAAATGTCTAAACAAGTTTTCACTTGGATTATCCTGGGGTTCACTGAAAACCTGAAAAGCACTGCTCTAGAGGTTATAGGCATAACATCATCAACAGTACACTTGCCCTGGAGAAAAGGAGGCTCAGGGGGTGACCTTATCACTCTACAACTATCCGAATGGAGGCAGTGAGGTTGGGGTTGGTCTCTTCTCTGAAGTAACAAGTGACAGGACAAGAGGCAATGGCCTCAAGTTCTGCCAGCGGAGGTTTAGACTGGATACTGAGAAAAGTGTCTTCACCAAAAGGGTTGTCAAGCACTGGCACAGGCTGCACAGGGCAGTGGTGGAGTCACCATCCCTGGAGGTATTTGAAAGATGTGGCACTGAGGGACATGGTGGCCTTGGCAGTGCTGGATTAACGATTGGACTCAATGATCTTAAAGGTCTTTTCCAACCTAAATGATTCTATGATCGTATAATTCTTTTTATCTATTACTTCCTGCTCCAGTAAACAGACTTTTAAAAAGGGGACATACAAGAAAAATATCACAAGAGAGATGGGAGGCAGCTGAACATGAATCTTTTCTCTATTCAGTATTTATTTTGCTGCACTTATGCACTAGTATCTAGGGCATGAGGACATATGTCAATATTTTCAATTTGTAAGTTTCTAGAAGTGATGAACCACACAAGTGAAAAGACATGCTATACTGGGCAGGAGAGCTGCTGCAGGGGCACACTGCCTGGAGGAACCAGGCATACCTATTCTGCATTAGGCAAAGGAGATTGTACTCACTGAAGCTCTCTCCACA
Source organism: Pezoporus wallicus (assembly GCF_028554395.1). Taxonomy (NCBI): domain Eukaryota; kingdom Metazoa; phylum Chordata; class Aves; order Psittaciformes; family Psittacidae; genus Pezoporus; species Pezoporus wallicus. Next base: position 1,682,945 of record NW_026639584.1, read on the forward strand.
TAAAAATGTTTTGTTTGTGAAAAATAACAGTGTCGATAAATAGGATTAAATCTCAAGAAGAAACATGTTTATTGCATCAGCAGTCCTGCTTTTAAATTGTTTCTAAATACACTATTTCATACTTGAAATAAAACTCCATCAAGCTTTTGTTTTTTTTGAGGGGGTTGGGGGGTGGGGGGAGAAGGGGAGGGGGGCTCATCAGGCATGTTCTGATTTGCAAATAAATGTTTTCTCATTTAAAAGCAAATGCTTTTCAACCAGGCAAGCTGTGAAAAAAGGAAGCTCTCTTTCATAGCCAGCTATAAACACTTCTGGTTCATTTTTCACTTGTTTTTTTTTGCTTTTTTGTAGTGGTGTTCACTCACGATATGTGCCAATCATTGCAGAAATAATACAAGAATACACAGTGAATATAAGAATACAAAAATACTCCAATGCAAGTATGAGGAAGTACGGTACTGGGGGATGGGAAATTCTACACAGGCTGAATTAGGCACATTTATATATATTTTTGAAGAAATAAATACACAGACTATTGTCTATTTTTCAGGAATTTTAGAAGATACCAGAAGATTTTAGAAGATACCAGCTTTCCTTTTATGTGATATTTAGAACACATAATTCTCCTGTACTTCATAACACTAACACCTGGCGTTGGATAGTTTTGAGGTTCATTGGCATTAGTCATTCCATGGGTATTTGCTCAGTGAAGTACAATTACTAGTTTTTAGTCAAGGCATGCAGACTGAAGATGTACTACAGGGACCCAAGATTCCTGTTTGAGCAGCTGGAACGGAAATTTATAGTGCAAAAGCTAGCATTCATCTTGGCACTGCTTTTACAACTGCCAGTCACTCCCATCTTTACTGCCAAAAAAGCGTTGTCTGCCAGCTATGGCAGCCAGTGTGAAAAGAGCTTCACCAAGTATTGCCCTGGCTCTGAGGCCCACTCATGTTAACACAGCTGAGGCTTGAAAGGAACCCTTAGGAACAGGCAGCAAATATTGTAAAACTAGATAGACAAATGAAAACCTTCAGCTCTAGTCACGGCAGTAGAAGCTCTGCCAAACTTTCTGCCACCAGAAATCACTCCCAGCATGACTCTGCTACTAGCTGTTATCATTCATCTTCTCTAGGAAGCCCTTGGAATATCACAGCCACTGTGGAGCACAAGGGGAGAAGACAGATGGCCAAAACATCTCCTCATACCCTGTCAAATCCAAGGCTTACAGTGGCACAGAAACACATGGGACCTAAGCAGCTCCTTCCTCTTTTGTTCCAGTCTGTTTGTCTCCAATGAACACATTGTACTATAAGTTGATTCCCAGAGCAATGAATAAACCTGAGCAATTAGGCAACCTACTTCACCTAACTGTATTCCCACCATTGTCCATCTGGTCTCATGTTAAACAATTCATTTAAGAGAGGCTATTACACAGACTCATTCCAGTAACTTTCCTTTTTTTAACGTTAAAAACCCCCAAACCGTCAGAGGCAATTTCTGTCATGCTGTTTTCCTCCTCTGTGCTTATACTTTGCATGTGCTTCCCAGCACTTGTTCTAACGACTTGCCTTTCTCGTTTTGCCAATATAGACACATTCGGTTCTCTTAAGCAATCATTTCAGATGAGGCACCACAGTTGGAAGAAACTATCAGGCAGCCAGATCTCTGCAGGAGAGCATGTATCAGTCACTGTATGCATTACTACTGTTGTAGCAGGACCAAACTCTTGCAAGACTGTTGACCAGTGCAGAATACTAGAAACATGATTCTTCCCATTGCTGCAAATCATTTCTGTGATCAGACCTACACAGAACAATGTTTGTAATCAAACAACCCTATCTCTACTCCCAGCCATTGGCACTTCTATACATGACCCTCTAGATCTTTTGAAGAGTTGAGATGGAGAAATTAAGACAGACATCTGCAAGGACTTGCATGCCCAGTTCCTTTTGGAACATCCAAACTACGGAGAAGGCTTTGGAATGATCATGTCTAATCTGCTTATTTCAAATAACAAATTGTCATTAAAATGTTTTCTTCTTTCCAGTAACTCTTTAAAAAAAAACCAACTTCAAAACATATATTATGCAACCTCAAGAGGGCAGCATGGTATTTCAGGAATCACCTTCCAAAAAGTTCGTAATGCGTTAGGGTTAACAGTGGGCTCTTATGGCAGCATAACATTGAGGCTGTTGTAAATATTAATTGTAATAGAAAGGCAAAAAGTGTAAGGTAAGTCCATGGCAATATCATTAGCTCACCTGTGATGCTGCTGGCGATGTGATGCTGGTAGTAGCAGACAATGAAGGACTGCAGCGCTCAGAGATATGTCGCATATGCTGTAGCAGCTGCATTGGTGTATCCTTCAGTGCCAGTTCATTCTTAGCCAACACTTACAATGAGCAACTGTGTGTGATAGCACTGTGTCTAGGGCAAGGAGCAGCTCAGTTCTGTGATAATGCAATTCTTGCATTAGTGGCAATAGTTCTGCTCAATGCTTTCAGATGGTACATAGACATTTAGGATTATAGGAGCACTGACTAGAAGGTGATCTGGGTAACCGAGTACAGTTACCTTTCATGATACCACATCATTTTGCCCTTTTATAAAAGTATTATGTTCCATCTTAAAATTAGATTATTTTTCCCTCTCACTACTTCTCTTGGAAGATTATTTCATATAAAAATTCCACTCCACATTTATTCTTATCCAACTTGTATCTTTTGGTTCTTGTGTCAACATTATCTGTTGATATCTGTAGCCCCTACACTACCTTTTTTTTGTTAATTATGTTTCTATTTTTATGTTATGATGAAACCTTTCAATTCCTTGATTATTTTAGTAACAATTCTCTCTGCCTCTTCCAATTTTTATCTGATTCCTTGAGCACAGATGATAGATGATAACTATATTCCAGATGAATAATTACTGGCCTTAATACTTCTTCAAGCAGGTTGGAAATTCATCATGTCACCACATGTGCCCTTTAACAGCACTGCTGAGTTAGGGATGGCAACCTTAGCATATATTCTGAAGAGCTGGAGGATGAGTACACTTAGAGTTAGCTGCAGCTGTAAGTTCCAATTGTTCCATCACTGTGCAACAGTTCAAGACAACAAGACTGCATCTCAAGTGCCTCATTTTAGAATGGCGATAAGATACACCCATGTTACTAGATAACTGATACCACAAGATTATATAGAAATCTAATACAAACCTTATGTCTCTCTAGCATACTTTTGAACTCACTACCACAGTATATCTGCTGTAATTCTCATGGTGATCTGCCCAAGGTCAGCCTAGAGCTTTGATACTGATGTGAACTACTGTAAGTTATGCAGTGATACATATTATGATGATTCCTTTTTTCAGCTGAATTTTCTAAAAGCAAGCCTGTCTCATTCCAGGAGAATTTCCTCTGGAATTATCCTTGAAGTTGGTGTGATTAGTTTCATCATAAATCCTGTGGACTAAGGAGAAAATTTCACAAAGCACTTCTATGAAAGCTGCTTCTCTGTATCTTTATTTCTCCAAGTTGTAGTACATTGCAAAATAAAAACTTGTTTCTTTCTGATTTCTTTGCAGGTTATATTTTTGCTAGGAAAGCATTTGACCTGAAACACAGGCACCTGCTCCAGGCGACAGAAAAGTGTCCAGTGACTGCACAAAGGAGTAACATTAGAATCATAGAATAGTTAGGGTCAAAAAGGACCTTAATATCATCTAGTTACAACCTCCCTGCCATGGGCAGGGACAACACACACTAAACCATGTCACCCAAGGCTCCGTCCAACCTGGCCTTGAACACTACCAGGGATGGAGCATTCACAACTTCCCTGGGCAACCAGCAGCTTTTCTCATATAAACAGGATCTCATACTTGGTATCCATCCCAAATATATCAATTCTTCCAAAAGGATTTGTGCTTAGCACTGTGTGTTTTGATCTCACACCAAATTATCTGTGGCTGAGCTATGCCAATCCTAATGGAGGCCATTGAGATAGCATCAAAACACTGCTGAACTTACACTGGCAGGACTTGAGTGAGTGCTAAAGCTCTCCTAGATGACAGGGTGCTACTCATATATATGTGCATCTCTGCGTGAGATGTATTCAGTGCCCTATCAGCCACAATTCTATTACAGACAACTCTGTGTTTATGACTTGGGTGGAAATAAGCAGTGCTACAGGGGGAGAAGATCTACCACACTCATTGGCCTTATGCTTACATCTAGCAATCAATTTTCCTTCTGCAAAAATGAAATAACACACCATGAAACAGCGCAATATCCAGGGTATTCGGCACAGCACAACATCTTAAACAGAGGAAGTTTCATTCAGTCCTTGGTCTAGATACAAATTCCAGTCATGCTGAAACACAGAGAGCTCCTTAAACCACAGAATTCAAAAAAGGGTTCAAGGAAGTGCTGGCAGATATTTTCTGTCCTGCATGCTGTGTAGTTCAGCAGCTAGCCACAATTAACACAAGAGAAAAGGCGATAGCAAGTTACTCTTCTGCTGTTCTTTGTTCAACAAATGGTTTGCAAACTCTTTTTGTCCATCAACATAACTCTGTCCCTTCTCTTTCCAAGTAGGAATTTGTCCTGCTATCCTAAAGTTTACTCAGGAAATCTGTTCTAAGACTTCTGCACTTAAAATAAAAATTCCATTAGATGTTCTTGATTTTAGAATGTTTCTACATATTTAACAGGTGATTTGATGTGAAATAAAACAAACACAAAAGAGTGTCCAGACTGAATCGCCTTACAGCATAAAAGATAAAACAGATCAATGATAAGAGAAGGAGCTACATTTTCATGACTGACCTATATTGCTCTCTAATCCATGTGGCCTCTGCAATTACATAATTCCTAGGAATCTGAAAGCAGCACCTCTACATGCCTGAATCACTGATTCATTCTGGTACTGTTCAACACTACTGCTTCTTGTAATGTATGGCTTCTACTGATGGCAGTACCAGCCTTGTACTGGCAATGTACTAGGATGGCAACTTCCAGCCCTGTTGACATCTAGCTGACTTCTCTCAGCATTCTGATGCAGAGATCAGTTTCCTGCAGAGAAGGATGAGCACACTCATCTCTACAGATTTAGTCCTGCCAGGTTTTTTCTAGTTGAGAAAGCAAACGAGGAAAAGGAACAGATTGCTACTCTTCAAAATAAACCCCTAGATCACCCCTGCAATGCTGGAACAGCTCTTCTGATAAAGCTCCATGAAGCTGGAAAAGCCAGATTCAGGATGGAACCATGTTCTGTTGGACAAAGGCATGGATAGCGAGGCTGTCAAGAGAAAAGCTATAGCTCCTTGAGTCTCTTCCCTAAGACCCAAACCTGGAGGAGGGTAAAGGAGATGGAAATCTGCTTTGACACTTGCCAGATGGCAAAGCTTAAAACTGTGTCCTCTGAACAGCAGAAAGACATGTCTCTGGTCACGTTTTCCTCCATTCCCAACACACATGCTATAACAAAATTAGTGTTTCCTGGGGACTGGATACACATTGAGCTTTCCCAGCTGGAGAATCCCAAGCACTCTGTGGTCATCATGTACTGTTTCAAACCTGCAAAGCCAAATCAGTCCCTTGTATTCATGCCTCATTCAAAGTGCCTGGACTGTACATCCACCCACACCCCTCCATTCCCAACCCCCAGTTTTACACAATTGGAGTGCTGGCTTTGCCAGCAGTTAGCAGGTTTTAAACTGCATTATTTATTACCTTGAGAAAAAAAAAAGGATCATTACTGTGTCTGAAATTCACTGAAAAAACATGTAGTGAGCCAGCAACAAAAAACCTTTTCACACTTCAGGCAAATATTCAGTGACTTCCTTAATATATATAAATATGTTATGATCTGAGAGCTCAGCTAAGTCATTTAGTGGTTTCTACTGTCTTCTGTTAAAGAGTCTTTGTGGTGTTATTGGGTAAAATTAACTTATAAAGAGAAAGTTTATATATGATGAACAACATGTTTGGCTAGAGGGTGAAAAAGACAATTAACAGCTTTTGCACCCTTTCCTCCAATGACTGAAAGCAATATATCAGCCCAGAACATTCCAATTATGAGAGCACAATGGAAAAGGAGATGGAGAAAGTCAGGCTCCTAAAAGAAAATCATAGGGTAAAATAATACAGATTAACACAAATTAGTAGGAGTCCTGTTTCTTAACATGTACTAAGATTTCTATCATTGCTGATGTTAATAATTGACATGAAGTACAGTAAGAGTTAGATAACAGCAGGAACGTTCAGGCCAGGAACTCATTTCATTTTCCAGTGGTGTGAGGCACTGGGTAATGGGGAAATGCATAACCTTATTTCAGAGATGATCTTGCTTTACTGCATTACATCTCAAGGAATTTTGTACTGTCCAGAAAGAGATTTCTGCTTGTGGCATGTGACAGGAAGTGTTCTTCAGAGAGTGGAAAAAGAACAGGATGTGGATTTTGTTCATGAAAGTGAATTAATAGCAAAGCCTTGAGTCAGATATAAGCTGCATGGCTATTGTGCAAGCCTCATCACACTGCACTGCCATCTCACCCCAATTTATGACCTGGAACACAGCAACTTTTACAACTTTTAGCTGGAACTGCAGGTTGTACCAAAGCTTACAGTGGTTTTATAAATACGAGGGAAAGAGGTGAAAGCTCCAAATTTCTTTTGCTTTTTAGGCTAGCTCAAGTATAAGCTGGACAAAGTATGGTGACACCCTGCACCTCCTGAGCATGCATCTGAGTTCAGGGTTTAAATACAGTCACTTTATAATCCCTGAAATCTGAATGCATGTGCAAGCCAAGATCTGTTCTCGAGCAGAAGCAAGTACATGTAAATGAGCATGATCAACATTAGCATGGGTATTGTCTACAAACTCATGTGGGCAAGCCACGTTATAATTTTCACCATCATATGTGATAGGGGTAACATTTTTATGGCCTCAGAGTCCCAGAAAATATCAGCCTACTCAGACTGCTGAGATAAATGTCCTCTGTGCGCAGCCTGCCAGCCCCAAGAATTTACCAGAGAGAGGGAGTTCAGGCTTTTGCTTCTCCTCACACTGCCAGAGTCCCAGCTTTCTGGTTCATACCACCAAAAGCCAGCTTAAACCAGAGGTGAATCTACTACATGATATAACAAACTGCTATTGCTCTTATTTGTCCTGTATGTCCTTATCTTACAGTCTGTAATTAATCACCACCCTGGAAATCAAACACTAAGGTATTTGTACATTCTCTTTGAAAATACATTTCAATTTCCTTTTACTCGAACTGCCCTGTCCTTTGCCACACCTGCTCAATGCATCACTCTGCATAGCACACACTGTACATACCTGAAGAGTTTGATGAGTCATGCCAGACAGGGAACATAATCGCCACAGAAAGAATATAAGATTGAAAAGTGTGATGCAATTGCATATGGAGATGTCTGTTCATTAGCAAATATTCACATTTACATGGTGGTGATGATTAGAATACGTCATGACTCAGGCCTAGGTTCTCTTCTCAGAACCATGAAATCCACTGTACAAGCTTCACATGTACCAAGTTTGTACCAAGCACCAAAGTCATGTACAGACAAACGGTAATCTAACCCCATCTGCTTGGTACATACATGCTTAGCCTTCATGATTGCTGAGATCTGCTTATTCTCTACTATCCAGAAATAATTTTCTCTTTGCAGAAGCGATAACTGGGAGAGGCTGATTTTATGGGCACAGCAGTGCAGATGAATTGGTCTCCTATCTCACATTTATAGGGAAGGTTTCCTTTGTCTCAGCACAGCTCTCGGGTATAGCTGAAGGTACGGCTAGTTACTCTGTACTGTCATTAAGCTTAGTGCATTCATCGGGGTTTAGAACAAATATCTTAGAATCCCAAAGCTGTCCTCACCATACAACCTGCAGGGATTGCTCTGTTACCTGCCTCAGATCATGATGGTTCTTTATCTTTTATTTTCAGTACTGAAATGTTTTTGCCATTCTGTGATGTGTTTCCACTATGAATTAATAAGTTGTATTTTGCAAATATGCAGACAGATGGCTCTGAGGATTGCTGAATTACCATAGTCTGAAGGACAGCCACGTTATTGCTGTTAATAGTCTCTACTTGATTGTTTAAAACAACTTAATTTCTATACAAAAAAGCCTGAAGCAACTGGAAATGCTGAAAGCAATACTCCAGTCTCTACACATCCTGAGACTGGTTCAACAAAGTTCTTGTCACAGATGCAAAGTTGCATCTAGCCCGAGATCTCCTTGGCCCATCACTCTCAAACTTCCACTAATGGAAGAAGTTTCAGCAGTACCAGAGCTGAGAAACACTGGCTTCTTACCATTTCATGGACTCACTTCAGTCAGCAATTGTTAGTCAAAGCTTCTATGAGGATTGCATACTCACAGTGGTTCTTTCTCTGCTGCGTGTGGATTCTGTGGTGTCTTTAGACACTGAAACCTTCCCTGTGTTGAGACAGTGCTGTATGTAAACCCTTCTTCCCTTTTTCTTCTTGTCAAAAAGGGTGGAACTAGCCAATGTGGTACAGAAGCTATAAGGACAAAAGGTGGAAGAGAAAGTCAACACAGAAAATAAGACTAAAAATAAAGTTATCTATTGTATTTCAGTCTGCTTTGTGCAAAGAAGCTAAAAAAGCACACACAGACTTAAATTGATGCACTACTTGTTCTAACGTGGTGCGATATACCGCATCTCCTGAACCAATACAAAGACTGAGCTCTGAGTCTGCTGAACTTGTATTATGAAGCAAGGAAAAAGAACTAACTAGTACTTTATTCAAAGTTTTACTGGCAGCTTGTCTGTTCTGATGATTTAACTGTTATTTACACTGAAACCAACATGCAAGAAGATTGTAGGCTATGACTCCCAAGGGAGCAGCTATGGAATTTTTGCATTCTGCAGAATGTTATGGGTTGGCAACTGCTCCTGTGTGCTACACAGATCACTTCAATCCCCTGTATTTATCCTATAAACAAGAAAGTGCTCCACACTGTTGCGCTAAAGAAAATAGCTGAAATCCAAAGCAGCTCAGTCCTGTTTAAGCTGTCCCCAGACACACTGCCTACCACGAGGGTTTGTTTTTCATTTATTTGTTAATGAAAGCTGGCAGCAGATGCTACACTTTTATTGAGCACATTAATCATTGAAAGAAAACAGTATTTCTGCTGCTCTGGCAGCTCCTGTACTACATATAAATAAGGCCTGCTGCTTTCCTGTTAACCCTGTACATAATGCAGAATCCCCTCAAGCACTGGCTTTCTGTGCAGTAGTATGTTTCTCCTGTAAGACTGGATGCCTAGTGTGGATGCAAGTAAGATCTGAAGCCATCCCTCCAGCTTCCGATTCAAAATCCAATGTGGCAATAAGTACAAACAGTGTGTGGCAGATGCTTGGATGCTTTTGAGAAATATGAATTTCATTTTGATCCAGTTGCTAGTTTTCAAAGAATACTAGGAAGAACATCAACAGCTTAACCCTAGTGATTCCTGTCATTCATAGCTATACTACAGCACTCACAACAGTATGTGCTGTATGCCTGTAAGGCATTTGGGAACTCGTTGTGCATGTGCCATATATACTCTTCATAAATGCGTAACCACTAGCACATCCACTTGCTCATCTTGTTACAGGGTAACATGAAGGGTGTGCAAGTGCACAACCTATCAATCTACTTAGGCCTTAAAAGGGCCTTTTCTTCTCCCCACTCCTAGTGTATGAGTTATGTTATTAATGGCTCTCTTGAGACAGTCTTCCCTCTTGAAAGCAAGCCCCTGCATACACTGCTCCAACAGAAGCTCAAAACTGTACCTAAGAGCTCCAAACATTCGGGTTCATTGCACTTAACGCTGATTTGTGCCATGCAGCACAATTGCAGCACACTGCCTAGGGCCTACTCCAGAAGGTAGGATAGCACTCTTTAGGTGGGGTAATGGGTCTTAAAGCAGTGATAACAAATATGACCTACTCTCCTCAGCAAAGCTGCAGATGATAATCATAACTTTTATGTTCTCATAACCACACATTTAAAGTTTTGACCATATTTCTGAGGAAAAAGAGTAGAGCAGAGAAATGCAGCTCGTGCAGCTGCAAAGGTACTAATCCAAGGCCAAAGAAGCCTTCAAGTACAAGATACTTCAAAAGTGTTTTCCTGATCAAATAGCCTGCTATTCATATATAGTTTCTTTATCTCCTGCATTGGAAAAAAATCCCTGAGGTCAATATATTAAATTCAGTGGAAACTCCAGTGATGTAATCCTCTTCTTGTCTCTGTTACTGCATACTCCAGGTTACACTGAAGGATGTACCTGTCTGATGACCATTTGTGCTGCACAACTATGGAAAATTGTTCTAAGAGTTGGGTATAACAAAGGAAGTGACAAACAGTCCTTGGCAGAGGTCTGCACATTTCAGTATACAAAGAAGAAACTATCATGGGAATCTCTATATTACAGAAAAATGTACTGTACTGAATTAGGCATTAGTTGGGGTTTTTTATCTCTAGGCCTATCTTTCAAATCGCTTTCTTAATCAGCCCTAGGAGAAATCATTTAAATGAACATCTTCATTAGTGTCTGTAATGAATTCAGGGCAAATTATAAATACACCAGGTAAACTAATTTTACTCTGATCTACTTGAGAGCAGGTTTCTTAGCTAAAGCCAGTTCTATTCACACTGTAGCAGAGAATACCCTGGGCTGAAAAAGCCACAGTGGGATGGGGCAGAATCAGAGCAAGGCTAGCAGGAGCTCACTCCGCAGTTCTCAAGGCACTTATACTAAGTACAAATTGCAGGTTCTCATTTTAGACACCTTGTCAATAGGCTTCCAGAGAGATGGAAAATGCAGGACATGTTAATTGTGCCTTCTTGGTAGTTAATTTCATATATCTCCAGTAGACACTGCATTCTCCAGCCTGAAACAGGCCTTTTCTAAGAACTAGACTAGTCCAGCTTGGTGTTGACAGGAATTCATGCGCAATCTCTGAGTTTGTTATTCTTTAAGATACATTTCAGTTTTTTTCTGTCCTGCAGATTCACCCTAAGGCTGTAAAGTTATTGTGAACAGTATTTATTAAATGGAAGACAGGGACAGCTGCAGCTCCCAGAATGATAAATAATATTTGATGTTGTTAGTTTTTTGTACACAAATGTTTTAAGATCTGTGTGAGTGCAAACAAATTATCCCAGATGAATACAAATGTTAGAATATCGGTTCTCCTTTCAGTTCCAGTGATCTCTAGTACAGTCAAATAGTTAGGAAAGATTAGAATGTGACTCCGTAACAATTTTTTAAACTATTTTTACCACATTTTCCACCAAAACCAAAGAGTTCCTGTTTTACTGCCGTCAGTGCTGCAGGAATTCTTTCATCTGATCACAAAAAATCTGAATTGTTACCAAAAAAGCTTAAATATAAAGGCTCCGTGAATTAGATTTTACACTAACAACGACATTTCAAAGACCTAAGGCAATTATGTCATTGTGCCTGCTGTAGCCTCTTCTGGCTTGTGTAAGGTAAATCTGTTGTTGCGGATACTAGCTAATATAAGTTTACCTCAAGTAGTAAGACTTTAAAATACTTGATTATTCTGCATGCTTAAAAACTTCAGCTGCACAGTTTATACAGCATGATGATTGGAAAAATCAATCACCCCTAAGTATCTTAAACAAGGAATGCTTCAGTATTCAAAGTCCTTGTTTCAGTAGTTTGCTCACATTAGCTGTCCTGCTGCTCCAGCTTCCCGGGAGATTACACACTACAGAAGGTGACGTGAGGCTCTTCAGAAACTTTCCAGTCTATCATAACAGAAAAAGATGACTTTTTATGCAGACTTTATCCATACTTCACAACACTTTAACACAGCAGCTTACATTTCCAATTCTTCTTGTCTATTACCAGTCATATTTAATATTACTATCTGCTTATATGGGAACAATAGTGTGGCAGTACTTTGCAGTGTAAATGTTTCACTTCTGATGATGCGCAAGACATTTGAACAAACAGTATAGCAAGAAATGACAGCAAACTACAAGAAAGAAGATGGACAAGAAGAAGGAAAATACGATGATCCGCAATTCATTTTATGACCTGCCACAATACACGCTCATAAGCCTGTGAACACAGAGGCTACATTTTACATACAGGGCAAATTTAAGTCCATTCTAGCAAACAGAATTTATCCATAGTATAAACCAGTGTATGTTCGGGCTAAAAGAACTGGGCTATTAATTTCTGTTCATGTTAGACTTTACTTGGGAGTTAAATTAAATGTGGTTTCTCCAGCAGACCCATGTAACTCTACTGATTTGTTTATAAAATATACTGATAACAAAGTTACAAAAGCAAAAAGCAAGTTATTATTTTACAGCAGACTGTTTGGAGTCCTTGGAAATAACTTAAGTCCTCTAATGTGTTTGGAGAAGGGGAAGAAGAAAAAGAGGTTAGGGAAGTGAAAGTAGGATATTCATATGTCCACCAAAACAGCTTAGAATGTTAGCTTTCTCTTCCAGGAAATAAACCAAACCTCATTATTTTTAAGTTCTTCTGTATTGTATTTTTGAGCACTGTGTCTTTAATTATTGCAATGTGCACTCAGAAAACACTTCCTAACTAAAGCGCCTGATCTTTTTATGGTAGAACTGGTTAATTTTTTTTTTTTCCTTTCTTTTTTACCTCTTGCTTCAATGAAGATAGATAAAGCTGGGAAACTCCATCAGTAGATACATGACAACATGACTACATGCCTTATGGTTATCATGATCTCTAACTACTGATGACTTCTGCAGTAAGATGACCTACTGGAGTTGTACGTGTCAAAACAGCAACCCACCAAACAGACGTCACCAACAAAACAACAGATAAAAATAGTTAAGGAATGGCCAGGATAAAAGTTACCTAGCTAACTGTCACAAGCATTTGCTTTTTGCTGCAGATCGCATCCACAAAAGCTGTCAAGGAACACACTGAGTGACATATAAAACCAGTACTGCCTTGAACATTTTATACCATAACCCCAAGACTATATGTAGAAACACCAGTCAATTTACAATTAGAACACAGATCAGAAAAAGGTGTTATGCATAGTATGACACCAAAGTTCTGGATTTGCTGCCATTTACACTCACAGAAACTTACAGTCTCTGACCCTCTCTAAATATGGATGCTGGCATGCACATCAGAGGCTGGCTGTGTACAGATGGATTACCAACCATGAGTCAGACTTTCTGCTTTCATAAAAAAAGAAACAAACTTGTAAAAACCTTCAAGTGATTTTTAGCAAATCAGACAAGGTTATACAAATAAAACACAATAGCCATGTGATTTCACTAAAGCCAATTACATCTAAATAACCACAATACAGAGGTATGAACTGTTCTTTGTCAGTTACTCATTAGCCAATCTCCATTAATCATAAAAAATATTTGATTCTATAACTGCAATCTCCCAATCAGGGTTTTCCTCAGGTGGCCTTGGTCCAGCTACTATCCCTTCTTTCCTTGCTAAGATGTTTTGCAATAGCAGTTGATGAGTGGGAGTTACAGAAAGATGTTCTAGGTTTATACTGCAAATGAAATCTCTTTTAGATTAATCTCCATGTTTTGGTTTTTTTTTTGGGGGGGGGAGTTAATCTTAAATTTTATAATTAGAGATTAATCAATGAAGAAATCAAAAATTATTTCATATACTCTTATCAGAAGGCTTACAGCAGTTCATTATCTGTGGGAATGTAATTTCTAATCCTTGCCAGGGTAAGTATAAAATGAAAACATATGGAAAAGCAATACATGTATTTCATTCCTTGTAAGGACTGACAAATAAAACTGAGCAAAAGCAAAAATCAAACTCTAGATGAAGCTTTTTCCCAATTTTTCAGATCTAATTCAATGTCCTGGACATCAAACCCAATAAAGGAATTAATGGAAGGAATGGAAACAAATCTTCGTATAAAAAAAGCATGAATCAAACCTCAGTTAATCCTGGGACTGCAACAGCACTGTATCTGCATCAGCTAGCATTCCTGCTTTGTGCTAGTTGTTATACCTTTCAGTTACATCGTACTATTCAAATCTCTCTATCTACAATTGAATCAATACAGGAGAGGCACAAAAAAAATGGAATGAATATGAGAGTAATGAAAAACAAAGCCAGGAGTAAAATCTGCACAGACTAACAGTCTACATGGAAATAACAAATATGTTCAATGCTCTGGATGCCATTTTTACCTTTGTCTACATCCTGTCCTTGCAATGCCCTTGCAGTGGTATCTGTGAAAGTAATGCTTAACAGTTACATAAGATCTATCCTAGCAGGTGACATAACTGGTAATTTCTTCGGTTTCAGGATGAAAAAAATCTTAATTTAGCCAGTAAAAAATGTGTGTATTTATTATTCATTCTAGACACAAATGCATTAATTGAGGCAGGTACAATGATACAATCAGGCCAAGTCATAACTTCATGACAGAAACACCTTAAAGGAAAAAACAAATGGGAGGAATAATTCTAGGAGTGTGTCAGATCTTCCTTCACTGGCCCCATGCTCCCCCACTCAGGCAACAGAAGAGGCTTCAGTCCCAGGAAAGCCTAGACCTCAAGAGAGTAGCTGAAGGTGACTGGCAGCGGAAACTCCACACATCTGAATTACTTCCTTGCAGCATCTTGGAAAAGTCTTTAAAGCCAGTAACACCCATGACAGCTGGAGAAACATCCTCTCCCAAAGGGCAGAGAAGTTTTATGCACCACAGAGGGTCAAATTATCCAGCTCTGCTATCCATGACGGAAGCAGGTAGGTATAATATGATCAGACAACTTGTAGCAGGGGCAATGAACTGCATGGAGAACACCACAAACTCATTGATACATTGCCAGCTGCTATATAAACAAGTATAACCCCAGTTGTTTCATTCCCACCTTTTTTTCTTGTCCCTGGAGTTATGTTGTATAAATGAGTACAGAACCTGTTCCAGGAAAACCAGACACTTATTCTGAGAAACCTGCATTCTTGATTAGAAAAGCTGCAGATAAGAATTAAAATTCAGGGCCTAATGAGAAACATTCTTATTGTAACAAACAGCCCTAGAATCCTAATATTAAAAATAGGCTAAACTGATCAGCGCTTATGTGAGTGACTTGACTGTACACTGAGCTCAACAATCATTTCTGTAACAACTAGAGAAAGGATTATGCAGGTGAAACTTTGTCTTGTTACATATGTGAAAGACCCAATTATGTCTGTTCTTAATTTATTACGAGTTTTACCAGTATGTTTCAGAATAGAACTTGACTTACCAAATGATCACCTTGTATCAGTCACTAATCATTTTGCATTTATACTTTAATTAAGTTACACTCAAGTATATTGTAAATGGTGCTTTAAATAATACTGTGAGGCACAGCTTTCCTTAGAGCTATTATGGCAACTATAATAGGCAGCTGAAACACGTATTTCTCAAATCCAATACCTAAAGTCCGAAAAGCTTAAAGATGATCTTTTCTCCCGAAACAGGCAAATTCTTCTTTGCCAAAAGCAGAAATGCCAGAAGTTTAGCCTCAAGGGTTGCTTAAACTCTCCAGCCCTTTTCCTCTGTGACCAGGGATTTTTGCTTCCTGCTCTTAACCATGCAGATAGGCACAGATAACATGATGCTTATCTTATAGGCAGGAGGTTTGGCAGGCTGCTTTTTAGAGGCCAAAACAAGCAGTCCTCTGCAGATTGGGCAGTAGGACACCGTCAAGTATAAAACTAGTTTGGCCCTTCTCTGTGTCCCAGTGTATCAAGGTTTAAGCTTCATTGACTCCAGTATAGTGACCTTAATCACAATTTTTCATGCCTCAGAGAACAGTACAGCTGCTAAACTTTCGTTAATAAGTGTTTTATATCTGGGGAAGCTGAACAAGAATTAGCCAAAAAGAGATGACTTAGTCCTGGCCTTAGTAGTCAGCAATTTATTATAACTCAGGCTGCAACACTGTTTTGCACTAACATGAAAGAAGAATGTTGGTTTTAGTAATTTAGCTAACACTGATTCTGTTCCAGTCATTCCTTGTGTTTTCTCTTGCAGTACGGATTTGCTGCAAATTCAGGAAGTCAAATGCACTGTGATAAGTCTTAGGAGAAAGTCCTACATTTCTAATTTCCCATCCAGTAAAGCAGATGCAGATCATCTTCCCAGGACTTACCTGCAATACACTCTATACAAAGCTCACCTTGAGATTGCCACATGCGGTTCCATAGCCTCATACAACTACTGTTGTACTGTAGGGTGCTATTGATAGCTGTACCTGCAATTCAGCAGTGGGGACGTTTGTGCCAGACTCAGCATTGAACCGCTGTCATGGGATGGCTCACTGGGCACCCTACTTCTGAAAGCACCAGCAGTATTGCTCTTGTTGTTAATGTAAATTCCTGCGGTGTGGAATGTGGAAGTAACACTCATGCAACAAGCTGCCACTATACTAGATGCTGCAGAAAGCCAAGTTTCAGGCTGAAACACCTTGAATGAAAGCAAATATTTAATCCTAAATACCTACAGAATACGATAAAAGGTTTGGATTTTTCTTTTTAAGAGCTGAGCACCATCAACTGCTTTTACTTTCTGCCTCCTTATCTTATCCCCACTTAATAGAGAAAGGTTGTTTTTTTTTCTGACGAAGAGCTCTGTGGGGGATTCTCATTGTAAAAATGAGCCCCTTCTTGATGAGAGATGGTATGCAATAAATAACTACAGACTTGTTAAGGGTTATGAAGAAACAGAATGACAACCAAAAACGACATAGAAGTAATCTTCATTTTGAAGCTACAGCAAATTCTCATGAACTTGAATGGCAGGCATTCATCTAAGGATATCCAAAGAAAATTTCACTCTTAGTAAGTATAACAACAGTACCACACAAGAACTAATAATAATTCATACCTTCATCCTTTCTGATTTCAACCCATTCTTAGCTAAAGTTTTGGATTACTAAGAAGCCTTATACCTTCTTAGATACAGTACTGTATCTTTGAGTGATGAGTAGCAGAACTGCTTCACACTGTCAAGTGATGTGCCAGCCTTTGAAGAATCAGATGGGGTCCCAGCTCCTGTCCTACCTGTCCCTGCAGATGTTGCATAGCATTCTTACAATAGTTGTAAATGATCTCTTCATTCTTCCCACTTCCCACAACGAGTAGCTGAGTTAGAACAGAAAAAATAACTCTTCCAGAATGGGACATTTTCACCCAGATAAGGACGGGCCATGTCATAAGGTTATGCAGAGGAGGTATACCTATGTGCTAAATCTTGAGACAGCTATATACAAACATTTGGTTCCTGATGGAGGAGGACTGCCAAGCATTTTTCTTTTTAGCTTAAAGTTCCTTGATGTTGTCTTTTGTCCTTTGCCATTAGAACCCTGTACGAGGTACACTCCACCACAGCAACAGTGCATTGTTTCCTCTTTACCTTTCCCTTCCTCTTTTTCCTATGCAAAGACAGATCCAGGATCAAGCTAAAGAGATTATTACCAGCTGCCACTCAAACCAAGGTAAAAAAGTCAAACCATTGTACAGCAAATGTATGCTTTGCAGGCTCAGCAGTCTGGAACTGTGGAAATATGAAGAGAAGTTGGAACGTGTTGAACATATATGATCATTTGCATTTACATCTACCTTCTGTTTTGAGTCTGAGAGGCTGTTGCTCATCTCTGCTGATCTTATAGGTGGAGAAGGGACCCTCTGAAATGCATGCAAGTGCAAGATGACATGCCATCCAGATTAAACTCAACACCAAGACCTGGAAAATTACATCTCAATTTTTCTAAGGCATTTTATCTCCATAGTCAGCCTTACTATTTTCATAGTAACTGGCTCAAACCTTCCATTCACACCAGAAAGTTAAAACCTCACAAAATCTGCCTCTAATGAAAATACAGAAATCTTTCTCTTGCAAACTGCTCATTAAGACCATTCCCACTGTAAGCAGAATCTACTGTGGGTGAATGCTGGGTCAAAAAGCTAATTCTCTTACAGTCCTTTTGCTGTACTTCATGATTACTGAGACGCTGGAAATGAGAGCAAAGATATCTTATTCTTTATTCAACATGAAGTCACCTTGATTTATATTCCTGGAAAATTGATAAAATGCCTCTGAGACAGACTATCTCTGCTGCCAGGCTTGCATAATGTATCTGCTTTGTCTGCTGACCTGTGCAGAAATGTACTAGAGAATAATACTTTTGCTTTCAGTGCTGCATTTACTGTAAATTTCCATTCTTCCAGGAAAATTCTGACAGACATATTTAACATCTCAGATCTGATTTCAAGAGGCACACTTTGCTCTTACTGGTTCCACTAATCTTTTGTGAAAGAAGACCAGGCAGTTGAATTTGGTGCCAGGGCTGAAGACACATACAGGACACGTGCAAGATGCTGGAAAAGATTTCCTTCCCTTAAGCCCCTATAAACCATCCCTGCTTCTGAGCTCAGAAAGAGGCAGCACCCAAGATGCTCCTCTCATACCAGGGCTCCTCTTTCCATAATCACAACACCATCACATGCATGCAACAGCACTTACTCTCCTGTACAAAGCTTAATTTGGTGTTGTCAGATTTACCCAATTCTGCCCAACAAACACCATCCCAACTATCCTGTATTTTATTACATGCCACAAATATTCAATAGAAACTAGTCCAAATTCATCCAAATGATGGCACAGGCTTTAGTGCCAGTCACAGACTGAACAGCACTGTTGATGTGACCCCACACAAAGGTGCTAGGAAGGGAAAAAGCAGAATACGCTACTTTCAGACTTTAAAACTTCAGGTAGATTTTCTTAGCAAACCATTCATTTATTGCTCTGCTTTATCCTGTTTCCTTATTATCCTACTTTTCTCTCCAGTGAAAGTCTATTCTGTCCTGTCACAGAGGAAGCATTGTCAAGAATATCTAAATTCACACAGTGTTGGAAGTAGATTTACACCCAAGGTGCTATTAACAGAAATGTGAAAAGTCACACTGATTCCAAGCAGGCAGAATGGCTGGTAGCTTAAAAACGTTAAAGAGGGTTAAATGTGAGCTCTGTGAGACTGGAGCTACTGTTTGAATGGAGAAACCATCTCCCATTACCATCCTATTCACTCCTATGATACTGACAACTGCTTTTAGATTCAGAGAAAATCCTTGCTTGCTGACTTTCAGATAACCACTGAATGAGTTAATTAGCAGCCAGGAATAACGTGTGGATTCTAGAAGGCAGCATTGACAGTGCAAAAGAAAGCCAAGCATAATTGTACCATCTTTTGTACCCTTACCTTTTATATAGCCTTAGCCCTTAAAGCTGAAAAAGTTATCTACTGTTCTGTCATGTAATGGCTGTATCAGTGAGTCAGAAATATTTTTGCGAGTATCTCATTTCTTTTCATGCACCAAAAATGATAAACAGAATAAAAAAGAAAGAACAACTGGATAACAGAGCAATAAACTCCTACTTTACTAGAAAATTCCTGAAAAGTTGTCCTTCCACTTGCTCACAAATGTAGGTGAACCCATATGCACAATACCACTCACAAGTTTAGTCTGTGTTGGCATGTTTGCAGATCAGTTCAATACTACATGATCTTTATCAGTGATATTACGAAATGTCTTTGCAGACTTGTCTGTGGCACACTTCAGAAGCTGCTGAAATAGGTTTCTAGTTGACAACAGGCTTATCTTTTACCTTTTACCCCTGAGTAAAGTAGCAGAGAGACTATTATCAGCATTTTTGACAGTTTGATTATTTTAAGTACCATTTTAGACAGCAAAGAGAAAATAAAACAAATTCTTCTTTTTCATTCCTCTAAAATAATCACACTCTCTCCTTAGAGCTTATCAGAACATTTGAAATTGAAATAATGCTACGTCAGGAGAAAATAACCTATACAATAAAATGCATATGTAAAAGCATTGTTCAAAGAAATTGAAAGGAAAAAACTTCTAACTCTTCCTTACCTACATGGACTAATAAATGCATTAATATCAGCATAACATGCAACTTTGCTTCAGGTGCCCCATCATATGCATAAATGCTTCTGTTCCTACATAAGAAGTGATTTCAGAAAAGGCTCCACACACAGCTTGCTATTGCACCAGGTCTGCAGTGAACAAGCAGCCAGGGCTGTGTGTGAGCACAGTCTTAGAATCATAGAATCATAGAATAGTTAGGGTTTGAAACAACCTTAAGATCATCCAGTTCCAACCCCCTGCCATGGGCAGGGACGCCTCACACTAAACCATGTCACCCAAGGCTCTGTCCAACCTGGCCTTGAACACCGCCAGGGATGGAGCATTCACAACTTCCCTGGGCAACCCATTCCAGTGCCTCACCACCCTCACAGTAAAGAACTTCTTCCTTAGATCCAATCTAAACTTCCCCTGTTTCAGTTTTAACCCATCACCCCTTGTCCTATCACTACAGTCCCTAATGAAGAGTCCATCCCCAGCATCCCTATAGGCCCCCTTCAGATACTGGAAGGCTGCTATGAGGTCTCCACGCAGCCTTCTCTTCTCCAGGCTGAACAGCCCCAACCTTCTCAGCCTATCTTCATACAGGAGGTGCTCCAGTCCCCTGATCATCCTCGTGGCCTCTTCTGGACTTGTTCCAACAGTTCCATGTCCTTTTTATGTTGAGGACACCAGAACTGCACACAATGCTCCAGGTGAGGTCTCACAAGAGCAGAGTAGAGGGGCAGGATCACCTCCTTCAACCTGCTGGTCACGCTCCTTTTGATGCAGCCCAGGATATGATTGGCTTTCTGGGCTGCAAGCGCACACTGAAGCCAGCTCATGTTCAGTTTGTCATCGACCAACACCCCCAAGTCCTTCTCCACAGGGCTGGTCTGGATCTCTTCTCTGCCCAACAAAGATGGTCTCGAATCAGATCCTCTCCTACAGTGGGCCTAGTGTCTTCATTCTCACAGTCCCTGCGTCTGCCTTCCAAGACTTGGGTGGTGTGGTCAGAGCATTAGCTTAGTCTTGATGGACTTCACAGTGGTCCACAGACCCTAGTGTGTCAGAAAAGTTTTAGAACATATAGTGATCTCTAAAAATAAAACACGTTTCCACTGCCACATAAAAATTTGAACCATTTCACAAACTGCTTTCAATTTCTGTCAGCAATTTGCTGTATTTTCAGCAACCTACAGCAGGGGTAAACCCTATGATTCATGCTCCGTTTGAATGAAAAACACTGAGTACTAAGTGGAAGATAATATCCTTTCTTGGCACAGTTCCTGTGATTTCATTTTGAATAAAGAGTATTTTGATGATTAAATTTCTGAAAAAAGCACAGTGAGTCCATACCTACTCCTGAAGTTGAATGGATCAGAAAGCCAAACCACAAAATGGCTTTTTTTCATATTTCAGAAATAGTAAATTGGATAGAAACAATATAATTTTAATGTGTGCTTTTTCCCCTCCAAGGCTTTCACAGATATTACAGGCAAATGCTCAACTGTATCAAATCAAAATACCAAATACTGGACTGTTTAATCAATTTTCAGAGCTGTGGGGCAGTTCATAACTTGCCTTGCCCAACTGGAAGTTTTTTCTGTCTGAAGTAAGGTGTAGTTCTGACTCTATCAGTTCATTACACTATAAAGCAAAGAAAGAAGAAACAGAAGAGACCAGCAGGAGAAGCAAACACCATCAAGGTTAACAGGAATGTTAAATGAGTTTTCCCCCTAACAATCTGTTCAAGATTCAATCATTTCAGTAACAGGAGTGAAATAAATTCTAGACATTTTGTTCTTTAAGTGGAATGTTACCATTTCATTTTTCAAAAGATTCTTCAAACAGAAAGGAAAGAATAATTGCCAACAGTTCTTAATTCTGAAAGGCCCCCTAGGGAGGATAAAACCCCTACACATCCAACCCTTGGCACTCATTATCATAACTCCTGTCAAGAAAAGAACAAACTGTTCAGCTATATTGCATAAGGTTCCAATACAGAATGCAGAAAAATAATTCATGGAATAAAACTCTTGGCAACTGCTTTCTAGCCAAGTACAACTAGTTTGTTTCCAGATGGGTGATCTTGTTTTGTAGGTAATTACATTTTAAAATGATACTTTTTCCTCAATATTGCTTCTAAAGGTCTCTTTTAAAATAGATCTGTGATAAAACCAGGCTTCATAGTTCTTCTGCTACGAATTTTAATCAATATTTAATTATTTTAGCTACTCTTAACTGGAAGTGCCTACATTCTGGGATTTCATGCCAGCTTTCACTGTGGGTGTCATTCAGATTCCTCTGAGCCTTCTGTTAACATCTACAGAAAATCAAAACAGATCATCAGATTTTTCCTTTAGTCATGCAGAAGGGCAGTGGGGTTTCTTTCCCTCATTGCTGGAGACATACCTAAATGCTGTGATGCTCCCTAACTGGGGCAACCTAGAGCTGAAACCCAGACATGACACTAATCTTTATTGACACTGCAGCCTAAGAAGCACAACACAGAGAAATAAAGTTGTGACAGGCCACATTTGAACACATTTTAGGGTGTTTTGTGGTTTTTTGTGGTTTTTTTTTGGTTTTTTTTTTTGTGGAATAAGTACTCTCCCTTGAGCTAAACTGCTGACAAGAAAAAAAAATTCTAAGCAGAAAATATGTTGTGTCCTCAATTGTTACCAGAAACACTGGCTAGAAAAAACCCACTACCACATGCAAAATATCCTGCTAGTGCCCACGGACATTAAAACAGCAGACAGGGCTGTAGAATAAAACAGCCTTGGCATTCCTGTGGAATGTGGAGTGGCTCCTGCCCATTCTGGCTGTCAGACTGACCTCTCTTGTGGCTCTTAATTGGAGATCACTGTCCTAACCTCTACATCAAAGATTTAAAGAAACAAAGAACAAGTTGTGTTGATTACTGAATAAATATATACCTAGAGAGAATTGAGGTCTATTTGTCTTATTTGACTAAACATTCAAACAGCTGTCATAATCTCTAGCCATGAGTGCAGATAACTGAAATTTCCAGACACACAGGAAAACATACAGAAATACAAGATGTGACTTGAAATCTTATCTCACTTCCACTTGGCAAGCAGGGATGCTCACTGGCTTTAACAAGAGTTTGTAGGCTCCTTAAAGTCTCTCTTTTAAAACATTTCACAGGCTGTACAGAGCCCCATTACAACACTGTTTCAACTGCCTGTGGAGCTTTTGTGACACCAGGCAACAAAAAGAGCTGCTATCAGGACAAAAATCATATAGCCCACTTCCTTTCTACTCCCTTTAAGTCCCAGGTAAAAAAAACCCTAAACATGTCCAAGTGCAGCCAGTATGACATATGCTGATGCTGGCTGCCATTTGGGACATGTCAGACCATTTGATATGGTCTGATCAAGCAATAAGGAAAAGAAAGGTTATAGCTCTTCTCGCCCTTAGAATAAGACAGGTCACCTGTCAAGATGGGTAGGAATGGGTAGTTTAGTTCAGAACAAGCTGCAAAGGAATCAAGAAATATTTTATTCAAGCAAAGTACCTAATTAGCTTTCCATAGTTCCAGCTGTCAGAAAATAGGGACAAAAATGCTGCTGAAGGCAGCTCCAGACAGTTTCTACTTCCCAAAACGTCTGTAGTGAATCCTTACAGAAACAGAAGTGTAATGACGGAATATATGGGACTTAGCATAGTTAATCTACAGCAGCAAATACAAGGAAGTTACAATTCCAAACATTCCATACATTCCATACATTCCTATAAGAAGGAAATTCTTTCCTGTTAGGGTGGTGAGGCAATGGAATAGGTTGCCCAGGGAGGTTGTGAATGCTCCATCCCTGGCAGTGTTCAAGGCCAGGTTGGATGAGGCCTTGGGTGATATGATTTAGTGGAAGGTGTCCCTGCCCACGGCAGGGGCTTGGAACTAGATGATCTTAAGGTCCTTTCCAACCCTAACGATTCTATGATTCTATGATTTTCCATTTTTTAAACATTTCCTAGTACTTGATGGATGGCTTGGCTTCCTGAACGAAGATTTGGGAAGGGCCTACTCATGCTTACTATAAGCGTGATGAGGACCATCATTCAAGCTAGCTAGGCGCTGGCAGATAAACCTCCTAGTACTAGGTACTATAGCAAGATACAGTTTCTTCTGCTCAGCTCTCCAGTGACACCTGAGAGTGACATCAACCTCATAATTATCCCTTATTATTTGGTTTTGACCACTGTCATTAGCTTTTCTCTGTTTTGTCTGTTGTTTTTTTTGTGGGTTTCTTTTTAGAGAAAAGATAATGAATAATGATTATTTCATTTTTAAATGACGGATGTCACTGAAAGCCTTGATCTTGCACTATGTTCTCTTGTACCAAATCTTTGCTTTAGTGCCCCAATTTTCTCTTTAATGAAGATTTCAATCATGTTACTGTTTGCTTTATGGTCAGCCACTTTGACTAGCTGAAAGCAGAATGAGCTTTCTGAATCTCAGAGGGAGCAACTGTAAACCTGTCAGGGTTAATGGTCTTACAGGCTGGTGATTTCAGTCCACACTTGCTCAAAGGTGTCCTGCAGCCTGACCTCCACAGCCATGCTGCTGCCAGGGAGTGGGAGGGAAGGAGGTGGCATGGCTAAGGGAGCCAGGCACGCTCCTGTGTTTTCAGTAAACACTGCCTGGAAAATGGGCCTGCTTTATAGCACAGATTAGAGACTAAGATAGATAGCAGCCAGCTGTGATGGAGAAGCCCTCAGAGGGGAACTGCAGGGCTTTCACTCCAGGAAGAATGTGCCAAAGAATCAGGCAGCAGGTGGTGCAGTGAGATGTAAAGCAGCACTGGTCTTGGTGTGGTAGCTGAAGGTTGTCGTTTGGGTAGAAAATTAAAATTAATGACATCCTCTGCTACTATTACAGCTGTGCAGCTGCTCAGTCACTGCACAAACCTTCCTTACTGCTTTCTAGCACAACTGATCATGCATCTGTGCTTCATTTGTTGCAGTTTCAGCTTCCTCCCTAAAAATTATTTGTGAGGGCATACATACTATAGTAACTGCAGCTTGTCTATGTGAGTCGAAATTAACACAGGCACTACTAGTGGTGTATTTGAAAGCACTCCTCAGATGTTTGTCAATCCACATTGCCCATAGTGTTAGAACTAGGTACTTCAGAGATAGTTAGAAAAGACCACACAAACTGCAGCAATACCTCTTGTCTGCCCTACGGAAACAGCTTGATCCAAACCAATTGTCTCCAAAAAAGAGCAATATGAAATACATTTCCAGGCAAGACACTGGAAAGGCAGCAGAGGTCTCAAGCTGCCTTTTCACTGAAGAGATGACCCAGCCTAACTGGAAGTGTGGGAGCCAATGACGCCGCAAGTACAGGACATGTGCTGTACCACCAACTCATGCTGGTAGGGCATGAACTCACAGTACCTGATAAACCACTGGCTTAAACATAGATTTATTTTGTGGCTTTGGTCATTTAATTCACATGCTTAGTTCATCATTTGCAAACTTAGACTGTATTGTACAGGAATGCTGAGAGGATAAAATCAATTAATGATTCTGAGATACTCAACTGGATTGGTGGTGCAGTGGCCATCTAGTTAGCAATTAAAAGACAGATGAAGCAGGGTCTTTTCCAGCAATTTCCAATTCATACTTTTTGCTTACTTTACTTACTTTAAACTTTACAAAAGCTACAGTCAATGACCTTATAAGAGCTACAGTTTCAGACTACAGCCTTTAAGTAACAAATGCTGCTACACATTTCATCTTTTCTTTCCTTACCTGATGTTTCTGACTAACGCACCATCAAATACCAAAATATCTAGAATGAAGTACCTGCTCAATTCAGCCACAGATTCAATGTTCTCATTGTCCTTATCGAGACAGCTATTGAAAGCATCTCAGATAATACCAGCACTTTTTTCTTTTTTTTTTTTTTTTCCTCTCCTTTCTGGACCATTGTTATTAAAATAGACCAGCACTCACATTTCCCCTGCATTTTAAAAAGTCCGAGTGAATTCCTTGGTGCACCTGACAAGGCTGGAAAAGCAAAGTGTTTTTAAACTTATTTTCTTTTTATGCATATTACATTGCAGACACAATGCACTCTTTTCCCAAGGGTCAGAACATACTGCACCCTTACTTAAACAATTCAACTTGTCTTTTGCTTGTCTTTGGTGTCTAACAAGAAACTCACAGTCAAGGCATCCAAAATGAAACCTAGGTCAGGAATGTCTTAGCTGGTACAGTGGTAATTGGGTTTCACCCTTCAATAGCCACATCATTTCTTCATAGGCCCCAACTCTTGTGCTCCTAGGACTAAAGCACTACCTACCTACTGCAATAAACTAACAAGTACCATCTTTTAACGTCATATGCAGAAAGTAACTTATTTGACGTTGATGCTTGGAAGAGGTTTGCTCAGGTAAAAAAGGAAATAAAGTTTAAACAAACAAACAAACAAAACCCAACAAAACAACAACCCCAAAACAACTTTTAAGAAAAGCCTGTGAGTAGTGATTGAGGTTTCAGTGAGCAGCAGAAATGCAACCACAGTGTAGTTCTCACTCTGTGGAACTAGAGACTGTGTGCACAGATAACTGCTTTTGTTTTGGAGGAGATTATGAATATGCTTCTCTAAGGCATTATTACATATCACAGAATCATAGAAGCATTTAGATTGGGAAAGACTTAAGATCATCAAGTCCAGCTGCTAACCTAACACTACCAAGTCCACCAGTATACCACATCCTTAAATACCACATCTACATATCTTTTAAGTCTATTTTATAACTACAGAATAAGGCTGTATTTTCACTGAGGAAATAAAGATTTCTGGATGGAATTGGCTATGTTTAATCAGTCAAGTATCCAATCAGTTTATACATTACAGTTGAACATTTATTATGCAAGAAAGCAATGTGAATGTGAAGATTATTTTGCTTGTTTTGAGAATGAAGTTTTGGGGAAAAAAAGCTGAACAAATATCAATACTATCTATGAAGTAAGAAAACCCAGTAATTTCCAGGATACTTAGGCATTATCTGGGTATACAGTGTCACACAGAACTATGACTTTTTTCTTTCTGAATTCATAAAGACTTGACATTTCACTGCAAAGAAAGGTCTATTCATAAATTGATTTTAAAGGAAATAGCCTTGAGGTTGCCCTAATCTTACCAGGGAGTAAGTCTCTGTTTCGCACCGCTTCATAGGATAGCAGCTTAGACACCTGGTTCAGAAGGTGGAATCGCGGGAAGATATGGTCTTTAGTGGGCTTATGGGTCAGGTCCTCAGCTACTTTAAATAGATGAGCTTCAGTGCTCAAATACAGTCCTTCTTGCCCTGGTTAAGACACTATATGTTTGTCAGGGAAGCAGGTCTAAGAGCTCATTTCCTCCAACATTTCATTCCTTCATACTGCTGTTTTTCTCAGACAGATTTTTATAATTTCTTACGTGAAATGCTGGATTGAATCTGTATCTCTGAGATGTCTCATCTTCCTTAATGCCCATAGTTAACCGAAATATTAAATATATAAAGTGCAAGTATCATATTATTTGCTGCCCAAACTACCATAATTAACACAACTGCTTTTTCCAGCTCGTTACAGCTCAGCTTTTCCTGAAGGCAGGTTCATTATCTGCAGCTCAGCTTTTATCTGTCAGGGAAAGGATTACTGAAATTGCTACCATTAAAGCTCATCAAGACATGCGCCTCAACACTTACCTTAATATTACTGATTTCTCCACTGATTGTCTAGGTGACCAGTTTTGTGGCTCATTAGAAAGACCAGGTCTTAATTAAAACAACTTAAATACAGCCATAAAAAAAGATTGCAATTTACTTATAGTACAAAAAATAAGAACAAAAGAGCACACACAGACATTTTTAAGCCAGCCAAGTGGGACACCAATAAGGGATTTACAGCACAAGTTTTCTCATTGACTGTATTCAAGTCCACCTTGACATCCATCATGGCCTTGCCTTCATGGCAATAGGCATGGAATACCTTGGCTGTGTCTCTTTCTAGGCTTCCAAGATGAACACAATTCAAAGCATGAAGATTTTAGGACTTGTCCTCCAAAGCACAGTAACTATATAGAGACATTTCATATCACTAGTGGAGGGCATCACAATGCCTCCACACCCACAGCCACTGCTTCATTTTAATCTCAAGTAATCTACCTGGAATACCCTTGCAGATATCAATACGCAGTCTGGCAGCTTTTATCCTTCAGAAGAAATAAAATCTAGTTAAACTCCTCTTTTTGGTTGATAACTCGTATCACAGAGTGCGCTCATAAAAGCAGTGCTATTTTATTTAAATATCGTGTCTCGATTATGGTAGCAGCAATATAAACTTTACTGAACGTTTTATTGTTACATAGCATTCCCTGCAATAAAGGCATCTCAGTTACTCTTTACTCTCCTGGAAAGGATTACTTCCTTGTAATATCAGTCTGGCAATAAGTATAGCTCAGTATGCCATTTTTCTTAATGTAAGAAAGTCCTTTCTACGTCCCACTACATGTTTTCTTCTTTATAAAACATGGGAGGAACCACTCAGAGGCCAGGGCAATGCAATACACTGTAGTGCAAGAAGGAACAGGAGAAGGGATAAAAACAAAGAAAAAAAAATTAAACCTGTTTCATTACAGACATTAAATTCTTTTATCATCCAAAGAAGTACAGCATAAACACTAGCAGCTCCCTGTCATCACACCTCAGCTCTCCTTTCCATGAAGCCCATCAGAAAGCAATTCATTCCCTAAGACTCTTCTACACTTGTATTTCCTGCTGAAAGCAGTACGAAGTAACATACTGAAGGGATGAGGATTGATTCACTTCATTACCACTGTCCCTACGCAACTCCAGGACCTCCTGGTTTTTTGACCACAAGCACGCAGTTCTTGCAAACAGCTCACCATGCTTCCCACCACTAAACCTTTTGAGTCTTCTCTTTCAATCCTGAATCATGGCAATCAGATGTTCAGACAGGATCAACTCAGGCACCAACATCAGCATGCAGACTTTCAAAAAAATTAATCACTGTGCTTACATGTAGGGCCTTTATTTGGCTGCCCATTGTCAAATCTGTCCTTACAAACTAGTTCTTACCAGAAGTCAAAACACAAGCAGAAAGTTCAAGTAGGGTCTTTGGGATCTGGGCATGTGGTTTCCATTTTTAGGAGTAAAACCCATTAAAATATTCTACCCTAACTTTCTTCTCCTGTTTGGTAAGTTTGCGGTATTCTAGGAATACTTTCTGTTCGGTTAATAGCACTCGTTTCTGTATATAGACTATATTCTTTCCCCCTACCACATTGACACTAAAACATATTGGCAAGCTAACATTAGTGCAAAGTAGAATCTTTCCTTGTCAAATGTGGTGGTTTTCTGCTACAAATGATCAATCTGTGTGGCAGTAACTTTGTTGGTCCAGCTAGAATTATGGTGCAAAGGCTGTTCATTTCTGGAACTGAAAGAATTTTGTTAAGTACTGTCAAGATCAGCAGCTCTCCTGACTGTTCTCCAAGCCAATTCTCCTGTCTTGACTGCTGAAGTAGCCAAAACCTTTTGTCAAAGGCCAGAAATGTGCATGTCTGATAAACCCACTTACACATGCAAAGTTAGATTTCACAGATTTTATCATAAATTACATTAACTCTGTTACCTTTATATACAGTCCTTTATGCAAGCCAAAAATTATTTGATTGATCCTTTTCCACTGTAAACAAACAAAACACCAGCTCTCATGATTCCACCACTCACATTAACAGGATTTACTAAGCAACAGCTGTTCAAACATTTGTTAAATCCCTTCACAGCAAATAAGAACATGGTGCAGCATGCCTGTTCCTCATATCAAGTTAACCATAGCAATATTTAACATGCACTGAAAAACATATGCTGCATGTAAAAGTATTCACAAAAGAAGTATTTCATCTTAATCAACAACATCCTGCAAGTCTCAGAGGATACTGGAAAGTTCCATAGGTAAGTAGTGTCTAAAGGGCTATGACAGATTAATAGATTCGTTCAGCCTGAAACCTAATTCCTAAGAATGTGCACACAAGAGCCCAAAAAAATCTGACTTTACACTTTGGAATCCAAAAGCTGGGCCTGATTCTGTATTTGTTCATTTATTTTGTATGTATTGTAGCAGAACTCACTGTCCATTAAAAATATCAGGATCATGTTATAGACACTCAGCAAACAGTGAGAGGAATGCCCAGCTCTAACACATTAATGTGAGAAAACAGAGATATGAAGTGACTTGCTGAAGGAAAATCATCTATGAAGTCAGGGAGCAAAATTCAAATTTTCTGACTTTTATGTTAATGCCCAAGCCCCTGGACCTCTCTGGCTTCCCAAATGAGTCCTGATCTCACAGAACCTCTTAGTACTGCATCCTTGAGGCTTAGACAAGCAAATCTGAAAATAGTGTCTTAATTACTGAGCCCTGAGTAAGAAAATCTTTCTTTTCCTGCACCTCTGAATTTCCTACAGGGAGCTTAGCAAGAACTTTATTAATTAAACAAGAAAAGAGATCATCATGTTAACTTGCTGATGGCTCTTCCTCTGTTCCTTCTTCAGGACTCCAGAGCCCTGTTATACCTCCTGGAATTTGCCAAGAGTGATGTAATCAGCAGCCAACCCCAATCAAAGCTGAGACTGCAAAAACACATTGTTCCTTCTAGACACAGGCTCCTGCCTGGCATAATGTCAAGAACCATGTTATAATTTTACACAGAGGTGAAAGGTGAAGAATCCACAAAGCACATTTTCTTGCAAAGCTGTGTTCAGCCTCATTGATAAAGCCCTAGTACAGCCTGCTACTGATATAAGGAAAAAGTATGGATGCCTTCACCCATCATCCCAGCTGCTGCATGGGAGCTGTAGGACCTTTCTTGGGACTGCTCTAAGTACCCACTTGGCATCTTTGGAGAGTCTATCCCTACTTGTTTCCCCCCTTTGGAAAATTCTGTCTTCTCCTTATACCCTTACTATCAAATGAAAGAGATTTCCAAAGCTTTCCACCTATCTGTTCTTCTCTCTGAGAAAAGCACAATGCACTGTATTCATAAATTTTAACATCGCAATTAATACCCTATAAAAGGCTTCATTTACTACTTACATCAAATGTATTTGTTTTCATCAGTGGCACTCCTTCAACTATTCTGGCTTACAACCATGAAACAGCACTGTCACATAGGCAGTAAAAAAATAAAAAGCACCCCCTGTAAACCAAGAAATGAAATTCCTACAATTCACCTAAGCCCCCTCCTCTCAAAAAACCCTGTCATTAGCACAGAATCAGCAGGCAGTTGTTTTCTTTTAGTATGATGCACAGTGACATAAAACATCTCATGTTAGTACTGCTGCAGACATGATAATATGTGCTTTGGGCTCTAAGCATTTGCAAAAACATATATATTTCTAGACAAGTTTTTTTCCATTATTGTGTTCCAATTCATAGGACCCATCTTACTTTTTCTGGACATCTCACTATTAGGGTTTCATAGATCAAGGGCTGGAGGAACAAGCCCACTGACACATCATAAAAATGTATGAAAATTAATACATAGCAAATCTAAAAAGCGGTATCTTAAGTTTTTTAAACACAGACTTGGACAATACAAATATCACAGATTTATTAATAAAGGTTGCTCTTTTACAAGATCAGACCACCATAATAAAAGAGCTTCTACAGTTTATGGTCCCTGCAAGAACCCACACAGAACATACAGCTGGAACACTAGGCATCACTGGACTGCAAGATTACCCAGGAGTTGCTTGTAAAAATATAAAGTGCTAACTTCAGTCTAAAAGGCTGAAACCCACTCCAAGCAGCTTGAAGAAAAAGCTCTGTTATGAACTTGTCTTACGCTAGTTAGGCACCAGCAAACTCAATAAAGTGACTGAAGGAATATTCCCTTGGGTCAGAATGAAGATTTAGAACTAAGTTTTGACCTATGCTGCTCAATTTCAGGGAAATGCTAAATGATGTATAATGACCAGTCCTACAGCTAGTGAGGCTCAATGAAAAATGTTGCTGATTCCAGTGGGTTTAGGATGCAGCCATCAAGCTCTGTATTTCAGTGCTAAATTCAGATATTAACATTATCAGTCTAGGGGAAAAAAAAAGTTGCAGAAGTTCAAGTAACAGATTGTGTTGAATTCTAACACACTATTAATACTGCAGTCCAAAACCTAAAGATTACATTGGAGAGGAGAGTTTTCAGCAGCTTTATCAGGATTTCGAATTCCAGTGAAGGAAAAAGTAGTTTAAGTGCTACTGCACAAATGGACAATAGCAAGCCACGCTAGTCTGAAAGTTACTTTCTCAACATTAAATAGCTCCTTAACCTTGCTGATTGGTACCTCTTGCTCTCAAAATCAACAGGAAAAGTAGATGACAAGAAAAGCATCCAGAACAGACTTGACTCAGGGAAGATAAGGAAGCCCAAGAACCCAGCCTAGCTGCTAACTTGGGTCCAATTTTGCTTCTGCAGCTTTAGACAGAATTTTAGATTTAACAAAATAAAAAAAAAAATGAATTTAGGTTTAACAAAACCCTTTGTCGCGGTTTAAGCCCAGCCATAAATCAGAACCACACAGTCTCTGTCTCACTCCCCCACTTCCCTCACCCCACTCCCGGAGGGATGGGGAGGAGAATTGAAAGAATGTAACTCCCACGGGTTGAGATAAGAACAGTCCAGTAACTAAGGTATAACACAAATCACTACTGCTACCACCAAAATAATAATGATAAGGGAAATAACAAGGGGAGAGAATACAAACGCTCACCACCCTCCAAACAATACCCAGCCCAACCGAGCAGCGATCTAGCCCTTCTGGGTAACTGCCCCCAGTTCTATCTCCTGGGCATGAAGTGCTGTGGTATGGAATACCTATTTGGTCAGTTTGGGTCAGGTGTCCTGTCTCTGCTTCCTCCCAGCTTCCCCTCCTCCCTGGCAGAGCATGAGACTCACGAATCCTTGGTCAGACTAAACATTACTTAGCAACAACTAAAAAAGTCGGTGTTATCAGTGCTGTTCCCAGGCTGAAAGTCAAAAACACAGCACTGCATCAGCTACTAAGAAGGAGAAAAATTGACTGCTACTGCTGAACCCAGGACAACCCTAAAATCAAAAGGAGCTCAGGACTACATGTTCTATATCAGAATTTACTTATCGTACGCTGGGTCTCTGGCTGCTCCACCACACTCACCTAGACTGTCGAAGTGTTGATGTCATGGAACCTCAAAGATTATTTTACACCTTTCTCACAATAACTTCTGTAAAATCCCTGAGGTTGAATCATGTCTAAAGATAAACTATGAAAGTATAAAGGAAAGCATCAACCCCACTAAGCCAGTGTTATTATCACAGATATCTGTACTGTGATTACAGACATAATATTGGAAAATTCTTAGCAAAGATTGCTGGCACTTTCAGGAGAAAAGCAGTTGTACCCATTCTGCATCCTACAACCATATTTAGTGAGCCAAGTGCCACAGCAGTTCCTTTCATTTTTTTACATAATCTAATTAGATATACCTGTGCTGGCTTTTCCCATCGTAATGTTCTATATCTGAGCTGAAGAATTCATTACATAGTTCAACACTCCCTGGATAAAATCATTATTGTCTCAGCTTGTACAAAAAGTTACTGAGCTCTTGCAGAAGCTTTCTGATCAAAGCACAGTGTTCCCAAAGCACAAGATACCGTAAATAGACAGCAGAACTACTGTCCACAAATGCAGAAATCAGATATGGCACTGCCAACAGGGGGTTGAAATACACTCATTCCATGAGACATGGATACAAAGAATTAGAAGCACTGCATTAATTAGGAGTATTTCAAGAAGCAGATATGCTAAAATAGGAGCTCTGTCAAGAACAAAACCAAACCCCTCAGAGAAACAGGGGTCGTGAAAATATTAGTGAAAAGTCAGTGTGTCAGCAAAGGGAAGCTTTCCCAAACAGGTTTGTGGGAATAACTTACTGAAAGCCTGAATGTATTCAGTTTGGTTTGTGTTCTGAAAAGTGGGATATTCATGTAATAGTATTTTATACTGTGTTGAAAGGGCTACGCAAATCAAATAACTGCTCCTTTGTTTTGCTGAGATAATGCTTTACAGTCACTCTCCAACACTTTTAAGTCTATTCTAAGAGTTAACAAGAATAAGAGAGCATTTAGGTTTTGCTTCAGTGAGGTTTATTTGTTTTTTTTTCTATGTAGTGTCTCTATCAAGGTGTAGTAAGTACAGTTCTCCTTCTCTTGAGGAGTAAGCTAGGATACCTCTCAGGAGAATGGAGCCGGATATCAAAGAAAAAATAATCTTTCAATTGGCATGTTTTTTTAGCTAGCAGCAAATGGATTAATTCGTTCTGTTTAAAACAGATTATAAAAGCATATTTCAAATTTTGTCCACAAAAATTTAGACTCTCTCAATAGGTTATGTACTGTTAGATTTTTCAGGAGAAGTCCAAAAAACAAAAAAACAATTTTAAAGGTATTCTGTTTTCACCAGATGCTACGGGTTTTAAATGCTTAATCTAAACTCCTAATTTGGCAAATTAGTTACAGCTTTAGTTCAGCAAATGAAGAATGCAGCTACAGCACAGGGCTGGCTTGATTTAGACATATAAAACTGCAGGATTCATTTGGCTATAAGGATAAAATAATAGTCTTTATATTGAAATAATCAGGTTTGTAC
Organism: Pezoporus wallicus; assembly: GCF_028554395.1. Taxonomy (NCBI): domain Eukaryota; kingdom Metazoa; phylum Chordata; class Aves; order Psittaciformes; family Psittacidae; genus Pezoporus; species Pezoporus wallicus. The sequence continues at coordinate 1,717,653 of NW_026639584.1, forward strand.
ATGTAGTTAGTGTTCCTATATGGATGCTATTCAACCCATTGTTGAGTTTTAATAATTTTGTAATTTCAGTGCTTTTGTAACTGCAAATATTTAAGGAAACTGGGGAGATGAGGTTTGCAGTAGGGCAGATTGCTTATTGGATTTAAATGTGTAGGTGGGAAGACATAAACAAGCCAAAAAAGGGCTTTCAATACATAAGTTCAATTTATTGATGTATTTTCGCTTTTTCAACCTTCTGGTTATGGTATTTTCCCTAGTAGAAAGTCACAGCATTTTTCAAGTATCAAATTCAGTTTTAAAATTCTGTTTCTAGGACTGGTTTCCAACATGAACACATTACAGGGTGTTTTTTACAAATTGTTACAAATAGCCCCGGAGGGAAACTGTATAGAATTGGGCATGTTTAACATACAGGCTGTTATCTCTTACTGGAATTCACTGTGACTTAAGCCTTTAGAACTGTTTTGAAATTATAAACCATAGAATATAGTATTTATCTATTAAAATAAAGACTAGACATGACCCCTTTTAAGACCATAGTGCCATCTGTGACCACTTACAGTTTGTTATAGAGCTCTTTAGTCAGTTTACAGTGTGTATTTTGTGTGTATACATAGCATAAGAAGTAGATCTCATGAGTGATACAAGTTTGTTTCTGAGGACTAAGAGAATGCAATACTGGAAGTTCTCTATGAACTGTCTGAAAAGGTTTTCTGAGGGATTACGAAAGCCTGGGGGACAAAGCTAAACAGAGACATCTGTAAATGCAGTTTGGGTGTCAGCAGAGACCAAGTCTACACTTCAAGATCTCTATCTATTTAGAAATTTTATTTCTCAACCTCTAGTTTGCATGTCTTTGACAACCTCTATTCAAACTATATGCAAATACTAAATGTGTTACTGTTAGGGGTAACATGAGATGATTTATTCATTTAATCAGATTAATCTGTTAATTCCAGAAGACTGTAGCTTTGAATTATATCTATGTTTGCATTACCAGTAACTGGAAGTCAGCTAAGCATGTTGTTGGTTCACCTTTATGGAGAGCTATTAGAGTGATTTTAGTATTTTGCATATTGGATATAGACTCCTTTAGGATCTCTAAGGAGACCGCTGTCTTCCAAATCTTCACACTGTTAGAAACAGGATACTGAGCTAGCTGGATCACTAGTTTGAGTGCCATTTATTATACATTATACATGTATTTCATGTATAAAGACCACATCAGGTATTTACACTCTGTGGTGGCAGGTCTCTGCTTCACAACAAATATCATCTGTTCTCAAAAAGACTGGAGTCACACAGGTATTGTCAAGTTGCTAAGTTAGTTGAAACTATTTACAGTTGAAACTAACTTAGTCAAAACTATTTCACTAGAGGTGAATCACTGTTGCCTCTCCAAACACAGCGCTTTTATGCTGGCTTAGAAGTATCTTCTACTTATTTGTTTGATAAACTCACAGAAGCAGGAAGTAGTTCTAGCCAAGATAATCACATAAAAAGTACTCTCAGACCAGCAGAGGAGTGTGTATAAGGAGCTGCACAACTAGAATGAAGCTCAGAGCAACTCTGGTTGCAGCATATACGCAGCCTGGAAAGATGGGCTACACCCCTGAATGCGCCACTGCATTTCCATAAACATTCATTGTGTTCTTTCAATTAACAATATATTTTAAATTTGAAACCATGAACATGTATGCCTGGAACATTCAATTTGGGAAATTGGGAAAGCCTGTTCATCTCCCATGGCTTCTTTTTCTCTATGCTCTTCTTTAATAAGGGCTCAATGTTTCACAGCCACTGAAGAATTCAAAGAATGCCATTAACCAAGATACCACCCTGCTAATTAAAACTAAATACTTGTTCTGAAAGAATTCCATTGCAAATATCATGTCTTACACACAGGAACTCCTTTTCAAAGCCGTAATACTAAAGCTTTCTGTTTTTCAAGTGATGCCTCGGCCTTTCTTTTACCATTGTATTCTTCGTTCAGTAATTACTTCATCATAGTCATGAGACTGGAGGGCTTCTGTATTATTATTATTATTTTGGAACTTTTAAGTCCCAGTTTTCAAGTTGTGGTCTCAAGAGTTTTTTCTCTGCTTGCTGGGTTGCTTTTAGAGTGTAGCTATACTTGTCTTTATCCCAGTGGAGCGAAAAGGAGACAGGAAAAAAGGATTAACATTGCAGGGGATGAAATAGATTTCTGGAACTTATATTCACTTGGGGCAAGAAAAGATGTGTTAGTAGCTGAAAAATGAAGAAAAGCCATCAAGGGTAGCCCATTAACACTCACCTTCTCCAAATTTATGTATTTTCTGTAATTTTCTGTTTTTCTGAACAGACAGATGAAAACTGAAGCCTGTATTTGTTTACTGTGAGTTGTTATATGTAAAGACTGAACTGGAAGTCTGCTTAGCACCCCAGGACTGGAAGGAAGTCTAAGTCCGTTGGCTACAGTAAAAATGCTGTTACATTCACCCTGAGAAAGAAACACCTACATGTAAAGATTTCAGGAATCCTGTCACCTTCCTTCAAACATCTAAGCCATGCTTCATTAACATTAGAAAGAAAAGCTTACATGTCACAAAACCACATTACCTTGCATATAGGAGAGTCAAACAGCTGAGAAGTTTAACACAACCTGCTCAGAAGCAGCTGCTTTTCTCACAGTCTACAGCTGTAAGCAATAAAATTAAAGTGACTGTCTTGCACTGAGTTTTGCTATGTACCTCTGTGCTTTTGAACAAGTGTCTTCTTAGCTCCATAACAGTTCTTCAAAATATTATTTAATTAGTTTTACTATTACACCTAAAGGAAGGAAACTCACAACCCTGAGCAGCTGTAGCTCAGTTTATAATTGAAAAAACCTACTTCACAGCAGCTGTGAACATGCATAGCCTGCTCTTTCCTGTATTCATTATTGAAGCTGAGTTAAATCCCAGTCTCTGAAAGCAAGGAGGTTAGTGGAAGAGGTAGGTATGACTTGACATATGTAAAACATTTTCATGTCACTTCCTTCATACCCCACACAAACGAGATTAAATCGCCATTGCAGTATTGCAGTTGTTGATCTTTATTTACATGAAACAAATGTAGACTACAGAATTGTTTTGATGCATGTCTCACTGAATTTTGGCACAATACACAAATTTTATGCCTATCTGAATATATATGATGGCTTATAAAGAAAAATAAAAGTGAATATTTGAATTTTTCAGTTCTGTGGATTGCCACAGAAGTTCCACTTCTCAAGGCTTCTCCAAGCTTTTTTAGCTTTTAGACTTTAGAGAAGGAAAATAGTTTGTGAAATAACTAAGTCTGGAGCTCAGAAACTGCATTTTAATGCAAAAAATGTTTGAAATGTTTCATTTATCAGTTTCTGAAACAAGATATAGTGGACTTCCAGGCCTGCAACATCTTGTCCTAATCTGAAATGCAAAGGCTTAAAAAAAGCTTAATGTCATTTAAGGATTTTTTTTAAATGGAATCATCCTTCCAGAGTCTCAGAAACCCACCCTGGCTACAAATAAGGCTGAAATACTTCATTCATGTTAGGTACCATATCTCAGGGCAGCTTACACACAAGAGAAATACACTGGTACTTGCTGCTTATTGACAGAGTAGAAAATAGTTTGCAGCACTGCCCTTATACACACGCTGACATGATCCTTCCTATATTACAAATTGCTTTACATTGTGGTAACATGCAATTTCGAAATATGTCAGTTTGGTTTCTTGCATGAAAATGAAAAATGTCTAGTGGACTGTACTAAATTTTATGCCTTTCTAGTAGGTCTATTTAAATCTAATTTTATAGCCAAGACAATGACCCTTGCAGGCTAACAATTAATGCTGAAACAGCCAAACTATACGAGAGAGGGAAATAGGCTTCAGATTCCTTTTCCCATAGTATGAACTACAGGATTCTCTTCCAGTCTTACCTTACCACAGTGCTGTACATGACACTGCTGTAAAATATGAGGAATTGGGGCTGGGTGGGTAATGTTTTGATTTGTTTCAGGGCAGCAAGCCTTTCTCACTAATATCTGCACTGTACAGTGCAGTCATTTTATCAACACCAAGCTTTCAAAACGTTGGCTTGAGCAAACTGAGACCATTCAGATTCCTATATAACAAGGGTTCAATTATTTTTTGTTTCTCAGCTCTGAGACCTGTCTCTGCAGCCTATGAAGCTGGCTGATACCATCACAAGATTTTCCATCTAAAATCAAACCAGGAGCTCTGAAAAGCAGAGATATGCAGTCGCTACGTTTTTGTTTAAGAAGAATTTAACAGCAGTAACTGCACCTGAACAGGACTACTCAATTCCACCTAAACCCCATTAAAGCCCACGTTTTGCCTGCACTTCCTCTATAAAAGTGAACTGTGAATAATTCAAATCTTTCATTCATTTTGTAAGAACAATGTAATGATAAACCAGTACAAGTGTACGGCCTAGAGCGCACAATGCAGGCACAGTATGGGCGGTTTGGCAGACACCGAGATTCACATTTTGGGAGCATGGGAGCCTTCAATTCGCAGCGGAGGGGCTTTGTTTAAGGCAGGAGAGCAGTGCCTGGAGGAAGCTTCCCCCTGCCTGTGAGTAAATACTGCCATGAAGGTGCAGCAGCAGAAGGAAGACTCCACTCAGCGATCTTCAGAACAATCTGCCCAGTGTTGTGTCGCTCATCACCCAGCTAGCAGCACAAACACCTTTTCACTTTTCCCCTCTCCAGCTTGCTCTTTCCCCCCTCCGGCCAGAAAGTGAACACTATTAACCAAATATTAAATAACAACGCTATTGTTTGAGGCATTCTATGCAAAAGGTGTGCTTTTAGAGGCGGAGGTTCCAGGGGCATTACAAGGCTCACCGAAGACCCTGCTGAAGGGCAGGGCTGTCTCTGTACCTCAGTAGGCGCAGTTAGGCTTGATAGCTGGAGCTGGCGTCGGCGTCCTTCCCGCTCCAAATCCGGGCTCTGTGAGAGGGAACCGGGGGCAGCGGCACCGGGGGCAGCGCCTCGCCTCGCCTCGCTTCGCTGACAGGAGCTGGGCGCGGGAACATGGCGGGCGCTGTGAGGGAGCGCGAGCCGGCCGCTGGCGGGCTAAGGGCGGGAGGCGCTGGCTGTGAGAGAGAAGGGCGCTGATGGCGCCTCTGGTGAGGACCCGGCCGGGCCCGGGGCTGGCTCCGGCACCGGCCCCGCTGTGTAGCGGGGCTTCGCCTGCTCGTTTCCCTCGTGAGCCTCACGGCTGTCGTGGCTGCAGTGGGCAACGAGTGCCCACTTCATCTTCGAACAAAATTCAGTTGCCTTTTCTTCAGTTTAACCGGAGTTTCTCATATTTGATCTTCATATTTTCTACTGAGAAAAAGTTGGTAAGGTTTTGACAAGAAGACATAATAATATAACCAAACGAAGACTGGTAGACATCGAACAAAAGAAACTTTTCCAAGGACAGAACTTTTTCTGCATGTGGGGAAGAGTTTCTCACAGTTGCAAGCTACGGTAAACCATAGCAACTACCAGAGCTTTCAAGTCTTAGTTTTTCTGCTGCTATTTCATAAATAAATGTCCACAGTTTCGTTATTCCAGTGCTCTTTATCACAACTTCAGAGTTTTTGCTTCATGCAAACAAAAGTAAGTAACTCAGCAGCTGTAATCCACCTTTCTGAAAGAGGGCTGTAGTCAAAATACAGACTGGAGAACAGACGATTAGAAATGAATACAAGGATCCTAATGAAAATGAGGTTTGCAAGGGAAGATACTGTGAAGGATTTAAAGTGTGATTTAGGCTAGAAAGGAGGGACTGGGCTTCCTTTATCACAATGTCAGATGCATAAAAATACTTTATAATCAGACTCAAGATTGGAGCTGTTGAAGTCCAGAGGAGGCCATGAGGATGATCAGGGGACTGGAGCACCTCCTGTATGAAGATAGGCTGAGAAAGTTGGGGCTGTTCAGCCTGGAGAAGAGAAGGCTGCGTGGAGACCTCAGAGCAGCCTTCCAGTATCTGAAGGGGGCCTATGGGGATGCTGGGGAGGGACTCTTCATTAGGGACTGCAGTGACAGGACAAGGGGTAATGGGTTCAAACTAAACCAGGGGAAGTTTAGACTGGATCTAAGGAAGAAGTTCTTTACTGTGAGGGTGGTGAGGCACTGGAATGGGTTGCCCAGGGAGGTTGTGAATGCTCCATCCCTGGTGGTGTTCAAGGCCAGACTGGACAGAGCCTTGGGTGAGATGGTTTAGTGTGAGGTGTCCCTGCCCATGGCAGGGAGTTGGAACTGGATGATCTTAAGGTCCTTTCCAACCCAAACCATTCTATGATTCTAAAATGTAAAATGGTGTGGACTATTCACAGTATTGAAATGAAGGAAATCAGAGTCGCTGAAACAAATGGTGACGTGGAGCCTCTGAAAGCAGGGGCTGGGTACAATGAAGAAATTCCTAGGGCAGAGCCCATTGGTAACAGGTGAATAGCTGAAGTTTTATGTTTATATGTACGTAATGACTATATGCAAAACCACAATTTGTGAGAGTGCTCCAGTGTCTACTCCCTACTTCCAACAGAGCTCTACAGATCCTGTTGAGAATATAACATGTAACATTTTGTTCCTGTACAAGAAACACTAACTAGGAAGCAATTCTAATTTAAAGCCAGCTATGGTTTTCCTGTTTATAATAGTGAACAGGCAATGACTAAATGCACAGTATCCATGAATGAAAGATTAATAATAATGAAACAGCATTGTAATGTGACCACATCTGTAAATAGTTTTTTCTGGTTTAACTGCCAGTTCAAAGTGAGCAACTGCCAGTTCAAAGTGAGCAGCACTTGAAGTGGTAACTGAAAATGTAAGAAATATCACATGTGTGATTGTAAAAGCAACTCAGCTTAGATCTTCCAGTTTTGCACTTCTGATTTTGAAGTGACTTCAGTGAAAAGGAGCTTTGCAGGACTGATGAAAATAATTGTAACTATCTACAAGAGAAATACAGATTAAATCCAGAAGAAAGATCTACGCTCTTGGAATTCCATTCTCTATGCATATACAAGCCAGTTATGATTGGCTGGAATTTTGGGGTTCGATTTTCCTAAAAAACAACAGGAGTTTCATTTCTCAGCTATATCAGTAACACAATTTATGATCTTATAATAAGATCACTGTCTTACCACTTCATGGGGACCCCCTTCCACCCTGTATCGTTGTTTACAAGGTGTCTCTTATCCACATCACCCTGAATCCTTGGCTTTCCATCTGAGGTCCATCACCTCATCGCTTGGTTTTTGGTTATTACCTAGCTCCCCTATCATTCCCAGTTTAGTTTTATTTTATTTTTTAAATATGGAGCATAACATATCTGTTCTCTGCAGAAGACTTGATGACAATCTGTTGCAAGCTTACAGGTGTCTTGAAAAGAACCTATTGTTGAAATATTAATATGTCTAATACTTTGTCCTTACACTGCTGCTCGCTGCAAATGATCCAGACTTATTACTGAGGCAAAGTCAGTTTTTGAGCTCTCATAAGTTGTTCCTGTGCAGCAAGAAGAAAAGCTTATTTTGTAATGATCTGGCTAAAAGAATCTCTTCATAGTAACTAACTGTCTGGATATGTTTCCCTCAAAGATATGTGTAGACAAGACAGAAAGGAAAGACTCTGTCATGCCTTGGTTTCAGCTTACAGTTTCAGATTTGTGGTGCGGAATTGTTTTATGCATAGCTGGTCGGCCTCAATGTGGAAGTGTATCAACCTACTTTTAAATCTACTTTAGAATGGGAAGTGGGGAATCTCCTTTGTTCAAGAGACAAATCTGATAATATCAATAGTAGAATTATAAACACAGAATATACCCTATATTTTAAAGGCGGGAGAATGAGTTAAAATAAAACCAGCAAGATACTTGGGTTTTAAACATAACAGTGTGAAGGACAAGGAGGAAGTCACCAGCTAATAATTTTTCTTGTTATTCCTGATCTGCAATAGCCTCACCATCTGTTGTTTCTGTCTAAACAGTTCAATGTCAGACTGAACCTTTCCTGAAGTACTGATTTATTTATCTTTGAAATGAATGTGTGTCCTAAGCATTCCCATACAGAACTCAGAACATTTGCAGAGACACAGACCTGTTTCTGCCCTAAATTGAATAACATATTAAGAAAAAAAGAAAGGAACCACTTTCAATTTAGCAATCATTGACATGTATGTCATTTCTATGTTACAGTAAAATTCATATGACTTCAGTTTTAGGTTTGTGCCTCTATGCTTTGCTGCAACTGGTGCTGGAGGAAAGAGAGCTCCAAAGACTGGCTGGACTATTATGAATTGGAGAGGAGTCATCAATTCTCCAGAAACTTGGACATATATTGGGCCAGTTTTGTTTTGCAAAAAAGCAAAGAAGTCAGCAATGCACACAGTAAATTCACTACAAAAGCATGCAAACTGAACAAGAGCAGAGAAATCAATCCTGCAAACAAAACCACAATAAAAAAAAAAGCACTTGTTTTTTCACTTAAGAGTTCATTTGAATGACATCATGGCCTCCTTATAAGTAAGGCCACCGCCTTAGAAAATGAGCCTTGCAACTTATTTGTAAGTACAATTCATGACTCACTTCTCTTTAATCCTGCTTTTTAAGTAAAGCTCCTTTCCTGTACTACTAGAAAAAAAGCTTTTAGAGCTAAAGATGATGTGTCTTCTCTGTTGCTACATCTATGATGTCAACCAACTATAACAGAAAAAAAAACCCAACAAACCCCAACCATCCAACAACAGCTAAACAACCACCAAAAATCCCCTTCCCAAGCCTAGCCAAAAAAACCTTCAGTTGTATACAGAATAAAACTGTGTCTTGCTTCAGAGCAAAACAGTGCACCTTATTGCATGGGCACCACATATCATAGATGCATAATGACTTAAATGCCTCCTTTTTTTATAGCAGTGAAGATAGGCTTGAGATGTCTCATGCAACAAATCATTATTTTATTTAAGGCCTAGCTTACCTTGGCCTGTTTCTACCAAAGGGCTAATTTTCACAATAAATATGGGCTTTTAGTCAGAAGTTTTCTATAACCCCCACAAAAGTTTCTGAAACAAGCTTTACGGGGCTTACTAATTGCTTCTTCCAGTGTGCAGGGTAAGGCCATAAACCGCTTCAGTCTGCTCAGGAAGCAAATCCACTCTGCAGAAAGGATATAACTACATAGTTTTCTGCTCTTGTCCTGTCCCCTGGTGACAGTCATTCATTTCCTTACAGCTTGCTGTGTAGCAAAATTGACACCTGACCAACACCAATCTCAACATTCATAGCAGAAAGACAGTTTCTCTCTAGTGCAGACAAACTCGGAGTGCTGAGAGCCTGTCAAGCTTTCACAAACTGGCTTTCCAGGAGTGGTAGCATTCATTCAACTTTTGGTTTCATCTGTACCATGAGCCACCTCAAGAAAAACTGCCTGACTGCCACTAAACCTTTACTTTCAATTTAATTATCAAACTCCCTAGCTGTGGCTGGAAAACATAACTGGAAGATTATCTATTGTATTAAAAAATGCAATTTGAGGGTGCTATGTATTGCATAATTTATGGCCCATATTTAATGAATGACCTGAAACAGCTTTTCAGGAAAATACGAGAAACACAGAGCCTTCTACAATCTTCACTTCTTTATATTGTTTGGGACATCACTGGAGTACCTCCTAGGTTAGTGTAGCATGCCTGAAGAGGCTTACCCTCTCCTCATGACTGGAAAGTGGCACAAAGAAGACGCCAATGGTAGCGAGACCCTTGAAAAAAGCATATGGAGCAAACATCGTTCGGCTTTGACACGCTGGCAGCAGGCTGGGCAGGTGTCAGGCAGCTCTCCTGAAACTGATTTTCCATGTGGATGATTGGGCAAGCTCAGATTTCTGCTTTACTTGTTCCCTCAACTCTGATCTATGCCTAGTCACCAGTCTGGTTATACGTGTGAACTTTAGCTTTGACTGGAAATTCACCTCAGATTGCCTCTAGGTGGTTTGGACAAATTAACTTTCTCCTGTGCTGGCTGGTTTCTACAAAACCAGTGCTATCTCACTGGAGCTGTGCTCTATAACATTACAGTGCCCTAAGGCAGGATTAGGCCATTTGTTTACATATAAACATGTGGCACACTCCACCTGCACGAGTGTTTGTTTTTGCATAGCTAGATGATAACAGGGCTGTAAATTTTATTGCTAAATATTATAAACATAGATCTGTGATATTTTTTCCCCAAGAATTGGGCTTGATTCTGATCTCCCTTTTACAAATTTTAGGTGGATATAGTGGCACCTTGTGACTTACACATGCATGAAATTAGAGTAAAATGCTTTGCTCTGCTCTTCAATAGGACTGATACTACTTGCGGGGTTTGTTTAATTTGTTTTTTTTTCTTAAATATTAGGTGTTTTCAGCAAGATGCAAATGTGAATGATTAAATCAATACATTTATTTCCATAATTTTCCATTCAATCCCTTATTATATATCCATACAATGGACATGACATTTTTCTGACAGTATTATGAGAATTACTATTTCTGGTTTTCTCTATTCTCTACATTACTGAGTTGTCATTTTCACGAAAATGTCTCTGTCTAAATGACCATTAACAAAAATATTTTTCCCCATTGTTTTTCCTTTACAGATTCAAAATTCATCATCACAGACAGCAGCTATTGCTGCATGGATCCTTCTCCACACTGTCTAAAACTGCCCAGGATTTTATGAGGTAATTTCAGTACTGTCACATCACACTTCAAACAGAGTAACTAGAATATATGATTGTGTTTTGTTATTCATAGGATTAACATTTTGTACCATTTCCATAATTTCTTAAGTTGCTGTGAAAGAAAATAAGGCATACACTAGAAGCTCTTTTTTTGGAAGGATACTCAAAAGTCTTAAGGGAAAAATTTGAACTACTTATTCATAAGAAAAAAATGTCTGTTTTAACATAAAATTTGTTGACTTAGTTGCTCCAAAAATACCAGTGAAATCTTGAATTTGAATGTCTTTGTGGGCTTCCTACAGGAAAACAAAAGCATATGCAGACAAATGGAAAAGGAAAGTGCATGAGACTTACTTGCATTTGGTTTCAACCTTAAGTTGCACAAGAATTTGCATGACTTTGTTTTATTTCTTTCCTGAGTGTTTTTCAAATTTTACTTTCAATTTAACTGCAAAAACTAACAGCAGTATTGCAGTTACAGTGTTGTGCAAGCCTCTGCTCTTCTGTTTCTATCTGGACACTGAAACCCCTTTTCATACAGGTTTCATTGCCAGTACAGATGGTGATGGGATATTGCTTATGAGTTGAAGGTCAGGAGCGTTTAAGACCTACAATAATATCAATTCAAATACACCTTCTGAAGAATCTCTTTCAATAAAAGAAACAAAAAGTAAAACTGAACCCAAGAATAGTAACTTCCTAATAGGTTTAGGTTTTTCAGTCAATATTAAACTGATAAAAATAATCTAAACAGAAGTGAATTGTTTCAGAACACAACTTTACAGATTTATAGAGATTTTCATTATGAAAATAACGCATAACTAAGTTTATTTTTGCATGCTTCACTGTAATTTTCTACATTCTAAGATCATGAATATACACAATCATATCTGTGCTTGGATTCTTTGATTTCATGCGCTGTTTATGTTCGTGTTCATGTATGAAGTGGTTTTATTTGAATGTACAGTGTCTTCACTTGTTACTACATAAGTGATCTTCTATTACAGAAGTGCTACAAATTGCATGGTAACAGAATTAATGCAGTTACAAACTGTATGCCATAGACATTAGGAAACTGCAAATGCAATTATATTTGTATCACCAACTCAGCCAGTGGAAAGCCTCTTTATAAATGTGCATCATCAACGTGTGAAGAATGTTCTCACAGGATTTAGCTTATCCATAGCTCTTCTGCTTTTATCTCACAATTATTATGTGAAACGTGTTGAATTAAGGACTGTATTTCTTGCAATTGTCCCTCTTATACCATGGCAAGTGTAGGGTAAACCTGTTCACTAGCACACATCAGAAATAACTGCAGAATGATCAGTGCTGCTCAACTTCTGCTCCATTGTAAGATAGCTTTCTAACTAAATTAGGAAAAATGCAGAAAGTTAAAGATGACTTCTGCTGAGTCTAAAAATCTGTATAATGAGGTTAAAATATAGATACACAAATTAAATGTTTGATAATGTTATTCTTTAAAGAGCCATCATAGTTCAGTATAAGTAGGTCTGTTCACTGGAAATATGTGTTAACTCCTTTCTGCAGAAAAGGAGAGATGATTGTTTCTTTAGGGGGCTGCACCAAGGAGGTAATTACATGCTGTAAGATATAATCACATAGGTAGAATAAGGAGTCTAGCGCAAAGCAGGTTGCTGATGTTTCTACTAGTACCTTTGATTGCAGTATAGGGCACTGCATTGTACTACAATTTTTAACTAAGCACATCATAACCCAGGTTATATCTCCTTTTTGTCCTCTCTGTGACTGTCAGCTATCATGGTAACAACACTGCTGAACAGACTAAAGGGGAAGGGATTTAAAGTCTCTTAAAAGGGAGAAATAAACAAGCAGGCCTTGGGGGATATGTTCTGTGATACTGGGGTCCCACAATCAGAAGTGGGAATGGAAATTTTGAGATCTCTTCCAGATTTCTGGAACAGCCTTGAAAATTTGCAAGAAACTGTATTTTACAGGGAAGCCTAATGAAGGCAATTTTCTAAAGCATTTTCCTTACTTTGATTGCAAAACAATACTCTGGGCATAAAAGAAAATATCAGGCTGCATTTAGGGATTACAAACTTATTCTCAACTATTAGCAGTATTCAAATGTAAATATAAGGCAGACAAAGCACCGAGTTTGTAAAGCCAATCCATGTAATTACATTATTGCTGGGAGAGATTAATTGTTCTCCCTGCAGTTTTAGTAGGCAAATGGACTTTTACGGATTCCTTTACCTTAATTGAGCTATGCTGCCAAGATCAAGCCACCTCTCACTTCAGTTCCCTTCAATACAAGTCAGGCAGGGTCCTCTAGAAAAAAGAAATACAACTGATTTTGTAAGGTATTAATGCAAAGTTTGTGTGTCTGGGCAAAAGACCTGACTGTTGGGCTTTGCTAGATGGACTTCATTTTTTCATAGTATGGGGAAAGCCAATTCAATCATCTTCCCCTCAGTTACTGGCATTTCTTACTCATTGGTTCAAATTGATTCCATAAGCTTTTAAAGTTGGACAAGATAGATAGAATGTATGAAGCATCTCTTTCTTCTGTTGTGGTCAGGACAGCCAAGTTGGTGTTTTCAATTTCTAACGAAAGATATCATAGGAATAGTTGTACTGCTTCGCAGCTAGCTACCTGCATGATCCAGGAAAGCCTACTAATTACCACCACAGGTTTCTGTATGGACACTGTGTGAGATGAGGAATGCTTTAGTGGTTTCATGGTACCTTCTACTTAGTCTTTTCAAAGAAGAGACAGGCTGACAACAGATTTCAAAAGTAAATAGTAGCTTAGTGTTTGAAAATGAAATAGACTCTAAAAACTGGAACTTCTGGCAGATTTAACAGTAGGTTACTTTCTACAATACCAGAGAAATTACCCCTATGCCTTAAGTGTGAGCAAATTTGGAAACAGTAGTCCAAGGACTCTGTGTTGAAAAATTATTTGGTTTTAAGGTGCATTTTCTTTCTAGAGAGTAATTTAAAGAAGGAGGATTTTCTTTTTTTTTTTTTTTCCTTTTCAGCTGTAGAAGTAAATGTCTTGTGTTACTGACTGAAGAGGTTGACTTCAATTAGGTGCTGTAGTTACTACAATGGACTCCATCTGGGGATAGATCTGAGTACCATTTGAAACAGAATCCATAGCACTATTGCAGCAGAAGCAGAAGGCAATTTTCTAAAGCATTTTCCTTCCTTTGAAAGCAAAACTTACACTAGGCACAAAGGAAAACATCAGGCTGCATTTACTGCATTTACATTATTCTCCACCTAGATTTAGTCTACAACAAACATCGATTAGTAAATATTACGGGTTCCCAGGCTCTAGAATTCTGCAGAAACTCTAGGCATCAGTGTATTTCACTGTGGAGTACAAACAGATACACTCACTTTAGTTCAATAGTGTACCTTAAATTTGTAACGCAAACTGGAGATAATACCAGCAAGTGGCAAAAGCCTCCTTCCAGGAGTAACCGGTGGCCCTTTTTACCAAGTCTAATGCAGTTTCATAAGCAACTTTTTAAACTGGGCTGTTCCATTATTTGTGTTTAATTACACATGTATTGAATTTTCATTTTTAATTTGTGCGTGGCTCATTTTCTCTTTTCTACCAATGTAATTATCCCGTTGTCTTAAAAATAACTGCCAAGTCCGCAGTGCCAGTGGCTTCTTTCCAACCCAGGTGTGCATCTGCTTAAAATCTGGTTAAAGCTTGCAACAGACTCAGAGGACAGCGTGAATCTAGAGTGTAGGCTGTTTTGATACCAGGTATGAACCTGAAATCAGTGTAAGTTGCAGACTTTTTGTTTGCCCATCGGTGCTCTGAATTCACACTCCAGGGGTTAGGTCAGCCCTTTCTATGTCACGTTTGTCAGTGCTACTAAGCAGTTATTTGGAATAAGAGGCCACTCCAGCCATCACCTGTGCCACATGACAATGATAACAGCAGTATTAAGGGATTAATCTGGCCACAACTGATGGCTTCTGTTTCACTCATGTTGCAGAATTTTCATGTTTCTATCACTGCATTTCTAACTTTGCTTTTGTTTAAATAGACCTGACCTATGCTATCCACAGCCTGCTTGACTGCTTCATTTTCGTATTATCAGTTATCATCAACAGGTTTTTCCACAGCTATGACCTTATTTTCCCCCTCCTGTGCAGGGTTAGGAATGTTAAATACACTTTGATAGAGGAGAAAAAAAAAGAAGTCCTGATTGAGGGCTTTCAACATCTAAGGGCTACCTTACTAACTTGTCAGGGGATAAAAAACCATGCCTTTTTGCATATTTATTTGCATGAACATTAACATCCAAAATTGCATAAATTTACAATATTTGCTTTAAATAACATTCTGTGAAAACCAGAAATAACATACTGCAAGTAACCTTTAGGTGACTTACATTATCCTATCCTTGCTTGTGGGGAGAAGGTTACAGGTTGTCATGCTTTTTGGATGCCTCCATTTTATACCAAAGTAGTTTGAAAATACTAAAGGGTACACGTGATATACCAGGAAAACAATGAGTGCTCTGCATACTTGCTCATCACACATCTCCTTAAGGTGTATGGTGACAGGATTAGACAAATCCAGATTTGAAGAGTATCTCGCTCCATAACTAGCCATATTTAGCTCATATTTGTGACTTCCAAACAGAGCAAGAAATGATTCTGTGGTCCTGGAAAAATGTTCAGGTTTTGCATTTTTCCTTAGAGCAAATCTGGGGTCAATAAAACTTAATGATTAGACAAATAAGAAGCAAACAATTAACTAGCTAATTAACTAATGAGAGCATATGTGAGATGATAGAGCAGTTAAAATAGTCTCAGTACATAACATCTTTCAAAGCTATAACTCTGTACACTGATGGTACTATGAGTGAAGATGGCTTTCAGTGTAAAGTGAGATACTTTTTCAGAGACAAAATTCAGAAGCATGCTAGTCTTATCAAAGAAGCTGGGACTTTAGAACAAACAAGACTAACTCTGTAGCAATCCATTAAGTTTTCTATAGGCAACAAAGTGTCAGATAAATCTGGCTCTAAATTTTTCCTGTTATAGAAAGGGAGACAGATTAAATAATTGATGGCAATTAGTAAGGACCATGTAGCATCCCAGGAATAGGGAGTTTTCAGTATTTGCATGCAGGACACATGTTTGTTCATCAACTTTTACAAATGATATTCAGTCCACTGACTGAATACATGTCCTCTAACATGAATGTTTGTATTTTCAACCTGACATGTTGCATAGGAATGAAGCTAATAAAATTAATAAAAAATAATGCTCATTTTATTGCTTGTTAATGTAGGTCTGCACAATGAAACTCCAAGTAAGATCTATCAGAAGGCCAGCTTATTAGTATTAATTTTAACTCATCCTGTAGAATTTTGTAGTTATTTTCTATTAAGTTAGGTAATATTATCTGATCAAAAAGAAGAAGACCCTAAAAACCTTACCTTTGTGGAAATGTTACCTATTTCGCAGCAGAAAGTAAATCATCATGCAAGTTTTGGTGTTTAAAGAAGTTGGAGCATCCCAAAAATATCCTCATTCTGGCCGAGGAGCACTTGTGTCCAGTGCCAAAATTAAAGAGCAGGTCCAAGAGAATTCCTCAGGCCTGAGGGTGGGAAAGAAATTGCAGCTGAAGCCACACTGTTCTCTGCAAAGCAACAGACAGAGATATTGAGTGCATATCAAACCCCTCATAATTTCTTCTTCCATGCAAGAATTGTGCTGAACTATTTCCTTCCCTTTCCTTTCCTTTCCTTTCCTTTCCTTTCCTTTCTTAAAAGTAAGGCCTATAATTGGAGCTCTGCCCACTTGTGATACAGTGAAATGCAGGTATGTTTTATGGACATGATAGTTTAAGTCAATTTAGATGATGGCATTATCAGCACTAAATTAAGAGGTTCCCAGCTGACAAGGAAAAAAAGATATCCCTCCATCTTCTCTGAACTTCTTGCATTCTTGGCATTCTCTCCACAAATCATTTAATAGCTGCCCTATTCATAGGAAAATGTATTGCTAAAGCTAAACGGTGAGGGCTTTTTTCCCTCCAAGCTTATTGGAGGCAAGAATAATAAATAAAGCCTGATTTGCATGCAAGTTTGCATACCCAAAACTCTTGTCATCAATGAGCAAACAATAAGCTGCTCATGTCAGAACACATTGTTCAAACAGCAGCATAAAATAGCTACTGAGCTGTAAGGCACATCAGTATTACTACTGCTCTTGTTTTACTTGTACTTTGCCACAACAAACCTGCACCTCTGGAAGGCAACAAAAAGAAATAAACTCAACAGCTTTGTATCTCTCGTTGTGCTGCAATCCGAATAATCTCTATTGCTTTGAGGGACATCCTGACAAGATGGAAATCCTGAGTCCTAGATGAACCTGTATTCAGAATATATGAGTATAAAAAGCTTTCCCTGATGACACAAATGTTCCCCTTCTTTTTCAATGTGCAGTTCAGGCAACGTGTATTAGCTACTTTAAACTTCTGGCATCACTTTTAAGCAAATTACTTCTGGCTTTCCAGGAATAAAACATGTTACTAGTCGAGCTGGACATGCTGATGTTGTAGGTCACCCAGACACAATTTGAAACACAGCGAAGAACTCTCCTGATGTGGCACATACTTACATCACAGCTTTTGACAGCTCTTCATGGAAAGTATCAGCATGCTAAGGTTTAGATCTGTTTACCTATTGGAATTACACATACAGTTTGATGCTAAAGCCTGCTTGGTGCCTGCTTACCTTACTTGGCCTCTTGAATCTGTCAGAGGAACAGAAGCAAGGGGAATGAATTAATGTAATTAATCGCTAATAAATAAGAGGTAGTAGGAAATGTTGAATGAGAGCAGCAGCAACAGTTTGGGGCAGTTAGTTAACCAAAGCATACCTAATATTTGGAGAATATTGCTGGAAGTCTTTGTCATGTAGTAAAAGTACAATTTAAAAAAAATTAAGAATACATTAAGTGCACAAAGGTTCTGTCACCTCAGGGCTAGGGTGCTCCCTTCAGATTGCCTCTGAAGCAGCAGAAATGAAGGACCATCTCCAGCATTAAGAAACTGTGAGCAGACAGACTTCATTATTTGCTCTGGCAATATTTCTGTTTCAAATGCATTTAGCTTGCACTGCAGAAGCTCTTTATTTTCCCAGGAGCAAAGGCATGGCTCTGTTGCCTCTTGGTTCCATGATTGTATGAACCGAAGTAGCTGATTTTGCTACTACTGTACTTTCCCTTGTAACTTATGACTCTGGCTGTTTTGTGGATAGGCTGCATTACTTACTGACTGCACATCTGGTCTGCTTCAGTCTACTATGGCAATCCTACATACACACAATAATATTTAAATCATTCACATTTCCACTTCATCTGCCACCAAACTACAGTTGCACCTGATATGAAATGGGTGTTTAACAGGTGAAAGTAATGCCATGTTACATTTTAAGGACATGATGTTAATAAGAATAGCTCCTAAACTTAAATCTGGAAACCCATGCAGGGAAGTAGAATACTCTTAGGTAAATTAAGATATGGCAAGGACAGTGCAGGCAATTCATTTATATAGATCACAAACTTTTAACTGGGACCAGAATAATTAGAAGCTCAGTTATATGGTATTCTAGTGGTTTAGGTCTGCATCACTAACTGCTCATACTGATCTTCTTGACTTGGAGAAGAATATACAGCTGTAACAACCCATTTTCCATGGTGGTAAAAGATGTGGTTCCATGGGATTACAGCAAACATGGGTACATCTGTTCTAGCAGAAAGGTTCAAATCGTGCAGCATAGAAAGCACTCACTTCCTAAGCACCATCTAAGATCCTATATACTAGCAACTGCCCTGCTGCTTTGAATTAAGAGGAGCAGATTAGCAGCTGTCATCCATCCTATGCTAAATTTGAATCTAAAACATCTACAGTAAAAGAATGAGAACAATTAGAGGGACAGATGTGAGACAGGTACTAATCATTTCTGAAAAAAATGTAAGAATCTTGGCACAAACCATAAAGATGCTGGTGTAATTTAGCATGTCCTTAACGTTTTTATTTTCCTGGGATGTTTATGTTCACTCATATACTAATCTTAACAATGGACTAAGGCTTATGCTCTTCAGCTGTTCTGTTGATTGTTCTAGTCATGATAAAAGTTTAAAAAATGGGGTCTATTAAAAGGGGGATAAAAGATCAGATCAACTCTGGCTTGATTTTTGTGCTGCTAATTGAAAACAAGGCAGTTAGATGTCCTGCTTGATTCTTCAGTATGCCAGTAATATCATATGGCTCACATCAACTGGAGACACAAAACTATGCAAAATTGCTGGAGTAAGAAGAGAAAAAGGAAAAGCGAAAGAATTTGAAAGTAAGAACTTACTGATGCAAAACAGGATTATGAATGTGCTCTGCTGTGCACACCCACCCTACAAGTGCTTTAGAGACCTTCAATAATTCTTCAAGTCTTCATTTGTGTAGTTTCTGCTACCACAAATATAAAATCAAGTATCTGATTTCCAGGTACCATTTCCAACACTAGATTTTGGTAAGGACTTAGCAGACAACAGGTGGTACTTTTGCTCATCTGACAGTCATTTCTAACAAAAGACAGCATTTATGTCTCTGAGAAGAATTTCAGTAAGTGTGGAAGCATTGGGAGTGATATATACAAATACCACTGGAAAAGAAAAAACAGGTAAAAAAAAAATCCATTGTTAATCACTGCCTTAGATCCCAGCCTAGCAAACTGGTTTGTACTGGCAGAGGCCTTCTGAAGCCAAAGAGCTATAAGAGGGGTTCTCATGCCCGCACAGTATTGGTGTACTTGCACAGTGAGATGCATCAGTGTTGGCTTAAACAGGTGAGGAGCTGAGCTCCCCGGCTTCGGTTTAAATAGAGAGGAGCTGGGATTCTTGATACTTTGCAAGACCACTCCATGAGAGAAGAGTTTATCAGGAATCTCTATCAAGGGAAAAATTAATAGTTTTTTTTCCAATTAATTTAAATAGGAAATCAGTAGCAGGCAGGTTAAAAATTAGGATTAGCTACTTCTAGAGCTGGCTTGACTTTCTGCCTTGCTTTTTCAAGAGCAATGCTGCAGAAAGCTGAAGCCACACTTTACTGCAGGGAGATTTGTAGAGGAATGTTTTTAGGATTTAAAACAATCAAAACTGAGTAGATGTAAGGCTTAATTGCAATATAGCAATTTAGCCAACACAAGACATGCAAAAACTAGTTTTAGAGAGGTATCCTGAAAATGAGTTTGCAGAGGACATCAGCAAGCATTACATTGCTCAAGACCACTCAGGAAGGGTTGTTTGGGTAGATAAAAGTCTGTACCATCTTAGAACTAGATCCACAATGTAAATAAGAAAAATTTCAGTGTTTTTCGGCCCAGGTACTTACAGTCCTGCAGGTTTCTAGCACGTCAAGCATACCAACTGAAATGTACTTAACAGCAGTACCTCCAGGACTACAGCACTACTCTTGCAGTTGTCAGCACTGAATGCAGGGAAAGCTAGAGGTTATGAGAAGTGTACAGCAGGCTCTTGGTTCATACTTTACACATCTTGAGGTGTGGGCACTTAGGCAAAAAATCACACAGATTTGAGTCAGCTGTTTCCAAGATCCATTGCGAATAATTGTAAGGATTGCTGTGAAGTGCCATACACTGGAAGTGTTAAGAGTTGGCAAATCTACTGGGAAGAAGTTCATTATTTTCCTCACCGGGGAATGTTTTCAGATGAAGCAACAAAGAAACTATTGACACTTTTAAACTGTGAAGAATTCATAAAGTATCCCATCATGAGAGAAAGTTTGGTGCATTGTGATTGAGAGCCTATCTGCCAAAGTTCCCACTGCTATTTAGTGGAGAAGTAAATACTGGCAGGACTGGAATGTGATTTTCCATTACAAATACCTGCACCACACCTCTTGGTGTCATCTTTGAACAAAGACTAACACTTAAGCTCCCACCAATTTATCATCTGGAAGGTCAGGCATTCCAGAATCTTACAGTTCCGTACAATTCTTTCAGGTTTGTGGTCTAGCTTTACTGTTCCTCCACTTTGTAACAGTCGCACATGTTTGCTTTAAAAGATGGGTAGGAATGAGCATGAATCAGTAAATATGTTTGTAAATCAGATTATAGGTCTGTAAAGATCAGCAATGTTCTAAATGTATTTTAGTTACAGGTCCTAGTTTAACAGCTTCTTTAATATCATACTCAAAAACAACAACAAAAACCATCCCCTAAAAACCAGATGCTTTTCCCTCCAGAAGCCATATGTTTACCAGAGCGGTAAACTACACAAATAGTGTACCTTTGACAGAGCAGTGCTGCTGCTCACGTAAGAACAGTAGTTAAGTTCCCCTGCAGGTGCTAGACTGATATGCAGAAGCTCCACGAACGTATCTAAATAACTCGTTACCAAAACCAATTCTGTCCGGAAAACACAAAAATAGAGCTGAAGAACAGTGCTCCTAATGTGTTTTGTTACAAAGTAGCTCTGTTTTGAGAAGAAATGGCATGCAATCATCTTTCCACTCCTCCTTCAACAGCAGCTTCATCAACTGAGCTGAGGTGTTAGGCGAGTTGATGTGTTAGGCAAGCTGAAAGGTTGCACAGGAGCCAGTTAATCTTTGTGGTCAGGGAAGCACTGCAAAACATACCTTTGTCTGTGAAGAGCCGGCACGTCAGCAGCACTTCCTCTTTGTGAGTAAGCTGAAGGTGGTATTTGGTTGACAGCATCTGGGAAGCAATGAGGGACAAACTCATCCTTTTTCATACCTTTATGTCTTTCCTTTTATTATTTGGGACTGGGAACTCAGAGAATCAAACAAAATGCTCAGTGACAAAGGAGTTGCTTTTTACCTTCTGCTGCCTTTTAGCAACATCATTCATCTTAGCATACTTCGCATCTAATTTTTCCCTACCCTCTGTTCTGTAAGTCCATAATGGAATATTTTATATGTCAGCACTGGAGGTATCAATTTTCTCTCGGTTTTGTGAGCAGTATACCCCACAGGAACTGCATTTCTGAGCAACTGGGCGTGCGTCTGCTGAATCCAAGACATAATAGCACTGACTGAGTGCACTTCACAATTGTCACATGAGCAAGTCTCTCTGCTGCCAACTGCTGCATTGCAGGGCATATTATGGCCCACCTACTGGGCTGAGATTCTTGGAAGGGCTGTAAAATTCTGAGGGCAGGAGTTACAGCTCAGCCCTCAGCACGTGCCTAACTTCAGAGAAAGTTATAGTCACAGCAGGACACAACCAGAAGGTCATTTTATTCTTTTTTTAGGCAGGAATGTTAGCAGTGTAGGTAGGTTTCAACTCCCAAGTGAGTACTTATCATAGTGGGTACAAAACTGTGAATAGTCAGGGCAGCTTTGATATTGAAAATGTTTAAACATGAAAATAATACATAATAATTCAGAAAAGATTGCAGTCATATCTGCCAATGGGCATGTGAAAATACAGTCCGGTTTCTGAAGGTTCAGATGATCAGCACCACTCAGCTCCAGCAGGGAAACAGATATGGCTTTTATTTAGTGATATTATCTTGCATAATAGCAGCCAATTCTATTCCTCAGGCATGCAGGTTTGATTGCCTAGACATATGCCATCTCAGTCTCTGACCTTATGTGACTATTAGACTGCTCCTTCCTCAGGCAAATTGCTTGAGTCAAACTATTAAGGAGACTTTTAAAGACATAAGTAGTATAGTGTACACACACACACACAGGTACACCCTCTTCGATACAAATGCTTTATTAAAAATGTTTCTGGAGTGGTCTGTAACAAAACTATACCCATGTAACGTAAAAAAAATCAAGGCAAAATGGTATCAGTCGCAATGCATTAATATGTTTTCTATCATTCCCGAAGTCTGGTGAGTACCCAGTTAAACTTGCTGTCTATGTATGCTGCAGGCTATCCAGTTTGAGATCTCACCCTATGTAAATGTGAAACTTGATTCAAGTGCTGGTTTGAAAAAACTTCATATCCATTTTGAAGTTTTGTTTGTGGCTAGAGTAGAAAAATAAGCATTATTTCTAATATCTACACAAGGACAAACAGCACGGACTTCGACAAAACAAAATAAAAATACAGCACAGGGACTTTTCACAATATCAGCAATTGGTGGTTAGAAAGATCCAGCCTTTGGAATTGAAACTCAGAGACAGTTAAACTTTCCACCTCCCTTTTCTTCTTCTCTCTCTCCTCCCTCCCCGCCCAGTATTCAGATTCTTTACTCAGTAGAAATTACTCAGGTAGATAAGTTTATTCTATCAGTTAAGATAGAATAAATGTATATTCTTCCTAGAAAACACATGTATTTTATATATATATATTCAGGACAGCTCCTGTTTTCCCTATGTGGAGAGATTTGCATGTAGGAGGCAATTAAAAAAAGAGACCCTGTTATAAAAATTGAAAACACTGTGGAAACATGAAGATCCAACTGCAGCAGCAGTAGGCAATTCCACTCTATTTTGTTATGCTCCCCTTCACATGGACAGTTGGGTCCCGGAGGATGCTAGCTTGCTTCACGGCCATGTTTTCCTTGGGGCTGAAAGGGGATCACAATTTAGCCAGTGTATGCACTACTCTGAGAGAAAACCAAAGATGGCACTCACCATTCAAGGGTTAGTTGTTACTCACTATCCAGTAGTTTTTATTACAGATCCTTCAGTGTCTCAGGACAGCTCTGGCCAAATAAGAACTTGCTAGGCATGTCTAGTACAGCCAGCCTATACCAGCAAGAGAGGGTATTTAAAGATGTGACAACATTTCTATTTGTACTTTAAAAAGTATAGCAATATTAGTGCCATGCCAGAATAGTTTCATGCCCAAGGCAAATAGTAGCTTATCAAGCATGTCTGTAGAGGACCATGGCTGGGCAGCACGACAAGCACAGTCTCTCAGAACTCTTCACTATCCTTGCTGTTATGATCCCTCATTTTCTATGTGGAGCTGCTGGATGTGGGGTGTTTGTGATTTGAATAAATATAATGGGTAACAAGTCTGAATCTGGCAGAAGGTAGGATGCAGTGTGGGTCCCAGAGACAACAGGCTAACGCTAATCATCTCCCCACAGATCATTTCCTCTCATGAACAGCTATACCTAAGTGTCTCAGAATCCTCTTCATTTAAACCTCTGTTCCTTCCCTGGAATACAGCGTGTTGTTTGTGCTGATACTGCTGTAAAAGTGGGTGTTAAACTGGTTGAGCACAGAGTTGCTGTGGCCAAGGTGGTTAGAAGGCATAGAATTGGACCACTCTCCCACACCATGACTGGGGATATTAGAGAGTGAAGAGTAGGAATTAAAGCCTACCATATTCTGACCCATTTTGTCAATGGGTTCAGAGTTAAGTCCCAAAGGCACCATGCGGCTCCCTGAGTTAGAGCCATTAACGTATGCAGTCATACTGGAGAGGAAGTTACTGAGGCATGGGCTACTGGAAGCTGGAGGTGGAGATCCTTTCTCAGGTGAATTGTCAGTCCCAGGTGATGTATTTTCCAAGATATCCTGTTGCTCTACAGCTTTGGGGCTGCCAGTCAGGCCACTATCCTCTGATTTCTCAGATGCAAGAGTGGCAGCACTAGCTCCAATGTCAGACTTCCTTTTCCTTTTTCTGCGAAAGTTTCCGTTGTCAAACATCTTTTCACAGTTTGGGTCCAGAGTCCAGTAATTCCCTTTTCCTGTCAAAGGGGAAGAAAGGCATATTTTTAGCTTAAAAATATGCATAGACAGAAAAGCCCTGACTCTTCACACAGATAAAACTACAAGTGGAGCCATGGGGAGGTTTTTTTTTTCTGTTTTTTTCCTGGGTGAGGGTAGGAGGTTTTTGTTATGTAGCTGGTCCTCTGAATATACAGTCGAGAGTAACATAGCCCCATACCGGCTGCTTCTCCAGGTAAGATAGGTTTCTAAAGAGAGCGAACCACATTTTTTGCCTTCTGAGGCAGCATAATTGAATGGTTTTTAAATGTTCTCAGTGGTTCTTAACAGCTATTGATGGAAAACAATAAATAAAGGAACAGTCTGACTGCATAGAAGCCAAAGGGTTGGAAACAGCAGAGATGTGATTCCAAGCAAAAACTATTTGAAACAGACAAAATAAAAGCAGCCTGCTCTCCTCTTGAGAGTTACTGTTGACTCCCTAAAGCAACACAAATCTGAGTTTGCCTTATCCCCTTTCTGTTAACTCCCAGTTCCGTTTGACATAAGCCATATGTATTACACTGAATGGGTTTTGAATGTGACTTGCTCCATTTGACTGCTCCTGTGCTTGCTGAGCCTTTGCTCATCACATTGATCAGTTCTCAGGAAGACCTGGAGCAGCAAAGAATCCCCTTCCCTGCAGAAGTTTAATAGCCACACTGGTTCAGACCTCAACTATTCTAGTTCAGACCTATGAAAATGAAACTACCATATGTATGTCCCATATCTAGGCTATTATGACTCCTTATAATGCAATAAGCGTTTTTAGATTAATCAAATTCAACTGGGGGGAAGGGGTAGAGGGGGAAGGGGGAAAAGGCGGAGAGAGCTCTACCTGGATCATCTTCATCTCGGGGCACCTTCTTGAAGCAGTCATTGAGAGACAAGTTGTGTCGTATGGAGTTCTGCCAGCCAGCCTTGCTCTTGTTATAAAAGGGGAAGTTGTCAGCCACGTACTGGTAGATCTGACTGAGAGTAAGCCTCTTTTCAGGTGCTCCATGAATAGCCATGGCAATAAGTGCAGAGTAGGAGTAAGGTGGTCTAACCAACTTCATAAGCTCTTCTTGGGATGGGAGAGGAAGCCAGCCAAGGTCAGTCCCTCCCAAGCCGTGCATGTTAGGCAAGAGCTGCCTTTGCATCCCGTAAGACTGAGGAATGAAGGGGCTGGCATTGGATCCTGGGAGATACGGTGGTGGGGTAATGGAAGGTCCATTTAGCCAGAGGTAAGGATTAGGAGTGGTGTTGTAATCCGGTGTCTCAAAGGTGCTGGGTCGTTGTGGACTAGGGATGTTCTGTGGATGGAAAAAGTTCTCATAGTAGATACTCATCTCTGGAGGTTCTTGACCAATATTTGGGAACTGTGGGCTGCAGCGCTGTGGAGAGTGCGTTTGTGGATCAAAGAAGCTCATGCTCTAAGCCAGCAGCTGAGAAGTTATGACACACCTGTGCTTGTGCTCCCTTCTCAAGACAGGTGCATCACCTGTGCCCTTCCCTACCTACTTATGCACCTGTAAATGCTTCAGCCTGTGTGCAGGCTCCACCCCACAGCCCTGAGTGGCTGCAGATGAGGACGATATCCTTTTTGGAATGCTGGCAGTCCCAGCTAGTCATTGATGTCACATCAACCAAACGAGAAAGTTACAACTGTTTATCTTCTTAAATGAATGAAGGAATTTTCCACTAATGCGATGCACATAAGGAAAGTGTAAGGTGCCTTGAAGTTAAAACTCCTCATCAGAGATCCTCCTCTTTCTGTCTTTCACAATTTAGCATTTAGTTATTCTTTCTTTTTAAAGAAAAGCCATTTTGTACTGCTGCTACTAACACCTCAGAATGAAAAAGCCATTGACATCAGTTAAACAGGAGACATATATATATATATATACACACACAAAAAAAAGAAAAAAGAAAAGGTCAGGCCTCCTTTTGCTTCTGTAATTTTAATTGCAGAGTTGCTTGTACTTCCCCCTAGGCAATCACAGTACTGCAGGCAAATTCTGTAGCTGGTTACTCACGTGAGTAATCTTGCTGATATAAATGGAATTACTCCCTAAAGTAAGGATTAATCTTGTGAGAAGAAAAATGTCAAGCTTAATCATCAAACCTTTCTTTAGAGCTTAAAGTGGTGAACTGAGATGGGAAATCATTATTCGTTGCTTCCTCTTTGCTGCCGGATTGGTGCAGAGAGCTCATAAAACCTTTTAGCAGAATTTGCAAACAGGAGAGAGGCAGCGTTCAGCACAGCTCTTTTAGCAAAGTTCCGATACCTTCCTTTGTATCTATACAGACAAAAGTTGATTCTTTAAGATTAAGTAACAAGGAAAAACCTCTAGCACTTTTATGACTTAGAAACATACTTACTGCCTTGCATGGCACCCCACACTTTCAAAGGAGGAAAAAGCAATCTCACTGATACCTGTCTCAGAAATGGAGACAGCTCTTCGCTGCATGACAGACTGCACTGTAGTTAAAAGCAGGGTTGCAGTTACCTTCAGAAGTGATATTTGCATATTTTTTTATGTTTAAAGAACATATATACATTTGGAACTTGTCTCAGCCTTAATACTGCGTGCAATTAAAGAAAGTCGGTATGACAAGGCCTTTAAGTTGGCTCTAGTCCTATAATTTCTGCAGAAACATGAGTTTTAACCTGTGGATTTGAATTCCTGGCTGTACCAAAGACTTTTTTGTTTTGTCACACATTCATCAATTCATTTAATCTTTTGTGCTACGGCACCACCAAGATTCCCTACTCCCCAAGCATTAGTGATTCACCAATATCACATTAATATCCTTGTTGCTATGAAAGGTACAAAAAAAACAAAATAAATAAAAATCACTGGAAATACAACTGGAATGTTGAATGCAAAGGACAAAGCTAGCCAGGAGCTAGCCACCTTGCCAGCTCAGAAATGCATCTCCATAGCTGGTATTTAAAACACATGCCTGCACTGCACAGAAAATCATTTGTACCACAACTAGGGATAAGCAAGTTGCTATTTTAATTTGAATGACTGAGAATTCGGTTTGTAAATGCTGCCTAGCCTATGCAGAGATAGATACACATTAAACAGACAAAAATGAAGCAGAACATAGTGGGGCTGGCTTGTTTTCTAAATGACAACTTCTGTGCAAAATGGGACTTGGACAGAAACCCCAAATGATTAATTTTTTAGGATATAATAATGTGAGACCTCCCTCCTCAAGAAAGCTATGTGGAATAATAATTTTCTCTGTAGAATCTGAGTTACAAACTTGCAAAATGCTGCTTGAGCAAAATCGCCTACAGCTTCCTAATCAACTGACATATAGCTATGTTTTTAAATGAATCTGTAGTCCTGCAAATATTAAAGTTACAAATATCACTAATAATACAACCCATTATTTACAGAAGAGGAGCAAAACATTTAAGAAGTGCCAACCTCTCCCCCCTCTTAAAAACAAGAAAAACTTGCAAATTTATTACTACGTAGAGCTTTTTTATTCCAAGAAGTAAATACTCAGCTAACTGCCTCATGGACTTCCATGGGTCGCATCTAAATACTTCTTCCTTGAGGGGCTCTGCACACTAAATTACAATTAAAATACACTGAAGTGTGTGCTGAGTGAATACATGCTTTGAAGCGATGCCAGGCTTTACAAAGGAAGAAAATATTACTTCTGCAACCAGAGACTGATGAAGGTTGTAAAACCTCCTCTGTACGTTAATCTTTCTGAAGTTTTGGTGCAGTGCATTTTTAGCATGGTCAAGTCCAAGCTGTGCTCTACCGCTGCCTGAGAATGCATGTTACTGCCAGACCCACCTTGATGTGCCACCTGAGCAGAGTTTCACACACAACTAGGTAAAGCAAGGGTGAAGAATAGCAAGTACTGCTTTTAGAGACATGAAGTACAAAGACAACTGCAGGCTTCTGCCCATGGAGCTCAGAAAGGAAGTGCAAAGGTCCGATCCCTCCCTGGCATGTGTGTGTTGGCACAGCCTCTAGCAGAGATACAATACCATCAGCAACATTTTTTCTTCCAACTGACTATGCTGATTTACTCAGCTCAGAGTATAAAGACTGCCAGTAAAAGTGGTCCTTTGCCAGTCCTATGGGCACACCTCACTACTCGGGAGTCACTGCAGTGCATGTTCCTGTACAGCACTTCTGATGCGGATGCTCACATGCAGGCAAAAGGCAGCAAAGAAAGAATAACTTTGCTCAAACTGTGGTTGCTGAGCAGGGCTGCTCAGAACTGGAGATAATTGAGTCCATCCAGGAATACTGTCCTGGGCCCCTCACCCCTAAAGCTCCTGGTCCTGGCAGGGCTGGGAGGAGAAGGTAACAATCCCAGAAATGGAGAAAGGAGAAGGAAAAATTGTGTAGCTTCCATATAAAGAGGCTGAGGAAATCTTATATGCTGACCAAGCTATGCTAACAGATCATGTTTAGGGCTCAAAAACTCTAGAAATAAAACAGAGGCTGATGCTGGAGTCAGAGTTTAGTAATCATTACTTCCAAAAGCATTGGGTTTGTTGAGGTCCTTCTAGGCAGGATGCTGTCCTGGTTGCCAGCTGGGGTTAAACCATGACAGATTCGTCATGTCATGTTTTTAACATTTCTTTTTACTGCAGTACAGTACTGTACAGCCCTGAAAGCACATCTCTACCAGTTGGAAGCCTGATCAAACACAGATTGTTGTTAAGTCAAAGACTGTTGTCAGCTCCTGTGTTATCTGAATATTTTCTTTTTCTCAATTTCTTAAGTGAAACTCCAGAACCTGCAAGGTGGAGGCCAAGCCCCTGCAAAACTGTTGATGTCCATAAGGGTTTTTTAGATCAACTCCTACGTACCTCTCTGCTCCAGCCAAGATTAATATTTCTTCACACTCATTGCCCTTGAACAAAAGAAACCATAATTGCCTGAAATCTTGGGTTATGAAAAGTTCAGATTGATTCCTTTAAAAATGGGATTCCTCAGCATTTTCACTTAGACTCCAAAGTAACCTGTCCAGTGCTTTTGAAATGCAGTGACCTGGGAGAGGTGCATACACACCAGCACACAGCAGGGAGCAGAAGCACAGGTGTCAAAAAGTAGATAATAATATGCGGAATGCTGTACACATTTGTAGTGCTTTGACCGAGATACTCCTACTTCCCTTCTTAACTGGATCTTTCAAAACAATAAAGCAAAATAAAGCATGATACCTGCTAGTCTCACAAGTACCTTTAAGTCAGCAAGCTGTTTCACAGGGTGACTGTTTTAGAGAACTTAAATCAAAAGTACCATGCCTGCATGATGCAAAGTATAACATAGTGCAAACCCACTCTAATAGCTCACACAGGTACCAGATTTTGTAGTAGTAGCTTCATCCTGGCCAACTCTATAACATCCTGCATATCATTTGTCCCTCATATAGACAATATAAAGCAGTCTGCATCAGGTACTTTACTAATTCATCAGAAATTCAATTCATTGTTTACTCTTGATCCTGATACATATTGCCAGTTAAGACTGTGTATAACCCCAGTTGTGGTGTATTATCACAGCTTAACACCTTGCTGAAGAAAAGTTCATACAAGCTATTCATGTGGTAACAAAGATGAGGGAAAAACTGCTTTTAAAAGGAAAGAGTTCCTCTCCAACTCAGTTTACCAAGCAGCCTACCTTGTTTCAAACACATCACACACTGACATCAGAAACATTCCCATATCCATCAATAACATATTTTCACATAAAAATGAATTATCTATAATCTCAGCTGTCTAGGAGATTACATGTAGAAGTCCTCATGTCTTACTCCAGTAATTGTCTGCCCACAAAATAAACTACACCATCCGAAGAAACAAGGTGTAGCAGGTGAAACAATGTCATCTCAAGGTCCTTCCAAAAGCATACAAAATGTAAACTACAGTATTGCAAAACAAGGGAACTGGGCTTTATATCGAGAAACGCAGGTTGAACATTAAATTAATGGAAAAGACAGGATCATTTGGATATGAGCCATAAATGCTGCAATGCTAGAATGCCCTTAGACTTCTTAAGTCTTTCAGAAGGAAACCACTGCGGATTTTTAAAGGAACTTTATAACTGGGGTTTTAGAAGACTGTAAAACCTTATGAGGGCTCATAGCTGCTTTCTCACTATGAGAACTGTGCAATAAAAGTAGTCATAACTCCTGCTTCAACAAAAGCCATCCACCTTCTTACCACAGATAATACGGCAGAGGGGATTAGATGTCCCCTGACTTATATGTAAATCATGACAGGCCGCAGGCAGGCAAGAGACCTATAGCTTCCATTTGGCTGCGGGTGGCTTCCATGAGATCTGCTGCATTTAGATACACAGACATGCTCAGCCCTGTCACAGAGGGATACCTCAAGTCTGAGCCAGACATGGAGAGCTTAGGCTGCAAATTCCTCTCATGTTAGAATCCCAGGCATCTCTCATCTGTGGGAAATGAGTACAGCTAGAGATACTTCAATCGATCATACTTGGAGAACCTTGCTGCTGCTACCAAATTCCAAACATCTGAAATGCTTGCCTGTTTCAGATTATCTGCTTATATGTTCATGCTTACCACTAAATATCTGCTCATACCACGAATAAATGGTGCTAAAATCAAATGAGGTGATGTATGAACATAGTATTTACCATGGAAATTAAACTGTGCACCTTTCCAAATGCCTTTACAATTTAAATTATTGTGTATTTCAGCAAGAGGCACAGCAGGATTTATACAAAGGAAGAAAAGTGACATGCTAAAATTTAAAGTAGAAAAAGTGACATGCTAAAACTTCTGTTTCAGTCAGATTTCAGCATCAAGGTATTTGCTTGTCTGGATTAATCAGCTCCTCCCACTCCACAAGGTAAATGGAGATCTTATTGAGAAGACATTTCAGAACCAAGGATTTTTCAGACCCCCCCCCGCCCCGTTCACGATGTTCTCCGCCCTTTGGTACTTACACAACACAAACACTTGGCGAAAATTAATTAACAACTAAACCTGATAAGTGAATTGGAACAAGTAAGTGCAGTGAACTACTCTACAGACACACCCAGTCATAGATAAACTTGTTTTAATGTACCAGGGTTTAACTGCAGTAAACTAAGATCATCTAACTTGTGAATAAGATGATTTACAGTGTTAATAATCCTTGCACTTCCAGTTGCTCCACTTCAGTTTTCCAGTATCTGGGTAGTTGGAGATCCATTATATCGCAAAGTATCGCAACTTCTTATCTCCCCCTAGTGACAATTCTGGGAAATATATGGAATCAGTCGCGATCTCCCCTAGAGATAACTTCGCAACAGGTTTTTACACTGGCGTGATCGCTGGCCCCTTACCAGTATTACATAGTTCTAGATCTAATTCTGGGATCTGTCAAAATAACCAATTGAATATGCAAACATTTGTAAATTTTTCGTATTAGAATCCTTCATTTGCTCTGAAATCCTGTGCAAAAATTCTGTAAGTTTAGAGACTTTTGTCTTTCTTTTAGGATTGCCTCCTTTGCTCTTCTCTTTTCCAGTACTGATCTCCAATAGTTCTGTTTTCTTGTCTCGTGAAGGAAGCCTAAATGCATTTGTTAAGACAGATTCTATAAATTCAGGCACTGTGCATTAGTACGAGTGAGCGTGTCAAAGCACTACTGAAGCATGACTGAGAAGTCAGGTAGTAAGGACTTCATGTTTCTCAGTATCTGTAAAATCCAGGTATCCACATGCTTTATTGTATGATAAAATATGATATTCCCAGCTAAAAGAGCTGCATCTAAAGCAACTCTACCCAGGGCTGTTTTCTTGGGTCTAAAAAACATTCTGGGAAAATCCCTCAATATATCTGTCAAACACAGAGGGTTTTTTTAGACCTTTTCTAGTTACAACAGTGGAAGATTCCTGCTACATGACCATCCTTTTTCTGGCAGTCAGCGCCCAACTCAGGGCATAAATACCTTAAAGGACTAGTTTCTGATCCCCGTCAACTTTCGTGTGCCTTCTGAATCAATCACAACTTAAAGCCATTGCAACACCATCAGCAGCTAGCTACCATCAGCTGAACTAATTCAAGGTAAAGGGAAGGCCTATGAATGAGAGACCACTCCTGCCTCTCACATTAACCTGTTAGTAAAGATAGGCTGAATACACCCATGCACACTGGGGCACATATGGACCTCCACTAATACTCATGAAACTGTATTTGTTACGAACACTCGGTGTCTGTCTAATTCTAGGGTCAGCCACATGAAAGATCACTCATGGCACAATGGAGCTTTCTGCTATCCTGGAAGTCAGAGACCTATACTGAAAGGGATAATTCTAGCCAAAATCCTACCAGATCAAACTGTCCTTGCTTTAAAATCCTGATTATGTAACATTTTTAAAGTTTATGGAATCCATGGCCTACATGAGCTTTGTTTGCAGAGCAATTATTCGTTTACAGTGTTAATCTTTAGCACACACTGCATTACAGTAGCAAATCAGGATAGAAAATTACAGACTGAGTCAATAAAGAACAACTACTCTCCTCACTTCATAGCAGCAAACATTGCCTATGCTGAAGTCCTTACAACTGAGGGCAGTCCCTGGAATGTTGCTCAATGCTCCCTTTCAAAAGGACCTTGAATGCCTAAGAGCAAGCAGAAACTCAGTTCTGGGAGGGAAATAGAAGTACTATAATACTAGTGACTACTCCAAGGCATCCAGGTTTGGAGATGGCTGCAAACTTATTCCATAGACTTCCGTATTCCTCAGAAAAAAAATAATCATGTAACAAGATGGGGATATCCACTTCCAAAAATCAATGAGGAAAAGGATCCTTAAACTTTATTTTTCACTCCTCAGAAATAGTTTTAAAAAAGAGATGACACAAAAGACAGTTTGGCTTTAAATCGGCTGAATTCTCTTGATTTCTACATGAGAAGGATCCTTTGTTTGGTGGAGTTATTCTGAAGCTGGAACAAAAAAGGATCTTTTAGTCTTTTCATGATGGCTAAAGTAATATCCTTTAAAATAGAATAGCAAGTTCGCATAGAGAAAGATGTAATTAGATGGCTTTAAACACAACTCCTGGACCTGACTTAAAGAGAAATCAGATATCATAACAAACAAAACATCTTCTCCTGCCCTCCCTTGAGAGTTTAAAATCAGGTTTAACAGCTGGCTTAACAGCTTTTCTTGTTTAAAAGCACCCTCATCCCATGATCAGGGTGGAACAGACCTACCTGGGAGCTTGGCAAGCTCTTAGTGATTTAAGTTCTATCATTATTTCAAAGATGCTTCCATTGCTCTTACTTGGGCTGAAATAAAAAATCCCTCATAATAAGCCTGACATGCTACAGCTGCTGCAATACTGTGACATTAGTGAACAGCTTGATCCAGAATCTCTATAGCTGTAAGTACAATAAAATATTTATGGATTTATCATAGTCCAAAGCAGAGATTTTTACTCATTATTACAATCAGTGTAAAATCTCATTATGACTCTGGGTATGGACTGTATTTTGTGATTTAATCAGACTTCAGTTGTAGAGTTGCTGATACTTCTTATTCAAACTGATCAAGTCAGATCATCCAAGTCCTCTTAGCAGTTTCCTGTCATCATTCCAGATTTTTGTCTTGCAGGATTCTTCACACATACCCTAAACTCATTTTGAATAAAAGCCTCTGCTCCATCATTGCCACTAGCAATGAAGCAAGCAGCAAAGTAGCTAAACAACAAAAGCTGTATATATCAAATGGGTTAAAGGGAGCAACTCAATCTCTAAATCCACTTTGTCACTGACACTTCAGTAACTTCAGTAACATGTCATAAAAGCATTAACCTGTCTGCCCACTCCCTGCTTTTCTAAGAACTGTGAACAAATGCTTGGCATGGGTTTATTGCTCTTTGACAGTTCAGGTTAGGAGCTGCTCTTCAGCCAGTTTTTACAGTAAAATGGTTGCTGCCTAAAAACACAGTAGAATTTACTAGCTGGTGCTGAAACTCCTCATCACTGCTCAGGCAACTTGATGGCTGAGAATGGAAATGGAGAATTTTCCAGCTTCTTATGGAAGCTGTATAGTACAGATTCTTTGTCTTAGTAATTGTGGGAGCATACTGCCTCTGCATCTCAAACCTCTTGTGGAAAGCAGAATAGTCCACCATGTCAATTATATGAGGTCTGCTCTCCACAGACCAGGATGGCACAAGGTTGCTTCAATTTAAGCATGATGAAATTAGACACATTTCACATTCTCAGTCTTCTACACTACTAAGGTTCATGTGATGCATTAGTAACACACCCGGGAAATTCTACAATGCTGTATTGCCTTTATTTTAACATACTGTTCTGAGTTAATGTAACTTGCTTGTTGTGACCATCTATCGACTATGAATAGGCTAGAAAAGGAGGAAATTGTTAATTTTATATTCTGCACTTCTGAAACTATGAAGAAATACAATCCTCTTTCTCCCCCACACAAGACTGGTGTCCCAAGACAGAGAGTAAGAATACAGAATTAATGAATCCTTAAAGAAAGGATGAAACAAATTAGAGAACTAGAGAAAAAGCCAAAAGCCAGACCAAGGAATATCAAAAAGGCAAATGAAAAAAGAGCTCCAGTGAAGCCTAATGTGCCTGTGGACTCCATACAGAATAACCAACACGGCACCCACTGCGCCCAATGTGAGTTGGAACTAGATGAACTTTAAAGTCTTTTCAAACCCAAACCATTCTACAATTCTATTTACTCTCAGTTTCCACTGTCTAACAAAGAAGGTTACAGACTGTGTGTGATGCAATGTCAAGCAGTACCTGTTCAGCTTGTGACAGAAATGACAATAGGTGCTGATTTACAATTTCAAAGAGGTGTTGCCAGATTGCCATACTTTTACTCTGCTATCCCAGGGCATCACTTATTCTTCACAGTATGTTGTTTAGCTGGACTAAGCCCCAGGATCCACAGTTCCTGGAAACTTGTGAATGGCTGGAGCTTGTTGTCCAAACACCCTTAAAATTCCAGTCCCATGTGTGCCTTGCTCTTGGCAGTTATTCTTTTCTTAGTTAATTTTGCTCTGCTGCAAAGTTGATTTACCGGATTTCAGGCTTGAATCAGATCAAAAACTGGTCTGGCAAGAAGAAGAAAATCTGTGATGTGGGACAACCATCAGGATTTTTGCTGATATTTGGTAAATTTGGTGAATCTAAGCTCTTCATCAAAAATTATACTAAACCCCAAGCAAAACACACGTATCAATCTTGCCCCAATAGCTAAAGACTCAACACCAAACTTCCTTCAGACAGGCTCCTGCCTTCCTGGTATTTGTTTTCATTCTTTGACCATTTTTATTTTTCATCACAGTACTTAAATTAGAATTTATAATAACAGCTTGAGCTAAAACTCTCACTCTCACATGAAAACATAGCTGCAATATGCAATAAACAAAAGAAATCCTTCAACAAGTATCTTTACAAAGAAGAAACAATTGCTAAATCATCCTTTTCTTGCTCATTCTCAGTAGAAAAAAAAGCCTCGTCTTTTAGAATACTTTAGTTTGAGATATCTGTATTTCTTCAGTGTATCTGCAAATAGTATTGAAGGACAACCTTAGTACCCTCTCTTCTCTTCCTCTAGGTTAGCAAGATGATGCACCCCTCAACATTTCACTTCCACTCCCAGATAACCTGCTCTATTAAACTGAGCTGTTTTGCTAGAAAAACTTTGTGCTTCCTCTGTGCTTCCTCAGCAGCAGTACCACAGGATTTTCTGCAAAAAGCAAGTGAAACAAGAAGTCCCTCAGTATCCATGCCAGCAAATACTGTGGTTACTGTGAAACTGGCCCCATTTTGGTTTGCTGTCTATGGTTATTCTAGTGAAAAGTATTTCTTGGCACAGTATTAGTTCCAATGGCAAACATTTCAAACTTTTCACAGAAAACAATTGCTAATTATTCCTGTAGAAAACAGCTTCACACTGACAACTTGCAAAGAGAGGCTAAATTCATTACATCAATTATTCATGCTGAACATAAAAGTGTTTATAGAAATAGTTATGCTCAGAACAAACCAAAGATGTGTTCCCATTGATTCAACTGTTCATCAAGGAACAATTTTAACCTCTCAGTCTTTCCCATATCCATGCAAATGGCAGCAAGGCCAGCCTTTACCATCCACAGCATGACTCATGGTCATATTTTATTAATACAAACCCACGTAGGTATCTGAAACATGGAGGGATGAACAAAGAAAATCGATTATTCATGTTTATATGTGGATAACATACTTGCCTTTAGAAAGAACCGACAGGCTACAGAATCCTCAGATGCTGACGTGCAGTGCCGTGTAGCTTTATGCCAACAAGAGATCATCCTCCAACTCTACCTCATGAGTTGGAGAGACATAGAAAATCAATTTTGAAAGCAGAAGACTTGGACTCATAGAATTCCATTTGCTGTCAGTAAGAAACTATTACCTCCTATCAAAGATATCTAGAGATTTCAGGGAGAAACGTTCAAGGCAAATAAATTTTTAACATTTTATTGATGAACAGCCAAAAAACCAGCTTTTGTTTATTGTGCTGCTGGATGTAATAGCAACTCATACATGTGTAAATAAACTTTTGCCCATGTTTTCAACATGATAGCCACTGTTCTGAATATAACTCAGGCATATGGTGTCAGAGTCACAGACATCACCCTGAGAAAGACTGAGGATACAGAGCAGTGTGTTGGGAGCAGCAGAGGGATCCAAGGACTGTAAATCCAGAAACAGAGTACATTGTCAGCGGCTATTTTGTGCTGAGCCATCTGTTGCCTTGACTACACTGCCAGTAATAGTTAAAAGATAGCTGGAATGTGTCTGTACCAGCTACAAAAAATGTAACTTCTGTCCTCTTTGAAAAGAACAGGATCTGACTTACATTATACAGCAAGCACTGTAGGTGGACTTTTAATACATCTTTCTTCTGAGGAGTAAATTTTGTCATCAGGAAACACCCAATGTCCTTTGAACTCTATGCCCAAAGGCTCAGTGAACTTCTGTTGCATGTCCTGGTGGACACGTCCTGTTGTATTTTCTTCAAATGTTATTCCTGTATATGTATCACAAGTCACTTATCAGAGCTTATTAATAGTGTTGTTCCTATTTTTTATTAGCCATCTATGTGAACTTCCTTTAGAGTAGCTGGGACTTTAAAATAGGAGATGTATGTATAGATAATTATTTTCAGTTGAGAAGTGGTCTTGTAACAGACTCAATCACAGATCTGTAGATGAAGATTTGAAATAATGCTCCACAGACTGCTTTCCATCTTCTAGAACTCTGGAAATGCGCTGGAAAACAAGAGGAACAGAGTGCCATATGTTAAAATGACTGCTGCATTGGATTCAGTATGTATGGTAATATTTATATTAATTACTAGCTAGTGGCCTCAAGCTGTGGCTAGAGAAAAGATTATGTTGATCAAATCCTGGATATTTTGAATTAATTCTCTGTTCCACAAAGCCATAAACCTGTGTTTATACCTGTCCACATGATTCAACTTGTGCTGTGAAGCACTATACAAGTGGATTTGTAGCTTTGTTCAGTCCTTTTTCAGACTTATAAAAAGGGACATTTTATATCCTATTTAGGTTTAAATGAGACTGGATGAGATCACACTGAAAAGCTGTTACTCTGGGGTCTGAAAAGAGCAAGTACATGATAAACTGAAGTGAAATCCTACAGACTTCAAATTAATGGGTTAATTTTGTTCCTACCAGGAAAATATTATTATGAACACACCTAAGTGCAGATTTTCCTAAATGTTGCTCAGTTGTCCCAGAAGTCACTATTTATATTTTTTGAAACACTGCAGAAACAAATGGATAGCAATGAAACCTATCCATCAGAAAAAAATAAATAACAAAATAAAGCAAAATAAACTAAAACAAAACAAAATTAACTTTAGCTTTGAAAGATCAGCAAAGTTGATACATCAAACATTGTAGGTGTCACAGAATGCTTATGCATTATGCCTATCAGTAGCTACCTGCACCTGCATTAAATGTCACCCGCTACCTGAAAGAACAGGAAAACCTTTTAACATTTTAATCTTAATATCTGCACTGAATATACATCATTTGCTTTCATACGATGCATTAATCAATTGTTTTAATTGTGGGAAGTTTCCACAGAAATGAGTGAGAGGTTTTCTACTTCAAAGGCAACCTGTTTTGAGCAGCATTAACTATTCCAGCATAAGCTAAATCCTACTTCGAAAGCAGCATCTCTGCCATCAGAGACTGACCACACTGTGCATGTTTTGCCACATATGCTATGCTTACCTTACTCAGCTGCCTGCGCTAATTGCCCCATGTGATTAAATCGAGCAACAAACAATCGCTTTCCTCTGCTGCTAATAAACGTTATCAAACGCAAATCCGAGTAAATGACTAGGTCACATGAGACCTCTTGTGGTCCCGAAGCAGAACTGCACATCGGGGCTGCTTTTCAAACACCCGAAGATGTACCCCCGTGCTTCAGCAAGCGCAGCCAGAGGCACATGTTTGCATCCCTACAGAGCTTCCACCTCTCTCTTTGACGACAGAAGGGGGAAGGGGGGGGGGAGAAGAGTTTGACATATAATCTTCTGTTATTTTAAAATGACTTCATTTTCATAGCCTAGAATTCCTGAAGAAGCAACACTTTCTCCTTCCCCCATAAGCACACACAACTTACCATTGTTTTAAACAACTGGTTCACTTTCTTTTTTTTTAAGGTTTTCTTGTCACCATCTGAGGTGGAAGGAAACACTGGTTGACTCAACCTGTGTGATGCAATTGTTTCGTCAGGTGCCACAGGGCCAACCGTCAGGGTTAATCCTTAGAACAGAAACATATTGGTTGCACAAAACAAAACCAAAACAGGACAGTCAGAGTGTAAGACAAAGCAGAATTCAAAATAATGAGCTACTGCAATGGCTAGAAAGAATTTAGATATTTTTACTGTAACTAAATTCTTAGAACACAAAAGTAAGTAAGCTTACTGAGTAAGTTTAGAGGGGAAGCGCTAAACTTCATTACATGAAAACTGAATAGTGAAATAATGAACCAATCTGGTCAAAGAATTAAAAATAGATAAATACATGAAAAAGAAGTGGGCTGTGACAGTCTGTTGTGTTGTGCTAAATGTCTGTTAAAGGCATCTAGAAAGATAGGGACAATGAGAGGGATAGAGGAAGTGCAAGCTAAGAAATGAGATATGTTATGGAAGAAGTAGGGGGTAAAGAACATGGAAATGGGGCACATTTTCTTTACACACCCTGGCCTGGAAATGAGATCCACTTTCATTTACACTTTCCCCTTCTCTGCCATGCAGTTGTCAGTCTTTCTAGTGGGCAGTTACCTTACGCTATTTTTCCTTCCTCTTCCTGTGAGGGAGGCTTATGAGGCTTCCTCTCTAACATTCAAAGCAGAAGTTGACACCCTACTATGGGCCAGCCTCTGGGGATATTCATCTGCCAAAGCACAGATCTTCTCTTTCCGTTTCAAACGCTGCCCTCTGCTGTGAGGGGTAAGGAAGATGAATAGACCTTTCCTCTTTCAAGGCAGGAAGAATGCCCACACTACAACAAAGCCAAATTTGGAGCTCCAACAGCAGTGCTTTTAGAGCTGGGCAGCACAGTGTCACCAAGCAGTGGCAGCAGCAATGCTTTTGGAACTTGGCAGCACAGTGTCACCAAGCAGTGGCAGCAGCAATGCTTTTGGAACTGGGCAGCACAGTGTCAACAAGCAGTGGCAGCAGCAGTCCAGCCCACGCACACAATACACACTTACTGTAATCTCCATCTCAGAGGCATGGAGTCACAGACAGCACTACCTGCTCTGCTTGGGCCAAATCCTTTATTGCTGCTTCCTTAACACAGCAACAAAAAAGTGCAGAACTCTCATCTTACTGTAAGCAGCTTACCTGGAATAACTGGCATAGAACGACTGACAGGACTCATCTGCTTGAGGACAGACGTTTTCTGAGGTGCCACTGCATGCTCAGAGAGGTTGGTGTCACTCATGAACTCATATTTCCTCAACACCTGTTTAATAAAGAAAACCAATAAAAAAACCAAAGTCCATTAATGATGAATTGAGATGTGAGCAACAAAGATGCAAGCAAAACAAGATTTTGTGAAAAAGCATAAAAGAAAATAACTAAAAACCAAACTATTATGCCTAACCCAAGTCCTTTTGGGGATTGTTTGCGGAGTAAACTAAAAGTAATTAAAAGCATCAGAACTGGGTCCACATCAAATATTATATACTAGCTAAAAAATATGACATGATTTGGGAGATGATTTATATATGATATTCCTATCCTATCTGTGGAATAATGCCATCAGACAGCTCTGGCTGTGATCTGCAAAGGAAAATGAAGTTTTGAATACATTTCTGACTATTGCAATTCCATAGCCCCCTTGGCTACTGCAAGATTGTCACTTTTTTTCTGAAGCGAAAGAAAATCCTGTGACTCAGTAAGCAGTGAGATTTCCACAGCAAGGTGTGTGTTACCTAATATAATCACAGGACAAAGGTGTTGCTTGGTTTTGGATATTAATGCTTCTCAAAGAATGACTGTGCTATATAGCCCTCTTTTGTCTGAGGACATGTAGTCTAAGAGAACCTCCATAAGCTTCTCCTTGTTCCCCAAAAGAATCTTAGCTTTCTACTGAATTCACTTTACCTTTGATGATTCCTACAATTTTTTTTTTGATCAAATGACTTATGCTCTCCCCATGGAACTGAACAATTTCTTGTTGCCAGACAATTTAATTTCCATAGGGCTTGTATAGCAAGAGGACACCTTTCAAAATTGTTTCTGTCCATAAGTCATTTTAATGATCTAGCAGTGCAATAAAAGCACCCAGATGATCTGTGGAGCGAGAGACGCCAGTGATTCCAAACTTCAGTCTGGCACTGTTTAAGGAACACTGTTTGCAAGCTTGCAGTTTCCTAACAGCTGCATATTCCATAACAAGGTACAAAATGTTCAGGGCTCATCACTTCCCAAACAGCCGTGACTGCAGAGCTGCCATGAAATGGCAGCACAGGCAGTTGCCTCTCTGCTGGCTGAACCTGCCCAGTGCAGTACCCCCAGTTTAAGCTAACCGAGATTCAAAATTTGCAACTTCAGGGCTCTATTATCTGTCATCATAAGCAAGAGGAGACGTTCTGATTTTTGGCCTGATTTGTTTCTTCCTCAGCACCTCGCAGGTTTCATTCATAGCAGGGCAGACCATCTCTGCATCCTGCATATTTCCCTTTATGGCAGTTTTATGTGGGTTTAGTTATTTTCCTATGCAAAGCAGTAATGTCCTCTTTTTTATGGAATATAAAATACTACTGTAAGTCAGTAACATACACATTTTGTGTCAGACATAGAGATATCAGGTGATGTCTTCTCATCAGCAAACACCACACTGCTTCTCTTTGTTCTTTTTTTGGACTTTCTCCTCTTGACTTCAGGGTGAGGATTAATTTGCAGAGCAGTCTCCTCTGATTCTGCTTTTGCTTGCTTTGGTAGCACTACCTCCAGATCAAAGCTGCAGGAGGAAAAGAAAAAAGTACAAGTTGCTGAGTGATATTTTAAAAGCCACTGGCATTCTGATGTCATTTCCCCATGAAATATAAATGCGGGTCATCCTTTCCTTTGACTTTCTATGCAGCCTTGCAAACTGTTGGCAAAACGTATACGATGTACTTCAGCTGGCAACTGTAGAAACAAAGGAAATACCTTCAGGGGTATGACCTTGTCTTAAAATCTTGCAAAGAATGTAAAATATTAATATGAGTTCAAATCCCTTTTTAAAGGTTTGTGCATTAGCTTAAGAACTAAACTAAATGGAGTTAAGAGCTCATATGGCAAGTTTACGTGCAGTGATGATGGTGCTGACATGCTCTTTCAGTTATTGAAAACAGTGGAACAGAGTATTTATTGTCATGTTTTAAATGTATTCTCCTATTTATTTCACCAGACTGAGCAACAAAACATATAATTGATTAAAAAACAAAACAAAACAAAACAACAACAAACCCAAATCTCCCTCCTCTTCCTCTAATTTTTATAGTTCAAAAATTAGGCCATTTTTAATTAAAAAAAAACCCAAACAGATATTAAATTGGTGCTGGCTTTACCCCCTCTGAACTTACTTTACTCCCCTCCTGAACTTATTTTACAACATAAAAACTGATAAATGAAACAGCCTGGTGAATCTATTGACCTGCGCTTCCTAGAAATAAATTAGCATCATAAGAATTGAAAATAGTTGCATGATTCAGCTGTCTGGTTCCATAAGAGGCGTCTTGATTTCCTAGGGACCTGGGGCTGGCAGATGTGACACAAATCATGGCTGTGTGCTGCACCCTACTTGAGTAGAAGCTGAGGGGCAGGAATAGGAGCCTGGGGCCTCTCATAATGTGTGATACTACACATCTTGTTAGGCAGCTCAGAAAACTGAAGTAGTGTTAAACCACAAACTGACCGTAAATCATGCCAGAACAGAGGGGTATCTTAAGAAGGAGCACTCCAAGTTAGAGGCATACACCTTTGGACTTCTAAAACGTGAAGGAATCAAAAAAGGAGTTCAGATGTTTGAAAAAAATCACAATGAAACACTGCTCAGCAAGATCCATTTTACATGTACCTTGGCTGGGAAGAAGTTCAGTGTGCCCAAAGGATAATTTATAAAGCAAATAAAACAACTTCTGAGTGAAAAATCTACTCAGTATACCTATAACTGTCCTCTCAACCTCTGTGCTTCCCAGCGCTGCAGTTAAACAAGCAGACTAGGCAAACGTCACATTACTGCAGGCTTTACTAAAATGTTCCACCTCCTTACCAGTAATTTTGTGAAGGATGTCCTTTTCCTCTCCAATTTTGACAAGCAAAAAGATGCTCATTAAGTTAAAAGCTGTAGAAAAAGAAACTTGCAAAGTTTCTTTTTATAGGCTTTCTTATTTTTTGAAATGTCACTTAGATTTTAAAACACTTGTCTTCTGAAAATGAAATGCCAGTTTTTCAGTGAGAGTTGAGTATATTTTGTGTATTAAGGTTGCAATACTGAGGCTCTAAGCCTGGAGGAAGTGATAGCTACTATTAAAAATAATTTTGGCATAGCCTGAAGAGACTGTTAATGGTCTTTATCCTTGAATGACTTTTTAAAAATGTCTTTTAGTTTCATCCCATAAAACTGCTTAAAAAACAGTACTGAAAGAAAATGTGTATTGTATTCATAACCAACCTTTCTGAAGTGGTTTTGTTTGGAGTACTGCAGTCTGAATTCATGGAAGACAGGGAAATAACTGACAGCTGGCGATAGGATCTCAGCATTGACCTTGGCCGTCCTACTCTCTTATCATCAAAATCTGGCTGTAGGATGGAAAAGAGAACCACATTCTATCAAACAACTTGGTGTGAACCTCATTTCATCCCTTGTCACTAGGTCTTGACAATAGTACAGATGTTTTAACACATCTGTCATGAAAGAACTTATTTGCTATCATTAATTACCTTCTGGCTGAATACACTCTTACGCTTAAGACCTCCCAAACTTGATGACACAGTGAGTAGCTAAACAAACTACAACTGCCATAATAAACTGTATGTTTTGAAAAAGAAATGAAGAGAAACAGTGTCTGCTGATCTTATTTTGATCAGACCTGGGGCACGCCATTAATGTACTTGCTCGGGTAAATGGATTTAGTTAGTCCTTGCTCCAAGATGGTAATCATGCTCTGTCTCCAAGACCACAGGTTCTGCCATCTCTGTATGTTAATGTGGCCTTTTAAATTATATGTTTGCAAATTTGGACAGAATTAATATTGCCCTAGTAGCCAGAGAAGAAGAACAGGACTCCTCTGCATGTCACCACATATCCATACAAGCAGCACCAACTCTCTCTGCAAAGGTTGAAGAGTACACGTATGTTCTGCAGTGGAAGGAGAAAAAGGAGATACCACTCCAGATCTTCTTGAAGAAGATTTAGCTGTCACACTGGAAATATTAAGCTTAATTAAAGCTTATTAAACTTTGCAGCCTGGTACAAAGTTAACTGAAACAATCTGACTTAATTCCAAATGTCTTCCTGTTACCCGTGTTAGTAAGATCACACAAGGGTCTCATTTCTTTGCTAATTCTAGAACTGTTTTCTTTCTAATCAGGGGTGACTTCTGGGATCTAAATTTGTGGAGTGCAGTTAGCTTTTCTCTCTTTTTGTGTTTGAGTGTTTCCTGGGTGGGCACATCTCTCTCGAGTTAGCTTATCAGTGTCGAGATATGAGACGGGCTTTGGAGAATTTCCCCATGCATGCAAATCATAAACTAATTTTCCAACCTCC
Source organism: Pezoporus wallicus (assembly GCF_028554395.1). NCBI lineage: Eukaryota > Metazoa > Chordata > Aves > Psittaciformes > Psittacidae > Pezoporus > Pezoporus wallicus. The sequence continues at coordinate 1,762,471 of NW_026639584.1, forward strand.
CTCAATTTCTATCCTATAAACAGGATATGAACAACTTCAAAAAACATTTCATATGAAAAGTACAGGAGTATGTTCTGATTGTCCAGAAAATATTAAAAATCCATGTGTAATTTCTTGTGCCAAATTCCCAAACACTTTGCTTCTGCTGTCATTTCTCACTAAGACCAATACTTAGCAGAAGACTGGGAAACATCTGTTATTTCAAGAATTACTTTCAAGTGTTTTGCAGAGTTTACATGCAGTGAGTTTACATGCTGCTCATCCTTTGAATGGCTGGAATCCTGAGATACAGACACAATAGCTGCACAGCTTGGTTGGATATTTTTCTTTTCTGGTAGTGAAAAGTTCAGGCCAGCCACCAGAGAGTCTAAGACATGGCAAAAGGGCAGCAGTGCCATTTGTAAAGAACATTCTCTGCTCTTGCAAACTTATAAATAGGTTGCTTTTGCTGAAGTGCTGATCTGTAAGAGTGCTGAAGGGTTCAAGCATTAGCAATATTGCTAAATGTAGATTACAACCTCTTTATTATTGCAAGGATGGTGGCATGGGACTGAAAATAGGAAAAACACTCAGATGAATATATAGAACTTTCATCATTTTCATGCTTTGTAACACAGCACAATATCATAGAATAGTTAGGGTTGGAAAGGACCTTAAGATCATCGAGTTGCAACCTCCCTGCCATGGGCAGGGACACATCCAAAATTTAGGTTAGAAACTTGCTACTTTTTCCCTTAAAACAGAAGAAAAATACTTTTATAAACTCATCAACATGAAAGCAACAACATAAAATATTTTTCCAAGGCAACTGTTGTTTAATCACAAAAAGCAGCCAACATCATTCTTGCTAGCCTGCACAAGCTCAGATAGACTATTTTATTGAAGAATTGTCCGGAGAGTTTGCGTTTGGAAGTTATCCTTCAATTCCCATATATTTCATCTTGGTGTCAACTAATATTTATAGTATTATCCACATGAGAGGGTTTACTTCACAGCAGAGCTGGAAGTGGCTAGCACAGGGAGACATCAATTGTAGATCAAAGCCCTAAACCACTAAGAAAACTTACAAAGAGAAGAAACATGAAAATTTGCTTTTTCTTCCATAGAAGGCAGTAAAGAATTGTAATTTTAATAGACATAATAAAATACTCCAAGCCTTCCAGATACATCAGAGAATTGAATCAACTCTTTGACTACAGAACTCAGGTCCAACTACCTTCACATCACAAGAAAACCCATAAGCAGAAGTTTGGTATGTGTTTTTGTGTAGAGCAGCAAGATGTGTAGTAAGTAAAGAGAAGTTGCAAAAGAGGTTGAAAGGAGAACAATACCAATTCTCTGGCTCCATATTGCTTTTCCACTTTAACTTTTAAATGCTTGAAACATTCCTCCATACGGTCATGGAAAGGACGAAGATTATCAGAAACTCTTCTTTCATGAATTTTAATTCCAGCCCCAAGGAAAGGTATCTTAAGTAGGGGGATAAAAAAAGAGGAAGTGAGAATATTAGACAGTGTTTGACAACCCCTCTGGCTCCACTTAAAGTATCTGCTAAGCCAACTGCAAAACTCTTCCTGTGATTGGCAGATAGATTTGTCAGTTGATCTCAGCTTCTAACAGCAAGAGAAGATGCAAAGGACTCTTCAAAAATGGGCTTGCTCAGTAAGTTTTTCGGGCACGTTGGCTGCCTCATAGTGACTGTTCTGCCTCTCCTGTGTGTTTTAATGTTAATCCCTTATGACATTAAAGACACTATGTGAGCCTTTAAAAACATTCTTACACTCCTATCCCACCTGCTTCTGAAGGTGCCTGCCATAGTTTACAACAAAGATGGTAGGATGAAAAGATATCCAAATGGATTCCAGGCAGGTGGTTTCATACCCTTTTCTTTCAAATGGAGGATTAAGCAATTTAAGGGAAAGGTTTCAATCAATCTTTCGGGGCTTCCTCATGTGATCACTTTGACAACTGCTGCAACAATTCAGTATGTGAATGTCTGGTTACTGAAGGTGACCTCTTCCTTTCTCCTCAATTTTATACTGCAGACTTCCTCTGTTCTCCCCACACGTCAAGAAATAGTCAATACAACAATGAACAACTCAAGCCACGAACAGAGGCAGCTTGCACTATCCAGGCTGACTGTGCTCAGTTCTACCCCTGTGCTTTTTGGATTTGCTGCTCATCCTTTGGGATAGCCATTTTGCATTAATGTTTGGAGCTTCTTCTGTAAAATCCATTTATTTTAATAAATAAATTCCATGCTTCCGTTTGGTGTTCTGACCCCATAAATAATACTGTAAACATCAGTCCACCACTGACTTGATCCTACTTTAGAAAGGCCAATTTCAATATAACTTTTAAAAACATGGTATTAAAGACCATCTATTACAGAGATGTGTTTGTCCTCTTTTGAGGGATTTGCAGGCATAGACAGAAATTACCACCTTATGCCAGATGGTGTTATGATCAATTTATACCAGTAAATCCACTGAGTACTTCAGATGCTCAGAAAGCAACCTTATACAGAGCCTGTGGTGGGCAATGATACAGAAGAAGCTGTAAAGGTTGGTAACTCAAATCAATAATCAAACTGAGATCAATTGAAATGAAACAGGAAACATTAAGAAACATTAAGAAAAGAGTAAAATAAAATAGATACGTTAAAACCATTTGGAAGATTCATTTCAAAGGCTGTGAGGAATAAATGGTTAAATCTTGTTGTTTCTCATCTCTGAAACAGAGATAAATCATAGAACCATAGAGCAGCTTGGGTTCAAAGGCACCTTTAAAGCTCATTCAGTTCCAACCCCTGCCACAGTCAGGGACCCCTTCCACTAGAGCAGCTTGCTCCAAGCCCCTGTGTCCAGCCTGGCCTTGAACACTGCCAGGGATGGGGCAGCCACAGCTTCTCTGGGCACCCTGTGCCAGCGCCTCAGCACCCTCACAGGGAAGAGCTTCTGCCTAAGAGCTCATCTCAGTCTTCCCTCTGGCAGGTTAAAGCCATTCCCCTTGTCCTATCCCTACAGGCCCTTGTCCAAAGCCCCTCTCCAGGTTTCCTGTAGCCCCTTTAGGCCCTGGAGCTGCTCTAAGGTCTTCCCTTCAGGAGCCTTCTCTTCTCCAGGCTGAACAAGCCCAGCTCTCCCAGCCTGGCTCCAGAGCAGAGCTGCTCCAGCCCTCGCAGCACTGGTATAAATTGACGAGCATCAGTATAAATATAGATAGTAATAATTCCTATTTGGACTAGATAATGCAAATAGAATTGATGATTTCTAAGGTCATGTTTTTCTTCCCTCCATTATCATGACAAATGCTTAGGTCAATAAAGAGAGCCATTTTCCCTTGAATGAAAATGAGCAAAAGCAAAAAGAGCAGGTTTTCTGTTACCACCTCCTATAGATGGATTTTCCTCTTTGAGGGCGAAAGGGTTCCTGCAGTACTGGTTATATATATATATGTATGTTATTGGTTATATAATTATACATGTATAAATAATAAATACATAAATAGATAAATAAATTAGCCAAACGAAACCAAGACAACAAATAACCTTGGTGCTGCTAGTACAGGCAGAATATTCAGTTTTCCCCTGGAGATAGAGCTTACAAATATTTCCTAATGGCCTTCCATGCTATTTGTCACACAAAAGGCAGGTAGCAGCAATCTTGTAGGTTCACTGAGCATTAATGTAACTCCTGAGAGCAACTAACGCTCCATTTCTCATGCAAAAAAAAGAACCCCACAAACAAAGAGAAACCAAGGAACACCCACTTCTAGGAAAGCTGTTTCCCAAGAGAATTTCTAACATTTGCAACTGTTTGTTTCCCCAGAAATTCATTAAGGCTTATGACTTTTGTCATGCTCTGGTTTGCCTCTGGGAATACAACCTGGGCTTGAAAACCTGGCCCTTTTAACTGTAAATGTAGCCCACAGTATGTGGCTTTTGATGAACCACTCCAAACGATGTGTTCTACAGAGTGCTTTTCTGGCTTGCTGCTTTCCCTGAGACATAAAGAGATTTATGGGTAACACCCCTGACTCTTGGCAGCATTTCATCGAACAACTGACACTGTAATAATGACACTCCTCAGGAAATATGATGTGAATCTTTTAATTAAGCCATTTCTCCAGTTTAGGCACAGATTTTAAAAAACCTGAAGGACAGGATCACTTAGATCCCCAAGAATGTATTAGCAATCACATGCCACATCAGAGGATGAGGAGTCATAGCTGTGAGATTCCAGCAGTGATCTGAACGGGTCAGTAATACATGCTTCCTGTTGTCCACATTAAAATGGAAAGAACTGAAGTCATTGTTCATACTACTAATATCTAAACAGGACAATACATAGATAGTCCTCTTACAGCTATATATACTCTGAAACATAACATATAGCCTAAGAGGGAGTGTTTTACTATGAATCCTTTTTCAAAATACTCTATGAACTCTTCACAGAACTAGGCAGGAAAATCTGTAACAAGAATCTCATTCTTCTACCCCTCCCTGCTTTGGGGAAACAGTAAAAGAAAACCCCAAACAACCAACATACCCTTCCCTACCCCCCCCCCCCCCCCCCCAAATTAAATGGTAAAAGTGAGTCATCTAAATGCTATGTTCTCCTGATAGAAAAGAGCAGACTAAAGGAATAGCTGATGAAGGCTCAGATGACTGCTGTCAGTAAGAAGTTACCTGCCAAGCAATTAGATCTTTGAGTCTGTTCAGCTTTTCCAGATCCTGTGGATGATCTCTGCTATATTCATCTGTAAAGAAAGCCTTAGACAAAAAACATAATTATTCAGTCCATCATTTTGATAGTAAAAGAGATCAGTCATTACTGCAGTGACTCCGACTGATGGCCAGAGAGACACATGCATGCTCCTTAACTAGACAGTAATTCCTCATAGTACCAGCTGAGGACTGAGGTGCTCTGTTTTGGTAAAATGTATTCAGTCTGTGTCCAACACTTCTAAACTTCACTTCACTTACTATGAAACCCAGTTACGATTTTATTAAGCTTGCACTTAAAATAAAAAGAGTTGCATATTTGGAGTACCATGATTTACTTGGATAAATGATCACTTTATTTAAGTACCCTACTTACTGACGTAAGTCAGCCTTACACAGGAATCTCTCTCTGCCATCGACAAGCAGAGCCAGACGCTGTGTACACACTGCCTCCTGCTGCTCAAAGATCTCATCCCCCATGTACAAAAGAAGAATGAAGCTATTAGTCCATTACTGGCAAATAGCTAAACAAATGATACTTGAGGACTAACATAGCATAAGCCATACTCCTTCAGCATAGTTCATGCTTAACACATATAATTCATGTGTGTACATATATATACACGCACATATGGCATTGTTTCAGCACTGAGCCTATCTGATGTGCTGAGCCTGCTCCTGGGCATGGCACTTGCTTTTTCTGCAGCTGTTGGGTAACCCCACGTTGATTTTAATCCCAAACTTCAATAATTTAGAGTTTAAATTTATATGAGCTTTTAGCATTCCTGTTTTCTCTCCTGCTGCACCTTCACAAGGTGGCCTTAGGGACAAATTTTCTACAGTTCAGTTCCAAAAGACATTCTATTTTCCATGTATTGCCAGAACAGTTTTTATTTGTGTTCCTGTTTTTTACAACAAAACCTGCTACATGGAAACTGCTGTTACTGAGGAAACCTGGTGACAGCTGGATTGCTAACTGACATCTAAATACTCCAGACCCACTGTAGGATTAAGATGTTCATTTACTTTGGGCCAAATCTTTTGATGTGTGAGAGCCTATTTAGCCACAAAAAGGGTATTTTTGTCCCACAAACATATGAAATCCCTCATAACTGCAATTAATACTGAGATTCAGTTACTCTACTTGCTAGTTTCTGCTTTCAAAGACAGATGTGACCAGGATATGAGGATCTCTTAATCACTGGAGTTACGGCTTTCATAATCCCAGTCCACATTTCACTGCCACTTTGACCAAAGGATGTAATAGGATTATGGTATACTGTATCTGAATATGTCCTTTGCATTGACTTAAAAGCTCTTACCTTCTCATATTTAGCAAAGCCACCCATAACTGCTGGATCAACAATTCCATTCAGAAGCATAGAAAGTGGATTAATAGGAAGGTTCTCATCACTCTGGTATTGGTTAATCATCATCAGAATCTTTTCATTTGTCATGGACATAGTCTCAATAGCATTCTCTAAAGGACTAATTGTAGTCTATAAAGAAACAAAAAACTTCTCAGGTTAATAAAGAGATAAAAAGGTCTTTTTGGTTTTATGAAACTGTTATTCATGTATATGCACAACATTCTTAATATTCATCAAACCAACAGAGATTTATTCAATTCTCTTAGGACTTGGTGCTGAAGCTATGAATCAGGTGTAAGATACATCGATCCTAGCAATAGAAAGATAAAATGTAAGTAGTTACAGTTTTGTAGATATAAAAATAAGTAACTAAAATAGTCTTGTGTGATAAATTCACAATTTTGTACACAAGGATATGTATAGATACATGTTTTTTGGGTTCTCAGCATGTTAATACACACCTGTGACATGGCGACAACCTCAAACCATCGTAAAATCCCAGGAAGTTTGTATGCTGTAACAAACGATGTTCTCTCAATCCACATAGACTATTAAAAAAACATAGCAGGGAGAAAATGGTATGTCAGGATTTAAACTTTAATCTTTCCTGCCTTCTGGAATGTCAGAGTCTAAGCATATAGATGGAAACTATATGCACATTTTTGCGTTAAAGGACTCTACAAAATGAATTGAGCACAGCAATCTGCACAAATCATTTGTCTGGTTTCAGATTACATCATCTGTAGCACAAAGCAGAGGAAAATCACTTTTGCATCTTTTGCTATCTATTCCTATTTTTGTCATTACAGATTGAATGACCACAACTAAATGACCTACTCTCACCTCTACTCAGATTATTCTTCCTCCCTCCACATATTTCTGGAATTAAACCCAGTAATACCCCTGCAACAATTTGCCAGCATTCTTACCCTTTTCTGCTCCTTTCTTTTCTTCTCCAAACAAGACTAGCTATTGGTAGTTTAAAATGCCACTAGTTCATTTACACTATTGCTCCTTATTTTACCAGTATCAGCTCATCTAACTTCAGCTATCTGAAGCAAGTATGAATATTATCTACTGTCATCAGCACTGAAAACATTAATGATGTAGGTTTTGTAAACCAATTCCAAAGTATATTCATAAATGGTTTCAAAACTCTGGTTTGCAAAGGAAGTTGATGTGCATCATGAGTCTTGGTAATACAGTGCAAAGCTGAGATGTCAAGGTAGAGTTTGCTTTTGAAGTATTGAATTTAACTATATTAAATTAAAAGGGTGAGAAGCTTCTCAAGTGAAACTGTTGACAGGACTAATCAACACACACAGAACTGAAACGGTCCATTCTTTTAAATAAATAGCTTTTCCCACCACTATCCCAAGAGCACAGCTTTAACCTTAAGGACTGGATGACATGGTTCCATGACAAACTATACAGTATCAGGTATCTATATAATGAAAATATAAAAATTTACCACATTTTTATGCACGACACTAAAAAATAATGTATGGTATTGCAGATTTCCTAGAATAGTTAAACAACAAAGACCATTCTCAGTATTACACCATAGGGAATGGGAAAAAAAATGACACAGGTAGTACTGCAGTCTGTCTGGATTTGGGAGGACTGATGAAGACAGTCAACACATACCTCTTCATTGACAAGCTGGCAGCTGACTCAAGTGCTGTCAGCTGCAAGAGGCAAAACATTTGAGATTCATTTACATGGCATCTTATTTCATAATGAAAATCTGTACCAGAAAATGTTACTGCTTAACACAAATGTGTTGAACACACTTCGCTACATAATGTTTATCTGCAACTGAAACAGGGATGTATCATTGAGTAAGTAAATAGAAGTAATGCTGAAATGGAAAACCCTTGTGTTTAGTTTTTTGAACCAGATCCTAAAGTTAGGGTGTCTGTAAGGAGTGATCTGAGACTAAGAAAGGATCTAGATCAGAATTCAGTCACAGTGACCAGAACCTCATCCATCACTCTGTCATTCATCTACTTACAGCAAATTCATTTTCAGGGTCAACAGATCCTTTTCTGACTGGTCTTGAGTAGTGGAACAGGTGCACGTTGTTGGATTTGTAAAAACTGGAAGAATAAAAAACTATTGTAAAATACAGAATTCAGAAATTTATGGATCTTGGTATCTCAGTGAAATATTTCATTTTGAGGCAGTTGAGTTTTTAATTAAAAGTAAATTTACCGCTCAGAAAAAAGACACTTTACTGAAAACTCAGGAGACAATTATTTATCTATAAATCAGGGTCAACACACAGTATTTTACAAGTATGAAGCTTCAGCTTGTGACTGGGTGTAGTTATGTTAAAACCTCCAGCAGAAGGTCTAGAAAAGATTTTTGCTTTCCTGTCTCTTGCTGTGGCATGCACACTGCTTGCCTGCCTTAGAATGACATAGAAAAGGAAAATATTTTGTTCAAAATAACTGGCTGAACAGAGTGGCTCTATTCACCTGAACTGAAATACATGTGTTTTTTCCTCCACAGCACATGCCACTTCAGTTTAATCATGCCTAGTAATTATGCTCACAATGCTGAACTAGAGGTACTCAAGAAACTAAACATTTGAAGCCATTACTAAGAATTTTTTGTGACAGACAAGAAAATATATATAAATACTCACAGAAGGGGACATCAGTGTAAAGAATCTATTGCAAATTCATGTTATGGTCTATTCTGTTTAGCTAATGAATCATTCCTAATCCCTATAAGCACATATTTCCACTGACCTTGTAACCCCTCGGCTTCTAGCACTGGCTGATTCAAAAGCAGAGATTGCACAGTTCTGTCTCTCTGCAAAACCAACATGCCTCTCCTTTTGTTTTTTCCAATTTTTGTCCTTAAAAATTAATTATATTTTAAGTAAAAGCTAAATTTGCAGAGAAAATAAAGTATTTTACAGTAAAAACAAGCCATGTTTTGGAAACCTACAGCAAGAAACCAATGAAGACACCCCAAACAGTTGAGCTAAGCAAGCTTATGGTATGGTATTTCATAGGAACATATGGTTTCTGATCCAACCTACTAAGGTTATCTGCATCAATAAAGAAAAGGAAGTACTGTACAGTTCCATCACTGTGTCACTACAGGCCTGACTCTCTCTCCATCTTATTATTTATATATTGATGGATTTGGAGGCAAAAGTCTCACAAGCCTGAAGTCAGCCAATATTCCAGTACTTACTTATGCAGTTTCGGCATCAGCAATTGGAATGAACTATCACTTTTCAGATGTATACTTAAGTAGGGGCACTTAAGTAGGAGCCTGTAGTAAGTTCAAGCAGTTCTACAAAGGTTAGCTAGTTTGGTCTCAAAATGATTTGGACAATTAATTTCCTTTTCTCCTTTACAAAATCTTGACCATAGTACAAATGGAAACCATTTTGCTCAATGTCTTTTGCACTTGGGAAACAAGTCATAACAAGATTCTGTTGCACAAGAGCCTTCAACTCAACCACTGTTGTGCTGCCAGCCACCTCTAAGACCTCTCTCTCCATCATTTACCTAAGAAGCTGTGTTGAAAACACACTAACTTGGACCCAAAGCATGGATTCCACCTCCCCACCCTGTCACCATATGCTAGTCCTTAAGTGGTAGATATTCTTTCATGACATCCCTAGGGAATACATAAGTCAGTTAACTAAGACAATAAAAGATCCATTGGCAAATGACTGAATCCACAGAGTAACGGTGGTCAGTTTAGGAGCATGGCCTGCCTTTCACTGTATTATCTACTACAGAAATTCACTTACTTTATAATTTGATCAGGTACAGCCTTATTTTTGAATCTGGGCTGCTCCTCGAGGACTGGTTGCACTGTAAAACACTGGATATCTGAAACCATGCAAGTTAAGGGCATGTCATTAACTATTGGTTTGAAATAGTGCAGGCTGGGGGGGAAATGAAAAACAGAATTATAATAAAAAAAAGACATTTCCTGATGAAATATTTACAAGGTTCAGGGTTTCATTTGTGCTGCTCGCTTTGCTGAAAAGGAAAAATCTGCCACTAGTAACCAGTGAATGTATATTAATATTCATTTTGAATTGCATATTTTTATTATTTACTGAGCTTGAGTATTTGTAGCCAAATTTATTGCACTGAATCATTCATTAAATTTTAAAGCCCTGCCAATTTACAAAAAAAAAACATCAACAACATCTGATGTTAAGGATTTCACTGTTTAGCTTTAAGCATATGTAAGGTCCTCGTGTCTAGAATTTCATCTTGGAAATCTGTAACTGAGCATCCCTCTTACTCCAGATTTTTTTCCACAAAAGTGTTATTTTTGAAGCTGAATACTGTACTTGTAAGTAAATATATCATACTATGTATTTCAATTTATCTGAAACTCATGTCCTCTGGTTAGATTTTTCTGAAATGTGTAAGTAGTGCATATCTCCTGTTAGATTTGAGCAATTCTACTCTAAGAAAGGACTGAAGCATATGATCTTAAAAAAATACAATTAGTTAAGATACCAATCAGACTTATGAGAGCTTGGGCCTCAAGCTTAATGTAGGACTTTAGGAAAGCCTGTAATAAGGCCCAACCATGTGAACAGAAAGCAGGATTCTTTTCTCCTCCAGCAGGTTCTATTAGGCTGCACCTAAGAGAGTGTGTGAAATGTTCCATTACCTTGAGAATTAATAAAGGAAAATCAACATGTGACAAAAAAGAAATATCTGATACAATCAGGTGATTTCATATCTGCTCAGCCAGGAATGATTTAAATCAAAACATGAAGAAAAAGATAATGCATCCAAGCAACCGTTCGAGTACTTCTAAACAAGAATAATTTGGGGTATTTTAAAAGGTGGTCAATGATGTTTACGAGTTAATTTTTCCTAGGAAAATATCTGAGACTGACACAAGGCCTATTTCTGATGCCAGACATACAAGTGATAGCCAAGTGCAGTGTCAGCCAGAACAATGTTCAAGGAAGACGTTAACTTAGTATCTAGACGTAACAGCTAGGAATGTGAGGTAACTGACAAATCACTGCTTTAAACTTGGCCATTCAAGTGTTCATCACTAGTTTTGCCACCTGAAGAAAATAAAGGTAAACCATCTATGGACTTGAATGAGTATTCTTCACCGAAAGGGTTGTCAAGCACTGGAACAGGCTGCCCAGGGCAGTGGTCAAGTCGCCATCTCTGGAGGTATTAGAAACGTGTGTAAGTGGCACTTAGGGACATGGCTTACTGGTGGACTAGGTTTATGGCTGGACTCAATTTTAAGGTCTTTTCAAACCGACATGATTCCGTGATGACTGAAAGAGACAGAGCGCTTAGAACTGTGAGAAAACCAGCAAACACTTCAGGAACAAACCATAAAATACATGAAGGACATCAAAGTGCAAACTGAGCTGCCACATTGCTTCCTTTTTAGGAAATTCTTGTTCCACATGGATAAACGCTCATCTCCCACGTGTTAAAGGATACATTGACCAGGAGAGCTTTTCACCTCCTCTCCAGGAGCTGAGGTGGTGTTCATCTTCTCAGCACTGGGAAACTGACTTATCAGCTGTGCCTGGAAATCCTCTCTCCTCTCATATTCCTTCCCACGGTAGATGAATACTTTGTTCTGCAAGGAATACATTTCTTGGGCTATATGAAACTGAGGCAGAAGCTAGAGATACATGTTTGTCAGTACAAAGGCACAACAGCATCTCCAAATTTTGGAGTGAGTGTTACTGCTTTCTGAATATTCATTAACTATGAAGCGGGACACAACTTTGACTGTGTGCTAGAAGGCAGCACTAACTGTCCAGAGTTCCTACTGGATGCTGTTAGACAGAATGAAGACAAAGTGGCATCAGCACTAAGGATGCTCCTGTAGAGCAGAATAAAATCAGAATGGGAAGTAAGGAAAGTCCTGCAACTCTTCTTCTTCTTGTCTGTCAAGCAAAAGCATCTTTCAAAAACATTCTGGATCCAGGTTTCACAGCTCTCTAATACTAATGTATATGTTTCCTTTGCCTGATCCTGCTCCTTCCTCCTTGATATTATGACATGTCCTCATTTACAATACTGTAACTTCATTTGTGGTTCGGTTTGCTTTGTTAAACGGGGTACATCTATAATACCAGAAACAAAAGGTGAATGCTTAATTTGGTGTAATATTAGCATATTTTTTCCCCTGTTTTCAAGGCAACTTTGGCCTTTAAAACTGGCAAAGAGAAGTCTTTCACCGCTTTTCAAGAGTAACGAAAGCTACAATATTCATTGTAGTATGTAATAAAAGATTCTTTTGCTACAAGAAAACATCAAATATTCAGGTTGGTTTTATGCTCTGAAGACATGCACTACTGTGGTTAAAAGAAAGCAATGCTCTTTTAAGACCAGTAAAACATAAAAGTATAAAGTAAAAACCATTTGTGCATGACTTCTTAAGTTTGGCAGATTTCCTGATTAAAAACAGACCCTTTGGATTCTTGTTTTTCACATAGTAGTCAAAAGTGGAGAAAAACAAAGAAAACTGGGAGTAGATTCAGTGTATAGAGGTCTGTTTAACGAAAACAGCTCAAACTTACCATAATTGTCCTAAGATATCAACTAGCTGTTACCATTCAGGAAAAAACTTTCATTCAGGAGTCATAGCAGACAGTTGGTATGAACATGTCAGCTCAATGCACATCAGATATCAAAAAAGCAATGTGAACTTGGGTCATTACAAGGAAAACAGGGAAAGAAAAGAAGAATCGATATCACACTGAACTAACTTATAGTATATCCTCATTTCAAATAGTATGTACACTTCCTGTCCTGCCATCTCATGAACTAGGACATGGACAGCAAGGGTACCAGGATGTTAAACATATGGAGTGGTTGCATTAGACAAACCAAAACTATAAGGAACAATATAGCATGAATGGGATGAGGAAAGGAATTAAAGGAAAACTGTTCAGTCTCCCTGTAAGAATTAGTGTAGAGAAATTATTATACAAGAACAAAAAGGCAACAGCAAATCTCCAGCACACATATTGTGAGGCCACTGTTCTGGAGGGCATTAGTTCAGAAAGCAACTGGACAAATTCACTGTCGAACAATCCATGAAGGGCTAGAAAACAAAACTGTCACCTCCAGCCCAGGAAGCTGTTTATCAGGTACGCAGGGAATATTTACCGGGTCAGTATCACTACACATCTGCTCTACATTATACTCCTCTTCCCTATCCTACTTAACTACTACTTCACACTGTTAAAGGCACAATATTTGTGGATAGAGTGCATTGGTCTTAGAAATATGCTGTTTCTACATTGGCAATGTATTTCAGTTGTAGCTGAGAGGCAACATAAAAGTGAAACTCTTGGCAGTTCATGTAAGGCCCACTTAAAATCCCTCCCTCATGTGAAACAGAATTTTGGGTTTAATTTGGACACAAGTTTGTTAATAGCATTCTACTAGTTACCAATAACCTGTGTGGGGACTCATCCAAGAAACACAGAATCATAGAATAATTAGGGTTGGAAAGGGCCTTAAGATCATCCAGTTCTAAGACTCATAAACCATAAAGAGCTACCCGAACTGAATTACATCATATTGCTGCGTTTGGCTGTCATGTATCACCTTCACTACTGAAGTATCCTCCAGTTCCTACAATCAAACTAAGAGAAATAGTCAACTTTAAAAACGCATCTGAAAACTTTTCATGCACAGCCGTACAAGTGACAATTCAGATTCTCTACAGTTCTGCACCCAAGCAAAACTAAATCCATGCCAAATATCCCCAGAGATTCATTAGGAGAGCACTCTCACATTTTTAGAAGCATATGAAAATAAATGAAAAATAAAAAAAAAGTAAGAGTTTAAACAGGTTTACCCTTAGAAATGTGGGGAATCCTTGGCCATAATACCCAACAGCAAAATAGTCCGGTTTAGGTCTCAGAATTTTCATGATGTTTTCATAGAACTTTGCCTGTTGAATCTGAAAGCAAAAGCAACTTCAGTTCCTTCTGTTTGGGTTTGTTTTTTTGCTGTTAACCTGCACAGCAATACTAGGCTCTGTGCTACAGCTCTCAGTGAATATGTGAGAGCTACCAACCAGTCAGTGAGCTACAGCACTAACCAGTCTGCATGCGCTGGCACATGTACTGCTGCAGTACGTTAAACACTGTTTACATTTCTATGCAAATATAATACTTAGCTAAACGTTTATGGCTTCAACTTGAATTCTGTGGTCTCAGAATCAGCCTTACCTTTCATTTCTTCAGGAATAGAAAAACAAACAACCACGCCACAGTTTACACTTCAAACACCTCACTGATAGCATTACTGAAATAACCCACTTGGAAAAACTCCCTGCCTCAAATGTTTTCAGAGCTATGGATCAACTCACACTTTTGCCCTAGCATCATGCTAAGGACACACACTATGTAAAGGGCTTGGAAGCATGTCTTCCTTAAAATACCAAGTGTCATTTAGGGTTACTATTTGTATTTCCTGTGTTATAGCTAGGAGACACCCAGCACTGCAACTGAAATGGAACTGGCAAAAATACTGTCTTTAGCTTGTCTTGAGCCTTTAGTTTGTGCTAAAAGTAGAATTTATTGGGAGGAAAAGAAACTCTTTCTGCACTCAACACTGTTCATGAACATCCTGTTTTGATTCCTGTGCTTTCTTTGTAGAGGGGATATCTATTGAATGAGCCCTAAATATTTGTTACAGATCATGTGAGTGTGGAATCTTTGGGGTAAAAAGAGAAGGTATGTGGGGGAGAGAGAGGATCTCTTTAGATTAATTCAATTTTAATGAAAACAAATTACTGAACATTTCATCTTCCTTCTAGCCTTTGGACCTACTTCTAATTCCTTGTAATGTGTTACTTCCCCAGTCCCTGATTAGGACAGAGTTCCTCAGGTTTGTCAAGATTCCAGTTCCTAAAATTTAAAGAAAATTTTCAATGAAAAAAAAATGCATCCAGGTGCTTTTTCTACCCTAAAATGTACCTAAAGTGTACCCTAACATGTACCCTAAAAGGCCTCAAAAACTGTTACATTTATTTTGTTTATTTATGCATGTCTTTAAATTGCGCTGAGAACATGTTGATTCATCTATAGAAGTTTCAAAATACCTTACTAGGCAGATGTCCATGCAACATGAACAAAGTTCTTTAGGAATCTCTGAATCTTTAGTGATGGCTGGTTACAATAAATCATAGCAACTCTTTGACAAATGAATTAAAAACCCAACTCAGACAACAAGCTCATAAGCAGCTCTATCATTTGACAGCTCAAAAGCACTCATTTCTGTGACTGAAATAATTTTAAGACCTCTAAATAAACTTACCAGGTTTTGACTTAGAAGTTCATAGTCAAAAACTTCCTTTTCATATTGATCTGCAAGTTCTTTGCATAAAGCTATGGCTTCCTCCCACATCTGCAATACAACCACATATTCATAAAGGCATTCCAGTACCAACAAGTTTCTAATGCATCACTGTTTAACTACAGCTTTATTGGTTATGCTGTCTTTAAATTGAAGTCATTTATTACCTGCACGTTTAGAACGAAGACTCGAGGCAATCATAAATTTTAGGAAAGCAGATTAATGTAAAAAATAAGAGTGTTATATGGTTCATTATGGGAAGGAACAAGTAAACCCACTTCATTTTTACAATGAGATAGCAAAAGAATCACCTGACCTTTCAGATATGTTAAAAAAGAAGAGAAAAGCACTAAGGTGCATAACATGCAGAATATACCCTAAGCACAGCAGCAGTGTATAAAGGGACTGCCACCTGCCTCTCCTTAAACCCAGCACACTTCACAGGAAATTCAGAAGGACACATAATCATCAGTAGACTTGCATAAGAGCCCCCCATATCAGCTAAAAACTTATGTGATTTCAATTGCCACTTGCCTGGAGTAGCAGCTTGTTTCCTTCCACACAGCTTAATACCAGCTCTGAAAATTACTGTGAGGAATTACCAAGCTGCTTTGGAAAGCCTGGGACAGTTTATACTCTTCTGCTATAGGTGCTTAATGTATGCAGCACAAAAGTGGTCTTAAAGCAGATAGAAATGCCCTCTTTTGAGGGTATATCCACAAATTCTGTCAGTCTTCTCACGTATTCAGGATGGAGGAGACAAAAGGGGGTTTCTGGTGGTCCTAGGTCCTCCTAGGCTGGATAGTTCTGAACCTTATCCAGCAGTGCAGAATTTTTCCTTGCTTTCTAGCCCGTTGCTTGATTTTCAGAAATCTCAGCTCTACTGTCATTGCACTGACAGGCAATCGTATTAACAGGGGTTTTTAAGAAAGCTGAACTAACCCCAGGTGCTGAACATCAAACTGCAACATATTCAGTTTGGGATGCAGTTCTCTGGCTTCGCAGAAGTAAGTATGTCCATTTTGAACTGTCTGGTATCAGGAGAAAATGACGGAATGGGTCAGCAGTGAGGTCTGTGTAGTCCGTGGGCTTTTGTGTAGTAAAGGGAAGTACAGTCAAGAGCTGTTACTATTTTATTGCTGCCTTACAGAGATGCTCATGACTAGCGTAAACATCAGTCCTCTTTCTTGGTAAGTATGGTTACTGAAAAAATTATGTCCATACAAAGATACGCACTGTGAATAACCCTTCAGAATGCAACTTGCAATTGACCCACATTTCAAAGAGGTTTTCCTACACAAATGTTTTATACAGAGGATATTCATTAAATATAACTATACAAAGTAACACAGTAAAAAGAAATTTGGCAGGAGAACTCTTCAGACCTACCTTTCCTTTGTCAAAGTATTCAATGATCTTCTCATACAAATTCTCTTTCAACTGGCGATAGGTCTGTGAACACTGGAACTCTGTTGACATAACTTGGGGTGCACACTGCTCATCTGACCACTGAGAATAAAGCCACATTAAAACCCACAACTTCTTGGAGTTCAGCTCTTCACAGACACATCTCCCCTGCCCCAAGATCTGGTCCCCTGGGATTTTCTGAGTGGTTTTTTCCCCCAGTCTTTTTTACATGACCACGAAGAGGCACTGCAAATGTTTCCATCATCTCCTCAAATGCATGCTCTGCTTCATCTGATAGCCAGGACTAGACAAAATACTTTAAAAACTTCTGTTCCTTCCTGCCCCTCACACAGAAATTTAAGATAAAAAGTCTGTGTGAGAAAAAATGGTTTATTTCAGTGGTGTCATCCGGACTGATCTGGGGGTTATGTGGTGGTTTTGTATTAAAATATTTGCATGTAATGTTATCTTTGTCTATACCAATAAATAAAATCTGCTTCATATTTTTGTATGATCAGAAAAGTCAAAATGAAGTTTAAGCAAAATAGCACTTTGAAAAGCAATATTTATGTGGCTCTGCACTTAAAGAAATTCCATAATTTCTTTTGAAATGAGTTTTTCCATTAAAAAAAATCAGATTTTGCTGAAGAACATTTAAGTGTTGAATTTTCCCTTGAAATGGAAGTGCATCTTACTGACCATTTCTATTTATAACGTCAGATTCAGTGACAACAACCATTACTTGTAGCAAAAAATCATTACCAGCTGCAAGAGAAATCAAACATAATTTGACAGAATGATCTGTATGATTTGAAATGAAAAGTCAGACATCCCCTGTGAATGCTGCGAGAAACTGCAATTAATTT
This sequence comes from Pezoporus wallicus, assembly GCF_028554395.1. Lineage (NCBI taxonomy): Eukaryota > Metazoa > Chordata > Aves > Psittaciformes > Psittacidae > Pezoporus > Pezoporus wallicus. The sequence continues at coordinate 1,780,190 of NW_026639584.1, forward strand.
TCATCCCCGTAGTATTTGGGATAGTGAGAAATTGGCAAAATGAAACCCATGTCAAAGTTAAGTGGCTTCAGAATTTGTACACAAAGTTATCTCCATGAAGAAAAGTACTTTTGCTACAATATTTAGTTTAGCTTTTAATCACCTATGGAAAATAGCACTATTTCAACAATGAATGTTCATTTTGTGTTACCTACTGCAGTATTTTTAACTAGAAACTTGAATACTCCTATGGAAGGTTTCATATACACAGTAAATCAGAGATTAAGACAACCACTTTTTAGTTTATAAGTTTGGAAATTGAAAGATCTTATTTATATATTGAGAAAACCTAACCTTCAAGAGCCAGGTGTGGAGCAGAAGGGTATATGCTGCTTCTGTGTAATTCTCACAGTCTAGATGAAGATCTCGCAGTTTATACAAATATCTATTAGAGAAGAGAACAAGAATGACACTAGATATTGACATGATTGGAATAGGAAGTGTCACAAAAGTTGTACATAACACCTGTAATGGGAGCTTCAAGATAGATGCCATGCAGTCACCACTCAGAGAATCTTTAAGGACACTCTGAGTGGGTTAAAGTGCTGTGCATTTGTTCAGACTTTTCTGTGCTCTCTGTGTGTGCTGAAACATTGCACAAAAGGAGGAGAAGGAATCAAACTTCTGTGAACTGCTGTGAGCTCCACCTCAAAGAGGAACTACTAGACTCAAGGTCTAAATCAGACCTCTTGAGTCCATTATTTCTTTACTAAAGATAGATGCCTTCCTCTGCAGCACTGTTGGATTGCATTTAAACATTTTCCATGTAAACAGTGCTCGCACAACAGATAAAGACAAAGGAGAAAACCAACCCAGAAAGACAAAGCAAGTCCCTGTAAAACCTGGAAGGTGGCATGGGGAGAAGTGTAGTTTCTATGTTGCCAGTGTTCACAAGAGAACACCATTGCTCTCTCCAAAACAGATCCAACAGAACAACTGCCATACCTGATATACATCTCTTCACGGTTAATGTTCTTGTAGAAATTCTAGGGACACAAACATTTAGAAGTTATCTCCTAATTTCTTTTATTAAAACAAGATAAAAATACATGTGCTAAAGCTTCACTTTTCTTGGTAGTTGGACAGAGCAATAAATACATTATCTACAGACTGTCTTATGTTTAAACCTGGCACTATTACAATTAAGATTTTAATTAGTTATTATTATACATACATATGTATAATATGTATTATATAATACGTATGTATATATGTATATGAATGTATAATATTACATATAGGTTATATATTATATAACATGTATATATAATACACAGTGTATTATACATACATATGCATAATAATAACTAATTAGAAGTATACATATGTGTACTTCTCCTAGTTCACTAATGAAATCATTAGTGAAAGTTTTCCTGTTGAAGAGGAGAATATGGCTATCCAAGTGTATTAACAGAATAAACTGCAGGCTTTGGCTACACATGGTGGCCAGTAAAAAAGCTGGTATTTATTGAAGCTGATAGGCCACGCTGTTGGTATGGAACACTGCTGTGTAATACCTCTAGAGGGCTGATTCCAGGAGTCAACCCATTTTTGCAACAACTGCGCTTCTGTGGGTGTACGAGTTGCTAAGGCTATGCACAATGTCTGACAAGAGCTGCCTCCTCAAGAGTTGCAGAAATCAATACTGCATGGCACAGCAATTATTGATGAACGGAAGAGTATATGAGCACAATACATACTAACCATGTTCTCCCTCCAACCTTTACGCTGATGAAGGTTCCTCTGCAGCTTAGAGGAATTCTCTGGTAGAGGAATCTCTGTATGTGATAGCCTCAACACAGAATAGGAATAGAAAAAAGACAGGGTGGCCTACAGAGCAGAGACTCAAATCTTCTTGGCACCTCAGTGCAAGTGCATCTGCATCTGCAGATTTCTTCCCAGAAATTAAAACTGTAATTGCTGAATTGCTAAAGCAGCAAGCAGGTTAGCTTCTGATGCAAAACTTGACTTTGGAATAGCCCACTATTACATTAAGCCTATCAAAAGGTATACAAGCAATAGATTTCCTCATTTATCCACACAATCAAAGTGTATAAAACACACAAGCAAAACCAAAGAACTGAAGGACATTGCTTTCAGGTTTGTGCATATATCCACACAAACAGATATAAAAGTCTATATCAGAGTTTAAATCACTACTGAGCATTGTCAGCCACTCTTGCCCCCAGGAAGATTTACCTTTACCATTACAAACTGCATTCTAAAGCTCTTCCCTGTCCTCACACAGGAATGACAAGAGAACATACCAGTAAGTTCACGGTGCAGCTCATGCGGTTATCCTTGTTCTCATCTTTCATCACAGTCCGGTAATCCAGCAGCTTCTCCAAGAGGCCTTTAACTAGGCAAACAAACCTTCCCACCAGGTGGCAAATGCCGGGATGCTGACCTGCACATTCTGTAAGGCTGCAAACACAGACCATGGGTTTATAGTACTGTGAGAATTAGTGGTCCAGCAGCTGAAAAACTCTTTGGACATGAAGGCCAATACCAAATTAGGGCTAAAGCAACTGCAGAATGCACTAGAAGTTCCCTTTGTGCCTTGGTAATTTAGAAATCCAGAAGACAGGTGGGATATAAATAAATAAATAAATAAAAATATGAGCCATTTACTTCTGGCTGAAGATAACTTCAAATTCAACCTGGATCTGTGGTATAACCAACTCAGGACTCTGGAATGGCACATCACTGTGCTAAAAACTATATCTTCCTCTCTGCTGTTACTGTGCAAAGGAAAATGCAACAGTTAGTACCTTCTCTTTGAACTTTCTGCTCACACTTCACTGTACAAACTAACATAAGTAACAATTTCAGGTCAAAAAAGATATTTACTAACCAGAGCAATTTGCCTGTGAGAAATAAGCAAACCCAAACATAAAGCTTCCTGCAGACTGAAAAGAAGCAGTTAGAACTAAGTGATAAAAATATAGGAAGGTGAGTTTTATACATCATATTCCAACTTACATTAACAATATTAGCAGATGCTGTTTCTATGAAGTGCTGAAGTGATTAAGAAGTAGATACTACACATTACTGTCACAGCTTTGTTTTTAAGCTTAACTGTTTAAACATTATGAAATGATCATCAGAATCTCATTAGGGATTATTTTCTTTCTCTTAAGAGCTTATTTCCTCTACTTAGCACTCTTGTTTTCCACTGGAATTCTCTCTGAGAAACTGCATTATTGTATATATATACACATATATGGGGGGTTTGTGGGTAGTTTTGGTTTGGTTTTTTTTTCACGTATATATTTCTAGATGCATGCGTTGGGTCTGGCTGAGGTGGAGTTAATGTTCCTCACAGTGCTGTGTTGCGTGTTGGGAGCTAGAAAGGTTGATAACACGCTACAGCTGAGCAGTGTTCCCCAGCATCAAGGCTGTCTTTCCAACATCCCCCTCACCAGTAGGCTGGGGGTGGGCACAGCCTGGAGAGCTGAGCCCAGTGACCAAAGGAACTGCAAACAGAACAGAAGAGAGGAATGTCTGTCTCATGAGGGAAGACTTAAAACGTTGTCTTGCTCAGCTTTATACAGTAATCCCAATAAAAAGAAGCTGTAAAACTTCAGAAGATTTTTTTCTTTTCCCCCAGGAGGGAGCAAGAAACCTTTGAATTTTTAAACAGAGCTTGAAAAAAAACCAGAATTTTTAAAAGACAAAATATTTTCATTAAAGCTCAAGACAACAACTGCATAACATGGGCCACTGCAATGATGGGGAACTGGAAAGCTTCCAAATGCTATTTTCTGTTGTGCCTATATTAGTAACTAAGCTATGCCAGAATTCATTTTCTGAGCTGGAGGCCAAGTGGCATGACACAATTCATATTCACATAGCTCGATTCTCCTCCACTTCCCAAAACAGGGCAGCCTTGTCTATTCTGCCTGTAGGGAGCAGCCTCTTATGTGTTCCACATTATCCCAACTCTTCCTTGGTGGTGTCCAGGACAGCATTCATCTGCACAGGTCACCACCCTACCATGGCACATGCCAACACTCAGGGCTATGGGCAAATGCCGAGCACCATTTACACATCTCCTGACCCTATGCAGTTTGTGGGGCATGAGTAAACGCCTGGCAACCAGCCAGTGTGGGTACATGTTGGCTGCTCAAGTCAGCACCAACTCACAGGAGTCACTGACTATGGCTACAATCTGCATTCAGGTGGGAACAGGAACTGTGCAGGACATGAGCTGATGAAAATATGACTAAATGAATAAATCTGGAGCCCAGTTTAACTGGGTTTCTATCCAGTTGGAACAGGGAGTTGGGGACAGAGGTTTGAAATCCCTGCTGTGAAAGGTGAGGAGGTAGGAAGGTTTAAACCTAACCAACCATACAACCAACAGAGAGGAGAGAACCGGGTCCTACCACAGACACGTCATCAGCCTCTGCTTCAGTTGTTCCTCTGCAGGCATCATTAAACGAGTTCAAGGGTGGAACAAAACAAATATTATCTGAAGATAATATGAAGTGACATCTTTAGATGTGTGGAGACCTTGAACTTAAAGTCTTGTAGAATGTGGGACCGTATCAAGGGGAAAAAATAGGTATATTAAAGAAAAAAGGGTGCTTTGGAAAGGCAAATGCTCTGAACTGTATTTGATGAGATTATTTAACTGCACGACTCAAAGATGGGGTTTAACTGCACAGGTTACACCGGTTCTCTAAAAAATACTTGCATGCAAGAGTAAACTGCAAACAAGACAAGCAAAGAGTTACACAGCTCAGAAACAGTGAACTGCAAAGAGCCTCCTGCACTACATCTGAAGGAGGCTCTTCTCTCTGCATTGCTAAACTCACAGTTTGACTACCTTCTCCAGCAATGAAATATTTCGAATTAGACATTGTAGGAATGTTCAGAGAACATTCCATATGGTAAACTGAAGTACTGGGGCTGTTTACCATAAAGAGAAGGCTGAAGGAAACTGAACAGCAGCTTTCAAATTTGTTTAAAGCTGCTACAAAGACAAATTGAAAAAATGATTCTTTGTGTCCCCTGTGGGTAGAACAAGAAATAACTGGCTTAAACTGAGGCAAGGAAGATTTGGTACGGATAGCTGGAAAAAAGCTTACTAACAGCAAGGGAAGTTTAGCAGTGCAGTCAATGTCCCTGTGTCAGCTGAATCTGCACATTCAGAGATGAGTGATTGTAGTGACAGCTCAGGCAGGCATCACAGTTTAGGCTTTGCAGTGGTGTAAGTAAGACATGACGCACTCACAGACCTGGTTTTGGTCACACCACTAGCTGCTCTGAACACCTGCATCACCTCTTAGCTATCATAACACTTGAAGCCAAGCCACATTCAAAATGGAAACATTAGTTCATTGCTCCCAGTTCACATAGTCACTGAACGTCAGGAAATGAGAGAAACATCTTTAAAACTTACCCCATCCTTGCCAGTGTTTCAGTTTCAAAGAACAATTTCATATTGCTTAAAAGTGTCAGTACTTCTACCTTTTTCAGATCTGTCTCTACATTTTATCTGCCTCCTTATAGGCCAGAAATGAAACTAAAGTAGCAAACATTTAAATTATGTTTGATTTAAATGATGTTTCTTTTAAAAGTTACTATTTAATCAGAACATAATCACGTGTTATTTGCAGAAGATATCATTTACACATTATACTTTGATCGTAGAGTTCAGTATTTTTTACAAAATTATCTTTTCTCTGAAAGTAGATTTTTTTTCCACTGCTAAATACACAAGGATTTGATGCTTCACCTGGTGAGCAATGTGACTTTGCCAGGCTTGCTACCCCTTACACAAAAGTACAATACATACAAGGTAACAGACTTGGAGAAAGTAAAAAACATACGTGCTACATGTCACAAGGCCTGTATTGATTTTGTCAGGTAGCTGTACTCAATAACTATTAGGTTATCAGCGCTACAGAAGGCACAGGAGGAGCAATGTGCTTCCTCACTGTTACAGTCCAAGGCCCAGAGCTAGGGACACAGTCTCAGAGGCAGGCATGAGGATTCCGACACTACCCAGTACATCCCACACACAGCCTGCCACAGGCACAGCGAGCACCTCTGAGAATAAACCTGAATGTGGGCAGCCAAGAGGAGGAGATGTTCTATCAGGCTCTGGGATTGTTAGAAACAGAGAAATAGAAATGTTATGAGTAAACTGCCACATTTTGCAATATTCTCATTCCAGTTGCCTTATGTAAATTCAGAGAATAACCCCTTGGAGTCCAAGCTACACATTGAGAAAAGCAAGGAAGACATTCTAAAATAACTTCTTACTACTGTGAAATAAAACCATGAAAGGTTATAAAGAAAAATAAATGGGAAAGACTAAAAAAGTGAATATTTGATTGTTTTTCTTTGAAAGTTGGATAGAGATATGCAGGTTAGATATAATTTCTTCATAATTTAACTGGAACACAGAATACTGAAAAGCTACTAGAAAAATAGTTCAAATGAGAGAACCACAATCCAAACCAGGTTTACTCAAACAATATGTTATTTCCATCCCTTCATGAAAACAGATGTTAAGATTCTATGTTATTTTTAAGTGAGGTTACCAGCTTGAGAAGTGAACACAATAAGATAAAACCACATCCCAAAGGCATTTGTTCTGATGCACTGCTTACATGGACTCAAACAGCTGCATGTAGTGCTCATCTCCTCGTCCTCCTTCCACCTCATGGTCCAACTTCAGAATGATTTCATTTTCAAACTAAGAAAGAAAGAAACATAGAGGAGATAGCCAGAGGTCAAACACATTTCAAGATGGCATCAATAGAATATCTGAGGATTGTTTGTTCTATCACATGCTCCCAAGGGTGAAGAGGAGAGTTTACAGGTCATGGAAGGAGGGGCTGGACACTTGGGAGGAATATAAGGCTGCTGCTAGAGGATGTAGGAAGGCAGCTAGGAGGACTAAGGCATCCTTAAAATTAAACCTGGCAAGAAGGGTCAAGGACAGCAAAAAGAGCTTTTTCAAATACATGGCAGACAAAACTAACACCAGAGGCAATGTAGGCCCACTGATGAACGGGATGGGTGCCCTGGTAACAGAAGATACAGAGATGGCAGAGTTACTGAATGCCTTCTTTGTCTCTGTCTACTCTGCTGCGGGCAGTCCTGAAGAGCCCTGTACCCCTGAGACCTCAGATGAAGTCAGGTCGACGGAGCGGTTTGCCTTAGTCAATGAGGAATGGGTTAGAGACCAGTTGAGCAATCTGGACATCCATAAATCCATGGGTCCAGATGGGATGCACCCGCGGGTGCTGAGGGAACTGGTGGAAGTCATTGCTAGACCACTCTCCATCATCTTTACCAAGTCTTGGGAAACGGGAGAGGTGCCTGAGGACTGGAGGAAAGCAAATGTCACTCCAGTCTTCAAAAAGGGCAAGAAGGAGGACCCGGGTAACTATAGGCCGGTCAGCCTCACCTCCATCCCTGGGAAAGTGATGGAACACCTTATCCTTGGTACCATCTTAAGGCATATCAAGGATAAGAAGGTTATGAGGGGCAGTCAACATGGCTTCACCAGGGGGAAATCATGTTTGACCAATCTCTTAGCCTTTTATGAGGAAATAACACGGTGGATGGATGATGGCAGAGCGGTGGATGTGGTCTACCTTGACTTCAGCAAAGCATTTGACACAGTCTCCCACAGCATCCTCATGGCTAAAATGAGGAAGTGTGGACTGGATGATCAGGTAGTGAGGTGGACTGCGAACTGGCTGAAGGAGAGAAGCCAGAGAGTTGTAGTCTATGGGGCTGAGTCTAGTTGGAGGCCTGTAACTAGTGGAGTGCCTCAAGGGTCAGTACTGGGACCGGTATTATTTAATATATTCATCAATGATTTAGATGAGGGAATTGAGTGTACTATCAGCAAGTTTGCTGATGACACTAAGCTGGGAGGAGTGGCTGACACGCCAGAAGTCTGTGCTGCCATCCAGCGAGACCTGGACAGGCTGGAGAGTTGGGCAGGGAGTAACTTGATGAAATATAACAAGGGAAAGTGTAGAGTCCTGCATCTGGGCAGGAACAACCCCAGGTTCCAGTATAGGTTGGGAAACGACCTGTTAGAGAGCAGTGTAGGGGAGAGGGACCTGGGGGTCCTAGTGGACGACAGGATGACCATGAGCCAACACTGTGCCCTTGTGGCTAAGAAGGCCAGTGGCATCCTGGGGTGTATTAGAAGGGGGGTGGTTAGTAGGTTGAGAGAGGTCCTCCTTCCCCTCTACTCTGTCCCGGTGAGACCCCATCTGGAGTATTGTGTCCAGTTCTGGGCCCCTCAGTTCAAGAAGGACAGGGAGCTGCTGGAGAGAGTCCAGCGCAGGGCAACAAAGATGATTAAGGGAGTGGAACATCTCCCTTATGAGGAAAGACTGAGGGAGCTGGGTCTCTATAGTTTAGAGAAGAGGAGACTGAGGGGTGACCTTATCAGTGTCTATAAATATATAAAGGGGGAGTGTCACGAGGATGGAGCCAGGCTCTACTCAGTGGCAAACAATGATAGGACAAGGGGTAATGGGTACAAACTGGAACACAAGAGGTTCCACTTAAACTTGAGAAGAAACTTCTTCTCAGTGAGGGTGACGGAACACTGGAACAGGCTGCCCAGGGAGGTTGTGGAGTCTCCTTCCCTGGAGACATTCAAAACCCGCCTGGACGCATTCCTGTGTAACATTATCTAGGTGTTCCTGCTCCGGCAGGGGGATTGGACTAGATGATCTTTCGAGGTCCCTTCCAATCTCTAACATACTGTGATACTGTGAAGGGTTAAATGCTTGAATGCATTCCAGTTGAATAATGCCCACCTGACTGTCTCCAGATACCTGTTTCTTAGGGCAAATTAATAAAATAACCTGAGGGTATACATACATAGGGTTTGTTTGGGGTGTCCCCATTTTCTAAGCACCTAAAAGGATTGATTTGTGTGTTTGAAAAATGTCCTCAAATAGTTGATATTCAGCATCAGACTTGTAACAGAAATACAAAAGGTATTTGAAAGGTTTTGTGTTGGGTTCCCCCTCTCCCCCCTCCCCAATACAAAATGATTTTATGATAGTATTTTCAAGAGGTGTGAAATATCACAGATTGGGTTGGAAGGGACCTTAAAGATCATCAGCACATTTGAAGATGACTGAGTAGGAAAGCAATGTTCATGAAAACATGAATAGCACTGGTTTAAAAGGACGTAGAATGGTTAAAATAGTCTGCTGCCTGGATGAAGAACATACAGTGCTGTTAATTATCACTGAGATGCCTGCATATAAAAAGTCATTGCTGAATATGAATTTGCAAACCTCTACAGTATGCACATGAGAAACATTAACAGCAGAACAGAACTCCAGAACTCAGCAGCATTAGTCCAGTATTCCAACAGAAGCTTGCAGCACATGTTTCATCTCTGGGCACACTGAATAGGCTCTATACTGCTCCTCGAAATACTTAATGACTTCAGATCTCAGAGTCTCCATTGCAAAATACTTCCCATAATGTTCTCAGAGAAAACTAGAAATTGTTTAGTAGAAACAGAAATCCCTTTTTCTGATTTGAGTAGAAGGAAAAGACTACTACATTGGTGCCATTTCTTGCTTTTATTTTCTACAAGAGTGTCAAATAAGAGGGAACTTTATTTTTTCCTTAGAGGCTACAAAAAATCTTGGTTTGTTAGGAGCACCAGGACTCTGTGATCCAGAACAATTCTTTGTCCTGTTACTTGCAGGTTTTGCTGCTCTAATATTAGTTCTTTCTCTTTAATTTCAATACAAATTAAAGATTGACAGTGGAACAGTACATACTATACCAATACCAGAGAATAAAGTGCTATAATTGACATATAGAGAAACAAGGGGGGGAATAAAATTACCCTGGCTGCTTCAGGGTGCAAAAGAAATTTAGAGGACTCAGAATTAATTTCTATGTGTAAATACGATGTGTTTTAGTCCATATATGTTAAGTGGGTAATATAGTCACATGGCAGTTTCAGGACAAGGCAATATTAAGCAAAACCACCTAATCTAGTAATTTTCTAGAGGTTTTTCTGTGGACTTACTGTGGTAAGACATAAATCTGTGAATATAGTGCAAGTCAAGCGCCAGTTAAAAACCATCCACCTCTTAAATCCTTCCTAGCACTTATTCAGCAGGTAGAGAATTGATTACTTCACTAAGAGGCAATCATTTCACAGACGCTGGATCAGGACTAAAAACCTCTTCCTAAGCATCTTTCCTGCAGTTTCTCAACAAACTGCAGCAAAGCCAGTTGCTTGAACCAAAACAGATAAAATAGCTGGCAGAAATATAGAATAAAGTTGTGGTGGTTTAAACCCAGCCAGTAACTCAGCACCAGCAGCCACTCGCTCATCCCTGGGTGGGATGGGGAGGAGAATGGAAAGAATGTAAACCCCAAGAGCTGAGATAAGGCCAATCCAGTAACTAAAGTATAATACAAAACTACTACTTCTACCACAAATAATAATGTTAAGGGAAATAACAAGGGGAGAGGATATAAAACTAAAAGGGTAAAAAACCCCAAAATAGTAACCAGCAGTGATGCCCAATACAATTGCTCACCACCCCCTGACCAATACTCAGCCAAGCAGCAATCTGGGCCTTCTGGGTAACTGCCCCCAGGTTATATACTGGCCATGACGTGCTGTGGTGTGGAATACCCCTTTTGGCTAGTTCAGGTCAGGTGCCCTGTCTCTGCTTCCTCATGGTTTCTTGTGCCGCTCCTCACTGTCAGAGCATGAGAGACTGAAAAGTCCTTGATCAGGGTAAATGCTACTGGGCAACAACTAAACCATCGGTGTGTTATCAGCATTGTTCTCAGACTAAAGCCAAAACACAGCACTGCACCAGCTACTAAGAAAAAGAAAAAAGAAACCCTGTTAGAGCTGAAACCAGGACAAAAGTTTTAATGTGTCTGTGCCAAAATTAAGCTCTGGAAAGGGTATTTCTCCTCTCACTTAAACAGAGTGTGCCTAATTGTTATTGGCAAAAATCTGCCTTTAAAACACCTGCTTACCTATCTAATAGATCCCAGAATTCTCCACATCTCTGAACACACTTTAATACCAAACTACAAAACATACCATCTTTCTCTACATGGATCTGTCCAAAGCACCAAGCCATACAAACCTGGTGTCTGCTAACGGATTGATCTCACATCCTTCTGAAATCTTTATACATAATAAAATTTCAAGGAAGAAAAATGAGTGCTTACAGCAATTAAAGATCACATGCAGCAGAGGAGCTTGCTGAGAATACCTTTATTCACTCCTTTGGTAAACTTTGACAGCTGTTAGCTCAGGAAGACAAAGGGCTCCTTCAGATTCACTAAGAATAAATGTCTATCCTCTACCAGTAAGTCTGCAAGCCCAAGAGCATACCATCAGGCAGCACTATTTTCTGGCACAATCCATTGACAGTGGAAAGCCACCAACCTCCCCAGATGGCTTCAGCAACTGGTGGAGCCAGTGGGAGAGACTAAATTGAAAATACCAAGCACAAACAGAAGGACTTATTTGAACAAGAATATAAACACAGATGAATTACTCTTTCTTAAACCAATTTAAATCCATAACATAACTCGGATCAATGTTTTTTAAATCATATTTTGATTTGCATTGCAAAGAGCCATTTTTTAAATTTTGTTTTCTTTTTTAAGTAAGTCTTTTTTCAGTTTCTGGCCTCACATGATCAGGTAGAACAAATAGCATGAGGCTGCTTCATGATGTGCCTTGCATTAGGAAGTCTTACTAAAATGCACAAGCTGATCTTGCAAAGAAAGATGGGTTATCAACATTTCAGGAGGGGATTCCTTTAACATGGGCCCAACACAAAGGCAATTATGTTCCCTTTATACACCTATGTGTATATCCTATTACACCAACTTTAAGAATAATATGTCATTCTTGAGATAGGCAGAGGTGGAATTGTGTTTTCTCTGGGATTAGTTGATTTCCTAGAAAGAGCTATATAAAATAAAACCCCTGCTGGATAAATTGAAATAACTTTACACCCTTAGTGCACATCTATTGTGTGCATAAAGCAGGACACAGCCTCGTGAGCTAGCACCGACACATGTGTCCAGCAGAAGGGAGCCCTGCCACACACGTGTCCTGGCACAGGACCATACCAGGGTGTGGAAATCAATCTTTTGGGGAAGGTTTATCAAATCACCTGGCAGGCACCAGTCAAGCTCTAGTTCAAGTGCTGGTACAGCCTCAACTAGTAAAGATGGCTCCATTTGCGCTTGTTTCCCCTATCTCATTAGAGAAGATTAGATTAGAAATGAATTATTTATGTTTAAAGTTCAGCAAAATGATGTCTTAATTGAATGTCAACCTGGGCTCTTGAATGCCTAAGGCAGTCTTGAAATAACATGCTCAAAATTTCATACTAAAGCTTGAAGACAATATCCTTTATAATGCTCACTACCAATGTGTTAGTGAAAATTGGCCACTGGCAAAAGGTACACTTTAAATGTTCCTGCATCAAATAATTTTCCACTCATATTCATTCTTTGCCCTTTCTAATTAACATGGTAAGAATATTAAGTCATAAAACTTAATGTGCCTTTCCTTTAAAATAGATATTCTTAAATACTCACCAGAACTGCCAAACTTACAGATCCAAGTTTAAGAAATGTATCTTAATTACCTGATCCATAGGAGAGGATAAAACCTGCAATTCTTAACAGTAAATGACTGCAATTCCTAAAGCAGATCATTAGAAACCAGTGAGACTCAGCTGCTCAATTATGAAATAGTTTTACTGCCATCTGATAAAAATTACCTCGTTTTTAACCTGCAAAAAAAACAGCCTCCGTGTCCCAAAGCGCTGAAAAAATGGCACCTGAAACTTACCCATATTAGCATAAGAAGTGGTTTAAGGGTGACACAAGTGCCTGGCATCTTCCAGGCTCCTAAGCTGCTGTTCCTGTTAATCAGTCACTATGACTGATGAGCGTTCAGGATTTCTGCTCTGTACAGATCTGTACATCTCTCCCAAGAGACAAAATATGAGCCAAGAGCAGGAAAACATTTTTAAGAAGCCAAATACAGGACTACTAGGACACTGAGGGAACAGATGCACAGAAGCAATGTGGCTTTTAAGCTTGGCCTTGAAGCAGAAGCTTTGCCCTGTGGAATACAGACCAAAATGGAAATACCATCTGCTTGCCTGTTTCACACGTGGTTGACACAGAAATGCCCCATGTGATTATAAGCATTAAACATAGCTGGACATGTAAGTGAGAGACCTATATTTACTTCCCGATGAATGTCTAAAATTATGACTTCTCATTTGCCACTTACTGTTACACAGGTTGTTCTGAATTCATTATTTGTGTAACTACAAAGCCTGAATCTCCAATTTGAAATTCACTGTGAGAGGCAGTGTGCCAACACAGAATAAAGTGAGGCCTTATTCTCACTGAAACACAAAAGTCAGCTAGGAGAGAAACTGCCCAGGTAGACACAGCAAGCAGTGGCAGGAGATTCAGATCACTTTCCCAACCATCCTAGCCCACCATGCCACTATCAATCAAAAACCTTTAATACTTGTAAATTTAAAATCATTTTCCTTTTCCAAATGACTGTAGAACATATTTTAGGCATGTCAGTTCTTCACAGTGGTTATTTTTCTTACAATAAATATTTAGAAAAGCTAGAGTTTCCTTAGAAATCTGGGAATACAGAATTAAGTATTCTTTCTGTCAGATACTCTGCATAAAGAATTGGATGAAAATCCTTCAACCTCTCTGGGCCCCCATTCCAGCACCTCATTGCTGTCATTGTCATATTTAAGTCCAACTAAATCACCCTGGAGAGCCTACAGTCGCTTGCACAAGAGCTATTCCTTTGTTCTTAATAGTTTGGATTTTAATTTCTGTGAGCACAAAAGCCTACACAACACATTTCCCAGAAATAAACTGACTGCATAGCATTTGAACCGATTTCCTTTCTCATAGAGTATTTTTAATTACCTTCTTGAATTCTCCTGTCCTTTGATATTCACACAGCATCATGTCAAAGAAAATCGGGATCGTGGCTTTTTGTAGTTCAACTTCCGGAATTAGGGTCATTTCCAAGATGGGGCCAACCATCCCCGGAATAAAGCAAATTTTATTGTGGCCTGAAACAGAAACACAGATTGGGTATTTGAGAGGAAAGAAAAAAAACAAAACATCTCTTTTAAGAATACATTTGGGACATGCAATCATTTAAAGCAATGGTTTAAACCACCTGTGTTGGTAAAGTCTTACAACTTAGTCACTCATCCCTATTCCCTGTCAGAAGCTGAAAGCATGTTTAATGGCTACAGCCTCAGCCTAAGACACTAGAATTGAGTGCAAAAGTGTATGCCACTCAGTTGGCATTTCCTGTGACCATGTCTGGTTTTCAGCTTTTGGTATTGCCTTTTAAAAACACAAAGTAGAAAATAATAAAACACCCTAAGAATACCCCAAATTCCATCAGTAGGAGAGCACCACAGGATAATATCTCATGGTGTAGCATTGCTGGCTTATGAAAGGGAAAAACATTACTTGTTTTTATTTCTGAATAGCATCAAACTTGGCAACCAATATCTCAAACCAACCAGAGCAACAAACATTGCAAGCAACAACAGAAACACTATCCCTTAAACCCACACCAAATCATCTTGCAGCACAGCTGTTATCAGCTGCCAAAAGACATCCAAACCTGCAAACAACTCAACCAGGTCCAAGATATTCTTCAAATGCTCCTTGTTTGCTGGGAAAGAAAAACATTTGGTATGTGGAGCAAACCACCAGCAAAATCCCCTGCCCTGTGTAAGAGTGTCAATACTGCCTACCACATGTAAGAAGATAAAAATGCTGTTATAAACATGTCTGGTCTTTTGCTCCGTAACTGAAAAGTATTGCGATTTTACTCTCACATGGGTGCCACACTCATGTAATTCTAAGCACAAGTGAACTATGACTTTGTTTATGCAACATCAGTTTCAATTCCACTCATGTTGACCAAAATCACTATTAATCCTTGTTAAATCAGTAACATCAATAAGGTTTAAAAGAATCTTACAGAGACTGAATAGCTTGCAATGCCTACATGTATTAGACCCTTCAGGTCTGCAATTCTTAACAGCTACAGAAATTCATGTATTACATCGTGATCCATTCACCTCCAGAATCTTTACTTTACCAGACAATCCTCTGATACGAGTAGAAAAGACAAACTTTGAGCTAAGCAACAGCAGTGCTATTGCTTGGCCCAGAAGCTAATCCTACACTTAAACCCAAAAGAACTTAGCACAGAGCCTCAAATAAACAAACACATAAAAACATCTAAAAATATAAAAAGTCTTTCTGAAGACTATCCAGCCATCAGCAACTGCTGTTTCCACTGCCGGAATCAAGAGTAACATCTCAAACCACACCGTGACTGAAATGTGCAGAGGAAGACAATCTGCCCCAGAAAACAGGGCACTTCTTAATTTGAAAGGCCCTCTGAAGGTCACAGTATGAGATTCTCTGACATGCATTTGCCTGCTTCAGTCCTACTGTACATGTACCCCTCAACTGTGATTTATAAAGATGCTCCACAGCTCGTCAGAATGCAGATTCCTTTTCGTTAAAGCTACAGAAGAAGCCTGAAAATTATAGAAAATAAATAGAAGGGGCATTTAGTCTTAAGTGAGAATTACTGCCTATTAGTTAGAAACATTTCTCAATCTGTATGTCTCACTTTTCCCATTAGGAATGTAAGACAATATTATTCAAATAAATTAATAATGCATGTGGATATTAGAAAACAACTTTTGGTCTTCACCATTCTGCTAGATGGAACTGTTAAAGGCCCTTAAATTTGTATAAAACCATTGGGTTTGCTGGTTTTATTCTGGACCCTCAGATCCAGCCTGAGGAGGATGCAAACAGCAAATTTCAGATACACACAAGAGGAAGAGTGCGTCTGCAGGATTTGTTGTACTTTGTTGTAAAATGAAAACGTGAACGTTTATTTTAAGAAACAGATGTTAATGGTTCAGGATTCATTTGAATGGTTCCACAATTCATTTGAAAACAATTAAGTTGAAACGTACACCTACCAGTAGCGAGGAGGACAGTGGTGCTAAATGAGGGAATTAATGACTGTGCTCAAAACAGGTTGGAGAGTTCACCAATTAATCACCAAAATTATCACAGCCTTTAAAATCTTGACTACATCTTTTTGATACAGCACAGCACAGCAATGCATTAAAACTTATTTTTGAATAAGAAATACTAAAAGAAAAAAGAAGAAAGGAAAGACTGGAAGGGGGATATATCACCAGAAGCAGCATGTGCAAGGTGATGAGATAATTTCAAATCCCCAGGCAAGCACCTGGGAAGCTAGAATGTTTACAGAGGTCATAAAGAATTTTCACATGTCCTAATATGAGAAGTTTGCAAAAAGTTACACATTTGGCTTGCATTTTAAAGTATCATCATAACTGTCTTCATTGTATGTTTCAAAGAACCTCTATCTTACATATATTCATATAACAACCCGTTGCTGTTCCCTTCACCATCAACTGTCAAAGGAGCAGTAGCAGAACAAGACTGTACAGCACATGTAAAAACATTTTGGCATTTTAATGCAGCAGATTGCAAATCTGAGCCAAGTAATTCCTGGAACTGTAGATTCAGAATGAGCCTTCTTGGGGAAAATTTATTTGGTCTCTATTTCAGCTAAATAATGTTTCTGAAATCTTCTGATTCCAGCCATCTCAGAAATCTGAGAGCAGGTTGTGTGTTCTCTTAGGAATAAGCAATGAGCAGTAGTCAGACTGTATCTCATGTCAGTCCCAAGCTTAATCACAGCAATGAAAACATATGTAAGTTCAAATAGCAGAACTATTAACAGAAGCCCTTCATGTCAGATAGTTGTCAGTGAGAAAAGCAATATGCTGTGGATTCAGTTGAATCAAGCCCATTTGCTACTCACCAAGTTTGTACCACATGTCCCGGATAGCAAAGCCAATTAAACATCTCATATCTCCATATCTAGAGGAAAAAAAAAAAAAAGGCATTATAATTATCCTAATTTTACTAAAAAAATGAAGACATAAGCTAAAGTATCGGTTTTGCTTACTTGGTCTGGATTTTGCTGTACTTTGCATGGGAGAAGTTTTCTAGCTGTAGTGAATCTTGGGTAATAAAAGCCACAGCCAAATGAAAGTAGTTGTTCCACAGCTGTAAATTGAATATAAGGAAATTATAATAGTTTTGAGAAAAGCAGGAATCATATTAAACTATGCATAATGCTGAATAATTTATGGAACCAAATGATGCAAGCAATATGAGATTGTTATATTATGCAAAGATGTACATCATCGGTATTATGCAATTAGCTGGAAAGCAAGCAAGAAAGCAGGAAATATGCATTTTAATGGCCACTACTACAGATTTGCTCTTAATAACACAGCAGCTGAATAAATATTGCTAAAAAAAAGATTCACAGGAGATTCATTAGCTAATGACATTAAGCCATGAACCATAGCAGGCCTAGTGAAATACATTACGTGCCAGTGAATCTTAACAACATGGAGCTAAAGGCATCCAATATAATCACACTGTATTTCAGAACTACTTCAAAGGGCTTCTCTTTGGAATCTAATCCAACAACCATTTCTGTGCAGCTCCAATATATTTTGCTAAGAGCTCTCTACATGAAACAAGGACAAAACGCATCCCTAAATAACTACTAATAGCACTAATAGTGAGGCATGTACTTGAAATAAAAGGCAAACCCTTGTATTTCCAGTGCACAACCCTGCATTTCTGAAGCAAATCACTTGTACTCCAGACAAACAAAATGAGGTACTTCTTTTATATGCTAGAGATGGAGAGGGAAAAAAAAGACACTTCACTAGGAAACACAAATTTAAGGAAGTAAAGACTATTTTCAGAATCTTCTAAGCAGTCAGCAGTGACGTTAGACACTTAAAAACATAGCGGCATCTAAAAATATGCATGGAAGGTATCAGTGAGATGGTAGGAAGACAATGGCAAATGCATTCAGTGGTAACTGAAAGGAGAGAAACAAAACATAACATTATTACCCCAGTTTGGGAGCCCTCGCTTAGCCTAGAAATGTTTCATCTAAACCACAAGTGACCTCTGTCCTTTATAACCTGGGAAACTTGGGCACAAATAACCACGAAAAATAGATACCAACACACACACACGCAGACATTTCCTATAGTAGGTAAAATTCTCAAACATGCTCTACAATGTGAAGATCCTGCCTATAATTCAATTTTCTCTTTGAGGCCCAACTAAAGCTTTCCCAGTCAGACTTGCTCATGTAAAAGCCCTAAGGAGGGCTGTGCCCATCCATAAGTGATTTGAGTCCAGAGAGCAGTCACCCCACTGCTGCCAGCCAGCTGCAAGTGGCACAGCACTGGAGACACCAGTGACTGGTGTATAGCGCACCATTCAAAGATGCTCTGAATGCACCCAAGCCAGCCTTATTAAAAACTACATTTCAGTATGAGCAGCTATTTCCCCCCTTAATTCAAACATTTAAATTATGCTCATATCTAGTTTTTGACAGTATATTAATAGTACATACTAATTCAGAGCCCTTTTTCCCCCAGGAAAAGTGTTATTTATGCCCTTGAAGGCCTGTTCCCCCCTCCATCAAACATTTTAAAAGATGAATTTGATCAGTTTAGAGCCCTCAGTCCCTTGAGAAGCCGCACTTATTGACACGTAGGGAATGTTCTTTGCATATGTCATTTATAGCAGGAAAATGGAAAATTTCTCAAATCATTCTAGACTATGGGGAGAAAAATGAAACCTATTGCTACAGCTAGTAGTCTGTTTAGTCACCTAAGAGCTCCAAGTTCAATGACACTTTTGCCAGAGACACATCCTAAGGACTCAATATCTGTATATAGAAAATATGGTTTCTTTTGTCCTCATAATACCCTGTGATGGCTGAAAAAAAAAGACGATCCTTTACATTTTGATAGCATATCCAAATTATGGACTTGCAAGCTTTTAAGCACCAAAACTAACTTTAAATCCCAGGAGGCAAAACAGTCTCATAAAAGTAGGAATTGGCAAACGCTGAAATAAACAGATTTTTTAAATGCAAAAACTACGCATATAAGACGTGTTCCGTTTTCTCAGGCCTGCAATAACATTCCAAGCTGGTCTGCATGTGAATATGTAGTTATCCAGCATGCAGCAGGGCTGAAGTGATGTAGCACAGTGAGAGGACCAGAGCTCTCATGCTCTGGTTTGTGTGACACCTGCACTTTGCTTGTTTCTTGAACATGAACCCCAGTGCTGAGCTGTCAGCTGGGGACAGAGTGCTGGAGACAGAATGCGAGCTGAGAAGGGACCCGTCTCTGTCATTAGGTATCAGCTGTTCACTGCAAGCCCATGCTGAGATGCAGCAGGTGACAGCAGCAGCACAGGCAGAACATGGCAACTACATTGCCTGAGCACGGTGCAGCCATGCGTGCTGAGGGCCTCAGATCTATTCCCCTCTATACAGGTCTAAGGGAACTTAGGAGAAAAGGATCTCTCAACTGTGGGATTGTTTTTCCCAAGAAAGCAAAGGGTGCCTTCCCCCTAGAAAATGTGACAGCTGCTCCACTGGGACACGCGGAGTTAGTTTAGTAATTCCTGTCCATTGTGCAAAGAAGAGGAGATCTGCATGATTTTCAGGATAACTACCCCAGGTTAGCCCTGCTGCCTCCTCTTCAGACACCCCTCTGGAAGAAAGCCTTTATGGCATGACTGCCTAGCCTTTAGCCCCTGCTTTCTCTACATACCTCTATGCTCAACTCTTTTTGATAATGTAGGAGAAACTTGAAGTCCTTGGAGACTGTTGAAGTGCTGACAAATTACTGCAGACCCTAAAGGTACTCTGGTCTTTTATAAAACAGACTAGATGATAGTTTCAGTTTGGGGTTGTTTTTTTTTTTCTCTTTAAATATTGTGGTAAAATCAAGTTCAGCCCCTTGAGAGCAGCAGACAGAACTTTTCAGACAGATACTGGGTTCTTTACATGGATTTTGTAGATAAATGACACTTAAACATTTGGCCTGTATGCAGAATTGCTGGTAGTTACAAAGCTATTGAGGTAGATCAGCCTGAAATAACACTTAGAATCTTTGAATAGCATTTATAAGAAATGATCTATTGATTTCGGGATATATGACATTCTCAATATGTGATGATTTTGCGTCAGTAATGTTCTCTTTCACACACTGGAATACATTTCTTCATCACTTAAAACTAAAGAATTTAAAGGAAGTATCTATTTTTTACTATTTTTGTGAGCCTTTGAATACAAACAACTTTAAACAAATGAACAGTAACTTGTTTTAAAGAAATCGGTTCATTGAATCAGCCTCAAAGACTAAACTTTAGTCACACAGGCGGCACACAGGCTGCATCACACAGTCCTAACATTGCATTTCATCGCTCATGAAAATTATTCTGCATTGTCTTTTATGGCATCACAGTAAAAAAGCGGATGCTGCTAAACAGAGGGATAAGCACAATGTGAAGACCAGCATTCAGAATAACTCACCAACCGACAGCCATTATAACTTCAGCAAAGCAAGCTCTGCTTTCTGTTTGAGTCTTAACAAATATAATTTTCAGAGTTACAACTCAATCCTAAACTCTGTAAGTTACAAGCACAATATTTAGTGTTTATTCCCATGTTCTGCAGCTTGGTTCATGACAGGTTTAGTGTTTGCTGTGAGGTGGAAGAGAGTATTAAGCATCCTGGAGTAAAGAACTGAGAATCCTGTGGGACCTCTGCCAAAATTCCTTTGCATTGGTTATGTACGTCAAAAGGGATGAACAAAGGTAGAAAATTTTCAGGTTAATGAAAATAAGTTTACAGAAGCTCTGAAGAAACACATCACATTATATAAACCAACAGAAGTCCGTTTTGGGTTTCATCTTCAAAGATTTGTTGTCATAATCTCATTCTCTATTTGGTTTTGGCAGATGCTCCTTACTTAATGATACAACTTCAGAAAAATACTTGCAAATAGTTTCTACTCCAGGCATCTACCATTTCTAAACCTGAAAAAGAAACATTTTCTTTTAAATCAGAATGATGTTATAATGGATGGGGTCTATGCCTTTTATAACAAAATTCTGTGGCGG
The DNA here is from genome assembly GCF_028554395.1 of Pezoporus wallicus. Classification (NCBI taxonomy): domain Eukaryota; kingdom Metazoa; phylum Chordata; class Aves; order Psittaciformes; family Psittacidae; genus Pezoporus; species Pezoporus wallicus. Next base: position 1,801,391 of record NW_026639584.1, read on the forward strand.
GAATATAGATTATTAGTATTAAATTACAATTGCTGTAACATTACAGACTTAAAAATGTAATTCTTTCTAATGCCCTGTAAAAACAGCAGTAACAGAAGAGAAGGGTAGGAACAGGAATCAAGAGCACTGTATCTTCCACAGCAGAAACCCTACGATAGCTGTGCCTGACCACAACAAAACAGGTCCTGTTTGTTCACTCTTCCCTGTCTCTAATATGTCAGAAGCTGCCACCTCCTGTCAGAAACATAAAGAGAACATTGCACAAAACCCTCATTTCAATAAGTGCAGCGGCATTAAGTGCAGGAACGGTGCTGACTGCATGAGAGTGCTCCACTGCGCGGTCACTGCATGGGGACGCTTCCTACACAGAGCAGGACTTTGAACCCCAACACTGATGGGGCGAGGAGCTGACAATAACAACAGAGTGAAAACGCCCTGCTCCTCATGACAAAGACAACAGCTTGCTAAGGACACAGATACCAGCAAAAAACAAAGCAATGTCATCCAAGGTCACTGTAGATTCTACAAAGGTAAACATGCACACTAGAAAATGTAACTGAAACTTTCAAGCGAACCATTAAACACTGTTATCTTTGTCTTTCTGTTGATGGAAGATGGCTTAGAGTTCATTCAAACTAAATAAAATTAAAATAAAATCCCACAACTTTCACGTTGAAAAACTGATTTCTGAAGGCACAAAAAGAAGAAATAAAACCTCCTTGTTCTGAATGCATAAAAATAGGGAAACTGTTGACAGTTAAGATATCTCAAAAATAGAAAGGTCATTTAATTATTTCTATATAACAACAAAGAAAAAGTTAATTCACATTTGAGCTTGCTTTTTTATTTCATACCTACAACTCTGTATCCATATGGAGAGATAATATTTGTCTTCAAAATTGAACTCCCCTCCAGTATTTGCTTCCTTTAAAATCCTTGTGAATTGAATACATGGCAAATCAACTAGCTGGATGGTCCTCGGTATAACATAGAAAAGGGTGTACAAAGGCACTTTGTCTTTCTGACAAAGGTATTGAGACTGCTTAAGGAAGCCACATCACACCCTGCTTATTGTCACTTATGTAACACCAGGGGGGTAGGGCTTGAAACACAGAAGCTTTCAGTCAAGCAACATTAGCATTTTTGATTGAACAAGATGAGACAATTCCCACAAAAGATAAAAGAGAATTATACTGTAAAGTCCAGGGATTTTCCTACCAATCACATATGAAGTATACTTCTCTGACACTCATAGAAAATACTATGAATGCGTATATTGCCTAAGTACAGAACTGCACAAAGGTTTGGTTACAATTCAACTCAAGAAACCAAGAAATGCTCACTTTCAGGGAGCATTTTTTCCGAAGTATATTCTACCATTCATATTTTTGTTTGTTTGTTAAGACTCTTCTGAAGAATCCATCTCAACTCATCCTAAATCAGGAATTTGCACATTATTCTGGTGTGTCTGTTCCACTACCCTGTAAAAGCCCAGCAGCAAGGCAAGGATCTGGACAAGTATCTGACCTCTGCATCTGAAACCGGCAAATCCTTACAAAGCTGATACCTGATATAGAACAGCAAAAAAGGAAAAACACAAACCAGCAAAAGCCCGCAAAGATTGCATCTCGTTCAAATCCATGTGTTGAACACAGCTGAAATACCTGCAATAGCTTTATTTCCCGAAATTGTCTTTACTAGTAGGATCTGGTAACAAAAAGCCAGTTCTACCCTTCAGCATCCTACCACAGCTCCTGCAGAACCCCCAGACACCAAAGCCAACCCACAACACAGATCCTCTACAACTACCTAACAGGATCCTGGCTCATGAGCACCAGTATGTGGCAAGCAGGGAGGATCCTGCCTGGCTGAGAAGGCAGTGCTGCAATCAGTTAAGAGACTCTTTATGAGTATTACTATAAATGCTAAATAAATATCTATAGCATTTAAATCTAGTGTAACAGTATACTATAGTATATTACTGAGAGCAAATGGAAAAAAGTAGAGGGGAAAGAGAAAATATGAGCAACACAGGTAAAATATTTTATTGAGACCAAATGCCATGAAGAAGTCAAAGATAAAACTCAACACCATTAAGGCATATATTGTTCTTAGTCTTCAGAGAAAAGCCTAACCCCAGACCTGCTTCCCTAACTTACTTTTAGCATTTTCCTTGTACACCATCAATATATCTCCTTCCACTATCTCAATTTGCTCATTCTGAATAAAGATTCTTAAACTATTCAGCTTTCCATAGTTGCAAACTTTCAATGACACAATTTACATTTGAGTGAACTTTTCCTAGTCATGTACGCAGAAGGCGTACGTGGAAGGAAACCTGGGAGGTCAGCTATTCCAGCTCCACAGCCCAAGGCAAGGTCTGCTAACCTTCCTCAGACAGGTCTCTGTTGCATCCATTCTTTAGAATCTTTTAAGCGAGAAGCATCTCCCAGCCTCTCTAGATAATCTGCTTCAATACATATTTCAATACACCTGTGTTTATGTCTAACATAAATGCAAGTCAATAACCTATTTCAAATACAGAGACATGAATAGAATATAAACTGATAAATGTTGAAGTTTTTTACCTATTCCAATAATTTCTACTGAAAGTTCAGATTTCTGGGAACTGAATCTTCAATCTGCAGTTTACTTCCAGTGCTGCAGTGATGAGCTCTTGAGTGTTCTCTGAGCACAGTTTTGGCCAGGAACCTTTTTTACCTCCATTTAACAAGCTCCAAAAGAGTAGCAAAAATTTCTTCATTGATTTTTGTCTTGATTTAAAACCGCATTTTTTTGTTGCTTGGTTGCTTCACAGTCTACTTGTTTAGTGTGTTTGTCTGCTATATATATTGTCGTGTAAGCATTCAGCCAAGTGACAAATCCTTGGATCTACTTGACTGTGCTTTAAATCCCTTTTTTAAAATATTTTACTTCAGACTTTTCTTCAACTATTTGTTAATAATCAGATTTGAAAACACCATCCTACAAACAGCATAAGTCATTCATTCGTTTACAAAGAACTTAAAGGTGCAACTTACTTAGAGAAACACATCTCTATTTTCCCTATCCTAATATATTCCATTTTTGTAGTTAAATTACCCTTAATCAGGAATAATACAATAGTTGTCCCTGGTTTAGCTTCCAGATTCTTGAGACCTCATTCTTGTTGCATGTGCTCAGGAGCGATTGGAACTTCACTCATCCCTTTGTCTTTGAAACCAGAAATCAACAGGAGACTAGACTGCATGAAGGCTGCTGCGTGTTGCACCACTGACCCTCAAATAGACACTTCTTGTGTTTTGCTTTGGTTTTTCAATGAAATTCCATTTGTTTCATAGAAACTCCGTATACAATTACTTACTAGCTCTACTGTAGTCACTTCCCACTCTTTGTTCCTGTCCATTGTGCCTCAATACTTCAAAGCATTTAAAGACAATTTTGTAACTTTAAGGACAATGAAGTGTTTAGGGACGACACAGACTACTCTTACCATGAAAGGTATGTCTAGCATAGTTATGCAAAATTATTGTTAGAAATAAAGTTGATCCTCAGAAAGGAAGAGGGTGCACTAAGGGGCCTCTCAAGTTCCTCGTGCCGATTAATAACACGTTTAGGCTTTAGTGCTTCTCTATAATCAAGTTTTCATAGCCTGAGTAGTTGCAAGACACTGATTTATAATTTTTTCAAAAAATTAAAATCTAAAAAGACAATAAAAGAACCTTTAAACCATTAAAAGCTCCAGCTATCATTGATCTGAATACATACATATGAGTGGGAAATCAAATGTTCATTTTTAATTAAGGAAATTAGACAAGATGCTCTGCATTATTCAGACCTTTAGTCCAGTATCAGCTTTCTTAATGGGTATATTTAGGGTACTGTGAGAAAGGTTTCATTGCTTTTATTCATGGAAGGAAATTAATCTATCTCCCTGACTTGTACTATAAGTCTCTTGTGAAAACTGTAATGGTCTGACAATGCTTTTGATGGCACTACTTATTTCCTATACTGTTGTTTAGCTTACTCAAAGCCTCCAGGTATTTGACAAGTCATGAATAAATGAGCATGCATTAATACATTCCCCTGAACCACAAGGTTCAGTGTTGAACTACAACATCCCTGGTTGCTTGACAACATTTGGGGATGCACAGAACTGCCACAGGAGACATCTGAAATAACAGTGGCAGGTTTAGGCTGCTGCTGTAACATTTGGAAGAGGCAGTGTACACCTTCAGGTGTTGACAGATACACAGTGTTTATAGCAGTCGGAGGTATTGGTAGCCTACACATACTCGTGTCCATCAGACCTATTTTATTTGCTTTTAAAAGGTACTGACACATTGAGCAGTAAAAATGATCAAGTGTTATAGAAATGATAGCTTACAAAGTGGGTGTTAATAAATTGATACAGCCTAAGAGAGATTATATCATAAGTATACCAAGGATATGAGGGTTTACAGCAGGGATACTTCGTAAACTGAAACTTCAAGTTTGTCAGAATCTTTTCCTATGATTCAAAAATCTTAATAACATTCTACATATACATTTGTAAAGTCACACCTTTCAAAGGTACAAAACTTTTAATGATTATTTATTGATTTATTCCATCAATTTATTGACTTTTATTGCATCAAAAGGAGCATGACCAGCAGGTCGAAGGAGGTGATCCTGGCCCTCTACTCGGCTCCCCTGAGGCCTCACTTGGAGCACTGTGTGCAGTTCTGGTGTCCTCAACATAAAAAGGACATGGAACTATTGGAACAAGTCCAGAGGAGGCCATGAGGATGATCAGGGGACTGGAGCACCTCCTGTATGAAGACAGGCTGAGAAAGTTGGGGCTGTTCAGCCTGAAGAAGAGAAGGCTGCGTGGAGACCTCATAGCAGCCTTCCAGTATCTGAAGGGGGCCTATAGGGATGCTGGGGAGGGACTCTTCATTAGGGACTGTAGTGACAGGACAAGGGGTGATGGGTTAAAACTTAAACAGGGGAAGTTTAGATTGGATATAAGGAAGAAGTTCTTTACTGTGAGGGTGCTGAGGCACTGGAATGGGTTGCCCAGGGAAGCTGTGAATGCTCCATCCCTGGTGGTGTTCAAGACCAGGTTGGACAGAGGCTTTGGTGACATGGTTTAGTGTGAGGTGTCCCTGCCCATGGCAGAGGGTTGGAACTGGATGATCTTAAGGTCCTTTCCAACCCAAACTATTCTATGATTCTATGATTTTTTTGATCATATATGATCTATAGATCAATAATGATATTTATTGATTTAAATTATTTTAATGATTATTTAATGAAGCAGCTCTACATTTCATGCTTGAAGGCCACTGTAGCTGAATATGAACTGAATGTTTTTTGCCTTTCTTTTTACTATTGTCTTTTCAACTTTTCCTGTGTAACACCTGACATGACTGCTCCAGCTATTTGTGACTGAAATGGTTTATGTTAAGGAGGGAGACACCAGAACCCAAACAGTTGTTAGCATAAGCCTAAACATTAACATGCAGTAGATCACTTATACCATATTGCAAGTTGCAAGATTAAAGATAAAATATAAAACCCAAGAAATGAAGGCAGAGCCCTAAGCCTTCTCTGAACTTCATGGCAGGGTCACTAAGTTATTACCTAATGAACAGATTAGATTTTTGCAATCAGGAGTATTTTTTTTTTAACTTAAAACATTTCCTGTTAACCACAGTTAACATAAACAGTGAAACAGTAAATTTTCATACCATGTCATTGTGTTTTCTATCTATAGCACACACCATAATCAGGTAGCAGTTAGTGACACATCCTGATTCTAAAACTGTACTTACATTTTAATAACAACTTAATGAATGTGAAAAGTACAGACATTTTCATTTTTATCTGAAGCAAGCCAAACGTATGGTAAAATGCATGACCAAATAGATAAGTTACGAAGACTGATACAGAGCAAACTGAAAGAGCTGCCCTAATTTAAATTATTTCAGATATGATTACTACTAAAATAACAGGAAAAACAAATGGATGAAGATAGACTTATAAGGGAGGACTACAAGTTAAAAAAATAAATTCTAAGTACTGTAGGATAATCAAATCAAGTTAAGCTCTTTCTGCCCTACATTCATAGAAGCGATATTGGAAAGGCTACGTGCAGGACATCAAAGATTGCTTTTCTGAACACTCAGCTGGCAAAGGAAAAAAAGAGAACAGGGTTTTCTGCTTGCCAGCTCTGAGGGAATCTCAGTACAAACTCCTCTGCTTGGGTGCATTATCGGAAATAATCAAAGTATGATTTTCCTTTCCTGGCACAAATCCACACCCAAATCCACACTCATTTTGATACTGACATGAAGTGTCAAAAGGGGCTCTGACAGACCAGAACAGTTACTTTACAGACTAAATACTTACTTGGACTTCAAAATTCATATTCTCCAGAAATTTCTGGTTCATTGTCTCTGCAAATTTGTTGATGGCTCTCAAGAATACCCTAAAAAAAGAAAAGCGAGGATACAGGTAAGTGAATATAATCTCTGGGAATCCCTTCCAACCATACTGATGAAAACATATTTAAACACTGAACACACTAGAAGTAGTAAATTCACACATACATGAACACAGCGGATGACATTCTGTGCAACGGGATGTTATTTATAGGCTGTTATACATTAAAAACACAAGTACACAATTGTTTCTTCATTCAAAAGGTTTCTTGGTCCCCATAGAAAAATTCAGACAATGTAATCTCTTTTTCCCCTCTGCACACTGCTTTGCACTCCTGAGAAACCGCAGAGAGCAATCCTTTCAAACACAATTTTACTTTCTATTTGACAAACCCGAATCATTTACAAGCATTATTGCCTTCTCCTCCTGAGCTTGGCAGCTGAAAGAGTTCCTGTACTTACATTATGAGTTCGGAGCTGCCATTGCATTTTCCCAACTCAAAGATATCCTGTGCAGTTTTGGTTTTCCTCAGAGGTTGGGGAGGCAGGGAGCAGGGAGAAACGCCACTGCCCATCTTGCTCCTCAGGTTGATGATAAAAATCATATTCAAAGCTTATTACTGTGGAGTTATTTCTTCCAAAAGGATGAGAGTGAACATTATCCCTCTGGCTTGAAAAGCAGCACCTATTTATGCTCTTTATTAACGCAGCAAGATTAAGGCATGCTTCTACAACTAAACTCTTTGTCTAATTTTCCAGCCCAGTACCACTGTAAAACAAAACCCAATTGTATGTCTAAATATTTATAAAGTTCATTTAAATAATTCAGTTTCAGTCCATTGACAAGTTTGAAAACAAGTGATCCATTTCCCTCTGCTTCGTAGGTAAGAGTTTTTCAAAGTTTTAAGGTAAACTATTTCTAGGGCAAACGCTGTGGGAGCAAACGTGGCAGCCAAAAGAGGTGAACACAAGGGAAAACCAACCCAGACTGTTCAGATGCAATGACGAACTGTCAACTAGCTATTAGTAATCAGAGAAAAGGTCTAACAGGCATAAGGTCCACCCCCCCCCACAACATCTTAGTGTTCATAACGTCTGAAAAAGCAATAATTAGTATCATTAGCAGAAGATTCAGGGACCACAGGATATCCATAGGTTACTGTCAAAGGAACACGGTATCCCTGGTGTTGGATTCTGTGTGGTGGTCTGGTCTCCCACCTCAATAAGATAAGCACATAAAAAAAAAAGAACTAAGAGAGAAGAAAACAAGCAAATAAATGTGACAAAGAAAGAACCAAACACATCTAATGGAGTTCTTTAGTCAGGGGACACTGTATGCCTGAGGAAGGACATGGCAGAACCTATAAACTCAGAAGTACCATGGAGATGAGAAACCTGCTGTTCACCATTTCTCATACAAGCATTTGAGAGCACTGAACAAAATCAGTGTGCATTCAAATAAGCAGAGTGAGAGGTTTTATGCTAGTCTTGTTCAGCTATGCAACTCCTTCCTGCAGGATGCTGTGAATGCCTGAGTTTTATACTGGCTTAGAAGTGATCAGACAGATCAAAGACAAAAGGAAGGGAGGACTAGTAAATGTCATTGCCCACTGAAGGCTGGGAGACCACAGCAAACAGTGCTACTTCTTCCCAGCTCTGCTGCTATACTGTTCCCTAGGCAGCCGTTCCTGAGGGACTACCTGGAGCAGAACAGTCACTGAAAGGAATTTCACTCTCACCAGCACCAAAAGAAGAAAAAGAAAACCTTTCATGGGCTAAATTCAGTTTCTTACTGAGGGATAATGCAAAAGTTCAGGGTTTGGCAGGGCTATGATAGGGACTGCTGGTTAACCACAATGCAGCAGTATAAAGAAGCTCACTGCTTCACTGGGGCAACACCTTGACTGGGCAGACTGAAGTCCTTGGTTATGATCCTGGCTTTCCAGGAGGAAAAAGTTCTTTGTGAAAACCTAAAGAAGAAGAGTTTCTTTGCATTGGCAACATTCCTCTGGAATGCTGATGTGATCAAGGAAATAGTCATTACGCACGGTGTTAACATCTTGCCAAGTCCTTTTGTTTAGTCTGGTCAGAGGGGCACCACAGTACCAATCACAACAATACCTGTGGCACTGAAAGGTAACAGACTTCTGAAGGTGCTGTGTTGCTCTGCTGCATCACCACGCACGTTCAGATAAGCGCCTCTCCAGTGGTCTGGGCATAGGCTGGTCCCATCTTGTAACATAGCTCAGCTAATCCTGCCAGCTGAATTAAGGGTATGACCTGTGAAATGCTGCCGTCAGATCACCTCAAGTTCAGGAAATCTACTTTGGCTCAATACTGCTCTTGCAGGTTATGGCCACTCTCCTACACAACATCTGTGTACTCACCGACTTGCCCCCTGCACCCACTGCAGTTCTAGCCTTTGTTGGTCTGACCAGGCTGTTGTACTTCCTTTTTAGCCTTTTGTGTGATTAAATCTTATTCTGGAAGATGTGATTTCCTCTGGAGCTGCCCCACGCTACCCACAAGCAGATAAACACATTCTTCCCTAAGGCTTCACGCTTATGGGTACATTTATCTCTACAAAACTGCCACATGCTTGACACAAACAGTTCAAGATTTTGCAAAAAAAGGAGATTCTAAAATGAATGGTCTACTTGAGACGGCACAAAAATTACACAGCGAGGCAGAATCGCAGGCGCCCACATGTTATCCTGTCCTTCAGCAGCCCCATTACTCTTCTGAGTAGGAGTCTGGGGTCAAGCAAGGTCTTTTTAGCATCATGTCTTTTCTCTAGAACTATATTGCTCTGGATTCTCCTTTGATTTACAAAGTGTATTTCTTGCCAACTCACGTAATCAAGCTCCTCAGCTCCCGCTTCTCGGAGATAGCACTTCCCTTCACTCCAGCTCTTTGAATGGAGTAGAAGGGGGTACCCTCCATTTCTAGTTCCCCAAATTCCTTCTATTTACAAACTACTCCAGCACCTACAGGGAAAAATGTCACCCACCTGACCTGTTTAGGCAGAATCTGCTATGGTGCTGATCATTTGCCTTACATTAAAAAACCCCACACTTTTAGGTACTTTGTCTTTTAGCACAGAAATATCATGCAAGATATAATAGAAATAATCATAAAATACGCATGAAATTTGTTGGTGCCAATCTATTTCATAAAATGAACATACTGTGTGTCATGTTTATATGCTTTGTGAAGAGCTTGTGGTTTAATGTTAGCCATACAGGAAGGGCTTCAGGGACACCCAAAAATTACTGATGTACTTAATGCCCAGTAAAAATTACTGATAATATTTAAAATATTTATGGTCTTCTATACAGTATAATCACATGTGACCTATCTTCTGCGATTACCCTCTTCGTTCTCACAGATATTTTTATCTGACATAGTGAAATGACACATCTGCAAGAAGCATGCAATAATTCTAGACTGTCAGGTTCCAAATATTTCCATGCATTTGTATTTTGCCTGAAGGGTGTATCCTATTTCTGTCATTGGGTGTCAGGCAGTAGGTTTGAATTCTGTTCCTAGCTCCTGCCAATGCCATGCTGTCCTACCTCAATGACTCCTGTTCTATATGCCTCAATCTCCCCTTCCACCATAAAGGGGCAATTAATTAATCACAAGTAGGAAGCTGTAAGATTTTTATGAAAACAAAAGAATATATAATTTTAAAAATCATTAAAACACAATAACTGATAGTATATCCCTGTTTAAACACCGAAACCTTGATCCAGAAGGAGAGGGTTGAAGTCATTTGATTGGAGAAGTCAGTATTCCTTTCGTGATTATTCATAACATCAGTTCTCAGTTACAACTGACCTAACAGAGAAAGTACAGCTAGAAAAGAGATGGTAGGAAAAGTGTGCCCAGAACAGCTCAGAAAATACAATATGTACTGTCTGACCTCAGAAGAAGTTACTGAGAAAAATTACTGGAAGGGTTTATCTTGTCCTGATGCCACAGAACCTCATTTCCCTTGCTCCTGTAGCAGATCATTGGAGCTTATCTTTTCTCTGAATGTGAGGCTTGCTGCTTAGTTTTGCTTTGCAAGCTCAGACTGACCTAGACTGACTAAAGGAGTGGATCTTGATTTCTCATACAGATGATGTCACGAGATGTTTTTTTCTGTTTAACATTCTCACATTTTCCCTTATTTTTAATCACCACAGAGGACTACAAATCTGTTCTTTCAGGTGTCTAATTTTGCTAACTTTTCTACATTTACTTAATAGGAAACTAATTTCTCATAAGTTTAAATAGTTGTGATCTAAAATTGTTGAAATTCCTTTACCCACAATAATTTCCATGCTATTTATTAAGTTTATGGGAATTGATGCTCCTAATTTACTGTTCATACAAATCTCTTGGGCCTGGAGATTTATGTATGATCTACGCAGGCCAGTCTCTGGGCTCAATCTGGGTATAAAAAGGGGAGGTTTTGGCATCAGACAGCAACAGAATCATCACGGTTCAACTGCTGCTCTCTCCTTTAGCTTCCTAGATTTCTGCTTTGCTTCTACTGTATTGTCAGAGAAATTGCTTTCAAATTTGGGCTTGAAAGAAAGCCTAAGGAATAGAATTCAGTGCAACTGTACTTAAGTTCAAACAATTCGATGTATGTTACAAATAGGAGTAAAACAATACCACAAGTACTTCATATAAATAAGACAAAGAAGAAAATTTATGTTAACATAATATCACAATGTGATTTCAAACTGATTCTCTCTCAAAAAAAAAAAACCAAACCCAAAACAGAGGGGCTGACATGAAGCAAAGAAACAATTTTGTATTCATAAACAACATGGTGTTAATCAAAGTAGGATTTCAAGGCTATTCCTTAGAAGATGATGACTCTATTTAACAGTAAAATAGGTCTGCATATTGTCCTTGCTTTTGAAGTGCAAATAGGTGATAAACCTCAAATATAGATCTGGAACTCCAAGTTATTTTTACCAAACTAGTTAGAATTGGTGCATCAACTCCTTGCAGCAAAAAATGAAGCGATGTTCACAGTAAAACAAAACCACCACCACCACCACCAAAAACCCAACAAAGAAGCCCCCTTAGTTTGGCATTGCCTGTTCTTAGGTGGCTCTCCAAAAGCTGGCCTTTTTCTGCACCTAGTTTCAGGCCCAGAGCTTCTGGGTCCTCAAAATTATTTTGGGGAAGGCGCCTAAATCGGGTGCAGAATTACAGACCTTCCCAAAATGATGAGTTGCCCTCTCCTCTGACTCTTACACAGGATTTTTTTTTCCAGCAGTGGTCCAGCAGCAGTGAAATTCTCTTCAATGCCTTTTCAAGTTCACAAGGCTCTAAAATTTGGGAGTTCACTGCTTCAACTTTGAGATGAGTAATGCTGATATTGACTGAAGGCTGAGTTAATTCACTTAGGTATTTATGAGCATCAACTCAGACTGTGTCACATTTGCTGTGATGACTGATGCGGTGACAGGTGGAAAGAGTTAATCAAGTACAAACTTCTACCAGAAACTCAGACACAGATAAGTAGAGATAAGCTTTCAAAGAGTATTATTTCCTAAGTCATTATGAAAGCTTTTACTGAAAGAAACCATTATAATGATGGAATATATGTATTTTTCAAGTCATGTCTGAAAAACAATGAAGGACATCTTTAAAAGAAGACCATTCTTAAAACTCATAACTTGTTCCCACAGACCCTTTTGTGGGATGTGCTTTTCTTCCAGAGACTTTGGTCCACAAAGCCAGAAGGAGTTACAGTAACTCCAGTTTGGCAGGCAATTTGTTTGTCTCCAAAGGCTGACCAATCACCAGTTTCATCAGTGAAGCCTCTACCTTCACATGTGCAAATCTACAAGGTGGTATGTAAAATAAAGAGACCAGCAACATGGGTAAAACCCAATCCCAAATGGTGATCATTGTCAATGGCTGAAACAGTGATCAGCAATTATAAACTAAACCTGGAAGATATGAACTCTACAGAAGAGAGCTCAGAGAAGCAACCAGCGAGACAGGAGAGATTAAACATGCACACTTACTATTTCAGTGACCAAAACAGAGCAGGAGGAGAAAGCCTGAGAAAACTGGTGAAAAGATAACAAAAACCCATACAAAGCAACAGCAGAAATTACCTCCTGAGAGCATGGCAAGCTATCACAGCCTAGAAACAAAGGGCAATGCAACATGGAAACACTACTGCAAACCTGGTAGCTGTGTGAAGCCTGGTGATTAAGGTTATTAAGCACAATAATGGTAACAGTCAGGAAGTAATCGAGTTCCATGGAAACTGGCAAAAAATGGCCAGTAGTGCAAAGAATGTATTTTAATTTATCATACTTTTCCCTTGTGTCAACTCAGTACCGCTACAGACTAATTTATGTTGTACAGTAATATTGAATCCTAATGATAAAGCAATTTCATTCTGCTAAACACCCAATGTATGGCCAGAGAGTCTATACAAATAGCATGGTCAGAAAATAACTGCTTAAAAACCACTGCTGTCCAGCTCCTCTTGTCTCAGTTATAAACGTTTTGTTATGTACAATTCATTTCCTTTATTAGTATTACTTGAATGTTTACCTTGAGTAGCTATGCCAAGCATACAAAACCACTATCTGCTGTAAGGTATCAATTGGGCAGCAGTACAACAGCAACAGCCAGAGGAAGGCAAGAATGAGCAACTGCTTTGGCCCTTGGTTGTAGAAACTAAATTTCCATTCAAGATCCCTTGACTTTGCCCAGAGTCTCTCTCTGTGTAGCTTTTCCTTCAGCATCTCCCCAAAGCATGTTTTAAAGACTGCTTATCTTCCATTTAGGAATCAAAATACATTTTCCGATCTGCACATTAGGTGCACATTTATGGCAAACTCTTGAAAATCTGATGTTTGGCACAGTTTGAGAAACTTCATAGCTTGAAAACTAAGTGCACAAAAAGCTGTCTAATGGACTCAGATAGAAATAACTCAGTTGGGAAGATATAGTCAGTAATTTGCCTTGTATTGGGAGCAGTGTCTCACTTCAGTCTGCTTTCCTCTTTAGTGTATTCTAGCTAATGGTCTGCAGAGTAGAAACAGTCTGAATTTAAAATGAAACTAAAGATCACATGTGTCTTTGGTGCCAGGTCAAGGCTGGGAAGATGAAAAGCTGAAACCTGGTCAGTAAACATGAATGCAACAACATGGTATATCAGGATGTCACACACTAAAGGAAACCCTTAGGGCCTTCACTTTCGAAGGAAGTTTGAACTGATATTGTGAAATTACCTCTCCATTCTTCCATACATTTTCCACCTAATAACACTAATTGACCATGACTGTGATATTTGTACCTATCATTTAATCTTCATTTCTCTACAGGTAAGTACGGTGCAGAGGTGATACTTCAGTAAACACAGACTCTAGGGCCTATTTCTAGAAATTCACAAGTCAAAAATAAAATTGGAGAATTACATGAAGTGAATGGATAACACTGAGGGTTTGTTTGCTTGGGTTTAGGGTGGTTTTATTTAAGTAGCTCTGTATTCATTCATAATCTCAGCATAAAACATTAAAGGTAAAATGCAGCATATGGGCTTTGTTTTTACTTCTCCCCCACCACATGAGCTTTCTGCATTTTAAATCCCTTCTCTTTACTTGCCTCATATTTATATTTATAGCATATGTACTTTCTTAGGTATTCTTGTTGAAAATATTTAGTGAACACATAATGTCTTTTCTTTTAGGGAATCCTGGCTTTATCTGAAGTGAAGAACAGGATCTCTCATTACAGGTACAGACAGCTATGCATCTGCCTCTTCTCTAATTGCTGCTCACTTGAGCTTAGTACTTTACAGCCCAAACTTTATCCATGCAGAAGCTGCTCTGAATTAGCACATTATGAATTTTAAAACAGATCGTTATGCATAACTAGCAGGTTATTTTGTGATGCTGCTGTTTAAAAAATATGAAAATAACTGTTCAAAACAATGCTAAATATGAGAAAAATTTACATATTTAATTTCCCTAAAATCCCTTCAAGGGAAGAAGTGCTGGCTGAAGTTACTCATTTGCACCTATGTTCCACAGAGTGGAAAATACTATTCGTTGTCTTACCCCTAAATGTTTTACTAAAATTAAAATACCTGAAAACATACAAAAAAAAATTTTTACAACAGAGCACATAGCAAAGAACCTGAGAGATTTCTGTGAGTCAAAGTTGCATCCAGAAAAATAACAGTATCTTACTGACTAGCTGCAAACATCAAAGTAACAGGTTGGGTTTTTTTTCTGTGTTGAGTTCTCTCCACTGAAGTTTTGCTTTTGGTTCAGGGGACCTCCTACTCTGGAGGCAGGAGCATCCTAGCAGCTGATGCCAAGGAAGATGAGATGCTCTGTAGTGGGAGTGGGAAAGGGGTCTCTCACAGCATGTTTTCTCTGCATTTTAGATAAAAGACTGGATGACTGCAGTCAGAAATCAGCAGGCATCCACTGTGCACCCCAGCCATGATATGCAATAGCCTCTCTTGCTGAGCGGATGATCTGCTGCAGTCACCACATAATTAAGTGGTTAGATTCTTGGTAAGAAGATAATTCCACCACATGGGTAACAACAAGCAACATGCAGAGTTAGTGCAGAATAAGCATCTTGAAGTATTTGGGGCTAGAAAGATGCAGTGATTGAAAAGTAGGGTTACATCAGACACAAACACCTACAAACAGAAGAAATGCTCTCTGCTAGGCTCATAACTGACAGTAAAGCATTAAATGACTGAGTTAGACTTATCAGCCACAGCTGGAAGTGTAACTCTCCATGGAAGCAAATTTACAACCCACAGTGAAACAACTGCCTCTTCCCTTTATCTGCCTTATTCCTTTCCCCAGTACTAACCTTACCCCATTTGCCCTAGTTACAAGTACTTTGCAGGGACTGGGAAAAACAACTAGGAAACAGAGTTACCCTGTTGTAATTGCAAGGAGATACAAATTTAAGAATCCTGAGACACTGTATGGCAAATAGTCCAGCAAGAAAAACAATCTATCTATCAACAAAATGTCCTTTGCCTCTGGAAAGCAGCTTCACATTATGGGGAAACTGCATTTCAGCAAGGACATTTTCAGTCTCATAGCAAAATGAAACTGTCCAAGGAAACATCTTAATATTATACATCATTAAAGGAATTACTAGACAGCACAAACTGTTTGAACTTGTTATACCGCTTCATTAACCCTTTTGTGCACATGTGCATAGAGGAATCTTCTCATTAGATATTTATACCTGTTGCTTAAACTACTTTTCCATATATTAAATTTACACAGCTCTGCAATATGCGATAAGGCCATGTGGAAATGCATTCTGACCCCCAGAAAATTCAAGCCCTTATGAAAAACAACTGCATTTCTGTCAAGTATGCTTAGGCCAGTCAGAAGTTGCCAGAGGAAAAGGAGATCAAAGGAGTTACTTGTATGCAACAGCTCAGCCATCTAAATTCTGCCTCACTTGCACAAAATCATCCAACTTGCACCGTCATCCAACCATAGCTACACAAATGCAGCTTAACTCCCAATACATCTTTGAAAAAGAACAGT
The DNA here is from genome assembly GCF_028554395.1 of Pezoporus wallicus. NCBI lineage: Eukaryota > Metazoa > Chordata > Aves > Psittaciformes > Psittacidae > Pezoporus > Pezoporus wallicus. The sequence continues at coordinate 1,817,379 of NW_026639584.1, forward strand.
AAAACTAACCCAAGGTACTTGTGTTATCTTTTTCATCTTAAGCATAAATAAATAAATGTCCTTTTTATTCTCTGCAAAACAAATAATGAGCTAAGCAATGTTTTGAGCAATCTGTTGAAGCATAACTTGAGGGAAAATATCTGAGTTTTCTTCTACATTTCCTATGACAGCAGAAGCACTTCATAGCAATAATCAAGGAAATAAAGTTAAGGAAGAGGTTTTTTCCTATTTTCATAATTCAAATGTTATTCTTTATTTGAGAATCTCATCACACTTGTTATAAATTTAACAGCATATTACAGCACCAGCTGGAGAAATGGATAATACAGGCTCTTACCAACTGAATTGGTGCACCTTGTGTGCAGTCAGGTCCCTTAGTCAGTACCCACTGGCATCAGTACATACATCACAGTATTAAATATTTCCAAAACGTGACAACCTTTCATTTCCAGATAGGTGGAAGACTCTGAACTAACGTGATATTTAACTGAGAATTTAATTCTTTTGGGGGTTTCTCCCTTCCAACATGACACGTTCTATGACTCTGCAATCTGGTGAGTTGGTAGTAGCAATACAGTCTGTAAATACCTCCCATAAATACTTAAACTTCTGCTTGCAAAATGCACGTTTCCCTATGTTCTGCCAACTGTGTTCAGTTTCCCTTCTCTCCGAACCTCTATTATAAATACCATTCTTACACAGCAGGCTTAAATTGGGATACAGCTGTGCAAGTTTTCTCTTCAGAAAATTCCAAAGAAAAAGCAGCCCAACATCCATTGCCGTCACTTAAAGGTTGAGGCTACACCTTTAAAAACACCACCTCCTCATAAAGCAACACTCTGTCGTCTCACAGGACAATACTGTAAGCAGCTACTTCTGAGAGGACTTCTGCCGTCCAAAGGTAGAGTAGTTCAGATACACACGTACATACAGTACAGAAAACATGCTTTTCCAAAGTCAGGTTTAACAGAGCCATTCACAGATGATCTATGAAAACTCTGCTGTCCTTTCCAGGAAAGCAATCCCTACAGCCCCTTGCTTGGTGACAGGCAGGAACTTCTGCCTCAGTTCCCCAGTTGGCCATGAACTAATGACACTGGCAGAATCTCTAGCTCCTGGCAGCATGAGCAATGGCAAGGCACTTGGGGATGCAGGTGGCACTGATGTGAAGCCGTAATAGGATTTTGCTGAATTAATGATGCTGCCCAGACAGGTGAGCTACATGAGAACCAGGTCCTGAGGGTCTTACAAAGCATTTATCAGCAAATAAGCAACTATTTTTAGTGCGTACAATGAAAGGAAATTGGCAGTATTTCCTGCTCTGTTGCCAAATACCTGTAGTGCTAAACCTTTCAAGTTCGACTTTAAAGGGGCTGGGGAACACTTGACTGCAACAGATGCCTGAAAACACTCAGATAATGAACACATGTTTTAGAAAAAGCCTAACTGCTGGTGTTAGAAAATAGCCTCATGTGAGTTTTTCTGTAAATAGGACCTGACCTCGAAATGTGCTGGTGAAAAACATTTCGTTTTCTTTTTAAATATGTCAGCAAGGTTCAAACCCCAGCTCAAATGGACACACAGACAAGGAGAGTGCTTACTAAGCCACTTCAGACTGGACACCAACTGAAACTGATTCCAGGTACTGCCTGTGGTAAGATCAAGTGCTTTCAAACTCCTCCATTTCAAAGCTAGAACAGAAGGAGGGGTTGTGAAGTTCCCCTTTGCTTGCTAACTCCCTGTATAATTTCTTTTATTTGGTAAATTTGACGCCCTATGCACTTCAGTGTTGACAATAAGGTATGGGAGTTTCCTGGGGGGGACACAGGGAGAGAATGATGTGTCTCTAAGTACAAATTATGAACAGGTGAGAGATAAGCAAACTATTTGGTATTACCTGAGCCAGTAAGCAGTTCCCCACAAATGCCATGTACCTAGAAATTACTGCTTTCAATAAGCTAATAACCAATAGTCTAAGTACCGTAAGTGGAATTAAGTGCACATACAAGCAATATCAACTAGTAGGAAGTGTGCAGTAAGAAACCTTCATTAGAAGAAAAGTTAATTAAATCTACCACGGAGGATCACAAAAATGACTCAGATATTATATTCTTATAATCCTTAATGAGGATTTTACTATTTCCCAAAGTGTTTTGCCACACCTAGCATGCCACAAAAAAGAAAGTGCACTTCCCATCTTGCTGTTAATGGAAGGGGAGGAGGGGAAGAATTGGAGTTCATTCCGCTTTTTGATTCTCAGTTGCTAATAGAATACCCCCAGTACAGTGGTACTAGTACACACAGCCTCTGCCTCCTTCATATGGCCTTTGAGAATCAGAACATGGTTTGAGAACAAACAGGACATTAGTCAGAAGTGATTTAAAGTAATGTGAGTTAAATCATTCCATCCTGATATGGCAAAGCTTGACTAAGTTTAGTCAATCATGCCTCTGCTCTCATTCTTTCAATTCACCTACCACAATTTCTCCTGGACATGAATGTGTCCATCTTCCATTCCTTTGGCCCTTATAAGAAGTCATTCTCTCTTTCTTTTTCCCTGATCTTTAGCAGACATCTAACATTTAGTGGAACTATCTCTGATATCATAAAAGCACTGTCTGACTTTATTTATGTATAAGAGTAATGTGTGTAACCTGCTTATTAATAACACCTTTACTCACTACCAGGACCACATTTGCAGTGCTGCTTATGCTCTTCCCTTTCCTCTGCCTCTCAGTAAATGCACTCTGATTTTACATTCCTGTACTGCAGTATATCCTACAGCAAAACTCCTCCAGTGCCCACTTGCCTTGCAAGGTACAAAACACAAGAGATCATCCGGGGGAGACTGTCAGGCTCTGTTGAATGCCTGTAGGGAAGAAGTGCCAGCTCCATTCTGCCACTGGCCAGGTTACACAACAGACATGCCTTACAGCCTGTAACTAATATTTCTGCAAGTTCAGAAAGGGGAGACTCTTGAGGTAAAATACCTTCTGAGAGTGTAAGAAGGTCTGAATGCATGTAGCCTCCTGCTCAGAATAGGGGAATTAAGGATGCAAAACAGCTATGCTAACCCTTTGTCTGGGTTTTCTTTTTCTTCTCTCACTGTTATTTCAAGAGACCCCAGCCTTGTGACTTTTTTCCTGCTACTTCTCTAGTTTGAAGTACAACACGTTAATAAGACAAATTTAGAAATCTAAATTAGTCTCCAGTTTATATCACAGAACACCCATCCCCTCAAAACCCCCCAAACCAGATTTCTGTCAAGACCGACAACAAAAATCTACCCTCCCAGTTGTTGGTATAACATAAAATTAAGACATGAAAGTAAGATCAATAACTCATTTCCTTATGTAATCTTAGGAACAGCAGCACCATCAAAGAGTATAAACAGTGCCAAGGCAATTTAGGTAGGCAATGTGTTTACAGAGCACTGTTAAATAGCTTCTGAACTGGATTTTTTTTAATGGTTTATTGTTTTTTTTTATGCTGACTTCCTTCTCTAAATATTTTCATTTAACTTGTCCAGTGCAGGGTAAGGTGTAGAGCAACAAAATCTGCCTGCACCACACTGCCCCACAAAGGTCAGTCATTAGGAGGCGCTATGAGTGAATTCACAGCATGACCAGTGCATTTCTGTTGTCAGTAACTGAGGCAATAGAGATGCTACCAAGTGAAACCAAGCCCCAAAGGCATGTTCTTTGAACAAGGATTGATACTTCCCCTGCCCCATAAAGAAAACCCTGTACTTGTGAATAATACAGATGTTAACAGTAGTCCTAGATGAGAGAAACGGTTTCACATATGAAAGGTTTGATGTGCTTACATACAATAGAGGACTGTTGGCTTCCTTTAGCACTAAGCTAATACTTCTAAAGCATAATCCTTGCTACATTAAAAATAATTGCCAGTTGAAGCACCAGCACCGATTAGATTTTACCTTTGTAGGCCAAAGGCTGGCTCAGAGAGAGAAACAAGTAGGCTGAAACTAGTATCATTTACAAAATCTTACCTGGAATGAACACCTTATCTGTATCTGCCCACCTCAGAAGAGCAGCTCGTGATCTCCCCACGAGTGCAAGAGTGACAAAGTGAGGTTTAGGCACCTGAGGCCTCACTGCCACATCAGTACCCACTAGAAACACAATTCTCACTTTGAATCATGGAACACAAAAAAGAAAACCTTTTCATGTAACATTAGTCCATTTGAACCCTAGACAAAAAGGTATCCAATACCAAAATTTAACATCGTACTGCTGTAACCTTTCTTAGCAAATATTTTCCTCGAGACCAAATACTCTCAGGAGATTAACAGCTTTATTAAGCATCATCTGTTCTCTCTTTTTCAATACTATAAAACTGGAAGAGTGAATTTACATAACTGTGACGTTTCAGATAAACGGCATCTATGGACTTTCAAGGCCAGGTTGGATAGGTCCTGGAGCAACCTGCTTAGTAGAACGTGTCCCTGCCCATATTCAGTTCTTAAAAGAGGCCTATAAGAAAGACGGAGAAAGAGTTTTTAACAGTGGCTGTTGGGACAGGACAAGGGGTGATGGTTTAAATTAAAAGAGAGAGATTCAGGCTGGATGTGAGCAAAAATTATTTACAATGAGGGTGGTAAAACACCGGCACAGGTTGCCCAGAGAAGGCGTGGATGAGCCATCCCTGGAGATATTTAAGGCCAGGCTGGATGTGGATCTGGGCAACCTGATCTGCACGGTGATGTCCCTGCTCATTGCGGGCGGGTTGGTCCCTTCCAACCCAAACTATTCTATGATTATATAAGAGGAGGAAACCCAGGAAATCAAAAAAATTAATCCACAAGGTAAAGTGGTCACATGCTCACGGCTACTTTTCTGTTCAATTTCTTCTGCACACACAGGCGCCTGTTAAACCTCCGTGTTTGAAACTCTTCCTCACAATTTCCACAAATAAATACATTGAACCAACTAGCTTTGTTTAGAGAAGCCATATGTTTTATACTCGCAGCCCAAGCCTCCCTTGCTTTCTTCTGTTCTATACTAGAAGAAAAGTCAGTACCTCAGAATGGCTAGGAACAATTATTAGGAAATAAATCCTCACCTAACCTGTCCTGTACCCTATGTACTAGTCTTTCCTTGCAGTCAAAACCATTCATTTCTAACTGAAGCCCATAATAACAACCTCACACCTCAAGGGAAGAACATTTCCTTTACTCTTCAAACAAGCAATATTTCAAAGACACTGAAGAAATCCATCTGTGAAATGGTGGCCCAGCTGTCTGAAACCATTCTCAGTCTGGAGACATACAAAAATCACTTCCCATTTTGACCTAATTCAGTATCCCATGACATAGAAATGATAAATTGAAAAGAGGTCGTGGCAGCAAAATCTATGTAACATGAAACTTCACTTACATCACTTGCAATCTTAACACTGAGACAACAGAGATCCTGTGACTTAACAGAGATCAAACAACACCTTTTTCATCCCACCACCATTTATGGTGACACCAAAGCAGACATATCATAGCTGTGGGCAAAGTTGTATAATCTGCACAGTTTATGTCCACAAGGTATTTCCTTCAGTCTACTTTAAAATAGAAGAGTGCTCAGATACGTCTTATTAATAGCAAACTCTCATAAAGCAAACAATAGGGAACATGAAAGATTTGATTATACAAACTTTACTTAGGTGCTATCTTGATCTGTAGAAGCAATATACCTGAGGTTTTAGTAATTGCTTATGATGAAACCCCAAACAATTCATAGTCTAGCAACACATTTCCTCAATGATGTGAGCTTCAGCAAGCACCAGGGATCCAACCTCCTCCTACAGTGTGTCGTGCTCAAATATTCAGTCTTTATCCTCAGACCTTTTAACAATCCAAGTACCATATTAGTTCAGAAAGAAATCCGTGTTTGATGACTCTTGTGTCACAATGAACTTGCTGACATATTAGTGAAGACATTCTGACCAGGCGCAGAAATTGTACATTTAAGATTCAACAGGCCTTTTACAGTTCGGTTTCTGTTGACTGTCAACATGGAGACCAACTATATACTCCCATTTTACTGTTGAATAATTTGGTTTTGCCTTTCCGCTGTAAGTGTACTTAAAGAGGAAGCAGCTAGCTATTTAATGCCTTGTCAGTGAATTATGTCAGATTATGACCTTGGTATTCACCAAATGGAATGATATATTCATCTTAGGCTACACAGCAAAACTTTATGTGAGCCGTGAAACAAGTCACTTTTCACAAACACATGGAACATGAGCACTCATCCTCCAGCCCCATTTTACCTGTTCTGCACCATGCTCATTGCCATCCAGTCTGAAGGGTAAACATTCTTTCCAATGAGATCTTTGAACATTATGAATGTTTCCATCAAGAAGTCCTAGAACAACAAAATAAAGTAAGCCTGTGACCAAGTAACACAAAGTTTAAGTGTTCTTGCTGTGATTAAAGAACTAAGATGAAGGGTTCCTCTTTGCTTTCCAGTGAAGTCAATGGAAAAAAATCCTGCTGATATCAGTATGCTCAAGATTGGAACAGAAGTTCTGCAAAACAGCAGTCTCAGATTGCAGATGAAAGCTAAAAGCCATTACATTGGGCTCTTCAAAAGAGATAAACCATAAATGAATGGAAAGAACAAGTTCTAGTACTTTGGAGTAAAGCTGTTGAATTATTTATTAATTAGCAAACCAGTCTCACTATGCATAAAGAATTAATAGATTTGAAAAATACAGGATATTTATTTAGTCCAAATTTAGTATTCTAAACTAAAAACTGAAGGCACTGACAAAGGTTCCAAACAAACTAAACACTTGCTACTTTTCCTAGAAGTATTTAGAGATGACTGCATAATGAACTTAAATAAAATAAACACAACCATTTCAGGTCTCCTTCATGTCTTTTTCCCTCCCTCTGCAGAACTCTTGGAAGTAGTTCAAGGGTTACCAAAACTTCCAGGACCAAGTAGCCAAGCTGCTTGGAAGCTGAAATTATATTACAGTAGTGTTAGGTTTTCAAATAAACTAAAGCACATGAAGAATTGCAAATGCTGCCTAAGATCTGATCTGTGAGCACTGCAGTTATGGCACCACTCTGACTTTAAGAAAGAAAGGAAAATGAATAAATCTTGCCAACTGAAAAGATTACCTCCATGGGCAAACTGCAGGTGGTGTGATCAAACCCCTTGCCAACACACAGACTTATTTAAGAGTTATATCAGGAGTGTTAAAGGACAGATATGGGACTACTGAAAACTTCTAGAACGCAGTGACTACTGGTACAAACGAGAATATACCCCAAATATTGGTAAATTATGCCAGAAACAGCTGGCATAAAATAATGTGTTGCAAGAATAAGGCATTTACTGCATTTAGCTTAGAACGTTATCTGGACCAGGAGTAGACTCAATGGTGGAAATGAAAAGTGGACACCACTCTCCTCGGGTGACGTGGGGAGGGGGGATTCAGTTAGTTGAGGGTTGCTTTTGTTGCTTGTTGTTTTGTGGGTTTGGGGGAGGGGCTGGGTTTTTCCCCTCTTCAGAACTGTATAACTCAAAGATTCCATTACGTATTCTTGATTATTACCTTGGTACTAGGGTACAACTGTGGCATTTATGTCTCTGACTACTGTATTGGCCAAGCTCACCATTACAATGACATAGAGGTGGAAATTGTACAGACACAGACTTAATTCGAGGAAGAATCAGACAAGATACTCCAAAACAATACTACAGATTTTTCACAGGAAATTTTTGGGGGGATTATTTCTCATCCCCCGTGGCTATTTTGTACTCACCACTAGTTCGGAACTTGTCTGAAAAGTTTCAATGTAAACTGAATAATGCTGGTTGCTCATCTGGTTTAAGATTGCTGTCATGCATGCCACAAAATGACTCTGAAAGAAAACGAGACAGAAATCAACACATGCAGATAGCTTCAGATACTGGGTCGTGCTCTTTCTAAAGCCAAACTACTCTAAATGCCTGGTACACCCTTTTATGTGTGTAAAATACAATAATAGTCAAGCTTTTGTAAGCCCAGATGAAAGGAACATCTTACTAACTTGAAAAGGGTAATTCAAAAGCTGCCCTGGCAAGGGATAGGCTCTGGTGAGAAAGTTGCCTTGTTTATGTAATGCCCCATGGAAACACACACTGTGACAAGAACTCCGGATACAAAGCACATCTCCATATTACCTTAAGATTTCTAAAAGGCACGTGATGCCAGAATTCTTCCATTAGGAATTTATGGGAAGAAAATATATCAGCCCAAATATTTGCTGATCATTCTAGGAATGTGGGCTGTTCACAGGAAGAAATATTGTAAGAAAGCGTATGTTTTTACACTCTGCAGTCATTTAAGCAGCTACTTCTGCACTCTGGGAAACTTCTGTGCAATTCTGTCACCTTCCTCCGTCAACTCCTTCCAAACTCCCTTAGAAGGAAATATTTTCTTTTTTCTCAATTCCTGAAAAATATTTTCTCAATGCTGGAAGACAGAAATGATTTATAATCCTGCCTTTTCACTGTGATTTACTGGAAGTCACAAAGACATCGATCTCTCTGGCAATAACAGTGAGTGATTTGCAGTTCTCCTTTAAGATAGTGAAGAATCCTCCCTATCGATGCCTTTGCATTTGCTGAAGTTTCAATCATCGTTTTTAAAGTGAAGCTGCTTTAACTCCTCAGATTTTATTTAAAGAAGAGACTCAGAAGTAGACAAACATTGAAAATAATTGTCTAGATGTACTTGGACTTTTTCACGAGACCGGTTTAGAATGGATACAAGGGACGCGCTGGAATTCACTCTGAGCAGAATTTCCCGTCCAGCCGGGGCTGACCAGATTCTCTATTGAGCTCCGATCCCCTTTATAGTCCCGTCACATCTGGAAGGCACCCATCGCCGCCGAGGCAGAAGCTGCAGTCTCTCGCACCCAACCATTTTGTCCCCGCTCAGGGCAGGGAAGCGTCCCTCAGCTTCAGGCTGTGGCCACTAGGGGTCTTTCCCCTCCACATGGAGCTGCCGTGCACTTTGTGCCGCCGGTTTCTACTTATTTATTCCTACGTGAGCAGACCCAGCGCTTCTTGCTTAGAAACACTGAAAATTACAATCTAAAGGAGCTATGCTGCCTTCTTTTGGAGTCACGTTAGTGCTACTGAGAAGCTTGTCTACTTTTTAAGCCTAAGAAGACACATTTTCGGCAGGTAAACCAAAAGCTGTCAGGTAAGGAACCGTGTCTTCTCGGGTACTGATGCTCTTCTAACAAGAAATGCTGGTTTTCCTGCTGTAGTAGTTCACTTCTACAGTTATGGATCAGAAAAAAAATCCTTTCTGTGATGTTATATGTGTAGCTGAAAATAATAATGAATTGCAAAGGAATCAGTAATGAATTTGGGGAGGGGTTGCCATCTGATGTCTTGATTTTGCAAAAAGATTACTGACAGAAGTTAGAGAACTGCACATGCAGAAAGCTCCTATTTCCAGCAGCTGAACGTTCAGCACAGAATGCCTTTCCAGACCCGTGTTAGACAGACACTTCTTGCAAAAAGCAGCATTTCTTCCCAAGCATTAAACAGATGTATTATGATGCTTAAAGGCACACAGACTTGAAGAAGGTTATTTCTTCTGTCAAAACCAACTTCCAAGATGTGTCTGGCTATGTGTGTGATTCTGGTACAGCACGAGTGCCTGTTCTTAGGACCTGTGTATGGTGATTTTAAAATTAACAGACGATATGCCTTGATTACTGAAAAGAGCTGTAAGCAAAGATCAGATATTGGTGCCAGTACCTCACACCCAGCCTCTCAAATTCACATCGGTGGGACTGAATGATAGATAAAAAGGTGACAGTAAAGCTTGCTTGCTACAAAAACTTCCTCCATCATTTCCATGTAGCTGTAAAGCAGCAAAATACACAAATACTGTCTGATCTTTGATAATTATCTGCCAGCAATCTCCACTATCAGAAATGAATTGCAAGCTGGTTTATAGGTTAAAAGCTTGCCCCTCCCTCCTAATCCCCCAATGCCAGCAATAAAGACTTGTTTCTCAGACGCAGCTTCAGATCTCTGAGGCACTTCGGCAGTCTCAGCATCACCATTCTCACTGCTAGAACTTAAGTGTAATATAGGACTATAAAGAGCTGTGATGAAATCTGCAGATATCGTTATATAGTCACTTAAATTCTCCTATGGTGTATAAATACCTCTTACTGGAACGTGCAAAGAGCATGAACTGCTTGAAAACAGAGTAAGTTTTGCACGAGAACAATTCATTGCACTCTGCATGCAGGCTGCATCTTCACTGGATGGACAGAGGAACTTCAGAATCAAACACCACTTACAAATACAAGTCTAATGCTTAAAATTCAAACCTTCATTTCATTAAGTCAAGCATTGTATGTAGGGATGGAACAGTATAAAAAAGGCTGTGGCAGAGAAGGTGAACTTCTTCAGAAAGAATCCTAATAAGTAAGTCTCTTCAGCTGTGCTTCAGCCTGTTAGGATTTATCCTGTGAATTACAGCAGGAAATGTTGATTGGAATTAGATCAAATGTATAAAAAAGGTAAACGTATCCAAGTACAAAGTTGACTAATGAGACAACACTCACAGGAAAATTAACAGAAATAATTCTGACCACACTGCACTGCTACAAGGAGATTTAATAAAATACGTTTTCCAACCTTAAAACATTCCATTGAAACGTAAAAGAACCTGGAGTGGAAACAGCACTGAATTCTAATTTTTAATTAGCCAATTGGCTGATGGCCCTTCATAAAATGTGTGAAGAAATAAGGAATCAGTAGTCTGAACATTGTGCTTGATCAGGAGCAGGAACATGAGGAAACAGGTAATCAAATGACAGTCAGACGGAGGAGAAAATGTGTCAGGAAGCACTCAAATTCCCCACCCACTTAAAAGAAGCATAATTAAAATCAAACTTAAATGACCTCTAACGCTGGCTCCAGTATAAACACTGCAAAAGAGTGGCTTAGGTAAAAGAAATGCTGCTTCGGTTGGGTCTATACAAAGTACATCTAAAGGATCAGACCTGTATTGTGCAAAACAAATAGAGCTTCCTAAGGTCAGGCAGAAAGAATGCGGAATGATTTGCACTGTTAGAGCACATATTAGCTGTGGGTGCAATATGAACAGGAAAAGAAATATCTGAAAATATTAGGGTCATATGAGTAAGATGACAGACTTCAACACCTAGCAACTAAATCCCAGCATACTTTCTAATAGCAGATGGTGACAGGTTGCCGTAGTAACTTCAAATAACACTAGCACTGCAAGAATAAAGCAAATGCACTAGAAATCAAAGAGCAACAAAAATAACCTCCAATGGAGCTACACTTTGCTCCAAATCTGGCAGAACTATTTCTGTGGCTCTAGGGTGGGTAACCTTCAGGCAGGTGTACTTGTGCAAGGACTAAGGAGGTTATTTATTTTGTGTTGGCACTTAAGTAACATTTATCTTCATTAAAAGAGCACTTGATCAACATAGACCCTGAGTGTAAACATATAGCCACATGTTCATCATTAAAAAGCAGACAAGATAGAAACATGAATAACTGCTAATAATCCAAAGGCTTCTGAAGGACAAAAATGATGTAGGGGTTTTACATCCCCTTTCTAGCAGATTAGTGGATGTTTCAAATGCTCATTTTACTTACCTTCATAATTAATGTAAGTTAAGAGGACTCCTGTACCACCATCTTCACAATCTGTAACTACATATTCACTCATGATGGTTTATGTTGATTACTGCAGTTTTCTGTATTGGACCAGAAGGTCCAACATTTTTGTGGGGTAGGAAGTGATCTTGCAGCTTAGTATAGATTTAATTCTGAGCTCCCTTTCAGGTGAAGCCAGAAGTTTCAAAACTCATCACATCTTAGTAACTGTAATTGCAGCAACGGTGCACACAAAAAGGGTGATGTAGGATTTCTACAAGCCAAACAGTTCTGTCTTTTTTCTTTATGTTCAAATCTAGTGCAAAAAACTTTCTGGAGGAAAAGTAATAAATATATTACCTCTAACGTAAGTAAAGCAAAGCTAACCAATCAACTGCCTCAAGCTAATGGTAAAAGTCATGAACACATAGTTGAGAAGGCCTCTGAAAATACTGTCATCACAGAATCATTGAGTCATCACACCCATGCAGCATCATGAGCAGAGGGCAACAAAATTACCAGCCAAGTATGAAAGATGCTTAGTGATGTCATAAAAAACCTTAGTGGCTTGAAGCCACAGATCCTCAGAAAACCATATTAAACCTTGAGAACTGTGGCATATGTAGAGGTTAGCACAGACATCTTTATCTTATTCTGGAAACACTGAACAGTAGCACTCTGAAATGAAAAAATAAGCAGAAATGCTAATGGAGTAGTTCTGTTTCTTCTCCAGAAATAGATGTCACTGCCAATGCATGTGCTGTCCTAAAATGTACCATTTCTAGCTGTAAAAGTGCAAAAATGTAAGCATAAGAATAGGCTGCTATGCAACAACCCAGGGTATTCATCAGATGTGTGGAGTATGTCTGAATTGGGAAATAGCTCCTAATCCATATGGACCTGGAGCTCGCCAATGAGCACACCTTACTAATAATTCACAATAACAGATTCATCTACTCTCAGTAGGTCTGAGGTTTTCATTTCCCATTTATATATTCACACAGTTCACAGTCTTCTTGTCTTTTATAGCTGAACAGAAGCTTAAGCATCCTTCTTCCATATCTTACTGACAGCTTCTGATTTCTGGCTGAAAACATGCTGGGCTGGTTTAGCTTGCTGTACTGTTTTCTTTACGTTCATATGATTTATCCAAAAGGATTTGCAACTATAAAAAGAGATGACTACCAGATGGAAAAATATAGGACAATTTTATAACACAATGAAAGAGTAAAACAGCTGCTCTGTAAGATTTAAAGGTATGTCACAAGTTAGGCAATCAAGGCAACTCCAGACTTACTTCAGTTAAGACTTTCTCAGACATAGATAAAAGCAGTAAGAGAATGGCTTATGCTGTGACGTAAAAGCAGCATAACTTTTTTAGAACATACCCTTTGACATCTATTTTTATTTGTTAACTTTTTTTTATTTCTCAGCAATATTCCAAAAAGAAGATTTTTCATTCTCTGCAATGTTTTTTTGCTGCTGGTAGGTTTGGCTGTTTGATCAGGTTTGTGCCATAAATCCACTCCAGAATTACTACTTCAGTCTCTGGCTAGCATCAACACTCTACTGTAATTGATCTAGCTTGTGCTTAAGTCAGTGCTCACACATAGTTGTGTTATTTACCACTTCTCCCAGAATATTAACATTGTGTTAATCCTCAAGAAGTAGGTACAAATAAAATCTGGATAACAAGGGGTAACGGGTGAAAACTTAAACAGGGGAAGTTTAGGCTGCATATAAGAAAGAAATTCTTTCCTGTAAGGGTGGTGAGGCACTGGAATGGGTTGCCCAGGGAGGTTGTGAATGCTCCATCCCTGGCAGTGTTCAAGACCAGGTTGGACGAGGCCTTGGGTGATATGGTTTAGTGTGAGGTGACCCTGCCCATGGCAGGGGGATTGGAACTGGATGATCTGAAGGTCCTTTCCAACCCTAACTATCCTATGATTCTATGTAGCAGGAAGGCAATGAGCAGTCACTGCTTGAAAACTGAACTAGCTTGTTCAGAGCAGTTACCAAAAACTGTCAGTGTTTCACCTCCTCACTCAACCACTGCTGCCCACACTCCCCACCTCGGCTCTGCTGTATCAGATGAAATCTTCTATCCTTGCCTTCAGGGATCTGTGCAGCGTCATGCTGCATCTCTTCCCTCTTCCTCTGCCACACACTGCCTGTTTCACCACAATTACTTTAGTTTCCGGACTGGTCTCATAGACCAGAAGAAACTTCCTGCCCTGGTCCCAATCCCAAGTATCCTGGTGCTGTCAGGCTGCTTATTTCACTGATTTCTTATTTGAAGTGCCATTCCATTTCCCTGTTGCCACTAAACCAGATGGTCAGCCAAATTGGCAAAGCATGGCTTGTCCTGCCAAGTGTCCCAGTGAACACATTCCTGTGCTAAAGACAGTGCAGTCAGTATTCCACAGAAACAACGAAAGCACATATGCAAAACACAAGCAAAGACTAAGATTAAAAATGTTATACCCAGTTTGTTCACTGTCTCTTGCATTTCAAGGGACTAGAAACAAACTGGGAACTTTGACGGACATGATACAGTGGCTGGAATGAGCTGGAGCTAGTCTCCTGCCCAGGGTTATAATAAAACCCAGATGGGATTGGCAATATATAGGACTAAAGCAAACACATGAGCTGCAAGGGAGACCAACAGGAAAGACTAGAACTGAACACTTTAAGCTCGTTAAAGAGCAATAACATCTTTTATTTCTAAGCCATATATTTCACATGTACACATGTGAAGATAAGTGTCTTATATGCTGATTCATTTCCTTAAAACTAAACAGAGCCACCTCCTGTATTCCCAGAACTCAGCCACCGTTTAATTGATTTTGTTCTTTTTCAGCTGCACTCACTGAAGACAGAGAAATTAAATTAAACTTCAACTACATGATCAGAGATGAAACTAATACAGTATATTTGTGGATGGTTAAAGCAGAGCTTTATCATAATAGCTCTGCTTAAAACTGCTCCAGAAACTTCCCTCTTACTTTTTAATTGTCTTACAAAGAAAAGAAGGTGCAATAAAAACAATTTTCCAACAACTTGCAACTATTACTAACAAATCTACCACCTGTGTATGTTTAGGATTAATTAATAGCAATCTCTAAGGAACCCACCAATACATTGCCTTGTAAATTATGTAAGCTTTTATTGTATTATTGCATTTTGAGCAATAGCACAGCTGCACTTGAGCTTCCAAAACCACAGCGTACCCAAACATTTGCAAATGACAGCGTGCAGCCATCTCTTAGGCTGAGATTCAAATCAGCGAGGTTGATAACCCTTTTGCAAGGTCAGTGTCTACCCTTTTACTTAGGCATAGCTAAGTTGTAAGACCCAAGTTGATGAGAAATTAAAATGAAATTAATTTCAAATCACTGACTTTTATAGCCGCTGTAAAAAACAGATCAATTTTTCCGTGAGGAGCCTGGTACTCTTCCTGGTATTTTAGATGGACACTAATGCCAAAGAGCTTTTAACCTGGCAGTTGCAACTGTCATTTGTTCCCTTCCACAGCAAGAGCATCGTATTGGCACTCTGGTCATTTGTTTAATATTGTAAAAAGAATGATAAAGCCAGGCTGCAAATGGCAAGAGTTAGGAAGTCACTGCTGTATTTATAGCTTCTTTTAAATACTAGTTTATCTTTACCTCCGTATCTTCAAGTTGTTTTGACTACTGCTGTGATGAGGTTAAACCTGTCTATGGTCTGTTCTGGTCTGTGGAGGTGGGGAAGGGTAACAACAAGACATATTCAGCGTACCCGGCACATACACATTGCCTAAAGCCAGGAGTAATGTCAGTATTTCCTTTAAAGCAATATTTCATACTCAGCCTGCCTCAAAGAAAGAGGTTAATTTGCACGCTGTTGATGACATTACACAAATGTTTATGAAGAGTTCTTTTTCAGGACCTAGATAATGAATATATGAAGGGGCACCAAAAAAATCCCCAAACACCCTTAGCCTTTCACAAGGATCCTCAAGATTGTGGTAGCAAACTAGCTGCAATTCATGGAGATGCAGAGGTGTTTGCCCTGAAGCTGCCCTGCTAACTCAGTTGGCTGCCAACACTACCCTGGCCAAGGGACTCGCGCTACAAAAAACGTTGCTCTCTGCTCTTTCACAGCTACAGTAGGGGAAAATGGAAGAATTGAGATAGATTCAAGCATGTGTGTGCACTGGAGCTACAATATCTATATGAATTTACCCACAGAGTTTGAAAAGAACTCCTACTACATCAGACAATCATGTAAAATGCATCCACTGTGCATAAACAGGGACTTTCCCATCAAGGAAGGAGGATGTACTGACATAAAACTTGGTTAGGGTTAACACTGCATGTATAGAAACCTCTGCTATCATTTTCTAACTAGCAGTTTTATTTTGCATCTGACATACGAAAATGCTTAAATGCTATCCAACAGGGGGTTATATTTTAGGTTTTTAGTTTCCATATAAGGGGGGCTCCACCTTTAAGTGTGAAAAAAATCTTAAGGTTGGGTTAGAGAGCCTAAAATTCAAAGTTCACAGGAAAAAAATACAACCAAACCCTAAGACAGCTCTTTGCATGTTGAATCTGAGGTAACACAGTTAACAGAAAGCATAAGGAATAGTCTGAAAGAAGAAAACCCCATGGGAACACTTGTATAAACATGACAGGATGAAACCTCACAAATTACAGAACGACCTGTTTGTGGGTATTCCGCTAACTACTGCCAACTGAGCATCCTTCTCAGTGTGTCTTTTCCTAGGCACTGCTACGTCTAACATGTCCCAGATGTGTTAGTTTCAGTTATAATATCACAGAACCAAAGAATCCTCAATCTGTGGTAATTCACAGAGCAAATCACTAAAGGAGCATCGTCTGCAAACATACATCTCCTTTGGGGGAATTCTGTCATATTACCACATGCCACCTGGGCTCTGGCAGAATAAAGAATATTGGTTTAATAACTCTGCACCAGCCCAAAGAGAGCTGAATTCAGTATGCACTCTCTAGAAAACTAGGATGAGGATGGGAGTAGAAATTACTTTGAATAACTAAATCAGGGAACATTTTAGCTCTTGTTTTTTTCTTCCATTTTCTAACTAAGAAAGAGAGAAGCCAGGGAAAAGCCTGTAAAAAGGTAAGGCCATTACTATGGGAGATGAACAATAACATAATTATAAATGTAAGGGTAAATACATAACCATACTTAGATACAAAACACTCTTTTAGAACCATCTTTGTTCATATGTGCTCTAAACAGTTCTAGAACTGTATCTACTTGGGAAGCTTCTCAATTTGACCACTTAATCTGCCCCATGAGGCTGGGACAGCAACTTTGCCAACGAAGAGGAGACCACATTGAATTCCAGAAAGCCCTGGCTTATGCTCCACCACTAGTGTGACTGTCCCTCAGTTGCTCAATGAAGGCACTCAGACAAGAGAAACAGGACAAGTCCCTGGTTTGTCTGGGGGGTTGCTGAGTGGGATTTTGGGGTTTTAGGCATTTGGGGGATTCTGTTTGGTTTCTATGAGGTTTTGTTGTAACAGACATTAGCATGTTCAAAGGCAACACCTTGGCGACTGTGGCATTCAATCTTTCTGTCAACAAATTATATCCTTTCTAAAATTCACCTCACATACAGACAAGCCCCCCCAAACATAAATCCTCCTCAGAATACGTGAGAGTATAGCTACAAAAGCACTGTTATAGTAGGTCTTCCCAAACGTTAATTTTCCACCATTTTTCCTGCACATTAGCAAACGTGAATATCAAGGTATTTGTGGTGCCGGCACTTCTGGCCATATGATCCTTCCACCCTTTGGGGAATGACAACTACACACCAGAAAGAAACTTCTTGCTTTGTGTTGCTTTTCTGCCAAAAAAAATCAGTATTCTAAGTCTCTTATTTTTATGATTAGTCACTGCGATACAGAATGTGTGGGAACATCTGCACATATCTAATGACACATACAGAAAAAAAGATTATGATTAGAACTATTGCAAGCTACACCTCCACTGATTACCTTTCTATATTAATGCTATTAGATTTAATAGCAGTTTCAGAACTATACTACAGAAACTGTTGATAAAAGCTTATTAGGTCATGGTATATAGAATCATCCTTATTACACCACTCCATTGAAATGACACGAAAGGAGCTGCTTATGAAGCCAGTAAGTTTTTGTCATTTTAACATAGTAATGAATACACAATCACCTCTATGGGACTGAAAGAGAGGACAAGCGTTTGGCAGATTCTCTACTATCACATATTCAAAAGAATTTGCAAGATATTTTAAGAGGACTAACCTCTTGATGGCATCATTATAGTATGTTTTATAAGCAAATTCTTTTCTCATCTAATTTAGCACAAACACATTGAGCTGAGTGTTACATTACAGCTTCCTGTGATCTATTGTGTGGTTTCTATTCAAACAAAGCCCTCTCAGAATTATGGCTGCAAGCTGACAATAGTAACAAAAGAGCTTGGAAAACCAGAGGTGATTCTCATGCTCTTATTTAACTTCAAAGGGAGCTGAAATCTTAATTTCCATTTGGATCATTATCTGCTTTTAAGGCATGTTTTGTTGAGAAGGAAAAAGGTAACTTGTTCTGCTCAGTTTCAATTTTAAAGGATACTGCTAGCATTTTATAGCTTCAATCAGAATCACTGGACTGCGGAACTCAGTGCCAGCATTTTGTCCCCCGAAACCAGATAAACAGTACAAGATGCTATACACTCCTTCCTACTGAACTTCTTGACTTTAAAAAACATCTTTCAAAAAAGCATGTACTACTATACTTTTTAAAGAAAGTGACTTGTATTTACTGCTCAGTTTAACTTCCCAGCCTGTGAGATCGCTAAATACAGATATTGAAATATTAAAATAATTTTAGCAACTAATTGCAACCCCTTTTTAAAAAACCCAAAGACAGAAAGGAATTTAACCAAATAAGAGGAGAAACAATACTGTGTATGTGTTGCTGCCAAATGAATAAGGCAAATGTGAAGCACTGGAACAGTAGTGGAGCTCCCTTACCCCTTTCAGATCATTGTAAAAACCTAAATGACAGTGCTGCAATTAGAGAGTTCCAGGACATTACGTTGGCCTGAGCAGGTCGTACATCCCAAGTCACAGATGCTAGGGAAGAACAGAATAATCAAGCACAAAACCAGGAAATCAATAACGTAGCCACCAGGATCTTGGAGGAGAGAGAAAAGCACCTGCACTCTATTGAATTCATGAATATATTATTCAGGATTTCATAGCACTGTGTAGGGAAGAGGTTCTTTGGTGGCAAAGAAACTAAGGAAGACATTGTGTAGGATATGGGCAGTGGGCGGGCAGAGTAGTTTAGACCAGTCACTGTTAGCAGCTGAAAAAATCCCAAACCTAGCCTTGTTCAGATGAATTTCTCTGTTGCTGGCTCTTCCTCCTTCACCAGCGGTGCTCCCCCACAGGTTTGGGCACACCAGCATTTCAAGACAAGCTAAAGGAGGAAACAACCTAAAGTACAAGTCTATGTGGTATCATGGGGACATGCAGTGTGTGAAGATAAACTTTCACAGTCTGCAGCAGTCATAACTATGTGAATCCTACGGCTGTCTGGAAGCTATTCATGAGATAATAGCGGGAACACAAATGTCTCTATCAGTACACAAAAATAAAAATTTAAAAAAAAAAAAAGGAAATTTTTGGTCACTCCTGTTATACAAGAATATGTGAGGTGTCCCTGCCCATGGCAGGGGGTTGGAAATAGATGATCTCAAGGTCCTTTCCAACCCTAACTATTCTATGATTCTATGCCTTTAGGCTGCCACTCACATAGCCTGACATTGCTGTCTTATAAAGCTTTTTCTGGACTTACTGTTAGGAGAATAACATTGTAATCTTGACAGAATAAACAGCAACATTTCTGTTGTTTCTAGCACATTTAAGTGTTGTGATTAGGTTTTCTCATTTTACAAGACAAAACCCAAGCACATCAAGCGGAATTGCATACCTAGTTATTTTTTGCTAACACACTCTAAGATAACCCAAGCTTCAATAACAAGTTCTGGGTTGCCTGCCTTGCTCACTCCTGGGGCCATGCAGTCGCTTGGTTTCTTGTTTCTCTGGAAAACAGCAGAAAAACTGCACACAGTTGTGTCTGTGATGAGACAAAGAAACCATCCTGCCAGTTTATGCCTCTAGCACAGCAGCAGGCTGGGTACAGATCAGGCACTGCTGTCTTCTGAAAGGCAGCGATGGTAACATCTTGAGCACTGACAAGAAGATGATGACCTTTTGGTCTGGAGCAACACAATCCTCTTGCCCCTGCTAGGCCTCAGCCACAGGTGGAACACTAACTGCACGCAGATGCTTCTACGTTAATGAACTGTGAATCTCCTGGGATTTACCATAAACCAAACATCTGAGAGGAAAACAATGATCCCAGCAAGTTCAGAAGTTAAAACCACCACATTCGTGGGTTTTATTTTCAGTGCTGAGACTTATTTCTACTCCACACAGAAGTGATTCAGTCATATTCCACAGACATAATGCCAGAGCTTTTACTGCTCTGACAGGACAGCAGGAGTATTAAAACATTGCTACACATGGCAATAATGCTGTAACTTAGAATCGGTGTCTCTGTCAGGGAGCAAGCTGCACTGGAGCTTGTGTTCAATACCTGGTGCTCCTACCATTGATGCAAAACTTAGAGAGCCATTGCAAGGCTAAATTACTTTTCAGGCTGCAAATTATAAACTGAAGTGGGCTTTTTTCCAAATCCTCTCCTTACAAAGAGCAAGGCTTTTCCAAAGCAACTTCTCTCTATTTTTAGGAAGTAGGCAGGCAGTAATGGTAGTACAATTAATTTTTAAAGGCACCTGCCCTGCATAATAATCTGTGCACCTCACAAGCAAAGCATTAAACAGGACAGAAGTGGCCTATAAGATGACAGAATAAAGTCACAGAGAATTATGGATCAATCAGTGCACCTGGCTGAAAACATGACTGAAAAAAATTGCCTTCAGAATGCTTGTGAAGGAAACTATACCTGCGTCCATTCTCATGGCTTGAAAGAGAAGCACTGCACAACAGGTCAGATGCAAGCAAAGCAAAACGTCCCTGTGTTGTCACTGCCCATTATATATTAGCAACGTCAAGCTGTTGGGTTGTTAAAGAGCCTGTCAGGATACTAAGTTGTGCTGGTTATAAATATTCTTGTAAGTCTTACAAATCTGCACTTTGAGTTTCCTAATGCCTGCATTACAGACAGCATGAAACATGTAAAACTGGCGAAGGCAAAGGAAGAGAACAAGCACACCCAAAGACTTTTTATCATGTAATTCTCACGTTTTTAACTGTACCCCACAAAATACCTGTCATTGAGCTCTCCAGAACACAGCAATCTGTGATGAAGCAAAATTACATGTAGCAGGAGCTTGTGATAAGCAGCGGGTTCTCGCTTGCTCTGCTCTTGTCACCAGCCACCCTCAAAATGGGTAATTCTGGCTCCCAGAAGGCTGATGATAAAATAAGCAGAATTCATACAAGAACCCAGACTACCAGCCTTATGGACAATTGTATCACTGCTTCATTCTGCAAACATCCAGAGAAAAGACATGTCAATGCCTTAGAGTCTTAGCAGACTACACTGCAGAAGGATAAAACCTGAGTAAAGATTTCTCTGATGCTGAGAAGCAGTCATGATCACAATTGATAGCAGATTTTCTCAGAGGAGTCCCCAGCTCATTATCTCTCAACCTACATTTCTTCTCCACCTGCAGCTTTTCACACCAGAAGCAGGGAGCTTATGGGAAACGTCATTCTCTACGTAGACCCTGCCAAAGCCAGTAAGCGTAATTTCAGTCTCTCCAGCAGTTACTGTCAGCCATTTTCCTGTAACCCAGTCTCTAAACTGCCACAAATCAATTCCCTCACACTGAAAATGTTTTTCAAAGCCAGTAGTTAGAAAGAGATACAGCAAGGTTTGTTCAGCTAAGTACACAAATGCATCTCCGGAGGACGAAATATGCTGCCACTTGCACTTCAGATGTCATTCATGCCCTGAAGGAACACAGGTAAAAAAGCCTCAAGCTGCAGATTTTACACTCCAGTCCTGTTATGATGAATCTGGTAAAGCCTTTCAACACAGGTTTCAATATTTCCATAGGAAACGCAGAAGCCATTGGAGAGTGTATTTCAGCAGGAACCTGGCACGATTTCTTCCCTGGCTCCCAGTATATCCAGGTGTGGGATAAAAGTGAGAGCAATAGTTGACTCCTCACATTTACTGAATACTCCCACGTACTGATGTGGCAAAAAAAGTTATGGAGCTCCTGATGGATCACAGCTAAGAACATGATGCTTACAAGGCTGCAGCTCAGCAGACTGCTCAGTATTTTTGGACTCGGCTTTGCCATGTCATTCTTCTTACTCTGAAGTGATAAACTGATTGAAAGAGCAGAATACAGAAACCAGCTGAAAGCAAAGGGGCTGCAGCAAAGACGCTCAGAAGTTGTTTTTTAAAAGTAAATAAATACTGTAATGGTGAGAACAACTCAAATGCAGATGTCACCATCTTCAGCAAGTGCTTTATTCTGATTTAAAATGGTTTAGGGTAGAAATAGTCTTTTTTTTCCCTGGTGTTAAAATCACTTAGCTACACCTACCCTACATGTCTATAGTAGCTGTTAATGTACAAAAGCAGTATTACCCCCCCAAACCCATCCTTTCATACTGACCCAAGAAATAAAATATGAAGAATGCATCCAAGTGGACACGAGCAGAAGAATCACTCCACCAAATACATCCATGGGTACAAAGCAAATGAGCTAGTTTTAAAACTGACCTAAATACAAAAACTTCTTTCTTGAGGAATTCAGAATAAATCTTGCCAGAAAACCAAAGTATAAAAGCCTCTACACAATACACATAAAACTCTTTTCTGGATAACAATGTTCACTCTAGTTACAGTTTGCAAATCTATTTTAACAAGGAAGACCGAGAGCAACCATGGAATAAAGACAACACACCCTCTCAGTTATCCATACAGGCTTAATACTGGACTCCTTTCTTTGCCCCCAGTATCCCCTGGAGCTTTTCACAGGGCACAAGAACACAAGTCCCAGTCCTTCTAGTCATATTCTCAACAGGTTCACTGAGAGCCAGTTCTGACGTGCAAATCATACTTGCAGATCAGCAGGGAGGCCCTGCAGGAAGAAATAACGCTCTAGCTCTCAGCCCAGCTTAAACTGCACTGTTAATGCAGTGGCCCACATATTTTAAATGGAATCACTGTGTCTAGTATTAGGAGTTCATCCAAGATTCCTCTATTCCCACCTAGAATGCATTGCCAATATAAACAGCCTGTATAGAAAAAGCAAAATTGTCTTCAATAATCGAGCGATTTTTTATATTGACCAAAATTATTTGTAAATACCCACAATGAACAACTGCACAACTTGGGACAGATACTGTCATGTTACCAGGCATTCCCAACATAGACACCTACCATAGGAAAAGACACGAACCTTACTATGTTTTCAAAATCCAGAAGCACAGCATATTACAAACAGTAAAACTGGAGAACACTGTTAGACAATACGGCAAAATCTTTCCTGTTACATACTTAAAGCCCTCCTGCACACTGCATGGATATATTCCTCGAGGGCTCACAACCATCTTGACATTTCATTAATGACTGAGGCTTAACAAAGCATGCAGTATCATTTTGCTAGTGTTTGGATTGCAGTTTGAGAGGAGCATATTCATTCAAATCAAAGAGTTCTGCAGCTCACAAATGAAGACAGAAGAATCATGCTCTGTGTAGGAAAGTTTAAGCAGGCATTATGTTACTTTCTCCTAAAATTAATTGGAGCTTTAATTATCAGAAGATAAAATAGTTCCAATAAGGAAACAAATGGCTTTATTTGTGTGAATCAGTACGATTGAAACTAAAGCTATCTTTTCTCAGCATGCGATGGAGTGGAATTCAAATTTGAATAATACATTGCAAAGTTAAACTGAATGGAACTATTTCACAGCCAGAGTGGGCCCTTGCTTATCCCTCTCCATGCAGGTGGTGCCTTCAACTGGATACTTACTTAACTGCACTGTAAAAGCTGAAAGTTATCACAGCATGTTACAACCAACATACACATGTAAAGATTACCACAGATGTGTGCATAACACAAGACACCCATTTTGGAAGGATTCCTGAAAATACGAGTGAGCCAAGCACTGAAGAGAGAAATGAATTCTGTACCAAAATTACCTCTGTGCCATAACAACAAATTGATCTTTGTTGTTCTGCGGAGAGCAAACAAGATCCTCTGGGATGATGGGAAGGGATTACGTTATAGATTTACAAAGAGACATTTCAGACAGTTTTGGCCTTTTTATCTTCTGTCTAGAAAAGATGCTGACTACTTGTGATCAGAAACAAACAGGAGTGGTGAGCACTGTAAAGGAAGAAGAAATTCAGCCTGTATATCACTCAGAAGTGTCAGCTAAGGTAGGGGATAGCAGAGCTAAGTGACAAACACATATATTAAATACATGGCAGACATCTCCTGTAGCAGCCTGCTCAACAAAGACAGCCAGCAGAAAGTTGGTGGGGAGTAGCTAGATGTCACCGCAAGACCCACAGTAGAATTAGCTTTGGGGATTGGTACTCAGGAAAAATACGTAGGTTTGTTGTTATAAGGGGCAGAGTTGTTATAACTACACAGCCAAAGAGAAAGTTCCAAAGGCAGGTTTGAGGAGCTGATAGGTTTGTAATCAAACTGCTACAGCCTGGGTAGCAGCTTGCTCTCATGCACACACAGAGCTGTGTATCCACCTGTCCACAGCCCACCTACTTACATCAATCTATCTACAGTTAGATAGAGATATGTTAACATTTTATAAGGCCAGGATATATATTTACAGTAATTTAAGATGTAACACGTGTGCGTCCTTTTACACAAACACCAAGTACTTCCCGGGATTCTTTCAACTACGAGGAAAAGAGCAGAATACCAGATTTATTCAAGAAAAAGCACTGAAATGTTATGTCATGAACCAGCTATTTGGACACTTTCCAGCTCACCAACCTGTCACTTTGGATAACTTCCATCTCCCTGTAGGCACTGGAGCACTTTTCAAGAGAAATTTCTCAGTTTTAAGTACACTTGTCTTTGCAAAGTAACACTGCAAAAAAATCCATTATGATTTCTGTACTGTAGATACATGACTGAATTTATTAACTCCTGTCTTATCCTCCGATGGAAGCTGTTCACGCAAGGATTACCAATATATGCTCCAAAACAAATATTGACATAGAAATATTTTCTAATCCATGAAGCCTTTTGCTCCATAACAGCCAATGAAATGTATCATCTCTCAAAGGAGGTGGTTGAACTTCTATTTTTGTTAGAGTAGAATAAAAGAATTAAGTATCATAGTTCTGAAAACTATATTCAGAAATAAGATCATTTTATCTTTCAGTGCATCTTCACGTGGAATGGCATTGCATCGTCTCAAAGTGTAGCCAAGCCTTTTTTTATTCCTAAAACTTGCTTCACTTAGGCCACTTTGCTGCTGCAGTAAATATGACAGCATCTTCTCTACCCAGTCTCACCAACCTGAAGTAATTTACAAGTCTTGCTGTAATAGTACTCAGAGATAAAATCCTGTAATCTCTTTCATCATGGAAACATTCCTTTTCTGAAGTCAGAAGCTCACATCCCACCCTGTATTCCTTATCTGTGTTAAATCCTTTTCTCCATTCACCTTGATCCCATCTTAACGTGGTTCACAAAACCTGCCAGCAGGACTTGTAAAAAAGTTCACCCTTTCTCCTTAGGTCCTCATGTTGTAGGTGCCCAGGTGAGGTTCATTTCCAAACCCACTGCAGCAGGGAACAGTTGAGTAGTTCAATACAGGAACACACAGAGAACTCTTCTATGGCAGCGTACACAAGCAGAGCAGGAGATTCCGTGTACAGGCCAAAGCAAATAGGCAACAAAAGTGTACTACATAGGACAACCTGTGCACTGGTGTCAGGTGAAAAAGGAAGCTTGACTGCAGTGTCCATATTTACAGCCACTGTTGTTGGTTGAACATCAGAATTAAATGCCACCTTTTTCACAGGCAGACATGGCACCAAGTCCAGACCGAGAGATTGGTGGTGAAACAGCAACTGACCATCCTGCATAGTTTGAAAATTCCCCATCGCTGGTTTGGACTTGGGAAGCCCAGGGACATTCATTAAATCAGTGGAGCAGAACCATGCTACACATACTGTAAAACCAAGTAACTGGATGTGGAATGGTTCAGGTAGCAAGAATAGCTGAGATGTTATTTTAGCTTGACCTGACAAATACCCAAATCCAGCTCCAACCCAAAAAAAAACCCTAAAAATTACAAAACATCCTGCAACCTGAGACAAGGCAGGAAAATACACAGAGGAAAAACCTATTCAGATGCAATTGATCTTTTTTTTTCCTCATAAAATGACAATTTCAATTACATCTCTTCATTTCCCCATATTCATTATCCCGGCAGTATGTACTGATATGTACTGACATTAAACTATATTTTAAAAATCTATCACTGATTAACTGAGTAGTGAAAATGAATAATATTTCAAAAATACTCAGTAGACATTTTAGGACAAAAAAAACTATTCTGCAGTCCACCAGATTGTGATGAAATCATTTCTGGCCTTACTGAACTTAGAAGTTGGCAAAAAATAAGCTTCTCAGCTCCACTGAGGTTTCTTAAGTTATAAAAATCTCAAATGTGCATTACAGTCCATCCTAGAATGACTTGCTGTGATTGCTGCTTTAGAGTTAGCTTTGATTGAATACTGAACAAAGAAAATTCTGGCTAACAACATTAAGAACTTTGACACTCACAGAGCCATTAACCTATTGAATTTGTTTATACTTTTAGATTTTAAAGATTGCTTCCATGATGGATAAAGTATTTTTTTTTACCTAGCTTTAAGATTTGCATCTCAGAAGAAAAATAGGCACCAATCTGTCTCAGCATACTTTTCCCAATATTCACGTTTTAAAATCTATGCTCCATTTCTAAGAATTCAAAAACAAAATCTTGCGGTTAGAAACGGAGTTCCACTGTCGTTTGAGGTAGTAGATTTGCACCTTAGTCTTTTCCAGGCAATTCGTTTATTGCACACTGGAGCTAGGATAAATTTACGCTGAAGACTAATTTTCACCATTATGAAGTGTGTGTGCAAAGCATACAAAGAGTTTAAAAACCACGATCTGCTCTAACAGTATAAGCCAAGTGTAATAGAAAAGAATGTAATTATATTTATTAGTCAGATTCACATACTCAAGACATTGAAAAGAGGAGCATAAAATAGGCACCATTTAAAGTAACATGAACCTTCAAGCATCTCATGGACCACTTGATTCAACAACCAGTGAATGAAGAGACTGAGATGAATCCACAGTGCTAATAAAGCAAATCAACCAAGTCAGGAGGCATGTCCTAAGGAGTGATGAGCAGCTGCCAAGGGAAGGGATGGGGACAAAGAAGATGGATAGCTGGATGTGAGGTCATGGAAGCCTGGCACACATTAAATCCTACTACATTTCTCCTACCAAAACTGTTGATATTATTATTACTCCTAGAAGACATAAACTGAAAATTGGCGCATGCTTTTTGTTATGAGCGACACACATTACATTAATACATTGAAAGCATTTTTGTAAAATAGATGCTTAGAACTTTTCATACTCGGTCAATGTGAAACAATGAGCAAACCAAGACCAGGAAACGGTTGCACCAAAAAAGAATGGAGAACGATAACCCAGGCAAGGGAAAACGTTATTTAAACTTAGTCGCTGGCAACTGATTTGTTAATCTGAACACAGACACCTATAACTCGGTGAAAGCACTAGTTTGGCTTTTCAGTCCAAGTAGTAGAGCATTCCTCCCTATACACTTTTCACCTTGTTTTAATAATTTGTTTGACTTTGATTACAACAATTCACAGGAATCCCAGACTAGCGAATGCCAAGGTGGCTGAAAATCACACAGAATTAAAATAGCAATTTGCAAATGAAGAATGCGGGAATCCAGCTCAAATGCCTCTATAGCCAAAGCAGACAGCTCTCCTAAAGCCCTTAAGGGCTTTTTACTTGTAGTCAAAATACAAAGGATTAGATTTCTAAAGCCTCTTTCCAAAGGTAATTAGGCAAGTATAACTTTTAAAGCAGTCCATCTGCCTGGAGCACAGCAGCTGTGATGGGAAATGGAGAATGCTACTGCAGTATTTGGATACATTCTCAAACAAAACTGCAAAAAAGCCTCCAGTAATTAGTGGACAATATGAGAATTCAGAACTTGGCACTGGAACTCTATCTGCAGGAACACTTTGACTTGTTTATTGTGTATACTTGTTTCCACTGAACAGGCAGTGCAGTGAGCTAAGCGACCTAATGCTAGCATATCCTGAAAGTAAAATCTGTTATTAATGTGCGTATTTGTTTCCTCAATATCTCACACAACATTTCTCTCTGTCGTGAAATCTTTCAATGCTCACTTTCTTCTCAAACTTAATAATAGAATAATATCACATAATTACTTTAATTACATCACATTGCCTGAATGGTACAGGAGGCTACAGAACAGTTTGCTGTATTCTGGAACAGATCTCACCCACTGCACCTATCTCATCGATTCTTGCAAATTAAATATGGTAAAGTTTCTGCAGTGCTTCAACAAAAGATACACTAAGGCAACAGAAGTAACAAGGCTGATAACAGAATCAGGGAAGAGGATCACTGGGAAATTGACACTATGCTGGGAATTTAGCTGCAGTGTTAAAAATCACTGCAAACCTAAAAGCACACTAGGCTTGGTTATTCAGAATCCCATAGAATATTTCCTCTATTCTGCATAAATGCCTCCTCTTTGCCCTATTCTGTTCTAGCAGCTGATTTCAGATTTAGCATTCCTTATTAAAAATACAGGAAGCATATTTCACACACAGGTACATCTCATGGGTGAGTTGTGAAATTCAGGACTTAAAAGCTGCTACTATTCATTGTAGATACCAAGCTTTAGTTCCAACTATTCTGGAATGATCTGGGTAGGAGAATGAGTACTGATCACAAAGAGAAAACCACCCCTCTGAATGTTTTGTATCAATCTTTAGTATTTTGTATTTCATATGAGGATAACTTGAGGCACTTCAACATTACGAAACATTTTTAAGTTTCTGTACACGTATCTCACTACCAAAGATACAAAATCAATGGAGATGGCAATTTTGAGGAGACAGCATAAGAAATTTATCATATTTGGCACTTTGTTCATCTACAACTATTGTTACTTTCAGGAAACATTTCCCGCTGTTCCGCACTTGCTGGTTCTTCAGACTGGACAGCTCTCCTGGTGCCAAAGTATTTACAGAAATTCCCCAAGTGAAACAGTCCCTTGGATGTGACTGGCCCTGTATTTGCACAAACTGAAGTAACAGCTACACAACGATAACTTCCCCCACGGAAACCCACTGGATGCTGCATTTTTACCTGGTCAGAATTGATTACAGTTTGCTTAGCTGTTTGGGAAGATTAGTTTCATTTGCACCTTTAAAAAGATGGCTGAAGAAGAAAAACTCTCTCTAAAGAAAGCAATTCAGTTTGGCATTAATGGGTATATTTCACTAGGAAAACTATGCATCAGAAATGAAAATACACCCAAAAGTTATAATGCTTGTTGTTTCAACAACATGCAAATAAAGCACATGTGACTGGTCCATCATAAAAAAAGGCTGGATCACCAATGGAGAACTGACTGTCACACAAGAGCCATCAGGAAAGCCATAGACTCCACCTTACCTTTAAATCGTCTAACTGTAAGCATAACAGCCTATGTAATTTTGTAATCTGAAGATTTCTGCACTCCCTTGCTACAAGAAATCTTTCCTTAAATATGGTATAGAATTTCTTTATTTTAGTATTTGGTCAATTAAATTTGAAAGGGCATTCCTAAAGAGAGAATGTCAGTTAAAAGCACACATAACAAGAAGAATGAACAGCTTAGCTTCTTCAAGAGCAAAGTATTCATTTGCACCTTAGGAACAATCTTAATATTCAGTTCAAATGACAAATGAAATGGGTCGCAAAGAAACACGTTACTTACAGACTTTAAATTGTGATTCAATGGCCCAGCAAAACATGAGAATGCGCCCAGTGCTCCTGAAAAGGAACAGTCTGGATTCAGCTGATTTTATAAGGCAGCCACAGCACCGCAGGAGCAAATCTCAGCAGGTTCGATTCAAGGATGATGGTGTGAACACAAAGAACGAGCTGGATCCTAACCCTGCCCAACATATAGCATTCATGGCTGGAAAACCAGAAATATTTCCTGATCACAGTTTTTTGCTACATCGATCTCCATCTGCTGCAAGGGCTCAGAAGGGGCTTCAGAATATTGCCATACAAACATCTCCCAGCCTCAGGAAACACTTCCCAGTTTTTAAAAGAAAAAAGCTGACCGTCAGCAAATCACTAACGGAGATGTCAAGTGAGCCTGCAAACTCTGTCCAGGTGAACGGCAACCTTTCTGATCAAGACATGATGTCTTCAGATCTCTGTTACTTAAGAATAACTAATCATTTGGAAGATGGGTTTAAGGAGAGTGAGGTGGATGGTCAGTTAAGTCAAAGGCCATCAAAAGCACAAAGCAATGGACCTATCCAGACTGACAGTTTCTCAGGATCAGAGAAGACAACTGTTTCTACACAGATGCCTGAATACATACATGTGAGTTTTCCAAAAGACAGCAATGTTTCCATGGATGCACCAGACACAACCACGAATTTAAGTAATTCACTGCATTCTTCTTCTGTCATAAATATCAATGGAAATAATGACAGCAGCACGCTGCTGTCTAATTCTGGAAAAGCATACCCTTGCCTACTCAATTCCAGTAACTGCAGTGAATACAATGCTCATGCTGAGTCCTGTGAAGCAAATAGAAGTGATTCGGAGTCACTTGTAGCCAGCAAAGATGAAAGCAGTAAGGAACCTGCTCCATTCCCATCTCCATCACATCACAATTCATCTTGTTTCCTCAGAGACTGTCAACAGACAGGAGAGCACAAAGCAGATTCCAGCTGTGTGACATTAACAAACGATGGTCACACAATAATCTCAGTGACCAGCAGTAATGCGTCAAAATCTATTCTGACATGTAGTTCTGAAATGGAGAACAATTCTACCCAGCCAGCTGTTTCCCAGTGTAACAGCTGTTTAGAAGGATTTCACATAAAGTCTTATCTGCCAAGGAATGAAATAAACCCACAAACCAACAAAGAGATTAGCGGACTCAATCAAATCCATTTGGCACACGGTGAACTCTGTGCCCTCCAAGGCAGGCTGCAGTCTGTAGAGGAATCTTTGCAGTCCAACCAGGAGAAGATTAAAGTCCTTCTGAATGTAATCCAAGACCTGGAAAAATCCAGAGCCCTCAGTGAAGGGTATGGTGCATTTTAATATCAGTAATTCAGCAGTAGTGTATAGTAGATGCTAGCATTCTTGCAACCTTTGCTCCTGAAAAACCCTTTCCCGAAATATTTAGAGATGAGTTTGCAAAATGGTATCTTACACCCTTTTCCTGGCGTTTGTACCTCAGCAGAGAAGAAAGTCTCTTGAAAATTTGCCTTTAGCTGATACTGCCTTTACTAAACCCAGTGTAAGACATGTTTTATTAACTCCCTGTTTTATTTAGATTCGTGGTGTCACATACAAAATCACTGACACCTGAGATCCAGCTAAAACCTGTATGCAGAACAAAACCCTACAGGCTAATGTAGTATAATAGAAATCTTTAGCAAGAAAACTACCTCTTATTAGCAAGATCAGATATGCATTTAGTGCCAAAGCAGTCCTACAGCTGAAAGGGTTTCTATCAGCAAAACTCTCCTTCTGTGCAACACATTACTACTGCCTTCATAAGCAAGTAAAAGGATTAGCAGCTAAAGCCCAGCATCTGCAGACAGTTGGGACCCCCCCCAACACTGCTAGTTGTATGTCATGACACCACAGGTGCTTAAAGGGCATGCCTTGAAAACAGGCACAGGTAAACTTCAAGGGCTCCAGAATGTCAGGAACATTTCATGGGAGATGGAGGTAGGTGCTTAAAAGGGATTAAAACTATGAACATAGAGCGTGTGGAGATAGGTAGCAAGAGCTCGCTTTGGAATCTCAGGTGTCAATGGCTGCTTTCTGCACTGTCATGAGATGTTGTGACCTATTATTTATTTTTAGCCTGTTCTCATAGTGACTATAGCCAAGGCAGCCAGCATTATTTATGTAACTTAATCATGCAACTGATTTGTGCATCAGAAATAATACTACTACTATAAATGCAAATAATTGCTAAAGATTGGACACCTTGATAGAACAATGTTAAAATAGAATTTAAAATATATCTACGCTCAATACAGGTTTTAGAATATCCTAATAATGTTTTCCAAACCATGAAGAGCAGCTCCTACTTAGAGTAAATACAGCTAGGATACATTTTAAAGTTCTGTTTTATGATAACGTAGTTTATCCATCAAATACTTCTTGCCTTTGAAAAAATCCCAGATAAATCTGTCAAAGTATTGAGAGAACAAAGGTTCCATTTTACTTTATTCTGTAAAGATAAAACAATGTTAAATCTATGTCATCATTTACTCAGGCAGCTCAGGCATCTAAAGTAATCATTATGCACCACTGGTCCGAGTGCAAAACTGCATCCTTAAAATCAGATCATGTGCATCAATAGTATTTACTGGCTGCAGTTAAGGAGTAAATCTGACAGTGCAGCGTTCTTCTTGTGGTTTCTGCAAAGTGTACTGAAATGTGAGACATGGAGATTTTGGGGTAGATTCATTTGCACAGAAATAGCACAGAACATGACAGTGACTTGCTCCTGTGACCCAGCCCCACGTCTTTGCACTTGCTCCCATGTGGACAGGAAAGGGTTGTGTGGCTGTGCAGAGACTGTCAGGACAGAACTAATCGAAGCCACGATTTTATATGCCCCAATTTTTTAACAGCTTCTGAAGAAAAGCAAATCCATTTTGAAGGTTTTTTTGTTTTCTCCAAGTATTTTATCTGGGAATTGAAATGACCTCCTTGCAGTTTCTGATGGCTTACACTCATTAAAATAATTAACACACTATATATCACGTTAACATGTGATTTTACTCTGTACAGAGTACCTTTTTTTTCTGGAAACATTAACCATTTATGTCCACCTGACTGTTAAGGTGAAAATATTTCTGTTAGCTTTTTGTGACTTCATATATTTTTACTCCATGTAGCATTTCCCCATATAATGCAGCTCCAGCTATCCTTTTTCAGAGGATTGTGCTTAGTCATTTTTCTCTATCTGAAAAGCCCATACAATTTTCTAGTTCCAACTTTGTACAAACCTAGACACAGCAGACAAACCCCATGTAAACACACTGATAGCAAATAGGCAAAACCATTTGTAAAACACCAAAACCCAAAAGTTCAGTTTAGAAGCAAGATTCAAGGCAGGGGGTGGAAAGAAAAACCCGTGTGTCAACCTTAAACAATCACTTGTCTATAGTGTATTTCATACAACTAAAACCCAACTACAGTTCTGCAGGAAATTACAGGAAAAATGCCCCCTCCTTGTCCCCTGCATGTATTTATGTCTGACAGAGGACGATTTTCAATGATGTTTGAAAATCTGAGCATTACAAAGAGTAACTTGAAGTGAAGCTAGCTCAGATGACCCAGTAATATTTACAGTCCATTTCTGCTCATTTCCCATGTGGCTAAAACCAAAGGTTTTGCCCAATACCGGTCAGTGTCACATTAAGTTTCAATGATAAGCTTCAACCAATGCTGCTAGAATCATCTAGCAGTAAAACTGAACATCCCAAGTACTTGTGGAGGTAGTACAATAACACATGTGAAGAACCTCCACTTTAGGTCCAAAAGCAATCAGAAAATTATGTTGGTACAAACTGAACTCCTGTAATTCAAATAAAGCTCGTTCAAAGTGTTCTGCATCCTTCACATGTAATGAGCCACCGAGCTCAAGCTGCTTCTGCATGTCCATCATAAACATAATTGAACTGTAGTTGGTGTGAAGTATGAAAGTCACTTTATTTGTTTTCTCAACACTCCAAATTCAAACACTCTCAGCAGGAAAAGCCTGACTTGGTTACCTCAAGTGAGGAAACATGAAAAAGGGAAAGAATGGAAAGCATAAGGGAGAAATCAGATCAAGTCACCAAAAGCATGGATATTCAAATACCTTAAAGTATTTACAGGAAGCAGTTGCATGTCTAAGCGTTTTCACAAGTATTCATTCAAGAACCACCAACCAGAATCTTAGCATGAGGTGAGAAAGAAAGATTCAGTGATCTGTTAATGTAGGTGTAAATACACGACATGAACTACTGTCTGTTACAGGCGTAACTTCTATCACACTGGTCAAGACCTCAACAACTGCAGCACCTGCCAGAACACCGCATGTATCATTTACAGGTACCCAACTCCTTTGTGTCAGTTTGTGTTGTCTGGATACTTCACAGATGTATAATAGAATGCTTTGCCTACAGCTAGAAAATATCTCAATTATTCTAAACCTGGTTTTTAACAAAAGACCAAGTGATATGAGTGAGGTGGTTTTGTTTTCCCACGTAGAAAACAATGCTGGTCTTATTTGAAAGACGTACGTCTGAGAACTCAAACAAATTTCTCAGTAATGTTTCCCAGCATTGTTATTATCAGGATGCTTTTAAAAACCTCGATGCCATTTCTGACGATGAAGTTCTCCGTGTGTGCGACATTCTTAAAGCGAGGATTTCAGTAACAATTGTAAATCTTGGAAAAGACAAACAACTC
This sequence comes from Pezoporus wallicus, assembly GCF_028554395.1. Taxonomy (NCBI): domain Eukaryota; kingdom Metazoa; phylum Chordata; class Aves; order Psittaciformes; family Psittacidae; genus Pezoporus; species Pezoporus wallicus. The sequence continues at coordinate 1,851,947 of NW_026639584.1, forward strand.
AGTCTCCAATGCCAGTAAGCTACAGCTCATGTTTACATACAAACCAACACCAAACTCCCACGCTTCCCACTGCTCTAGATGTTTATTTGCAATTGTTTTGAGGGAGTGCAACCCGAGTGTAAGTTACTCCAGATTTAAACTGCAGTTTACATTAAACTCTTATGACCAAAACCCTTGGTAGTCCTGTGTTCTGGGAGCCGTATGTGCTTTGAATGCTCCATCTATACAGACACACTGCAGGAGTCCCCAGCTTGCCAGGCATCAGCAGGTACAAACCCTTAGTTATACCACATACTCAGCTTGTGCATTTTATAGGGTTTCTGCCAACCTAGAAACACATTATCCAATCTCTGCAACCTCAGTCGTGAGGCAGAAAACACACATCTTCAGTTATTTGATTACATTTACAAAAATAAAGGGTAAGAGAACTCTTCTTTTAGGTTGAAAACTTTTCCTTTGGTTCAAAGAACATGACAGAACTTTAGCTTTGCCAGTTTGCAATTTTTATGGATGTAATGAATAAGTTATATCCACATGGAAGAGTTTTTCACACTGTATTTTCTACATGAGCCAATTTTTTTAAAGTGCTTTGTAAGCTTGTTAGATAAAGTGAAGCTTGGACACAGCTTTGGAACCTGTTGCTAACATACAGCTCAGCCGAGTACCAATGCCCTAAACCTCTGGTAACAAAACCACAAAGTAATTGTCATGTCACAAATTGAACACCTCAGCTCCTCTGAGACAAAGGGGTTAGTCTTCTCCACAGCCCTCCAGATGCTTCAGGAGGTTACATGATTTATCCAATGGCACAGACTGGATCTGTGTAACAAGGGAGATCCAGGAGAAAACAGATTTTCTTGTTCATCGTCTTCGAACAATCTCTGTGCATTTTTATTTGGCTGTACAGGAACAGAGGTGACTACAGAATTTATGTACCAGCTACCCGTTAACTGCTTTCTCCCTTCAGAACAAAAAACTATGATGGGTCCCTTCCATTTTTAATTTACACGGTTTCAATACAGGAAAGACCCTGAGCAACAAGCACAAGAACCTGAACTAAAGAACAGGGGAAGCAGCAAAACACTGATGTGCATTTTTGGTCATTAGGTAGTTTGCAATGATAATGGTGCCTGGGGGCTTACAGTGCAATGATTAATAGAACACATACAAGAGAACATAGCCCTTCTAAAAAGTTTCTAGCTTTAAGAGGCAAAACCAGAGAGAGCAAGGAAACATGATAGTTTTCACTTTGCAGAGATGTTCCACAGACACGGTCATGAATATTCATTAGACAATATTCTGAAACAACTAATTGTTACCAGGTTTTGCTCTAGACAAACCCATACAATCCCTATGTTTTATGAAGCCAAAAAGAGCCGTGTAAGCATTTCTTTCTTTCTACTAACATAGCATCCCTGTTGGCATTAATTATTGAACCAGGTGCTTCGTCTTGCCCTCTGTTTTTTTGTTAATGTCACTGAAGCATCTTTATCACGCTCATTCTAAGCAGTCCCTGTGTCAAGCAACACACTAATTTCATATCAATCCAAGCGTGGATTACACCGATAGCTAAAGTAATAAAAGGCTTTTCGGGTGGATTACACTGATAGATAAAGTAATAAAAGGCTTTTCAGGTACATAGAATAGTGGCTGTAAATTCAGCTTTATTAACTATCCAGCAGGATTATGTGACATTACTTGGGACTTTGTGCCTAGATCCTGCAAGGCAAATGTTTACACTACAACGAACAAATGCAATTAGCGACTGAAACCACTGTTACCATGGAGTGTAAGAGACAGTATTAAACAAGACTGAACTGACCTCTTGCCTCTAGAGATGATCTCTCCAACAGTAAATTAGAAACACTGAAGAAGGGAATTGAAAAAAGAACACACGTATGCTATAAGCTGAACATTTCATTGTCCAGCATGTGATCTGGACTACTGAAAATTAAGTGCAGTTTCTTGCAATAGTCAGATAAAATTCAAGAGACACTGATCAAATGTTTCATTTATATCAGCTTCTTCTGTTTACTACATATAGCTCTTTGTCCTGGGATCACTCTCCAGTTCTAAATTGGAATAGTCCTATTGCTTTCCTTTCACAAGCTACGTTATTTTACTAAACACTCCAAACCACCTTAATTATAGGGGAAACAAGCTTCTTGTTCATTTTAACATATTACTCAACAATGTTTATGGATTTCTATATACATACAAATACACACAATTAATAGGGTTTCAAGTTATGCGTATTTGCGAATTTTACACATTTCTTGTACTCGGTGCCCAAATGAGGCTCATGGCTTTATTGTGGTATCTCTATATCCTTCTGATAATACCTTATTCCTCCCAAGGAGCTTGCATTATGGAAATCACAACCAGCTCCCTTTAACTCTCCCCTCTGCCTGCTAAAACCTCCACGGCAAGCAGGGTTTATACATCTCCCACTCTCCTGTCTACAAAAGGTGGTTGCAATAAAGGAAAGTCATACAGCACCAGTACAGCTGCTGGTTGCACGAGACAGGCTTAATCACTATCCGCATAGATTTGAACCTTACTTGAACCTCCTTGCACAGATCTGCTCTTCTGTAATAGACTTCTTGGCTCCCATTTGACATCAACAGTAATTATGGGTTTCAGTGGAGAAAGTGAGTTACACTCAACTTTTCTGTTAATTCATAGCACTTATTTCAAAGACTTACATATTAACTTAGTTTCACATATTTTTGGTCCTAGCGGAGACATTCCCCTTTAAAGCACTTGAGATTCCTGAATTCACGCTAAGCCTATGACTGAGTTAGATTACGCTATCAAAACCTGACCATGGAAAGGTCATCTTAATACATTTTCATTTTTAACTCCCTTAAGTTTTGTCCCATTTCATGGGCACAGTGTTTGAGTCCTTAACTCATAGAAAGAAAAAGGTTTCTCTTAGAAAAATTAAGAGATGAACTACTTCTCAAAGCATCAACCTATGCACTTTGTGTTTTAACCAGGGTCTAATACTGAATAGTGCCAAATTATTCTCATCCTTTCCACATCTATTTTACTGAGGGAATTTCTCACTTGCTACCTCAAATGTCTTCATTTTTCCATAGTGTAGAATATGACTTCAGACAACAAGAAGGAAGATTTCATCAGATTTTGAAAACGCTGGATCAGGCAGAGCAAACTCCAGCTCCAGCTTCACCTCAGAAGCTGCCATCTGATCATCCAGCTCCAGAGAAAAAGGAGTTGAGAAGAAAACCAAAAAAGGTGAAAAGAAAATGCTTCTGGTGGATTTGACTTCCTTAGGAAACCTTCTACGTTTCAAAAAACACTAAACCCGAAGAGGTTGGAGAGCACACACCTGAAAAACTGCTATTCCAACATCACAAAGATGAAGAATGTTTAATCAGAGTATCGGAAAAATCAAAAGAATCAAATTTACTTAAATCACCTCACTCAGTAAAGGTGCATGAGGATACTATTTTCAAAAAGAAACTGTTTCTTTCAAAAGGAAGCTTTCTCATTTTTTTCCAAGGACACTTTCATACGCTTTGTAAAGAATTTCTTTCCAACTTTACAAAAAATAACTATCTCTACTTTAAAACACAACGGTAGGCAAAACTAAGGGCCTCACAGAGTCTTTGTTTCCTATAAGCAACATGCGTTAAGAGGAAACAACTTCATTGACCTTTAAACAAATCACATAATCAAGAACAAATTCAGGGGAACCTATGTTGTTCAAAAAATCCCTCCTCAAAGGAGACAAGTATTTCACATCCCCACTCTTTTGTTGTTGTTGTTGTTGTTATCAGCTAATACTTAACAACAGAAGAAGACTTTCAGGCTTGGTTTTACTCCCTCCTTTCACTGGTTCAGCTTAAAAAGCAATCATTTAGATGATTCAGTGACTACTCTGAAAAGAATGAGAATCATAACTCAGTCATTCTAGGTTTAACCCCCTTACTCAAGCAAGGTCTAATCAGGTGAATTTGAGTTCTGAGGATCTCCAAAGACAAAAAAACATAACCTCCTGGGGAAAACTGCTGCCATTTTTTTCCCCCCTAACATCTAATCTCTATATTTTGGGCTCTAAAACTTGTGTCCGTTACTTGTTTCCCATTCAATTTTATTTTTAAGAGGAAGTAGACAGATAATAAAACCTCTTTCCTAAGCCTTTACTTCAAGTCTGAACATATCCAGTTTTCACTGCCTCTCTTCACATGTTATGTGCTGCATCCCACAGTCATCTTGGCGGTTTCTCTCCAGTAAGTTGGTGAATTTCATCTACTTGGAAGCCTACAACAGGACACAATGCCTCAGATGTCATCATGCAATGGAGTGAGGAGTATAACCAGTCTGGCTACTGTCTTGCTAAACCACTTGCCCAATTTGTCTATCACCTACCTGTACCACTGCACCAAAAGACATGTTTTTTTTTGGCCTTAAGATATAAATAAGTTAATATATTTAATGAACTAATCTGCATTTTATAAAAAAAAAAAATAAGTGCTATAAAGATTTCATCTGATGTCAATGGAGCTATCTCCTTCCTTCAGAAACAGCAGAGTTACCAGTTAGCACAGAGTATGCCAATGTAATCTACTTTAGGGCTGATGAGACTATTTTCCTCATGAAAACACAGATATCTTTCATATGGGGGGGGGGGAAGAAAGGAGCAGGTTTTCCAAAAGGGCACACTGTAAAGCCCAAATGATGTATTTTATGTTTAGTGGAATGTCCTGCAGACCTTTTCTTGGATGTGACTCTGGTTAATCAGTTCAAACGGTGCCAGGGTGTTCCACAGATTAACTCCTGGATCCTATTTTTCTAAATCATGCTGTATGAATTGTACAATGTTAGTTAAAGATGTCTGTATGCTTTTTGCACACTTCTGTTTCCTTGAATTCTTAGGGTTAATTACACATTTGAAAACACATTAAAACCAATTTTGCACAGAATGTTGTCTGAAGAACTAAGTTTTTTGCTAGAACTAGTGGTGTTCATGTAGAAGAGTGCATGCAAAGTGACGTGGCTTAATTTATTACACTTGGACAGGACTGACAGTGTTAAAAAACATTTCCATGCTGAGTTCAGTCAGTGCAGAAACGACAGGCATAAAATTATCATTATTTTAGAGGCTTTTCAGAAGAAAAATCTTCTACGAATTTTTACGAGCAAAAAAGGCTGCCTTTAGCAAGACAGAAAACCTCTTCAATAACAAAGGTGAGAATTAAATTATTAAATCAAAACATCTTATATTACACTCAAATACATGTACTGCTTATGCTGGCATGCCAAGAACATTCCTATGTTGCACTGGTCTATAATGAGACAATGAAGGATTTACTAGGGTGTAAATGTTTCTTATGTACTATAATAACATTTTAATATTAATATCCTCTGTAAAGGTAAAGGTATCATCATAAGCAATACCAACAGGCATAACACTAGCAAAATCAGCAAGTCTTCTGCAGTGAACTGATCTTTTGGGCTACAACCAGACTTCACACGTAACACACACAACATGCTTTCTACATGAAACTTCAGAGGCAACACTGGAGCAAAAGGCTATATGTTACATTGAAAGGGAAGAGTGGGAATGTGTAAGTCAGGGTACGCATCAGCCACAGCAAGAGGGGAAGACTGCAGAGTTGCTATCTGTTTTGTTTAGGCTCGTTCAACATAGAAATCTGTATATCCTAGCAACGCAAAACACCTACGATTAAACAGCTTTGTAACACCTAATGGGAGAATCTGAGCTATGTCAAGATTTCATATGTAAGCACTGGGGGTTATTTTTATTGTTTAATATTTTTTAAAGTTTTTGGTATTATTAATTCATATAGGAAATCTAAAAATTACCAGACACACTATGCAATTTATGATGTTGGGCTTGGAAAAGCAATAGGAATTAGTAGATTATTGGAAGAGAATGGTACTGGCTATAAAAATCTCTCATTTACAAAACTAAGATGTAATGCCTAGACCAGTTCTCAGAGTAGAAAACAGATGCTGGATATACATACAAACGCAGTCTTAAATAAAACCTAAAAACACACACAGACAAAAAGAACCCAACAGCAAACCACAGCTGACAGCACTTGCATACAAAATATTGAAGCCTTCTCTGAAAGACACATTTCAATGACAGCTACAATACATTAGTGCTAAAAAGCTGCACGGAACATGGCACATTCCAGAATGACTGTATTGGAAATTGCTGTTTACTGGAGTCAAACTCAATTAAGGAATTCAGACTGTATGAATAAAATACTGATTTCTCTCTGTCATAAAACAGCAGTTCAAGTAGGGCTTTTATAGTTTTGTGTACTTTGAGCTCTTTCCAAAAAAGCAACAATACTGAGTAATTCTAATAGCTTAGATACCAAACATCTTCCTAAGGAAATGTATTGTCTAATGTATGTTTTGTAAATTTCTAGGTTCTTGAAATGTGGTGTTATCTTTTGCAATAAAATGAGATATTTTTCCTGGGTTTCAGGAGTCAGTTAATAACAAACAGCATTTGGATTACAAAGGAAATGAACAATTGTCCTTTAGAAAAGGAAAACAAAAGGTAAATAAGCAAACAGGTCCCTCAACTTCTCTAGGTAGAGAAAGGATTACAATATGAATGCTGAACATAAAAGCTGTAACTCTTAGGTAGACCATCATCTTCTCCAAGTACCGCAGCTCTGCCCAATGCTTTCTCAGGCCATTATTCCCCCAGTGAGTATTGCCTTTTGCACCAATATGCTATCTAGAGTAGCCCCGGTTAACAGAGCACTCTGTTTTCTTTTCAGCAAAATCTTTTATGGCACAGTAACTTACACAAATATTGCCTAAAACCTTTTCTGTGCAGCAGAACTGCAGCCTTTCCATCATGCTGAAATGATATGGTGAACAAAGTCAAGAACATATGCTGTATTCATGGTATTTTTATCTACCTAACCAAGCCAATACTGAAGACAAGTATTTCTGTATTCTAGATATGTTTTCCTGCTATAATCACTGCAGTCAGACTTAATCTACTGCATCACAGCACCCTTTAAACGAAAGTCTAAAGTTCATCAAGCACTTAAGGTAAAGCTTGAAGAGCCAATTTCAGACAATGAACTTGTCCCTTTGTTACAAGTTTAGACGCACTTGTAGAACTAAACAGCCAAGGCTTTTTTTTTAATACTGAAAATAACCAAGCTGCTGTTAAAGCTTTCAATTGCCAAACATCACAACAAAGTCAAGACTGGCATCTAAGTCTTCTCTGCAGTAGTTGCAGAGACACAAACTACTTTTGCATCACCAGCACCTTCTCCTGACGGGATTATCTCCTCCGAGCCTGACTTTTTCCAGTAATTACATGCCCGAGTTTACAGCATGCCATTACCAGCTGAACACATTGCAGCACTTTCCCTTAATTCAACTGGCATTGTAGCGAGAAAAAATAAAGGAAACTGTAACCCCAAATCCTTTTCACTCCCTCTCAGCCAATAACCAAGAGCGCTGTGAAAAGGACACCTGAATTTGAAAATTAACCTGCTTAACCCTGCCAGAAAGCAAAACCACTCAGATAAAGGCAACAATCCAGTACCCAATCGCATGCAAGGTCTTGTAAATAGCAACGTTTTATTAGTATAACATGGTATTAGAGTATCATCATCCTTCTCCAGAAACAGAGCAAGGAACAGAGCTGTTTCATAGCAACTCCAACCCACCAAAAAGTAAAGCATGTGGAAAAAATGGGAGAAACACAGCATGCCCCCGTTATTTATGTAAACTGTTCAGAATAACCTATTTTATAGTTTTACTTCCCCTTCAGATTACTGGAAACATTATTTTCAGTGTGTTAAAGTGTGCACTTTATGTAAGCTTGTGAAACAGCCTTCTTTTTGCAAACAAATAACTTGAGTTTTATTGTCTGGGGTTTTTCTTTTTAAGAAATGCACAAATCTCCCAGTATCCAACTACAGCAAATGAAACAAGAGAAAAGCTTTAGCCCTTTCATTTTAAATCTAAAAGGTCCTCAAACAAGGACCCCACAAATACTATATTTGCCTTTTTTTTTTTCCCCAAGAGGGGTATCAAATCACTTGCAAAGCATTAAAAATATATTAAAACATTACTCACGATTAAGGGATCATCTCGTCCCATTGCAATAACAGTTCTGTTCACTGTGCGCAATAACTGCACCATTATTTCCTGAATGTGCTTATAAGTTGATGCCTGTTAACAAAAGATAACAGTTTTGATATTAAATCTGTATGCCTTGTAAAAGAAAGAGAGACCAATTATTTGCATGCTGACAGTTCAAGTTGTAGAACATAACCATCCTATTAAAAGAACACTAATTCTTCTTGCTCACAATGTTCCTTAGTTCCAGCAATTCCAGTGTAATACTCATTTCAAGTAGTGCAGCCCAATTTTAGCCCTATCTTACCACAACTGTTTTTCATTATAAACAGTCACTTCCTACCCCTCACTCAAGGGTCTCATGTTTTCCCAGTCACTGAGCAGCCTGTAACTGAACAGCGACTCCCTGGTAAGAGAAAATGGAAGCAAACTCTACCATAGTCCTCCACATCGGTCAATGGGCCTCAGGGGGGTCTGAAGCTCAGTAATATTCTTAGCTTGCAGTCACAAAGTATATCATTATTCCAGGACAAAGCGATCTTCATTTCACTTTGTAGCTGTGTTAGGGAGCAAACTGAAGATGATTTGCTCTCTGGCCCCCTTGCCAAAGTACTGGTCATGTTGCTGCAAAAGGACATCTGATTGCTTTCAAACACTCAGCAGAGGGGTATAACCTTAACATTCATCACCTTCACCGACTAGACAACTTTGGAAATCAGCGTGCAACAACCAAAGAAAGGAAATTCTAAACACATTTCTGAGAGAAAAATCAAAGTAGCTTACAGGGAACAAGGCACCTTTGTAATGTCACAAACAGTGACATGGAGAGAGCATCGCAGCCACAGAGCCATGGTGATTTGTTGGAAGTATTTGAGGTGACTGAGCCCCAGTATCATGCCAGGAGAAACTGCTTCTGACTGTTTCTCCTCTGAAATATCCAACATTGTCCCTTTTGTCGCTCCTGTTTTGATTAACTCAGATCAGGCCAGCAACCCTTGGAACAGAGATCATCCTCATATCAAGCCATTTATTCATTATCACCATTTAGTCCTATTTTGCCCTTTGACTATGACTAAGCTTAAATGATGCTCTCTCCTGTCGCAGCATTTCAGAAGTTACTATATGGTTTGTGTTTTCTTTCTTTAATTTAAATTTCTTAAGTATAGTCCAGTATCTATAAAAAGACTACACCTGACAGTTGCTGCAGAGAGCACACATTTATTGCACTGCTGTCCCAAAGCTGATTTCTCTTCCATCTCCTCTGCTTCCCAATACACACACCATAAGTTTAAAGATTTATGCCAATCAAATAATATGAAACCCACACAGTTCATTGACACTTGTATATTAAATCTGCTGGAAATAACAATGAAAGCAAAAGTAAAAACCCACAGTGCATCTCTCCCCAATCAACTTGAATTATGAACCAAATACTCTATAGTTTTCTCTTCATTTTTTGTTAATTACCTGAAAAACCTTCCAATAGAACAGAACTGCACTTTTTCACATAGCAAAGCAAATTTTTCAGGCTTATGCAAAGTTGGGATCAGAAAGAAAATGCTCGTTCAGAGAGCAACAACCAGAACCTTTTGGCCTCTGTGTTGCAGAAGCAATGTATTTTAGTTCTCCTGATGAGTGGCCTTGCAGTACAAAAAGGAAGATCTAGCCTTGCTGCTTCTGCTTGTAGTTGAACAACAGCTGCCCCGGTACTACAGTATCTGCACAGGCTTTTCACTTTTGGGGTGCTAATTATACTGACAGAAAGAAAATTATTTGAAACATCCCTTGTAAAACACTATAAATTTGATCAGACTAAGGGGCTACACAAGTCACTCTTACCGCCTCGTTTCTCTTTGCAAGACTACTAATGCACTACAGGCACATTGAACCGCATCACAGGTTCTTTACTACCGTTTCCCCATACAATGTAGTAGTTACTGCACCCTGCTTGAAACTAAGAACAAGGGGCAGAGTGTAATATGAAAGATATTCAGAGGGGAATGGCATCTCACAAGAAGTCAGAAAAAAGGACAAGCAGACAGATGTTGACAGCGTGAAGTAGAGGGGAAAAAGCATGTCAAAAACGATGAGCCAGCCACAGGAAGGAAAAATGACACCAAGATGCTCAAAATAGCATAATTTCTTGGACTAGAAAATATACAGAAGACTTATCTCATCCATTGCCTTCAGGACATGAAATGCAACACGTTGTCAAATGTGACTCTGCTACTGGAAACACTGGTGAAAATCACTGGAAAAAAATGCTTTCCATCCAGGTATTGTTCTTATCAGATTTAGACATTCTTTACTTAACAGAGAAAGTTTACGCAGTGAAAAACAGAAGAAACTGCAATGTTGAGCACGGATGTAGAGCCATGGATCTCTGTGGTACACTTGCAGTGAAATCCATCTGCCTGCTCCAGATGCTTGTGTTTTTCAGCAGTTATTTTGTGTTTCTTTTGTGAAAGGCATCTTATTTGTTCTTTGCATTTGAATGCTTTCCATATTCACCAGCAATACTGCAATGCCAACTGCAACTTACAGGAAATAATTAGCTGCTCCTCTCTGGGTAAGGTTTTGATATCTCTTCAGAGCACACTCTTGATGAATATTGGTTTATTTACAGAGGTCTCAGCAGCTTTCCTGGTTTCTGTTGGCTTTGGTTTTTTCTTTCCCTTTTCTAAGCTTTTCTAGTATATTCTTCTTATACTTTGACTATAACAATACATTTTATGATTGCGTACCCCTGTCTGAAAGCTGTGTGCCCTCCCTTATTCTAGAGCATTGCATTTATTAAATACTTTCAAGATTTGCTGTGAAGCGTACCCCAATGCATCAAGTCAAAATTTAGCATTTTGTTTCAAACCAGTGTTCTTGGCTGTCCAAAGAATGCATCCTGGGCCAGCAGGGAGCATATGGCAAGCTGCCTGCCACGTGCAATTTTATCCAGCCACCATTTACCAGAGCAGTAGAGAAAGGTAAAGCAACCTAAAGTACGACACATTTAGACCATGACTGTGGTCCTGAATCCACAAGAAGCACATAACGCACCTTTCCTGGATAAATATCTAATACACACTCAAGCACGCAAAGATTATTTTCTGCTAAGCCTTTGAATTTGCAGAGAAGTGCTAGCAAATCAATGAGAACGGTTTCTTTATGAAACTGAGTCTACCTTTCTTTTGATAATCTAGGGAACAATTAGGCATTCAATACTGACATTGCTAACATAACAAAAGATGTTTTCACACATTGCCTATACACAAGATTTCAGCTTTCATTTTAACTGTTTCTAAGCTTCAGAAGACAGCCTAGCAACCCACTGTAACATACATTTTGTATGCAGACCACAATTCACAAGAATAACACAAGTTTTAGTGAAACCTGGAACCCCCACCGTTTGGCTGCAGTCCATTTGGTTAAACATAAGACTTGTCAGAAGCTAAATTAACAACTTGCACTATATATAAATTCTCCCTTGCAAAACATGAACTGTATTGTTTCATTTAATGGAATATGGTCACCACAAATGTATGTCTTAGCAAGGCATGAAACAATCAGAGCTCATTTGTGATATATGCAGGTCAGCAGTGAAAAGTTCCCTCACAGAACTCAAATGCCTTCAGATTCATTGATGGGATAGATGCACACATGGGTACAGAAATAACTCCAGAGAAAATCCAAACCAAACAAAATTTCACTCTCTGCAAAAATGCCAGCACAGAGTAATAGTAGCTAGGGTTTGATTTAGTTTTCATGTTCCATTTAAACTTCTACAGGGTTGGGACAAAATTCAGAATGATTTCATTACCTTGAGTCAGCCATGATTATGACAGAGGTCTCATTTATTTGGACAGTGACAAACGGTCTCCTTCAGAATGATAAGATTACACAACCTGTACTTGAGATTTCCACTTGGAAATACCACTTTGGTCAACTCATTTCAGCCATCCCAGCTGTGTCCCTCCCAAACTCTTGCCCAAATCCAGCCTACGCCCCAGCATGGGGCACAGTGAGAAACAGAGAAGGCACCTGCACTGTGCCAGCAATGCTGAACAATAACTAACGTTTTCATGGGTGTGTTATCAACACCGGTTTGTCACAAACCTAAACCACAGCACCATAGGAGCCTCTACAAAGAAAGCTAACGCTATACCATGCAGATCCATTCTGCTCGTGCTCTTACGCAGCCAGTTTGATAACTTTGTGGTTTTCCCCGACATACACAGAAAAAAAGAGCCTACATAAAAGGAGATAGATGTTTGGGGTGGTTTTTTTTAAACCCATAGTTCATAATGCATTGTGCTGACTGAACACTGCCTGCAGAAGAACGTAAGCTAACCGGCCTTAAAGAGCATGCAGGCTCCCTAAGTTCCTTTGAAGTACTTTTTCTCTAAAGATCAACCGTAACTTAAGCAAACGCTTGACAAATTTCTGGCAAGTCTAAAATGCTTCGAGACTCGTTTGCCAATAGAATCAACAGCTTAAAATGCAGCTGCTTCCAATTCCCACCTTCTGCACGAGAGGAAAGGATTACACATCTCAGTTCCACGTGCAGTCTCAACCAAGAGTTTATTTTAGCTTCCATGTCAAAGTTCACCATTATATTTTATAGTGTAAGCACTAAAAAGAAAACCTTGTTCTAATACAGTGAATATTAAACAATAAGATATAGATCAGATTAGAGACAAAGTCACCTTATGAAGGGCTGTCAGACTGCATGCATCAAAGCTGTTGTGAAGGGGGAAAAGGGAAGTGTTTTTAATTAAAACAGAAACAAGAAGCCATGGATTTCACCATGACCTTTGTCAACAATTTACTTGAAGTTCTGAGCTTCAACTGCATTTCACAGGTGCTGAAAGCACACAGTCGCAAAGCTATAAGTCTAATTTTGGACATGATTCAATCAAAACAATGTCATCCAGGTCCAAAAGTTGCTTGCTGTAGAGGCAATTTAAAATGAAACATAAGCATCTTGCCCAGATGCCTAACAATGAAAGACTATTCATCAAAATCATGTCCTTAACATAAACCTGTGCTCTTAATGCACCTGCTGCCTGCAGAACCCAGCACCTAGACAGCTGGGTTTGAAGGCAAGGATCCGATCATTCCCATGCTTCCGCTCCCTAAACAGCATAGCACAAAAGACTAGAGAAAAGCAATACCTTTTTCTTTGACAAAGAAAACATATTTTTCGAAACGTAACAGCTTCAAAGATCACCTCACAATGTAAAATCTGAGCACACAAACACACATCAACCACTGCCGTTTCTTTTCTGTCCGTTGTCTTTTTCTGTCTGCTCCTGGTGATTTTCACAGAATAAATCCAATGCAAAAATATCAAAGTTAAGTTGGCAAAAGGTTTGAAATACTAATCCAAACAGATTTATCAATTGGGATGGAAAACCAGAAGAAATACAGACAAGATGCCAGTGTTTTCAAAACAGAGTGAGGTTTATAACTACTATTGTGAGATGAGTCTGCCACTAATGCCTGAAGTCTTGTTCTCTAGCAGGTCAAATCATCTGTTTTCTTAGAAAGTCACTGAAAGATGCAGGAAATTAATTGTTCAATAGAAACTGCATTAACTTTAAGGTTCAAGGGCAATCCTACAAAAACCAGTTTGGCAATTACCAAAACACTTCTCGTTATCTAGATCACCCTAAATAAAGGTATGCAAAGGAGATCACCTAAATAGTACTATTATAATAACGTGGTCATATAGTGAACCTTTTCCATTCACCTGTGCAAGTATGGGACAGAAAGCATTTCCCAGTGCAAGTCAAAAGTGTATATTCTTGAAACAAGATTTTTCGCTTTAGTTCAAAAATAAACTGCAGTGTTGCTCTCAAAAGAAATCTGCATCGTCTCTTGAAGATGAACTACTGTTTTTTTGCGTGTGTTTTAAATTCTCAGCAGTTTTCACAACATAATGGGTTCCATTGAACATTACTACTGAAAACCAGGTGTCTAATCCTCTGCTAGGCAAAACATAGCAGCCTCACCGCATTTAATACTACAGTGACTTATAGCAGCTGACTATTTAAAGAACATATAATAGTGAAATAAGAACGGACAGCATAGATTTCAGTACTTTTCTAATAGCTCAACTGCCCTTTAACTTAAATTCATGAATAATAGGAGAAAAGTTCAATTTGCCACTGACTTGTATTAAAAATTTAAATGAGATTTATCAGCATCAATAATTTACTACCTCATCAGCTCAGGCTTACCACAGCCTTGGATCATCTATATCATCAATACTTACAGGGTCTTGACAGCTCAGAACCTCCAGGATGCTATTGAGTAATTCAACACAGTATTTCTTCTCTTGGGCCTGGAGCTGCTGATCATCCTTTTGTTCCAGTAATTCCTTCAGCTCTTTTGTAATCACAGGAAGCAGAATGTCCCTGCATTCTGAAAGAGAGCAAATTATCATAACAAATGTAAATCAAATACTACTTACAAATAAATCCTCCTCCAAACAGTCAAGCACAACATGCTCTAACAGCCACAGTCCTCTCTGATGTGGAATTGCTGATTTCCCAATTATGCTTCAGGGATACTCAAAATTACGTGATAATTTTGTAAGCCAAAAGTCCTAAAGTCCTCACATAGAAAAAAAACCCTGATAATGACACTTGGCCCAAACACTTTGGAACAAGTTTTTCACTTTACGTACAAAGCACCCGGAAATAGCTGCAGGTAAGCAGTGGAAATATTGTAATGTAAGAAAAATACCAGAAATATAAAATTATTCTTTCTGAAAATAAGACACAAACACCAACAGAATTGTTCTATGTGCATCATTTTGAAACATACCTTGTAAGAACACAGATAAGGAAAAGACTAATAAAAAGCAGCCTATGCATATGTTTATCCTTATTTAAGGAAGCTGACACAAAGAGCAAGCATTACATCTCACATGAACATGAACTTTTTAGGACAGAGATGTGTACAGGGAATGTCAGGAGGACAAGACACAAAATTGAAGTAACTCCACTGAAGGCACTACCTACCAAAGTATAAACCTCACAGGGTTTTGCCTAATATAATTGCTACATGTCACCAAGTGATTTAAGTAGCAACTTGCTTACACGGTGCTATGTAATTAAAGAGGGTACAGCACAACGATGTGTAACGCTGAGCAGATGCTTCAAAGATTTGTTATAGTTACAAAAATAACCTGGGAAGAAGACAGAGCTGAACACAGCTTCGAAGGTTCTACCTCAGAATCAGATCTTACAGAACTAAAGAAGCATTCTACACATTGACAGTGAGCTGCAGTTCCTCCTTATTTCCTCTCAGCTGATCTTCCAGGGCTTAAGTTCTTGTCTGTATTAACCCTTTGGAAAAATATTTGTACCAGCGATTGGATACTAATTTCTATCAACCCCACGTATCACAGCTTCTGAAAATAACAGACCAAAACCAGAAAACTTTAATGGCTGCAAACAACAATTAGGCTGTGTCTTATTTTTTCTGTTAACAACTATTAAGAACACATTTCCTGAACATAGAGTGTACTCACTGATAAACAAGTGAAGGGTGAGCCTTAGTGAAACTGTAACCACTGTGATGTAAAACAAGACAGGCTCAGAACCCCCCCAAAATACGGGTGCTAGTACAGAAAGACAGAAGGGTAAGAAAGAAAGAGAGAGGAAAACAAAAGGAAGTAGATTGTACATTTCTGTATGTTGCAGGTGAATCAGCAGAAGCTATCCATGCAGATTATTCTTATTTCAAGTAACAGCTCCAAGCCATATAAAGCCAGCAGCTTTTCATCAAGTCTAAGGAGGAGCATAATATCTTGCCTCAGAAAGAATCTCTGCTCCTGGTAATGCCACAACATGAATAAACACTACTTACCTGATTTTAATATGACCCTTGTTCCAAGCTACAAGTGCAGTCTTACTCTCTGACTAACTTAGAAGCTCTCCAGTGCAGCAGCGGTTAAAGAACACATATCAACACAAGCCCTATTCAATGAGCAGCATAAAAAGGAATTTCACACCACTTACATCTCATTTATGTGACCAATTCTGCACTTAGAAAAGCTTCCTGCACTTCCTGCAGGACACAGACAACACCTCTGATCCAGAAACCAAACAGCTGCATTTACAAAGCACTTAGCAGAGCGCACTAAAACTTCTAAAGTACTCCAGTGCAGATTTACCTCCCTGGAGACAAACTGCCCTCCAAAAGTCACCGATGCCAATAGATTCCTCATCCCCACCTGCAGACACTCAACACCGTACGCGTTTCTGAAACTGAGCTGTAATTTCATAATTAGCAAATTCTGTCTTGATTTGCTCACATGAACCACCTCTATTAATTCTAAATGCAACAACTGCAGTGCCATTAGCTTCTTGACCAAAAACTATACCAAAGAAACGTGATAAGCAGTGTTAAAAGGTACATTCAATACCTTTAAAGCTGGATGAAATGTGATAGGTTTTGGTTTTGTTTTTTTGTCGGGTTTTTTTGGTGGCTTGCTTTTTTTTTTTGTTAATAAAGAAAGGGCTTATATATTCAGGAAATAGATAAGCACAAGTTGTAAATTAGATTATTAGTAACCTACTTGTGAAAAAACTAAAACACAAGCTTTCAGTCTGGTTTCATAGCAATCTGTGGAGACTGTCCTTCAACAGCCCAGCGTTGTTCAGGGGGGAAACAATTCATATCACAACAAGTTCATTTATCAAGGTTCTTACCACTATGAAAATACTGAAAATATTTTTTCCTTTATATATAGTATTTATTGCTAACTAACATCATTTCATGATGGTTGTAAGAAAGACCCTAAGCCTATTAGTGTAAACCCCTGCTAAACATACTAGTACGAACACCCACTTCTCTAACACAGCAATGACTGCTTCATTCCTGCTGCACAGTTGGACTGTTATTTGTCAGACTTGTAACTTCCCCCTGCAGTCCCTATGCTGCTGAGTATGATACCTCAGTGAGATGCACGCAAGGAACTTGCTTACGAAGTTGCAAAAGGAATCAGAATGGGACTGCAGTGATTTCCAGGCTGCTACTGAAAGATGGCATGCATTTAGCTTACTCAAAAGTGGACCTAATAAAAATTGGACTCACAACTGAAACAACTGGATATAAGGAAAAACTTCTTTCTCATGAGTGTCAGGCAGTGGAATGAACAGCTTCCACAGATTCTGTCCTTGGAGGTTTTCAAAACACAATTGGACCAAGTCCAGAGAATGCAAAACGCACTCTGTTGTCCATCATTTAAAAACCTCACAAACATGTGCATTTAGGTTAAAAATAATAATAAATAAACAAAAAAGTCTTTGACATAATTTTTGTTTTGCATAAAACCACTCATATTTCTTAAACATTCCTACAGCACTGAGCGGACTGCTGAGGCAGAAGGTACAATGGATTTCCTCCAGTTCTATGAGCTAATTGCTCTACAAGCTTCATTACTCCCAGTTGTACTTTACATTAGAAATTAAAATTTGAACCATATTTGATACACACAGAATCTATTAAAAGGACTTAGCAGAGGCAGCTGATCAATTATTTACAGTGCATTTTCAGATGTGAACAATGTTGAAGTGTCAAACTCCATGGAAATTCAAAAGTTGTTTAACCAGCCTTAGCTATAGTGTCTCCTTAAAAAAAAACAAACCCTGCAACTGTAAATAATGGAGAAATTGCTCAACATATTTTCATTATGAAACTGTCTTTTTGTGTTAATTATTTTGGTTTACATTAAGGCCATATGCCTGGATTCTGTGACTGTCTGCTAAACAAACTCAGCTTTTTACTTGAGCCAATACAGAGTTCCTTAATTTTGTGTGGAGTAAAGAACTCAGCTAATGTATTTCCAGGACATTATTCATCAACAAAAAACAATAGTCTTAAAAAAGGTAAATTAACTAGGTTTTATGAGGATGCAATTCCATCCTGTTCTCATGAACACAAACAATCAAAGTTCCTGAAAACTAACAGCATTTGGAGCAAACAATACCTGGCCTCAGCCTGAGCCTGCAATATTAACACAAAAGTGCAGTCATGCTTTCTCATCTTAAAAACCCTGTTAAAACCATTTCACTAGAACGTTATATAAAATCTGAAAATGCTCTGTTATGTAGGGAAAATGAATGTTTACTGAATGGGTATGTAAATTCAGATATGAAGGTATCATTGCATAAATTAAGTAAGCAAAATGAGCTAAGTGCTCGTTTGAAGGAAAAGGAATAAAAACCTCATGGAAGGCAGTAACTGAGAAAATAAACAGCTGAAGTAAAATTTGCAGTTCTGGTATTTGATGATCTGAACTCCCTCCTGGGTGCATCTTCAGTAAGTTTGCAGCTGACACCACATTGGCTGGGAATGTTGATCAGCTGAAGGACAGGAAGGCTCTACAGAGGGTTTTGGACAGGCCGGATCGATGTGCTGTGCTCAATGTACGAGGTTCAACGAGGCTCAATGCCAGGTCATGCACTTGGGCTACAACAACCCAAGGCTTGGAGAAGAGTGGCTGGAAAGCTGTTTGGCAGGAAAGGACTTGGAGTGTTGGTTGGCAGCTGAGTGAGTATGTGTACTGCTCCAAACTGTATTTGAACACATACAACATCAAAATACAGTTTGAGCCCCTTGCATTTATTTCACCAAGGTCTGCCAAGAGACATATGGTCCAGGTATTTATCAACAACAAATTCCACCACACTTCTCAGAAGTTCCCTGGTAGCACACTCCTGAATAAAGACAGGTAGATGCATTCCTGTAAAAGGTTAAGCAGTTATATGTTGGGGGGGGAGGGGGGGGGGGAGCGGGGAGAGAGGTTTGAACCCCATTATTCACCTTATTCTCTTTCAGAAGATAACAATTTCTTCCGTACCAGGTAAGTCATTAACGTAATAACGTCATTAAAAACAAAAGACATTTGGGTCTCCTTCAGCAAAGATCACAGACGGGCTTCATTCCTGACTGCCTCCTCTGTGCAGCCAAAATGGTAATAAAGATTTAACACCACTTTTGTCTCCCTTAGGAAACACTACTCTTGATTCCCTGGCATGCCTGTAGTCATATCCATCTGTTAGGATGGCTTCATGCCCACTTAAAGACTAGCATGCCGTATTAATAAGGACACAGGTATCATCTGAATACAGATCTAGAGCAAAGCCTTAAAAATAAAATCAGTGAACAACATTCTTTCAAGGAGGAGAGAATTCTGATGGCAGCCAGTGCTCAAATAAAGCACCACGGACCTTCACAAACATCTAGTCACAACTGGCAGGCATCTTTCTATTAAAAGTCTTCCCTCTTTGTTATTTGCCATTTAATTCTTGCTGGGAACACAAATGTAATGAATTTTAAACTGTATATATTTTATTAATTTCTAAATGTAAATTGGAATTTCACAGTTAGATGAGAGCCGTAGAAAGCAGAGGTACTATAAGTCACCTGCTCATTTTGATAGCACTTTTATATGCAAATTTGAGTCTCCTGGAATCTAGTACTAACACAGGAAGGAGAAACACAATGGTTGATCCTCTGAAGCCACCATACAACATTGCTGCTGACCACTCCAAGCAAGTGAAATTAGAACAGCTACAGTGTTAATGGTCGCAGCACACCACTGCAACCCAGTCATACACTGCAGGATACATCCACTTCCACACTTCCAGGCATATCTTCTAGTTTCTTCACTCCTCACAGGAGCTGAGTAATGCCATGTATTCAAGGGCAGCCAGAGCAACATCTAACACTACCATTGCTGTAGCTACAACACTTCAAATGTTCAGTGCCTTTTCCAGCCATCATAGCCTGCCATGAATGCTTTTAAGCATTTCTTTGCTAGCAGATTTCACAATTTGCCTTGTGTTCTGATTGTATCAATAAATTCCAATCTGCGTGTTTCCACATTCCATTTAATTGACACACAATGCTGCTAAAGCTTCATATCGATGTCTGTAACACACCTGAGTTCTCTCTTTCCTATTTCTAGTTTTAAAGTTTTACACACGGTCAGAAACTCATTGTTAAAGCTAACGAGTTCACCTAACTTGATTTACATTTCCATATATCAAGCTTCTCAAAAAAATGTGACTAAATAATTGCCATAATCCATCACATCCAACAAAAAGTTACCAGTAGCAATACTGAGAACCTACTACTCCACAAACAGCAGAAAGCAATGGCTTTCTCACTGTGACAAACATGTGTTCATCACAAATACATGCAGATAAACACCTACAAATATGCATATGGCTTCCTTGTCCATATTAAGATACTGCAGGAATAGAAATGGCAAAAAAATGAATACAGGAGTTAAAGTGATGCATTAAAGGAATTATATCCTCAAAAACACTACTGCGTGTTACAAAAGGAGGAAGGAGAAAATAAAACAAACACCCTCTCAGAAAAGTGTTTCTTCAACTCTCCTCCAAGCTAAACAAAAAGTTCAAGAATGAATTCACAGGAAAGGTTTTGTGTTTTAAAGGAATTCATGGACAGTGAGTATTTTCTATTTTGTTCCAGTAGCTAATGCATTAACAATTCCTGGGTTCAAACGTTCTAACACGTTGAGAAATTGTGTTGAAAGTATGCAGGAAAACAAGCACAGAAAATGAAAAGTAAAACTTTGCTTTAAGAACTCCTATCAGTAGAAATACAAGTCAAGATTACAAGGCTGGATAAAATCAGTATCTGTAACTCAATTCTGGTAATAAGAATTAAACTGAAAGATGCTTTATCAGAAATCAATGTTCCTTCTATTTTTTTTATATCTCTTTTAACAGTCCTAAATGCAAAGACAACACACTTGTTTCAACATCTTTAACTGGGTTACATAGAAGAGAGAACACGGGCTTGACACAGATTATATGGCATCATTTAACATTTTCTTAGTTGACCCTGACTTGCATGTATCCAAAATTACAACATGGATTTACAGCTGGATCCTTCAAAGAAATCAAACATATTCCTTGTGCAACACTGGCATTATATTACACAAACCTGCATTTCCTGACAGATCATAACCCGTGTCCCAAATGCAAATCTCTAGAAAGGAGTCTCATTACAGGCATGTGCAGGTACCTATCTTCTTTAAACAGCAGCATAACAGGAAGAGTTCCTCAGTTAGGGGAAAAAAAATTACTATAGTCTCAATATTTCTTCTGGCATCTGGCAAATTAACCCCTGCTGCTAACATATGTCTCTTGCTGCTGTTCTTCCAAAATCAGCAAGTGGTTTGCATATGCTGAACATGCAGTAGCTATGTCTACGGCCACAGTGAGCAGAGGACCTGGATTTTGAGCCAAGAGACTGAAACTCTATTCCCACCCCTGCCAGTGACCATCTGTCTGACCTACTTAGATTTTCTACCCTTTGGAGGAGATCTCACAGTGCTCTGCTACAGCACGAACTCCTCATCAGGAGTGGAACTCTAGAGAATACCAAGTCCAAAGCAGCAGTGTGAATACAAACACGTTTTATTGTCTCTTCAAACACTATTTTCATTTCGCACCAATAAAAATCAATTCTCCCAAGGCTAACTGGAAAAAAAAAATTTGGCATAATGTCAGTGGATATTTCATGCCAGCTTAGAATAAAAATCTAGCTCCAAATACCATAAGCTCAGAAACGCTAACTACAATAAAAATGGCATGTGAACAGCTATGCCTTAATTTAGTGATTTCTCAAGCATGGAGAAATGATCAGGGAATTTTGGCAATTAGGTTTCCAAAAAAAAAAAAGAAAATCCACAGTGATTTAAGTAATTTTCCATGCATTTTTCATGTAAAATGCAGTTTTACATAGAAATGAAACAATTCTAGTGAAACTTTTCTTTGGTAGCCTAATAGGGAATTTCACAAGAGGCAGAGAATAATCTGTTACACCCCACTGTACAAAGGAATATATGCCAGGGAAAGTTTCTTATATATAAATGACACTCTGAAATCCCATTGTGGTGCTTATACAGGACAAGACGATAATTTCTTTCCCTCTGCTACCTTTAAATAATGAATTATCAGATGATCTAAAAAGAAAGTGCAAAAAGTTTAAGATTTCTTGTCCTCTGATCAAGGACCTATTGTCAGAAGGCAAATACTAGGTAAATGCCTGTGAGTGTACTCATATATCCTGGTAGAATGCTCCTAAATGTTATGGTGAATGTGCATAAGCAGTTGAAAGCATCGGTCTTGCTACATTCAGCTACTCAAACACTTGAGCCCTCTAAACTGTCACCTCATAACCCCTCTAAGCTGTATTATAGCTTGAGAGTGGGAACAAGGACTCAATGCCTCAACAAAAAAAATCTGTCAATGTAATTTAAAGGCTTCTGAAAGTGCTGTAGTGCTGTGGGCTTTCTAAAGATCACATGCAGTAACAGTCAACAGGCCTGTGCATCCTACCTGACAACTGCACTCTAGCCCATGACAGTCTACAGTGAAAACTTTGGAATGCCTGGGAATACATACCAATACATTCAGTTTAACCTCAAGGCTCTCAAAAACAAGTTTCACTGGCTTTTTTTAACTTTTTTAAACACATTTTCATGTTTTCACAAGTCCACTTCCTTAGCAAATGCTGTGAACATCAGTGGGTAGGGTTAAGAAATGACCAATATGTGAAATCCAATTGAATTATAAAGCCAATACCTTTGGGACTGGAGGTAAATTAACTGCACTGGAACTGTATGAACTACACGGAAAGAGACTAAATACTGAAGCCTGGAGGAAAGACGGATAATTTGAAACACACCCAAATGAAAAGACTTGACTGTAATTAGCAATATAGTTAAATATAATCCATATTCATGGCAGAAAAAAAATCCTACCTGTTGCAGATAAATGTGAACTTTAGTTAATGATACTGTTGGCAATCTTACCTTAATTATCATGCTGCATCTTACTTAGTGATGCAATACACACGCTTTCATTCTCGTAAATTACCTTCTCCCTCCGTGCATGAAGCAATGAATCAGGCACTGTCGACACCCTCCACACACTGCTGGTTCTCTACCCAATTAATTTTAAAATCAATTGTATTTAACAGAAAACATCTTCGGAATTTTCTATTTTAAACCACAATAACGTACAAGAAAAATGACTTGTTTGTTATTTACTGTGCAAAATACTGCAATAGCACAGCACAGAAACTTTTTTATACTACTATGAGAGGTACTTAGAATCATAGAATAGCTTGGGTTGGAAAGGACCTTAAGGTCATCCAGCTCCAGCACCCTGCCATGGGCAGGGACACCTCACACTAAACCATCTCACCCAAGGTTTCATCCAACCTGGCCTTGAAAACTGCCAGGGATGGAGCATTCACAACCTCCCTGGGCAACCCATTCCAGTGCCTCACCACCCTGACAGGAAAGAACTTCTTCCTTATATCCAATCTAAACTTCCCCTGTTTAAGTTTTAACCCGTTACCCCTTGTCCTGTCACTACAGTCCCTAATGAAGAGTCCCTCCCCACCATCCCTATAGGCCCCCTTCAGATACTGGAAGCTGCTCTGAGGTCTCCACGCAGCCTTCTCTTCTCCAGGCTGAACAGCCCCAACTTCCTCAGCCTGTCTCCATACAGGAGGTGCTCCAGTCCCCTGATCATCCTCGTGGCCTCCTCTGGACTTGTTCCAACAGTTCCATGTCCTTTTTATGTTGAGGACACCAGAACTGCACACAATGCTCCATCGTGTACACAATACTTAATTGTGTATTGGTCTTTTCCTACTCTTCGGTGCCTCCACTTAAACATGCTGTGAACCTTCCCTATAGTAATTGCAGCCCAAAGTTTAAAATCAAGTAATACAAAATGAAAATATAAATAATAATAAAAATCCCTTAAATTACAGTTAGATATAAAGCACTGATTATGCTGAAGTTGACCTCCTGCCTTTAGTAATGTGGCAGTGAAAGGACTTGGGTGAAAGTTATGAAGATCATCACCCAAAAGAGAAACTCGATGACTAAACACCTTAACAGATACTCGGGTAACACCACTGAGGCAAAAGTAACATGGTTTGCTGGGCATACTAAGTTGTCACAGGCGTGACAACTTTGGAATGGAATGGTCTCATGAAAAAGAAAATATACTTACAAGAGTCTACCTGACCCTGACTGGGCTGCACTGGGGGTGGTTAAAGTTATGCTTGCACCCTCTTCTCCCACCAAGGGAAAAACAACAAGAAGGAGATTGCCAGGTTCAGGAACGTATAAATTATAAACTCTACAAGTGCAGCAAGAAGCAGTTTTGTCCTGTAACTTCATCAAAATACGGAAGCGTAAAATCTTTAAATGAATGTTCCCTGGTTAACAACATCATGACTTAATTTCTCAGATTCAAACACAGTGAAAGTACCTGACTGAATTCCAGTAAGATCAGAAGTTCAACAGTGTGTTATTATAACCCAGGAGCCTCTAAGGTTTGTGACAGGATATTTTTCCTTCTGGTCTAAATAGTACTCACCACAAGAAGCAGAGATAAAATTAAGGCTGGCACTTCTGACCTTAGCAGCCATAGCAGTAAAAGCAACCGGCAATGCAATGATGTGTCACACAGTACTTGTAAAATACATACAGTAAACTACAGGGAAAAAATGTGAATACAGAATTAGATCTGCTTGAAAATCAGCTGCTTGGTTCTGCTTTTAACAGAGGATCAATGTCTGTAGATATTCAAGCTATAGCTATGAAAGCTCCACTGATTCAAGCAACCTTGAGTCCTACACATAGTTTAAAAAAAAAAAAGTGACACTTGAAATTACTAATACAAATATGGGTTAAAATATACCTAATTTAATCTAAGCAAAAATCCTAACTATTTTACTTTCTAGATTTTTGTCCAGGAAATCTATAATGGTCTCAAAACACAACAGACACAGATAATTATAGTTATAGCTTACAATATATGTTTCAGGCTCAACAGAATGCAACACAGGTCTTCAAATACAGCTGAATTTCTATCTGTCCTAGGTAGTTAGAACTGCAACACCCCTCTGGCAACACAGAAGGATGAGATGAGAGCAATCCTCTCTTCCTCTGTACTCATGCTCAGTACTATTTGCTACCCACTGTTAAACTGTCAAGTTCCTAGAATGATCTATGAATTGTCAGAAACTGAACAAATGGACAAAATGGACACTGAGTAGCTGATGTGCCTTCAATGTTCTGGAGATCTTCTACACAGCAGTTAAGATGCTGAGAGAGAAGCAAGCCATCTGGTCCACAAGAGAGGAGAGAGAACACTTAGCAGGCAAGATAAAGTCATCCATGTAAAACTGGACTTCTCTGCTAGGATTCCTTTAGCAGCAACTCCCTTTCCACGATAAAATGAAGGAAAACTAAGGGCAAGGCTGATGGAGATATTTCAGTACTGCTTGTTACATCTGCCAGTGAAGGAGGCCACCAAGTTCTGGTGAAAGTTAAGAAACCTTGTAATTCCTATGACTGGGAATGCTGCACTGCAGCTGAGC
This sequence comes from Pezoporus wallicus, assembly GCF_028554395.1. Lineage (NCBI taxonomy): Eukaryota > Metazoa > Chordata > Aves > Psittaciformes > Psittacidae > Pezoporus > Pezoporus wallicus. The sequence goes on from NW_026639584.1 coordinate 1,877,516, forward strand.
TATACTACAGCACAGTCAGGCTTTTTCACCTCTGCCCTTATATAACAAAAGCTGTGTTCTCAAGGTTTCACTTCCTATTTCCCTTTAGTGCTTACAAAAGGGTTGAAAGGATACATGCAGCTCGTCCATCTAGCCATTATTGCAGAGGAAAAACACACAAAACTCTTCCTCTGAGACCCACCTGTTCCTGGCTCTAGGCTAGGAGTCAGGCTTTGCGCAATAGCCACCTTGAGCAGGAAAATCCTCTCCAGAGGTCAGGCTTCTGGCATTCACAACCTCTCAGTATTGGTTTCACTCAATTTCAAACATGAATTGCACAAAAAGCCAGTCAATATTTTCACACCTACTTATTTGAGGCCTGAAAGGCATTTTATATTTACCTTGTTTTTTAAAAAGGTTGCTGCGTACTATTTCCTTCATGGACTGCACCTTCTGCTTCTGTAGTTTCACTGGTGGGATGCAAGTATAAAATTCATACAGTAGCTGACTGCATGGGAAAGGAAAAGTGTCATGAATACCATACAGATTAATTCATCATGTATTCGTAAAGACAGAAAAAGCAAAAGATCAGATCTTTCTAACCATTTATTTCTTTTTAAGGCTTAGATTTATTTACCTTATCAAGAACATTGATCAGTAGCAGGTTAGAAAGAAAACTTTCAAGAGAAACAAGATGAGGACGAACTAGATTTTGGCCGTGTTTACAAATGTTTATTACTTTCCAGTGTTTTCAATAGAACCAAGATATTTTTGTGTGGAAGAGGCAATTGAGCTCTGACAAATAAAGATAGATACTTATTTCAAACCGATAAAATCAGCTTTGGTTTTCTGGAATAGGACTTACTCAAGGGAGGGGCAGGGAGAGAGAAAGAGAAAAAGAGATAGATTGTTCCACTTGTGTGTTTAATTCACTGATAAATATGCAATAACTCACTAATAATTATTCAATAAATATTGGGCTGCCATAATAAATTCATTCATTATGTGAGTCAGGCAAGAACTCTGCGTTAAAAACATACACCCTGTGTTCCACCACTGTCTTGATCAGTACAAACCGACACAGTTTTGTGGAGTCAAGCTGATCACCAAGAGTTCATTGTTGACAGCAGCGATGCATCATATACACCGTGTGATTCATGTACCAAATGCTCAGAAGCAGCTCACCTCAGTAACTTGGCATCAAAGACCATTTCAACATCATGAAGAACTGATGGTATGTACTTCAAGGCAGCAACCTGAATTGATGCAGAGATCGCGTTAATTTTGTATGTTTATCTGCATATACAGCATGTAACAATACAGAGCTCACCACTGAAACAGATACACACAAAACAAGCAATGATCACTTTGTTCTTTCCTCAGACTGACATTTTACATTACATTTAAATATTAATTTCTTTCACAATGGAGTACACGGTCACAGAAGGGCTTTTATGCTGGGGATATGCAGAGGAACTTTGGCATTCAATTCAATTCCATTCAGTTAAATCCAGTAGTACCAAGTGGATCATATTTCATAGAATCATAGAACAGTTAGGGTTGGAAAGGACCTTAAGATCACCCAGTTCCAAACCCCCTGCCATGGGCAGGGACACGTCACACTAAACCATCTCACCCAAGGCTCTGTCCAGCCTAGTCTTGAAAACTGCCAGGGATGGAGCATTCACAACCTCCCTGGGCAACCCATTCCAGTGCCTCACCAACCTCACAGTAAAGAACTTCTTCCTTAGATCCAATCTAAACTTCCCCTGTCTAAGTTTGAACCCGTTACCCCTTGTCCTATCACTACAGTCCCTAATGAAGAGTCCCTCCCCAGCATCCCTATAGGCCCCCTTCAGATACTGGAAGGCTGCTCTGAGGTCTCCACGCAGCCTTCTCTTCTCCAGGCTGAACAGCCCCAACTTCCTCACCCTGTCTTCATACAGGAGGTGCTCCAGTCCCCTGATCATCCTCGTGGCCTCCTCTGGACTTGTTCCAACAGTTCCATGTCCTTTTTATTTTCTCTGTAGAAGCCTGGAAGGGCTAAGACCCTCTTTTGTAGGTCATACTCTCTTTGCAGACCACTAAGACTGTCATTATGATACAAATATGTAAACCAAGCACTGAGCAAAGCAGAAGCTTTTTGATCATACTTTGTACTGATTCCATCCCAGAAATGTGCCGTGCAGGAGGCACAAGTCACAATAACAGTCATCTCTCCACCCCAAACCTATACTTTCTGGAACAGATCAAATGCAGCATCATCTCCCTAACCATCTGAAGCTAAACTACCTGGTGGTTTAGCTTATCCTATTAATTGCTGAGGTGTATTTTGACAGTGCAACGGAATAATCAAAACCTTAAAAAGAAAGAAAAGTAAGAGAGAAAAAAACTTAAGGCTAACTTAAGGATGTTAAGGCTAAAATCCTTAAAGACTCACTTGCATTACACTGTCATAAAGTTCTGTTGCAGCTATTCACCTTTATAATACCTTTTGAAAGCAAACGTGAAAAGTCTTGCCATAAAAAGCAGACGCATTACACATCTATAACAGTTGCTGGGCAGATGTCCACTTATTTCTCTACTTATCCTTTAGATAATAAGAGCTGCCTATGATGATTTTTACATTCACAAAAGGACCTGTGACTTATCCAACTAACAAGCTTGTATTTCTTAAATACCTGAGGATATGCCATAGTTCTTGGCTGGGAGTTGCGTTAAATACATTCCAAGCAAAAACTGACTTTTGGTTTTAAAAATATATTTTGTAAAATACTACCTAATAAGTCAAAACGGAAAACCTGGCCACACTGATATAGATCTGGTACCATGTTCCTTCCCTTCCGTCTTTCTATTGCAATAGGTCATGTACAGTAGATCCTTTTTATGGAAGTTCACATCTGCATAAAGATGCTGTGCAATCATATCATGCTTATCAAGCTTATCTTTAGTGAGCCTGGTTTTACCTCTCACCCCCTTCAAATCTAGCTTAAAGCTAATTCTGTGAGCCCTGCTAATTCCTGCACAAAGATCCTTTCCCCCCTTTGAGACAGCTGTACTCCATCTGCTGCCAGCAGGTTTTGTGTTGTGTAGACGAACTCATGTCCAAAAAAACCCACAAATTCTGCCAGTGACACCAGGCTTGGAGCCAGGTATTGATCTGCTGGCTCCTTGTTCCTTCCCACGTCATTCCCTCCAACACTGCTTGTGCTCCTCATTCCTTAACCAATCACCCCAAGGCCCTGAAGTCTCTTTTGATTGCCCTCAGATGGCTTCTTGCAGCTTCATCACTGCCTACAAGTCATTGAATCTCAGCCACAAAACATGAGAAAGCATCCAACAAAGTCTTGGAATTTACATTTCCTGAGATTTTATCAGCAGTGGGAGAACATTACTATGAATATACAGCTGAAACAGCAAAGACCAAGGAAGAAGTACTTTTCTTTCCAGTTACCAATTTGAAATTTAAGTGTTCTGATGGTTTCACAAGCTTTTGGTTGCTAAATGAGCAGGTGTCTACTGCTTCCTCAATAGCTACCAACATCACAGTGCTTCTATACCAAAACTTTCAACAAGTATGAGGCTTTCAACAAGAGGCTTTGAATGAAGCACATGTAGCCTCTGTATCTGTATGACAGCAAATTCCTTGATAAAAACTTAGTTTCTTCTTTATTGGGTGTAGGGAGGTTAGAATAAAGACAATCAGAGCACAGCTTGCTTTGGCTCTCATTTAGGCTTTTTAAACACCGTAAAGCTTTTTATTGCTGTGAGCTTCTGTGAGGCTGTATACAGTTTTTCAGATAGACTCGATGATGGCTTAAGATTCTTTCAGATAAAGTCATTCCTCTGCAGATTTCATCCCCACAATTCAAACCTGGGAAGGTCAAAGGAGTGTTTAAAAGCCATTGCCACTTCAATGCAGAGATTGTATCTCCTACTGATCTTAGGCATTATTAGCTCCTTGAAATAGGTTGAGAAAAAAATTCTATGTTGTTTTAATAAAAAAAAAGCAAACCAAATCAAGACTGTAAAACATCAGAGCTATTTATAACCCCTCTACAAATACCTGTGGTGGACTAGAAGCATAACTTAGACCCAGTTTTACTTCAGTAATGTGGTGTTCCTTCCACTTCACACATCAAATACTATGAGAAGATACTGTATAATAGCAGCACAGAATTTCCTTCACACCAATTCACATTGTGAAATATAATGATAAAGGAGAAGGCCACAAAATACTTTGGGCAGTAATCCAGTGACACTTTGTCTATTGTGCTGCCTCTCTTCTCACGTATTCCCTACTCCATACCCTTATGAGGAGGGAAGTCGGAAGGGTACAGCCGGCACGTCCCTGCAGATCTGTAGTACCAACTGCAGGGCAATAACAAGTATATCCCCTGCGTTATTTTAAAGTCCCAAGTTTCATTTGCAGTAATTACTTCAAATGATGCGCTATGGACACAAGTGAGCACTGCCCTTAATGAAGTCAAAAATCTCTCAGCAAGCAGAACAAGATGTTCTGCATTCTTCAGACCTTAGAGATAAACCCACAGCATTGCAGGAAATTGTTTCTTACATATAACATATACTATTAAATTTATTTTCACCTTTACTCCTGACCAAGCTTATTTTTAGCCCTCTTTTGTTACATTACATTATACATATTCATGAAATTTCAGTACCCATGAGATGAAAAGAACATTCAAAGAAATCATCAGTGCTCTGTTTCTTAGTCTAATTTTATTTGCTATCAAGGCAGCTTTAACAAGTTACTGTGCCAACTCTATTGTACACCACAGTCAAAGTGCCACTGCCAGTACCTTTCTAACCATATTCTCTGTTAAGTAATCTATGCATCCCTGTACTGTTTTAAGCTCTTAGAATCTACTGCAGCAGTAAGGATGGGTCAAAAATGTGGGCAAAAAATGAGAAGAGAAAGGTAGCATCTTCATATTACATTATTTTCCTACTTCTCAATGTCACAGTCAATCTCCTTCCTGTGTCTTCCTGATCTTGAGACTGCGTCTTATAAGGTTTCTGAAAACATACATAGAACTGGGAGTAGTAATCTGTAAAACCAGTCCCTCGTACCGAGCTGGGCGTAGCTGAGATTTGCAACAGAAAAGACTGTCTCTAGGTCAAACATGATGTGTCAGCTGGGGGAGAGAACCAGGGCCGGATTTGCAATTGAAGGTTGAGAGCACAGGCTTGTCAATGACAGCGCGCACTCACGGACTGCAAATCACACATCACCAGTATGACCTGATGAAAAATAAAGAACCTGAAATTTAAAAATAATTTATCAGATTTAGTTCCCCAGAAACAGGCTAATTTACGTAGACAGAAAATACATCTGCAGAAAATGTTTGCTCCCTGAGAGCTAAGGGAAGTAAAGAAGGTGCTAACACCTCCCTACTCCCTCTTGCCCCTAGAATCTCCCTTGACCAAACTGCAGGTTCTAGAAATAAACTTACAGGTTCCCCAATTTCAGGAAGTCCAAGTTCAGAAGTACTGACTTCAGGAAAAACTATCTTTAAAACCTACAAAAATTCACCAGTAGTGGCTACAGAGAAGCAGCTAATAAATGAAACAGAGCTGCAATATCATCCCAGCCAAAATAAATGGAGAAGGTTTAAGTCTAGTTTCAAGGAAGAGGAGGGCCACCATCACCACTAAGTAAGCACAAGTTCAGAAATGATTGTTTTAAATTATGTAAAAAAAAAAACCCCAAACTGTGAGAAACATCTTAAAAGGAGTGCACACTTTGCTTAAAAGATGCACATTCATACTAGTGAATTTAGAACATTCCCAGTCTCGACTACAAGGAGGAATCTCTTTATAAAGTAACGTCCCAAGACCTGGAAAGAGGTCACTCTCCAGTTCACACGGTTGCTTTTAAACCTCAGCTAAGTTAGGATATTGAAATTCTAATCCTAATTGTAGTGAAATGACTTCCTGCAATGCTGAAGGTGAGGAGCATTCTGTCTGTATCTTTAAACAAAAGAAGTAACTTCATCGATTTGAGAATTACCAACTGGAAATTCAGCCTTCAGCTGTCCAAAGCTGACATTAACAGTACTGCAAAACAGAAGCAGATATCAACCCTCCTCAAAGCTCAGGCAGTAAAATCAGGCAAAGCATCTATCTACTGCAGCCAGCTTGAGAACAAGAGATTGAAAAGTTAGATTTGAAACTTTATAAACTTATGCATCATGTAACAGATAAGGAAGATATTACTCTGATGATAAAACTAAATTGAAACAATAAAGTGCTCCTGGCACTGACTGGGTTGTTTCATATGACATGTAATTTTAAACCCCAGTTTTTCCTGGCTGAATTAATATTCAATACAAGCCTGAGTCTGACCGCTATCAGTAAAAATGACTGGGATATCACTACGGACTAAAACACTGAGGGCCAAGTTTAAAAAAATGATAAAAAAATTATTAGAGATTATTAGAGACCAACAGACATTTCAGGTTTCAACAGAATTCTTTACATCTTCAAGAGCTAAACATCAGAGGTATTTGGAGAACTAAGGGTTAAATAAGAGTTAAGATTTCACATTCTTAACTCTTATTAAGGCTCTACAAACTGCATTTTAAGTCTCAATATCCTGGGAAACCAAATTACTTTAATTTTCTCCACAGCTCCTTAAACTTTCTTGTCTGTTACCATCAGAGTATAATCCACTTGGACTCATTCAGTTGATCCTAGCAATCCATGTTCCCCCTTAATTAATATCAATAATCACTTCAAATTTAAGGCTACTTTGATACTCTGATTATTTGTGTATTTTTCCAATAGACTTTGTGAACTTTCCTCTCTGGGTATGCAAAGTGTAACACCTGTGGAGACTTGTGTATTTGTAATAGCTCTGCATAACCACCTTTCCCTTACCCTGCAAAGTTAACTTTGTACTACTTCATCATCTATCACTGTCATGCCAAAACTCAATATGGGGCAGGGGGGGAAGAAAAAGCAGTGTTGGCTTTAGGAAGAGGCAGACTTAGGAAATTACTTCTACCCCTTCCTGCTCCATCTCACCCAGTGCAGAAAATATCTCAGTTTTCCTGGCCTACCACAGCAGGAGTCTCAAGTATCATAACTGAAGTCTCTCCAAATAGGCACAGGAAAACATTGTCCATTGTGAAAGCTATTATGACTGACGTGCCCATGGAGTTTACAATGGAGTGGAATGTTTTTATTTTACACACCCCCAATTTATTTCTAGTATAAGCCATATCAAAAGAAATCAAACACAAAAGAAGAAGCAAAGTCAAGACCAATAAATACAATTATTACATAACATAGAATATACAAAGCATCAATATTGCAGTTGTCTAGTAAAATCTTCTGCTTCCTACTTTATAGAAAGCCTTGATAGTTTTCTGTTTTAATGCAGAACCACATACCAATTATTTGCTATTAATGGTCTTACTAGCTCTTTCTTTTCTGATTTTCTTCACATCAGATTCCAAAGTGTTAGAATAACTAAGATTGACATGAATGTGAAGCCTTAATCCTACTTTCAGTTGTTGTTTAAATTACATACTTCCAAAAGGCTGATACTGTCTTGTTTACTTTTCAAACTAAGATGATGGAATCCCTGTTCAGCATTATCTGAAGAAACTCAGGAATTAAATATTCAGCTCCCACTGACGGCTTCACTTCATTAGATTCCCTGAAAGATTCCAGCACCTGTGTTTTGGTTCTTTCACACGGTACATTCATACAGCCACATAAATGTTTCTTCTCCTAACCTTTTCAACTCATGCTTCAAACTCTGTTAGGCAACTCAGTCTTCCAGTACAGGGGAATTACAAAAGAGACACCAAAAATAAGTTTCCCACAGGTGTCTTTTCCGCAATTTATAAAGAACAAAAAGCCCACAAACCAAACCATATAAAAAGCCAAAGCAAACCTGTTGTTTACACACACACACCAACCTGCAATAAAATAGCAGTTTTATATTGGCTTTTCATCAGGTTGTTGATGGATTCAAAGAGTCTCCTCATAGATTCTTCAAATTCTATTTGTTCTTTGCCTTCATATAATCTGTTGAGACACATCAGGTTATCCTTTCAGAAACAGAAAATGTCATAGTCCTAGGTGTACCAGATTTAACACTACCTTACAAATATATTTAAAGTTGATCCAAAATTATGTACCTAGGTGTTTCATCGGTGGGTTATATCTGCTATTCACTGCATGATGTAGAAATTCTTCATCTTGAACACAACAGAAACATTTCCATTTCATTCAAAAACCTCTAACAAATGATACCTCCCAGATCTGAGCTTATGTAAGCACGCTGTTTCACTTTCAAAGTGACTTGTGTGGCAAAGGTACTCTAAGATATTTGTCACATATTCTCACTGCTTGTTTCTTCTGCTATTGCCATTTTCTCAAATGGTTCTATTTACTGTCCCCATAAACCAGTCTGCTTTTTGAAAAATCTCTATTTGATGCTCAGAAGTGAAATAGCACATTTATATCAAGCTCACTCCATTATTTCTTCATTCCCTGTCCTAAAGTCTGAACCTTTCAGATTCTCTCTCCTGTATTGTTCATACTAGCTATTAATACTAAATGCTGCCTCCACGAACAGTAAAAGCCACTGGTGACATGGTAAATTAATTACCTGAAATAGCTGTCAAAAGTTAAACAAGCTAAGCAAAAAAGTGAGGCAGCAAGAGAAGTCAGAAGTGTGTGTAGAACACTGTGAACTGAATGCTGCACCTATCAGAACACTGCCTGCTCCACCAGAAGAGAAAAATCCTTCTTTATCAAGTCATGTACGCCAGCATGATGTTCTTTTCTTTTCAACTTGAAACTTGAGTTCCTTAAAGGACCTAAAGGCAAATTAAGAGCTTTTGTCTACAGCAAGGAAACGTCAAAACTGTTATTTATACAGTGACTGGCAAGAAGCTTCGAGGAAAGGGAAACAGTGCCACTGTTCAGGCCCATGACATCTGCACTGATCAGGTTATGGCTTGTCAATGAGATTTAAGTCAGTACTTGGAAAGGAACCCCAAGATCCAAAACATCACCTGCATAGGAAAAACATACATAATACTCACTGCTTGAGGTATGGCCCTACTGAGGTGTGGTAGCTGAACAAAAAATGCATACCCAAAAAACTTAGGCGTGAAACGCATCTTGAAACAAGTAAGTTTTAGTATAAGCACACTTACATAGAAAAGTCATCTCATTTAGTATCAAGTCATATTCTAGGAGCTTGTGTTTCGCTTGATTTTTTTTTTTTAATACTGGAGATTTTGGCATGGGGGGCTATTTAAATCTGGTTTTCAATGGGAATGAAGTAAACGGAAGTTGTGGCAATGTGACTGTCTCTAAGTGTTCATTTGGCTAATGCACTGATACTTTTATTGATGGTAAAACATTGCTGCAAAAGTAAAGGAAGTTTCTTAAACCTATTGTTGTAATGCAAGAGGAAACTGGAAGTTCTCTTGACTCAATCTGTGGAGCAAGGAGGGAGGCAGAAGCATCACACAACATGTATTAAACATGCTCTTAGAATTTCCACTAGGATTCATTATGCCAGGCAGAATTATAACTATTTCCTGATTCATGATCTAGCGTCCATTGAGGAACAATTTTCTGTGTTAAATTCCAATCAAAATCACTCGTTCTGAAAACAAATTTTAAAAAGATGTTTAATTATTTGTTTGGAAACAACTTCATCCCAAAAGCGCACATGAATTTCAGCAACAAACATATACATAGGCCAATGAAAGGAGGAAAGTAAACATTTCATGTTTTCAGAGTCTGTATTATGCAAACCTTTCACTAATGTATATGACCTTTCAGCAAAACATAGTTACTGAACAAACAGCTGCAAGACTTAACCTTAGTTCCGCTGACTGGAGTAAAAAACCAAATCTGCTTTCATGACATCTCTGTACAGCTTCCACGGGATTGATTGAATGAATGTAAATTAAAGTAGAACTTGGTTATTGTCAATGTATCTGCCTGACAACGAGATAAAAAAAGTCTCCCATTTTATGTCTAACATTAGAAATCATTATTCATCTCTTTCCTACACAATTTCCACTTTGTACGTCTCCTACCTTTCAGCAAGGCAGCTTAGTTTCTTCAGCAGCCCATCAAATTAATGAGAGAATGATCTAAAAATCTGTCTCAGCTCTATTAATTCAAAATATTTGTCTCCAAGAAGGCTAATCTCAACCTTTGAAAGCAAAGTACTTCAGCTGTAAACCCTAACTTTTCTCATGGGAAGAAAATACATTAATCCATTTCTTTTCCACATTTACTTCATTTTCATGACCAGTCTGACAATAGGAAATTGTCTCCAAAAAGTTAGATCACAATATCTAGAGACAAATAGAATCACAGATAGAATATACAGTATCAGATGATACTGTTCACTGGTTGGTTGTATTTGCCCAAAGCTACTGTTTGCAAGAGCTATTACTGCCTGTAATAATAATTGTCCAACTGAATTTAGAGTTTCAGACCTCATTTGCCAGACTGTCCAATGCTGCTGCAGCTATTACTAGGAATTAAACCGATGACTAAAGTACTCCCCAGAACAAAACTCTTCCATGCAAAACATCTTCCACAATCCTCCACATGATGCTTCCTTCCCCAAAACTCTAATTGTCCCCTTTTGCCACAACACCTTAAATTTAAAATTTAAGTTTAAATTTAAACTAAAGCTTTGAACTACTAATGTTCTATTCTTATAAGCATCATCTCCTTCTTTACACAGCTTTACACTCTTTTTATATGTGTCCAAAACATAAATATAAATTCCTTAACTGGAGATCTGAAACTCTAAATGCAAATGGACTATGATTACTGAAAATTTAATTGTTCTATGCACAGTCTGAGCTGCTGAACACTGTGATCTCAAGGACAAGCATCGAGCTTCAAGCCATCTGTCACATTTGGCCATCCATTGGTCTTAGGCCAAGTCACCTGGCACGAAGAATAATCACCCTTTGAAATCGGCTGCTGTTACTGAACAGTATCAGATGATGATGAACGTGCCTCTGGAACTTACACTGTGAATCAGAAAGCAGATTTTTGAACATTCCCTCTCAAAAAAAATATTCCAGCATGTCTGTATTTTCAGCTAGTTACCAGTTTTTATGTTTTATTTGTGAAAACAAAAGATACAGTCCTGTTCTGGAAGCAATATTTTCCGTTTCTCAGCTTTACTTCTAGTCCTGTTATTGAGCTGCAAGTGAAACGGCAATTGCCTGGGTACTTACTGTGAAAATAATGTCCTTGATCTAACAATGAACTTGAAAACATATTCCAGTGCTTTCAGGGTTCTCAGGATAGGTTCGCATTGCTCCCCTCGGCTGGAGGTATCCAGATATGTCTTCAGAACACTCATTAATTTCCTGAAGTTAGAACACATTTTAAAAATAATTCTTAATTTCTTAATTAACTTCTCTAACTTGGTTGGCTACTCCAAATCAATGTTTCTGCTTAGTCAAGCACACACCCCCCAATGTTATGACATGCTCTAAATTAACTGCATGTAAAAATAGTACAATATTCTGGTACACAGCAATATCAGCTTAAAGCATTTCTTTCATTTAAAGACTTCCTTGCTTTGTATCCAAAGGCAATTTGTTGTTAAACACACTACCTGATAGAGTGCAAAAGCTCATCTAAAACTAAGACGCTTAACTTATAGTTATAGTTTCATCTTAAATGATTTGGCTAATAACGATATAATATTGAGCTTATTGCAGCTATAAGAATTAAGGGGGGTTGGATTTGGGGGGTTGCTTTTAGTTTGTTTTCTATTTTTCTTTTGTGAGGTTTTTTTGTTGGTTTGCTTTGTTTTTTCTCTAGCACTACAAAAATCCCATCCACTACCCTAAGCAAAGCAAAGCAACCAACCAAAACAACAAAAAACAAACAAGCACTTGCATGTTGATGAGACTTAACAGTTCACCAACTGGACTGTTGAAACGCGAGTAAATGATCACGATGATATTTGGAACAGACTTGCATGCAAATAATAGCACCAAGAACTGCTTACAATCACACAGAGAATATATACATCTGTGTGTGAATATCTCTTTCTCCATCTGTGTAACGAACAGGCACATCCTCAGCCCCACTGCCCTAGCCTAACTTACATTTCAGGACCAAAATATCACGCTTTCAGCCTCTCAGCCTTCTGAGCACTACACCCATTGTGTGTTTCCATTTACTCCTTTTTACAGCTTCTCTGAGGTCACAGCTCAGTAATTTGTCGTGAGTTGTAACAAGACTTATCCAACCTGCATGCAGGGGCAGTCCACTCAAGGTGCCTCAACTGTCAATGTGAAGTCCTGTATAAAAGCTAGGTACAAATGGATAACTAAATAGGAACCGAAGAACAAACAGGCCTTCTCCAGTTAGTATACCAAGAGTCTGGCCAAAATACAATTTCATAATATGTCATAATATGCCTGAGACACAGTGTTTCCTTCCTAACTATGAGTTAGGTCATAGACAGCTATCTGTTGATATTGTCACCTACACTTGAAACACAGTTCATCTTCCACAGTGTGCATGGAACCAACGATACCAAGGAAACTCACGATAGTGGGAATACTCATAAAAATCATTTTGCTCCTGTGACTGATTAAATCATCAGAAACTCCCAGTTAGGTAAATCTTAGAAATACTTTAAGCAAATAAGGCTGTCCCAAATGTCCACAGCCAACCTTCTCTTCCTTCACAATAATATAAAGCATTAAATTAAATGTGCTTATTACATACGGAGTGACGGAGGACTAAAGAGGAGTATGCGCTTGAGCTTTCTGAGCCCAGTAATGCTAACTTCAGCTTTCCCAGAATGTGAGAAAGGATTGATTGTGCACTACTGCCTTTCAGCACAGCAAATTCATGTTCTAGTGCTCAATCTGTGTGACATTTCCTGTTGAGTTGGAACTGATGCAAATTCAGCACAGGAAACTGCAAGACATTCTCAACTATTCCAAACCTTCAGCTAAAGTCTTCCATCTACTATTCATATCCTAAATTCAAGTTCAGCTTCAATCTGACATCCCATTAAGCTGCCAGAAGAACTCTTCAGGTAGGTTAAAAAAATACAACTACCCTGTTATAGCACTTCGCCAAGATCAGCATTAACAGAAGATGTTATCGTTCCTCATCATTCAAAGCAATTTTATCCTACCATAATCTGGGAAAATTTAGTTTAGATACAGTAAAATCCAGCGTTAAATTTACTGTATCACATGACTGCAGAGTTTCATTTTCATTCTTTTCTATGAGGCCATGTCTTCCCATCTGGGCATTACCTGGATGCTCCAAAAATAAAAGAAAAGGAACAAACCCCAGCACAAACCTGTCCACCTGCCCACTGCATGGCCACGTAACAAATACTCAGACTCCAGTTAACAGCAGACCACATAACAAACACCTAAATTCTAGTTCAGTGCACTGAAACCTGCCTGGTGCAGCAGCTAACTGTGAGCTACACATGAAGACTTGACAGTTCCCAGAAAATTTCTTTCCCCCATGAGTTTGTTTGCTGTAAAAGAAGACATGGAAACCTTTATAAACAGGTTAAGGACATCCTCAAGTCCTCACTTAAGGCATTCCAAGGCCAAGAATATAGAGAGGGGCTTTACAGCAAAGTATATTTTAACAAATTTGACAGCATACAGGTGAAGTGCTCAGACAAGAGAAAATGAATACCAAAAGAATCATTTAACTACAACTTAATTACTACCTGTCAGTCAACTCTACACATAATCATATATCTCTCTCAGAGGCAGGTTTATTTCCAGATAAGCAAACGGCAGCATTAAAACAACAGTCACCATAAATTACATCAGAAAAGTCACAAACACGATTTACTTTGCTTAACGTGATGATGGAGATTCAGCAAAAAAAGAGAAACCAAAGGAAACAAACTTACTTGTATGCCAACGTTGCACTAAAATGCTGCTGGATATATGCTTCCAGAACAGTGTTAAAATGTTGAAACTTACGGTCTGCAATAAGCCCTATGATATAGATCTAAACAGAGATGGACATAATCAGCATTTCTCATAAAGACATATTTTAAATATTTAATATTAATCTTCTGAAATATTTTTTACATCTATTATTTAGGAGTTTTAAAAGAAATTTACATTTCAGTGAAAATAGTAATATTCCAGCTGTTCTGCACAGATTTTAAAACATTCCCTGAATTAAACATCTTGATAGCCCATTCAGAAATACAGGGTTCTTGACAAATAAAATCCTTCAGTGCTGATTCTTACCAGTGCATCAAAGACGAGAATATCGTATTCATTACTGTGGGAATGTTCCATCATGATGTTAAACAGGGCATCCAGCGTATCTTGGAGAAACTATAGAACAACATGAAAAGACAAATTGGCAACCAATACAACCTGTCAGTTCTCAGAGAGTAGACCTGGTTTCTCTCAAGTTTGAATTTTAAAGGCCTTTACTGAAAAGTCACTTATATTCAGGAAACATTCCCAACGATTTAGGCTCTAGTTTCCTTAATTTTAAAGCTTACATCCTCAGACCATGAGCAGGAAATAGTAAATGTCTATCTCAAAGAGTATGGAAAAGCTAAAAATATAATATGAATGACATAACTATCTAAAACTGTATTCCTAGTTTCTTAGTGATACTGAGTAGCAGTTGCTATTGTCACATATACATGATGATTAAAAAAACACTTTATATACTGTGGTCTGATTCAAAGCTGAGTTTTTTTCTTCTTTTCTGTTTTAAGTTCTCCTTCCTCCTTCCTTCTCTCCAGAGACATCTAATGCTTGTATTTGAAGAATAACACAAATTTAATAGTATAGAAATCTTTTGCAAACTGTCCCTAACAAAGGCATTACACTGAATGAAACTCATTAAAGAAAGCGTAATTGTGAGGCTGCCTTAAGTTCCTATCTTTACCTAGCTGACCCTTCAATTTCTTTTATTTTCCTTTTTGAAACTATGCAGCATTTTATTTCTGTCATGCTATGAAAGGACATGAAGAATAACCGTTACAGAAATAACTAGATAGAGATATACCTTCACAACTTCCTCTCCATCCACAATCTTCAGTTTTTCCAGGTTATCCTGAAGCAGCTCTGGCTTCATACGCCACTTCAAGAGACCTAGTAACCCCACTAGAAGAAAATAAATGGACAGACAATAAAATTGAAGATGTGATTTATCATCTGCACAAATGTCTGCTTTCTAAAGCTTCTACCTGCTTAGAAGATACATACCATTCTGAGTTAGCTTTGTAGAACAAACAAGAGTTGAAATATAAAATGCATCTCGTGAGCTTACTGAAAGCCCGCCTGCAATACTCGAGTTCCTGCCTATGGTCACTCCTTTACTTTCTATGTGCTGACGTGTAGAAGGTAACGTCAAATAAGCATTAGCATCCTCCATTTTTTTACTGTCCCCCTGAAAAGCAACATAGCATTTATTACATATTTCACACACTGGATTTAAAATCAGATTTATTTTGTACTTCATAAGAAATAAACAAAAAGCTCTGTTCCTACGGGCTTAAATACATGGACTAAAAGACAAAGAATACCTAAGTCCCAACGTGACTCAGTAGAGGTAAACCAGGAGCCAATGCTAGTCAGCAAGAAAGGCTGCAATGAACACACATGGAAAATGCTTCATTGAAGTTATAAAGAGTATGTGTTTTTTAGGTGCAATAAGAAACTATGAGGTGTGACATCAGCATCACAGTAAAAGAGCTGATTTGCCATTAAAACGTCAGTAGCTACAAAACGCAATAGACTATTGAGCATCACCTTCAAGATTGTACACAGGATACACACAACACAGTTATGATGTATGCATACAAGAAGAAAATAAGACAGCATAGGGAAAGAACATCAGCACTATCAAATATCAGAGCATGGTAAGATTGTATTTAAATTACACAATATGCTGCAGTAACTGACAAAGGTATAGCAGATTTTATGCTGTTCAGTAGAATAAATGCCAGAAAACCAGAGAGCCAACAGGTGTTTTTCACCCTTTATTTCATCAAGTTGCATGCCACAGCCCTCCCAGATTATTTTGCATCTCAACTTTTGATTCATCCTGCAGACAGGAAAGCAGCTTTAGACAAAGACAATAAAAATATACTCAGTGCTTAGAGATATGATTCTTCTTCAGAAACCCTGCTCAGTAAAATTCCCCCAATGAGTTTAAGAGCTGCCACTTAAACCTAAAGCACTGTCACAGATCTGATTCAATTGCAGACCCTTTGTCTACAATTGTGCATAAACAAGGAACTGCAGAAACCAGGATCTAGAAAAATACTCTGTAGTTCTGTGACCAATTGTGTAGATGTGCAGACTACTTCCTATTCAGACAAGAAGTAAGATTTCAATTTGACTATATAGAGACCTAGACAGACAACGGCAAAATCCTTATGCAGCAAGACAGGATTACTAACTCTTAGGATTGTATGAAGATTGCCAAATAATTACTTCTCAGAATTTTTGGAACCCAAAGAAAACCTTGACTCCTTCTTTTTGAGACAAGTCAGACAGAAAAAAGGGAAAAGGCTTGACATTTTGATCCAAAAGTCTCTCAAAAAGTTTCAATGCCTGAAGGCAGTAAAAATAAAGTATACTGTTTAAACTTCAGTTTTCAAATCACTTATTTTGAGAGGCCAGATGTATGACTCTTTGAAACTTTTAGAGTTTACAGTTACTGTTCTTAATACTAGAATAGGCAAACATATGTCAGAAAATCTGTCTAAGTCTCCCAAACAAACTGGGTCAACTCCATTTAGCATTTCTCATCTATGGCGTCACTTAAGGAAAAATTACTGCATCAATGAGAAATTAATTAATTGGAATTTCATAGCCAACATTAACCACACAGTCATACAACAGGATTGTTATTTTCCTTATGGTCTAAGTATTTATCAATGTTAGCAGCAATGAAAATAAATACTATTACACCGCCATAAACTTTTGTTGCACTATCTAAACTACTTGATCTACTCATATGCATCTCGACTGCCATTAATGTTAAGGCAAACTAGCTCATAGAAAAGATCACTAACACCTACAGTAAAATTTCTTCTGTATTGGAAGTGATTTCAATCAGATTCCTGAAACTGTCACTTTTGTACCTGAGTAGCTACACAGAGCAGTTTCAACCAACCAATTCTCTAAGACTGCATTCCCTGATTATTCATGTGACAAAGATTCTAAATGAATCAAAACAATTCCCTCCCCCTCTCCCCCTTCCAGGTACTGAGCTTTAGCATAATTTCCTCTATACTATGGAAGGCCAAAAGCACAACTTCCATGAAGACAGTAGGAAGAGTAGCTGTTTCTCACTGTGCGTAGAAACCATCTTTGCCTAATTACAATTTGAAGCAACATTTACTCACCATGGAACAAGTTATATTATATTTTTTTGTTGTTCAGATGAAAACCGTATTTCTCTTTGACAGAATATTAGAAAATTCTTCACTAAGAAATTACACAATGCAGTCAAGGACAACAGTGTGAAAAAAGATGTTGTGGGGGATAGAAAAAAATTGATCCAATACCTTTAAGACTAACAAATCATGGGTGCCATCCTGAAGAGTTGTTCCATCCTCCTTCATTAGCCTTATGTAGGCCATTGCAAAATTCTTTTCTCCTTTATCTTTAGCTACAAAGAAAAATATTTTCAGTTGACTGAAATTAATAAATTAATGAATGAATATTCACTAAAGTAAAATTCCCTACTTACACTCTTGAGATGACCTGTGTCTGAACATGAAGCGCAGATGTATCCTTTGCATGTCTTCAATAGGGACTGCTACCTTTTTTAAAATCAGAAAATAACAAGTAGAGTTATGGGGGAGGCAGAAGCTGGTTTCACATCCAACCAGCTCCTATTTTAGACCAAATAAGCATCGCTTCTGCCGGCTCCATGCCTTCCACAGCGCATTTAAAACTATCGAGCCTGCTCACAGTAGCAGAAGTGCTGGCTAATAAGCAATTACCTGTTAGACTTTGCTCAAAGTCTAGCACCACCAAAGAACCAGTGAGTTAAAACACACAGGTGCTTGTACACCAGAAAATAAGCACACTGCAGCCTTATTATCTGGTAACTGAACCAAATTATGCTCTGCAAAACTTCTATTTCACACATATAAACTGACAACCAATTTAATAAACAGGTGAAAAAGGTATGAAAATTTGAGTGAAAAATTTAGGTATAATTATAAAAAATACATAACAAAAAAGCTCAACTGCATAAGAATGGGAACAAACTTTCACATTATCATGTTTATAGTTCTGAAACTTTAGACTTGTATTCCCTTGTGTTCATTCGCAATTTCCCTTTAAAAACCTCACTGCATAACACTCCTTCATATTAACTACTTGTTAATGGTTAAAACTAATACAGTAAGCAATGACCAGAATGGCTCAATGTTTTCAAAGCAACAAATAAGTTTCTGTTCCAACTTCCGTTCCCTCCCTGCGCTGCCCAATCTCAGCAACACACTTTGGTGTAATAATTATGGACTCGTCATACATGACAATATTGCTTTCCACAGTCATCTTAAAATCATAGTTGCTAGCAAGCCTGAGACGTGCTTTATAAGAAGTGCTGGAAGCTTCTGAGCATTTTCCAGTCAAAGACTTTAAATCCAGATAATTACTGGTGTGCCTTAAAAGATATCCAAGACAGGTTTTTTTCCCCTCTAGTCACAATAGTGGGGAGAAGGAATATGGGTTGTATGGGGTTTTTGTTTCTTTGGGAGTTTTGTGGGTTTAATCATGCAACTGTAGCTCCACATGCTCTCACTGCAATAGAATTCATTCTGCAATGTTTCATTCTTTATGAGCCATGTTAGGACATAAGGTTATCTAAGAGGACCTCATTTATTTTGCTAAACAAAATCCTAACATCGTTTTCTAGGCCAAATTTTCAGCCTCAGTAACCATGTATCTGACAACTGATGTATGAGTAAGGCTCCGTCCTTACAGCTGTAGTCAGGAACGATTTTTATTTTTCAGGAAAAGCTGATGCCATGCAACTTTCTGTGTGAGGTAAAAAGAAATGAAGAGGAAAAGGCAGGTGGAAAGTATCTACAGCATACCTTCAATGTTTCCATCCAACGAGGCTGCTTGACTTGATAGTAGAGAACGGATCTGTATTCATTCACGGGTTTGTCCCCCGCTCCCAGGCAAACAGCATTCTTACCAAAAGGAGGGAAGAAACAGTGCTTAGTGGCTGATTAACTTGTGCAAATCATTGAATGGAGCACAACCAAGAGGCTTGTTTGAATGATTCTGTGACATTCACCTGGAACACAATGCCTTTTACATGCAACAGTAAATCTTGTGCTAGCTCTTCAGCTGAAACTAGTTTGATACCTAAGCACAGCCAGCCGGCTGCTGTTTAGTGAACATATACCTGTTTTGATCTATGGATAATCAGAAAATCTGAAATTAATACGAACTCATGGGTTGAATTCATTGAGTTTTTAGGCTAAAAGGGAAAATCAGTTACTTCTGTTACTATTTGCATTTAACAGCATTTCAATTAAGTTCTCAAAACTGTTGCCATAACACATCTAAGGCATATTACCCACAGAAAGCAAGCACGAACTGAACATGTATTTCAGTTTGTAGACAAAGTGACAAATCCACTTTCTCCTAGCATTTGGAGAAAAGATGCTCCTGTAGAACTGAACATGTATAACACTGGAATACAATATTTAATGCATTGCAAATAGGTTAATTTCGTTAAGAAATATTTGGTATATGTGTTTTAAGCATATAACCTGTCAATAGAGATCGCTGAAGCCAATTTAACAAAGTTAACGTCTCTAAATGCAAGTCATGTGGTTAGGTGTTTTCATAGATAGTGTTTTGTAATCAGGGTTACAATTTGTCATGTGGACTCCGAGCATTACATGGGTTTAGGGTTTTCTTCATTCAAGCTTTAAAGATACCCTTAAGGTCAAGCATTTAATTGTAGTTCATAAACCCATTTTAGTAAGTCCTGAACCACAGTGAGTTACTCCATCTTCATTTCATCTCAAGAAGTGTCCTTATGATTCCACCCTAATGATCACAATACTTATTTAATGAAAGCTCAGAAAAGGAAAGGCCAAAAATCCCCCTTGTGTTAAAACACCCTCAGGAAAGGGCAAACATTCCTTAAAATGCAATTAGACAAGCAAAAACACACTGTAAATATTTATGTCGTATATGCACAGTGTCTATGCTCCTCTGTTGTCACTAATTTAGTTATTGTCTATGTACTTCCTTCAAGGGACAATGACACAGCCTTCCTGGCACAAATCATTGGTTTGTTATATAGCAGAAATGGTACTTCTAACATTTTAACAGGCAAATTGCATTCCTCTGGGAACTTCCACAAGAAAAACCCTGGAGATGCAGATTTGTCAGAAACAGCATTTGTTCCTTGGCACAGCTAAAATAGGTCATTCGATGGTTTTTCTTGGTACAGTTTAATGCAAGACATTTATAAGACTTTAATAGATACGCCACTTTAAACACCATGAAACTTATCAGTCACAAGATGTCACACGTGGGGGAACTGTAAGGTTTTGTACAAAGGTATTTTTATAGAAAATGCAGCGTTACTTCTAAAATGCAACTCATGTATCTATGTCCATCATACGTGAAAAAGAAAACTTACTGGCATCACTCTTCCTTCTTCATCACAGACACACATTATCACTTCCACGTTTCTTTGAGTTGTTTTATTGTATTTATCAAAATCTCCATACAGCAATGTAATATAAATGTCATTTCTTATATCTCCTACGCAAGAAATTGAAAAGTTAACAAAAATCAATGAAAAAGCTGTGAGAGCACGGGGTCACCTGAGTGTCACACGAGTACCACTTTTTCTGCGGTGAAACAGATAAAAATCAATTTTTCTCCTCCTGAACTTAATTTTTCAGCTGTTATTCTTAGCTAAGCAGATACTGCGATGTGACACGAACCAAATGAGAATCCTCAAAGTGACTCGAGGCAATAACCGTCCTGCACTGACACCTGCTGGTGAGGTGGCTGGCGAGGCCATTACTCATTTTTGTTAGCTCTACAGCTCTCTTTTGCGAGGAATCTTCATATGTTTTCCCCTCTGAACTAATCAATACGCCTTTTAAAGGAATCGAGATTTGACTTGAAGGGAGGCATGGGTTGTGTTGTGCTGGTTTTGTTTGTTTTCATAAAGGAGCTCTACAGACTGCAAATTGAATTGGAAAGTATAAATCGAAAGAAAAACCCCAACAGATGGTGAACTCATATGTTTATTATTACTAAATGACAGTGATAAGTTGCAATAAAAATAAGGTTAATTTAAAATTCAAGTAAGCATCCACCAGAATCTATTTAGAAGCCAAAAAAAAAAAAAAAAAAAAAAAAAGCTATGTACCAGCTAGGATTATCCCTGTCTGTCATAATTTTGGTTTTCCGTTTCAGTACTAGAAAATACTTTCCAAGAATTTAAGTATTTTATATAAGCCTCTAACACTGGAACAAAACTTACCATGAAGAGGGAATGCAAAGGGGTCTCTGAGTTACCCATTACAGAAATCAGTAAATAAGACTGCAACTGATGCTCGTTACCTGAGGGAATGGGAGAAAAGAACTCTATTCCTATTACAGAACAAAGCACCTCCTACCTGGCATGATGATTTCAGGAAATCCTAGCTTTCTAGCAACAACTGTAGTTCTGTCTACAAGATGCGGATAGTCCTTTCTAGTTTGAATCACATCTCCAACAAGCATTTTCACTGTTACCCAGAGACCTATTGAGAGAAAAATAACAACAACGACAAAGATTACATTCATGGCAATGAAAAAAAAGGGAAAAAAAAAATCTGTCTTCAGATGATTGCCTCCAACACCCATCAAAATTGGGATAAGAGCTCATTTCCTCTACTTCATTTAGCTGAAAGTTCTGTAATTCAACACTGTAGCTAGTAATTTAAATGAGATACTGCCACAAACTCCTGTTGCTTCACTTCCATCAAAGTTGACCAACCTCCATTGTGGGGATACAGCTCTAACAGACCCTCTCTAAAAGGTAAACCATCGAAAATGAAGTTAGACAAAAATACCTTGTTACTTAAAATCAAACAAACAAATTTATTTTACCTTGTCCGCCACTGTCCCCTTTCGATGCAGTGACTTTGCTTAGGAGACTGTGTAAAAAGTCATTCTCTGCCACTACCCTGTGGGAGAAACAATAATTTCTACTAGGAATAAGTGCTAAATATATCGAACCCCATTCGGAACAGAAGTAACAAAAAGGCTCAGTCCACTTTGCAGTACTTCACCTTACTGTGTTACACTCTGTAATTTCATAACTGTCACTCCCAGTTGCAGACCACTAACATCCACCTTGCGTGTCCACTGAAGTGAAAAAGATCCAGTCAGCAAGTTTACG
The DNA here is from genome assembly GCF_028554395.1 of Pezoporus wallicus. NCBI lineage: Eukaryota > Metazoa > Chordata > Aves > Psittaciformes > Psittacidae > Pezoporus > Pezoporus wallicus. The sequence continues at coordinate 1,899,950 of NW_026639584.1, forward strand.
AACAGCATTTTGTGACAAAGTGACGATATGAAAGCTTATTTTGTAGGCATGCACAAGGTGAGTGCATTCACCAACATGCTGCTCCAGTCCTCTTTCCCTGATAAGAAGCCTGACGAACTTAAACCATTTTCAGCTACTTTTGCAAAGAGGAACAAATTCTTACATAACAAACGTGGTGAATCAAATTTTAAACAAGTGAAACAATAGGAGAGTGCATCATGCACAGGTCTTGCAGAATTAAATTTATTCTCTGATTGACAGAGCATCAGTGTTATGTAGAATGCATAAATATGTTTCCAGTGGATACTGGCATGTCTCCATTTGATCTGCAAGTATCATAATCATATTGTCAGGCAGCTGGCCTGGCATTTCTTTTAAAGGCAGTTAATGGGTGACAATTCAACTACTTTTTAACTGAAACCCAATTTTTAACAGATTTTTCCCAAATCCAAGCCAGAATCATGCATAAAGTACTAGTCATCCATATGTGTAAAGCTTTCTGTTGAGCATGTGTAACTGTTTTACTCGGGTTTTGTTAAACAGGACCAGCTGTCTGAAGGAGCACATTCACAGAAATATACCTTCATTTAATATACTAAGTAGCCCCTGTTAAGTCTTAAATGCCTCTTAAACAGATACTTAAATCACTAGCACTATTAAATCATGAAGTTATTAAAAGGAAAAACTACTTTTTCTGAAACATTTCATGATTGTTACAGCCAAAAACATAGAAATATTTTTGTTTGTTAAAAAAAAAAAGTATCTGTGACTGTCTTACGGGTGAAAGGGAATGAAATGTTGCTTTTCTTCATCACTTTCAGCTTTTCCTTTTATGATATCTGTAATATCCATAACTAGAAGAGTAACAGAAAAATCATCAAAACATATAATAGCATCACAAAATAGCTTCTCTTCTCTCTGCATGGTGTACATTAATGTCCTTGTGCTTCTAGCTAAATATGGATTTATTTTTATCCCACTAGCAAACAGTGCAGCCCAATAGGGGTAGACCTTAGGGGCAGAACATGTAGCACAAAGTCCACACTACAGACATGACATTGTGTAAAGGGAGAATTACTTCAGACTACTTTTGGTCTAATCCCACGAATACAGGTATGAGTGCATTGGTGGTGCTCTTGGGACACAGTTGTGGTTTTATTTCATCTGCAAAGAATTCTGTTACTATCCTCTAGCACTGTTTTGGTTTGCGCTGCATAGCAGTAAGTATGAATTATTAGGAAAATAAATTCAAAAGCACATTTCTGACCTGAAAATGCTAATGTATGTGCAGCCATTATGGTCTTAAAAAAATCAGACATGGAAGACAGCTGATATCAACCCTATCAAGGCATGTCAGAATACTACAGTCCAGCGTTGACAAGTATTACTTGGGTCCTATCTCAGATACAGTCAGCACAGGAGACATCAGTTACCTGCCACTCCAAAGGGCCGTCTTAGTCCTTGTGTGTACTTCTTTGAGTTACTGTCTCTAAGATCCATCCTTCCAACTCGGACTATTTGACAAACTAGATAAATTTTGTCTCGGCTAAGGTCTTTATTTCCAAGATCCTAAGATACAAATGAAAAAGAACTGAAGGATCAGTTGAGGCAGAAGTAGGTTCTGAAATCTAAATGGGAGCTCCACTAATAAATAGAGTCTCAGTAATGAATGGATTTAAAAAAAGAAAAACAAAAGAAAAACCAAACACACTCAAACTGAGCCCACAGAAGGATGGAAAACCTGACAGTGTAAAGGCTGAAGAAAATACAAGGTAAGAAACACAGAGTAAACAGTAGCAATCAAGAGGTACAACAGATAAAAATAATAAAGGAAACAGTAAATTTGGGAGGCAGCAAACTGGTTTCAAGAAAGGTCACTGAAGCATTGTCACTGCCTTAAAGCACTCAGTGACTGGTCATCTTGTTCTGTTGCTAAGATGTCTTCTGCTTCCTTCTTCACCTTGCTCAATCTTCAGGAGTTCTGACAGTGACCACAGGGAAAAGACAAGCCAATTTGCAAATACAAGTAAGATAAATGGGAGAACACTTACTGTGAATACTACTTTAAGATTGTTGAGCATATCAATTTCCTTTGGAAAGCCTCTGCTCCCCCATCTCACCAAGTAGTTCTCACTGTTTCGAAGATAAATACTTTGTTGTCATGGGATTTAAAAATTCTTCCCTTTCACAGTACATCAGAGCCCACAGTACGTAACAAAGGTTGCATAACAGACAGCAGTCTCTGGTGAGTGCTTAAATCTAATACCAGACTAAATAGACAAGAAGAATGCTATACAAATACTTTGAACACAAGACAGGATGGCACCTTTTTTGGAAGAAGCATTGCTGTGATCATAATCTTTTTGACAGGAATACTCAATAGAATCTTAATCTATCTTTGAACTTATAAATTAATTCCATTTTGTCCCCTTCACCCCATTTCAGTACTTCACTCTGGACACCCATCAAGAATAATCACTTAGCTTTGAAGTGTTCTCAGGTTTCCCCAAAATTCTGAAATGCTTAGCCCAGGAATTTCCCATCAACCTACTTGGGATCCCTCACCTCGGAATTCTTTAATAGCCACCAACAACTACATTTGCCCACACTTCCCTTTCCTTTGGGTTTTCTTCCTTTCATTTACATATCCTCTGTATTACTAGCATGTTGGCAGCTATTTTGCTTTATTTTGGCTAGGTCCTTTTGCTACTCTGTTGCAATAAAAAGAAAGCTTACCTTATAACTGTTGATTTCAGGGGGTCGTATAACGACATAAAGAGTTCTGCATCCTCTCCAATTCGGCAAACAAAATTCCTCACAAAGACATACAGACTGTGGGTGGGGGATGAAGACATTCGGGAGTATGATGCATAATCTGGTTGATCCTTTGACTACACAGAAGAAGGAAAAGAGTTAGCTACATTACTATCACTTGTAAAGAGAAAATGCATCAAGCTCTCCCTACAGAGGCAAGCCTAAAAGTCTGGAAGATGTGTTGTCTGAACACAGTAGGATACACCAGAAAGCCTACTATCCACATTATGATAGGGTTTCAGTACGCTGGGAGCACTAGCAACAGAAAATGCACCTCTTTGAAGAGGAAACAAATAACAGCTGAGATAAGGACACAGCTGAGGACGTTCACTGACTCTGAAATAGACTCCAAGTTTTACCTACATCCCACTTTAACCACCAAGGAACAGCTACTTACTGTTCAATGTCCTAAAGCTCTTTTTACGCATTTTTAAAACAAGTCAACATGATCTGTTGCAGACTACTAAGTTTCATTTTCCTTATATTGTCAGTTAATGACATTCTGATGTCTGGGAAACAAGACTTCTTCAGTGACACTGATGAGAACAACTCACAAGGTGCTTTCCAGTGATTTGTCATGGGCATTAATCAAGTGGCACAACGGCCCAACTTTCTTTTAGTTAGGTGTTTTGCTTAGAATTGTAGAATAGTTAGGGTTGGAAAGGACCTTAAGATCATCTAGTTCCAACCCCCTGCCATGGGCAGGGACACCTCAAACTAAACCTGGCCTTGAACACACAGTCACTAATGAAGAGTCCCTCCCCAGCATCCCTATAGGCTCCCTTCAGACACTGAAGCTGCTATGAGGTCTCCACACAGCCTTCTCTTCTCCAGGCTGAACAGCCCCAACTTTCTCAGCCTGTCTCCATACAGGAGGTGCTCCAGTCCCCTGATCATCCTCGTGGCCTCCTCTGGACTTGTTCCAACAGTTCCATGTCCTTTTTATGTTGAGGACACCAGAACTGCACACAATGCTCCAGGTGAGGTCTCACAAGAGCAGAGTAGAGGGGCAGGATCACCTCCTTCGACCTGCTGGTCACGCTCCTTTTGATGCAGCCCAGGATACGGTTGGTTTCTGGGCTGCGAGCGCACACTGAAGCCGGCTCATGTTCATTTACTCATCAACCAACACCCCCAAGTCCTTCTCCTCAGGGCTGCTCTGAATCTCTTCTCTGCCCAACCTGTAGCTGTGCCTGGGATTGCTCCGACCCAGGTGTAGGACCTTGCACTTGGCATGGTTAAACTCCATGAGGTTGGCATCAGCCCACCTCACAAGCGTGTCGAGGTCCCTCTGGATGGCATTCCTTCCCTCCAGGGTATCAACCGAACCACACAGCTTGGTGTCATCGGCAAACTTGCTGAGGGTGCACTCAATCCCACCGTCCATGGCAGCGATAAAGATGTTGAACAAGAGTGGTCCCAACACCGATCCCTGAGGGACACCACTCGTTACCGGTCTTCAGCCGGACATTGAGCCATTGACCACAACTCTTTGTGTGCGGCCATCCAGCCAGTTCTTTATCCACCCAGTGGTCCACCCATCAAATTGATGTCTCTCCAATTTAGACACAAGGATGTCGTGTGGGACAGTGTTGAACGCTTTGCACAAGTCCAGGTAGATGACATCAACTGCTCTACCCCTGTCCATCAGTTCCATAGCCCCATCATAGAAGGCCACCAAATTGGTCAGGCAGGATTTCCTCTTAGTGAAGGCCATGCTGGCTGTCACCAAGCACCCTGTTGTGCTTGCATGTGCCTTAGCATGCCTTCCAGGAGAATCTGCTCCAAGATTTTGCCAGGCACAGAGGTGAGACTGACTGCTCTGTAGTCCCCAGGTCATCCATTTTCCCCTTCTTGAAAATGGGGGTTATATTTCCCTTTTTCCAGTCATTGGGAGCTTCACCTGACTGCCATGAGTTCTCAAATATGGTGGCCAGGGGCTTCGCAACTTCATTTGCCAGCTCCTTCAGCACCTGCAGATGGATTTCATCAGGTCCCATGGACTTGTGCATGTTCAGGTTCTTAAGGTGATCTCAAGCCAGATCCTCTCCTACAGTGAGCCTAAGGTCTTCATTCTCACAGTCCCAAACCTGCTTTATTACAGTTTACTTTCTTATGAATCCAGGAAAGAACTCAATTATCTTACAAATCCCTGAACAGATTTAATATAGAGAAAGGTCAAGGAAGAGCAGTCACCTTTGCATTGTAAAAGATGAAACGTATGCACTCATCAGCTTTGCTTAGGCATGCTAACTTCTGGTGTCCGCAAGATTATGCTGAGTTCACCTGAGTCCCTCTTTAATGAGCTTAAATTCTTTAACTCCATCACACTAGCTAACAAGCAACATACAGCAAACAATTAGTCTTCTCACAAGATCTTCTAAAAGCAAGCTTTGGTTACTCATAGCTTGCAGGCTGAATTCCAAGCACATAACTATTCACTAAGTGAATCAGCCTACTCAGTAACTCACAGATAGAATGAGGAAAAGTATTTCCATTTAGGAACCCAATAATTGATTTAGAAACCACTTTAGAACAGTCTTTCATCCTAACCCACAGCCTGAATCTAGTGCATAAATGCAGATAAATCAGTTTGAGGCTCTGCCATATTTATAACAAATGAACGTGACTCTACTCTTAAGTCAGAGGCAAAAGTTTCCACTGGCTTTCATGGTAGGTTACTACCTTCAACCCTTTAATAGGTAAAACCAAAATGAAAATCCAGTACAACTGATTAAGTTTACCAGTCATTCCTACCATTTCTTCTTTAATTCGCTCAGTGATTTTATTAGTTGCTTCTTCATGAGCATGAAATAGGCTGATGACACTGGTTTTATCTGGATCCAAAATATTTCCATCTTCATCTCTAACTGTCAAATCTAGCTCAAGTATTCTGTGAAAATACAAAGGGCATAAAAGCAGGATTATTTCCTTCTATGAAAATAAAGCTTAGATATAGAATGCAGGAGCTGCTTCAAGGTTTAAATACATGTAATAGCATTTCATTGAAGAAAATATTAACCCAATGGGATTTTCTTTTCAAGCTGTTGTACAGTATTTATACATTTTGGGAATTTAAAGTAACGTCAAAAAAGCATTTTAATGCCTCTCATATAAAGTAGATTCACCATGTTCAGTGACTTCAAAGCCTTCATCTCTTTCGCTTTTTAACATATAACCTTTGCAATCAAGGTGCCTAGGTTTTTCTGGTGGTTTCTGCTTTTCTGTTGCTCTCCTAGCCTCCTAGTCCTGTTACTTAACTACTATGCTCTGCTTTCTTGCTTTCATACAAATCATGCCTTTTTTCCTTCCACTCTTCCCCCACCTTAAAAACCTCAAGTCTTACCTCCACATGTCCTTACACATTCTTGTCCACAGTGTCTTAGTGTCACCTCAGTCAAGAGATACCCCTTCTTGCCTATCCAGGATCTCACTCTTCCATGACTCTCCAAAATCAGACTACTTCATGCCAGACAGTGTTTTTCACAATTTCTAGAGGCACTGGCTGCCCTTCTGTCACTGTTAATGTTGTTTGAAGCAGTCTGGATCAGACTGCAAGATATCTTCATCACCTTACATGATTACCCACAAGCTCTCCAGATTTGATGTTCAATCTCCTCTTCCCATTCAGCCTCCACTGTCATTCCCCTTTACTCCTTCCCCACAATGTTTCCTTCACACATCACAACTCAAACCCACACTTTCTCACACTTACAAATACTACCCAACTTGCACTTTTCCTCTACACAACCCCAAGCCATTTTAAATATCTTGCCCCTAGATAACCCCATTTTTACCTAAAATGTGTTGTATTGCAGTGGCTTTTCACTGGCAAGAAACAAAGCATTTTGTCAGATAGCTATTCTATCCCTGATAGTTTCACTTCTATGAACCAGAGTTTTGCCTGGAAATTCCCTAAGTAAATTGGGATGAGGGTGGTGCTGCATTGCCTCTAGCAAAGGCTCTGTACACTTCAGACTTTTGCTATTCATCCACCACACTAAGGCCTCCCTGAACACTTCTGAAGTGGTAGCCAATACTACTGGTGGTAAGCTGTGTTTGTGAAAGTTGGAAACGTTTTGGGTCCTGAGTACACTGATGTTATATATGTACAAAGACCAGTTATCTGACCTCAAATCTTTACAGTTGACAAACTCATATGTCTGTAGTTAAATAAATGACTATTTTGAAAAAGCAATAACAATTGGTTATGAGAAGCCTTAACATGGTAGTTACTGTAACCACACGAATAACAGGCAGAAGTTTGAAAAGGAAGGTTCATTTTGTCTACATCTTGCATTAATGAGTTACAAAACTGCAAAGAGGAAAACTTGATCATCATCTCTGTTCTAGCTGGCTGCTGTAAAATAAATCACGTTTTCCAGAAGGAATGTATGCCACTTACTTGTTACCATAGTCAATTTTGGAGGTGACTTTCTGTTTGAGTTCTTTCAGCTCATCTTTTGGCAAAGTCCCGGACAGAAGCTGTGACCGCCACTCCATGAGGTCATACATCATGGACTGCACCTGCTGGAACTGCTCCTTCTTATTCATCTGAGATAGAAAAGAAAACAGTAGGTTTCAAACTTGACATTGAAGCAAAGCATTGGTCTTGACAATGCAAGGATGTGTCCTATTTAATGCTAAGTAATTGTAGGAGCAAGAATTAGGCTAAGTACTAGCCCTGGCTTCTTTCCTCCTCTCATCCCACAGATTTTTAAGGACAGGACCTTCCATGTGACCACAAAGAAATTCCACTAAATGTAAATAGTTTGTATGGGGATAGGGAATTGCATTATTTTGGGTTTAATTGTGCTGTTTTAAAATTCATGAACTGAGTCTCATCAGGAGAAAACATTATGAAAGCAATTTAGGTCTGTATGAGATACTGATAAGAACGCTGTGGTACGAATATACTCAAGAGAATAGTGGGAGAATGCACAGAAGTCACTAAAGCAGTTCCAGTGTCATCACGGAAACATTAAAAGTTTTAATCGTTGACGTTAAGAAGAGGAAGACTCAGAAGTGACAAGTTTCAGGAAATATATTCATGAGGAAAAACCACCCATAGTCAAGATTTCTTTGCCCCAGCAGAGAAAAAGCAAAATCCAGTGGCTGAGATCCTGGAGCAGTCAGTGCAAGTCGTTGAAACAGTTTAGTAGAAGAGACTACCCAGGTACTAGGGAATTCACTATCTTTTGATGCTTTCAACACTTGATGACTTTTTGGCCAGCAGGCTTAGGTTAAACAAGTCACTAGAATCAGTAGAGATTAATGTAGGGTTACAACAAGAAAGATAAAACAGATAAATCAAAAATAATGCATTTATCACTTCTAAGTTCCACATGACACTGCGGACACTACAAGCATATGCAAAAGACCACCATGAGTAGAGGCTGCTTGCTCACAATTAACACAGATGCTGATGCAGTGGCCCTTTTGACTAATACCTCCAAATTCATTGTGCTTGTATGTATTGGTAAAAGTGCTCACAGGAAAAAAAATGGTTTTCTCCAAGATGAAAAAAAGGTAAATAAATGTTTTTCTTTAAGAGATGTAGGTTAAGATACTGAAAGTAAAAAGACTGACTTCTTGAAACTGCCTGTCGTTAATAGCTACACGCTTCCAATACACATTAGAACAACTTCTGTTGTAACATTCGAGAACTTGGTGAATCTTTTTCAAATGAATTCTAGTCATGTTTAATACTCCTATCTTGAAACTTGTCAACTCTAAAAAGAGCAGTTATGAAAAGTTTATCATGTACAGGGTACTCAGGGTTTGAACTAAAAACATGCAGTTACACTACTCCTCATCAGTAAGCATCTAAGAAAAGACACCAAATCGAACAAGACCTCAAGATGCTTGAATAGGACTAATTACCAGGCCACACACAGAATGCAATAGTGTCATACCACATAGAGCTGTTTCCAGATGCTTCCCCATTCCCAAAGAGTAGTGGTAACTTCTTGAACTAAAGGGATTTCAGCAGGTATTATAGTTTCTGAATGTCTAGAAAGAGAAGAAATTCTAACACAATGAAAATGAAAAAGAGTATCTGAATTTCACAGGTTTATATTATAGTTACCATGGTTAAGGCACGTAAATGCCTTAAAAGTCATTCATTCTTCAGCAGGTAAGATCCTTAGTGTAATAAAACATTCAATACCTTTTCTTTTCAACAGGAACTTCCTTGATGTGGATGAAAGATTTAGGAAATATTCCCTGTTGAAGGAGAACAAAAAATATCAACATTTATTCTTCAAGAGTATTTAGGGAACAACCATGACTAATCTCCAAATTAAACTGCTGTCTATGTAGTTTTCTGTCCAGATAGGTGCATTTGTCTGACAGACAAATAATAGAAGTTTTGTCCTATCCATTTTTGCAAACACAGAACACATAGGATTACATTTCTTCATAAGAAACACCATCTTCCACTCCCCAATGTACTCCCCCAGAAAACAGAAGATTTAAACAGTAGTTTACTGAAATCTTATGAAATTAATAATATTTCTTAAAATATGCAATGCATTTTGACTTTGAAACCCTTTAGCAATATTAAAAATTAGTTGAAAGGAAGTGGTTAGTACTGTTAAATATTTTCCCTTTTTAGTTTTAGATTCAATTTTAGGCCATTAAAATACAAATTTTAATTAAACAACTATAGCATTTTGAGCCAAAAGAAACGTCAAAGGAGTATTTAAAACACAGTAGTACTGGACAAGACGGGAAGCCATTCTCTCATATCAACCCTCAAGTATCACAGACCAGGCAGCTGATAACTCCTTTGGGAGCTTCCACTAAAATACTACATTGCATCAAGAACTGATGGCGAATTCCCCTATGACTAGCCTGTCTCCCCCCTCCTTTCTGGTGAGTTAGTTCACCTTATTTGCTTGCTTCCATTTCTGTGCAGTTGTATTGGAGCTCATAGAACATGAGAAACAACAGGCAGAAGTCTGGAGATCACAGTTATTCATTCCTCTGTCTTTTAGGATGTGTAGTCATTGAGCAATGAAACGAAACAGTAAATCAAGCACCTAATACTTCCAAAAGGAAATTAGAATATTCTACTGTCACATGCAGTTTGAAAATGGACACAAATTAGTTACTCTAAGTCAATGCAAGTTATTGTTAATCCCTACAAGCTACTGAATACAGAATAAGAAAAAGGGGAAATGCAAAAGAAAGACTATTCTGATTTTTTTCTGATGCATATTCTCTGCCAGCAATGGTCCCTCTGCTCCCCAGATATCACATTTTCAGGGATTGTGAAGGGTTTGTACATCTTTTTTCCAGGCTAGAGATGCAACTTCCACCAAACATTCTTACTGTAATGTAGGCCTGAGTCTCTAACTTGCAATGCCTTTGCAGTGCTGCACCCTACAAGAATCTGGTACTAAGAGCAAGTTTCAAAAGAAATGCTTTTCTTCTAGAAAAGTGCATTTGAAACTAAAAAGTAATTTTCTTGCTACTTAAGTCAGGCATCATCCTACACAAGGTAGAAATGATTCATTTGTGGCTTTCCATATTTAGAAATAGGAATACAGACTGTTTTATTAATATGACTTTTTTACATGTATTTCAGAATTTAAGTCTCATGGGAGTTGTTCATATTGAATGTAGCCTAAAGAATCCTTAGAAAAAAGTGCAGAACCAGACACAGGTAGGAGCAAATTCACTCAAAAAGTTATTTCAAATGATGTCTTCCTCAGTGTGTTAGCCTGAAGGCACAGTAATATTGTCTTCATTGATCTGCTTCTCCCAGTCCTTCAGTATTTACCAACACTGTCCAGGACAAACGCTGATCATTCTATTCATCAGGAAAGAGCTGACTTCAGAGATCACAAGAGGACTATCTGACAAGAGATACTAATAAAACCTTCATGGGTTAGTTCCTTAAAAATAGTCTCATAGGAGTGAACAGCATGATCTTACCTCTGATCCTTTATGTCTTACTAGATAACCTTTGTACCAACCTAAAAAGAAGAAAGAATGCACTTAGTATGACAGAACATATGCATGAAAAAAGTATATTAGAAAATCACGAGGTTTGTTTCATATAAGAACTATCTAGCATAAGATGTTAAAAATTAATAATTAGTTCAAAACTACATGGATGAAAGCAAATCAAATATCAGGAAGCATACTGAGCATGACTTGCACATTAGCAAGTATTATTATATGGTCTCTTTTCAAGTCTTGCATAGTAAGCACACACAATCTTACACAGATTATAATACCTGCACACTCACATTAAAAAAAGGTAGGGTAAGCTGTTTTATAATGCAATATATATAATAAATACACACATATATATCTCTTAACCAAGATCACTCATGATACTGGATAGCGCATCAAGCTCTTCCAATTGTGTTCTAGGTGTCCTATTAATCCAACACAGTACATGGTAGTTATACATCCAGCTTCCCTGAATGTAAGAACAGGCCATCTTTCTGCCATAAGGAATTACAGCTTCTGGACTTAACTCAAAAGTTACTCCTACTGTAAAGTTTAAGACAGAACCTCAAGAAAATGAAGGACTGTTATGGGGCTCCTTCTCCATTCATAACTAGGAACCCCTTCTGAAAGAAAAGAGTGCAGCATTGCAGTACTAGTTCAGGCTTTGTTCCATCTATGCCCCAGTGCAGTCACAATAAACATCTAAGAAGAACATAAAGAGTTCACCCTTACTAAATTACAGCAGAAGCCACATCCAATGTGCACACACTCTACCATGAAACATTACCTGCATAGCAACAGCATTCAACTCTGTTGAATATTTCTTCTATTTCACCCAAAGCAAGCATTTTATGATGAACAGCATACACTTTCTGGTATAGTTTCATGAACAGATAATACCTTTTCTCTCTCTCCATTTATAACAGGTATTTCAGCTGTGCAACCAAAACATAAACAAAGAAATCCCAAACCCGAAGCAGTCCTCTGAGAACGGCAATGTTGCAAGACTCAGGAGAATCACTGACCTCAAAAACAGACCCCGGATTTTTTCCTCGGCACTGGGATGTTTTTTCCCCACTATCTTCTTACCAATAAAATTCCTACTTACTTCTCAAACCGAATTACTTGCACATAGTCTCCAATTTACATCCAAGTGTGTCAAATCTATTTAATCCCATTTGTTGTTACTGCACGTGTATGTCTGGGCATATTCTGTGCATGCAAAACAAACTAAAATAGCATGAATAATGAGCGTAGGGAAAACCTGCTACTGTTGGTTACTCTTCAGCCGCAGCTGGCAGCATGTTTCATAAGATATCTGATAAAAGACAACTTACTGGCACAATGCTTAAAGAATCTACTTCTTCACCGGCAAATGTATTGCATAATGCAAGCTGTGACAGCGCATGTAAAGGGCAGAAGATTCAGAAAGGACTTTTACATAAAAAACCACCACAAGTTCACCACTCAACTTGCTAGGCTGGGCTGACAACAAAGGTACCACAGGAGACAGGAACCTGGAATGTTGTTTCTGCCATTAACAGAGACAACACAGGGATGAGGAGGTTTCTGGATAACCAATATATTCTTTCTTAGCCAAAATGTTTAGAATGGAGGCTTACAGATTTATGCAGATCTTTCATTTTTAGGAGAGGACACAAATATTACTCATGACAGAGATGCATCTATTGACTAAGCATCTAGTGAGTGACATCAGTATTTTCACTGATACTTCGAGATATTGAATTTTTCTTAGAAACAAAAGAGGAAAAAAACATGCTTCTGCTCTCCAAACATGGAAAGTATGGTTCCTCAGATGCTTTTCTCTCTAACACTTTGCTGTTTCCATGCAAAACAACCTAGAGCTCTGTGAAATGAAATGGGCTGGGCTCAAAAGTGCCTTTCAGCACCAAGCTCTCTGTAAGTGCATAGTGCAGCAGCTGGCCTGTCTCTTTTAATGTAACTACAGTTAATAAGATAGCACTGACAGACGGTGCAAGTAAGCTGATGATTTTCCAGTACGTTTTGCAAAGCTTGAAGCACTTCATAATTTATTTTTTTAACTCTCACTTAGTCAAGCACATCACTGCAGACTGAAAACGAATTACTATTACAGTGGACATTTGCAGATAGCTGTTGAGTTAGTAATAATTGCACCCTATTGTTTGATACTAATAAGAACTTCAGTAGCTGGAGCAGACTTGGGAGAGAACTCAGTAACATCATGAAAGTATAGATCAAATCCATGCAGAGGAATACACTAGCACTACAGTATCAACAGTGAATTCGGCTTCACAAATGTACAAAGCTATGTAAGCCTGGATCAGCATATTGGCTATCTGTCATGCATGACTTGGATTTCTGTTGTTTAGCGTGTTCTGTAAGCTGGATGCTTTTCAGAAATGTTTGATCGTGCTGACCTACAGACCACTTTAGCATACCACATTTCCATCTTGCGCTACAGGATGATCAGGGTGCTGAGTATCTCCTAGCAACAAATATTTAGTTTAGAGACAAAAATGAACTCCCTTAAAACATCAATCGAATCTACTGTAACTCCCATCAGGTATACTACAGCTGCATGAACTTCACAGACTCACTGGATGCCTTCCTCATTCAGTAACAGCTTCCCAAAAAAGCACATGTACTGCAACATTTCTCATTTTGGCTCTCCAGAAAGGAATAGTTTCTTTCTCAAAATACACCACCACCAGTACAAATAAGAACACGGGACAACTGCTTATGCAACATGGAGAATTGCTATGAAGTAAAAGGGTTAAGTTTTTCAGATAAACCTATTGCCTGGAGACAACTGACTTACCTTCACAGGACTCCAAGATATGGACCACGTCACCAATCTGTAAAGTCAGTTGTGGTATTCCTGTGCCTTTGAAATTGTATATAGCTGAAAAATTGAAGGATGAAAACAATGTTTTTCAATACAGCCATAAACCGGAATTAAACTGAAAACTACACAGCGTTACTAAGATTCTGATACACTAGTACAAAGGGAATCATAATTCTATCAAGAAGTTTCATCTGTTACCATTATTTAATCTTTTTTCTTATGAAAATGCAAAGGTGTTGAAAACAGACAATGCTGAAAACAAACAAATCTGCATACACATAAAACCAAGCTGTTCTTTATAACCACTACTGCGCAGGATTTAAGAGCACCTGTTTAGATGCAGGTCTTCAGTATATACATGTTGATTGTGCTGGAGAATTGTTAGTCCAGTGCACAGTTTACAGGAATTTATGGCTACCCTGGTGAGAAGGGGCACAGACATGCATACAGAACCTGAATTTACCCAGTTCTTTCCTGGTTTTAGATGCTTCATCTTAACATGAAACTGTGCTTCATATTGAAACAAGCAGAAAGTTTCATCTTCTGCACTTAATCACTCTGAAAAGATCACAGGAGCAGTGTTCTAATCAGAAGCTTATCTGTATGTGGTTAAGAAACAGCCATGCTTCAGAGAGAGCTCAAGAACATCAGCTTCTTCACTAGCTCTTACACTCAGTGCTACCGGATGTGGGCTGCTCTGCTAAGCATTTGTTTCTGTGTATTTTTATTTCATGGGCATGGTTATAGACTTTTACAGGAGCATTACAGAGTAGAAGTGGTTACTAAAGGTAGTATCACACAGGGAAACTGAATCAAATGAGTAAGCCTGAAGCCATGACTACATTACCCAGGCAGGAACAGCACACTGGCTGGTAAACATGACCTCTGTTGCTCAGCAGAGACAGCAGTTTGCTTCCTTTCCTCCTGACAGTGTCCCAATCCACAGACATAGAGCAGTCAAACTTACATAACACTTCAGTATATTCCTACACACCTTTTGCTCGCCTGTCCGCCCTGGCTTCTAAAACATGATATTCATTTTTGTTAGGCCAAAATGTATACTAATGACACATTTTAGTTTAAATTATGCTTAAAATCTCAAATCTAATTGCCTTTCATAAAAATGTCTCAGGAGGGTAGAGCTAATCAGATTCACCCTCTTCACTTGTTCGAGTTCCATAAATCGACTTTCTAATTTCTTTTGCCATCATTATATTTATTATATTTCTTGGACAAAAATTAGAAGGAATTCCAGATTTAATTAAGAGGCTTATTAGACCAAAAGTAAATTGCTATTTTTGTTGACGATGAAGAGGCCTTCCCACCAGTTTCTCCTCCTGACTGGGCAGAGGGGGGCTTCAATCATGAAGCATAATGGGGAGGGAGAAAAAAAAAAAAAAGAGAAAAAGAAAAATTAATTGAAAAGTGAGGCTCTGCTGTCCAGATTCAAGAGAATCTTGAAGCTGCCTCCTCAGTGATCCAGAGAACTGCCTTAGCTCAACGCAAATGTGAATTTCAGTATAGATTTGTATGGTGGACATGTGGCTATATTCTGACCGGCTTCCTTTTGTTCATCTTGACACAGATTTCAAGAACTAGAAGATGGCAAACAAGCCTCCCATACTTCATGAGATACTTCCACCAGAGTGTTTGGGGGATGTGGGAGAGCCCTTACTATTTTCCTGAAGGGTCCATACAGGTGAAGATCACTGTTGACTAGCAGCTACTTTATATTTCAAAAGATATGCTGCTTTCCTTCCAGGTGTATTGACCTCAAAATACGGATGCAACTCACCGAGCCATATATTCACATTGCATATTGGGTCTGTGCTCTTAAAACTTTCATTTAAAAACAAGGGAAGTGGCTTTATCAGCTCAGGCTTTTCTAAATGAGTAAGTGGAAACCTGAGAAAGATTTGACTGTAGATTTTGGATTGGTAGGTAGGATGAGTTTCACAGATTCTTTTTCAAAGCTTTAAGCTATCCAGACTTGTTATTGTCTCCCATATACCACTGCAAAAAACTCTATATTAATACCGCCAGCTTATGTCCAGTTGCATTATCTACAGCACCGGACAGCTTGACTTTCACATCTGCTAGTTTTGAATTATCAACTGTGAGTCAAAATTTGACTATTCCATCCAGTTATGTCTCCTGTCAGCTGCGACTGATACCACTTCCTTTACAAACTGTGACTCTCTTACACCGCAACTATCACCCCAGACTTAACCACCAGAGTTCTCCACTCCCTGGCATCTCATATCTCAGCCATAAATGCAAAGCGGGACAGTATCCTCAAGGCACAGAAGGTGGCCTGCTTGAAGACCCCAGCATTTATTCTAAATCCCAGTAGCAATTACTGGCCTCAGGAACAACTGACACCATGTCAGTAAGATCAGCAAGAGAGATTTGGACAGCATACGACAGCATATACCCAGCAGCCAGCACCAGACTAAGGTGTTCTCATCAATACTGTATCTGTCCACAGATGCTGTCACATTCTCCCAGAATGGCATAGAAAATGCTCAGGAAAACGACCCTTAAGACAATCATCCTAAATATGGACTTCACAGGTCATTAGGAATAGAGTTAGCAAATTTGTCCCCATAACTTCAGTGGTAATTTTACAGCAGGACACACATGCACCATGCAGAAACGAAAAACCCTAGTGCAAACCCCTTTGATCCTAGGGGATTCTCAGGAGCTGAGCTGGAAGCCAGCACACCTGAACCATATTGCTTCAGAACAAAAGCCTAAAGAAATACCAGAAAAGATTCTCCAAACTAAAATATGCTAAAGCAAAAGCAGGATTTGAATTACACCTCAGGAAGATGGAAGTGTTCTCGTTCAGGCAAATAAGACCTCTTGTAAAGACAGCTACTCTAAAGAGCTTCTGTGTCCGATTCTGCTACCACTCTCGCATTCATCCATCCAGAGCACAAGTGAAGACAGCTACCTGTGCCCATCCCAGCAGCAAAAAAAGGACTATGAACGTTAAAGAAAACTCTTGTTTGCATTTCATTCCAACATATCTATTACAGCCAGAGCCATCAGATATGATATGCACATCACTCCCGCTGTATACAGATGCATGAATGCTGGTCACTACACACGTGGCTATGAAGCCTGTTTCAATTAAGCAACACAGGTATGTACATGTTTTCCAAAGTGGAGTAGAGAAAAATCTGTAGAGGGCATTTCAGAAGACACAAGGTAAGTGAAACAGTCTCATACCGTTCAGAGGAAGATTCCTGCTACGAATTCAGAATTAAATTCAAACAAGCACAAACTGAGACAGAAGCACAGTTAACATTTTGTAATTTAAATTTCATGCCTTCCATTTAGGAGATGAGAAGTGGTGAAAAGGGGAAAGTGGAATAAAAATCATACTTTGTACCTCACTGATAAGATTCACCCACCAAACTCTCTAACAAACTCACAAGAATCCAGGTAACAGAATCCCTTCCTCAGAAAGCTAGCTTTCCTCAGTATTTATGTACTTTAAAACCCCACGCGCATGGTATTTACATGATTAGACTGTAAGCTACTGCAAGATGGGAATGGTGAGTTAAGAAAATCCCACAGACTTGCAACACTGAAGCCGTTTATTACCCTGATCTTCCTACCCATCTTTTCTGCCCGTTTTCCTTCATGTGAAGACCCTACCCTGTTCTTTACTTTTTTGAGACTCACATTGTAGTAATAAGCCACATTTCAAGTGGGTCTCCTTGGCTACTTTCCACCCTACCACTTAAAGAGAATTAGAAACAACATTGCTGAGGTGTAGCTTTGCTGAACCAGCTCTTCCTTTCACTTTACCGTAATAGGAGGAGTATATGGAATGATTTCTATGTTATAACTCATTAAGAGTTTTGCATATTCAAACACCTCCAATGAATAGCCTCAGCAAGAATCCTGTTCCTGAGTAGTAACATTTCCTTACACATCAATTCTTTGTGTTCAGTTATCATTTTCTTCTCCTTAAAACAGGGTGAAATCACTCAGCAAGAACACTGACAAGCTTCACCTGAAGATTAAAAGGATTAAAAGGATTTCTTGACTTCTGGAAAGAAACCTATAAAATCTGTATTGCAGTATTGTAACTCTCAGAGAGCCACCTACTATAATGAACATGACAGTGACACACTGCCGATGACTATTTCACAAGTCAGAGGAATGGATCAAAACTCAAGGTAGGGTAAAGGCTGAATTCATTTATTACAAATCACACTCAGCAAAGGGTAACCCTTCATTTCTCAGATGGGAAGCTGTTAGCTCAGGTAGTAGTTGAATACAGATTTCTTCTTGCACTTAATCTTGGGGCCAGATGGAGGTTTTAGCTGACTTGAGCTACTTATCTCCCTTCTTAAACACAATAAAGCCTGTACAGATTATAAGAACCAGGAAGTTCTAACACACCCAACTAGTTATATGACAATACTGCTCCTGACCCCTTATCTTTTTATAAAAAATAGTAGCATGGTTCTTTTCCTTAGAAATCTGTTCTTCATGAAGAGTGTTTAACTGTGCTTTTCCTTTCATGAAAAACAGTGGATTAATAGATTCCTTTCCCAGCTTTATTTTCACCTTACTTAAGTTACCCTTTCTTTGTTTCCCAACTGTCTGTGGGGTTCAAGGGTTGCATTTTATGGAGTAGGCAACCCACCCTGAACAAAGCTCTGCCTCCCTTACAGCTCAACCTTGTTTGATTTCAGAGATGCTGAATCATCTTCAGAGGTCTTCAGCAGATGCAATTAGACCACTTAGTCACAGCTCTTGGCTCTCAGGCTGAGCATATGCACTCCTCCCCCAGTGTAGGCTTCAAACTGACATCTGTAAGCCACAGACATTGCTACAATTGTGACTTTTTTTTTTACATACAAGCATGACAAGTCTTATAACACAATATTTAACAGGAAAAAACCTTCTTTAACCTAGGAAACAGACCTACTTAGGGTGAGCAGAGAAACAGCAAGTGTACTGTTGCCACACAGTGACGCAGCTTGCACAGATCCCCTTTTACATCAATGTCACCCACGTGCTTGTAGCCTAGCACAGCAGAAGGAAACCCCACCACAGTGCCACGTCTCCCCCATGACCTGCACTAGAAAAGTGATTCCCCGTTTTGGAGTTCACATTGGAAAGCACTGTCATGCCTACTCTGCAGGAATCAGTTCAACAGACACGGAGGAAACATCTAAAACAATTTGTAGAGTAGTGCAACCATCTGTAACACCTACGGTAACTACAGTAGAGGGAATGTATACTCAAAGCAAATGTGGCAGTGTTAAAGAACTGCTGTTATTTTCCAGCTTTGAAATGCTTAAGATCTCATATGTGCCAGATAAATGTATTTATCCTGAGCCATGAGACTGATGGAATTATCTCTATGGGAATCAGGCCTAATCTCATTGGCGCATTACTAGCCCTGCACAGGCAAGTCTAGGCAGACTTTGTTCTGGACTTCGTGACTTCAAGCGACTTCCTGGCTGACCAGGTTTACTTGTTTACGAAGGAAAAAGCATCATCTTTAAGAATTACCAGGTTGTAAGGCAGAAGTCCATCTGCTGCATCACAAGCTGGATACATCACTTTCTGTACCTATTATAGAAAATTTATCAAAGGTTTTTCCAAGTTCATTAATCAACACCTGTATGCGTGTTGTCTCTATGGCAGTTTAAACTCATCAGTATCAAAGCTTTGATACATTTGTTGTCTCCTTTGAAACACTAGTAAAGTTCCTTAATATACATATAATCAGTTGCAGCATTTCCTATTCTGTGCACTCCCTAATCCCATCTCATTAATTGCGCTCTCTGCAGATTTCTTCTAGTCAGACAGTGGCAGTTTGTTTCTTTGAGCTCATCTCAACAGCAGGTCAAGCGCCGACTCCTTAATTTGCAGCAGGAAATGAAACTTTTAAACTTGCAAATAAATAAATCTCTCTCTCCCCCCAACAACGGAGGTTTATGTTGCCCTGATCTACATTCTTCCTGACACAAAACTATCTCTGATGGCTTAAATGCTTCTGGAACAGCAGGTTAGTCTTTCAGTTAGTTCTAACACCTGGTACACAAGTCACAGGTCACTGTGTTGGCACCTGGAAATATCCCAAGTCTCAGGACTCCTCATCCGCATGATGCAACAGGCTGAAGAGTGTTCAGTGGGGTGACTGACAAGAATAATCCACGTCTTTGGCACAACAGGAGTTGGAACAGACTTCTTATGATTCCAGTCTCTGTTGTAAACCTAAAGAACCTGACTGAAGGTGATTAGGGAGATGGGCGAGAGAAGAAGCGATATTTGTACAGACCATGTTTCAGAAAGCAGTACCTGTACAGACTAGGGGTTGCACTGAGGTCACCCTACAAGCCACACGTAGTACATCCTCTAAAACAAGTGCCGGAGTTGTTAGAGCTGACAGTATTTGAAGAGCAGGAACACTGGTCCAAGAAAAACTAGTCCAGAGTTTTTAAAAACTCCTGCATTTGTGTTGTCTGTACGGTACTTTAAGCTTAACAGTATCAAACTACTACAATTAAATGTTACAGTCTATTATCTGATCTCATTTTGTCCATTAAGTGCTCATGCTAAGTGCTTCAGTTAAAAGGTGTACTATTTTGAAATATTCTTAGATCACAGGTAGCAAAGACTATTGCTTTACAAAATTGCATATTCTGATTATTTTAAGTTAAATTGTTCAATCCAACCACCCTGTAGTATCATGAAAATAAACTTCACAGGACTGGCATCAGTTGATGAAGTAACCTGTTTCACAAGCTTGTTTTTATTATGTGTGTGGTTTGCTGCACCCTCCAAATACAATGGAGTCTTCTGTATCATACTGGCTTTTTGTCCACTCAGTGATCACACCAGCTGCAAAGTTCCAAACAGTCAGAACTTCACTGCAAGCAAAACATGGCAGCTGCCTGCTGAGCAAGTGACAGATCACAACCAGGGCCTCCTCATACCTGGTACATTAGTCCACTGAAGACATAGGTGCAATAAGGTCCCTAGGCCATAGTACACTGAACATCAAGTCAGGTTATTTGGCCTCCATAATGTTAACAGTGATTGCACAACAGCAGCAAGCTTTCTTTGTAATGGCATGAAACTCACCCAGACCTTGTAAGAGGCTGCTATAAGCAAAGCTTATTTTATATTGTTCCCAGAAATAACTGATGCGTACCTAGAACTTCCATCCACACGAGTTAACATCCATCACATACATAGGATAGAGATACCACACACAACAAATCCAGTCAGTCTCCCAAATCAGCAGCTTTCAGAAAAACAAGTGAAAAATTTAGTACTTTCTGCTATTTACAAAACTGAAAGAGAAAATATCAGCACCCTTTATTTTGCAATACAAACCGCCACCAGAACAGGCTACTTCCATTTTGCAGTTCTGCCACTGCTGCACAATGAAGCTGAACAGGAAGGCATTCTTTTCCTCTTACTGATTCCTTGAAGGTTCATTTCATGAAGCCAGGGTCTTCTGTTTTTAATGTGTATCACAATATGGCCTCCTTAAAATAACAAGTGTCTTCCAGAAGAATTTGGGGATTCCACATTTATAACTACCCAGTAAGCAAACTAAAACACAAGTAGTACAAGACTGTCTTCTGTACTGAGAACCTGCAGTTAACTTCAAGTACTTCAGCTGAGTCCTAATTTTAAGGCCTTTTTTTAAAAAAAAATAAAAAAAACCACCCAACTCAGTCCTTTATGCAAGTGAACATCATTCAAGATAAACTGATGCTGGAAGATGACTTTTCTTCCAAAAAGTATGACTTGCCAACTCATTATAGGTTTCTCTCTAACATTAATTTTAAGTGACAGTCTCAGAAGCAACTGTAAGACTACCCTCCCCCTGTATTTGCTGCCCCTTCCTTCTAGCTGCTGTGTTATACACAATACCCAATCTGCTCTAAAATACAAAGGTGGGGAAAGCTATATCCCTGTGAGAGCAAAACCACTAGCACTCATGTACTGCTCGCCATTATGTCTGAACGATTACAACTTTGTACAAAATGGATCATCTTAATGAAGGCACCATGGTAAAACAGAGTGCTCAGCCCTCACACTACAGCAAACACCTGCCCACATCCTGTTCAGAAGTTCTGAAGGCAACACTCAAATGGCAGTTCACCCAGTTACATACCCACGCCACTCTTCTTGTCTGTCTTGCTCCATCTTGCCATTGTACATGAATCCATGAGGCTCTGAAGGATGCCCACCACCAAGGGAACCAAGGTTTATAGGACACAGGCTTCAAGATAGGAACAAAGGCACTGGAAGCAAGATCCCTTTCCCAGCTGCTGTCACTCAGGACTAGCAGCAGACTGAGGCAGCTGCGATGGTGCTGCGAGATTTGCTGTTCTGAGCTGAGCTTCCTTCCTCTTTTCTCAACACAAGATCTCATACCCCAGTGTTAGGGGGGAGGGGAATCCCAAACTGGGTGTTGCTGTTGCACGACACTGGCAGTAACACATAAGCAAGCAAAAGGGAATGAAAAAACACCAGCCTGTGACTGCCCCACCACTGATCTTCAGCTCTAAGCTGGAAGGCTGCTGCATGCAAAGCCGTTACACCAACGGTCTCTAGCCATTGGCAAGTTCATCTCTGAAACACCACAGGGCCCTTACTTCTTGCATTGTGCCCAAACTAGATGTTAAACTTCTGACTCCACAGGACACTCCATCTTTGAAGCTACTTTGGGAAGCTGTTTTTCATAATAGACTTCCATTCTTAAGAGAAATGAAGACAAAGCTACATTTCAAGCTACACCCGTTCCTTTTTATTTGTCATTTTACCTTTGGAGGAGAGTAGCAGAGTGTCTCTACTCTCTAAAAGCAGAACTTCCTTAAGGACTTACTGTCAAGACAAAACTTTAAACAGCAATTTATTGTGTATTTTTTCAGCCTTTACTTTCACACAGGCTGCTGTGAGAGCAAAGAGTATTTTGGATGAGCAAAGAGTATTTTGGATGTGCAAAGATCAAGCCAAGTTTTTGTTTAATTTGGATTACTGAACTGAAGACAAGTATGGCACCGTCATTCATGTTCTTTACTTGTAGTTGGAAATTAAACAGAAAATGCTTTAAAATATTTACTGTTTGTAAACAAATTCATGTGACAATCCTGTCCCCTGGATGGTACACTGCAATTTAGCAATCCTTGTTTATCAGAGCCGTGAAACAGAGTCTGTGCTACATCCATCACGATATTTTTGATAGCACATGACATGGCGGTTCTTAGTTTTAACCAGCAATCATGAGAAGCACAGGCTGCCTTGTTGCACATGGAACTCTGATGCATAGTTCTGGAGGGAAACCACTATGAAATCCATGTTTATGAAAGTGAGCATGATTCTGAGCAACTCAGATTATCTCCATCTACAGACTATCAGCTTCATCAAAAGTTTGTATCTTTGTTTTCCATGGAACACCCACTTTATAATTGTTTATCAAACAGATTCTGAAGCTGAACCATTTCATCTTTCAGTTTACCATGTATTTTGAGTAATAACTTCCTAACCAGTGATAACTATCTCCCTCACTCCTCTGACCCCATGCTGCAGCAAATCACCCCTTCTCACACACTATTTGGCCTAAAGGTCATGACTTGCATTTATTTTCTTGTTCTACACTGTTCTTCTTCGTTATGCTTTCCTGTCATGCAAAAGTCCTGAAGAAAATCGTTCCTCTCTAGCACTCATTTAAAGACATACTTCAGCATGTAAGTCTAATAAGCCTAAGTAATAAATGCTACTATATTTTGAAAAGTAATTGTATGCAGGAATTCCACCTCCAAACTGGGATCCAATGTGCAATACTTGTCTGACACCCTCCATCTCTCCCACCTGCAGTTGGGTTCTGCAGAGTACAGAGACACCTGAATACCACCATGCATACCTCGGAGCTCAAATTGCTGCTGGTTCCCACCTGACATCCCCTTCCCCACATTCAGCTCTCAGAAGGAAGTAACAGCTGACATGTGGAATATTTTCATGATGATGCTTTTACAGCTCATTAGCTACTAACGCCTACTATGATGCTGATGCTTTTGCATCTCACAGCTATTCAGACCTACCACCACTTTCCCATAAGTCAGCTCAGACAACCTCCTGTGTATGACAAAGCCCTGGTGATAGATTTAACAAATGGGTTGAGCAACGGAATCTTTATTCAGCTTGAAGAGGAAAAAGCATCCAAAGAGTAAAGCATGCATGGTAACCCTGCAGTACAGGGCAGCCCCCAACATGGCTCTAGAGAATTCAGGGTAATAGTTACTCCCTTCTCAGTGGAGGATTTTATTCTAAGTACTTGTTGGTTTGTGCAATTACCATTCCGCATCACTATTCCACAGAAAACAGTGAACAGGTAATCTTTCATTGCTGTCACATACCTTGTCATCTTTTCCTGAAGTCTTTTTTCCAGGCAGAAAGTCTTTTTCAGTAGAGTAGATAATTCTTTGCTTCCCCAAAAGCTAAAAATCTTTATGAATTCATGGGCAGAACTTACCTTATGGGGAGCTGGCAAAAGAAGAGAGAATTTTTGCTTAACACTGCTATCAATTTCAGAAAACAACATCTTGGTGAATGCTGGCTCTCTCAATTTTTAGCTATGCTCATTTCTATAACACAGAAGAATTTAACCAGAACACAACAGTCGCATTTAACTGGCTCTGAATTCTATTACATGACGAGACCTGCGAGCACAGTTGTAAAAAAGCAACTGATGCAACTAAACAAAGAAAAATACACCAGGTATTCTCACGCACTTCAAGGACAATACCTGAAGCATGTTATAGCATCACAACACCCTGAATTCCAAACATCTTCCCCCACCTGCTAGCTGTGAATCTGCAAAAGATAAGCATGCAAGTGTTAGATAAGGTGTTACCTACTCAAAGTAAGCCACAGCAGGGCTGCTTTCAGGATAACTAGGTAACTCTGATCAGATCTATTCATTTATTGAAATAACACCCTAATGTTGTTCTTTTTTAATTGGAGTAAGTCATAAATGCCACAAAACAGAAGTGTCATATGGCAAGTAGCTAAACACATCATTAACTGTCTCGGTAGACGTCTACAGCTCAGTGCTCTGTTTGAAGTACATACATCTAATGTCAGATTACTGCAGGTTTTTCTCTTATTACAGCAATTCTGTACTTCATTTTTATGCTAGTTGCATCTCAGTACAGCAACAGTAAACAAAGCTGTCACCACATGTATGAAAAAGGCTTTCTTATATTTTGTAGCATGAAAAACACTTTCTTCACTATAATAGTAATGTTCATATGTACAGTCAAGAGTCGATAGATAGATGTTTTCTTCCTGTAATGTCATGGAACATCCTAATAAAAGTTAACAAATAAGATATTCTCAGTTTACGCAGACTTAATTAGTAACAGTAACTTCTTAGATTGATGACATGCCACAATTAGATTCTGTGATGCACAGATTTCCAATTATCTTGTTCAACAACAGCAGTAACAGTCACCAGGCTGTGCCTAAATTTAACTATGTAGAAATGGGCTGGTAACAAGTTCAAACTGCACTGCAAAGTGACAAGCCACATCTTCAGTCACTTCAAATGGTACAGTTCAGTACATATGGAGATGAGCAACTGACAGCAAAGCACTTCAGTGTGCACAGTTAACAGACTCCAACATCACTTCTAACCAGGCACAGCTGTAAATGAGCACATCCCGACACTTGTTTTAGACAAGTGCATTCACAGATTCATCAGGTACATCTAGTGAGTGATTTCTCCAAAAGCTTCCTACACTATTGCATACAAGAAACCACAACACGTTGACTTCCCCCCACCACAAACTAACAAATATCATCATGTTTCTACAGATTACTTAACTCCAGATGTGGCATCTACAAGGTACATTTGTACATTATCTAGAAGTATTCTGATGGCGGAAAACTCACAAATGCAATATGGACTACATTTTAGAAAGGAAGAGAAATAAAGGTTTATTTTAAATACTGGTACAGACAAAAGAATTTGTAGTTTCGAATACTGTCCCACAAAAATACATAGAGGTTAACATGCACCTTTGCAATCAGGTCTGTCTGAAAGTAGAACAATTACACATAAGGAGGAAAAACAAGCCATTAAGAATTCTGAGTCCAGGAGGGAAGAAATTCAGGAGCATGTGGCTTAGCTGAATTCTGCATCAAAGCTGTCTAGACTCTCTTGCTCAGGGCTGACCCCTCTTATGTTAAGAGACCTGTAGCAAGAACTCATCTTTCAGAATAGCACTATGCTTCAAACAAGTAACAACTACTACATGTTTAGAGATTTAGCCAAGATTCAAGACAAGGTAACACTTCAGGTGCCAGGGAACCATCAGATGCCCTCTAGGATGCCCTAAGGTATCAAAAGTGCAACTCTCATTAATGCCACCATACTCTTCACAGAGCAGGCAGATCAATAGTGAAGTCTAGAATCTGTACATTCATGTGTGACAACAGTTTACTCAGTATTGCCTGCTGAAGCAGGACTCCAAATTGTTGAGGCGCCTTCCAGAATTGTTATTGCTGAGCACACTGCGTTCCAGAAGTTGCCTTAGAAGATACATACAACGTTGCGTACTTTTGCGTTTTCTTCTCGGTTTTGACTTTATTTTCTTTCTCATCTCCTTTTTCCGTAGTTTCAAAGCTGGATTCAGCTGTTAACCTACAGGCAAAGCAACCATTCTAAATACACATTTTGTTATTGAAAAAGAGGGCTAAGATAAGAGTTTCAAGCAAAGTCAACAAGCCAACTGGCATACAAGTCCATTCATATGCTAAGACAGAGCAAGCAGTGCTTAAGAGTAAAATGAAACTAATATAAAGCATTTTTATATCAGTCCTAGTCACATCTCATCGCTTGAAGTATCGCCTTCCCCTCTCATGCCCTTGCCTGCTGAAATGTTTGGTAAAAAAGGTCACAGAATGTATTAATGGTTTGGGATCAGCCTTTAAACCTCACAAATGCACAGTGCCCGTGCCATGCACATACAGGAAATCATTCACAAAAGCACAACTCCAAGTGAAAAGTCCCAGCAATGGAACACAAACGAGAGGAAGTCAAACATTCTGCTTTCACAAAACCAAATCAAGGACTACACTGAAAGCAATATATTAGTTTCCCCCTAGTGCTAAATTACTACTGCCTTTATCTTAATGCCCAAGTATTTGAAACTAAGTTGTTTCAACAGGAAAACAATTATTTCCAGGCTCTGAACGACATCATTTGCCACTGACATGTTTCAATTCTGCTGTGACTGCAAATGGTAACACAGCTGCCACACTGCTGTTAGAGGCAAGGTAACAATGAGATTTAGACATCTGAGCACAACTGGGTGTTTTGATTACTTCAGAATTACTTCATAATCATACAAATGTGTCATTAGAACAGACTGACAAATAATGGTATTCATTCAGCCAAATCACATACAATGAGTTATACACAGCCAAACAAGTTACGGAAAAATCAAATTCCAAACAAAACATCACATACTAACACAAATACTATGCTACTCCACCACTACACTAGCAAAAGCATCTCTCTAGTGACTTTGTGGATTTCTAGTGATCTCAAGAGCCTCCAGTGAGCAACCTCCTGCAATACAGCTGCTTTCAGTAGTGGGTTTCCAAACAAGAAGAGCTGCTATGCAGCTGCTGGAGATGTATTTGCAACAGAAATACACAGCTGAAGATGAGGACTATGAAAGGAGCTGTAACAAAGGCCTTTTGTGAAGTTTAACTACAGATTTCCCCCCCAGTCAATAATATATCGAACTATTCTTATCCATTGCAAGCAACCTACATATTATACCTCAACAGACTGAAAGGAAGCTATGCTTTGCTGTGCATCCTCCTAGGCCAGCAGTGTTGCCCCACCACTGCTCTTCATTAAGTTCACCCCTGTAATTCTAATGGGTAATCATTTTTGTCTATGGTTGGCTTTTCCCCAGCTGCTCTCCCTTTTAGCTGTGCTGCTACTTGCAAGTAGCCCAATAATCATATGGTTATCACAAGAAGTAATTATTTGGAAAGGGATAAAGTCCATTCATGTTAATCTGGATCTGGTTAGTGTTTAGTCTGGAGTTCAGCCCATGCTTCCCTGACAGCTCTATCTAGGATAGAGAGCTTGTTCCTGTGGTAGACGCTCTTCATTTGTCCCTCCACTATGCTACCTTGAAACAACCCTCTGTCCAAGGCCACCAGAAACAGTACTCCAGCAGCCATAATTTCCAGCAGGAATTTCCTGTAAAAATCCAGAACAAAGAAATAACTCAAACCAAAAAGCCAAGTCAAAATTTAATTGACCTAAATTATATTCTAAAGCAGCACAATTGGGTTTTATACAAAATACTCCGTTTCTACGTTATAAGGTAATTCTGTGAGTGTGCAGTGTAAGAACTGTGGAAATCAAATTCACAGCAGAAACACAAGATTGCTTCATAGCATTAAACAGCTGTTAGAATCTCTTACTTGGAGAGACAAAAGAATCACCTTTGCATGCTCTGAATGCACACCAGGATGGTTACACAAGGCAGCAAACAGTGAGTTAACTTCCTCAGACTACAGCCACCTTAGTAAATATCTGAAGTGATTTTATCAGAGGACTGACACTGGCTTATGAAAATGGAATGAGCCATTTCATATTATAAGCTACACCTCTATGTTAGTGACAGCTTTTTTCTGAATCGGCAATCAATCACGATAATCTACTTCATTACAAAAACTTTAGTTTGTGACAGTGAGTATTCAAAAATGCCTGAATATTCAAATCATTGAGCTTTAATGTGACAATGGACAATGCAAGCAAATAATTTTTTCCTCTTTCATTCTAAGTCTTTCATAGTTGGCCTGCAAAAGCCTCTGGATGATTATTCTGCAGCCTGAGTTGCTGAACCGCACTTTACTTAGCATACTGAATTACTTTTTGTTGAAAAGAACACATTTTACTAGTGTTTGACAGATCATGTCTACAGGCTGGTACATATCACAAGGGACAAATGAGTGAGGTTACAGAGATAACATTCTCAAGTAAAGAGCTGATCATCACCTTCAGATTAATTCTTTTCTACCAACCTTTATGATAACAAAGGAGCAGTAGCGACCAAATGTTATAAACTCACTGCAACCCCCATTCCCCTTGTGCCACGTGGTAAGGAGGAGGTAGAATTTGGAAATGAAGGAGTAAAGTTGAATCTGGAAAGAAGGGCTGGGGATCAGGGGTTAGATAGTTTCTATTCTTTTTCACTGTCCCACTACTTGGAACTGACAATGAACTCTCCAGCTATTCCCCAAGTCTGCTTTGCCCACGACTAATTGATCCCTGTCTTGACCTCAACCCACAAGCTTTTTCCACCTTCTTTTCTCTCCCATCCTGTTGAAGAGAGGGAATGAGAGCAGCTGGGTGGGCAGTTGGCAGCAAGATATTAACCCACCACAGTCCTCATACCAAGGCCAGCTCACAGCATTGAGCACCCCTTAACAGCATTGGCATATTTCACCGAGTTTTAGCACAGGGCAAGGGATGGATCAGAAAGGAGAGAAGGCAGTTAAACACTCTCACTCGAAAAGACCCATTTGTGAAACTGTGACATGATTCTATCAAGCTGTGACTTTACAGACTCCAAAAACTAGATGTAATGGGGGCTCCTTCTACCCATTCGAGTAAGACCAAGCAGCGTCATCAGATGGGAGCATTATTTCCTGAGGATGAACATCATCACTAAAGCTCCACAGAGTACAGTTATCCACATCTCCTGCTGAGCCAAATGGCTACAGGCATTTGGACCATGTTTAAATGAGTTGGATTTGGTGTATATAATCCAACTAAATTTTAAAAAGCAAATAAGCTCTTAGGCACACAAACCCTACCTGAGATCAAACTAAAGCAGACAAGCTCAAATCTAAATGCAAACTAAGTTGGGCAGCAAGGTCTGGTGTTTGCATATCGGTGTCAAACATGAAGAAAAGTATTTCAATGCAGAATTGTGTCTTTTTACTCACCAGCTGGCCTAATACAAGCCATCACTGCCTATAACCTTTGCATTGCCTGAACTACAGTAGCAATTCACAATTAATAATGACTTAAAATTTCAATCTTTACTCTCAGGTAGTATGTTCTCAACATCCACATGCCATAACATAATCAGCACCACCACCTAAATCCAGTATTTCAGTTTTTACTCGTTTTAAGTACACACATGTGCTGCAGATACAGACAGATGCTCTTAGCTCCCCCTTACCCAGCCTCATTTTACTCAATCACATCAGCAAAGAAGCAGCTTCAAATACAGAAATCTGTCACCCATACCAATACATACCGATCACTTCTGAACACTTCATCACCCCCCCACAAAGATAACAAAGCTTTTCAACCAACCCTTCCTAGAAATGAAGGCTGCAATCCTTTCACAGTTACTATGACTTTTCACTGCCACGTTTCATAGATCTGTGATGACAGAGCTAGGCTAATGTCTGAACTACTCCACTTGCAAAAATATCCCCCAGGACCACAACAGCCTTCTCAGCTGGAGCATCACAAAGTAAAACACTGACAACTGCCCAACATTTATTTCCTCCCCAAAGTCTCCATTTTCAGGGTCCATTTTCTCCATTCCTGCTCAAGTTGTCCATATTTTTTGTGTCTTTGCATTTAGCTTGTGTTCCTATCTAGTGTCTGGCCACATCCACCACAGAACACTCCAGGGATTTGGAGTTTAGAAACCCAGCCTCTTAAATACTCAGATTTTATCAGGATTTGCTATTTAATAATAAATGATAACAGTTGAGGGTTAAGTAAATCCTCAATCTTATCATTATCACTAACTGGGGAGTTAGTATTTCATTAACATAAAAAATTGAATGGAACCTTCTGCCTGGGTTTGTTTTTCACAGGTTCATACCACCATTGAAAACAACTTAAAAACTTACATGGAGTTATGTGACTTTTTTTTTCCTGTTGTGTTGGTGATTATACTTTTTAAATCCATTGATTTATGATTTCTTTCTTATTTGCGTCAACAGCAATGGGTGCAAGATTAGAACCCTATGAACTGACTTCACCTTCCTCTAGTACATTTTTCCACTCACTCTGCTTTCAAATATCAACTCCACAAAATACTTTCCTCATCCCTCTCTCTGGTAGGTTTCCCCTTCACTTCGCATAAACCGTTTCCAATAACTTCCTGTTGGCAAACACTGGATCTTCCTTTCCAAAAGAAACAGGAGGAAATCAGTTGACCTCTTCACACCCTGGTTACAAGCTATCTGTTCCTTGCTGTGTATAGAACACCACCAAAACACAACACCATCACTAAACTATACAGCATTTCCTCTCAACTTGCACCCCCCACATTTGACCTCTGTGATCTTTCCTTGTCGCTAAATCCCCACATATTTTGACACAGCCCCTTAAAGTGCCAATTCTGCCATATTCTTTCCAGACTGTTTCAAAACATGGTACTGTTTGGTTACTTTAAAACTGTTTATCGCATCCAATGCGACCTTCAATAACTGATTTGACAGTCAAAAAAATCAATCCAGTTAAAAAATTAATGCCACTGATTAGGGTATACCACACAGATTCCCATGTTATACCTTCCTCCACCTCTCAAGTTGCTGTCATTTTGGAGTCAAACTATTTCTACTAGCAGACATTACCAGGTTCTAAGCTCCAAGTATCTAAATTATCCCAGATTCCCCCCCCCCCCAACCACTTAAACACATTTACAAAGATTATGAATACGAACAGAATACAAAAGCATCAGCTGAGAAAGAGAAATTAGCACTCCTTTTACCAAGGTAAAAAAAGTTTAAGGTAATTATTGTTTGAAGTCACTTCATCTATCAAAAAGTAACTGAAATTCTGTTCAGGGAAAAAACTTGATCTTAATTTACCAGTTGTGTTTATAGTTATCATGCATCCAGGTTATGGAAGTCATTTGTCTGACAAAAAGCATCATAAATTGTCGGTTTTCTCATACAATGCAAATTCTGTTCATCTAATCAGGTTAATAATTACTTAAATAATTTCTGGGTTTCAGCTAAATCTTGAAGTTGATGAGGGCTGAAATTCAGTCTGAAACTGAAGCATGACAGCTATTGCCTTTATTACATGATATGCTACAGGCATGTGGTAGCTCTGAAGGGATCAAGAAAACAGAAGAGCTATTTCTGACATCAGAGGAAACAGGGGACGCGCTGTCATGCTACGTGCACACCTTCAGCATTCTCAAGCAGCGCAAAAGTTATTTCAAAGATTGTTACAGTTTCAAGAGTCTCTTTTACTAGTCATCATCTTAGTCTTTCTTAAAGGTATTGAGAGGTTCAACGCAGGCAGCCGGAGCTGAGGAATTACACTGCATGCAACACTGAGGAAATAGATAAAGAAGTGGATAGCATAGTTCATGCAGCGAAAGAAAAGAGATGCAGGTCTGTGCTGATTGCCTTGAGCATAGACAGAAGCCGACACTGACCTGGGGGCAGCTGAAGTCAAGGAATTGCTTCCACTTCTGCTACATGAAGTAAAGGCATCATGATTCTTATCTTCAATTTTAACTCTCTTTCTTTCTCTTTCAGGTTCAGCTACTTTCTGCATTACTTGAACAGCCATATTCATTGGCGCTGCTTCAGGATCATGTTTTTTTTGAGAAGCACCACTTTGCTCCAAGTTCATGGAAGTCATCTTGATTTCTTCCTTACTTGGCAACTGAGTAAGAGCAGTTTCTTTTACTGAAGTATTTTTGCTGTCCAAGTATTCACAAGTATTGCCCACTGGAGCCTTCTCCCTCCTCTTTTTAATTTTAGTGCCCATAAATAATTCTAAGAAAAAAGGAATATATTTTTTGTACACAAGTGAAGCTGGAGTTAACTTGCCCACCAACACGTTCAGAATAAAGCAAATAAAGAACATTTTACATGACTAAAGATCTTGGAATAATTCTTCATAGATAACTCACATCCCTTAAAGACTGTCCTTGATCTAACCTGTTACAGTAAGTAAGCATCGCAGTAGACGTTAGGTTGAAAAAGAGACAAAACTCTTTCTCCCCATTCACTCCACCTTTTTACCAAGGCTTTCAAATTACATGATCTGCACTACATGGGAATGCTCTATTATGTTATCTCCATTTTGGAGGCTCCTGAGGTAAGCTTCCACAACTAGGTTTTCAAAATTAAATCCTCTGGGCATGGGCAAGCATCAAAAGCAATTCACCCCTCTGGGTCCCCATTCATTCTCCTCCACCGGCTGGAACTCCCTTGTTTCTGCACATACCCGACTATCAGCCGGTTTTTGAGGGAGCCTCTGCTGTCAAAATTTAATCCACATTAGCTTGAGCTACTAAGCAGTTTTTCCTCTAAATGCTTTGCACAAAGCTCCTTTCAAGCTGCCTGCATTCAGAAACCCAGCACTTCTCATCAACAGATACTACTACTTTGATGAAAAGCATCTCCTGAGAATCTGTTCCCACCTACTTGACTGTGGTTATCTATAAAACTGCTGAACACTGTAACATGTACTTTTTTGTCTCCCAATATCAGTGTTTTATACATACTGACATAAGATGAGAAAGACAGGACTTTACTATTTCAGTTCAGCAGGTTTTGGACCAGGTTATTATCACAGAGGCAGCCATTTAAATATTAGTTCATATCTTAACTAATCCAGTGTTTCCTGTTTAATGTCATTCACCTTGCAAAGGTTGAGAAGATCAGAGATTTCATTTTTCCCATATAGAAGAGTAGCATTTACCTTCAGGTTCATACTTCATTTTTAGCTCATCCAGCCTAACTCGCAAGTTCATATTTTCACTTTGGCAAGCTTGCAAACACCTCTCATTTGCAAAGAGTTTCCTTTCAACTTCTAGAACCCTTTGGCTCTCGTGCAGAGCCTTCATCCTCTGTAAAGACAGTTCATTTTTCAAGGTTTCTGTTTCCTTGCTGGGGTGGGAGGAAAATGATAGAGTTATACAGGTTCTAAGTAAAGCAGTACAAAGTCAACTAAGCATTCTGCACATAAAATTTGGGATTATACTGTAGTAGGAAATGCAAGAGACCTCTTCCAATACAATGAAAGTTTTCACTTGAACTTCACATAAAACAGTGAGTTTAGTTACCAGAGATAAAACTCGTGTTAAAAACAAAGCTGTATGCTGGCTTAGGAAACCTTCCGTAACCTAGAAATTCACTCTTTCACTGGGAGTTTTCTAGTATAAATTTCCTGTGTATAAATTATTATAATTACTCCTGTAACAGACAATACAAACTTTACACAGAGGTGTTACTTTAAATACCCAACACAAAACTAGTTATGTTAATACTCAGTGCATTTCCTTGCCTCTGTTTCAGAGGCCATTAACTTCCACATCATAAGCACTGAATCTGCATTCCTTGGCAGTTCCAAAATACTTGGATCGTGCCAGTTTCTCGTCGCAGCACCACAGTGAGGCAACACACTTATCAGGAATTCACACAGCAGACCATTGCCTCCTGGTGCATGTGCAATACTTCAATCTGAGGGGTCAAAAACAGTCCTCAAGACTATGGACTTTCTAATTGATAGATATGGAACTCACCAGCCAACAAATACAACTAAAAAGTCCAATAAACATTTCAAGTGCTATTATCTGGCTGTTTTTAGAAGAGAAATACATAAATACACCCTGTAGTCTTGAAGAAGCTTAATATAGTTCCCTTACAGATTATTTTATTTAATTCTCAATTAGCCTGTATCTTGGAGCATTAACAATAATTCTAGAAGGCAACAAGAATTAAAAGTAGTTCTGCTGCTATCCTTTTGCAACAATAACTAAAACCAAAACAACTCACAGTCCCACAACAAAGATAGAATGGCTCCACAACATTGGAGAATAAAACAATGAGTATATTTACACATACAATCAGTGGATTACATACAAATAGTAACAAAAAAGGGAGAATAAGACCAAGTGGCTGGAAGATAACCAGACTACAAGCAATATCTAGGCCTTGGACCATTAGGTACTTACTTGGAGTTGTCAAGTTTCATTTGCAGTAAATCCACATAGTAACCATCTTCAGACTCCCCTCCTTTTGAGCTACAACTAGCTTTGGATTCTTCCACATTCTCATACAAAGTCTGATAAAGAAAAAAAATAATCAGGTTGTCAAATAGGGACTTTTCAGAGCACTTTAACTCAGTCCTCAGGTGACAGTTTGTAGGTATTTCTATGGAGAAGCCTCATCATAGAGGCATTTCGACACACAAGAGAGCTCAGTTGCTCCAAGTACTTCCTCACTGGTTACAGATGTCAGATAGCACTGAAACTGACAATTCTCTCGCATTCACCCAAAGAAAAATACAAAAAACAAGTTAGCCTAACCCTAGAAGGTTTTCAAGTAGCACCGAAAAACAGTTATCTTCCTTTCAACTAGAAAATACAGGCCATTTAGTTAACCTGCAGGGATTTTGTTTCAGTCTTTATTTCTAAGCTTCAGCAGCTGGACCCCAAAGGAACACAATGGCCAAGCCCTCAAAAATCAATTACATCTCTTAAACAAGAAAGTTGGTTCATAATAAAGATGCCATTAACACAATCAACTTCCCATAAAATACAGCAGTAACATGTGACATTCTCGGGGCTTGTTTCATGGGCTTTTTTTCTTTTTTGAACAAGCAGTTCAAGCACTCAAGGTTTAATACTACCAGTACTTTAGATGGTTATTTAATCAATTATTTAATTTCCTGACAGTACTTATCTATGGCACTGAGACAAAGAAAAATACTCAAACTTACACGTGACAGAAGTGGTAAAGCAATTGAGCTGTCTAATTGCTTACCAAAATGGGTTAAGCCTAGCTTTATGCCACCCTGGTTAAATGCAGAAAAGAGGATGCATAAGCTAATATGCTAAGTTTACATGCCACAGCTGTGATAAGAAACAGCCAAACTAGTCCATATATATATACACACAAGAAAGCTACAGGTTTTAACTCTGTATACACACCAACCTCAGTAACAGTACACACAGGTCTTCTTGTAATATTTTGGAAGGGGAAAAATACAACAAGGTGATACCAACTCTCATACGAGGACTGAAGAAATTGCTTTAAAGGATGATGAAGCAAGTCAGTTTTTCTAGCAAAGGGCATGCTTCAACTGCAAAGTTGAGACACATGAAAAAATAAACATCTAAGAAATCAAATATAACTGAGAAACTAAAAAGTGGTAAAGCCAAAGAACACACAGTTGAAGGGTGAAATGGCTGTGCCTTTCAAGAAAAAAAATCAGGTCACACCAATGACCTTTGCCACATAGTTGAATTTAAACACAAGTAACTATGTAAAATACAAAGTTGCTACACACAGGAACCCAGAAAAGATTGTTTTCCAAACCAGGGACTAGGTGGTACAGAATGTCCTGCTTCTCTGAGCTTCATAAGTGCATGTTCACCAGCTGTGAAATAAAACTTTGTTTAAATAAAGTTGTTTGGATTCTTTTCAAACATAAGCATGGATTTCAGATAGGTCTCAGAATCTTCCTTATTCTCATGCTTTAGCTTCTGATTATGACTTCTCCACTTAACTACAGTCCACATACCTTAAATTTTTCTAGCTGCCTCACTTTCATAAGCAGATCTTGTATCTCACCATTCTTCTGTTCTAACATTGACTGCAAGCGTTCCAGCTGATCAAATTCTGCTTGAGAGCCTTTCAGCTGGAGCAGTGTAACCATCTGCAGCTACAAGAAAAAGGAAAACAAAATCTTTACAACAAATACTGGGTTAAGTGACTGAAAACCTCAGCCTCTTACCCAGAAGAATTAAGGGTATGGAAGCCTTGTCATTTTAATCCTGAATATATTCTTCACAATTACCACCATAAGCTGACACTAGGAATCTTTAGGACAGCTGAAAGCTTACGGAACAGCTTAGTCCTGAGGTGTCATGTCTTTCCACATATTGACTAAGGAACCTATAAATATTCTGTCGAGGACACACACAACGTTTCACACTCAAACCATGAACACCTAGTCACCAACTGCAGTCCAAGTTGTTTATGAGAGCCAAAATGCATCTATTGTATACATCTTACTTGGGAAAAAACACACTCTAGCTCATCAATGAGTTTAAAAACCTTTTTTTTTTTTTCCAGTCATCCTGATTCTGAGGTATAGCTAACACTAAGTTTGCCTTCTGTAATACCAATCCAAGAATTTTAGATGTTCCTTTAGTGGAACACACCCTTTTAAGCAAGGCAACGCCCTCTCATTACAAAAGGAGAAGTTTATCAACAAGTCTTGCATTTATAGCAGATTTTTCTGATGCCATTAACAATATCATCATAGTACAAGGGCATTAATACATACAGTCAAATGTGATACATCAGATGTTCAAACATGGGGAGAAACAATATGAAATGCAATAACAGAAAGACCTCGCAGGGATTTAGAGGTAACTGTAGCACTTTTCCCAGTCCAGCCAGTACGGATAAGGTACCAATGTAGGACACTTAGAGAAATCACAGGGAAAGGACCAACTTAAATTAAGACTACAGATTAACAGAGAAAAACAGAGAAGAGCATTTCCCTACAGAATCTCCTATATCTAGTAAAGGAGGTCAATGATCCTGTACACAAACTAGAGCTAAAGAAAGATTGAGGCATCTCCTCATGGCTCCTACAGGACATAAGGGAGGCAAAATTTTAACCTCCACTAGCTGACTAAAGCTGTCCTTACATTTCCCAAGCCTGCAGACATTAACCTATTTTCCTTTTGTTTACAAGCCCACTTGCTAACTGGCAGAACTGCAGATAGCAGATTTAAAACAAAAAAAAAAAAAACAACAACCAACCAAAACAGAAACTGTAAGGGATACTGTGGGCTGTGGAAAATACACCAGACACGGTAAAACTTTCCCAATAGCACTGTCTACAACCTGTTCAGGAGTCAGATCTACCGAAGTCATCAGTAAATACCAAAGTCAGGCATTCTGACAATTACAGCTGCAACAACAGTTAAGTACACTGTGGGAATCAGCTGCTGAATGAAGCAATCAGTTAGCTACAGATTGAGCTTTAACATACAGCATCATAACACAGCACAAAGTAGAGAGGATCCTAACAGGGATCTAAGATAGCAAGGTAAGCAAAACAGCTGTCTTGACAAACTGCCTGTCTCCAGTGTTGACACTGCAAGAAACTGAGTACAAACTGAAATTCCAAATAAAACCACTAAGTAGAAGAACAGTGACAGCAATTTGCCTCAGTTCTTGGTCAAAATCTTCAGTATTAGGAATGTTTTTTACACCATTCAATCAGTATGACTGACATACCCTCATGTTACAAGCAGGGCATTTCTGAAGAAACAGATCCTATTCAACCACCCCCTCAAGTATCTAGCTCTCAAGGTCAGATTTAAGTAAAAGATAATTCCTTTGCTGCATCAGCAGTTGTCTTTTTTAATTATTTTCCACCTACTTCTTCTCACAAGCCAGGTAACACAGACTTACTACCGTCAGTGTTACTCCTTATCACTATGGATATTTAAGCACTCTCCTCAAACTGCATGTTCAAGTATTTGAACAAATGAAAGGATCCACACTTGAGCTGGAAAAATCACAAGACCAACATGAAACCAGTTGGCAGTTTTGCAGCATCCCCTTCACATTATCTTACAAATTAGCTTCTGCTAACTCATTCTCGACAGTATTAACCAACAGGCTCACATCCTATGGGAGTCTAAATAGTTAAATAGTTAAGACAAAAGTTATTACTTTCTCTTGCACTACAGATAAGGTCAGAAAAATATGGGCAAACAAAACAAGAAAGCAACCTGGACAGAAGGAACAGAACAGTATAATGAGAGGACAGGGCACAACCCCTTTTCCTTACGTTCATTCCTAGCAAACATAGTTAATCCACAAGTAAACAACTCAGGTAGTACAAGAATTAGATTTAAAAAAAAAAGACAGACGTTTTCAAGACTAACTGAATGCTGGTTTGAATGACAGGAGTTGTGGTTTACCCATTTAACAACTATTTCAAAGTAAGCAAACACAGCACCTTCAGTATAACATGAAGTTCCAGGATAAAGTAGCAGCACTACTAGCAACAGAAAAACATTGGCGTACCATAAAAGTCAAATAGCACAATGACATCTCACTTACTTTCTCTCCCATTTCCCTCCCCCAGACTACTATAACATATTCAGAAGATAACCAAAGCCCCATCCTGTGCACCAAAGCAGCACCTTGTCAGACCCCAAGGAAACCCTGCAGTATTGCAGTAATGGTCATACCTTCATTCTTTGCAACTGTTCTCTAGTGAACGCATACTGCTTTTGTAGGGACTGATATTTTACTTTCACACTGATCAGCTGCCGTTCCATTTCTGCCCTACGGTCCTCCACCTACAGAACATTGTTAGCAGTTATTACTACGAAAACGATAACATGACTTCTTGTCAAGTGGATGATGAGTTTTACATGAGGTGTTACCTAGCAATCCATGTTGGTTCTGCAAATACTGCTTTTCCAGCAAGCGTACTTGAAATGATGCACTACTGTCAATATCTCTGAGATAAAAGTGAGCACACACAGTTGGAGCAGCTGAAGCCTAAGCACTAAAGTGCAGCAAATTTACGTTTTGATATCCAAGTAACATTGCATATGATTCAGTGCTGCTGTAGAACAGGTTTATCCATTGGCACGAGGAAAAAAAAAAAAAGTGAACTGTGTACTAATTTAACCCATCCCCTGGGTGCTACCAGAGAACAAAATAACTCCCTATGCATTTAACAGTGGCTGAACTTCTATTCAAAGAGCTAATTCAAAAATTCTCCCAAACATGCAAACATCCAGCCATTTTCAGCTTGTTTCTAAAAGACAGTATTCATCAGCATCTTCTTATATTTCACATACTATCTTCTACACTAAAGACCAGTTACCAGCTGAACAAAGCTACTAAGAGCTAAAAGCTGCTGGCAGAATTGTCATGAACTCTCAGTCCCATCTTCTATCTTGACAGCAATGTCACTTTAAGTTATTCCATTCAGTTTATTAACTCCTCAAATTCAGAGCATGCATAAGAATTGTTTTCAATAGGTCAGTCCCCAGACAGTTCAACAATGAAGTAACATTTGAGGATCAGAGATTCCTGCTGGCCAGATCAGATACAAATACTTGAATATTCTCAATGTAATATAAGAAAAAAAACCCTTATGAAATATTTCTTCCCTCCTCTGTATATTTTTGGTTATCTGTAGAATAATTGTACCTCAGCAAAGAGAGAATTGCCTTTTCTTGTAGGGTCCAAAGACTGCTGCACTGCATGATCCAGCTGAACCTGAAGCTCCTGATTAGCTTCACGAGCTTTCTAGATTAAAGCAAAGAGGGTATTAGCCATTTAAGCATCTGATATACTGCATGTATGAATTTAATCAGATGATTTTACCTCTTTCATTTCCTATGCCTTTAGCACAGACTATATTGCACTGTGGTACTTAACTGTGCATACAGTTCTAGTCAATAAGAGAATCAATTTTGCTTCACTATTAGGCTTAATATTCCACTTTATTCCTTACTGAACTAATGGTACTGAGACTATTAGCCTTGTTCTGTTGTTTTGTCACAAATCTCTACTACCTAGTACAAAATTTTCCAAGGCATTCAGTAGAAACTTGAAATAAAAATCAAAATTCTATCAGTGACCTGTGAGAAGGTCCCATTATAAGACAGAATTCTGCCCTGCACAGATCTTCATACACAGCCTTCCACAAACGAAAGCCAACAGACAGAGTATTTAGCAAGAAGCAATACCAAAGATGACGAGCCAATATCCTCCCCCTCCAAACTCACACTTCACTAAAAAGTTAACAGCACAACTTCTGCCATTCAGGGATCATCTACCACTGTTGAATAACATGAAGAGAATACCTCTAATGCATTGCAGTAAGAAACAACTTCTTTTTCCCTTTCTTCTTTTTCTCCCTGTAGACGCTCCAGCTGATTACGCAGGTTACTGTTTATGAGTTCTAGTTGTTCTTTACCATACTCTAGTTCATTCAGCTTTTCTTCAACACTGGCCTAAACAAAAAACAAACAAAAAACCCCAAACAAATAAAAAGTAGAAAATAAAGTATTTTTAAAACAATATGAGGAAAAGCAGGACCATGTGAACCAAATACCATTGTCAGTAGCCATTACTTTTAAAACCAATTATTATCTTGAAGACGTTGTATGGCCCTAAAATACAGCAAGGCCATTTTGTTCAGTACGCATTCTCTGAATAGTCAGCCAGTCATAAGGTAGCAACATACACAAAGTACTGAAAACTGAAAAGAGCAAAAGTGCAGGATTTTATCTTCCATTAGCCTACACTGCTAATCATGAAGTATTAGTCACTCACCTTCACACTTTCTAGTTCAGTAAGTTCTAGCTGAAGACTGAGCATTTCTGAAGACATGGTCTCATGTACACGCTCAGACATGATATGTAATTCTTCTGACTTGGCAGCAATTATTTCCTTCTGATGCTCTACTTTGTGCCTCAGTTGTTTCTCAGACAGCCGGGTTTCATCTAGTTCTGCTTTCAGGCTCTCCAACTTAAAGACAGTGGATAAGTAAGTAGTACCATTTTAAAACAAACTCTTGCAACATACAATGCTTTTGACTGTTCTAACCACAGAAAATGTCTTAGAAATACAACGTAAGAGTAAACTCTTGAAAATAAGCTATGAAATTTTTTATAATTAACAATGTAACTATGCAGATGTTTGCTAAAAAATAACCAAGCAAGCTCCTACACATCTTAACTATTTGAGCTGTTTTGGTAGTAAATGTGCAATTATGAGTTAAACACATATTCTTTAAAATGCTATTAGCAACATTTTAGCTTTATATTAGTTGGCAAACCTTGTTTTTAAGGTCACTGATTTCTTGTCCATAGACCCTGGCGAGCTGTTCTTTCTGTTTATCCAGTTGCATGCTTTGCTGCTGCTTAAGGGAATCACATTCAAAACTCAAGCTTTCCAACATTCGATTCTTGAGTTCAATTTCTCTCTGGAGAGAATATTTCTCTTGTTCAAATTTCTGAAAGAAATAACAGACTAATAAAGCTAGATGTAATATTTATAAATGTTTAGGGAGCAGTTTACTCAATACAGGCTCAGCATCAAGACACTCAAAGCCTCAAACCTGTAGCTCACTCAACCTTTTGTTAAAGTCCCATTTAGGGAATCATCAGACCCGTGTTTTAAAAAAAGAAAAACTGCCCTGAAATTTTATGGCTTATTTGGTTGTGCAACACTCTCTTCCTCATGGGAACTGAGTATCTCTTTGCACCCCCCACTAAGGCTGTGGGCATCTTTTCTACAAGTGTTAGAAATGCAGGGAGAGCTTAAGGTGCCCTTCCTACCACTATGGAACCTAATTATGTTAGAACTTATTACAGTCCATTCAGTGTTTCCCTACTGCACAAGGCTTCAATGTCTGCTAAAGACACCTAAATTGTCTACTGCTCTGAAATAAATCCCACAGACTACACAGACTTTTACAGAAGAGTACACAGACTTTTCTCAACGTCCCTTGTGCCTACTGTTAAAACTTGTGCTCATGGTAACTATCTTGGCTCGCAGATTTCTAAGAGAACCACAGATTCAAAAACTTAAAGGAATCTGTAGGATAACCACGGTTCCCACAC
The DNA here is from genome assembly GCF_028554395.1 of Pezoporus wallicus. Classification (NCBI taxonomy): domain Eukaryota; kingdom Metazoa; phylum Chordata; class Aves; order Psittaciformes; family Psittacidae; genus Pezoporus; species Pezoporus wallicus. Next base: position 1,942,280 of record NW_026639584.1, read on the forward strand.
AAGATGCTGTTCCACTGCATGAAAGCAGACAATTCCTTCCCTCTGCCCTTGGAAGTTATCAACTGATATAGCTCAGACAAGCTTTGTCCATAATTGTGCTCCAGCCTGTAACATAGGATCACAGCCTACGGATGCAGCTTCTCAACACACTAGCTACCACAGGCGTTTATCAGCAGAAAAGTATGATCCTTCCCTGCTTCCTTATCATTTATGCTTTGCAGCAGCAAACAAGCATCAAAATTAACATGTTTACAAGAAGTGGAAGAGATTTTCCCAATTGGAATGTTCTCAAACAATTACTATGAAGAATACGGTTGACTAAGTACTACTTCTGTATTTCAACACTATACTACTCTTTTCTGAGCTGTAAAGAAATGTAATAATACAAATTAGAATCCCTCAGTATTTAGAATATTTGAAAAAACCCAAGAATTCAATGTTACAGTCTTGCTGCCAGTGCTCCTTTTATAGCTTCAAGTGATACAAAGCTTACAGGGAGAGCATAACAAGAATTAATTACTAAACATACCCAAAACGCATACTTTAAGACAAAAATAGCACTTCATATTAAATTTACATTCCTACATGATAGCGAATGCTTGATACACAGTTAGCTATGAAACCCTGCCCCAGTTCGATAAAATTATGCTGAATATCTTCAGAGAAGAGATGAAAAGCCCTCTCTACAAATACTTATACTAAGAGGCTTATTAAAATTAACCTAGGCTCTAAAAGGCATTTAAAACACCTGTGACATTCAGAAAGGAGTGAAAACAAAGTTCTTGACTACTTTTTCTACTCAGTTTAAAACTTCACCTCTGTTTTTTCAGTCAATTCGCGACGTGTTTCATCCAACTCATTTTGAACTTCACTTTGGGACTCCAATAAATGCAAGCCATATTGTGCTGCCTTTCTTCGTTCATTCTCTGCTTCCTTGAGTTGGTTTTTAAGGCTTAAAATGGTCTCAGTCTCCATTTTTCTTCCTTTTTTTACTTCAGCATAGCAAACACAAAAGGATTAAAAAATACACTGTAGTAAGTGACAGCAGTTAATCTGAAAGAAGTGATTGGATTTCCTGTCTTAATCAGGATACAAGGATGTATTTTTGCATTAAGACAAAAAAAAAAAAAAAAGACAGCCAGGAACAAATACTCCTGTGAACAGTGAAGTAATAGCTATTTCTTCAATAAACTTGGTTAACACCTACCTATGTCTTAACTAATAGCATGCAACAAAACAACTCCTGTGTACAGACCAACTTCCTAGCCCACCAGAACCGGAGTTAATCTTTCATATAGCTACCTTGCCATGTATAAAAGAGAGGGTTAGGAAATAACATTGAAAATACACTTCTATGTATATGGCTGACAATATTTCCTGTGGCATTAGAAATAAACCCTCAAATATATCATTTATAGTGTACACAAATAACAAAATCCATTTAGGCAGCTGTATGAGGATAGTTTACTCCTAGTAACATTATGTGGGATACAGAAAGAGATAAAGGTGAAGAGCCAAAAATAGAAAACCTGTCAAAAGACAAGGAATTTTAACACAGATTTATTTATTTGTTTATAGTGCTTAATGGAGTCTTTCATGTCTTTAAACTTCAGATAACCTGCTGCAGGTAACCTACTTATTAACTGCCACCTCTACCATGTTTCAGAAAGTTCACCTGTTTTATTCTTGTATCATAACAAAAGACACAAGTAAAGGTAAATTTTGCAAAAATTAGTCAAAATAAATCCAAACATGCAATTTTAAAAAAATAAAACTTAAATTAACACCATAAGCTTGCACGACTGCTTGCTCCCAAGCCTACTAAACCAGCACACTGCAAACAAATCCTATTAAGACAGAAAATACTAACCAACTCAACAACTAACCAACTGAAAATACTAACCAACTGAACAGCAAAATTCAAGAGTTCCCTCAAAGCATTCAGCACCAATGATGTACAAATAAAGACCACCCCTGCAGTTTATTTTTCAAAGCCAAGGTTCATATTTTTTTATATAATTCAAAGATTAATGGAACTTTTCATTGAAGGTCTTATTCTGTGCTTTTGCTTTTTTACATAAGGAATTTAGTTGCTGCCATTTTTTACTAGCACATATATTATTCTGATGTATATTATCAAGATCCTGATATTAAAAGAGCAAATTTATATAAGAGTATTTTTAAGAGTCATTATTGTAATGTATAGCCTTCACTTTTTATTTTTGCTACCTCTTGTTCTACATGGGTAATTCTTACTAGTTACCTAGCTTCCTATAAATGGAAACAACTTTAAAATGCAGGAGTATATCAAGGCAACACTGTGCCAATTCCTTTCTGAGCTACAAGATAGAAATTATTAAATTCTTGTTTACTCATTTTCCAACACTTGCCACTGTTATCAGAGTTTAACACAAAGAGACTTTATCCAGCCAGGCTCCAAAGCCAGTTTTTCACATCTAACCTTTGCAAGGCTTGAAATACTATTTTTGCACACTTATGCTAAAGTAAGCCACTGAAAGACAGGAATTTGGCATACATACAACTGAGAATAAACAATATTATTACTACTGCAAGGCCAGGTACAATTCAATAATGAAACATTAAACAGTAAGATGAATCAATTCAAGCATATAGGTTAACCACTGGGGGCATGCATTTCACATTAGTAAAAAAGATTAATTAATACTAATCACTTCATTAGCAGCATTTTAAAAAGAGCTTTATTTTCTGAACAAACACCAGTATAGAGGCAACATAGCAATTTGATAGCTTCTAGCTTACTAAGCTAAACTTGAGTTACATTCTTAACTCACCTTCAGAAGTCCATTTAAGTCTTTCTTGACCTTATTCTTGAACTCCACCTTTAGAAATAAGAAAAAAGCGCAACTGTTGTCTAGTCCAGATGAGTACAAGCTGCCATTACAGCACAGTCCTCTCAATACAAACTTAACGCCTGGGGCTGTCTCATGAAAATGCAGATCACAAGCTAAAACCCCACAGAAATGCAAATCTTATTCAAATTGGAGTTGAGGCAGCTGTCAGCTTAGAAACAGGCAAGCAGGCAATGTTGCCAAAGGACAGACGATCTTGCACCCTGTGGGGCAAGTAAACAGACTACACCCTGGGTCACCGTTCTACCACACATAATTTTTAAGGGTTATTTGGGGATTTTTGGCTTGTTCCCTCCTACTTCTTCTGTCTATTCAAAATGCTCTCCTCCAGTTTCACACACAACATCTCTGAGCTCTTCATAAATCATTTACACAGAGATGTCATAAAAAAAGATGTTAGGCTTTAATTTTATAGTTGAAGTTTAAATCAAAGCTGCCTTTAGAGCATAGACTTCCTCAAGCTTTTGTTATCAATTCTGTATGAAAATAAACAAGTTCAGGTAGCTTTGTTCATAAAGCTGCATTGTATAGGGTGGTAATTACCTGTAATTTAATACTATATGTGAGGTTAAGGAAACTACCTTGAAAATAATGTTTTAAAAAGTAGCAAGATGAGCGGGTAGGAGAGAACATACTAGAAATCTGTCTCCATTTATCCTACCAGAAGTTACAAGAGGTCCTCCGCTTTTGGCTAATAATCTTCGAACATTTTATGATGGCTTCTGTGCTGACGGCTCCGGTCCTTGGTTATTCAACCATTTAAGCACTCCTTTATAAAAGTACTGGGGTAGGAGGCAGGAAAGCACTATTCTGGGGCGCAAGCTTCCTTTCCCACTAACTGCTCTTGTAGTTAACTGCTGTCCCTAGAGGTCACACCCAACGGCTCTCTCTGTCCTGATCTGCTCGCAAGCGCCTATGCAGTTTTCTGACCGCTAACATCATTAGGAAGTTTCTCTCCCGTAGGGCAGGTATCCCCACTACGCTCCAGATCAGCTACTTTAACACGTCCAGGTCTTCACCTCCCAAATCGCACACGCCAGGTGAAACGTTCTCAGGGCTCCTCACCTCCCACAAAACCCGCTCCCTGGTGAGCAAGTCCCACACCGACTGCAGCGGGGGGCCGGCCAGCCCCGGCACGTCCTCTCAGCACCTCACACCCGAGCAGGGGCTTATGACCGGTTCTGGCAGAAGAGTCCCCTTACCCATACCGTTAACCCTACAGGAAAAAACGGCAGAGGGGGAGCGCGCCCAACCCACTTCGCTTTACGCAGCACCTGCGGAGCCGCAGGGCACAGAACAGCCTTTTTTTCTCCCGGAACAACAGCGGAAGGCCCAAACAACGAGACCCAGAGAGGAACAGACCTGCAAGCCGCAGGTCTCAGACGTCTGCGGGGCGGAAAGGAGACAGGACCACACCGAGCCCCGCGGACCACCACCTACAATGGCCCTTAGGCACACCCCCAGCTCACCGCCCGCCGCAGCCGCCGCTCCCGCAGTTCAAACTCGGCCTCGCGACACCGCCCCAAGTCTCGCGAGAGCTCCTGCAACCACCGGCCTGCTCCTCCTCCCGTCAGCTCCGCCCCAGCGCGCGTGGCGTCACCGCCCACCCGGGTTGGCGCGCTCCTGTGAGGGGCAGTGCCTGAGGCGGGAGCGCTGTGCGGGCGTCGCAGCCCTGTCCCTCCTGAGCGTGTCGTGTAGAAGCCGCTCCTCTAAGCTTGGTATGGTGCGGAGTAGGCAGGTGAGGGGGGCGTTAGCGCAGAGACCACGGGTTATGTTCAGAAGGAAAGCGGAGGCAGTGAAGTTAGCAGCCCAGCTGTAGGTGACCGGCCGTACCTACTGAAGAACGCAGGAGACTGGAGGTGCAGAGGATGTGCCTGGCTCCAGAGCCACAGGCAGGGCCCCCTCACGCAAAGGAAGCACACAGAGTAAGTGAAGAGAGGAAAAGCGTACCTAGTGCTGCGTGTTACTGGGAAACCTGCAAAGCAGAGGATTCTGCACAATATTCTATAGGAGAGGCTTTGGTTCTGGCAATAGAACGGCATAAGTGTGATTTATCCCAATGCCCGCTTTCCTCAGCAGGGGCTGCTGAGGCCACCTGCCCGTGAGGGGATGTCACCATCTTCTTATTAACCCAGACCTTTCCCTGGAGCCTGTAGAGGTTAACATCCAAACTAAGAGCTACACAAGTTACAATGCTCGCAGCGCACCTATCAGCCAAACAATTAACTTCCCGTTTTTCTCCTCAGCTTGCTCTAATTTCTACTCATTTTTAAGTCATGCATCAGGGAGGGATTTCATAGTGTTAGATTGTCCAGAACTCACAGATTTTCTAAGCCATTGAAGATCTCAGTAATGCCCACAAAGATGAACAAAATTAATCAGATGGAGCATTTCACTATGCAGTTCTGATGGTTGAGATCCCACGCATAGCTGTCTATGTACCATTTTTTCTACCCCAAAGGAGAACCTGAGTAATTTTTACCTTTTACGCAGTGGTTAAACTTTTAGTTTGTTCTGCAGGATTCATGTATTTATTGCACTTTCTCTAACCACATCAGGGAGTTTGGAAGGTTTATTCTCATATTTAATGCAACATTCCTAACAAAAGCCATTGCACAGAAAGCAGATTCTGCCTTTAAAGAAACATGCTTCTGGTAATGCAAGGTTAAATTCAAGCAACGGGCTTTAAGTAGATGCAAGGATAATGACCTGATTTGGAGCAGCCAGGACAGAAATAGATGTCTTAAGATAAAAAGGGCTTGGAAAATAAACACGTAGTGTAGAATTCTACAGAGGAAGCCAGTAAAACTACCACTACTGTCAGAATGATACTACTTCTGCCCTCCTGTCAAAATGTGAGTTTAGCTTTTGTAAATAGAAATGGGTTTAAACATTAAATAGAGACTTGTCTAAACTGGCAAGAATGCCGAATTGATTAAAACAGGGTTAGGAAATGAGAATCCTGTTCTAATCCTGATTCTGCTGCATTCACCATGTGATTAACCACACCAAATACCCACAGCTAAACCCCCTTGTTTTACAAGGATAACAGTGACTTATTTAACAAATCTGTATAATTCTCTGCACATTTAGTAGAGTGCATCTTGGAAAAATATAAAATACATTGTAACTGCTAAGTGTTAACATGATTACTCCACCAGATCAGTTAACTGCTATAGCATGATAAATCATAAAACTGTTAAAATAGCTGCTGCTTCTCCCACACCTTCAGTTCCACTGTCATGTGGAGCAGCTGAAATATGAAATACGGTAGAAACTCCGTAGTATTTTCCTCAGTTTAGAATTTCAATTTATGCCTTTAAAATAGAGTCAGGAGTTTAGATACAAGTAACCAATTCATTGTTTAGAACAGTTCTTCAGAACCGTTCTCTTTCCCCTAGGATACTAGGATACTGTTTTACAGATACCATCTACTTCTTGTGAGTATAAAACGCACACATTAGATGCTATTATCTGACAAGCAATATAGAGTTGTCTAGTGGAGTGATTGCTACAAGGTCGTTCACCAATGTTACAATATCTAATAGTTTCATTGTACCACTATTTATAGTTTGGGTGTATAGCTGGAGTTATGCTTAGCTTTGAAGCTAGCTGTTTCCTTAAGAGTATAGAATGATCAGGTCATTATGTCCATCATTTGTAATAAATTTGCCCCACTGAGGTATGAGAAAACTTGTACGTTTCATGTTTCTCTTCAGTTTGGGTTGTATCTAGTCCCTTGCTTGCCAATACAACTATATATTTGCTCTTAGAAACTTTTCTCCTGCTTATGACCTCAATAACAGCTATTTTCCTAATATTCTACAAATCCAGTAGTTACTGGAGCATAAATATTTCCTAAGCATATTTACTTTTGTTTATTGACATTTTAGATCACTAAATTTAATTGATGCGCTGCTGACCCTGTATAAAATGTAAATGCGTGGTTTGTAAGTCTCATCTATGCTAGCAGGCAAAAATTGCATACAACTAGTAGAATAATTTCATCAAGTAGATGTGTTGAGTCCCCCCTCCCAACCCTCTAAACAGGGGGCTTGTTACCTTTATTTACATAAAGTCAAATGACATTATAAAGCCCCCACAGTCATTCCGTGCTAGCTGCTCAGTATCACTTATGAGCTGGCAAACACGTTAACGTGCTTGAGACCCCAAATGGTATATGAAGCCAGCAACTAATAGCAGCCTATTGAGAAGCACCTCATCAGGGGTGTAGCTGTGCAAGTCATTTTGGCACATGAGATCCAGGGCTCACTGTGGTCAAAACTTAGGAGCATTAGGTTGTTGAGGGTTTTTTTTTGTGTGCATGTTGTTGCTGCTAATTATTTAAGAACATTCGATTTTACACAATTTAAAGTCATGTTACTTTATTTGCTAGTGGAACTTCATAAAAGCTCAGGTTTAACCCCTTCCATGTATTCCAGTTGCTAAATGTTAAACTGTTCTGCCTTTTTTTTTTTCTTGATGGCACACTTTTGCCTCCAATTAAATAGAATTTACAGGTGTATATGTTTTAATTTATTACTGTGAAATCCAAGAGCAGTAACACTAACACCCAAGCTGTTTTGTAAGGAATTCACGTAGCTCTTTAATTACAGGACCAGATTGAGGGTCAGTAACATAGTGTTTCTAATCCTCTCTATACCAGATTGAGGGTCAGTAACATAGTGTTTCTAATCCTCTCTGTACTATTTGAGACTGACCTCATTCAAATGATTTCATCTCACTACTTCAGTCATCTTCACTAAACAAATATGTTTGGCTTTTTTTCTTACCATTCTAACTGTAACCAGACTTCTGTGAGTTCACATCATTACTTGGCAAAAATCTGGCTAGTAGGTGTGAGAGGCTTTCAAATATAAGCTTTCAGGTATTCTCTTATGAAAACTTTCCAGTACTTTTATTTAGATTTGTTATATTCTTTACTACATATTTGAGTAGGTCAGGAGCCTCACAATAATATTCCTGGATTTATGCAACCAAGGGGTCCAATTATGAAAACATGCATTCTTCATGTTCAGTACATAAATTTATAGTCAAAATATGGTGGAAATTCACATTGTAACTCCACTAGCAGCTTGTAAACTATACTTTCATTTTTCCTTTTCGTTTTTGGTTTTTGTTTTTTTTATATCAGGTTAAATTGACTATACCTTTCAAGCTCTAAGTAACCATGGTTAAAGTCATAATTGCAAGATACTGCTAAAACCAACAAGATAATGGTACAAGTTTTATTTATAGTACTAAGTTTAGAGAGTTGATTATTTTGTTTGAATATATCTGGTAGCTCTAGATCTTGCTCAGTATCATAACGGGTTTACTAAATCAACATGCAATAAAACCTTTGACATAGTGTGACTCAAATTAATTTTAGCTTTTCCTCATTTAAGCAGTACCTGGACAAGCCATTTTAAGTTCATATCCAATTGAAAGTCAGATATCCATTGAGATCAATTTGTAATTAAATGGTGGTTCAGAATCCCCACTGCTTTTTTCTACACATTATGCATTTATTTAGTTGACACCAGCCAACATTCAACCTACTGCACTAATATGTAGTTAATTCAGTATTTAAATGCTACTTTCCTCTTCCATAGAAAAGCATTTTGGTAACAACATCAAATGAGTATTTAAAAGCTACATTTTGTGACATAAATATATGAAACTGTTATATGTTATATAACTATATAGTTATATATATGTTACATAGTTATATGATATATAGTTATATAGTAGATATATAGTATATATACGATATATGAACTATATATCGTATATAACTATATATACATATCGACATGATCAATAACAGTTCTAGTTGTACGACTATTAACTAACCCCAAAAGTAGTTTACTATTTAGAAGTAGTTTATTGAAACTACTTATAAATAACTAAACTTATTTGTTTTATGTACATACATATACACACACTCACTAACAGCAGAGCTTCCCTAGCACAGTCACGTCCTAATGTACCCGGTGTTCTCCCCGCCACGTAGCTTTTACAAGCCGATTTCACTCCGCCCAGAGTAATGAGGAGCCGTGTCAGAGTATGGAGGCCCCTCCGCCGCTGCCCAGCTGCCGCAGACCCCCAGCACCACCTTGTGGCTATCATGTCTAATTGCTGCTTGCTTCCACAGCTTGCAGTCTCGCACGGGTGGAACAGCAGTCCTCTACCCGCACCGTAAAAGTTTTCTTACTGAAAGACAAGTATAACGAGAAGCCGGTGACAGCTATTAAATATTTATGAAGCGATATGGCTTCATTTTGATAAAAGTTATGTTTCGGATTCATTTACATTACTGCATTTTTCTTCAATAAACTCTTGAACAGGGTAACTACCTTTAAATTTAATTTTATACAGATCAGCTTCATTCTGGACAATAATTTTAGTACTTGTACCGTGCATTTCTAATCAGTTGGAGGCAAAAGTCAGCTTTGCAAACTGCAGGTCATTAGCTTTTTCACTATCAAAACCACTTAGCCTTCACCTGAAGCTTATTTCAGGCCCACTAGAAAAGATCTTTACTTGCCCTAGAGATATGAGTCTGTGTGTCCTGTGCAACTGAGTGTAAAACACAAAGGAAATTCTTTATTTTTTTTTAAACTTCTACTATTAGATTTATTTAGTGTTTCTTTGTGTGAAATGTGTTAATCCATAGACTTTTTCTTGTCTTACTAATTCTAACATGATGTTTAAAGATAGTGGGATTGTGTTGGTTTTCTTGTTAATTTGCTTTTTATCAGTTTATTCTCTACAAGCTAGTTTTGAAAATGTTATTTAGGGATTATATAGCTCATACTTAAGCCAATGAAGAAGAATAAAAACAAAAATCAAGTGTGGTAACTTTTAAGAGCTGTATTTAGATATATAAATGTTTCAATGTTCAAGGAGTGTATTTTACTTTTAAGGCCTGCTATTATTTAAACATAGTATCATGAAACGTTCCAAAAGGGTCTAAATTAAGCATCATCCCATGTTATATAGAAAAATGGTGTTATAAGCACTGAAATGTGGATAACTTTTTTTTTTTCTTTGTTTTTGGTTGGTTTGTTGTGTTTTTTTAGGCTTAGTTGAGAAAATGTATCCTAAATTAATGCTGGTCTCTGTCCTCATTAAAATGTGAGCTCAAGTATTTAATTAGGTAAAACTATTAGAATCGTAGAGTAGTTAGGGTTGGAAAGGACCTAAGGTCCTTTAAGATCATCTAGTTCCAATCCCCCTCTCTTGGGGCAGGGACACTTCACACTAAACCATGTCACCCAAGGCTCTGTCCAGCCTGGACTTGAACACTGCCAGGGATGGAGCATTCACGACTTCCTTGGGCAACCCATTCCAGTGCCTTACCACCCTTACAGTAAAGAACTTCCTTATATCCAATCTAAACTTCCCCTGTTTAAGTTTTAGCCCATTACCCCTTGTCCTATCACTACCATCCTAATGGGTGTTTTCTTACTCTTAAGAAAAATCTATGTGACGCTATTTGGGATTAAGTGGTCCTGTTCTAATTGTAGAGCTGTACAGCATGACATAAGTCTGCCTGAATCAGACAAAAGTGGGTGTTGTAAAAGTTAACTGCTGACTAATTCTATTTTCAGCTGCCTGCTTGTCTACTGCTTTACAAGCATATCCTCAACCACAGCAACCAAATAGTTTCATTCTGGGACTGGGCAGGCTGGAAATGACTCGAGCTGTTGAAGTCTTGCTTATAGGCAGGTATATCTTGTAAAATTTCTGATAAAAGCTTGTAAAAAAAAACACCCCAAAACCAAATTCCAAACAAACAAATCCAACAGCCTTTTTGTGACTTTGCCCCGCCAGTTTAATTTTTTCCCCTTATAGTTACTTTTGACGGGTCCAGTCACTTTGATTTTTTTTTTTTTTTTTCTGTATTTGCCCTGACTGGTAAAATATTCTGACATATTTTCAACCTCATTTGCTATGTAATGATACCAGTCAATAGCTTTACTGGCAGATGAACAATTTAGAGTCCTGTTTTAATTTTAAAATTCTAAAAACAATTTACTTTTATTTAATTGTTAAATATTTATGTTGTATCTGAAAATAATGAACTGTTTAATATTGAGTGTAATATCTTACAAAGCGCTTCAGGGAAGATGGCCTGTAATCATTCCTGATGGTTTGTGTTAATGATTATAGTGACTTTAGTAATACAATTAATCCTTTTGCACAGACAAATTATGTATGAATGGCCTGAAATACATGATGCACAAAACTTTCCAATCATGGAATTTACCGTGTCATTTACTGAAGCAGTGTATCAGCCTTTGCAAAGTCTAACTTTAGCCAAACTTAGCCTAGATACTCTAACTTAAGTCTTGGGCTTTTCAGCCCAAGTCTACCACTTCAAAAGACGAACACTGCTCTATACCAATTGTGATGTCATGCTAAAATATCCAGTTACATATATTTTCTCACCTAAGTCTTAGCTTGGGCAACATTTATTAGAAAATGCCAGTGGGAATGGGGGCAAATTGCAGCAATGACGCATAAATGCTTCTTTCAGTTAAAGTAGAAATGCAAGCAGTTCTGAGCACTGAAACATTATTTTTCTAAAATATATAGGCTTCCTTCTAGGGATTAGTTCAGGAAAGCAGCAAAACAGTTATATTCAGTATTCAGGACCAATTTTTGGTAGATTGAGTCTGCCCCATTACAGAATGTTTTAAGGCATATCTACTTCTCCCAAACTACTGGGGTGCTATTTTCTGCTGGTGAGTTTAATGTGAAGGGAAGCAGTAGTTCTACTGGGAAAGATCCTCATTACTGAAAAGTAAGGTAAAAGAAGTTAAAACATAAATGAATGCAATGGAAGTAAAACTTAAAAAAAATAAAAATAAAAATGTCAAAGTTAAAATTCAGTGACTTACCTGGGTTCTCCTCTATTCCTTATCATGATTGTGTACTTTGTGTAGCTGGGAGTAGTAGTATCAGAGGTTGATTTCAACATTATTTGCTTGAGTTTTTATTGCTTTTGAAATATTTGATGTTGCTGTTCTCGTATTTTTATTTTGGCTAGTACCAGGTTTATAAAATACTATTTATATATTTTGAAACTACTTGTTAAACTTTTTGATCATCTTGGTAAACCTTAAAATGTGGTAAGTTTTACCTGTGACAGGTATTGCACTCTTACGTGGTCTGCATGAAGCAATAAAGTAGTTTTTTTGAGTATAAGCAACTTGGTGAAAAGATTTGGGCTACTTGGTCTTTTCTTTTAGCAACAATGAATATATTCAGATATTATTCATGTAAGATATGCACATACAGCACTTGAAATAGAAATTAGCATAAACTTTCATGCATGTAGTCATTAAATAGCCATTTATTCTTGAAAACAATGAAAGCAATTCAAAGCAATGAAAACAGCTAACTTCTGTTAGGCATTTTAAGTCTAATGTTCTTTATGTTAAGTGTGAACAGATTTTTTTCACACTGATCATATCAAAGAATAGCAATATTAAACTTGCAATAAGCCTACATTTTTCCTGTGGTGTGCAAAATGTCTTTGTAATGTCTCAGGATCTGTTTTAAATTGCGTGCTGATTTGAGCAGCTGGGATCTGGCTTTGCTTTAAATGATCCTATTTAGATGAATAATAGGACTTAGGAAATAGTTCTGAAAATAGGTTTTTAGAACACGTCACTGACTAAGTAATGAACCACTGGATGTCACTGTCTTTCTTCAAGTGCGAAGCTCAGTTTTTACTTCGATACTGTGATAAATTAAGTGGGCAGTTACTGGTTTTGACTTCTCTGAATATGTTTAGCAATGGTTACAGGAAGACTTCAACTGGTAAAACACTGAAGAACCATTTGAACTGCTTATTCTGAAGTGCACAATATAGGGAACTTGGTTAGGAAACTGAAGTCTATATAGGGAATAATAGGGACAGATCCCTACAGATGGGCTGACTCCTGCACCTTGCCTTTCTCTGTTTCTCATGAGTAATTGAAAATTAAAATACACATACCATTATGTTTCAATCTCTCCTGAAAATTTTTGTGTATTTTATCATAAACATTGTTTTGCATATCTTTTCCTGATGCCTACAGCCAAGATGTTTCACTTGTCCACGGAGTTATTTTTCTCTTGGGTTTTTGGCTGGCTTTACATGCTGACAGCTACAAAGCAGTATTATCTGCATGAGTTACAAAATTAACGAATCTCGGTTTCCTGTGTATTTACTTTATGATGGCTTATAAACTTTCTCTCTCATGTTTGGCATGTACTGTTGTACAGTTCTAGAGGTGGTTTTCCCCAGCAATAACAAGTGCTTTCTCTTCCAAATTGCTGCTTGTTTTCCTGGAACTTGCAGACTTGGTTTTCTTACTGGTCTGCCAGCTGAGGTTACAGTCGGTAGATGAGGCATGGGAAATAAAGATGCTAGTGCTTCCCTGGGTAGTACCCTGTGGTTTTTCTTTGGTGAGGAGTGATACTTAAGTATTTTGTGCTAGCTAAATAATGTTTTGTTCAGTGCAGTGTAGCTGCAAATAACTACCTGCTGTGAAGGTAAAGCTTTTTATGAAATCAAACTGTCTTCTCAGTTGAGAAGATTTGTTGACAGTGGAGTTTCTGACATGCTAATATACTTCCTCATTCCTTTGACGAGCAAACAGATGTGGAAGAGTTTTACTAAACAGATTATTGTATGAGTGGATTTCTCAATAGATCAGACCCTCTGAGCTAAATTTGTTGAGCTGTACAAAACTGCAGGTTGTCTAGGCTTCTGCAAAGATAAGCCCTTCACTCTTGCCTATTAAGGTAGAAACCTGTAAAGCCAAAACCTGAACTTAATCATGTTCTTGCAGAATATGTGAAAGCTGCTTATTCATTAACAGATACTCCTCTAGGTAAGCTACTTGCATTACAGCTAAGTTCCATTCCAGATTTCCTGTGCCTAGACAATCAAATAGGGTATAGTTTATTGTAATCTAGACTGACACTGCTAGTTTAGCTTGATTGTGTTTCAGCTGATAAATATAACACATTAGCCAGTGAGGAGTTTTTCCTTCTCTTGTGGAAGTAGATGAACATTAGACACCTAGTAAGGGGTGCTTGTCTGTGTCCAACATATTGGAACCAGCATGATTTGAAATATTGCTCTTGCTCTATCCAGCAGTTTATTATTAGAGTAGGCAGATTCTGTGGAGTTAGGAATGACTACTACAAATATTGTCAAAGGAAGGCATGAACAACCCTTCATCTAGGATGACAGTAGGCTCCTTTAGGATGATTTATCCCGTTAAGGGTAGTATTGTATTGTCTTGGGGCGTTTATCTCATGGAAACTGATATGTTTTTTCTTTATTATATTTTCCTGCCAGTATGATTACCCCTACAGTGAGTATTGAAGGATATGGCAGTTTACTTGCTGTAAATATACCTGTAAATATACCTTTCTTTATTCCTTTCACTAAATGATTCATACTTGCAGTACCCCATGCGGCTGCCTGCACCTTTCACCTTACTGAGTGCAGCTTCCTCTAAGGTGTCAAGTTTTATTTTCTGGAGTGAAATTCAATAGCTTCTTGTGTTTGTTTAGAACTCTAGATAGCTCTTCACATGGATAAGAAGCAAACTACACTGCTTAAGGTAAGACTAGCATGCTCTAAAAATACTGTAATGTTAATTGTTCCCATATACCCAGGATAGTAATTCTTGCCAAAGAAGACTAGTGGATTGATTGTGATGCTTTACCCAAGTCTTAATTTCATAACATCTTCTCCTTCACATTGGTTTCCATGAAACATTTTTGAATAAAGGCTCTTTGGATATTACCAGTTAAATTACAGAAAATTTTGGATTAGAAATATCAGTTACCTTCAGCTTTCTATCAGCCTCTTCCCTCTCAGCACAAATAGCATTCCTATCAATAGCTGGTAATTTTTAAAATTGTCATCTACTTTGTTAGTTATGAATTAATTCATTCTGCTAAGTCTTTGCACATAATGAATATGTAACTCTTGCTTATTCTCTATTTATAAATCTCTTGATTCTTTAAATTACATGTTCACAGAGAAGATTCCTATAAGCTTAAATCTAGTGGAAACTGTAAAGCATTATATGTATATATTCAGCCGTAAAGCATTATATGTATATACACTGTTCACAGTTTAGGTGGATAACCAGTAACTTTATGTGGCACTAACTTGTTACGAAGCATGATCTTCACAGGCTAATGAGATCTTTATGAACTGTCTTTGGAATAGCAAGTGTACAGAAAAGAGGAGAATGAAAGGCGTGAAAGAAGTACATATTGCATAAACCAAACAATTACTACTTTTGTTATCTTACAGATAGTATTGCACAGCAAAGTTTGCTTCCAAGGGAAGCGGGCACTTCTCTTGCCTTGAGGTCTGTTCAGCAATGTAAAGTGTTACTGTTTTCCTTTAGTTGCATGAATTTAAAGGCAATGTTATCAAATTAAAGATGTAAAGCTTTAATCTTTACAGTCCTCAAGATGAGTCTTTAGTATCCATCTCTTGTTTATTCAAGCTCTAACAAACTTTTTAGAGGCTTGCTCAATCCTAAAATATTGTTCTCTGAAGCCAGGTAGCCTTGTGTTGAAAGTTACATGGAAACTGGTTATAATCTAGAATCTGCAGTAGGACTGTTCCCTAAAGCCACTATTCTGCAGAAAGGACTTGTTACTTCTAAATGATCTCACGATTTTATTGGTATGTAAGTGTTCTAGAAAGTACATTTAGAAAGACATATTTGCAGCATGTATGTATGAGCTACTAGAATTTTATTTTTCAGTTGGAAGGACCTTTAGCAAAGTGCTGCATTTTTGGCTTAAGTCTTTATTGCTTCTCTAGAGTTCAGTGGTATCAAATGCAGTGTTGTGCACCAACTTTGAAAGTGAAAACTAATCAAAGCCAGATGTAAAAATCATAATCAGTTGTCAGGTTGAGATAGAGATGGTTCATTTGGCTGCTTGTACTACCTGACCTGGAAGCTGCTCATTGAAAAGCTCCCATCATTTTGGGGTTGGGGGTGGAGGGAAAGAGGGAAGTATCTAAGTCGCGTAATTGATTAGGGCAATATTGTGGTTTAAGCCCAGCCAGTAACTCAGAATCATGCAACTGCTTGCTCTCTTCCCCCCTTCTTCCCCTCCTGCTCCTGGAGGGATGGGGAGGAGATTCAAAATCGTATCAGCGATGTTCTCAGGCTAAAGTTGAAAACACAGCACTGCACCAGCTACTAAGTAGAAAAATGACTGCTACAGCTGAACCCAGGACAGACAGATGTTCATTACCTAGTGCCTTCTGTTGAGGCTGTTCATTTTACACACTTAACAGACTTGAGCATTAAGATTTTAACCTAACTCTCGAGAGGCATAGAGCCTTTATAGTTGACAACATTTATTTACTTAAACAGTTTTCTAGCAAAACGATGTGACTTTTGGTTATTGCAATCTGTTATATTGTTATATGCTATTTACTATTTCTCTCGCTTTGACTACAAGATTTTAAAAATCTGTATTTGAGCACAAAATGTCTTTTGAAACTTCGTGTGTTTTATATCTGAATCTCTGCTCTGGCTTCCAATTTACTATTAGTACTATGCTCATGCTCAGTGACAGCAAGAAATTTGAGCCTGAAGAAAGGGGCACATTTCTTCATCCGTAATTTTTTAACAGGAAAATGAAATCAAGGGATTTTACCTATGACTTCAGTTAGCTTTGCATTAGATTTTGAGCTACATCTCCCTACTACTGTATCAGTTGTCATTAATTTTCTTGCTCAGCTGGGTCCCTAGCCCTCATTCTAAAAGATGGATGGCCTAATTTGATATTTCTGAGCTGAACCAGGTAGCTATATATGATCCTAAAAAGAAATTCTTGGCTATCCTATTTTTGTTCTCTGTTCAGTATATTCTTATGGTTTCAAGAATGCTGCTGATTAGCTGGACAATTAATGAAAAGTATAATGAAGCTTGAAATTAAAATCATTAGTTACTCAGCACAGAATGTGAAACTCTAATAAAAGAACAGCTATGTACATCATATTTTATATATACAATGTCATATATATATATCATAGAATCATAGATTGGTTCAGGTTGGAAGAGACCTTAAGATCATGTAATTCCAACCCCCTGCCATGGGCAGGGATGTCTCACACTAGACCGTGTCACCCAAGACTCTGTCCTGCCTGGCCTTGAACACTGACAGGGATGGAGCTTTTACCAGTATTTTTGAGCAAACACTTCCAGTGCCTCACCACCCTCACAGTAAAGAACTTCTTTGTTATATCTAACCTAAACTTCCCCTGTTTAAGTTTTAACCCATTACCCCTTGTCCTGTCACTACAGTCCCTAATGAAGACTCCCTCCCCAGCATCCCTATAGCTCCCCTTCAGGTATTGGAAGGCTGCTATAAGGTCTCCATGCAGCTTTTGTTCTCCAGGCTGAACAGCCCCAACTTTCTCAGCCTGTCTTCATACAGGAGGTGCTCCAGTCCCCTGATCATCCTCACGGCCCTCCTCTGGACTTGTTCCAACAGTTCCATGTCCTTCTTATGTTGGGGACACCTGAACTGTACACAGTGCTCCAAGCGGGTTCTCATGAGAGCAGAGCAGGGGTACAGGATCACCTCCTTCAACCTCCTGGTCACGCTTCTTTTGATGCAGGTCCAGCACAAGGGTGGTTTCTGGGCTGAAGCACACACTGAAGCTTGCTCATGTTAATTTTCTCATCAGCCAATGCCCCCAGAGTCCTTCTCCTCAAGGCTGCTCTGAATCACTTCTTCATCTAACCTGTAGCTGTGCCTGAAGCTTTTTAGCTCAAGTTCAGTGTATTAGAAACCTGAACTAAAGAGTTACTGTGCTTAGAGTTGGTTTGAAATCTGAAAGGTTCATGCCTCTAGATATAGTGTATACATATAAGCAATTGCTCTTATGATGATTGCTTTGTTTCCTAAGGTGAGGGAATAGAATGGGTCTATAGAACTAGTTACACTTTCACTGTAAACCTTTCTATGGTATATATAAACCTATTGGGTATACTATTTCCACTTCTGTGCTGTCACGTTATACAAGCGCAGTACTTTACCACCTAGAAGAATAAAATAGAGTGCCTAACTCCTAAATAACACTTAGCTCCTACCTTAAATTTAAAAGCTTCCCTAGTCTTAAATAATTTATTTAAGGTGGTTTTGGAATTTTTAATTTGTTAATTTCTAGCACAAAGTGTTTTGGCAATCACTTCCCAGTCTGAGAAAGCAAGCCTCAATTAAGGCTTTTCCTTAGGCAAACTTTAAATGTGATGGGAGGAGTAGGAAGACTCACCCACTGAGTCAGTTGTTTACCACAGTTTCATTTTATTTGAGCACACTTATGCTGACTCTTTATACACCTTTATAATGATGGAGTTACTTTATTCCTATTTTTCCTTCAGGGGAATAGAATCAAATGTGCTTAATTTTTAGGCAGAAAACTGGCAAAAGTTATGCAAGTAATATTCCTTCCAACAGAATATGAATTTAAATGAATTGGACCACATTTCATTTAATATCTTTGGCTGGCATCTTCAAACAAGTGTTTGAAATAGTTACATGTTGAGCACCTGCCTTTCCTCAGGAGTCCTGAAGATCCCAGCCTTTAGTGTAGTCATTTAGATCTTGACGTATCTTGGCTACTGGACAATTTGTTGAGGTTTTTTTTTCTGATTGTTTTTTAATTCTTAGTCCATTATGTGCATCTAATCTCCAGCATAGAACTTGCATTAGCTCTTATTGCTGCCTCCTCCTTTGCCTTTGCATATAGTCATCTTGCTTCTGGAATTGCGGGTGAGTGAAGCAAGTTTCAAAAGTAGAACTGTAGAAAGCAGCCATCAGTGGCTGATGGATTTTAGCTTCACTAGAAATGTATCTGTTTTGTCTTGGTCTAACTAGCAGACCTGTCAGTGAAAGGCATTTAGGTTATTAGCAGTTGGTTTATGGTGAGAATAAATAAGAGAAAAATTGGTATGTAAATTTCCATCAGTTACTTGTTGTGCTGTTTCTTGAGTACAGAAACTTCTGTTGCTTTAACACAGGTCTCAACAGACAGCTATTGGAAATAATCACTATGTACTTGAGTTTGTAGGCATTTGTAATATGACTTGAAATGAGCAGAATGCACTTACAGTTCTGGTATAACTTTAATAAAAAGATGGGAAATACTGTGCTTATACTGAGAATGGAACCTGTATTGGTGAATGTAGTTCTTGCTATTTTCAGTAGCTTATGTATTCTTCCTCAATCATGTTGTATTACCAAAAGGTTAGTGGAGAGCTATACTTCCAAAGGAAAGTGTTTCTATACTCACATGCTAAAGCTGGCTCTTGAAATTTTGCTGGAGTACTACATGATGTTTATACTTACACACGTACCAAAGTATTAAGGATCAGTTTGTACTGATTATGCCCAGTCTGGATTCAGTACAATACTGAAACAGTTAGTTGAATGTAAGCATTACAGGGAAGATATTAAACTTCTAATTTTCAAGTACTTTAAAATTGTGGATTAGAAATAAAAACCAGGATTTGTGTCCTAGTCTAGTTGAAGGGTTTACTGAGGACCACTGTTGTGTTTTCAGACAGTGGCTTTCACAATGCCAGTGAATATGGAAATAGTTACACCCTGCAGCAGCAGCTCGGCATCTCCAGAGTCTGTAATTGATTTTTTAATCTACAGAAAGTGGTATAGAGCTAGTAACTGATGTTCAAGTAAAACTGTTGTGGAATTTGATCTTCTGATCAAATATTCAGAAGTACCTCATTCAAAAATAGCATTTCTCAATGTTAAATGTGCAAACAAGGCAGAAGAAGCAGTATTAAATATCCAGTAGCTTTGTGATGGAGTTTTTGGGGGTTTTGTTTTGGGTTTTCTGTTGTTATTCATTACATCCAGGTGCAGTGTACCTTTGTCAGAATTTTTTATGCACTATTTTTCCTTACTTTCATAGTTTAGTTATTGGAAAACAGAAGTCAAAGTCTCAAGTGAGTATTAGGTATTCTGTGACATTGATCGCATATTGACTTATCACATACCAATATATAGATTACATTAAAATATTGTGCTATAGCATCTTTTTCTTGGCAAATGAGCTGAATAAAACTTAAATTAAGTTGCTCAGAAAGGTATCTTTTCCTTGGACCTGTATGGTAAACAGAAATTGTAGCTGTCCATCAAATGCAGTCTTAGTGTCATGTCATGAAGATATTTCTTGATCTTAAAAACTTCATGATGATCTCATTTCTTGGCATACTGAATGCTCAAGTGAGGACAGGGGCTACAGTTGCCATGAAAGAACAAATTAAATTTGGAAGCAAACAAGGCAAGCGTTATCTGAGTAATGCTCTGTGTAGCTTTTTCAAATGCAACAGGTTTTAGAAGGAAGAATCTAGGTAAAACATGAAGGGACATATAAAAGTTAAATTTGTAGTAGTGAAAATGCATTGTGATGTTACTCCACTGTGTGCTGTACTAGGGGATATCTTCCCTGTTATTAACAATGTAGTTTAATTTACGCCTTGAGCTGATGTTCAGGTTAGTTTCTGGGCCTCTAACACCAGAAGCATTACAGAAATTGAACTCTTCATAAATAGCTTTTATACTTCCACCTATACCTTCCTTAGGTTTTGGGCACAGACCAGTGCTCCTGAATGACAGTGTTTCTGTGCTGCGTTGGAGGGGAGAGTGTGGCTCCCTGCCCTGCTGAAGGCCTGGGAGGTATTGCCCCTGGCTGCCCTCCTCTGCTGTGCTGTGCCTAGGGCTTCTCACGATGCTGCTGCTGCTCCCACCATCGGGATTGAGACACATTTGCTGAGAGTTTTGCCATAGTTTCACAATGCATTTATTAATGCTGCTGTGGCTGGACATTCTTTGTAAGTTAAACCCACAACATTTCAAGTGTTTGAGATGTAAGGAGTTGATGTGAATTAGGGAACCATCCTATAAAGATACTGTTTGTTATTTTTTATTCAGTATCTTTTCAGAAATAAATAGAAATGTGATGTTTCACTATTGTACTTTCCAAATATTTCTACAGCTCTATCCCTTCACCTTTGTGGGGCACTCATTGTTAATTTAACCAGCTCTGTCAAAAGCAACTCCTCACAAGAACAGGAGTTAGCCTCTTCATGTCCCATCAGAGACTTAGATAAATTCTAATGCTTCAAATTCACAGTTGCACTCCTTCTCAAATTTGATCTGGAAGGAGCCTTTCTGCCTGTTAGTTATGATAAAACAAGCACAGTAACTATTTGGGGTACTGGTGTGATTTAGGCCTCTTTAATACAGCTTTGAGTTGAAGATGTCTTTTATCTTGCCCAGTGATACAGTATTGAGTTATCTGACTGTCCTTTGGGGAAAAAAAAAAGACTGCCTTGAGTGCAACTCATTTGATTCTTTTAACTTGCTCACTTATTGTTTAAGTCTTGAGCAATCCCCTGCCACTTTTATATGTACCAGCTCACTATCAGTTATCCCCTGACATTCTTTCACTCTTAATTGCCAATAGATAAGATCAGATATTCATCTCACAGTGGTTATATATTGGGCCTGAGCCATATAACTGTTCAAGTTAAGGTAGTTGACTGGCAAATTCCTTTTTTGTGTGTGAAGAAATCTATCAAAAGCTTAAAAGAAAAATGGAACTAAACAAAAAAAATCCCTTTTGAGTAATTTATCTGTAATGACATCACTCCTGCCTACACTACAGTTAATAAATACCTACCATCTTAGTTAAGCAACTGGGACTTTAAACAGAAGGCCACAAGAACAATGAAGAATTGAATACAAACTGCATAAGGTTGACAAGTCATTCCATACAGCCTGTTTGAAATGCAAAATTACTCTTGCCATTTGGCATCTGTACTATATATCTAAGACTAGTTTTTAATTCTGTGAGGAGTCAGAGGCTTTGCTTGGATATCAAACCTTCTCATTCATACAGGGTTCATCTGCAGCCTATTATGTTTGAACTGATTTCCTTGAATATCTCTTCAGTTCTAAGTGTCTCCAAACATAATGATGAAGTTTGCTTATTCCAGCTTCATATTCTGCCTTAACGTTTGTGGCTAAGTTAAACTAAAACCAGGAAAGGTAATTTATTAATACTTGATAGAGCACTGGAGTTTCTCAAGGTTTCATTAATGATGAGTTCAACTGGGGGCATCAGTTTTATGGAACTTCTGCAATTTTCAGTAATGCAAGCTTGACTTTATATAGCTGCCCACTCTATAAGTCACTTCTGTTTATACAGTTTCTTTCATAGCAGACCTCTCTGCCTTCCCCAGTTCATGTTCATCTTCATTAGCTACTTCATGCACCAGATCATAGTATTGGAAATGGGCAAGTTTGCTTGTTACAAGTTTGCTATGGCAGGTAATGAAGGCTATCAATTTATGTTAGAAATGAATGCATGTCATAGCATGTACAGAAATTTTCTGAAGTTGGTAATCTCAAGTCAATCTCGGGATCTGTTGGATCTCTTGACTATACTTTGATTCAGGAAAGAATCAAAGCTATCAATCTTGGGGATGCTGGGAATGACAAGTTTAATAAAATGACAGGTACATGCAAAAAATACTGAGCCAAGTTTTGATTTTATCACTTTGAAAGTTACTTGTGATGAATTAACCCTTCACAGAGGGCATGATTTACTACTTAGCTTATGTAATCATAGGATACAAAAAGGAAGGACTTGCTATCTTTTTGAGTGAAGGAACATAGAATCTGAGAGTTCTTGTAACTGTACTTGGCACAAGTTTATGATGGCATCCAGAAGCATATGAAGAAAGCAGGCCAATTGATTTTGCTCCAAGTCTTGATACTGTTTCAGTAGTGTTGATGCTAGACAAACCTTCATTTTCTTCAGTAACTGGTAGGAGCAAGAATCTGTATACTAACCTCTGGCCCAGAGCATCTGAATAGGAAAGAAATAGGAAATAACATGAGATCAAGTTGCTCATGAAGTCAATAGGTTGCTTGTGGTTTTTGACTGGATAAATATTGCTGAGCAACTGGGGAATATTTGGCTGTAATTGCTGAGTATTCTTGTTGTATGTTATTCAATGAAGGTATACTGTCAGTCAAGGAGGTGATGAAACCCTTGAGTTTGTCTACATCTTCTCTTGCCTGCTGTTGCACAGTAGGTTAGCAGGCACTGAGCCTCATGTCGATGCTACTTGAAATGAGCCTAGTTAAAGATGGTTTTCAAATATCAGCTACATGAATAGCCTCATTGGACACACTCCAGGCATTGCTATTGGCTCCTGTTAGACATAGGATCTAGGGTTAGATATCCTTCGGTTTTACATAGCTATAAGCTCTTGCCAAGCACAAGTGAGGCACCTTAAGTTTAAACTCTAAATTGTTCTTAAGCTGCCAGCAAAACTTAAGCTAAATGACACTGCAGTACTAGAGGTGAGTGAAGAAGAAAGTAATATTGTTATAGATTTAGTATAGTAGACAATATTGGGGGATAAATCAACCCTCAAAGGGTTAATTTTAGCTTTCCAAGTTTTAAAAAGCCTGAAAGCCTTCTTTACAGAGTGACAAAAGTGAGGCTGTTATTGGAGTGGGAGCAGCAAATACTGTCAAGTTTTTCTGCTGGCCTCACAGATTTGGGCATCTAGGTATTCCTTGTGCAACAGGAACCCATGACCAGCCCTTGACATTATTTTTAGAGCTGCTGTACAGTGACGTATTGGCTTATATTTATGAAATTCAGGAACCCTGAGCCACTTTCATCAAGTTATTGCACTCAAGTGGCTTGGAAAGTTAAATGAGGTATTTTAGGAGTGGTTGCTTGTGGCTGTCAGCGGCTTCTTTTACAGCACAACCATCAGTTAGTATCTTCTATTTGTTAGACAGATGTGAAAATATACATGGGAGGACCCTGAAGGCAGAATAAGAACTAAGCCTCTAGGTTCAGCAAAGTTCTTGTCAAGACAGGTTGTTTCTAATCCTTAAGCACTTTAAACTGATGCAGTTCTATGGTCCATGTCATGTGTGGCCATGTTAATTCATTGGCCATATCTGTTCATATAATGTTCATATAAGTTGCAGTATTAGGGATTAATACTTCAGCAGCATTTAATTCTGTATGAATATACTTGTGGGGCCTTGAGCAAGTAATTTAATTTGTCTGTTTCCTGTAACTAGGATGAAACTGGTTTTCCCAAAGTTGTCAGTGTCTTCTGAAGACATAGTCAGACATTAGTGTGCTTCTTTTTTGGCTTCAGCAAAAGGACAAGAGCCAGGGAGTTGTTTGGCATAAAGACCTGATCCACCTAAACAATGCTAGCTAAGTTCCCATCTCTGTTCAACAACCTCGAAGGTTAAGTAGCAACTGCTTCCTAAAGACAACACTTCAGAGTGTTTAGTCACAGTAGGCCAGTTATTGCTGTCTTTGTGCATCTGATAATTGTCCAAATAAACCAAGTGGGAACAGAGGGTGTATCCTAGATAATTTCTGAGAATATTCTGCTGTAAGTAATGTCTGAGACATGTTTGACCATCACGTATCATGGGGAATATGAGGAAAAGGTGGTAAATCTATAGAGGTATTGGAGACAAAAATATAACTGGGAAAATATTGTGTTTTGCATTACCCCATGATGTAATTTCTCCTTGATCCCATGAATTGTGTTGTTTCCAAGTAGAATGTAATTACAAAGCATGTGGACCTCCATGTGGTGTAATTGAAAGATATGTTTAAAAAAATAAATCACTAGCAGCTAGCTTGGTTAGCTGTTGCTTTGAAACTTCCTAATTGGATTAGTAGCAGATGGTGCCATTTCTATTGTCTTGCCTCACAGCAGCCCTTTCTGAAAAAGGAAGAAAAAAGTACTCTTTATTCCTTATTAGAGGACTGTTTCTTCTGTAATGTGTTGCCTTTAGTAATCTGCCTCATAGATATTGCCAAATAGAGGTAGATGGGATAATTTCACTGATTCATAGTCTTTTCTAGAGAATGTGCATTGCAACTTGTTTCCAGTGACAAGTCAAACAATGACCTTGCTGTATCTTTCCCTATGGTAGGTAAGAACATCACTGAGAAATGACGCTTTTCCAAAATGCATTTGTGCTGATGACACTTTGACTTATTCCCCTACAAGTTGAAATGTAGTATTAATTTACTCTGGATTTGGTGAAAATGTCACAATATGTTTTATGTAAATTATCCTACATTTTTTTCCATGTATCTACTTCACTAGCAGGTGAAAGTACTCTTTCTTTTGGAGCATAAGTGTGTGACACAGGCAGTCAGAAAATAACTTAAGTAATTTCTGGTTTTGTTTCTGTGGAGGTAAAAATGCTGTTGGTAGCTAGTACCTAGTTGATGAATCTCCCTGAATGCTATCTAACTAATCTGTTGTTTGGGTATAAAGAATTAATCCTACCAAGTGGAGAATAATTTTGCAACAAGACTTGGGATGTGTCCTCAGGTGGAGAACAACTCAGTTTTAGTATGATGGGACAAAAAAAAAAAAACCTTAGCCCTAAAGCAGTTAACTCTTTAAAGGGTGTGTGAATGCACTATTTATTGATCAACTTCTATTTACTTTGCCCTATAAGGCTAGATTTATCTTTTTCAATATATTTTTAAGTGTGTGAATTAAGTACATCCTTACTATAAACATCTAGGCTGCAAGATTCCTGTTAGAGACAGATGAGTTTACTTATTTACCCAAGTTTAACCTGGGAGGAAAGCTGTCCCACCCTCAGATAAACTTGTGTTGTAGAATGTCGTACTTGCAAAAATCTTCATGGAAGTCTCCCCAGTGAAGCAGGAGACTGCTGTAACTGAGATCTCCAAGAGTAGAGAGGATACGTGGTTGCCACTTAAGTCACACATGAAGAGCAGACTTAAGTTTCCCAAATCTAGAACTGTCAACCTAAATTTTCAAAGTGTCAAGGTCTCTAACAGTGAAAATTTCTAGCTCAGTGTTAGTGTGCATAGATGGAACCTTTGGAGCCATGACAGCATTTAGCAATTCCCTAACTGTCTTCTCAAAGCTATAGCAGGATTTACACTCTTTTTTTGCTTCCACTAACATTGATGCACACGCAGTGTTCCGTTACTACACTAAAAAGGTTGTGGTAACTCTTCTTGCCAGTTGAACAGTATCTTGGAAAACAGATGCAGCTTTTAGACTGTTCTGCTATACTGTTGCTTCCTAATTTGGGGAAATTTTTATCATGGCTATTCCCAGAAGGTAATAATTTAAGCTTTTTATGGTAAGCATTTGACCTGTTTGATTATATTTGCTCACCAAATTAGCCAGCAAAACTGTTAATAAATGCAAATACTTGCATACATTTATATTTCTGGAATGTAGCCACTGATCCCAATTGCCAAATGGATGGTATTGAGTATTATACACTTAATCAGATGACATAGAACCTTGTGCAGTGATTGAGTTTTCTGTAATGGAGAGACAAGATCCTAAAATCCACCATTTTGTTTTCGTATCACACTGATGGATCTTGCAATGAAAAAGGCAACACTTTGATTTGTAGTTGGTTACTGAAGTAATAAGAACATGCAAGGTAAAGCTGGAGAGCAAGAGTTGTAGTAAAGTTAACCTTAATAGAATCATATCAAGTGGCTTGTGGTATTGAATAAAAACTTTAAGCTTATCTCTGTGTCTGGGAATAGCCTCAAAATGTAATGATTCCTTTAATGGCACTCCTGTGGACCCTGAACCATAGAGTCCCAATATTGGTGATTAAATAGTAATCATTATCTTTAGGCTGGCTTTTACTGCAGAAACATACTGTTGACTCTTCTGGCTTGCCTTCTACAATGAGATCTTGCAGAAGGAGGTATATGTTCTCATAAACTTTCATACCTCTTGTGGAAAGATGGGCCTCATCTATACAGCCCGAATGCTCTTGACTAGAAGTTGGTTAGCAACAACGCTAAACATGGGACAAAATAGTGTTCTGAATGGTCAAGCTGAGGTAATGAAATGGCACACTAATTTACCTAAACAAAGCAGCCAGGCTTCAGAGTCGGAATCCATAGATTTA
This sequence comes from Pezoporus wallicus, assembly GCF_028554395.1. Lineage (NCBI taxonomy): Eukaryota > Metazoa > Chordata > Aves > Psittaciformes > Psittacidae > Pezoporus > Pezoporus wallicus. Next base: position 1,969,240 of record NW_026639584.1, read on the forward strand.
GAATTTGGATTAAAAAGTTATTTGCATGGCTGTACCTTTGTGAGGTTTTTGTTTGGAACTGAGAGTTGTCTTAGTTTTATGGTGTCATCTGCTTACTTCTGAAGCATATATTTGTATTTCTGTCATGGGACAGCTGTAGTAGTGAGTTAATTGCTGAAGCATGTGTTTGTAAAAATTATCAGGCTTGAAACCTATTATGAGGTTTTTATGCCTTGGTTACGCATGTCTGGTTTTAGATTTCAAGGTATGTGGGGAACTTTCTACAGTAATGCTGCTTGAAGCTACAAAACTGTCTGTATCTATATTGAATCCATACTGTAGATAGTGATGGCTTGCAATGTTTCCAGTTGTAATGGGTTAAGTAAGCAAACTAAAAGGAAATCTGGAACTTGTGTTGAATTTGTCTGAATATACTGGAGTTGCTTCATGTGTTTAGGGGGTTGTAAAGAAGGGCCTGTGTAAAACCCAGAAGTGTTCTAGGAGGTGTTAAAGCATGGGTGGCCTCCAGTTGTGCTTGTATGACCCTATCTAGCAAAGCTTGTGTACAGTGACATCCAATTGGGTGACTTGTTGCAGTCCTCAGGAATCTACTCTAGGCAACAGAAATAAACTGCAAATATACGGAACATACACAGACTTTCTTTCAGGAGCTGGGAAGCACTTGTCAAATGAAGAAAGAGAAAAGCTGCCTCTTCTATATAGATGCAAGGAATGGGTGGTAGGAGGAAGGGATATGAACATCAGGGGAAGCAAGGATATGAATGGAAGAGAGGAAAGGGCAGGCTCATAGCATAGATAATACGCATATGCCCCTCATTCATGAGGCAGGGTTTGTGACTCAAGCAGTTGTCTGTGCAGGTTGAAAAGAAATTTGGGAATTATAAACAGAAGGGGGAAGAGGGGGGGTTTATCACGCTTGATTTTGCTCAGTTATTTTTGCAGTTTTGATTTTGACATTTTTTGTAATGATAATATGATTAGAATTTTAAATCTGATGTTGCACATTTTCTGTTGGAACTGTTACTGTTAGAAAAGCAAACCTCTTCTCCAGCCTGATTCCTTAACTGAAGCTATGTAGTTCAGTAAGTTGTTAAACTTGGTTCATCAAGAACTACTCAAAATCAGGGCTTTCACGGTACTAACAGGCTTTAACAGTCCAGACAAACCTCATGTGGGATCCACACAACCCCACCTATATGTGTCCATGAGCCTCATCTAAGCTCAACCTGGGGCTTTAATTTCTGCCTAAGCTTTATCATAGGATGTCTGTCTCTAGCCCTGCCTCCTGGAGGGACCTCAACCCTATCCTGTAGGTTGTCTCCTGCATGGACCCCCAGCCATATATGGTAACCTTACCTCCAGCCCCCTCTTTCACGGACACTCACTTGTCATGGGGAAAGAGCTTGCATGCTCTTGTGAAGTTGGAAGCCATGCTGGTGGTGGCATATGCCTCCAGTAGGGTCTCCCATGCCAGACGGCTCTCAACTGAAGGGTCAGACAAAGTGTTTCCACGGGCAGGATGGGCTCACTAGCCTTTGGGCAACCATCCTAGGAGAAGGACAACTCTTAACTTCAAACCTGGGCAGATGGAGCTTGTTTAGCTCTGTAAGGCCATCCATCTAAGAGAAGGATACTCTAATCAAACCTATGACCTGAGGACTTTGCTGTCACCGTCCAAGCTCTCTAGGCCCTGTCAGATATACCTCAGGTGTAAAGGGTGGGGCCAGTTCCATGCATGCTGTGCCACACCTGAAAAATCCACTATGCAGCCTGAAAGGTTTACCCACACTTGCAAAGCCCTGTAGAGACAGGCAAGGGATGAAATGGCAGGTGATAAGGTACACTGGAAGTCGCAGACCCAACCCTGCATGCAGGCGGTTCAGGACATTGGTCGCTCCATAATGCTGTTGTCTCCTTTGAGAACTCACGCAGAATAAGTCTTGAGGAGAAAAGACAACGTAGAAAGAATCGCGCCCCTGCCTATACCACCCAAGGAGACCTTTCACTGTGCAAAAAGCATCTGGATTTGCCTATCCCACATTGGCCTTTTCAGTCATCAGCATGCTTGTAGTAAGTGCGGGTAAAGCCCTTTCCAAATCTTCGATTGTGAAGTCAAGCCATGATGATGATGACCTCCAGCCCCATGTTTGGCCCTGTCTCCTTTTGCTTCTGCCTGGGCTCCCTGGGTGGACCCTGGCTCCAGGTCGTATTTTAAGCATCACAGATTCTGCTGCATTGTTTTTGATGATCCCTATATGTTGGGAATATTTTATTGGAGTGGCAGGAAAATGTGGAAGGTTACTGTTCATCAGACTTACTGTTCCAGAAGTTCACAAATTTGTATGGTCTGTGATTGACAGAAATCACGTTCCTGTTACCTGGAGGAACTGCTTTAGCTGCAACATGTGCAAAGTGGCCTTTCAATTTCATTAAAGGGTTAAGAAGTGGTGCCTAGGCCTGCTGAACACAAGGCTGTCGTGGTTTAAGCCCAGGCCGTAAATCAGAACCACGCAGTCTACTTCCCCCCTGCCCTTAATAGTTAGTCACTAGGACTGCACAGTAGCCCAAAGCCCCTGTGAGCATTGCTGGTAATGTGTGACTAAGTTGAAGCAAACATCTCAGTATTTCAAGTTTGTAAGCAGCTGTGTGTACTGCTGTAAATATGTGTGTTCTTGGATCTGCGGTATTAATTCCTGCTGGATGAGGGGTAGCCACTGCAGTAGGAAAAAGAAGTTAAGTTTAACAGTACTGTAAGTTTCTTAGGTCTTGATGCCACCAAACCCTTAGCATGTACAGTTTTGTCTAAGTACTGGTGCTGGCATTTTATTTGACTCTGGCAGTAAACTAGAAGAACAATATTAAACTTACATGAAGGTGAATGTCTTGCCAGGCTATCTGTCAGACATTAGCTAATGGTTATCTAGTCTCAGCTGCTTCCTTTTATTACTGGAATAAAACTTCCAAATGCTGATTTTTCTTCTTTATTTCTGGATTGAAACATAACTTCTGAGAGCTCAAAAAAATCCTCAGTGCTTTATAGCAGCTCATATGGAGCTCATTCTAAATTTCCCCAGATTGTGCCATTTACTCTGCTTTCTGTGGATATGCCAGTGCTGGTTCAGGACCAGTTTAATTTCCTGGACTAGATTAAACCTGGGTGAATGAAAAGACGGTTACTCAGGCTGGCCCTAGTACTGCTATGAAAGGGGTAGCCAAATAGTACAACCTGCCGACTTAAGTTTCTGCATAGCTGTTCCTGTGCCTTGTAGATGTACAGCTCATGTGAATTTTCATTCTAGAATCATTAAACATATTTTCTAAGGATATAATAATCCTGATTTTTACCCAGGAGGACTATCAGTCTATTCTTGACAGTTCACTACATCATCTGCTGTATCCTTTTAAGTCTGATACAGATCTGGTATAGATGCTAAAGGGTTGAAGTCTTTTCACTTAAGAGCTTTCAATTATTTGAAACCTTAATTGGGTGATTTTTCTTTTTTTTATTTTTTTTGTTCATGTTATCCAAATTATAAGAGCTGAAAGGTGAATCATAGACCAACTGCAACTTCTAAGACAAAGACAGGTAAAGATATGGATATGTGCCTGAATGGAAAATTCTGCTATAAGCTTATCTTCTGCCTTCTCTTCTATGAAATGCTGCCAGTAACTTAAACAATGAAAGCTTTTCTTCCAGCAGTGAAGTCATAATACTCTTCTCCAGTAAGAATTACCTCTTCCAGGTTCTGAAAGCAGTACTCTGTAGTATGCTACTAAGTTACTGAAAAGCTGGCACTGCAAAGCTAAGCTGTAATAACTGATCAAGAAGTTTACCACATCTTGAACCAAATGAAAATGTTCATGTCAGCGGTTTCTGTAGCTGGCTCCTTTACAAGGGTGTGTGATCATGGAGAAGGGGTTAGAGTAGAAAAGTGCGAATGCAATATCACTAGCACCTACCTTGCTTGTCACTGTTCATCTGCTATATTCGTATGGGTTTTCAAATAAGCAATATGAATGCAATATAGGTAGCTGCATTTTAAAGCAAAACCAAAGAAATATGTGGTGTTGCACCAATAAAAATCCATATGCTTGCCCTGCATTCTGTGCTTCTGTGTTAATTTTCACAGCTGGGTCTCTTCATTGAAGTGAAATTCAGGCAAAATGGCATAAGAACTCAGATACTGTGCTGCTGTTGGATTTAACAAGTGTTATTTGCTAGTTCCCCAATTCAGAACGTTGGAGCACTTTTACGTGTTGAAAGGAGATGTTTAGCAGTTTTGGCCAGTTTTGCTTTTCTTCTTTCCAGGGTGTATCCTTGCTTCCTGATTTAATATTTTCTTTTTTCTTTTTTTTTTTTTTATGTGATCAAATCCATCAGACTGGAATAATTCTTGTGTAGTGGGCGAAAGCCATAGCTGAAGATAATAGGGTCTCATGTGCATCTGAACCTCTCTTTTGAAGCAAGTCCTGGTAGATGGCAATACTTATGCTTTTGAGGCTTTATCTTGCTTAATCAAAATCAGGCAAGATCAACGTCTTTTGTTCCGTGCCAAAGCTGCACTGACTGGCAGATGTCTTGTGATCTTCTAGGGGCCTGGGTGGGTTTTTTACTGTGTTTTTGTTGTCTTGTTTTCTTTCACAGACTCTCTTTAACCATAGCAAATGTGACTGAGGTCTCAAACATGCAAGACAGAAATATTCCAATGCATATGAATTCTTCAGATCTTATCTATCTTATGAAAATGCAATTAGTTCTGCCAACTCCCCACTTTTCCTTCCTTCAAGTTTTCTTTACTGTTAGTGGGGGGTCCAAAGCCTTTGTTTGTCTGTGGAATGATCCTTTCATCAGAGTTTGCAGGCACTAGTTGTGTTTTGTAAGACTGAAGCCTTGAATGTATGCAAAATGAACGCCCTGCTTACTGGGCAGGACAGAGATGGTAAGCAGCAGTATAGAGCCTGGAGAGGCAGCCTAGAGATAGTAGGGTGATGAAAACACATTAAAAATAACAAGAATGTACAAGAGGATAGCATGAGTTGTATTAACATCGTAACAGATGATGGGCTCTCTGCTACTATACGTAGCTGTTGTAACACATCCAGTTCAGTCTTGCAATGGGTGGATGAGTTCTGTAAGTAAGAAGTTAATATAAGTGAAAAAATGTTTTCTGTTAAGGCATTCAGTTACAGCTGTCATGTTAAAAGTTGGTAGTTTGAACACTGCAAGTATACATCATAAGAAAACAACAGATTACTCAGAAATGAGGGGAAGAATGAGGACACACTTTCCACTGCGTATGATCAAATGGGGATTGTTGATATAATAATATATAGCACCATTATGATTATTGCTTATTCCACTGTTCTTAAATTTCCTTGTAAATCAAGAGGAAAACTTTGTCCTTATGTTTGGGACTGATGAGAGAAATGCCAATGCATGTGCAACTTAAGCAAATTCTGTTGACATTCTGTTTTAAAGACGTGATGGCACTACCAAGGTCCTCTATTTCTTTCAACTTGACATCTCATTCCCTCTGTAGTCCTCAAGTTATCCTTGCTTTATTTGTACTGATAAAACTTGCAGTGGGCAGAAGCTAACTTTTAGCTTGAAAAAGGATGGAAGTGCTAAAGCTGGTTGGTTTGAATGCCTAGCTTCCATTCAGGATCTCTTCAGCTTCATGCCACCTTTCCCCTGCTCTCCCTGTCTGTGCCTTGCAGGCAGGGTGACCCATTACTGCAGAAGCTTCATACAAGTTTTAAAGCAGAATAAACTGAAGCCTCATCAGTGAGGGTGATGAGGAAGAATTTGAGGGCAAAGAGGGAAGAGGTGTATAAATCATACATCACATGCTTATAAACTATCTGTAGCTTAACTTTGTCTTAACATTATGGGCAGCTTTTGAGCATTCTAACCATTTTCTTGTAAGACTGTTTTGAAGCCAGACATGGGATTCATAGGTTTATGAAATGTAGCTGTATGATTTGCTGGTCATCTGCAATCTCAGTAAAATTACTCCTTACATAAAGAAAAAGGACTGAATTTCATTTAAACTCAGTTTTGTGGCTAGTTGCTTCATGAGACTTGTTTTACATTAACCTTCCTTCAGCTGCATTGGTGAGTTTCTGAGCTTGCTTTGGTATTTAAAGGGGTTTTGGTTTTGTTGGGTTTTGGGTTTTTTTTTGGTTTTTTGTTCTTTTTTTGTTTTTTTACTCTAATACAGACTAACTCCTCTGCATTGGATATATGTACAAAAGGAGTTATGTGGCTTAAATACCACTGACTGACTCATGACAAAACCTTGGCTTATATCAGATGGATTGCAGTCTTCTTGCAGCATGTCTGTACTGTAGTCTCGGCACTGAGGAGCAGGGCGAGGCAGTGCCTCTGTGTGCTGAGTCTTCTGTATCAGCCAAATGATTCAAACTGAATTACTTTGTTACAATTAGTAGGGTTACTTTGATCTGAAACTCGGCCTTATTTCTAAATGGTCACATTCGTAAATGAAACTGCCGTCTCCAGACATTTTGTTAAATATAGGCTGATGCATCATCTTCATCCCTTGTCTTAAAGAGGGAACTTTCTCCTCTAAATTACAAGTCTCAGTCATGGGTGCTGGGCAGCAGTGCTTATAGCTTTTCTCCTTCCATCTTGCTCATCTTGTTCATCTGCGTTTCCCTCTTATCCTAGCATGCTGGTGTGAACATCATTCAAATGTCATTTTGGTCTAAAATTGGAAAGTTGCTAAGAAATCTTTGGAAACATTAATGTTGTTCGTCTGCAGCTTCTGAAGGTAAAGCTGCCTCGTAAATAACCTTGAGGTTGGCTGACTGAAATGTAATCGACGCAGAAAGATGTTAAGTTGAACTTGGTAAATTAATAGTTGTTAGTTAAAGTTTAAAGGATGGGGGTGGGATGCTGTCAAAATAATTTTGTGATATCAAAGAAAATAGTACTGCCCACACTTGAATGACTGAGGTAAACATTCTTCTGAAGCAGGGAGTAAAGGTTTTGTGGCATTTGGCTGGCTAACCTGTAAGATGAAAATACCCAAATTGATTCCCCAAAAACCTAAATTGACCAGGTACTTGTATGACTGATTCTTCTCACTTTACATTTGTATGTGTGTTTGCTTTCATGATCTCACTGACATGGCGCTTGTTTGGTTGTGTTTGTGTTTTTATTCAAGTTCAGTAATAATAAGAACCTGAAACCAACTTGCACATTGATCAGGTTTTACCTGACAAGTTGCAATGTAAATGGAGGTGGGGGAGAGTGTGTGAAAGAGCTCACATCCACCTGAAAATATCACCCACCACTAAGTCTTCTGTAAATGATAATCCATCAACTTCTCACTTAGCAAACAGAAAGCAAGTCTTTCCCTTGTTTTTAAGCAGCCTACATGTCAGCTTTGCTGTAAATGTTATCATCCCCTTGCTTCCCTGATCCCCTTCCTTTGTGGTACTATGTCTGGAACGCTTGCTTACCCTGCAATGAAAGGCATGCTATGTGTATTTGACACACAGATATGAAGTACTAATGTTATGATGTGAGTGATATGCTGGGGTTTCTCTTCAAAATCTCTTGTCCTTTAAGGATAGTAGCGATGATAGGAGATTGTAAGTATCAATGTTCTAGAAAGTATCAATAGTGTACAAACTACTTATGCTGCAAGGTACAATGGTCACATGCAAATTTCCTACTTCTCCATAGCTATTTGATGTGCACTGACTGGTAGTTCACAGTGAATGCCTCTGGAATGATAGATCGTGTAGGCAAATATCACAGTATCACGGGAAGGAGACTCCACAACCTCCCTGGGCAGCCTGTTCCAGTGTTCCGTCACCCTCACTGAGAAGAAGTTTCTTCTCAAGTTTAAGTGGAACCTCTTGTGTTCCAGTTTGTACCCATTACCCCTTGTCCTATCATTGTTTGCCACTGAGTAGAGCCTGGCTCCGTCCTCGTGACACTCCCCCTTTATATATTTATAGACACTGATAAGGTCACCCCTCAGTCTCCTCTTCTCCAAACTATAGAGACCCAGCTCCCTCAGTCTTTCCTCATAAGGGAGATGTTCCACTCCCTTAATCATCTTTGTTGCCCTGCGCTGGACTCTCTCCAGCAGCTCCCTGTCCTTCTTGAACTGAGGGGCCCAGAACTGGACACAATACTCCAGATGGGGTCTCACCAGGGCAGAGTAGAGGGGAAGGAGGACCTCTCTCGACCTACTAACCACCGCCCTTCTAATACACCCCAGGATGCCATTGGCCTTCTTAGCCACAAGGGCACAGTGTTGGCTCATGGTCATCCTGTTGTCCACTAGTACCCCCAGGTCCCTCTCCCCTACACTGCTCTCTAACAGGTCATTCCCCAACCTATACTGGAACCTGGGGTTGTTCCTGCCCAGATGCAGGACTCTACACTTTCCCTTGTTATATTTCATCAAGTTACTCCCTGCCCAACTCTCCAGCCTATCCAGGTCTCGCTGGATGGCAGCACAGCCTTCTGGCGTATCAGCCACTCCTCCCAGCTTAGTGTCATCAGCAAACTTGCTGATAGTACACTCAATTCCCTCATCTAAATCATTGATGAATATATTAAATAATACCGGTCCCAGTACTGACCCTTGAGGCACTCCACTAGTTACAGGCCTCCAACTAGACTCAGCCCCATAGACTACAACTCTCTGGCTTCTCTCCTTCAGCCAGTTCGCAGTCCACCTCACTACCTGATCATCCAGTCCACACTTCCTCATTTTAGCCGCGAGGATGCTGTGGGAGACTGTGTCAAATGCTTTGCTGAGGTCAAGGTAGACCACATCCACCGCTCTGCCATCATCCATCCACCGTGTTATTTCCTCATAAAAGGCTAAGAGATTGGTCAAACATGATTTCCCCCTGGTGAAGCCATGTTGACTGCCCCTCATAACCTTCTTATCCTTGATATGCCTTAAGATGGTACCAAGGATAAGGTGTTCCATCACTTTCCCAGGGATGGAGGTGAGGCTGACCGGTCTGTAGTTACCCGGGTCCTCCTTCTTGCCCTTTTTGAAGACTGGAGTGACATTTGCTTTCCTCCAGTCCTCAGGCACCTCTCCCGTTTCCCAAGACTTGGTAAAGATGATGGAGAGTGGTCTAGCAATGACTTCCGCCAGTTCCCTCAGCACCCGCGGGTGCATCCCATCTGGACCCATGGATTTATGGATGTCCAGATTGCTCAACTGGTCTCTAACCCATTCCTCATCGACTAAGGCAAACCGCTCCGTCGACCTGACTTCATCTAAGGTCTCAGGGGTACAGGGCTCTTCAGGACTGCCCGCAGCAGAGTAGACAGAGACAAAGAAGGCATTCAGTAACTCTGCCATCTCTTTATCTTCTGTCACCAGGGCACCCATCCCGTTCATCAGTGGGCCTACATTGCCTCTGGTGTTAGTTTTGTCTGCCATGTATTTAAAAAAGCTCTTTTTGCTGTCCTTGACCCTTCTTGCCAGGTTTAATTCTAAGGATGCCTTAGTCCTCCTAGCTGCCTTCCTACATCCTCTAGCAGCAGCCTTATATTCCTCCCAAGTGGCCAGCCCCTCCTTCCATGACCTGTAAACTCTCCTCTTCCACTTGAGCATACCCAGCAATTCCCTGTTTAGCCACGCAGGTCTCTTGGCCCTCTTCCTTGACTTCCTACGTGTCGGGATGCTCCGATCTTGAGCACGGAAAAAGCAGTCCTTGAATGTCAACCAACTATCTTGGGCCCCTTTACCTTCAAGCAGCCTTGCCCATGGGATTTCCCCTAGCAATTGCTTGAAAAGGCCAAAGTTTGCCCTGCTAAAGTCCAGGGTTGCAATTCTACTTGGTATTCTACTAGTCCTGCCACACAAGATCCTGAACTCCACCATCTCGTGGTCGCTGCAACCAAGGCAGCCCTCAACCCTTACTGCTTCGACCAGATCCTCCTTGTTAGTGAGGATGAGATCCAGCAGCGCTCCTCTCCTGGTCGGCTCATCCACCATTTGCAGGAGGAAGTTATCATCCATACACTGGAGGAACCTCCTGGACTGTGGCTGGGTTGCCGAGTGGTCCTTCCAGCAAACATCAGGGAAGTTAAAATCCCCCACGACGACCACGGCCTGTGACTGTGAGGCCGCTCTCAGCTGCCTGTAGAAGGCCTCGTCAACTTCCTCACCCTGATCCGGTGGTCTGTAACAGACACCCACAACAGTATCCCCCCTGCCAGCCTGCCCCTTAATTCTCACCCACAGACTCTCAACTCGCTCATCATCTGTCCCTGGACAGAACTCGGTGCACTGTAGTTCCTCCCGCACATAAAGTGCAACCCCACCACCCCGCCTGGCTGGCCTGTCTTTCCTGAAAAGGACATAGCCTTCCATGACTATATTCCAGTCATGTGAGCTGTCCCACCACGTCTCTGTAATTGCCACCAGATCATAATCTCCTGACTTAACACAGGTTTCCAACTCCTCCTGCTTATTTCCCATGCTGCGCGCATTGGTGTACAGGCATTTCAGGGAGCGAGCTGAGCACACCGATTTCACCCTAGGATTGTAGGAGGCCTCCCAGTCTTCATTAATTCTGGAGCGCTGCCCCACTGGGGCAAGCCCAGCTACAAGCCCATCCCCCAAATATATTTGGGGGCAGTTCCTACCTGCTTGCATATATGTTAACCTTGTGTGACAATACTGGCTTCATAATGAGCATCAGTTTATTGTACATTGCATTCCTAAAGAAATATATCTTCCAAAACAATCTAGATGATGTAAAGCATGTCATCTTTAGTGTGAAGGACTTGGATAAAATTCTGTGCATTGCCAACAAGGCATGGACTGTCTCAGATCAGATCTGCAAGAAAATGGTTTTGAAAGTGAGCCTTTCTTAAGTGAGCCTGACTTAAATTGGTCAATAGAGAGTACTTAATGTACTGTATTACATTTCAATTTTGAATGTCAAGTACTAAGCTATGTTTCTTCTAGTGAATGCCTGCAAATATGTATCTAGAAAATAATCATGGAAGCTAATGCCCACATTAAGTGGGCTCTGTGGATCAATGCTATTTAACAGACCAAAGTCCATTTATTAAACTGCCATATGTTTTACTTCCCAGTTCATGGGCAACCTTGAGACAGCTAATAGCTAATTGCATTAGTTCTACTCTTCTAATAACTTAAACTTCAGCTACCTGCCCTCACCCCTATCCCCTCCCAAAAAGAAAGTATTCTGCTTTAAACTGGTTGTTGATTGTTTCCAGGAGAGGAAGACTGATCTCAAATCACTTGTAAACATGATTTCATCAGGGGTTGAACTTGTCTTAAGGACAAAATAAAGCTTAGGGCGTAGTTTCATCTGCAATGCTAAGAGGGCTTTAATTCAGAGAAATGTTTTCCTTTAAGCTTTCTTGCCTCAACATGTGTACCATTCTTCCTCCCATCAATTTTTTTAACCCTGGTATATACTTATATGCAATATACTGACTTGTTAATATGTTGGATGTTCTGATGAAAGGAAATTGTGCATAAAACAATTTGTTTTGGCAGGAGTGTGTGCCAAAGTAGGCCCTCCCTTGATGTCAATACAAAAATAAACATAAGAGGGAGGAAAAATGCTGGAGAAATAAATACAAATAGAGATCGGACATGGCAACACTATAAGCTTGCAAATAGTATCTATTAAACAAACATTAAGACTGGAAACTTAAACAAAATGAAGTTCCCCAGATACTTGAAAGCTCTTGCTAGTAAGCTTTAAAACAAAACAGAAGATATGAAACTGAAGTGATGAGGTGATTGTTTCTCTTCCCAGTTTGCTTTCTTGAAAGGCCATAATACACAAGATCTCTTCACATTTTCAGTGGAAGCTTCCTGGATCCCATTTGGCCTCTGTCGTCTTCCTGTCTCAACCAGCCATGAAGAAGCCTTTTGCTTTGTGGAATACTCAGAGGACATACCTTTTGGTTTGCCACTACATATCCCATGAGTGTGCTTGCAAATCAGGCTTTGTGACTTGTTACCCACATAGCTTCCCAGAACTTACATAAAGTAAGAAAAAAGAAAGAGAAATATAAAGAGAAATAGCTTCCAGAAGAAGATAATGCCTTGGGTCACATCAGGCTCTGTCACCAGAACAATTCCTATGCCTGCAAGAATCCTGGATCAGGAGGTTGACAGTGAGCTGACGTCTTACTAGTCTGCAGTGACCAAGGCTGACCCATAGGTTGAATTAGCTTGTTTGCTTCGTGCTTCATAATTTTCAAGTATATGGAGAATTTTCCTTGGAACTGTGGAGCCTTGTTCTGGCACAGACTATAGCAGAAACCAATGCTTCTTACGACTGCTCATTGCCAGTTACAATGCATAAGGTCCAAGGTATCGGAGTAGCTGACCAGGTGAACTCTTAATACAAGTCTGTGCTTTGAGTCATCAGTAAATGTGAATACCAGTTCTAGTTATGAAGTGCTTACTAATTCACTGTCCATTAATAGAAACTACGTGAGTAACACCTGACCCATAATTTAAGCACCACCAACGCATGAATTATAGCAGTAACTATAAGGCAGATAGTCTGTGGGATCAACAGGTTTATTTCCTTGTTTTCTGGAGTAACACTTCTTCAAGAACTAGAAGGAAAACTCTGTTAGTGAACCTATAATGAAATTAGTTATCCTACTGTATTCTGGCTTTTGTGAGAGTACTCTCTTGTATGGTGTTAGGAAATGTATTTTTTTAATACAGTAACTTGAGCTTTGAGGGCTAGCAAATCTGTCTAGAAAAATTGTCATAAAATGCATGTGATAGCATTGCATTGAATGATCCTGATATTCCAGTGAGTGATTTGTACTGCAAGCTAGTCAAATATTCTCGTATTTAATAAAATCTATGATTTTCTTCCATTAATTAACCCTTCAGACTAGGGCTTCTTGAATCTGTGGCTTTCCTGGAACTTCTGGGATTAGAAGACTGAGAATCATACTCTTAGGGAAAACTGCTGGCCTTTCTTTTGGGTTAAAACTTAAATGGAAAACTAATTTAGTCTGAAGATACAGAATGAAGTCAAATGGGAAGAAACTGGTTTTAGAAACAAAAAGAAAAGCTATGAAAATCATAATGGTGTCAGTTAAGAATCACTGTTACGTGAGCGTTTTAATTAACCTTGCACTTGATGAAGCAGTTAGGGCTAGTGATGATCCTGGGGTTTGTGATGTGCATGTAACAGTTGGACTGAGCTTGGCAGCTGCTGAGTTTTCATGGAGCAGTGTGTTGTGTTATGCTGTAGCTGGTCCAGTCTATCTGACTTGGTCAGGCACTGGTGACAGTGCTCTGGGATGTGCTCAGCATCTGAATTCTTTGCTTCTTGCTTTGTTCCCCCTTCAGAGGAGAGCAGAATGTTTGCCTTCTGTTATTGCCAATGAAAGCAATTAAAGAACATTGCTTAGCAAATCAAAGGAAAGACAAGCAATTTCACCATGATGATCTCTCTTCTCTGCAGGAAGATGGGCTGTCACTTGACAGAGATATAATAACTCTAGTTTGACAAAAGAATATCCTGACGCTGTGCCCTATAGGTTGTGTATTTCAAATGATACCAGCTTTTCCCATTTTGAACACCAAATGATTGTGTAAAAAAAAAAAACAAACAAAAAACCCACAAACAAGAAAAACAAACAAACAAACAAAAAACCCAAAAATCCAACAACCACAAAAGCCAGAAATTCCAGCCCCAGCTGAGTTTTGACACTTGTGATCAGCACTTCCTTCTGGGACCCAAAACAAAATCGGAAGCCTGGCTTCTGTCTGTATGCTGCTTGTGCAGTGATCTGACATGACTGACTTGGCTTTAGCTCACTCAAGTTAAAGAAAACCATTATGCAAAGAGGTCACTTAGATTTCTCAGATGCTTTGAACAGTTCTTTAACTTGTATTCTTACAAGTGTGGCTGTAGCAGTTTAGCCTCTTTGGATGCTGTAATGGGAAGCAACATGTGACTGCTATGTGACCATCATCCATGAGGTCTTGGCTCTCCTCTTGCAGATAACTCTTTACTAACTTATTTTTTACTAAAATCTGATCACAGATACCTAGGAGGGATTTCTGCACCTCAGTGGTTATACGAAAGTCTAGATTTGATACTGTTTCTTCCCTGGGGCCTGTAGTGTTGGGGGAGAGCAAGTAGAAAACAGTTTTGCCTTTTGTCCTACATATCTGTTATAAGATAGCATTTAAGCCACCAGTCATTTATGCTTTTGAGAGGAATGTCTAAGATGTTATCACCTGTATTGCTTCTAGGGTAATACATGTTTAGGAAATGACACGGGCTGTTTGGCTAACTCTAGATGCATGGCTTCTTTGGTTACTTCTCTTTGAAAGCGACTGCTGGCTTAGGTGCTCTCTTACCTGGGGAATACTAATGAAACTCTTGTCTTGGTTTCCATAGTGTCTGTACAACATGCTTGGAATTAGAATAACAGGAAATTTATCTATGTAGAAAGTCCTGTACATCTAGCAAAAAAACACTTAATTGAGCTTTTTATCCTGTATAAGAGGGAAACTGTGATACTCTGTTTTTTATACGCATTAATACCTAACACACCAAAGGCTGTTAGTGTGCCTCTCTCCTTGAAGTCAACTGAATTGAAATGGGTCAACTAGGAGACTGTAACTCCAAGAGTAGAGCCCTCAAGGGATCTGGGCGAGGGATACCTGCCTTCTGGGAGGTATTGTATCAACAGGAGAGATGTGAGATCAACAGGAACTGCTGCAGAGAAGGGCCCAAGGATGGACAGAGCAACCTGTAAGTGTACCTTGAGCAAAGGTTTTCAGTGTGACATTCCATCCCCATCCTCCCACTACTTCTCACTGCCAGAAATAAAAGCTCTTTTACCTTTCTGGTACAAGGTTTTATTAGAAGTGGTTTGGAACTATAAACAAAGATTGCCCTTTTTGATTTCTGCTGTGTTGAGGGAAATACAATAGTGTGCTATAATTATCAAGAAAAGCATGGCATCAAAGATGCCAGACTCCATTATCTCCCTAGTTGGAACAATACATAGGCCCTACAGATTTTGGCTCACTGGGTTGAAAGGGAGATGACTCATGTAAAATCTTAGCCTTAGGAGTCTTGTTCATTCTGATAATTGTAATTTAATTAACTCAAATCTCTGAAAACTAATGAAGAGCAAACAGAAATTTGATTTACCACTCCCGTAACTGACTCTTAGTAGGAGCAAGTTTAGTCAGTTCCATTGCAAGACGAAACAAGTTGGCTTGTGCTTTCAGAGGAGGTGGTCATTTACAGTCATGATGAGAATCTATTGGTGTGATAACAGTCCAAAAATTTATCCAGTGATGATAACCAAAGAAATACACCTGTTTAAGCATCTGCTTCCATTTCTTTATCTATGTGTGTCCCATGGCTATAATTGGGCCTTTACAGCATTTAAAGTTGTCCTAAAAACTGTCAACAACCAACTGGGCAGACATACCCGCTATAGTTGAATAATTTTTCCCACAACTGTAGTCCTCAATGCACTGGCTGTTGACTTACTCAATTCCCAGGAATTTTCAGTTTCTGATGAAGCTAATAGGGGTAGAAGGAGGTGTGAGGGTTTGGATGTGGAAGAATGCTTGTATGACTGCAGTCACCAAATGAAATACCAGTTAGGTAGAGGTCTGTCTTTCTTTCAGTTTTGTTTGGAAAGCTGTTGTGCTGAAAGTGTTTGCTGTACTATGCTTCTATGCCTCCAAAGGTAGCTTTCAACTATGTAAAGAGCCATGAATTTTGTCCCTTAGGTTTGATAGGTTGATGTAAAGCACTCCAGACTCATTGTCTGGAGAACTGAAGTACATGCTTTTCCGTAAGTATCAAGCATAATCAAATCTAGACAGATGATGTCACAGATAGTAGCTGGATAACTGAAATAATCATACTGGCTCCAGCAGCTGCTTTTTTTGCCTGAGAGCTGGCTGTTGAGTGATCTTACTGTGAGATGTTCTTTTAAACCCCACACCTTTTTAACCTCTATTAAGCATGTAAGTATACTGAATACACAGCAAGTCTGTGCGTATCTCGAGTTACAATGTACTTTGTGGGAAGCTTGCTGTTTCCTCCCCCCGCAACCCACCTCTCCCCGAAAAAGGGAGAGGAAATCCTTTTAGCAGTGGTAGAAGACAAAGTAAATCCCTCACGTTATGTATGGGAAAAGAGCAGTGAAAGCAAATTATCATGTTACTCATAACAGCCATAAAGTATCATCTTTTGAAATGCCTTTTGCTGCTACTTCTGTCCCTTAGTTTGCACCTGTATAAAAATACTGGATAGACACACCAGGTTTAAAACATAGGGAGCTATTTCTGTGCATTCTGTTCTGCAGAAGGTAAAATATTTCTTAAATTAATTATACTTTAATTCCATTAGCTCTTGTTTAGCTATTAATGTGAGATTGGAAGTATACCAGCTCTGATGGCAAGAGTACAACACAAATAACGTGGATTTTCAAAGAACTATTTGCAGTTGTTTCCTGTGAGGTCTTAGTCCTTGCAAACTACACAATAGTCATCACTTACATTAGTTTTGCAAATAAAAAAGCTCTCTCCTGCATGGGTCCATTGACTACAGCATTGCCAAAATGCTGATGTTGAGATTTCATTTGTGGAAGCATTAGAAACGGTCAGTGGCTTCAGTGCCTCATGTTTTAGCAAGCTCTTCACTGCAAAATAAACAGCTCTGCTCTTTGAATTTTACTGTTTATCTTGTTTGGATACACAATAATTAGGGTTTGGACCCTGTTATAAAATGCTATACTAGATACTGACTCAGCAAAACATTCTCCTTTTCTGTGCCCCTCGTTACACCATTAGCAAGATTAATTTGTATTTATTGCACTTCTGTGCAAGCACTGGTAGAGACTTTTTTTTTCCAAGCACCAGTTAAACTGAACTAGATGCTGCAGATAGGAATGTGAGCTGGTGAAAACCAGCCAGCTGCAGAGTTATGTGAAGATTCTTTCTATGTTTTTACCACTATGTTGGAGTGTTACCAGTGCTCATCACTTCCCATGCTAAGAATCAGAGGTTTTTCAGATAAAATGACGGTAGTGGTTATTTTCTGTGGCTTTGATACTTTGACTTCAGAGGTTATGTGTAGCTTTCAAAGCGTTGGAATGGAAATATGTTGTATTGTCAGAAATACATTTTTTGAGCACTTTTTCCAAGCTAGCGGTCTTTCTGGGGAAGCGGAGCACTTTCATCTGAAAGGTCAAAGTAGATAAAAACATATATAAATACTTGAAAAATGTGTACCTCAATTTAGTTGAATTAGTGTGTTGTATCCTTCAGTCCCCATAACTTGCCCAAGTTACTTATCCAGGATATGTGGAGTGCTTGTTTTGTTCTCAGCATCTATGAACTCTGATCTCTGAACTCTGACCCTTATTCCCAGAAACATGATTCCCCTTCATTGATTCTTGGAATATCTCTGGTGAAATAAATTTGTATGTACTCCAGATATAAAGATGTGGGTAAATTTGGCTGCAATGCTCTGAATTCTGAGCCCTTAGTGGTAGGCCTTTGCTACTGTTCAGAGTAGCTGAATATTGCACTTCAGGTTGAGAAACTTAAATTGACTCATTTGTTCAGAGAAAATAAAGATGTACATGATTTGGCCCATGCACTCCATAGGCTGCTGGATATCTTCCTCATGTCCCCAGATGTGCCACTGAGCACAGTCACGGTGGCACAACATTACAATGCAACTGATTTCTGATATTAACTGCAAATAAAATGGAGTTTTATTGACAGCTTCGATTGTACTCGCAAAACTAAAACTTCTTTATAGGAGGGACAGGGAGAGACAGTTAAGCTCTTTTACAACCCACCTTCTTGCCCTGGGTGCTGACAGATGTTCCTTCCCCCTTCCTCCCCACCAAGCCACCATCTGTATGTGCTTTTGTACTTTTTGGCTTCCACAGACTATTTAACAATGGAACTTTCTGTTTAGTTGTTGCTATATATCTCGTTGTGCCTAAACCAAATACATTTTTTTTTTCCTTCTCTGTGAAGAACTGTGTTGATGTGAATTTGAGCTTAAAAATGTTATCACAGGAAGTTCTTCTCTGTAGCTCGTAGTGCAATTCATGAACTGTTAAGCTTAGCTTTTCATATTGAAAGGAATGAGAAACTGTAAATCTCAACAGTGGCTGAGTTCAAGTAGTTGAGCAAAATATAAAAGATCATTTAAAAGTATATTGACTGGGAAAATTATTCCCATATATCCCCCAAATATTTTTTTCTTAAATAGATTTTTCTTAGTCACCGACCAAAATCCGGTGCACACTGGTTAGTTTTCAAGGAAGTATTTAGGAATGCTGTCTGCCACATGCACTATAATGATGATTACAGTGTTGGCAAGTCCCAGTCAGTCCAAGTATCTGATCAAATGATTCTCCAAGGAGACTGCTGCTGGCTCTGGGCAATATCCTTGGATTTCAGCACCAAGCTCTGGCTATGCTCCTCTGCAGAAGAGCCATTTGCAATCTGCTCTTCCTTCATCACCTTCAACAAACCAGCCAGTGTTCCAGAACTTTGGCTGTGATTCATCTTTGTGTCTATTTGTTTTCTTGCAGTCTGCCACTTTAATGCATAGCAGTTAATAAAATAACATAAATGTCAGAAAGAGAAATACTGTATGAGAGGTAGGTAGGCTTCTGAGCAGAAGTTGAGAATTCAACTTGAGCAGCTCCTAAAACAAACATTCAGAACTGGCAGTAGCGACCTGATCAAATCCTGGGGAGCTCTGGTATGCTGTTGGAAGCTGAACTTACTCTTTGGTTGTTTCTTAGGGTATTTGAAGCACAGTCACTTTTGAGGTAACCAGGTATGTTCTTTCTCTTCTGTCTAGAAGACTGATGGTGTTCAAACATAAAACCACTTGTATTGATGGGAAGATTCAGGGGATTCAGCTGGGTATGAGGAAAAAATTCTTTACAATGAGGGTGGTAAAACACTGGCACAGGCTGCCCAGAGAGGTAGTGGATGAGCCATCCCTGGAGATATTTAAGGCCACGCTGAATGTCCTAGGCAACCTGGTCTAGATGAAGACATCCTTACTCATTGCAGGGGCATGGAGTAGATGAGCTTTGAAGGTCCCTTCCAACCCATATTCTATGATTCTCTAAGGTCCTGGTTTTCACTGAACTCCATACATGCTCTGGTGCTTTACAAGTGATGGAAGAACTGTCTTTGCAGATTTGAGGGCTCAGCAAAGCTATACTTTCACTTCACTATTTGAGTGTGCCACAACTTAGAGCCTAAGAACAAAATGAAGAAATGCTTTCAGCAATTTAAATCAAGTATATCATAAAAATTCCATGTAACTTGTGACCACCGAAGTTCGCAAATTTTGTAGATCTTTAGGCAGAGATGGAAGATAAAGAAACGGCAATCCTGCTTAGTTCAGGCTTGTGTAGGTTATCCTTATTCTGCCTCACTTTGCAAGTCCATCAAAACAGCAAAATCAGCTATTTGTATCCTCAGAGATGTCCTGGGGTTTTATTCCAAAGACAAATAGGGTGGAGTTAAACTTTTCTGTATAACATGGAAGACTATAAAGAGCAGTTTTCAGATCTTCTTCTTTTTGTTGTTGAAAGCATCTGCAAAATATCACTATAAGGGAGACAATGAAGAAAGGTTTTTTTTCTGCAGTTATACCACATTGCTGAACTCAGCTTTTAACAGCAGCCCAACTGCAGTTTTACAGCTTTTTTAAAAAGCTGTTTATTGCTTCAGTTTCTTGTGGTTTTTATTTTCAGGTTTCCACTTGTATAGCGAATGGATTGCTTCTTCCTTACAGCTCAGTTCTCATTTTTGTCTGTTATATATATCAAGTGACATAATATCAAAACTACTCAAAAAAGCTATCTTTTTCACTGTTTTTTCTGAGCATAGTATTATTTGTAATAAATGCTTAAAATGAAATAATTAGGAATTTTACAATAAAGTTGACTGTTTCAAATCTAATCCAATCTGGAATGAACTCTCTGAAGTTTAAGAATTTTCAGACTAAGCTAGTTGGTTTTCTACTGTGATCCATATGCTTTACAGGCACGGTAGTTTACAGCAGATCATATAGAGGTTATACTTCTGATGCAGTTGTGTTAATTTGTGTCATTTCAATTATAAATGAATTTGCAAACTCACTTGGATGTGCAAGTCACTTGAATGTTCTTCATGTTGGTTTTTTTGCAAACAAATTAAGTCTTTTGTTGGGAAACTTCTTTTTCACACTAACTCCTGATTTTTATGGTGTCATGGACTTCTCGGGTGTCCTCTGAGGGCGCGACTTTGCTGCCTCTGGCCTATTCATGTTGCACTGAATTATGAAGTGGGATACACATATTTGTGTTTAAAGGTTTGAGAACTATCATTGAAATCATAAGGCATTCAAATTCCTTAGTAAATAAGATGGCATTTCTTTTAATAATAAATGGTAAATTAAAAGTTAAGAAAATTGGGACTGCTGGGGTTTAATCCCAGCTGGCAACTGAGTATTATGCAACTGCTGGCTCATTTCCCCTACCCCATGGGATGGGGAGGAGAACTGGGGATGAGGAAGAAGGCAAAACTTGTGGGTTGAGATAAGAACAGTTTAATAATTGAAATAAAATAAAATAAAAATATTGTAATGAAAAGGAGAGAGAAATAAACCCAAGAAGAAGTGATGCCCAATACAATTGCTTCTCTCTCACTAACTGATACCCAGCCTGACCCAAGTGACTGGTTGCTTCTGGATGTCTTCCCCCCCCCAGTTTCTATACTGGACTTGATGTGCTGTGGTATGGTATTTCCCTTTGGCTAGTTTGGGTCAGGTGTCTTGTCTGCTTCCTCCCAGCTTCTTGTGTCCCTCCTCGCTGTCAAAGCATGAGACTGAAATGACCTCTATCAGGGTAAATGCTACTGAGCAACAACTGAACCATTGCTGTGTTATCAGCCTTATTCTCAGACTAAAGCCAAAGTGCAGCACTGCACCAGCTACTGAGAAGAAAATTAACTCTATCCCAGCCAAAACCAGGAAAAGGACTTAATGACTGAGGATTACTATAAAGGGCAGGTTGAATCAAACATAAATGTAGTCACCTATATATTAAATGTTCAGCAAGAAAACAAAGGCAGAATGCTTACTCTGGCTGGTAGCTGAGACCCTGTTCTGATAAAGCACTTGGGTCATGAGTGTTTCTTTCAGGGAAAGACGTACTTAGATTTCTTCCCCAGCCCTCTAATTACTTGGATAGAAAACTGTTTGTTTGTTTTTTTCTTTAATGATTCCAGCTGTATCAGAATTCAGTCTCTGTCAGAGCTCTTACAGTTGCTTACTCTCATCTGGGCAGTGGTACTATCATAAAGTAAGGTAAAGGTTCTGAATGTTAAGGTTGAAGTTTACTTTACTCTTCAAGATAAAATATTGCCAGTAAGTACAGAGGCCCACAAACTGTGACTCAGTTGCAACAGAGAATGATAGGAAATGACTTTGAGATACCCTGGATGTCAGTAGCAGTTTAAAATATTTGGTTTGGGGATCAGAAATGGTTATTCATCAGAATCTGAATTGATCCAGCTCTGGTTGCTTGAGGCTTTGGTGTATCATAACCAACAACAGACACACACAGCCAAATCCTGAAGGAGGAAGCTCACCATTTTAGACATTAGTTGAACTGAGACCAAACTTGTCACATGCCATGATTATGACCTGCTCATGGCCTCAGGTGAAACTGCTAATTCCTGGGGTTTCCAACTACTTGCATTGGTGAAAATGGACATCTGCCTTGCTGAGCAGAGGTTGCAGCTGTCCTTGCAACACTCAAATTACCTTGTATACTTGGAAAAGGGATTTGTGCTGCCTGCTGCCCCACACACCTTGCCTAGCGATGCTCGGTTGTGCTTTACCTGAGGCCATCTAGTGGTGAAATCCGAGCACGAGCCATGGCTGCTACTGTCGGTAGCGCTGTGCCTTAAAGACTTGGGGATAGATTTGTGAAGATCGCCTCAGTTTTTCGGCTACATTCCAGTTTTAACTTTCACTTCAAATATTGATTATTCAAACTGTTGTAGTGGGAAACAAGCTGCATCCTCTGAGCCTCTGGTGGTGATTCTGGGTGTGTTGTTTTTGTTTACGGACTGGGGAGAGCCTGGCTGCTGCAATTGGGAAGGAAAATATGTGTTCTGCTGTCCTGGAATCTGCAGCTTTCCCACTAAGCTGGCTAATAACAAACCTGCTACATTTTCTGTTCCTCAGTTCTGGTGTGGTATAGTCATGCTCAGTACAAATGCTGCTAAACTTGAAGATACCCGATGCTAAAAGTTGGCCATATACTTCAATAGTTTTCCTTCATAGCTCTGTAGGATTGGATCTCAGCCCCTAAATCAAAGGTGGTTAAACACTCGAAGAAAAGATATCTGAGAAAGTAAGTGAGGTTTTCACAGACATTTAGATTTCATGGCTTCAGCTGGCAGAGGCAACCTTATGCTTGGGTTTTTCACAGTATCTTTTAAGCATGAGTGCTTGAATACAATTCAGAAGATAGGAAGTCTGAGTTCTATAGTAAATGAATAGAGGCACTTCCATATGATGAGCCAGAACACAGAAACTAGTTGAAAATGGATGTGACTATCCCTTGGCTTGCTTTCTGAGCTGACTTGTGTCATCTCTGGTGTGTTGAATGGAGGTGATGTAGTCGTGCTTAGTACAGAGCTGAGCTCAGATCAGCTCTGAGAGTTTAGGCATGTTAGCTGGGCTCAGTGTTGTGTTAACTGTGATTACAGAGTTCTCAGTTGGCTCCAAATATAAGCCAAACTCATCAGCAGACTAGATATACAATGAAATATTTTGCTCTATTGGGAATGAAACCTCTAGATACATTTGAGGACCAGGGACTAGTTAAGCAGATTGGCAAAGGTACGTAGGTGTCCCAGAGGGAGTTAAGGTTCAGATTAACTTTATAAATACAAGATTTCCTACATAGAAAGTTAAAGGCTTAGCAACTTTCAGGGAAACCCTATACAGGTACAGAGCCTGACAACCCAGCTGTGCCGTGGTGTGATTGTGTGAGATGACACCCTGGCTGCATAGAAATGTGTTCTAGTAAAATAGCTGTATAGGAATGACATCCAGCTCTGTGTTTCAGTGGAATGTGAGACTCAGGGACTTAGTAGATTGAGCATAACAGCAAATAGAGAAGAGTGAGAATTATGAGCTTTTAAATTGTTTTGGTAAACATGTAAGCGATATTTTGCAAAGCCAATTTAGCACTCCACTGACTCTTGATATTAGAAGCATTATTTTAGGTGATTGGCTTTATTGAAGTGGAAAGTCACAAACCATCTAATATGTTAATATTACCCCAGCAGAACAAGCATTATTGACTAATCTTCACCTCCATCTTTTAAATTATTCTTAAGTCAAATAAGTCAGTGCTTCTACGCTTGTACCAGTCCAATCTTATAATCAGTTTAAGACAAACAGAAAGCAAAAATGCTTTTATGAGGCTTTATTGTAAAGTCCGGAAGACCCTGAACTATGGCAAATTTAAATGACACCACCTGAAGCCCGACAGCGTGAAACAGCTAAGGCAGCCTTTGATCAAATGGCTAAAACACACAAATGAAAAGCAGTGAAGTCCTAGACTTACTGAGAGGCTGAAAATGTTACAGCTGAACTTCTCATTGACTAGGTGCTGCAAAAGAAGTTTATTTGGGGGAAAGAAAAAACAAAGGAGATAACCCCAACCGTGCTATAGGCAGTACTTTTCAAAGAACTAATGCATCTTACAGCTATGCAGATGGTGCTGTCTTTATGACTTCAGATGCAATTTTTAAGCATCTTCTGCAGAGATTGAATGGCTCAGAGAAGTGGTGTACTGATCCACTCTTAAACTGGGCATGTAGGAGAACATTTAAATATACTGCCTTACTTCATCTGTATCAGTGCTGCCTGGAGTGGAAACTTGGAGTTTCCACCTGGACTGCAGGTTAAGGTGTTCTCATGACATTGCCTTCAGTTTTAACCAGTATATGTGCTGAGTTATGGTGACCAAGAAACCATAACAGCTCCTTGGTTTTTTTAATACCCAGCACATGAGAAATGTGACTAGTTTGAAATACTTCACAATGATTATTATGAATTTCAATCTTAATTTCAATAGATGCACATTAATTGAATTTGAATATTCTAGTGAGATTATCCTTTTTTCATATTACATATTTAAGCTTTAAAATTACTAAGAATCAACCAGGTTGGAAAAGACCTTTAAGGTCATCCAGTTCCATCATTCCCCAGCACTGCCAAGCCACCACTAACCCATGGCACTGAGGGCCTTGTCTCCACGGTGTGTGAACACTTCCGGGGATGGAGACTGCAGCCCTGCCCTGGGCAATCTGTTCCAATGCCTGAGCACCCTTTGGGGAAGGAATTGTTCCTCAGCTTCGTCTAAGCCCCCCCTGGTGGAGATTGAGGCCGTTTCCTCTTGTCCCATCCCTTGTTCCCTGGGAGCAGAGCCCAGCCCCTCCTGGCTCCATCGTCCTGTCAGGCACTTGTAGGGAGCCATCAGGTCCCCCCTGAGCCTTCTTTTCTCCAGACTAACACCCACCCACCCCCCCCACACCCCCCCCAGTCCCTCAGCTGTTTCCTCATCACACCTGTGCTCCCGGCCCTTCAGCAGCTCTGTTACCCTTCTCTGGACCTGTTCCAGCAAGAAGCAGAAATGATTTCTATAGAGACTGACAGGTTTTTTAAGGTCTTTTCTGACATATGTTATTTTTCTTGCTTTCATTTTTCTCATGATTATGAACAATTATCAATTCTTTCTAAGGCTGGTAGTAAGGGTTTCATTCTGCTATGTCAGAATTACTTATGCTACGTATAAATCTCCTTACTTGCATGATGGGTAGTGTGTCATTCCAGCAAAGGTGTAAATATGGTAGTCTGGAGGATTATTACTGTTTGGCAAATCAGTTATCAGCACAGTAAAATGGACCCTCAAGTGCGGTACAGATGAAGTTCTCAAAGGTTGCAAAAATTCTTCATCTTGGGATTTGGTAGACTGGGAGTCAGTAGCTGACAATTTCATAGGCAAGCCCAACACAGGGACAAATAATAAAGTGTTTAGGTTATTAAGAAGTACATAAAAATCTTTGTGTGTTTTATCCAAAGGTTTCACTCATTCTCTTATTTTGTGCATGCAAAAAAGGGGTATCTTGCTTTCTGTGCAGTGACAAAGCTTTGTGGCAATTATTCTCTGAAGTTCTAAGCCTTGAAACTTGGAACAAATGGTGAACCAAACTTCCATTTCCAACTTTCTTCTCTAAAAAGATTCTATTGTTATAGTAATTGATGTCAATAGTGCACTAAATCTTTGTGGAATGAACGTTACAACATAAAAGTAAAACATTAGTGAAGAATAACCAAACTCAACTGTTTCTGATGGCAAAACCAGGCTCCACGTAAGGGACAACAGCTGCTTTTTCATGTAGCAGAATTTCAATGTTTGTTAATACCCCAGGAGGAATGAACTAGGAATACGTCTAAGGTTTTGCTATCTGCCATGGATGAAAAACAGCTTTGAAACTGTGCCAGGAAAGTACAAAATTAGCTTGTATAACACAGTTTCCATAGGTAAAAACTACATGGGGCAGCTGTTGTTTTGGACTTGATTTTATTCAACTTGTATTCTACTTTTTCAGCTGGACATAAGTGTACACAGCACCACTCGGGAGGTCTGCTTCCACCTTTGGACTCAGAAAGTTTAGGTAGGCATTTCTGAACTTCAAATGCAAACACAAAAAACCTGTCCTATAAAATGCATGGCCACTTGAAATGCTGGCCCATTTTCCTCATTTTCTCTTTGACAGTATACTTGGGATGTTAGGCACACTGGGAATGAGTTCTTGAACATTTCTTATGACATAATAGGAGTTATTAAGAGAGATAAATCACTGCTTTAAGTAGATAGTTTATATAAGTTGAAATAAATATATTTAAGAGTTTATTTCTACTAAGTTCATAACCTTTAAGCTTGTGGTCTTCAACTTCCAAATTAATCTGGCCTTGTGCAATACTTTCTTCAAATAACTGAAGGTTGTAGTAGTACAAATGTAGTTATTACAATTTGGGATGTTATGTCATATGATGAAAACTAGTAATTTTAATAATAACTTTTAAATTGTTATAATCTGTCAATCATGGAATATTCACCAGTGGCAGTCTGAAATGCTAACATTAATTTCATGTAAAAATGCTGTCAGTAACTGAACATTTCACAATGATGTTCTAAATACGTGATAGGCAGAGAACTCACTAGAAGGCTTCTTCCATGTCTGCTGAATGAGACAAATGTACAAATTATTGAAGAATACTCAATCTAAATTGACCTTATTTATTGATATCTTAATAACTAAAGTGTTCCATTGTATTGCAGAGCTGGAATAGACTCCTGTGTTAGCCAGGTTTTCTATTTCCTAACCATTCCAAAGGTATATTCCTTATGTTTAAATACTCTTCCCTGGTGTTAATGAATTGCTGGAAGTAATTAGTCTTTCACTACCCATATTATAAACTTTTTCTTAACACTAAACAAGAACTTCTTGCTGCAGTGACAGCAAGAAGCCAGTGGAGGAAGCAACAATTCTGTTCTTTCCTAAATAAATACTTGGGGTTTTTGATGGGTTTATTACTTTTTTCTGCACTTCAGTTTGTCTTCCCTTAACTAACCTTAGGCTGCACTCCAACTCATTGAGTCTTACCTAAGTAATGTTTTATTATCTTTGCTCATTCCCTCTGCCCTCTTTCTGAGTGGTTCTCAGTTATTTATGAGCTTCATTGGACTCTGAGGTTTGGGTGTCTGACTGTATTCCAGCAACATCCTGGTTCCTTTGCTGTTCTCTCTAGGGTATTATGTATCTCAGGCTTTGTAATCCACTGTTGTCCCTAACTATTGTTCCCTTCCTTTGCCTGAGTTCTTGATTAACAGTCTGCAGGAATCTGGACTCTGGATTTCTGAATAGCCATTATAGTCTGGAAGAACATCTGATTAATTTTTAATTTCAGTGCTATTCTCCAGTGTTCTCTTACTTTATCCCACATGTTGCCAGTTGCATGCTTATGAAATACATTTTATTACTAATTGGTTGGATGAAAATAGAAATTACTACATTGGATAATACTGGAACAATCTGGAATTTTAAAAAAAATAAATAAACTTCAGTGTCAGTGGCGCAGTATACAGCTGGGTAAGTTCTAGGGGCTGTAAGCTCAGTTACAGGAGGTCAAAACCTGTAAGCTAGGAGAAGAATCATAGGAATTAGTATCCAAGGTAAGTTTCTCAAGGATATTTTGTGCCTTAGTTGTCTGCAGTCTGCCCAGGCTGAATCTTAATGGATTCTCCCATACCTTCATAAAGTTTCTTCCCTCTAAAAATCTTCTCTCTAAGAATTAAATGGTATTGAAGGGAAGCTGATTTCTTTTACGGTTTATAGGTTTCTATTTTTGAAGGTCTAATCTACGCAGTCTTACTAAAGGCTGTGGAATACGTGCTGTCCAGTAGTATGGAGTTAGAATCCATGAAAGGTAAATTGTCACCATAAAATGTGACAGTGGAAGAGCAGATAAATGGTTTTAACAGGATTGGGTCAATGAAATCTTTTCCCACTGTTGGAATCGGTAGAGTTGTAGACAACCCCATGCTTGCTTCTTGCCTTGTACAGCCCTTTGTGATCATATTGAATGATCGAATCACAGAATGGCTTGGAAAGGACCTTAATATCATCTAGTTCCAACCCCTTGCCATGGGCAGGGATACCTCATGCTAGACTGAGTTGCCCAAGGCTTAATCTAATGAGTTAACTAGAGCTTTGAACACTAGTTTCAGCCTGAATTAGTTGATGTTCTTTCTGAGGCCTCAGGAAGAAGTGCTTAGAAAGCAATTTCTTGATAGCTGCTTAGCTTACCTCAATTATCAGCAAAGTTTACCTAGTTAATATGTCATTTCCTTAACTGGTGACAGGATAGCTTGCTATTCCTCCAACTAGTTTTTCACTGCTATTGAGTATTTAGATGAATTTTCTTGTTATCATCCTGGTAGTTGAATTCTCAGAATGGAATATTATGATTGTACTTTGGGGGGCGGGTGGG
This sequence comes from Pezoporus wallicus, assembly GCF_028554395.1. Taxonomy (NCBI): domain Eukaryota; kingdom Metazoa; phylum Chordata; class Aves; order Psittaciformes; family Psittacidae; genus Pezoporus; species Pezoporus wallicus. The sequence goes on from NW_026639584.1 coordinate 1,997,413, forward strand.
GGAATAGAATATAGTCCTCACTGTCTTGAGCAGAGACCATATGAGACAGCTACCTAGGGATACCTTCAGTTTGGTGTTTAAAAACCCAACCCAACAAAACTACCAGATTAGTTAATCTTATTTAGTTGTACCAGTTGATAGAAATCGTAAATCACAGAAGAGAGCAATAAAAGAGAAGATGATAACTGAAGAATATCTTATTTGACTGTATAGAATCAAAGAGTGGCTTGGTTTGGAAGGGACCTTAAGTTCATCCAGTTCCAACCCCCTGCCACCCGCAGGGACACCTTCCGCTTAGAATAGGTTACTCCGAGCCCTGTCCAACCTGTCCTTGAACACTGTCAGGGATGGGGCAGCCACAACTTCTCTGGGCACCCTGTGCCAGTGCCTCAGCATCCTCACAGAGAAGGACTTCTTCCTTATATCTAACCTAAATCTCCCCTGTTTAAATTTGAACCCATTGCCCCTTGTCCTATTGTAATGGAATTGTTTTAGTTACAGCAGAAATATGGTAATACAAATGAAATTATAATGTTTTCAAGCACCTTCGTTTCATTTATTAAAACATTTCAAAGCGAACTTGTGCCTCAGTAGGATGATCTTGCTGCATGCAGTGTGAATACGTCTACTGTTGCCCTGTATATCACAACCATGCAATTTTCAGAGTGAAAAAAGGAGGAAGATTTGACTAAAACAGCTGTAACCATGAAATGCATGAGAGTAGTTACTACAGAAAAAAATGGCTAAGTAGTTTTGCTACAGAGCAAGAATAGAAGCATATATATGTGTATATCTAGTGTCTCTATGTCCCAAAGCAGGCCTTAAACTGAGAAGGTAAGGAAGTTAAGAAAAAGGGAGGTGCTGGAAGAGCAAGGAAATTGTTGCAGCAAGCTGGCATGTATCAGGGGAAAAGGAAGCAATTGGCAAGGGATCAAAGGTTCTTAGAAACTGTTAGCCTTAAACTGTCAAAAAAACCACAGAAGAAATAGTGAGTGTGAATAGCTTCAGGGTTTAATATTTTGGGGTGCTTTTGTCTTTTATTGACTTGGTAAATTTATTATCTTGGAATACATATAAAATCGAACAATGCTGTTTTTCAGCTACTTATGGATATAGGTTTACTCTACTTCTGTTACCGGAAAATTCTCTCAGGAAAATGGACTGGAGTGTATGTGTACATCAGTTATATCATACTTAACCTGGGTATGCTGTAGTAGAAATCCATTCTTTGTTAACATCTTACAGTAAAATAGTAATCTTTTTTGTTTTCCATCCCCGTGGAACCTAAGTTTCCTGTAGCTGGCTTGGAGCAGCAGCTTCTGAGCTCAAACCTGGCTAAAAGAAGCTTCTCAAAATTAGATTCCAAATTATACTGAAAAAGCAATAGAAATCTTTGACATTAGGTGGTGACTATTGCTCTATGACTATGAAGAAAAACAAGTCTACATCTATTAGAGTGAGAAGTAGATTGACGGTTCACAACATAATGTTAGAGAAAAAAACCCAACATGCTGACCTTTGAATCAGCACTGACTGTTACTTAGCTGCAAGACAGTAGTTAAAGTCTCAAGTAGTTAACAGCAACTTCATTTTTCTGTTCAGTGAAATGTAGGATGCTACCTAAGCAAAAATACATCAGAACTCAATTCTAGACTTCCTTCTTTTAGCTGATAACTCAGTGCCTCAAAATTGGGTCTAGGTTGTTTAAATCAAGGTTACTTTTTTGATTTCGACAGGAAATTGCTTTTGGTCCTGGTATTAAACTGTCACTGATGTGCTACTTTAGCACTCCATAAAGGAAGTAAACATTTGTCTTGAAATAACCAGTGAGAGTTGGTGTGTGCCAGCTGGCTTTTCTGGGAGAGCCTCCTAAAGGAAAGGGAGCTTGAAAGAAACAGGATGAGGGGGCTTTTTTAAACCAAGATGTACCAGTAATGTACTCCTCTGTAACTGGAGGAATGTAATGATCTGAGAACTTCACTGCTTCCCATTATCACTGAAGAAAACAGGTATGCTAGGTATCTTAAAGTTCTTTCCTGCTTATGGAATAAGTGTGTTCACCAGTTATATTTAAATGGAAATGCCAGAACAATTAAGAAACCTCACTGGTAACACACAGAAAGTAGGAGTTCAAGAGATGCTAAACTGTCCATGTTTCAGTAGTTTGGATTATTACCCATGTTACCAAATGAATGATTTCATCAGTTAGTGCTAAGTGGATGGCAGTGGCATTTGGAGAAGCTATAAATACCTCATGCCACCTATAGCTTCTGCATTTCTGGTAATAAGATAAAGGCAATTCATGTGCAGTTTTGCTCCACAGCAGCAATAAGGGGATTTGACCATAAACACAGTGAAGCTGACAGGTCACAAAAAGCAGATAAGAGCACAAATGCAGTTAATAGCTATAGCATGAAGGGTGAGCTAAATCTGTGCGTTAGCCTGCCTTTTAAAACTCACCAGGGGACGTGGTGTCAGAGGAAGCGCTTCAGGTTTCTTCAGTAAAGTGTTCATGGATGTGAGACTGAGATCCAGCCCTCCATCAAAGTATGGTTGTGGGGGACAGTGTAGAGAAACCAAGAGTAACCTAGCAGGTACATCTTGGTCTCTGTCACAGGAGGATAAGAGGCATGACCATTCCATAGCTTTAAGGCTTGAGGTATAGGGAACTTAATTTTTATGGGTATTCTTTTTAAGAAATTCAGATACACTTATGTTTGAAATGTGATAGAGAAAGGACAGAGAAACAGACAGTGATTGCTTCTCCCTGTCACTATTAACAGATTTGCAATGCTAAGTGCAGCACCTGTATGCCCATTGCTTCTAATTCAGGACTCATTTTACCAGCCTAGTTGTGGTTCTGGAAAGTTAATCAGTTGGGGAAGCTATCTGCATATCTGTCATACATGATGTCTGTCCCTCGGGCAACTGCACAGCCTTAACAAACATAAAAGTTTGATCCAAGTGGCAAGTGGAGACACATCTGTGGATGGATTGTGCAAGTCAACAGTCAACTTTGCAAGCAGTAGGTTGTACAGATATATTTTGTTAGCAGAAAGTTTAGTTTCTGATGCACAAAAGTCAAACTTCATTTCTTGCTACAAAGTAGAGCCAGCCAGACACACACAGGAAAGTGAGATTTCATTACAAAGCATGTTGTCAGGCATCTGAATGGGCGCAGACAAACCCCCTCCATATTCACAGCATGCAGAACACATCAACACCTCTAATTGTCATCTTTTGGACCACTGTCATCACCTGTTGCATTCCCTCACTGTTAGTTCCAGTATCTCTGGTGAGGAACCAAAGGAATTTTAGGCCCAGTATTTCTGGAGCTTCTGTCATTGCTTATTTTGGTTCAAGATACATCACTCAGAAGAGATGCTAATTTGTAATGTTTTGAGTAGGACTGGATTGACTGTCCACAAGCTTGAAGCAATAGCTCTTGCTGTCATTTTCCTCTACAACCTTTAGGGATAATTTCTCATACCCAGACTATTGTATACACCTTTTTGATGGAAACATCACTCATCACTTACTTAGATGTTACAAGATATTGAAAATATAATTGAAAACCACAAACCAAACCAATAAAAAAAAAACCCAAACAAACAAACCCAAGCTATTTTGCCTTGTACTTAATTAGAATTTATTTAAATCTTAGTTTATTAAAGCTGGTGTGTGTCCTGTGCATCTGTGACATGATAATACTGACTTTACAAGTATTTTCTAGTCTATAGTAATCCAACTGATTTTGGTTTCAAGCTGAAATTTCACTGTATTAAACCTTAAAAATGAAATGAACTCCTAAAGATATACCTGAGAATTCATGTAGATCTAGTTCCAGACTCAGAGGATCTCTCCACAAATGACACTAGTGATCCTATTAAATATTTACATTGCATGAAATACATCAGAATCTGGCCGTAGACTTGCTAAGCACTTGATATGTTTTTCAATTCAGGAAAGGGTTTAGGCATTTTTAAGGAACACTTAGCCCAACTTGAAGAGTGTTCTCCAGTAGCATCATTAACAAATGATCTCATTTTCCCAGTAACACAAGAACTACTGTGTGTTAACAAGAAACATGAGAATAGTGTGGGGTTAGGGGCTTGTGTTTTGGTTAGGGATTTTTTTTAACAATAAGAGACTTCTGGATTACTTCTGAAGTGTATGATGCCAGGAATTTCAGGTAGTTATTCCGACTTAGCTTTAAGCCAGTTCTATGTGGGCAAGATAAGAAATGTTTTCCCATCCTTAGTTCTTCTTAATAACAATGCTAAAGACAATGCACACACGCTCGCTATTTAAACATACTTCTTGATGCCTGGGTTTGAATTAGCTGGTTTAGGGACTGAGGTCTGGTACCTCAGTGGCTTAATAACTGGCTTCAAAAGGAAAGTCAAATTATTCCAACACGTTTGTCCACTTTATAGCAAATGTGTTTACCTTGTTCATCCCATTAACGCACATTTTCTGTCTACTTCATGGGAATGCTTCTGCAATGTTTCCCAGTCTTGGCTTTCTGATATGTCTGTGGGTTGTCAGTAACAAGTTTTAGATTTGATGTACGTATCTAAGTCTCATTGGAAGTACAAGTCATGTTTTGATTATGCCCAATATAACTATAAAAGAATTCATAGCTGAAATGGGAGGGAAAGGAATGTAAAGTCAAGGAGCCCATGGAGGTAGAATGACAGGTCTCATTTTTTGGCAGCCAGCTGTTGACCAAATCCTGGAATATAACAATGAATTAGCAGGTCCTGTTTCTGGTGGCCAAAATCAGTATGGGAGCATTCTGTATAACAGCAGAGAAGCAGAGGACTGTTTCAACTGACTCTTTCAACTTTTGGTTTTGGAGTCAAAACCATAATGGTTGTTTCTCCTGATACTGGCTGCTCCAGGGGTTCTAAAACTGTCTCTTAGGAAGGTGACAAGCTGCCCTAAATACAAAGTACTTTGCTGTAAAAATACAGATACTTATAGCTTGCTGTACTAAATGATCCTCTCCTCCCAGGCTTATCAGAGTACAAGTCCTCCTTCTGTGTTCATTGCATATGTTCTGAACATCAGGATAACATATTCCAACATTTATTCAAGCAGTTATGTCTTAATTTGTCAGGTGAATAAATGGATTACTAATAATCATAAGAAAAAATACTTTTGCTACCTTGAAATTTCCAATACATACTGTGCCAAGTTTGATGTCATTAAATGAAGGTCTACTGAAAAGCTAGCTTCTTCTCCTGGCAAAATTTTTCCTATAAGCAAACACACCTGGAGACATCAGAGCCGATGCTGAAAGATGTGTATGAATAATGATCGTGTACCATGTATCTAATCTATGTTGAATTGAGTGTTTTGAAAGAAAACACTGTACCATAATATTTTCCCCAGCAGCAGGTACCCCTTGGCAATATTAAGGCAGTACAAATGTTCTCTTTCAGAATGTTAGTATCATGATTTGTTTGTGGTGGAGTTATTATTACTGAAGATGTGGCCTTTATTAATATATTCAGTTAATTTTATCCTGGGCCAGGATTTAGTGCTAAAGCTGAGCCTTTCAGTACGGTTTTCTGTTGTTCCTCTGTATGACTCATGTGATTCTGAAGGAATCTCCTTGGAGAGTAGACTGTCCTTCAATGGTAGTTGCCACAGAGAACCAATGTGCAAAACTCCTGCTATATGCTTCTTGAATTTGTCATTCTGCCTCCTATTATTCCACTGCTTTGAGGCATCTCGGACCTTATTGGTGTACTAGCCAGGTATGATGTGAAAAGGCAGTTGGCTGTTTTGCAGCTTTGATCAGGACAGATGATTTTGCTTTAAACAGCATTTAAACACTAAAGCAGTTTATCATGAGGGTTTTTTCTGTAACAGTTGTCCCCTGAGCATGAAGTCATGTAAGGCTGTAGAAAAAGAGCTGTGTTATTGCAGCATGTGTTTCTCTTCAAGAAGAACCTGGAATGCTGTAAGAAGACATCAATCAAACAGCTTGTGCTCATGGAGCTGTGACATCCTTCTGACTTTATAGATAAGATGTACACAGTAGCACAAGCCATCATCTTGTGATAGGAAGGTACGCAGTTGTTTACGTCTGGACAGTACTTTGCCTGTGTATTTCAGCACACTGAGCTATAACAGCTAACTTCCAGAAGTTTCCTGTTCCAAAAATGGGTTTGTAAAATCTGAATTTATGACACACAGATGAAGTGCTTTGGGTCTGAACTGTGTTGGTATTTGTGCAGATGTAGCGGAGCTGCAGAGGCATAGTGAAACAGGTGGGCATGTGCATGCACAGACACTGAGACAGAGCTGCATCATGCGTCATAATAACTGCAGTTTTATAGCAGCACATTAATTGGGTGATGACTAACCTCTGAATTTCTAAATTCAACCTGGAGGGTCATGTACGGGGAGCTGAGTCTCGCAAGGGTTTGTGGCAGGGAGACTAAAGAATTAGGGAATGCAGGCAGAGAGGAGAAACCCACTTTCAGCAGCATACCAAATGCTGCATTCAGTCCTGGGTTCTATGTACGCAAAAGGCTAGAAAGGGGAACAAGCTTGAGCTGGGAGGGACCTCTGTGCTGGTGAGAATAGCTGTTGGGATCGAATTTGAAAGAGACTTTGAACGATTATTTCTGAAGTTCAGTGATGATTGATAACCTGTGATGGATTACTAAAGAGCTGGGGAGGGGTGTGTATTGTTTACTATTGTTACTATCTTGTCATTCCTTTCTATAAGCCTTTAAAAGCCAACTACCATGTTCTTCTAGTCTGTAGGGTTTCCTGGATATTTGGGCTCTTGCAGTGTGAAGAAAAATAATCTGAAATTTCCTATTACTGTGATGAGCACTGGCCACAAACAGTCTGCACTAAGCATAACACAATAAATCCAAATCACTACTATCGGGATATCAGCGAGTGCATAAACAAGTCTATATTTCTGATTTTCTTTTTTTCTTCATCATATTGGGCAAAAATAACTGGGTGGAAAGTGTGAAAATATCTAGTTAAGATATTGATTTCTGTTCTCATAGCTGATGCTTTTTATTTTACTCAAATGGCTTTGGTTTTTGTAGTGAATAAATACAACAATCAGTATTTAAAAGGTAGTTTAGCAATAAGTGTTGGAAATTACATTAGGTTAGATCCATCCACAGAGGCTTCAAAACCTCATCTTGATGGGTGCTTAAATAACTGTGCAGACTTTTCTTGGTTGGAGTATTAAATGGAATGATAGCTTTCTCTGCAACTCAGTAGGCATCTGAAGTGGTTGTTATTCAGTTCTGGAAAGCACTTTAAGCTGAGTAACGGTTGAAGTTTTGTTCCTTTTGTGTGTAAAAATAAATAACATGTACAGGGAGGAATTCATTAGCTTGAGCCTAAAATTTTCCAAGTCAACATCCTGAGCAAGTAAGTTAGATGCAATGAACTTGTATTTTTCAATGAATGCTTTTGATATTCAATGTTTGAATAGCAATTTGTACTAATGCATTTAGTTTGACAGATGAACAGTGAACTAGAAATGAAATGATGATAAACTAACAAAGTAGCTTCAGTCATTAAAGCAAAGAAAAAAAAGCCCAAAGCTACAACCAAAAAAAATCCCCAAACAACCCACAAAGCCACAAAAAATCTCCCACAGCTTTAAAAAATGATTTTTTTTAAGTGTTTTTTTTTTTTTTTTACTTTTTGTAAGTATTTGTATTCTGGACAAAGGCCGTCTTGTAGATAAGAGTTCTTCATATTGGTAATTTTGAAGATGTTTAATGAAGGTGCCTCTGAGAGCTGGGAAAAAAAGTCAAGGAGTTGATTACAACCAAAATGTTTGTGTTAAGCCATTCCAAACAGTTCAGAGAGAGTTTGGCAGTAATTCCATGGAAGTGGTCAGAAGGCCTTATACAAAATCTGTGTATTTCTGTATCTGTATATACCAGTGATACATACAGTAAATAGCTTATACACTATACACTTATACAGTATACAGCTTAACAGACTTGATTATGGTTAAATTATTCTTGGACTACATTGCATAACTGTACTACTCTCTAGAAACATTCCTTGAGGTTTCTTGGTGTAGTTTTATCATCCAGGGTGCTTGAGGATTTTTAATGAGACTTTAATGTGTAACAACTTTCACCAGGAAGAACAAGTCTCTTCCTTGATTATAACGCCAGGAACTTGAGGGTTAAAAAGAATAAAATATCCCTCCAGTTCTAACACGTATTAATTTGGGGGAGTGATTTCACAAGTTTATTTTGCACAATTAAAGTTCTCCTTTCTACAAAGGTTCTTGAGGTGGGGATGAACAGCATTAGTACAATGGTTGAAGAGTGTTTCTGAACATTGATTATACATTTACTCTTTATATAGTTGCTCAGATTGGAGGGAAGGATTCATCAAGTTTCTTCTTGCTTTGGGAGATGATGGTTAGAATAGATTCAGAGTTTTCTTTTTGCTTGAGCTTAGCCATGATGTCTCTTGTGCTTACTGTCTACTTGATTCCTCTTTGATACCTGTTTACATACAGAATACACTGCTTAATTTTTACTTATCTTTCTGAGTTTTCTCCAAAGGCTAAGAAGGCCTATTAAAATGTCAGAATAATATAGGTGCAAGGGGAGCCATCAAAGTCTTCTTATCCAACCCCTGTCCATAGGGGGCAAATGAAGTCTAAGTATCCAGGCAATTATGGAGCAGGGTAGTGCTGTGGGCCACTGGAACAATTCGCAGTCCATTCAGGTCCAAGGAAATCTCTGGAGATATCATTAGGGAAGGAGCTCTGGACTGTGCCATGTTGTGCATTGATGACTGGCTGTTCATGTTCTGCAACTTACTGCTGCTTAAAGTCTTCTATGAGCATTCACCAATTGCTATTTCTTGGTTATTTGGTAACTAACTTGTGTATGAAGTACTTTGTGTGCTTTGAGCACAACTTGTAATGTTCGTATTAGTTCTCAGTACACAAACAAATTCACAGGTCCTTGTGCTCATTGTTATACTGGAAGAACAAGTTGCACCAATACTCACTTCATCACTGAAGGGAAAACAGCATGACACCAAGGGGGCTACTGGTATTCACAAGGGAACTCAGCATTCCATCATGTGGGTTACGGGCATACTGAAAACAAATGTGAGGTGTGCACTTAGGTTTTAATAGAAAACATTTTACAGTGCAAACAAGCAGAAGTGAAAAAATATTTGGACCTTTTTGTGGTGGAAGAGGCTTATAGTGTCACAGCTCAATTCCACTGCCTTTCTTATGGAAATGTGGTCTTGCTAGATCTGTTGATGGCGCTTGTATCTGTCACTTGTAGCAACCTTTTCTGTAGGTTTCTATTCAACTCAGTTCTCTTCTGTTACTGTGTGCATGTGTGTAGGAAGCTGTTTTGCTTTTCCCCTCAGATGGGGAATCATAGCTCTGTATCTGTGTAAAAGGTTGGGGTTTGTTTGTGTTTTCCTGAGGCTGTGCTCTTACCAGTTAAAGCATTTGATTTTTCTTTAGGGAAATGTTTGGAGGTTATATTGTACGATAAGCTTCTAAAACCTGAGCTTTGTGCCTGTTTGAAAACTGAAAAAGGTGATTGTTCTTTAGTCCCCCATTTATAACTGGGTTTGATGCGAGGAAAGTATTCTTACCCTTGTCATTTACCTGTCATTTTCTACTCGCTCTTGGTGTTCCTGCTTATCATGGCTATCTTGCATATGGAAAACCAGTGCTGTATGTGTACAGTGCTTCAGGTCTAAATAGATGTTCAATTTACTACTTATAAAAGGATGTGCATGAAAGACAACAGCACTCTGCCATGAAAATAAGCAAAAGAGAAGTATTTCCTCTAGCATAGAAAAAGCATCTGTACAGTGTAAGACCTGTTTGACAGTCTTACAGTTGCTAAAACTTCAACTTCGGGAAGTTTTTCTGGTTTTGTCTTCTCAGCAGAAGGATTCTGTAATGGTAAACAGCTGCTCTGTTGTAATGCTGAATTTGGATAAATGAAATTTAACAGGTGAGTAACTTTGCTTAATCTGCCAAAGTCAGCTCTGAAGATCTGGATAAGTTTTAGAAAAGAGAGTTGTTGTTTACTTCTTTTGCCCAGATGCATCTTAGTAAGATACCATTGTCATGGAACTGATTTTTGCTTCTGAAACTGCTGATTGACCTTAAATTTACTGTCTAACCTGTACTTCATTTTGTGGTTTTGTTTATGTTGGCAAATGGTACGTATAACTACTTGGTATTTAGTTTTGCAATACAGAATAAGGCACTGAAGTTCCCTTCAGAGGTGAAAGCTGCAACTGTAATTGCATTGAATTCAGTCTTGCTCATCTCTTGGAACTTATCAGCATCTCAGAATGCCTGTTGCAAAATTGTTAGAAACCATGCAGGTTGGTTCAGTGCTGCAACCTCACTGATGCTGGAAATCCACTGTGGCCCTTTGTCCTATTGTGAGTCACTATTTTCAATAACTTGTCCATCTAAATTGCTGGCTGCTAAATGTGAAAATGAGCCAGATGTTACAACACTTCAAGCCTGTGCTGAGGGTTAGATGAAAACACTGCCAACTGTACCATGCTGAATAGCTTAGGGAAAATTGATCTTCAAAGAGGGTTAAAAAATGTCTTTGTGACAGCAATACATAGTATCAGCATGGTTAACTTCCTGAAATTTTTAAACTGCAATAGTTTTAGCTCATGTATGAAGGTTTGAATGTGGATGAGAAGCCCATTAAGCTTCCCCTTCTGTTTTGCCATGTATGATTTTGGTACAGTAATATTTTGTTTATTTAGAGAACTGTAGTATCTTCTAAGGATAAGTATGAAGTAGAGCAGAATGTCATACATCTCTCCAAAACAGTCCTGACATTATGCCTTTGACTAGAGTTTTCAGAAGCCCTTTTTTTGCCACTCAGTACAGTCTTCAATAACTCATTTTCATAAAATCAATGAAATTGCAGACATTATAGCATGAACAAAGCACTGGCACCAGTCCAGAGTTAGACCAGCTTGTTTCAGTCAGGCAGTAATAAATGTCAGCTCAGGAAAACTGCAAGTGAGCCCTTGACTAGCTGGCTTGAATCTTTTATTTGATAATGGGTTTAAATACGCATCTTATCAAGTAGGTAATAGCAGTGAGCTAGCTACAGGAGGTAGACTGACCAAGCAGTAGGGGAGCAAACATGCAGAGATGCACTAGCCTTGCTGGGAACTTCCTTCAAATGGTAATGTAGCAAGGACCTTAGAACATCAGTAGACACACAGGAGAGCACCCAGAGAGGGAAATCGTGCTGTGTAACTGGCCTGAGTGCTGTCTCAAAACATCCACACCTGCAAAAGACACATGTTGTATTTATGTGAACATGGTAAACTGAACACCACAGAAATGCGATGGCATTAAAATATGGTGGTGGATGCTAGGTTTTGCATGGACATTTGATCTTAGCAGATCAAGCTTGGTTGACTAGAAGCATGCTTAAGAGCCAGACACTGCCATGATAGAGACCAGATTATATGAGAATTTGAATGTGTCCAGCCTAAAGCATAACTTTGAAATTAGTATGTATTTTGCACATATTTTAGGAGTTGATGTTAGCTGAAAAATGGAAAAGTGACATGGGAAAGGTAAGTGAAGATAATGTTGCGTTTTAATAATGAAAGTCAATAACATCAGTTTGGAAAGTACTAGCCAGAGTTATTGGCCTTCTATACTTTGGCAGTAACAATTTATATTCTAAGGAGTAGTATTAAGGTGTAAATAACCAGGAATGTCAATCATAGCTCCAGTAAAGATAAATATTTCAGCTGGCTATGTTGTTCTGATACCAAAAAAAAAATCCCTCAACACCACTTTGCTCTATGAGTTAGCCTATTCTCTGCATATTTATTCTGCCTGATTATACTGAAAAGATTTCAAATCCAAAAAAAAACCCCAAACCCAAGTTTGTGTCAAATGGAGGGGCAAAGAGTTGAGACTTCCAACTGGAATGCCTTTGGCAATTTGCTAAATCTTTCTCCTGACTGTTTTGTCTCCTAAAAATCTACTTTCATTAGCTCCTTAGAAAACTCCACACTGCACCCGACAGCCTGGGCTGGAAACCACTTCAAGGTTGCATATTTCCAAAAGACAAATTTTGTCCTAATTCTTGATATCACTTTGTACATTTTGGCCCAAGGAAGCAGTTTCATTGCAATTAAATGGTGGAAAAATCTCAGTTATAAACTCAAGCTGACAGAGTGAGCAGGAGTACAGGCTTCCTACAGCCACCGCTTCCCACCTTCGGAGTTCACCTCACAATCTAGCAATAGTATAACTTTCATGCTTCCTTTCATGGTCATATAGCTTTGACTTTTCTACACAGATGGAAAGCTAACTTGCTATTGTGCCCTCAAATCTTCAACTGGCTAATGTTTGTTTAGCTGCTTCTCTTGATTATAGTCTCTCCTCAATCTACTTCAGATAGTTAAATATCAAGAACAAGTGGCCCAGCTGGTATTTTGTAATCACCACCTGGTGCAGAATAAAGGCAAAGCTGTTATGGCACAAACAGCCCTCATCCTGGAGCTGTCTGGTATCCCAGTTTGGCTGTTTCAGGAGTGAGCCATGTTCCCTAAACCACAAAATGGTTGTGGATAATAGCGCAGTGCATTGAATGTGCATGAATCCTGCAAAGGGTAACCAAAATTCCAATTGGCAGAGATGAAATGAGAGAGAATAATAATTAAAAACCAGACTAACAATGCAAATGAATATAATGATTGGTAAAGGTGTGAATGTTTGTTTGTTTGATTAGGGAGGAATAAGGCTATTGGCAGACATTCTGCACTTAGAATCATATTGAACTTAAAATTCAACACTTGATCTACCAGTACAAGATGAACAGATGGTTTTTATTTTTTTTAGAATAAAAACCATTTAATAGTTAAATGATTCCATAATCTCAAGGTCCAGATTCTCTCCCCAGTTTTCAGAGTGCTGAACAATTTTTTAATGAACCTAGAAAATCAGTGGGAGATAACTTGGGTTAATAAAGCAAAAACCCCAACCCCAATCCAAGTATATGGATGGGTTTATGACAGTGTCCAGTAAGTTTGTACAAATGGCATTATTTTCACTATTAGTATTAGCAGTATAAGCAGTATATGGTTTGGGCTTTTGTTTGGATCACTTCAGTTGTGGTGGTCTGTTGTGTGCCTGTGTATTCCATTTCAAGTAACCAGCAAATACAAATTCTAAGATACTGGACTGTACTAACAAATCTTTCTATACATTTTTCTAGTTAAAATCTCGATTTCCATTTTTAAACATGCATGAAAACTGAAGCATGACCTTTATTAACATAACTCCCTGTCTTAGCCCGTTTTGTTCTGGCAAAGGACAAATACATCTTTTGCACAGCATCTTCGAAAAAAATTCCATCTGTGATTGTGAATTTGGCTTTTTCAGGTGCTTAAAGACACGAGTGCCTATATGACAGCCAGTAAAGGACGTATAAAAGAAAGGGAACAGTAAAGCTATTCCTAATGAAAGAGTAACCTTTCAATACTATTAGTTTTCTTTTGAAGTGATAGATAATGGGTGTTTATTCAAAGGTATAAACCCCCAAGCTTAGAAATTACCGTGGATATGAAGCCAGATTTTGGAGTCATTTGGAGGTCAAATTGGTATTTTGACATTTAGTGGCAATTTTTTAGTAAGAAAGAATTAAAAGGTTAATTGCATAAGGCATTTTCTGGTAATTTGTATTCTGTTTGTGAAGTGGGTTGTTGAAGGGGGGTCATAAAATAGTTCAATACATCTTGAAGAGAAAATGATAGAAAAAGAAATTAGATTATGAAATCTTGAGAGAGTTCATACATGAAGTTCTAGAATTTCCAGATTTATCTGCTATTTCTTCTACAGTGAATTAGGTCATATGTGCATGAATAAAAATGTGTTTGAAATTAGGGCTCCCAGCCACAGGACAGATGCACCACTCCCTTCTGGAACTCTCTGAAAAGCGTTTCAAGGGGAGAATCACAGCATATGATTATTTCCAAGGTGTTCCCTCTTGGCATCCCATAGTGCTGCAGCATTTGGAAACGGATTATAACACTCCTGGCTTATTGGATTCATTTAACTTGGACTATTGCTACACTTTGGCAGTGTCACTTATTGTAGTGTCATCCATGTGCTAGACCTTTGCTGGGGTGTGATGCTTAGATTCTGAGCCTTGCTACTTTGTTCTTCTGCTGCTTCCTTTTCCCGTGTCCTGTTTGGCACTTTTATACTTACAGTCTCCACTTGATGTGAGAAAAGGATGCTATAGTCATCAGGATGGCTTTTGTGGAAAATAAGTCGGAGCAAATGACCCCAAAATGTGCTCAAGACATGTTTTCAATAGGTGCCTCCTTCTGCAAGTCTGACAGATTGGAGAGTGGCTGGCAAGAGGAGATAGGGTTCTTGGCTCTTCTTCCCCACCAGTGCCAAGGTGAATTGTAAGAGTTACCACTGGAAATTTCTAAATTTGTTCTTTTGTTTCCATATGTCTACCTGCTGATTAAAGGAAACACAGTTGTACTTTAAAACAATGTTTCTAGAGGATTTCAAGTGACTTTCCTTGAGAAAAGACAGGTATAACCAGCAGGAAGATTGGCGAGTAATGCATTTTGCCTAAAAATAACTATTCCTTTTTCAGAAGAAGGAACGTTGTTAACATCTAGGGCTTTAATTTGTGTTTTAACTCTCTTAAAATTCCAAAAGCCTGCAGATCATTCTTGGTGTCTGAAAGCTCAAACAAGTGTGTCTTTTGTGACCACTGAGTTCATTAAATAACAGCTTTTGTCTTTCTGATTGGTACCCATATTGGACACAAACTGCCTTCATGCCAATGGGTTTAGTAATCTTCTGTAGCATGTGAAACTCAAGCTTGGAAACTTTAATGGGAAGTACTTTATGGTAAGCCATTATGAAGTTTTGTAGTTTCACTTCAAGCAGTGGCTTTAAAGAAATGATGTGAGACAGCCTTCGTGCCCTAGAACAGAGGAGAAATCCTTTTTGCTCAGTCACCTGCTTGTCCTGACATTTACAGCTTCATTGTGGAATTTCTCGTGCTCATTTTGGGGAGTAGTGATGGGGGGTGGATTAGGAAGCCCAAACAAGCCAAAACCCCACAACACTGATGAACTAGGTATTAAATTTTCCTCTTCAAGAGCTTTGCATAAAACACTTCCAGATCTTTTGTTCTTTGGCTGTCTCTTTCATACACTATGCAGAGTAGATATTGATGAGTAGTGTTCAAAATCCTGTTCTACAGCCACCCAGATCAATACACATACATATGTAAACACTTACAGGGAGAGCTGGAGATTTTCTCTAGTACTTTGTTTTCCATTACAATCTTCATTCAAGACATCCATAAGGGGGGAAGAAAATTCTAATGTCAGAGATGACAAAACAGTCACACCAATAAAATTACTGTGTTTTTACAGAATACATCTAGCTCTTGGCATTTAATGCAGAATTTAAGTTAGACTGAAAATAATACTTTAAACAGGCTTTGTAAAACTCAGACTGCTGTATAACCTTGTGTGCATTATCAATCTTTCTAAACTAGTGAATGGGGGTAGAGGGCTGACTTGCCAGGGTCATAGCCTTGAAGTAACACAGAAACAAAATCCAGATTTTCTGGTTCCTGCTTTAAGCACCAGATATTTCCTTTCTGTACTCAAAGAACTTTTCAATGTTGGTGTGTTGACATAACAGGACCTAGCTGCCAGAGCCTGACGCTGAATGTGTTTTTAAACTTTGGATACATCAGTGAAAACTTTTTCAACATCAGAGGTGACAACCACTGTACTGTGAAGAGATGAAGACATGAACCTCTGATGCCAATGGAAGCTAGATGGCTTCTTACTTCTATTGCTGTATCTTTGAAGGAGAGATCCTAGAAAGCTACTGATGCTTCCAAACAAGACAGTTCTGAGCAAGGTGAGCCATCCACAGCTGAGATAATGAAATGTTTCATGTTGTGGCAATGGCATTGCTCATTCTATTTGCAAATGTTAACAATATTCAATCAAAATATACAGAACAATACATAAGTTTTTAATACAGCTTTGAGTGCTTTTTCTCCAAAGGATGCCAGGACTGAATGTCTGCCAGGACTTTCAGGTTAGCTTAATCCTCCCAGGCAGTGTAAGGTAATAAAGATTGTTTTTATCATGTGAAAAGGCTTCAAATGGGGTAAGAGGAGTATATTGCCCCATCCTTCTGATTCAGGTTCCAAACTGAGGAACTAGTCAAATCTTGAAAACTTCAGTTTTTTATTTCATGTTGTTAAGATGATGGTCTCCACCTAAGGATTGCTTTGTCTCTAAGTATGGAGCTGTTAGCTATGTCCAAGAGAAGTATTCACTCCTGAGCTTACTGCTCTGAAAGCCTCTGCACTGAATACACTTCAGAGGCTGAACTAGAAGCCTGGATTTGAATTTGTTTTTCTGGGCACATTCCCTGTTTATCTCTCAGATACATTTCTGGGGTGCTGAAAGGGATATGACTTCTTTCTGAATGCCAAAATGTTTTTCACCAGGAGCTATTGTTTCAAATCTATGTGCAAGTAGCTTATAAATGTAAGAAACTATTATCTTTTTGTGTGGCAAGTTTTGTATGAAGAAAAGTGCATCTTCAGCATATTCATCCACCTCATCCTTCTCCTAAATGGTACAATTTTTAATCACTTCCCACCACTGAAACCACTGTGCATTGTTGCATGTGTGCAAAGGTAACTAGTAATCTGTATGCTGAAGTATAAAGAGAGAACAAATGTTTATACCAGAATCTGGTAATGCCTTGTCTATGAAAACAGCATTTCTAGACTGGTTTTGTGCCTCTCCAACTGATTATTTCTTGTAAGAACTACTGCTGTACACAGCTATGGATTTTGAATTATTATGCCTTGAATAAAAGAACAACAAAGCACACACACAAACCCAGCCACCCACCCAAACAATGATCACCAAAAAAAAACCCTGAAGTTCCTCTAATGCAGAATCTCTCAAAATTGTTAAATGTCAGATTCTGGCTGAAAAAAAACAACCCACAATGTGAAGCTGAGGAAATCCTGTTCCATGCAGCAGTAAAGGTCACAGATGATTGATACATCTTGATTCTCTAGTCTCTCCTGTAACCATAGCAAGTTTTGGCAATGCCTTGCATCAGAAGTAACACCCTATGTTTTGTCCCCCTTGGCCTTTCATATGTTCCATAAGTATTTAAATTGTTTATTTTAATGATTTTACAGCTAATTTAGTGCTTTCTTACAGCAGCATATATGCACTAGGAACAATTAAATGTATTGAATATTGACTGCTAGGTGCAAGCATGTTCTTATTGATTAGACCTCAGTTGAAGAACAAAATGCTCATCTATTAGGTACCTGTCATGCACTAAAAGCATTAAACAGGACTTGTTTTGCCCTCCCCCCCCCTTTTTTTTACTACTATTTACTTAAATGCTATGTATGAAGCAGAAAAAGCTATAGGAAGTTGTATGTATCTGTGAACTGTGTAAGCAAAGGTAACTCTGCTTTGTAGTCAATGGAATACACAGCACAGTAAGCAGCAAAGGCAACATAATGGAAGGCTTTCTGGGTTGTTTGTGTTGCATGATATAAATCTAACACAAAATAACCTAATTTAATTTCTGAAGCTTTTAGCAGAACTACTTTTTTGCTTTCTTCATAAGCTATAATTTGAAGTTCTTTAACACATTTAAAGCATTTGTAGCAGCAGTGAGGATGCAGGATCTCTTCTTGAGGTCAGTCAATTTGCTTCCTGGCACTCCCCAGTCTGACTTCAGCTACCTGAGCCACAGTGTGTTGGGCACTGGTGTAAGGAGCAGGTGAATTCCATAGCAGCCGTTAATAGAATTAAGCTGACAGAGTAATTCAGAATGTCAAGGACAATTGCAATTCTGTCTCTGAATCTAAGCAAGAAAGAAAATAAATGGTTTATTAAGTTTCATTCATCATCATCTAAGTAATCCCTATGAATGGGAGCCTCACTGAGTAAGAGAAATCCTGTTTAAATTCTTTGCTGCTCACAGTCATGCGGTTTTGGGTAATGTGTCATGAATCATGGTATGCCAGTGGTATGGGGACACAAGGTTGCTTCCTCATCAACACATCTCCAAATAGGAATGAATATGGGGGTAAAGATGTCCAGCTTCTGATACCCATGTTTCTATTCTATCTGAGGGGAGTATAAGGCCAGCTTCTGTTGCTGAACTTCCTAGTCCAGCTGATGTTTCATACCAGGTGCTAGCCTCTTTAGTGGTGTCTTATATCTGCTGGTGATTTTCATTTTATAGTGTGATTAGTTTAAGAGCAGCTAATACTTCAATAAAGATAGTATTTAAGAATAAAGACACAGGTAAAGTGTTTGCTCAGCCCAACACATTCTTAGGTAACAATAATAATTACCATAAAAATAGCTTTGTAAAAGTCAATATTTAGCGTTTAATTGATAATTAATTATTCTCTTGAAATGGGTGTAGAAAATTCTAGTGTCTTTATGAAACCTGTGTCATTAAACCTCTGGGCTGATGAAACTTACAGTGAGACCAGAGTCTGAGCAGGGGAATCTCCTCCTCTCCTCTGCGGTGCTCTGGTTTCCCCATTGCTGACTCCCGTAGTCCTGAGGACACGGCGCGGCTGCGTGCCGCCCATCGGGGCTGCGAGGGCGCTGAGCTCCGTACCGACCGGCGCGCACCGCCTTCCACCGCCGGGGGGCGCCGTGGCACCGCGCAGCGCCGCCGCCGCCGGTCCCCGTGCCGGTGTCCGCCCTGGGTGACACTGTCCCACCGGGCCCCCCGCCATTCGCGGCTCCCCGGGAGAGCCGGGCTCCTGTGCCGCCGCACCGACAGGGCTCTATGTCTTTTTTAGGTAGCGTGCTGCGACGCTTCACTGAACTCTGCGTGTCCCTGCTTCCCGAACGTGTCCATCAGTGACTTCAGGGGTTGGACTGACCGTGTTTAAAATGCACACATCGGCTTGAGCATGTGACAGAGCATTAAGCACTGGTGGATGTGGCTGAGGTCCTCCTCTTAGAGCTGCTCAGAGAGCTTTGTGACTTAGATAATAAGATGCAAGGCTGGATTTCTGTGAAGTGATCAAAATTACTCATTTCCTCTCTGCCTTGCTAGTTACTGCTGCTGGTGGTGTGGCAGCTTTGCTCTGTTGTGCATGTAGCCCTGCAGTGTGAGGTTCTAGGATGGTTTTTTGTTGCTTGAACCAGAGTACCATGTGCTTGGATTCCTTAAATGGGTCTTATTTTTTCCCATAAACATTCAGATTTCAGAACTGGAGCCAGCTGACCAGCCCCTGCTACAGCCCCATCAGGCCTTTAGACAACTGACTATTGTGCATGCAAAAAGCATGAGCATTTGGGAGCCATCCCATTTACTGTACATGTGCAGGCCACATGGACAACATGAGTGCTGTGAGTCCTACGTTCCTCAGACATGTCACATTTGGTACACAGCGTGTCCAATGCATAACTGGCCAGGAAGTCTCTGACAAGAAATGTGGTGACGTTTTGCATACCACACCATGTCATTTATCTTTAAATTAACCTTTAAACACTCACTGTGCTTGTGTGTTTTGTGAAGAGGGTGTTAGAAGTTCAGCATTGTCTAGAGAAGTAGTTTTTCTCTCACTTCTCCCAAAGCAGCTGTCCTGATCTCCTGGCATTGCGCATCCTGCCTTCTCACTGCTCCCGGGCCTGAGTTCCCTTCTACGCTGTGAGGGGTGCAAAGGGTGCTACTGGAGCATAATGGTGGGGTCTGTGAGGGTATTGATGGTAGGATTAAGAGAGAAGGCAGCTCCTGGAATGCCTAGATGACAGCTCTGCCTGGCTAAATATACTCTGGACATCTGTCTAGTAAATGTTATTCCATACTAGGAGAAAAAAAGGCAAAACTACTTTTTTTTTTTTCCCTTGAAAACAAATAGGTTAAATGAAAATATGTATTAAATAATTTCCAAATTGATGCAAAGATATTCTAAATATAGAAAACGACTCATTTTCTATAAGAAATGATTCTATTTCTTATTGCAGAAGCAGCAGGCAAGATGTAAATCCCTGCTGAGCAGACAGCACACCTTTGATAACCATCTTGTTCATAAGGAGTTTTACATATATGGAGATGTTGGTTGTTTCAAATACTTCAGGAAATATTATAGATAAAATCTGTCCAGCTTTAGATTGCTTCATAAAAGTAACTGGTTTAAATGAGTATAAAGACAAAAAGAAACACTTGAGAGGCTCTGATTACTCCATAGGCTGTGGTGTTTTGTGTAACAGTCGCTGTGCTGACCTCTGCCAGCACACACCAAGACACAAATAGTGCCAGGAACCAGAAGCCACAGTAGATGGCTAGTAGAAAATGCAGTCATGGCTCTGCTTTACTGTGGTCTGGCTTTAGAGTACAGGACCCTCTTAAGCTATTTTAATGGGAATGTAGGGGAATATGCCTCTTAGTTGTTATAATAATGAAATTATTTCAAGGATAAGCTTGACTTCCAGCTCATCTTTTTTTTTCTGCCATTCTCTCTGGTTCAGAGGCTTTAGGGAGTTTTTCAGCGTTTTTTAGAATTTGAAGTTAATGACAGCTGAACATTAGCAACTGTAAAAATAAAACTGCCATCAGGCTGTGACAGTTGTGGTACCTGTAATCCTATTTACTTGGTATCTGGAAGCTTCTGTACTTCCATCCCGAGGAGAGTGGTGTGTGTCTTTCTATATGGCCGTCTCTGAAGCTGGGAAGATGCTTCCTAGTAAACTTGAACAAGGCAAAAAAGTCTTCTTTGGAATGCTGTTGCCAGGCTGCCAAGGAAAGATAGGTTACAACAGAAGTATTTTCTCTGCTTGACTGAGCTAAGGATGTTCACCTCCAGTCTGTATGGAGGAGACCTCGGAGCTTTCAGTGTCCTTTGTCCTCACAAGCACTGTGATTGCTGTGTCTGGTCTGAACCAGCTGTCCCTTGTTCAAGAGCTGATCTCTCCTAAACTAGCACTGATGGAGGGTGCTTGCCTCAGAATAGATAGCAGTGAGTGGCAGTGACATGCCTGGAGCTGTCTGTGCTCCTGCTCTGTCAAGAGGGTTAAGGAGAGGGGTATGGTTCAAGTTCCTACAGCTATAGCTGCTCTTTGGAGTGCTGCAATGTTGGGGGGGGGGGGGAGGAAGGGGGTAGTGCTGTGGCTTTGCCCCATACAGTGTCTGTTAACACAGGAGGTTAAAGTGATCTTTTTCTGCCTCTTGTCCCATCCCAGGAGAGGAAAGTTTCCTCTGGGGATACAGGCAGAATTACACACACCTTCTCAAATGTGTGGTTTCTGTAGATTTGGAGAGGAGGGAGAAGAGTATTTACTACTCTTCTCTGAAGCAGTATGAAGTGGCCGCAGTCCCTCTGTGCTTTTTCAAACCTCCTGTCATTTGTCATGAGCCTTCACACATTGAGTGCCTGCTGCATATCTCAACTCTGAGGTCTGGTTGTGTGAGTGGTGCAATCTTAAGGCTTGATCAAAATGGTTTCTATATAAAAATGAAGTTTCTCATGTATGTAATTCCCTGTGAAATGAGAAGATCACTTTAGTGCCTTTTCAGACCAGGAGAGGTGAAGGATAACTTGTGGTCTTGCATGTGCTCCTTGGCGAGCTCTTGTTCTTAGCGAACTGCTCTAGTACCAAGCCTTTGCTTGTTAGGGAGAGCAGTTGAGAAGTAGCTGCTTTCCTGGCTGTACAGGGGACACCTCACTGGTGTGGGAAAAATCACTGGAATGTCTCCAGTAATGACAGATTCCAGTAATCAAAGCAGGAAGCAAATGTTGCCGCAAGTGAACAGGCATTTAAGATGTGCCGCTGCTCACCAGTGTGCCATATCCATATCTTAGTGAGCATTTCATAGTGGTTGTTCTCCTACAAGCCCTTCATTTCAACTGCTCAATCTGTATGTTCAGAGAAAAAAGCTGAGAACACATTTTGAGCACAACCTGGGAACTTGAGTTCTGCTGTTACTTAGGCTTGTCAAATCGCTGGAGGCATTCTGAGGGTTTCATGGTCGTGCTGGCCATGATCCTTGTTGACTTATGAAAAGGAAACCTTTTCCCAACTAGACTTCATCGTTGTGGACCAAGAGCTTGTAACACAGATAAACAGGTTACCTGTGTTCCCATGTCTGTAATGCATAAAAGTGCCTTTGGAACTGCTTGTAAGTGTGCAAAATAAAGCACTATGTATATAGAAGACACAGGTATTCGTGAAGTGCTTACACCAACTTTATTCTGGGTCAGGAGGTCACTGTATGCGTGTGGTGTGCTACAAGAAAAACCTTCCTGTCCATGGGTTTACTTTAGAGCCTTAACACTTACCTTGAAAAAAAACCCAAAAGCCTTTTTGTGTGTCTCTCAGGCCTTGCAATTTTCCAACCGATCTGGAAATGCTATCACATTTCCAGGGTATGCTGCATTATTTTTTGTGCTTTTTAGTACACGTAGGTCGAATGTTCTGAGCCTCCAGCTCCATGGATTGAGAACGGAATTACCGCATGAAGGCGGCATCCTTGGCGTTATTTCCAGGAACAGTTCCCGAAGGGGGAACCTGGCGCTGAACTTCCGCGCTCGCAGAGCCCGGGCAAGCCACCGGTGCTCCCCCCGGGAGGCGCCGAGGCTCGGAGCGCAGCGGGACAGGGCTCGGTCGCCCGGTGTCTGCCCGGCCGGGGCTCGGGTCGGGAGGTGCAGGCCGGTCCCGGCGCCGCCGCCAGAGGGTACTCGGGGAGTGGAAACGCGGGAACAAAAGGCGGAGGTAAATTCCCCGGGAGGGGAAACCCAAACCCGAGCCCGCGTCCCGCCGGGCGCCGCAGCCCGCACGGTGCCTGCCGCTGCCCGGGGCGGAGCGGGGAGCGCTCCCCGCACCCCGGGAGTCGCTGCCCGTCCTGCGGGGCACGGCAGGGGCGCAGAGCCCGCGGCTCCCCCCTCCCGCGCTCCAAAAGTTGGGCAGTTTGGTGACGTCAGGGCCGCGGCAGCCAATGGGCGCGGCGGGAGGTGTTTTGGGCGGGGGGGCGGTGGCGCGGCGGGCGTTCGCCCGCTGCCATGCAGAGCGCTGGGGCGCGGGCGGCCGGCGGCCAGCGCAGCAGCGGGTGGGAGCGCCGCCGCCTCCGCTCCTCCGCCTCCCCGCGCCGCCCCCCGGCCCCGCCGGCCGCCAGCGCGGGGGTGCGGGCCCGCAGCAGCAGCGGCAGCGAGCGGCGGGAGGCAGTGCCCCGGCAGCCGGTCATCCCCGCTGAGGGTCACCTGCCCAGCCCAGGTGGGGCGATGCGGAGCGGAGGAGGCTGCTTTGGAGATTGCTTCTGAGGGATGTTTTGTGTGTGTTTACCTCTGCTCCCGGTTTCTCTTTCATCTGAGGACGCATCTGGCTCCAGCTCTGTTAAACTATCTGCCTCCTGGTACCGTTCGTAGATAACAGAAAGAAACCTGAGCCCGAGAGGCAATTCCCCACCTTCTTCCACCTAACGTAACCTTTTCAGGCGCCTTTGAAGGTTTGCTGGTGCTCCGGCGATGATGGCAGTGGTGGGTTCCCTTGGGCTGTACTAAGAGCCTCTTGTTTTCTTTTCCCTTTCTTCTTAGAGGCATTTCATCTTTAAGGGCCGGCTGCTTGCGTACACTTTTATACCCACCGAAGCGATCACGAAACCATGTTGTCTGGTGGAAGAAGTGCGTTTCTGTGCCTTGGAATGATACTGAGCTTTTGGAGCTCTGCGAGTTGGATGCCTGTCGGAGGATGCCCACATAAATGTACATGTATTGCTTCCAACGTGGATTGTCACGGACTGGGACTCAAAACTGTACCGAGGGATATTCCCAGGAATGCAGAGAGACTGTAAGTAGAAATGGTTTCAGGGCTCGCAAGTACTTGTGGAAGCACCTGGGATGAGTTTCTCAACACCTGCCTATCGGTGCAACATACTTACTAACAGCAGTTTCAGTAATCAAACATGGATTAATGTTTTTGGGAGGGAAGGGGAGGAGCTTTCCCGAACTTGCAGCTCTCCTGCTGCTGTTCTGGCTTTTAAGAAAATCAGCTGCTTTGAGAGTTTCACCTTTTATTTTTGGGGTGCATTTACCATCTGATTGCTTCTGCATTCACTTGTCTTAATGGAGTTCAGGTCTACCGGTTACCATTGCCAGCAGTAATCATTGTCAATGCAAGCACCGATTTACTAGGTGACTAGAAACCTGGGTGCTTTCACCTGGTGGCTGGTAGCAGTTTCTCCTTGCTTTCTCAGCATGGTGACTTCATCACCATGGAAAAATCGACTACTGCCATGAACTGATTCAAATGGATAAGAAGTCCCATTAAAGCAGCCTCTAATTTCTGTCTTAAACTGCGGTGGGGAAGCTGGTTATTTAATTTCTAATCTGCTTCAGGGTTTATGATAGTAATGTTGTGGGGCACTTCCAGACTCCCCACGGAAGAATGTAATGAATGTGTGCATAGAAATCTCCTGTATCATAACTTTTTATGAGTTTTTTTAGTTGACTTTTTTTCCTTGCTTAATAAGTTTATAAGAAGAAAGCTAAAAGGAAACTTCAGTTCTCTGATGCAGTTTTGGCACTCGTTTGGTGCTGAGGACGGCATCTCTGACGTTGCTTAATGCATAGCATATGGCACGTTTCAGAGAGTGCCCAATGCTAGATACGAAGATGTCCAGAATGGAATGTTAAACAGCTTCAGAGGCTCTGCGCTGGGCTCCGGCGTGACTTGTGCCTGATGTGGGTTAGCTGATAACTGAACCATGTTTTTGAACTTGTTTACAGGTGCTGTAGGTTGTATGGCCTGACTTCCAAATTCATTTCCTTCTGGATCATAGAGCTAGGGAAACTTCGAGCTCTCAAGCAAATTTTCCTCCACCAAAGGAAGCTAGCTGAACTTACTAAGCAAACAAAGTTTTTGTGCATAATCCTCGTAATGATTAAGTTGTGTCCCAGAATGGAATTTTATAGCATCCTTGACTGCTGCTAAATTCATTTCATAGTGCTGAGAGCTCTTAAATGATAGCAATATGCAGATAGATTACTATGCTGTTCTAACATCTTTCATGTTTTGTGGCTGTATCAGCCTTCCTTTTCACCCCAGCTGGGTGAACAATAGTTTTCAGATGTCAGTGTTACAGAAAGCTGAACTTATGTGTTCTCTCCAACTGATGGGCAGCAAAAACCCCAACCCCAAAACAACAAACCCCACAACAAACCAGTACTCAAGTGGTGTACCACTGTATGTATGGGTGATAACACAGATGTTTTGTATGCTTCATTGGTGATGTGTGTTCAGGTGGTTTTAACAGTCAAAGCCTAGCATTAAATGTTTGAATTCACAAATGCAAGGTTAGGTGGCCACCCGAGAAGAGTTTCAAAATGCTCATTTATTGCCTAAGCTTTAGGGGGACTGAATTGTGTTACTGGGTTTTCACTTTTGAGGATACTTAAGAGAGATGTTAACTTTCCTTGTCTGCTGTAAGAATGCTAAGCTAGAAGAGGATGTTTCTTGGCTTTTGTATGTTAAGTGTTAAAAAGAATGAAAGAGTGTAATCGCTGTGCTCTTGGTCCTGATGATTTTTGGTGGTGTTTACAGATTTAAATTGTAGATGAATGGCTGCATGAAGAACAATAGCAGCTGTTTCACAATATTCAGTCTGAATATTTAACCTCAGAGATAGCTACTGATGGATATGAAATGTAGCTGTGGGTTTTTTTTCTTTTTGGTTTTGTTTTTTTTTTTTGTTTTTATTTTAGATAGTGTATTATTGGAGCATTCAGAAACTGAAACCCTGTGGAAATAGCACGCGGCAGATCATGTAGTAACACATTATTCTATGTTTTAAAATACTGGCTTCATTTTCCGTCATGAGCCTTTCACTGGTTTTATAGTGTTCACTGTCGTCTTTGTTACTACTGTGCTTAAAGCTTGTATCAATTCTGTCAAATCCAGACTTGTATTAATTACACTAACTTGAGTTTTCCGAGGTAAGCAGTGAGAGAAAGGGAAAACATTATAATCTTCCAAGTCTAAGTTCTGCTTGTAGATTGCCAGCCAGACGCTGGATATACTGGAATATCTCACTTTCCTCTGTGGTCCGCAGCAACCTGCAACTCTGCATGATACAACCCTGGGTTGATGTGTAGTCTTTAATTAGTTTAACTTATAAATAATCCCAAATTGATTATATCTGAAGTGACAAAGATATTTTTAATCTCAGAGAAATGTTTAGATGTTGGGAAAATGATTTTAATAAGTTTCTTGATGGTCACACACCAGGTTACTTTTTAGACTCCTGTGCTATGAAAAGCTCTTCACTTCTTTCTGCATCCTCTTGAGCTGAGAAGTGCACATACCTGTTCAAGTCAGAAAGCTTTCTTTAATTAATAAGAGATCTAATGACACCACTTAAAATACTTTGCCACTAAGCTTTTAGAATTATGTTTGTACAGATGTTACAGGTTGGTTGGGCTAGCGGAGCCAAGGTAAATAGCATTTAAATTTGTGTTAATATGAAACCCCAGGAAAACTGAGAAGACAACAAGGAAAAATATGGGAAATGTCTTGGAGGAGAAGGGGAAATATGTCTTATTGTGAAGTTCTATTAAATGAACTTGTGATGATCTCCTGATAACCCAAGAAATGGGCATCACCAGAGCTTTGATTACTGATTCTTCATGAGAAATGTGATGTATGCTCTCTTTTCTTGCTCCCTGAATGCTTTGAAGGAGAAGTTTTTGTAGAGTTGTTGTACCTGTGATGCCTGTCTTGAGGGGAATCCACAAATTAACCAGTGATCACAGAGTTGTAAAACTATCCTAAACTTTTTTTACACAGCTTCATTTTTAATAGCAGCTTTACAAATATAGCAAGTAGTATTAGGTTTATGTTGCATTTTACCTTGTTATTACATTCTGTGATAGTCCTTTCATTGTGTGGTGGAGATTGAAGCTTTGCTCAGTTCGGTTTTGAGCAGAGCTAAAAAGAGGTGAACGCTGGGATACTGCTGCACAAAGAAATTGTTCAGTTTGGAGAAAATAAGTGGTGAAACAAATAGTTGTCACTTCCAAGGGTTGCTTCCAATTATCTTTGCTCTAGAGAGGGAACTCTCAGAATAGCCAACATCTCACACAGGAAGAGAGGCACATGGAACTAGGTCTGAGATTTTTCCCTACATGGCAAGATCTGATGCTCTGCAGAGGACCTTGCACAAGAGCAGGGTGGTGCAGCTGACCTTGTGGCTGGTTGTCAGTATTTACCGTTTCATCCCACGTTTGTTAAGTAACTTGATACCTACCCAAAAGAGTTTATAGACCTTTTGTGTTGTGAAGAACACTAATAATAGTTAACTTCTGGGGATGGGTGCAGTGATTCTTCTATTTAAGCTGATTTAAATTGATGTTTTATGGTAATAAAGCAAGCAGAAGTTAGGGTTTAGAAATTAAGAATATGTAAATGCATCCATAAAGATCTTAAATCTTGCACCTTATTGACAAGTTCCTTAGAGAGCTCCTTTATCAAACTCCTTTAACCAGAGTCTGTTTAGCAGTGCTTCCAGTCTTATATGTGATTATTTATGTAATTCAGTGGAAATGTTTTCTATGTCTCTAAAATATTATACATGTGATTTTTTTATAACAACTAATAATGCTGATAGTCAAGTTTAGCTTGAGATGATGTATAAATGCAGTGAGCAGATCAAAGCCACCTACTTGACAGCTGTGTTCTTCAGCTCTGAAAGGAACAAGTGACATGGAGAAACTGCTCAGTCTTCTAGGTCAGTATCTGCATTCTCTTTGAATATGAGGCACGAGCCTTCCATTGATGTCTAGTTCAGCACATTATATATGTATAGAAGTTTTTTTGGAGGATTTAGCCGTGTTTGAGTTGTTGATGAATTTATACTTGGTGGCTTAGAGTCTTATTTATTGGATTGTTCTCCTGGGTTAGCTGTTGCTTTGTTTTGTCTTTTACTGTGAAGGATTCTTTACCTTACTCAGTTGATAAAGCCTGCAAGACTAATCCGTTCTGTGTTTTGTCTGAGTAACTAAATTGAGTGTGTCTACATTTAGGTGCAATTTAGAAGCTTAGTCATCTGCTTACTCTGGAGTTTTCATGTGGTCTGGGGTTTCTGTTATACGAATATATTATTATGGCATTTTTGGCCTAGGTGCATGTAGCTGCTGAAGTTGCACTGCCTTGTAATAAGTCTTCAACTTCCTCAGTTTTGTCTCCAAATTAAATCTAAGCTCCTGTCTTGAATGCTTCCATGTTACGGCCGAACAGTGTTAAACACCTGCAGGTGTAATTACCCTGACTCTTACACTGGCATTCTGTTTCTCCAGAGTTGTTCTCACTCGGGATCACCACTCATCTGTCTGCAGTAATAGTCTACAAAGGCTTGCACGGAGCATTTCCAAATCTTTACTTTCCTAAGCCATGCGTCAGTAAGTAGACATACATGGCTCTGGCCTTGAGCTTGCTCTCGGAGCACTGATCCTGGGAAAACTTAACTGAGTAACTGAGTTGCTCAATTTAATTTGGATACTCCCCTATACTAACTTAATGCTGACTACTTGTGCTAGAGTGGCCAGTGATGTGCCCTTGTCTAGGATCAGAGTCTTGCGCTATTAAATTTGTTACCTCGTTTTGAAGTGACGGAAACAGGAAGGAGGATGAAATTAGTTATTGTAATTTGGTAGCTACAGAAGCAAATAATGGCCATTGTCACATGTATTTGTTTGCACAACTTTTGGTTAGATTCTGAGATCAAAGGCACCAGAGTAATTAATGCAGAGTTTTGTAGTGAGTTGCTCGGAGTCTGATTGTGTTTTTCATTTCTTACTTCTGTAGCTGAGTGTTGATTCATGTGGAAGAATTTGGTGAGAGGAAAGTTGTCCCTCTGAGGAACACCCATGTTCTTTTGGGAAGTCCTAAAATCTAGGTTACAAGTATTGCTTTCCGCCCTGGAATCTGTGTATGAGTTCGGTGAAGTGTGTACTAAGGTCAGGATAGCTTACCTGTACAGATGGATTGTGAGGCCAAAAATAAGACAGTACTAATACTTCTATAAGTCATACAGCAGCCTATATAAAACCCCTTGTGTTGTACGCTGTCACTTGTAAGCCAATTGCTATGAAGTTATTTGATCATCATATTTAGTACTATAAGTCATCTTTTGGAATGTCATTGCGAAGCATTTTTTCTTTTCTTTCAGTTCAAGCATTTCTGATTATATTTAAAACAAAAATAGCCTATCCTGCACAGACACTAACATCTGATATGCTTTGTTGTCTGCATTTCAGTGGTATCTGAGCTATTCCTCAGCTTCCACAGATCATAAGGAAAATGGTTTTCCCACAGAAATCTCTCAAGATGCTTGGGGAGTTCTAAGGGAGATAGTGGAAAAGATCTTGGCTCTAATAGGGACATTCAGTGAGAAGGTTTCAGCTGATGTATGTGAAGAATTGAGCTTGTTTACTGGAGAGACTGTTCGAAAGACTTAAATCAGTATATGTTCTCTCCCAGGCACACAGCTATAGTGACTTGAAGCTTCCTTTTTCTACAACTCTTGATAGAGTTCTTGTGGCATCCACAGTGCTTGATTTCCCTGGGCTGCCTCTTGCTGCAGCTGGTCTTTTTATATGAATTAGCTGTTTCTCTGGTGGTCTAGTGGGGTCTGTTTTCACTTGATCTTGAGAATAATTAATAAAGAAGAATTAATATTATAAAGAATAAATAAATCTTAAAAAGATTTGATCATTCCTGAACCAAGAGAGAGAGCAGAAGCCATGGGTTACTATTGTAGTTGTGTTAGCTAACACTTGATGCACTAGAATTAACTGAAAAACATTTTGCTTCAAGTTCCAAGCTGGAATCCTTTCCTAGCCACAATTGTGGCACTCCGTGTTTTCCACATATTACACCTGGTAAGGATGGTGTGGTGATAAGATAAACTTTCTGAAGGCTGAACTTCAGTTGAGCTCTCTTCCACCTTTGGCTGAGGACTGTAGTTGACCACCCAAGAAATTTTTCAGGCAACTGAAAGAATTTTTAATATATCTAATTCAGAAATAAATCACCTGCTCCCCTAGAAATTCTTGATTTCCTTTGTTTATTTTTTTTCTATCCTTTTCTTTCTCTAAATGTCAACCTACCAAATGTAGCTACATCTTGTTACTGAAGTAACATAAGAAACTCTGTCCAATTGGGAATGAATTATGAACTTTCAAGTTCTGAAGCTTCTTTTGTCGTCAGAAGTGCCTCCAGCCTCAGGAGGCACTACACTATAGTGAACTCCTTGTGATTAAAGGGAGGAATCTTCTTTTTGAAGTTAATGTGGTATGCTCAAATGCATTATATGAAGTGCAGGTCTGCTGCTGGACTTTGGTCTTGATATAAGCTTCACTGTGTCTTGTAATATTGCGACTACTGAATTATCTCTAATGCTGTGTTAACCTCAGGAAAAGGTTATGTTCTCTGTAAGTAACCTAGTACCTCTTAGTTCTGTTAAGTACCTGTTAGCTCTTGCAACTACAGGTGGATACTGACTGGATCAGGTAAAGGATTTCTGTGGCTCAGGACTGAAACCCTTTTCAACACTGGTTGGGGAGAATGTGTGACTGTGAGTATCCTTTTCCAGTGCTAGCAGATCAAGGAGCAGTTTTAAGCAGAGCCAACTTTCTGGTGGAGGCTTGATGATGGCACCTGTAGGAGTAAACATGTGTATCCTCTGTCCTGCAGTTCCACAGTTCCCTAAAGTGGCTTCTCTTTTCCTGTTTGGCTTATTTTTTGCTCTTGCCAGATCAAAGTAGTGTTGATTGTCCACTGCAAGTTGAGACAAAGCAAGTTTCTAACGTCAGGGAAGGAAGGAGTGAAGATAACTTTGGGGAGAAAAGCTGAAGCCAACTTCAACTGGCAAAGTGTTCTGGAGCCGAGTAATGGTGATGCAATGGAGAATGAGTAGAAGTGACATGTGGCAAAGGTCTCTCTCCAGAGATCTGTAACGATCTATTTTCAGATCTGTTTTTAATGTTGTCCAGCCAGACATATTGTTTAGGATCTTGAATGGTTCTCACCAATAGCAGGTACCTCTTCCCTGTGAGAAATGGCCTTGTGAGCAACTGGCAGTCTTTTCTAATGGTACTAAATACATGAAAGATCTCTCTGTCTATTTACATAAGGGGAACAGGTCTGTGGTCTTGTACTCAGAATAAGTATTGATGAGTTGAGGATCACATCTGTGGAAAGGAGCATTAGATTCTTACCTCTCTGCTGGTTATTTTCAGCTCCCTCCCCCCTCTAGCTGAATCTGGTCTGTTGGTTGTCTCTGTCAGAATAAATTTGTCTCTCTCAGTTTTACACCATCTGATGGCTGCAATATATGTTTTTAGTTATATAAGTGTATCAGTACCTATACTGATTCATTTTTGGAGCTTTTAATTAGATTTTTACCTTTCTACCTGTGAGTTACTTCTTTTTCTGAGGCCTTAATTTAATTTTGTCCCTCACGTGGAAATGTTTTCAACTGATGGCTATGTTCTTTGTTTTTCTCTTGCTGATGAAGGGAGCATTTTCAACAAACACCAGCTCATTTAAAATGAGGAAGAAAACTCAGTGTTCTAAAGGTGGTCTTAACTTTTCATCAAGCAATCTTGAAAACCCATCTCAAATTTAATCGTGAGCTTATTTTGAGATTTGTCTTGCTCACCAGCTCACTTTTGCCTGTGCTTTCCTGAACATTTCCAGTACTGTTGCAGAAATGATTCTTAACTTCTTATGTTGAAGGGGCTTTTTTAGGAAGCTTCCTACGCTTCCTGTGGAGAGGTCATTGTGATTGCTGTCCTGCTTCAGTGCCGTGGGGAAGAACCAGCCATTTGGAAGCAGAATCGGGTTACTCAAATGTATGTACAGTCCAAGCAACACTGTGAATTCTGGGAGGTAGTGTTCTTATTGTTGAAACTTTGCTGACCGCTGTGTGGACCTGTGCTCATTCCAGTTTGAGGTGCAAGGCTTTTATCAGTGATGCTGTATTGAGGAGTTAAATTGGAGATTTAATTTTAACATCCCCTCTTCTGTTGCGTGGGGATGCTGTAGTGACATTGTACTGTGACTGTACATACAAGGCAGTCACCCAAAAGAACAGGACAAATCAGTTGCCTGTAATTTTTTTGGAGTGTTTTCTCTGTGTCTTCACTGTTGTTCCCATCTCCATAGACAGAAGATTGGTGGTTCTGTTTCAGCCAGGGCTCCATGTGAGTGGAGGGACAACCTGCTCTGGAAGTTAATGATTTGGAGATTAGTAACCCATTGAACAGCCTGAGAAGGTGCTTGTAGAAAGGGGTGGGGTGATGGTGATGAGCTCCATTTCCAATAGATTGATTTTGGTTAATATTATTTTCCATTCATTTTGATGTTCTTGCTTGGGAAGAGCTGTCCTTATTCTTAAACAAGCAAGGTTGCTTTGCCCAGTTTTACATTTACTGTCATTTTCATGATATCAGTTAAAAATGTGTGATACAATTGAGGTTCCTTTATAGCTGAGGACTGTGCCTGCTGTACTGGTCAGTACCATCTCATCTGCTTGTCTTCATCCCTCTGCTCCTTTTGTCTTTGCTGAAAGCTGTTTGGGACTTCTTTATCAAACACTTAACATGAAGAAATCTTGAGCTAGCATAAGGGCACTCTTAGGCATGATAACAAAAATGGTAATAAATTCCATATTAGTAAATCTGAGGTTCTGATCTCCAAAATCACAGCACTATAAAATGCTGGGTTTAATGTCTGGCTCCAAACTCTTTTTTCCAAGAGCTATATTCTGTCAAGGTTGGCTGCTTGCCCATGGGGGAAAGTAAGGAAGCGAAGTGAAGGGGAAGAAGAGTATGTGAATGAAATGTTTCAAAAGATAAGAGTTTAACTATCATGGAAATACCAGGCTGAAAGCAGAGGTATGGATGCAATTTTGTGCATGCTAATAGTGAGAAGACTGTTTCTTAATCCTTGGGGTTTATTTTTCAGTTGGTCTTTTTCCTTTGTGTCTGTGGCAGGTGAGGGATGTGTTAGTTAACTTGCACAAAATGAATGTATTTGTAGATAGTGAGGTATTACCTGCGTGTATTTTATGGGACCCTGCTAAACAACTTGGACAGGTTCAGAAGATACAGGCAGTGAGTTGTGAGCCTCATGAACTTTCTCAGGTCAGAGACAAATTAAGTATTTTAAGTCAATTCAGCCAAGCTGGCCTCCTGTACTGTTTTCACTGGCACTTTCTCTGGGTGTGCACCGGAGGATAATGAGCACTTCTGATGCTTTAGCAGCTTTTGGAATTGAGGAAGTACTCTATTGTCTGTCTAGCAAAAATGACATTAGCGTTAACACTAGATACAGTATTAGATAACTCTAACAGAATATATGAAACAAAAGCTTGAATTAGGAAAGCATTTTCCACAAACAGCTTGCCCCAAAGTAGAAAAGATTCAAATTCCAAACTTCAGTTTTAGTTCAGAAAGTCCAAAAAATGCATCCTAAAATGGAAGACGTTTCCCTGGAATTTCATAATAGAATCATAGAATAGTTTGGGTTGGAAAGGACCTTAAAATCACCCAGTTCCACCCCCCCTGCCATGGGCAGGGACACCTCACACTAAACCATGTCACCCAAGGCCTCGTCCAACCTGGCCTTGAGCACCGCCAGGGATGGAGCATTCACAGCTTCCCTGGGCAACCCTTTCCTGTGCCTCACCACCCTTACAGTAAAGAACTTCTTCCTATATCCAATTCAGGCTTCCCATGTTTAAGTTTTAACCCATTACCCCTTGTCCTATCACTACAGTCCCTAATGAAGAGTCCATCCCCAGCATCCCCATAGGCCCCCTTCAGATACTGGAAGTTGCTCTGAGGTCTCCACGCAGCCTTCTCTTCTCCAGGTTGAACAGCCCCAACTTTCTCAGCCTATCTTCATACAGGAGGTGCTCCAGTCCCTGATCATCCTCGTGGCCTCCTCTTGACTTGTTCCAACAGTTCCATGTCCTTTTTATGTTGAGGACACCAGAACTGCACACAATAATCCAAGTGAGGTTTCACAAGAGCAGAATAGAGGGGCAGGATCACCTCCTTTGACCTTCTGGTCATGTTCCTTTTGATGCAGCCCAGGATACGGTTGGTTTCTGGGCTGCGAGCGCACACTGAAGCTGGCTCATGTTCATTTTCTCATCAACCAACACCCCCAAGTCCTTCTCCTTGGGCTGCTCTGAATCTCTTCTCTGCCCAACCTGTAGCTGTGCCTGGGATTGCTCTGACCCAGGTGCAGGACCTTGCACTTGGCATGGTTAAACTCCATGAGGCTGGCATCAGCCCACCTCACAAGCGTGTCGAGGTCCCTCTGGATGGCATTCCTTCCCTCCAGGGTATCAACCGAACCACACAGCTCGGTGTCATCGGCAAACTCACTGAGGGCGCACTCAATCCCACTGTCCATGGCAGCGACAAAGATGTTGAACAAGACCAGTCCCAACACTGATCCCTGAGGGACACCACTCATTACTGGTCTCCAGCCGGACACTGAGCCATTGACCACAGCTCTTTGTGTGCGGCCATCCAGCCAGTTCTTTATCCACCCAGTGGTCCATCCCTCAAATTGATGTCTCTCCAATTTAGAGACAAGGATGTTGTGTGGGACAGTGTCAAACACTTTACACAAGTCCAGGTAGATGACATCAACTGCTCTACCCCTGTCCATCAGTTCTGTAGCCCCATCATAGAAGGCCACCAAATTGTTCAGGCAGGATTTCCCCTTAGTGAAGCCATGCTGGCTGTCACCAAGCACCTTGTTGATTTTCATGTGCCTTAGCATGCCTTCCAGGAGAATCTGCTCCAAGATGTTGCCAGGCACAGAGGTGAGACTGACTGCTCTGTAGTCCCCTGGGTCATCCATTTTCCCCTTCTTGAAAATGGAGGTTATATTTCCCTTTTTCCAGTCATGGGGAACTTCACCTGACTGCCATGATTTCTCAAATATGGTGGCCAGTGGCTTAGCAACTTCATTTGCCAGCTCCTTCAGGACCTGCAGATGGATTTCATCAGGTCCCATGGAGTTGTGCATGTTCAGGTTCTTAAGGTGGTCTCGAACCAGATCCTCTCCTACAGTGGGCCCAAGGTCTTCATTCTCACAGTCCCTGCGTCTTCCTTCCAAGACTTGGGTGGTGTGGTCAGAACTCGGGTGATGTGGTCAGAAAATGGTGTTCTTTGGGATATGCTGTCTTGTCAAAGATGGATGGCCAAGGAAGTTCTAAATTAGAGATTGAGATTTGAAATTCTTACCAGAAGCTTAATGTAAGAACATAATTTAGCTTCACATTGATGATTTTCCTCCCCCTTAAGAGGGGGAAGAACATAGATAAGAAAACAACAAACACATAGGTTCTTTGTATGCCGAAGTTTTGACTGTCCCTTCTCTCTGTTTTAGAATATAATATGTAGCATCTAAAGCTCATATAATGGCCACATTACATCAAGCACACTAAAATTAATCACTATATGTGTGCTGGTTGTCCACAGATATGGAGACACTAATGTTTAATGAAGAGTCGTATTCTTTCAATATAACTGAGAAGTTTCAGCAAGGAAGAGCTGCTTTCTGAAAGCAATTTCTATGTCTGGTGCCTTCCTGTTAGTCATAAAGCTTGGTTTGCCTGAACTTTAGTGGGACCTTAACGTACAGATATTCCTGACATTTATCTTTCATCTGTTTGTTTAGGCTGGGGAGACCTTATGTTAAGTACATTTTTTTAAATGGAATTCCAGAAAGAAATGGATGAAACATGTTTGCTTTTTGAGGGTGACAGTGGTTACGGCATCACGCAGCAAGGTGGGAACTTGTGGGTCATGAGCTGCTCTGAAATAGCTGTGGAGTAATGAGAAGAGGCTGCCTGCCTCATCCTGTTGAAGTGGTAGAGCTGGTTGGAGATGGTGTTTTAAGAATATAGCTGGGGAGCAAAAAAGGGAACTTCCTATAAGGAAATAGCACAGGGAAGCAATTGTGCATTTCTGAAATGCGGAAATAAATGCAGTAGGGAGGTAAGCTGGAGACAGGAATGAAGTGGTGAAACAGATCGCAAGTCAAGTTCTTGAGCAAAGAAAACTTGTTTTTTAGGAGTGGAAGTAGATATTGAGAAATAAAGCCCTAAGGCAAAGGCTGGCTCTTCAGAGTGAGATGAAAACACACATCTGGATATAAGTTTCTCAGATAAGAATGTGAAAGTATAAGAAACAGCCCAATGATCCTTTGGAGTTGTGAGTTTTAATAGATAACATATGAAATGGCAGCAAAAGATAAGGAGCAATCAAAAGTGGTTTATGGATTTTTTGGGGCTTGTGTGTGTGTTTTTTTTTTTTTTTTCCTCTGGGAAGTTCTTTAACTAATTGCTGAGGAAGTTTTTTTAGAAGTGGAAATGAATTGTTCCCAGCTGATGTTAACTTCATCTTAAAGAACAGATATTTTCCAAGGTTGTTCTTCCATGGTTCTTAGGCATATAATAAGCTTAGTGCAAAGCAGTTTTATAGGCATGAATAGTTCAGTAACTTGGAAAATCAAATACATGTGCCAAGTCTTATTTAGAAAAACTTGACTTTTGTGTTCATTTAGCAAACACTGCAGGATCAATTCAGCTGCGCTTCAGCAAGTCAACTGCTGAAAACCATACGTTGGAAGACGAATGGGAGACAGGGAGGGTGGGAATCTACTTGAGAATGAAGAAAGTGCTTGTGATTGTAACATCTGGATGTTAACTTGGTCAAGTGAACACACAACTTTCATTTGATGTATTAAAGCTGTCCTACACCTTTTACTGCAACATCTTGACTTTTATCTGCTCCTTAGTGGCTCCAGTAGACATGTATGCTCATGGTGGTGGTACTTGGAAGGGATCGAGTTGATGAAACCAAATGCTTGTTAAATTAAAGAAAAAACCCAGCAAATCCTAAACAACAATGAAAAAAAACCTAACACAACCCAAGACCTCTATTGCCTTTCCAGGAAAAGATCTCCTGGGAGGAGTTTCTAGTCTGTGCATGTCTGCAAGCGAGCAAGGAGATGAAATCAAAGCTTGAATTTCATGTCAGGCTTTACTAAAATCATTTGTTTGTTGGTGGAACTTTTTCTGCAAGTCATCAAGAACTCCAGCAGTCAGAAGCAGGTGTGAAACATTTCAAGTCCTAAACATCGGATTGTGTGTGTTAGGGAAGAGCACCTCAACAGACAGCAGTTTCTGCCCGGGGGTAGGGGGGTTGGAACTAGATCGTCTTTAAGGTCCCTTCCAAGCATTCTGTGATCCTTCACTGCTTTATTTTCAGTCACATGCCACATAGTTAAGAGAAATAGACATAAATGCAAACAGCAGATACTGGCTCTGTGGAGTGAAACAATGGGAATTTTGCTGAAGCTTACATGCAGTGTTGGTTTTTCCCTGAGATGAGGCTGTTGTGGTTGACTGTGTATGGAATTAAACACACAAAGCTGACCAAAAAAAGGGAAGTGTGTAGAAGAGTCAGTGTGAAAACCAATCTTGTGAAAAAGAGTTTTGTCAGTCCTTGTTTCTCACTTTGTTGCATCTAATGTTAATTAAGGACATCTATAAGTCCTTAATTAACATTAGATTAGCATTAAACATTAAATTAGTATTATATACTAAATTTTGGGAAAGTATAAGTGCTTGCCATAAATTGCAGTAATGGCATTAGCTCTGAAGAATAGAATGCTCATGTTTCCTAGAAGATTTTTCTGAAGTTGAGTTATCACCATATATTTTACATTGATTTACAAGGTATTCCTATTTGAGACAGTGAATGTAAACTTATTTAGGTAACCTTTAAAAAGTCCAAAAGTGATGGAGATTGAAGTGCAAGCACGTATCTATTCGTATCCTGATGAGATTGTTTAATAGTTGAGGGAAAATATGGCCCAAAGAAATGTTTGATATTGTCTGACTTATGCCTATGTAACTGTTTGGTCTTTGCTGGACTAGCCCCGGCCTGAGGAAGCCACCTGATGTCCATATACCCAGCTGCAGCACGCTGGATATGAAACATGACCTACAGTTAGAGGCATTAAGTAGGAATGGTTAAATAAAATCAAGAACTTAAAGAAAGAAGTAAAAAATTAAGGTTTTGCGTACTCATTTGTTAACCTGTTTGGGTTATTTTATATGAATGAAAATGATCCTTGAGCTAATATGACACAGTACTGTACTTTCTCTTTGTAATGTTCACATCCTTGTTATTTCATATTAAATCATGTTTCTGTAGCAATTGTATTTTAAAATGTTCCATAGTTTTCCGTGTGCTTCAGATATAAAGCTTTCTACTAATCCCTTACCTCAACCCCAAGAAGAAACCAACAAATGTTTTACCCTTTTCTTTCTGGAAAATGGAGACTCATAGAATCCTGAAGGCTGGGTGCGACTTCAGGAGGCCTCCTAGTCCAGCCTCAGTTCAAAGCAGTGTCAAAATGCAATTCAGACAGGATATGCAGGGTTTTGTCCAATTGGTCTTGAAAGCCACAGCACCTTTATGCAACCTGTTCCAGTGTCTGACTGTCCTGATAGTAACTATTTTATTATGAACACCAGAATCTCCCGTTTCAGTTTATGATCATTGTACCTGTTATTCTGTGTACCTCAGTAAAGATTAGCCTTGCTCTGTCAGAGTAACTCTCCTGGAGGTATTGGAAAGCTGCTCTCCAGTCACCCAAAGCCTGCCCTTCTCCAGACTAAACAAGCTGAGCTTCCTCAGACTCATCTTACATAGTCAAGTCTCTTCATTATATTTTTGCACAAGTTTATTAACTTCTTTCTTTGACTGAGGGGTGCAAAACTGGGCATGGTATTCCCCGTGCAGTTGAGAAGACAGTGTTTTCCTTTAATGCACAGACGTTGTTTTAGCATAGAAGGCAGTTGAACTGCTCAAGTGTGATTTCACTTTGGTAAATCTGTTGGTTATTTTTAGCTGAAATTGCTTCCAGTAGTATTGGCACTGACTTTTCCAGTGACCAAAATGAGGGTGGTGCTGACCAGCTGGCACTTCACCATGTCATTCTTTTGAACCTTTTTGAAGACAACATATAATATTTACTTGTATCAGAGATGTCACAGCCAGGCTGCACTTGATCAGCCAGATCTCTCTGAACCAACAGATGCATTCTGTCTGTTCTCACAGGCTTGTAAGGGTCAGGATTTTTCAAGAGATGCTTGACTTGATCCTCTGCCACCACTTGGCTGTTCCTCTCCTCCTGGAACCTTATCTTTAGACACAAAGATTTGGAGACTGTGCCAGTAAAGACTAATGCAAAGAAGGCATTGAATACCTCAGTCCGTCACTAAACCATCATATCATCCTTATTCTTTTATAGCTAATGTACTGCTGGAAGCTTTTCTTGATGACCCTTGCCAGCTTGATCTCTAGTTGAGCTTTGGCTTTCCTAATACCTTCAGTTAATGCTTGTACTTCTGTACTCCTTTGTACTGTAACCTCTTTTCTGTGCTGGAGCTCACTCATGAGACACCAGTTTAGCCTGGGTGGTATTCTGATACATATACGCTCGTTTTCCTCAGTGTCAGGATGTCAGCTCTTGTGCTAAGGTTACTCTAGGCTGCTTCCACAGGATGCCCCCCATCAATACCCTGAATTCTGTAAGAAAATTCAGAATTCTGCAAAACTGAATTCTTTCCTGAAGAAGGGAAGGTCATGCTTTGCTCCTTACCCTCCTCACACCCCTCAGCATTTTGAATGTCACTGTCATGATCACTAAAGCCAAGGATTCCACTGACTATCTTACCCCAAATCACCTTATCGTTTGTGAGTAGCAGATCAGGAAAACTTCCCCATGGTTGGCCCATCTAGCATCTGTTTTAGGAAGCTGTGTCTGACACCCTCTGGAAACCTCCTGTCTTGTTTGCCTGCCCCTGTGTTACTTTTGCAGCAAACGCCGGGGACATTCGGGTTCCTCGGAGAACCAGGGTCTGTGATCTGGATGCCTTCTCCCACTGCTTAAAGAGGAGTGTTGTTTTCTGCTGCACCCTGAGCTGGTGGCTGGTAACAAATTCCTATGATAATGTCACTTCCAGACCTGCACGCTCAATGGGATTCTTGCCTGGTCCATAAAGGAGCTCCTGACACTTGAGCTGTTCCTTCATATGAGGGACAGCCTCTCTTCCTCCTCTTCCTTGCCTATTTTTACTGAGTACCCTGTATTCAAGCATCACCAAACATCCGCATTACTACATGAGCTCTCCTGCCATGTTACTTATTCTAATGGTGGTGTATTTCTGCATTTGTAGCACAAAAATGAGCTCTTCCTGCGTGTTTCATAAGCTTTATATTTGTGTAGTGGCACATGAGGTTGTGCCAGTACAACCTCCTGACCTGTTTATTCTTCTTCAGGCTTTCTTTATCTTTCACAAGGGTACAGATGACACTGCTAAGGGAGATCTTGAGCACACCAGCAGTAACTACAAGACCTTGGGGACAAAGGTGGAGGGCATGGAAGTGTAAAATGTACTGTTAGGACATTATTCTGCTAGCATAACTTTTCCTTTATAATAAAATCTGCAAACTGTAATAATCAGCCAGGAGTTCATGCAGGCTGGGACAAACACGTATCTCCTTGGAAGAAGCATAGTACTTAAATTCCTCAGTCCATTCTGCTGCTTTCTGCAGGTCTCAGTACGACTTTCAACAGCCATCTGCTCAGTGGGGAGTTCAGCCACTGTACAGATTGCAAAAGGTAGTTTTTTCTTGGTGTTTCTTAACACCTGTAGTTTGCAAAGTCATTTTTCTTACTTTTATAAGGTTGAGGACAGAAGTGAGTTGCCTGCAAGCAGTTCCAAATCATTTGGACACTTCATGTGGGTCATTAACTGAGCACTGCTGTAATGGGCTCAAGAATGGATAGGTTATTCACAAAATTAGGGCACTTAACCTCAAAGATCAGTTTTCCCATTGTTAGACGGAAAGAAAACAGTGTGAGTCAGACCTGAAAGCCTTCTGCAATCAGAAGGAATGATCTAATTTCTTTGAATTAAGAGCTGTATCGTGTAGGTGTGTTACAGAAGCATGATGGACTGCAGCAAAGAATTTGTACATTCCAGCTATTGTGTGGCTATTTAATTACTGCTTAAATTTTTCTGCAGACTGAAACTACCTAGTGTCATGCGTGTGGTGCAATCCAACAACAACTAAATTTATTAAGTGTTGGGTTGTTAAGTTTATTGTTGCTCTGGTTTAACATGGATAGCAAGTGATAGCATAGTGCCTGTGTCCCACTATTGCTGTTAGGGCGTTCTGTGCAGTACCCATTTCTGAAGCTATGCAGAGTATTTCTGAATCCTTTCAAGAACTGGTGGTTGTGGCAGGGCTTGTTTTTTCTCTGCTGATGTTCCTCCCCGTATGACTTCATCTCACTGCAGATCAGAGAAAAGGGGCCTATATTCTCTTACCTACGAGGTAGGTATATCTCCTCTTAACCTGTTACTTAAGTTCAGCAAGGCCAGTTGTCTCTGCTTGCTGTGTCCTCCAGCTTCCTGATAGTCTCAGTAGCCCTTTCCTTGGCTCTTTCCAATGTATCAATGCCTTTCTTATAATGGAGAGCCTGAAGCTGGGTACAGCATTGCAGATGAACTGTCACAAATGCCGAATACAAGGGATTAGTCCGTTTGTCAAATGCCTTCTGGCTACACTCTGCTACTACAGTCTGTTTGGGGTGGCCCTTAATGTGCAAGGGCACACTACTCATGTTTCGTGGCCCAATGGGATTCCAAGATCATAGAACCATAGAATGGCTTGGGTTGGAAAGGACCTTTAGAT
The DNA here is from genome assembly GCF_028554395.1 of Pezoporus wallicus. Taxonomy (NCBI): domain Eukaryota; kingdom Metazoa; phylum Chordata; class Aves; order Psittaciformes; family Psittacidae; genus Pezoporus; species Pezoporus wallicus. Next base: position 2,039,334 of record NW_026639584.1, read on the forward strand.
CATCCACTTCCCACCCCCTACCATGGGAGGTTCCTTTTCTGCTGAGCAACACCCTAACCCTACTACAAAGCAGCTCCCTGGTCAGACAGTGCCCCACCTCGAGTTGTTGCATGGGGAGGACTTTTTTCTCTTGAACTAGATGATGTGAAATGTTCATAGAGTACCAGTCTTCCAAGAAGTCAGAAAAAAAAAAAATGAATCCCTGTGCTCCTTTGCCAAGTCAATTGCTTGTTTTAAGAAGAAAAAATAGCTTAAAAAGTCTTAAATGGAGATGGGAGGTACTGTCTTTTTTAAAATATGAAATTGCTTCAGCTGAACATGATTTTGAAGTTTTTTGTTTTTTTTTCTTTACAAATGATGCTCATACTTGCCCAAGTGATTTGGAAACTAATGGGGTTTGTGTAGTTCATAAAATCCAGTTCCAGGAGTTTATTTGCTGCATTGCAAAAGCTGAGATGGAAATACGTTAAATGTGGAGATATGCAGATTGTGCTGCCAGAGGGCTGCAGGGTAGTGCTGTAATTGAGTAGTTTATCATGGTGACTTTGAAGTTCTTGGATTGAAGGCATAAGAGAATTGCTGAGCGCTAGCTATAGGGAATTATAGCCATTTAAGGTTAAGAGGGTAGTGGCAGTCCGTACCCATTAAAGACAAATTAACTTCATAGCAGGAATCCTGGAAAATGGTTAAAATAATAAAACAGATACTGCAGAGGGTTTCCAGAAGCTCTTCTGTGGACACGTTCACACATGGCAGTGGGTTTTTCTCCTTTTAATGGGTGTGGTTAGCATGTTCCCAAGCTAAGAGGAAGCGGACTTGTAAAGAGAAGAGGAAGGCTTTACTTAAGAACCATTTGCTTCCAACCTTGCGGGTAGCTTTCATAACAATCCAGAAGGTATTCTTCGTGGCTTTAAGTTTGTGGAGTGCAAGTGAATGGTTAACTTACCTGTGAAAATGCATGTTTCCCCCAGCTCAGACGTGTTGTCTTTGTGTTCATGGTTACCTTGCATAGGGACTGGGGGCTGGGAAGAAAATCAAACAGGAACATTTTCAGCGGATGACTCAGCTGTCACTCTAGCAGGTGGCTTGGATCCACAAAGTCCTTTAGCACTGTAATGGCAGAACAATACAAGCCTTGTTTCCCAGGAATGTGTGCTGCAGGAGGTAGTTGGACCAATTGCGCTAATGAAAAATATCAGTAACTCTTTTGAGTCAGGAATCTGTATTCAGTTGTTATCACTTCAGATTTAGCTCCCGCATTTTGCATGTTGCTGCCACCAAGTTGATTTATAACTGAAAATGAATCCCTTGGAATGGTTTACAAATGAATCATAACAAAGCATGTGTGCTACATCCTCGCATTTGAGGGAAGGTTATTTTTCTTCTGTTCTTCATAAACTTTTTGAAGTTCCAAGAGTTATGTCCTGGCTGAGGGTTGTTTTGATGTGAGTTCTAGATGGTGGGTTGAGTACTGACCTGTTTGATTCTTAGGGGACAGCAGAGATGTTTATTAACTCCCAGTGAGCTGCCTGTGTGACATAGCAGTTTTGTATGTCCCTTGTTGAAAAATGCTGACCAACAAGATGAAGACAAATGCATCTTCCCTGCGGGATACGTGGGATGTTGAGTTAATCAAGATTCTTTCCAGAGTGTTGGGGTTTATGCTGATGCGCTTGTTTCAAATGTGACACAATGTATACAGCTTTGAGCTGGTATGTGGTAGCCACTTTGAAAACTTAGCTGGAACAGAAACTAAATGTCATGTTTGAGGTTCTTGACTGGAAATGCATACATACCTTACTTAGGAAGCAGTTGGACAGGAAAGAATCCTAGTGCTGTGTAACTTGGGTAAGAGCTGTCGTTTGAAGTGTATGGCAGTTAATTTTTCTTAAATACAGTCTGTAGTTTCTCTACTGCTCTTACCGAGTTCTTTCAACAAACATCTGAGGACTTGAATGAAGTTGCAGCTGGTGCTCTGGATTCCCTCCTCCTTAGAGAGCAGGTCATTTTCACTTTGCATGTATTTTCAGTTTTTGCCCTATCTTCCTAGGTTAAAGACAAACAGATCAATAAATACTTTCTGATAAACTTCCCATCTTGGACCTGTGCTTGTCATTGAGATGCAAAAATCAGCTACTGTCAAGGAATTCTTGGACATCGGAGGTATCTTCAGTGTTGGTGTTAGGAATGCCGCTGTGTTTGCCACATTGGCACCTGAGAGTTTCTGAAAAGGAGGAAAACTTTGTTGCTCTAGAACAACATGTATTGACAGCAATGGCTTTAAGCAAATGAAAGAATTGTGGTTCTTCTAGAAAGAGAACTAAATTTAAGCAACTTGTTTCCTGACCAAAAGCTAACAGGGTTAGGCCTGGAGTCTGATGGTTTTCCACATCAGAACAAATTGTAACTTAAAGATGCATGGAGTAGAAGCTTGTCTTAAAGCAAATGCGCCACTTGAAGGAAGACATCCGACTGAGAGTCTCTTGTGTGCCTGTGAACCTGGACAGTGCCCATTCCTCACAGGCTTACAAACCAAATCTTTGGGCACAATCTTTGGATTATCTTGGAGACTATAATACATATGGGGCTCAGCAGGTAGCAAAATGATGTCTGAGTAATAGGAACTTGCTATAACCTAGTAGGTTTTGTATCCTTGTATATGAAAGGATTTGAATATTGCATAAGGATTCTTTATTCTAAGTATTGAATTATTGATTTGAAGATTGTTGCAAGACTTCAGTATCTGCCTTTGTTATTGGCTCTTTTGTAAGAATGCTCATGTTCATTGCAGTGGTGATATGTTGTCAAATGCAATTCTGATCTTCTATATTGGACACATAGAGGCTATGTAAGAGGAGCATGTGTTACTTGCCAACGTACGTGAGTCTGGCAGACAGAAGCACGTAATGTGAAGTGACAAGTGGATTTATTTCTCAAGTCATAAACTTCCTACAGTCCAAGGAATAGGGTGGGGACTCGGAGCAGTGTCCGGATGTTTTGGAAGTGTTGAGTGGTGAAGCACAATAATTATCAACTGAAATTTCATCAGTGTGACAGAGGAAATGTGTGCATTCCTGGTGCTGTTTGAAGCTGTATAATGGTATGCTCCAGAGAATGTTGGTGCTTTAAAACATTTTAAAGGTTGTCTTAAGTTCACTAGATTGTCTTTAAAGAAGACTGAAAGGTGAAGCAAGTCAGAGGAATTCTTGCTATGAAGCAGGATTTGCTCCACTTGCTCCAAGCATCCCTGTTTGCAATAAGCGTGTATATTATGCGACTTAATCTTCAACAGCTACAAAATATGTATTGAATTAAATTGTTATTAGAACATAGCAGGACATGTTTATGAGTAGAATTCCCTTTAATAGTTCATCTGAAGTCACTTTCATGGTGTCTTGTACCATTCTGTCCAATTCATGTTTCTGTTCCCACTGAAATGATTCCTTCCATGCCTGTTCTCTCAAAGCTGCCACACCTGCATTGTCCTTAACATGTTACATGCTAAAGGGAAACAGATCAACAAGAGAGACCTGATACCAACAGCTTTACTAAAGCTGATGTAGATGACAGTTCCATTTTCTTTTAAGCGAGGGATATGAACTTTGCTGCTGACACACTAGAAGCGACCTGTGTTCCTTAATGGAGTTTTCTTTGATAGATGGTGGGACAATCTTATCTGAACATGAAATGACAAAGAGTAGTAGCTGGGCTTGTATGTATGTGGGGTGGGGTGGACGTGTTGAGCAAGATCTAACATCCTCTTGGCCTCACATACTATGCAAAACGCAGGAATTCTGCACAATAAGGACTGTATGTAGGATGAATATGTCTTCACGTATTTGTTGATGTTATAGATCAGATATAAATTCTGTTCTCCTTTAGTGTATAATTTCCCCGTGCCTTTGACTCAGATGATTTCCAAGCTGTGCTTGCTTCCAACGGTTCTTATGAATAGCAGTATGTTTGAAAGGCAACCAAGATTAGATGTTAAGGTTTAGGTTTTTGTAGTTGAAACCCGCTAGTGAGCACATAATCAGCTGCCAAACTTTATAAAGGAAATATAAAATATTATGATGCCCACAAATACCAGCTGTAAACCACTAATGTCTGCATTAGTTGAGTAACTTCAGTCACAAAGTTTAATTGACTGAGGGGGTAACCTGTGGCAGTCTGCTGCTTTGCAGCAGTGTTAGACCTACTGCGAACAGGAGGAGGAAGTGTTACATAGTAGTTCAAGGTTTTAGTCTGTGTTTCTTCAAATGGCAGACAAGCCTTGAGGGAGAGCATGCTGGAGCAGGCACATGTTCAGAAGGTGAACACTGCTTTCTAAAACAGAGACAGAGACGGCAGTTATCAGTTAAATCCTAAATGGTCTAGGCAAAGTGAGCTTCATGAACAATGGCTCTCTTCAAGTTAGAGCATCGTCCAAGTAATTTCACTTACAGAAATGGAAGCCTTTGACTTGCACACTAACCTTCAGAAGGCATTAATAGAATGGTTGCTATTATGTATACAGAGTAAGGTGGGCCAGTCTGCGGGAGTAGAGGAGAAAGCAGTCTGAAGATATGTATTGATCAAGGAATGTTAAAATCTTCAGAATAGGGCATTGCAGGTTTCACCTGAGGAAGAATGTTGAATAGCAGGAGTGTTCCTGGGGCTGAAAGTAGAGAGGAATAGAGCTGGTGTGTGAGACTGGTCTCAGGCTGGGTGGAAGGTGTGGTGTGGTGGGGAGATTGCTGTGTATTGTGGCAGGAATGTGGTTCTGCATGTAGTCATTTAACCTGAGTAAAGCTATGCTTTGGAATTAGGTCTTACAAAATGGACAGAAGTGGGGCCAACGACACTCTGTTGCCACATACACCTCAACTGTCTCCTGCCTGCCTTGGAGAACTCTGACTATCTTAATGCTGTGTTTTGCTAGACCCTCTGTGATATAGAGACGAGGGAAAACTTCTGAAGGAATGGCATGAAAAGCAGATGGGAAACAACATGCAAGTAAAGCACAAGCTGTTTATGCGTGGCTTATTTCAGATTTAATTCTTTCCAATGCTTCCTGCAATCGGGTCATGCTGGCGCACCAGTGAGTAGTTAATGATGCACTAGGGTGGAAGAACTGAACTGAGAACAGAAGAGGAAATTAAGCTGGAAAATCTGAAAAATGTAGGCAGTGATTCAAAGGTATTCCTGGGGAAAAGCACGATTCAATCAACAGGATCAAGGCAGTGGAAGAAGATGGCTGGTACATGCAATGGCGGTGGATGTTTTGTGGGTTTTCTTTAATGGACGTTTTTAAGGCATAATTGACACAGGTCAACCAAGGATACTGGCTGTCTTGTTCATTTAGCTGAAATGTAGGGATTTCTCCCCCCATCTCCTTTTAGTACCCATTTGTGCTTAAGAAAATGGGTTTCTTGACAGGAAAATGTTTCTTCTATTACTTAACTATGTCCTATGCAAAGATGCATAAACAAAATCCTAAAATTTTATCTGTTTTTAAACAATTTTATGACTTAAGAATTTTATTAGTATTACTTTGACATTTATCAATAGCAATCAGAAACAGATTATATAGAAATATTACAAAACACTTGTTGATTCACTCCAGTCTATTATTCATGCTTCAAATACTGTTAATGTCTTGCTTATACCTTAGAAACACCCACTGTAGGATTGATGCAAAAAATACTATCTCTCTCTATAAGGCTTCTGTTTTTAATGGAAGAATTCAGTCAAGAGTTCTCATTATGGACAATTTGTAGAATTATCGGTTTGAATTTTAGGGGTTGGTTGGTCTGTGTGTTTTTTTTTTAAGTAGCCCTTAATCTCTTCTTTCTTTTTGTTGTCTGTGGCAAATTAAGATGCTGTGGAAAAGATGGAGATCTTGAACTGCAGCTGGTTTGTCCCTGCCACAAATCTTGTAGACATCTAGGCTGGGATTTTGTCAGTGTGAAGTGTGAGTGTAATCATCGTCACTGTAGGCTTCTAAGCACCAGATATATACCTGCAGTTCTGAAGCAGCTCATACTGTATTAAGTTCTTGGGTTGAGTGGGTTTTTTAGCTTTTCAATTCCAGTAAGTGAATGCACCAGCATGTTAAAATGACAGTAAAAGGAGCTTAATTCCATATTTGTTTGCATCTGAGATTTAGGGAACATATCAGAAAACAATTATGTATGTTAGAAATAGGAAATATTTCTTCAGATGAGTACTATTGCCTGTACTCATCTAAATATCTACAGTTGTGATAGGTGGAGGGTAGTGTTTGTATTAGGAAAAACCTCTTTATTTTCATGGTTAGAAGCATTTGGGGAAGTTGTTAGATTATCAAGTCAGTCCTGTTTCTTCTATGCGTATTGAAAACATACCCTTTAACAAGGTGAAACTTCAAAATACATAACTGCCTTTATTTGATGATGTGGTCCACACTAGAAAAATTGCATTTGTTACCATGACAATTAGTTTTCATTTCATGCCTTAGAAGAATATTACTTCACGTCTGCAGAAAAAATATGATCTTGATTGAAAACGAATATTCATTTATGCTTGGACACTCACGTATTTCTTAGTAGTAGTTCTACCCTGCTAATAGGACCTCACCTGAGGTGGGAAAAGACTAGCTTAAGTGGCAGCCGTACCAGAAAGCTTTTGTGGAACTGCATGTGTGATGGGGAATTACTGGAAATTGTGCAGCCAGGAGCACTTTTCCGCCGTGCAGGCTGGGATGTGAATGATTACAAATGATTAATCTGTTCTCAACACTTGAAGAGCTTTTGCAGTGTTTGCTATATTACTTGCCAGGCACTTAGAAGCATCCTAGACAGCCGTCTATGCAGCGTTTCTGCAAATACAAATGTGACAGTCGAGGCATTCCTGTAAGTTCTGATTTCTTCACCTTCCTTGGGTTCCTTTTTGTACCGAGATAATCACCTTGAAACTGCTCTTAGTAACACCCGTCTGATTTTCAGAAAGCATTTCAGGGTCGAGGTTAGTGCAGGTGTCAGATGATTGACAAACGTACTTAAAAGTAATACTGTAATCTGTAATCTTTTTGTTATTGAATTTTACTAGAAATGGGAGAGAAGTGGAACCTTTTAAATACAAGAGAGTTGTATCCCAGTGCACATTAATGCAGGAGCCATAGTAAAAGTAAATTGCATAGGAAAAGCCTCTACTTCCCGCTGTGGATCTGTGATCTCATAGTCTTTTTAGAAAATGAATGCCTAGCCTAATGGCTATTTTTTCCTATTAGATTATTTTCATTTGATGGCAGTAGAGTGTGGAATTTATCACACCGTGCTGTTTACAATGCCTGATCTCTAGAAAAATACTGACTGTTTTTTTGGCATGAAAACTGTTACCCCAAAGGCTTGTATTTGTGAAATTCAGCAGCTTTTGGTAGACATGAGATGGGAGTCAGAATTAAAAAAAGGTTCCTCTAATAGTAGAAAATTGATTTCTCATGAAAGGCTCTTTGTATCCAGCGGAACTGACACTTGGAACTCATTTGTAGTGACCTGATGGAGAGTATCTGGTTTTATTAATTGTAAGTTTGCTGCATATTGCTTATTCTGTTAAATAAGCATGGCTGAAACCAAGGAAGAAAGATGAGCTGCGTGTCTTGTCTCTCTCTGTTAGCACTAGGGTAGGTAGGAACATCTGCACAGAAAGAAACTACAAAGAAACCCCAAACCCCAGTCCCCAGGACATGTTCAACTGGGAGAACTGTAGTGGAGTCTAACAGAGCAAGTCTAGGAGACAGAAAACAGCAACTCAGGAGCACCAGAAGGTATTTGGGATACTCTTTTGAAATGAAATGACAGAAAGACTCGTTTCGTTGGGAAACAAAAGGGATTATTCTTGGTTGTCTGTGACTCTAAAGGCTCCAAAGTTAGTGTACTGAGAGCTATCCTTCAGTATAAGATCAGTCTTGCAAGGAGAATTAGTTTATAAATACCTTTATTTTGAATTTGACTCAATTTTAAAACTAGGGTGTTTTATCTTGAATCTGTTTTACTAAGATATAAGTTTAAACTGGAAATTTGTATATATTTTTTGGTGTGCTCACTCCAAAGCAAAGCTGCAGACAAAAGGGCAGCTCCAGTCTGGTTAACACTGGATTTTCCCTGTTGTGGGAAAGATTCCAGTTAGTAATTTTGAATCTGGAGCATAAATTAGCACAGACTGAAAGAGAGTGCAGGAGGTAATGCTTGGTATGTGACCACACGAGGAAAGTGTGTTGGCACATAGCAGAGGTGTTAGGAAATTGAGAGTTTAAAGACAGAAGGTGGGAACTGGCAAAGGGTGAGCACACTTGGGAAGCAGGGCAGTGGGATTAACAGTATCTTCTGAAAACCAGCATTTCCGAAAAACTGGGATCAGGAGGCTGAAGGTGCTTGAAAAAAAAAACCCTAAACAAATCAAAGCAAGCCAACCAACCCAACAAACCATAACCTTGCAAATCTTCCAATCATCTGGGTAGGATCACGCAGAGGAGTCACTAAAGTAAGTGTTCTCTTCTCAAGGTCTGTGTAGCTTAAGTTTCTGTGGCAGGCTAGACTCCCTTGGGTTTAGCATAACCCCAGTTTGACCTTCATTTTGTGGCTCAATACTCTTTCAGCTGTATTACACTGATTGGGTCTTGAGTGTATTTAGCCTCTTACAAGATTGCAGTCTTGAGGGAGAAAGAAACATAGAGTGAGGACTGGTACTAGAAACAAAAATGAAAAAAACTCCTTGTATGAGAGCAATGTACTCAGAGAAGGAGGCAAAATGCATCAGGATTGATGTCTTGCTTTTTTGAGCTTTTACTGAAAACATTAGTTTGCCCAGTTTGAGCAGCTGATGGATGGTCCAGTGATGGAGATACTTTCTGCTAACCAAATTTTGGAGGTCTGATACAGTGTCTGAATGCTGTTTCTTTTTCCTTTGCAGTGATCTAGAAAAAAATAACATCACAAGAATCACGAAGACAGACTTCACAGGACTGAAGAATCTCCGTGTCTTGTGAGTACAACACAAAGCTTGTCTTTCTTTACAAGACTCTTTTAGGGTGCTGGTCCTGAGAATGTCCATAGTTCTAGAGTTCGGATGCTAGTAACTTCTGCACATCATTCAGTTGTTTGTATTGTTTTAAATCAGGCAGCTGGAACAGTTTGTGTAGTGAAACAGTAAAGTTTAGTTCCATGCTGAAGTCTGAAAGTAGTTTCAGAGCTATTTGTGTTTCTCACTGGCTTTTAATCAATCTTGAGGTAAAAAGTTCAGTCCACTTGCCAATCACTGATCATAGATCAATTACACTGAAGCACTAGCAAACAGGACTTTCAGACTTAGTCACTTTAAGGTCCAGTGCCGTTAATAGCACTTTTGCAGAAGATGAAGCAGAATTTGACTAAAAGACAGCTTATTTGTATACAAGCTGCCTTGCTGCTCTTTGTCTGATATGGAGTAATAAATACAAAAAGATTTAGGTAGTGCTGTCTTTTGATCTGGAAGAGCTTAGCTGTGCTTCTGAATGGGCCTTTTGAACATCAAAAAGGCAAACATCAGTCTATAGAATTTGTCATTCTGGATTTCCTGTTTTCTCTTCTGTGAACCTCAGATGGCACCGCTAATTTAGTGATGAAAATCAGGCCTACTTGAGACATATTTATTGTACTTATACATAGAATTTTTTTCTTAAGAAAATAATCTTGGGTTAGAAGAACCAGAAATAGATTTTGAAGATGTTTCAGTTCTTTCAGGACTTTTCCCCTTTAATTTTCTTGAACAAGTAATTTAGATCCACTTCACATCAACACAGAAGCAGACCTAGATATTGAAGCTTCTGCCAGAAATACTGTGGGGATCTTCTATTTGCTTCGTGAAAATTAAGTTCATTGCATTACTTTTATATGTAAAATCCAGTATCTAGCTTTAAACATTTGGGCATGTATGAGAGGGTGGAGGAAAAAAGGCAGATGAGAGATTTAGAATAGTTTTGAATGTAGTGTGCTGAATTAGTTGAGGCTGAGCCCTTAGGAACTTGGTGTTTCTGGAGCTCTCATTTAAAGTAACTCTTGGTTTCTGCCTTCACTGGGCTTGTGTTTGGTCACTGAGTGACTGAATGCTGCTGTTGGGGTGCAAATGTGCAAGCTTCTCAATGAGAAACATTGATGTGTTATCGAGGAGATTGTATATACATGTGTGTTCATAAGCAGTGGCTGAGATGTTTATATTGAAAACGTTTCTGAAACATCCAAGTTATTTATGTTGACAGTAACCAATGGATTAAGCTCAAATTTCTAATCTTATTTTAAAAGAAACAAGAATTGATACCTAGTTCTGTTTAGCAAGTTGCATGATAGTGACTACATTCTGTGTGTGTGGTGTCTAGCTCACCAGCCGTACGTCACTAAACCATTGCACTCTAATTCCAAGTTTTAGTGACAGAGACAGAAACCTAATCTTGAGTTGGTCCCAGCGCTGGCAGAGGCAGGTTCGTTTAGCACTCTGTTGACCCCTTCTGAAACAAACAGCTATCAAAAATCAAGAAACACCCAAGTAATCTGTCCTGGTTTAAGCCCAGCCGGTAACTGAGCACCACACAGCCGCTCACTCACTCACCTTTCCCCCCAGTTTGGGATGGGGAGGAGAATAGAAAGAATATAAATCCCATGGGTTGAGACAAGAACAGTCCAATAACTAAAGTGTAATACAAAACTGCTACTACTAATAATAATGAGAAGGGAAATAACATGGGGAGAGAATATAAAACTAAAAAGGGAAAGGTAAAAAACCAATAAACAGAAGTGACACAAGCCTGATACAGCCGCTCACCACCCGACGACTGATACCCAGCCTGACACAAACAGTGATCTGCCCTTGTGGGTAACTCCCCCCAGGTTTTATACTGGGCATGACGTGCTGTGGTGTGGAATACACCTTTGGCTCGTTTGCATCAGGTGTCCTGGCTCTGCTTCCTCCTGGCTTCTTGTGCGCCTCCTCACTGGCAGAGCATGAGATGGAAAAGTCCTCGATCAGAGTAAGTGCTACTGAGCAACAACTAAAACTTTGGTGTGTTATCAGCATTGTTCTCAGACTTAAAACGCTCAGATGTAACACACTGCTTAACACAGTGCTACTTAACACACAGTAGTGCTGCACCAGCTACTGGGAAGGAGAAAAATAACCAGGACATGACCAGCTGCACCCAGGACATAATCTCACCAGCTCACTGGAGATTCCTTTGTGTAATTCTGAGGATTGCCCTCTGCAGTCAATGTTTTACTTTGAGTATCTTCTAAAATAAGCCTTAAAACTGCACCTGTTGAACTGTGAATGAATGAATTGAATTGAGATCAGTCTTTTCTCCTACTACCTCAACACTTTTGAGCAAGTTGTCATATACTAAGAAAACGTTTCAAATCTATTGGAAGACTTTTTGTTCCTGTGGTGTTTCTCTCCTCTCTAACAGTGGAGTTACTTAGATTTCCTTGGCTCCCATCCCAACTGTCAATACCAGTTTGCAAGTCTATTGAAATGCATGTACTATATTATCGTTAGTGTCAGTAGTTGTCTTGGTTTGGTTGAGTTTTTTATAGTGTCAGACATTGTCTAATGCTGTTGCAGTCATTTATCCTGAATGCCTGTAACAATAAGCAAAATAAGGCTTGCCATCTTTACATGATGTTTCTTTTTGTTCTGTATGCAGTACAGGTTTTTGTAACATGTTCATTCAGTCTTTGAGGAGTGAGGTGTTTGCTATACAAGTCATAAGAAATAAAACCAGAATGTACCCATTAAAAACAGATCTATCCCCATGTGCAATGGGGATATAGTTGAAAGCACAGAAACATAAAACATGTCCCAGAGTTCCTAGAAAGGAAGTCTAGTTCTCTTTTCGGACAAAAAACAAATGATCTGGAAACGGGTAGAATAGTGCAACAGAAACCAGCTTCCAGTCTCAAACTGACAACATACATGCAAAATATTCCTTTGTGCATGTTTTCCTTTTAGCCCTTGTAACTTCATCGTGTTTCGCTTTCCTTGTGCAGTTTTTCTTACCCCTCCTTTTAAGAGCATACCTCTCTGCTTCACGTGTTTGGGGTTTCTAAATTTCACTTTTTGATCTTCTTATGTGGTTTTAGCTGTGGAATACTCTCTTGCTGTCTCTCTTCTCAACTGCTATCCAGTTGAACCGCTCTGAGCATCTCATAGGGTTGGGAGTGGAGGAGTGGCTGTTGGGAACAGGCAAAAACGGTGCTTTTTGCACGAGTTAGTCTTGGCTGAGCCCAGACTTACTATGTGTCAAGTTCTTCCTTTCTGTGTTACAGCTAAAGCCACATAAAATGTTCAGAGGGCCTAGAGACCAAGTCTATGTATGTGAATGCTCTTACAGAAGCAGAATATGGGTGTGTGAGAGGAAAATTTGGCTTAAATGGAGCTGTTGGTCTTTCTATTCCTTGGCTTCCACTATACCTCTAAAGAGCATTTCAGCTGTGTAAATGAACAGTCGTTTCCTGTACAGTGTGAATCAAAGAGGAGCGAGTCTCCATTGCTTGTAACTTCTCCTTGTCTTAGTCTCAGAGGTGAAAAAAGGCTGGGTCAGATGCAGTGGAAACCAGGGACTCTTCCCTTAGGGTTTTACACCATGTTGTACGGCAGGACTATACAGGGCTGTGACACATAGCTGCCGTGGCTGTATTTCTAGAGGGCTTGAACCCCTTTGGATTGCTTATGAGTGGTTTACTCTGGGTCAAGCCTGAAGTTTTTGCAGAACACAAAGCCTGGACAAAAATATGTTGACATTGAGTAGGTTCCTGCTATGGACTGTAGGAGTCAGTTATCTCAATTGCATTACATAAACAAAGAGTAATATACTAAAGATGTAACAATCAGCTTCAAGACAAACACCTTTCTGAGCATAATGGTTATGGCTATAAAAGTTTAGGAACAAAAACAGTTCCCAAATCTGGCAGTCAGGAGGCAATGTTTGACTCACTTTCTTGTTACTGACCAAGAGAAACAGTGCCATGTTTTTAATCATCTCTGATTATAACTGTTACTTGTACTTCTGTGAAATGGCTTTGTAGCATATGTGAAGAGAAGCAGGGAAGCTTTTGTATTCTGTTGTCTTAAAATTAACTTTTTTCTGGAATTGCAGACACTTAGAAGAAAATCAGATTAGCGTGATTGAACGTGGAGCGTTTCAGGATCTAAAACAACTTGAACGGCTGTAAGTATGTCTATTTCTATATCTGTGGGAAATCTACAGGTTTTCTACCTCACTGTTAATGGTCATTTACAGTATTTCATGATGATAAAGTAAACTTCTTTCAAGAAAAGAGAGGGGTGCCTGTTTAAATTCAGATACGCTTTTAAACCCCATTGAATTTATATTGCATGATACTTAATAGTTGAAGTAAAATGTGTAATTGCTTGCCAAGAAAATGTAACTGTCAGTGACACCAGAATCTTAATAACATTATCAAAAGGTCATTATCTGGGCAACTGTTTAGATTGGTATGTAGGTGAAAGAAGATATGTTTATAACAATTTCATATTATATGTAGATTATATATTTGTATTCATCTATATATAAAATCTATGATAATGGAAATTGAAGTTGTCTCTTCTGAGAACAACAGTGTTTCTAACACATAATTTTCTCCTTAGCTTCATTTGCTTTCAAGTTGCACAATGCCAGTGATACTAGTGAATGCCAGGGTATAATGCAAGACTTGGTGGAGATGACATTTTGGTTTTCCTTTGCTTTTGGCAGCAGTTTAATTTATTAAAAAAAGGTGACACTAAGAGGGGTCTTAATCCAGGATCTGATTTATAGAAACTACTGGCCCTGCAAGCGGATAAACTTCAGTATCAGGAAGTACCACAGTAGTGCTATATCCAATTGCTCCTCTGAGCAGTCTGTACTGTTTAGCATTGTCATGAAGCTGTAAACTGACATACTTCTGAGAATTACTCTTTGTTAGAGGTAGGTGACTAGCATAAAATCTCATGCTGGTTTGGAGCACTGTTTGTTAAATGGAGAAGCAGGTTTTTGTGCTTGGTAACTGTTACCTGCAAGGCATTTGTTGCAGGACTTGGTGTTTTCTAATTCTTATTTTCTAAAGCATCTTTCAAAAGTTAAGTTCCCACTAGAGATTGAGAGAAGTGTGGAGTATTGAGCATATACTGTACTAAAACTGTTTCAGATGGGCTCAGAATTAGATTCTCATTTAAGTTGTTTAACTAGTGCATTGAACTTTTTACATGAATTTACTCAGGGTTTTGGTCTTGAATTTCAAAGCTCCATTTATGGCAATAAGGGAGGTGAATTTTAAATTGTGATTATAACCCATTTTTACCTATATTCAGTTAGAAAGCACTTTCAGGAAAAGAGTTTCACCAGAGCTGATTTCTCTCATGTTTCCTGGGCAATAAAGAATGAACAGTTTAATTTTCCAAAATTAAGCATAGCCTGACACTGTAGAAAACAGTTTGTTCATGTTATATGTCATCTGCGCAAGTCAGTATACTGAATGCATCGTAGTTTTAAGCTCATTCTATATATATATGTATGTGTGTGTCTATATATCTAAACAAACCTTTCTCTATTTGGACAGAGATAGATGTAGTTAAACTATGGAATGAGTTCAGAAAATATCTGGGAGAAGGGCTAGCTGTTAGAAACCAGAAATAATACTCAAATGTTATCTTAGTGTGTTGTTTTCTGAAGATCCTGCTCTTTTAGCAAGTGAAAATCATTATTTTGTGAAACCAGAAGTTAGGAAATGTGAAACCTTTGATAATGTCTCTTTAAGGATGTGAGGTTTCAAAGTCTCTCTCTTTTTCCTGTGTGGACTCTTAACTTGGCCTGTTGAACATACTGCATCTCTGCTTCTCTTTTAGGATTGCCTGTCATTAAAATATTTCCTAAATTAATGTAGTTATGAAAGGGAGGCCTGGAAACTTGCAACTTTTTTGTATTTTAGCTTAAATCATTTTTAGGACAAAACTATGAGTCAGTAGGCTTTGGAGAATGAACTGTGGAAAGTTTGGCATAACTTATAAAGGCTAAATTGCAACATTTTAGGTAATATTAAAGCTATTTTATTAAGTATTGTCAAACATTGCAAAATGTTAATGAAGAAAGTATGCTGTTTAAATTTTAAAAACCTGGCTTTTTTCCATTTAATTTCTTTCAAATAACAAATAAAAATTGCTTATACTGCTTCGATTTTGGAATAACATTCCTTTTTGATCTATTGAAGTAGATGCAAAAGTAATCATTAACTTTTGAAACACAGCAGCTGCATTGAGTCAGACTTGAAAAAAACAAGAGTAATTTCTATTCCTGGCAAGATACCATATATAAAGGTCTTCCATTCAAAGTAACAGTGGATGTATATTGTCCTACACCCGCCCCATGGTGATCATTCAAAGGACATACCCTTAGGCCAATATTATTTTAGTACAATATATTTTCACTTGTCTGGATAGTGAAGCAAATCCATCGTTATTAATGGAGTAAATGAACAGAATTCTGTCCTGTGTAATAGTAAATTTTCAGTCAGATGTCTGTAAAGCTCTTGGCCACTGCTGCCACAGGCACCAGGATGGTGCTTCTCCAGGTGTTTGGATTTGACTCTGACTTTTGTTTTTGTGGGAGATTAGTGCTCCCAATACCAGTTGGAGGCTCTAAAGGCATTGTTTAGATACAGAGCAGCATATTGCCAAAATTTTATATTAGCTTAATAAAGCTTGTCAATATCAGCTGAAGGAAGCGCATAGTGCAATTTATGGTAAAATGACGGATGGTACAAGGTTAAGAAATAATGTGGAATGTAGAAGCCACTTCTAACTTTAGCATGTTTGTACTCGGCTTTCCAAAGGCGCAGGAATTTTAGCCATCGCCTCTTAGTAAATTCAGTGGTTTGAGTAATAGAAGTTATTTTGCAGAGTCCTAAGAATTCTTCAGAATGACCAGTCATACTTACCACATTGGAAAACCAGAGGTGTTTCTAGTGGGTTTATTCCAATAAGTTTCTATAGTTCTATTCCAAAATACAAAGATTTGTGGTGAGGTAGTTGACCAGAAGAAGTTAAGAGGCAACATTAATGGATATAATTGGTGCATACCACTTACTACCCTCTACTTGTTGCACTGGTGTTGAGCCTCAGACAAGCCAGCAGTGCTTTGGTGCAGTGCAATACTGCGCCGCTTGCCAAGCCTATGGTTCAGTATGACTTGTGTGTGTCCATTGTCTCCTCTCAGGCTTGTTAGCTTCTCCTCAGGCTTCTCTAGTGATCACCTTTCCTTTAGCTCTGAAGTGCTTCTTTCCCCAAAATGCTCCTGGCTGATGTTGAACGACAGACTGGGCCGGGCAGATGTGTGCATCTGTTCAGTAAGTGGTTAAGAAGCTATGGAAATGTTCTGCTAAACTTTACAGTGCCACTTGTAAATTGTCGTAGTCATGTCCTTCTTGCCAGTAGCAGGGGAGCAGTTTCAGAACCACACCTTGTGCCTGTTGTGCGTGGAAGGCTTCAGAAGCTCCAGTTCTTTTTTAGCTAGTTTCCTTCTGCACTGTTTTTTTTCCCTTAGTAGTTAACTGTGAAAGGTCTGACTTTGATCCTCTTCCCTGGTTTTGTTTTTGGTGGTTTGAAGTAGCGTACATATGCCTGTACAAACACAGTGCTATACTGGTACAAAGTGTTACACCCACATTGATTTTGGATTTTAGCATTTCAGCTGTATGCTTTGCTATTAACACTCTGTATGGTTTAAAGATAAAATGATTCTGATATTCCGTGTACAGAGGGGATCAAGAAGAAAGAGGCATACTGGTGGGCCTAAAAGATGATCTGAGATTTTTTCCAGAGCCAGATGTATGGCACACATTTATGTGAAAAATGAGGCAGGATATAAGACACCAACAGATCCTGACTTTTCCACAGCCAACTGCCAGAAATTGTCACGTAGCTGCATTATCTTCAAAAGGCTGGACTTTGGCTGATGGCTGGTTCTTTCTACTCAAATTAGTGTCTGTAGCTAGCATAAAAGATCTCAACATCTGAAAATACTAAAAATATGTTTTGTTGTTTAGAGGAGGGGGGGAATGTGTAAGCATGGCCAAATCAAATCTTTTCTAAGTTGGAAAAAATGATTAGCTTTAACCAAATGAAAAACTAAAATCCAGATTTTAATCCTTGCCTATGCATGTATGGGCTTGATTTTGTGCTAAGACAGAGTTCAAAATGGAAGTTGCGTTTGACCTTTAACTGCAGAGATGCTATTGTGCATTGGGCCTTTGTAACTGGTTTCCCAAATGCTTGATTAAGGTATTAAAGTGTATTTATTTGGCATAGTGTGCTGTAAGATTGCTCTTAGTGACCAGAGATGCTAAGGAGAAGAATAAATTGCTTTGTGATGCTTCACAATCTGGATTTCATAAATTGAGATTGAAGAGGCTTTAAATAAATCATGTAATACAAAAAGCATCTTCCGTAATTAACATGCTGAGTGGAAAGATTGCTAAGTGCTTCAGAGGAGGGGCAAAACAATGAAAGCATTGGACAGTTCTTTGCTGTTGTAAACAAAGGCTTATTGCGAGTCTTTGGCAGCCTGGACAGATCTATAGTGTTTATACAGGCTTTGCAGTGTGTGCAGTGTAGATGCATTTCTGGAACTGTGTCCACAACCCGTATTTATGAAGCTGTATGCATTTGCAAATATCTAAGACAGTTTGAATGTAACCTTTCAGAAAAAAAGCTTTATTCTTTTATGTCTGCATTTCCCTATGACATTATGGATAGCATATCTAATTGGAGATCAGTGATCATAAAATGCTTATCTGGAAACGCTGGAGAACAAAGACACACTAAAATGGATTTAGAGCTGTGATCTGATGTTTAATCAATTTTATTACTTGCACACTTTCCTCTACCTTCTCAAGCTACCACATGTAAGTTGGTGTAGTACCAGGTTTGCTACCAAACTCTCCAGGATCAGGTGGTGCTTCAGGAGTGAGGATTGATAGCCTTGTGCCTGTGTTCTGCTACCCAGGCAGCTCCTGACACTGGACCTTCCCCTCTGAGGAGGATATGAATGGCATGAATTGGGGCTGCTTGGAGGCATGTTGAAGGTGCAGTGTCTTTGCATTTTGGAAGGATGGGTTTCTTTGCTGTCAAAGACGATAGCATTCCCCATTGATTCCTGAGGAACCAAGTATAGCATATGTCAGAATTTGAGTTACTGCTTCAGACTGGGCAGAATTACTTCTCGAACAATCTCCATCAATAGGATAAAACAAACTTGTGCTGCCTAATCCCAGATCACAGTCTGTGTGTCACTGATGTAATCTGTTGTAAATGGGCACAAACAGTTTCTATCAGAGACCTGTTGTAAATTTAGCCACTCTTTGTGGGAGCTGGCAAAGAGTTTAAACCCTGAAATTCGGTTTGCACCACTTTCAGGTGTGTTCTTGTTCTCCTGGTTTGAAGGATAGACTAATACTTGATTCTTGCACTGCCTGAGTCTGAGCTAGCAATGCGAAGCTCCTTGCTGCGTTGGCTTATGGCTGCAGCTTCAAGTATTATTTATTGATGTTGCTTAATATTTAATTAATATTGTTAATAATGGTTGTTGCATATCTTGTGAGATATTATTCCAGTTAAAACAGTAAAAAGGAATTCTATAACCAATGTGTGAAAAGGCAGTCTCTTTTATCTTGCTTTTTCAAGACAAGTTTAGCACTGCCTTTCAAAGGAGTGTCTGTGTGACTGCTTACGTTAGGATGAGTCTAACATGATGAATGAGAACATTTTGGGTGTGAGTATCCAAAGGGATGCTGTTGATTTTGCTCCTGGAGGCCAATGGGACAATCATGGAGCACACTGTATTGCACAGTATTCCTAATATTATGTGAGTCACTTCCATTCCTTTTTACTTTACAGTTTGGGGTTTGGCCAAGGCTTCCCTTTCAGACAATCCCTCTGAAAAATACATGGGAAAATCAGGACTTTATTTGGAGTGTTTGGTTTAACTTGCATGGGTACAGCATTACTGCTTTCTTAAGAGTGGTGGTGTTTTGAGGTGTGGGTCTTACCTTTCAAGTGGCCATAGTGTAGTTCTTAGCACTTAAGTGAGGACCACAATATAAGTAAGTAATCTTTATAATTTTCTCATCCTGGTAGCAGTAAAGTAGCAGCAACGCCCTCATACACAGTTCATGAGTTCCTTCGTCAATTTGCTGCACAAAACTTGTTCCACACTTTGACCCTGCTGCTGATTCACAACCAGAAGCCTAGAGGAAGGTTAAATCTTCTCTAATTTTTACTCTGGAGCAGTGTGCATTTACTGTTTCTGTGGAGTACAGGAAATCGTTCTCCCTATTTTCGCCTTTTGTCTTCTTCTCAGAGAGCAGCTATCCCAAAGTGACATCATGAGAGCTGTGTGAGTTCTAGTTCATCCTCTGTGGCAGAAGCCACACAAAAGCTCTTGACTTCTAATGTCCATGTGAAGATAAAAAGTTGAGTCCTGAAATGTTCATGTGTGAAAGCTCTGTAAATACATCACAGTGATATGTCACATCTTCCTGTAACATCATGCAGTTCTTTGGGCATCTGCATGAGAGGCACCTTCCTGGTTTTCTTTTGTGAGCCTGGATTACTACAGGTTTTACTGGTCTGTGTCATTACTTCTGCTTTCTCATTATTCTGCCATTCTTATTGCTGATCCAAGTGCTGTGATCTCCTACTCTGTGCTGTCTTCTTATGTACTGTAAAACCAGAGTGACTTTCTGGTCCCCAAACAGTCCATGTCTTGCTGCAGAGCTGTTCTGCTGTCTCTTGTGTATAGCTAAATCAGAGCTAGTCTACATCAATGCTTTTCCTTTCTTCCAAGAGGAAAGAGTTGTCTTTAGTTGTTTTGTGGGCTTGTAACTGGATAACACCTTCACTTTAAGTCTGAGATGTTTATGACTCATTATTGGAGCCGATGGTCTCTGAATTCTCCATGGAATCTTTCTAAATACTGGTAGGTAGATTCACCTAACCTTCAAACCACAAGTATCATTTCCAGCCAGACAAAGTATTTTGGAACTGGCTTGACTCGTTTGACTGGCTAAACTATGAGCCAAGACCTCCAGCCTTGTCCCTTCTTTCTTAAAGAGCCAATTTGTATGAATTTGCCTCTTGTGCTGTTGGAGTTATATATAAAATAACCAGCATGATCAAGATTTACTCTGTTAGCAGAGGGGCTGAGACCCAAGCCACTCCATCTCTTGTCAGCCTTCTATATCCTTCCAGAAAACTGCTTCATGGGCAGTTTTAATCCAAATGCCCAATCTTCGGAATTGTAGGAGGTACCTTATGAGATTGAGTGACTGTGACATAATACAGTAAATGCAATTCAGGGTTGAAGAACAGGGAAATGGAGAGGGGAGGAGGGGTAGGGAAATCCTAAAATGTTGGAGCTCTTACAGGACTAAAATAGAAGCTCACAGATGGTCAGCAGAAGGTTGGCTGTGTTCATGAAAGAGAGATCCATTGAAGGATGCTGAACATGAAAAACTTGATCCAGCTAAGACTATCTGAGAGAGGCTGCAAGCTAACAAAGCTGTGCTTGTGTGTCCTGTGCTTATGGTTCTGTATGCACCTGCATATTGGCACTGCTGGAAACAGGATGCTGCTCTAGGTGGGCTAGAAATCAGTTCCAATACTGGATGTTTTCTGATGTTTCATCTGTTGCAAGAAACTAAGCTGCTTATCATCTTTTCCAAATCTTATTCTCCTTGTACTGAACTATCTGCCTACAATTCAGGTACTAGGGATATCCTGTGCTTTTCTTGGAGAGGCCTGAGACTTCAGAAAGCTCTGCTGCTTTTTCATGGCTAGAGCAGAGGTGTTTCATGGACTTCAGCTGACCTTTGCCCTGCTAGGAAGCTCATGCTGGATATCTGACTGGAAAGGAGTGCCGTCAGGTCAGCAGTAACAAATCCTTGTTTCCTGTAAGACTTACTTAAAAATAATCCTAAGCAAAATCATTAGCTTCCCTGAGAAATGTGAACAGTAATGCAAAGATAAATAGCTACAAGATTTATTCAGGAGGTATGATGGCAACTGCTATACAAGATAGAAACGGTGGATTGCTTAGTGATACAGTCAGTATCTCAGTTTACATTGAGAATCACACAGAACAAAACTAATAGCAAGTACATGGTAGTTCTTGGTGTGTATGAGTGTGTGTGTGTGTCTCCAAATAAAATAGTAACAGATATTGATGGTTTGAGTGTGAATAGTACACTTGAGTAAATCACTGGGGAGGAGTGCAAATGTTGTGTCTTATTGAGACACATCTTGGCTCAGTCTGTCAGCTCACCTTTATTAATTCTTGGAAGGAAAGAAGGAAGCTCATTAATTTTATACTGCTCTTGATTCGATTCAACTTTATGTGCTGCTCTTGGCTCAAACAGCAAAAAGCAGTGCTCCCAAGGCATGGCTCACGTACTTCACTGCTCTCTCGCTACTGCACACTGGCTGCTCTGGAAGATTTCACCCAAATGTATTTTTCTTCTACTATTTAACTGCCAGGACTTCAGAGGAAAGTCGGTCATTTGTGTAAAGGACATAGCAGATATGGTGAGGAAAGGTTTTATATCTCTGCTGTTCCCCCAATTCAAGTACACAGTCAATATAAAATTGTGGTGGGGGAAGGGACATTTACAACTCTTAGTCCAAAAAGTTGTTCTGGTTGGAAAGGAATGTTGTAAGATCTCCAGTACATACATTTCCATATAGAGTCAAGATTCTCACAACAGCTAAGGTCTGAAGAAAATACTCCAGTATGGCCTGTTTCATGCAGATGTGCAGTTCAGATAGTGAATAATGTGTTCTATTATTGATATTAATTTATCAGGAAAATGTTACTTTGTTTTAGCTGAAGTAGAATGATACCGTCCGGTAATGGTAAATCACCTTCATATGTAGAGAGTAGTAAAATGCACGTCTCGAAATGTACTTAAAGCTTTAAGATAACATTAAATTCTTTTTGAAGTCCAAAATGTATCAATTTCCTTTTGAATTTTGTTCATTTCATATGTAGTGCAACTTCCAGTTTTAGCCTTTCCTACAGTATCTTTTGCTGTGAACTGTTAGTCCAACAGTGTGTGGTGGTCATTGCTGTGGTCCTGGTCCATTACAGCACCTAAGCAACTAGCTGTTGGCTACTTCAGATGTCAGTGCCACTTCTTGCAGCTCTGAAAAGATGTCCTGCCTCAGAACAGTGTTCAAAACGACTGTGGCCACAGCTTTGGTCAGTAGATATTCATAAGGACTCACTGATTGAACTTCAGATGATGTACCACAAGGCTGAGCTATCACTATAGCTTTGAAACAAAAGCATTACACTATTTTCCAGAAAGGCAAAATATAGAAGCGTGGCTCTTCTAGAGGAGCAAGAAAAAGCTTCAACACAAAAAAAAATACTGGGTCCTTTTTGGAGGCAAACTTTGGACATTGTGTGGGCACTGCGTGCTTGGAAGCAGCAGTGCTTAGGCGTATAATGTGGTCTGATGATAGCTTGGCCTCGGGTGAGAGCCATCTGCAATTTGGATCTCGATTTTGGCTATTTTCCTGATTTCAGAGCATATAACTTGAGCTTTTATTGAAATTAGCTAAGCATTATTTCAGGCATCGAAACATGTAATTGTCTTTGTACACAGCTGAGCCGTTGTTTGATGCTCATACAGGTTATGTGCTTGGAAATGGTTTCTATGTCTTAGGATAGTTTGAGAAAACAGTAAAAACTGCCTGTCCCTTTCTGTTACCCTATTAACATGGCAAACTGTCGGTTTGCCACCAAATTCTTTGATTGCTGTGCTTGTAGTTTCAGGACTGAGAAAGTAGTTGTGGATTAATTCAGGAAATTATTCATGGTCAACTTGGCAAAACCTGTTCCGTATCTATCAGCAGCAGGTTTGACAATGTCTGTGTCCTTGCTAATTGGAGAGACACTTTATATGCAGCTGTAGTTGATGTGAGTGGCACAAACATACTTACAGAGTAGAAATATCATTCTTTGCCTTCTACTGCTGCTAAATGCCTTACATGAGCTACATCTTGTGCACGCAATCTGGTGAGAAAATAGGAAGAACAGGTAAAAGAAGCAAGGGTATGCCTTGATCAGATGGTGGTCTGAGTGCCCTGAACTACCTGCTGCTTTGTTTCTGCTGGACTACCTTAATTTAGCCTGTTGCAGTGATAAACTAGTTCAAGGATGAATCCCTCCTGCTCTCTGTTGTCCTTAAATCAAGTGAACAAGAGCGATATTTCTTCATGTGTTTATTTTTATGGCACTGTTGTTGGAATATATTCTTAAATGATGTAGCAGCTGTCACTTTCTTACCATTTGGGGACTATTTGGTGAATAAAGTAGTTGTGAGAAACTACTTACACTGCTTTTTTGGAGATGTGTAGATGTGTAGTGGTTCTATCTTCTAATTGGTTATATGCATTTGGGAAAATGGCACTTCCAGATAACTGTGTTTATGTACTGTGGACTCCTGGAGTGCACTAATATCCTCAGATTTCATAGTTACTATGTCTGTCTGTAGCACATAATTATATAGTTACATATTACTCAGCCACTGCTGGTCGGCCCCAGTTTTCTTGTTATTGCTGATGCAAGAGTGAAGCTTTTATTTCTTTTGTACACATTAAAAAAAATAAATTGGCCCCTCTTTTGTGAAGGAAGCCATTAGCAGCTCTGTCAATAGCTCTGCACAGGAGGAATCCAAACACAGGAAAAGTGCAAGGCAGGCAAAGGGCAGCTAGCAAGAAAGCAGGATGCATGCTTCAGTGAATTGGTTTTGGTTTGCATTAGTACATCGGACCAGGGCTACAAAACAAAAAGGTTTGTTTTAACAACATGAAAATAAACGAGCTTGATTTCATCAAAAACATTTTCATAGTAGGTCATTGACCCATAAGAACTCATGGAAAAACAAATTTGGGTCTCATTTATGTAGACAAGAGGTTCTGTAACCACAGGATTCTTCAGCTTCTGAAAGCGATGATTACAAAGCAGATGGAATAATGACACTTCCATTACAATGTAACCATAACTCAGTTGGAAGAGCTGATCAGCACTGAATATTCCTTCAGAGTTCTAAACATTATTCTTTTCTGTGGCTTGCTTGTTTGATTTTAGCAGCTTTTTATACTTGGTGAAGATTTATGGGAGTTATTTGCTTAAGCAAAACACTTAAAGGATTTAGCAGACATTTCTCCATGATCTGTAGGAAATAATTCAAGGTCTGTGTAACTGTTGGGTAAGAGCTGCTGCATCACTGGTCTGGAATAATTTGGTTGAACTTTGTTTAGCTTAAATAACCTTATCAAAAGGGTTTTGTTTCTCTGAGCTTCCTCATATTAGGAGGATTATACTTCTTGCCATCTTAGAAACACCGTGTTATTGGCTGAATTTCATGGTGTCAAGCACAGCAATCCTTAAATCATCCTGTTCCTTTGTGAAATGATTATGAATTTGGAGTGCTTTGCTTAACGTGTTTTTATTCTTGGGGAATGTATGAACATCCAGGTCTTGAAGGCTTTCTGTCAGACCAGTACAATATTGATCTTGTTTTTCCTCTGGCACAACTCCATTTTAACTGTGTCCATTGAACACACCAGAAGCTGCAGCCTTTCGTATAGAACAGAACAAACTAATTCACGTTGGTTTATAGTTCACCTTATGTTAGAATTGTGTTCTCAGTTCCTTGGAGATGATCTTTTCTCTAGATCTTTGTCTTGAGGTGTTATGGTGAGGATCACAGGAAGACAGGAGGATTCTAGGGTTCACGCTGATGTTATGTATATTAGATGTACATTGTACTTTTTCTCGTGGATAATTCTGAGTGGGGTAGGTGTAATGCACAAGAGAAATGGAAACTGCTAGGTTTGAAGCACTTGATAACTTGCTGGGAAAGTGGAATTGGATCAAAAGCCATTATCAGCAAAACTGAGTGTGCTCAATTTTTAGATAAGAGCTTCATTAATGACAGTGGATTTTTTGTGGCTGGTTACCCCTTGTGGCTCCCTAATGAGCAAGTGTCCTTTGAATGAGTTGCGATAGGTAATTCCCACCGGCTTGTGATGAAGCAGTCACAAGAGCTGTGTTTCATTCTCAGGCTTAAGTCAAGCGTATGGGCTTCTCTTAGCTCCACTTCATTATTCCCTTATAGTCATTCTGCTGGCTTTGGAGGATGGTCCCTCTGTGAAACATCGAGTTTGATTTCGGGCAGGAGATGATTCTGCTAGTCTTCCTTTTTAACAGCGCTGCTTGGCACATGGCCCCGGGGAGGCAGGAGTGACGTGCCACAGGAGCATTCTTTACTATATATGGAGACTGCGGTGAGCCGGGCTGGTATCAAGTCATTACAGCAGATCAGACGGGGACAGTCTGCTATTGCTTCTGGTAACATTGCAGTAACAGTCCTACTTGTGAGTTTTCTGCCTGATTATTCACAGCTATTTCTGACTTCTGGAAACGGTTAGATTAATATCAACTTTTAAGACTTATCAGCTGGGTAGCATAGCTTGGAGATAGGCATGCTAAAACTCACTCTTCTTTCCTCACACGGTTTCAGCCCTGACCTGGGGAGTTTACTGTCTGGTGTCAGCAAATGGTCTAACCATGGTTTACTCTTACTGCCTTGACAAAAATTGATGAGGTACTAAAAATGGTGGACACTGAGGGGTGCTGCAATAGCTTCTTTATATTCCTTCAATAAATTCCTGTTGTATTCATGTAGTCTGTTGAGGAATAATGAGAAAGTAACTACGTTTTTTCTGTGTTAGGGTTTTGGAGATATAAAAAATGAAAGATTCTGTGTAAATCCATTTTTTTTATTATTTGAAACAATAGAACTTACTAAAAGCACTCCAAAAACTGAGAAACAGCTTCAGAGAGCATCTCTGAGGGTTTACTGATCAACTTTTGTGGATTTATTTAAATGATAGTTAAGAGAAATCGTAAATTCTTTCATGAAAGGCTGATAAAGGCAGCTATAGCTTCCCATCCTGCATGAATATAACTGGTTTTATAAATATGCTACTGAGTTAAGAGATTGCCCATGCACTTTTGCCTGCTGCTTCTGGATTTGCAGGATTTTCTTGCTGTTGATGTTGTTAATAAACACTCTCTGGTTCTTAAGGTTCTCTATTCCCTTCTTCACTGAAGGTGGTACTAACATTTCTGTCCATTTCTGTATGACTCAGGGTGTTGACCTCAATATTTAATGCATATACACCTTTTTTGTTTCTTCATGTTGGCTTTGGCTGAAGTTTAAACCTGTTCCTCATACTTAGTTTATGTTACTAATTTGTTCCTAGCCAGGGGACATCTCTGATGTACTGGCTCTATGTTCCATCTTAATGTCTCATTTTATGTTAAGAGATCCTAAAGAAACCAAACCAAAGGAAGGATTCTCATATTGAAACTGAAGTGTTGTAGAGTATGCTGCTGTTTCGTGCAAAGACGTGTAAGCTTGCTTCTGGTAGAGGGGAGCTAATCTATTTCAGCCTAATGAAAAGTCACTAATAAGGGTTATTACTTCTGACAGCTTTGAGAATGAGAACCAGGACCACCCAGTCTGCTGGGTTTGTAATAGGGGTCTCCGAGTTGTAACTCTTGTAAACAGTTTTCCTTCAGAAAACACTCCCTTAGTGCCATAGAGCGGGATCTCTGGCAGTTTTGGGGAAAGCTTCTGTACTAACATGTCACGTAAATAAAGAAGTTCATTTATTCCCTACCATAATCCTGTAATACGGTTGTGCTGGGCTTCCTTGTAGCAGCCTCACTGAAATTCCATCATGTATCGTCCGGTTTTATTTCCTGGTGTAGTAATATAAAGAGGTGCTGACAGAAAGGAATGAACAAGGTTGACTTTTTTAAATGGGTGCTGTATCTTGGCTGTTTCCCCTTATGAAAAGGAAGTGATACAAAGCAAAGGAAGAAGTTACATTAATGACCACAACATATTTCTTGATGCTAATAGGATTCTCTGGTGAAACCATTGACTGAAATGGACAGGGCTCCTGCTTTACTGCTTCCCAAGTCAGTGCTGTTTAAAGGAGAAAACTTAGTAACTCTGTAGAGTTCAGTAACTCCTGACTTTCTGTCTTGAGTCTCCTGTTATGCATTAATTCATTTTTATTGCTTCTTGGTTATGCCCAAGCTTGTGATGGAACCACTTCTCCCTTAAAGTAACTTCAACTGCATCATGTTCCCTGAGGCTGTTCTCCAAGGACAATGCCACAGAGCTCTTAATAACAAAGGCGAACAAGCTAGCTTGTTTATTGCCCCAAATAAGACCCAGATGTTTGGAGTGTGAAATAAAACAAATGACCAAATTGGGGAGTGAACCCATGATTACTCAGATAATTTCTGGATATTAAAGCCTGGAGTACCAGGGCTGCTCCCTTATAGCCACCCATTTTAAAATAATTCAAAAGCACTGTCATTTTGATTTTCTGTTGGAGAATGAGTTGTAGAACGGGTAGCAATGCAAATATAGATGTTAAATCAAACTTGAAAGTTGTTGAACTTGTGTGGAAAGGAACAGAGTACTACTTAGTCCATGACAAATATGAAGTACTGTGGTTTGGTAGTAAAGCTGTTGCTGCTCAGTAGAAAAGCAGACGCAGAATTTGGAGGCCAGTGAGTATCACACACATTCATGGGGTTAAATCTACATAATTGTTATAATCAAAGAGCCAATAATAAAACTGACAGTTTCTGTCATAGCCAGTGTATCAACTTAAATTGTTGGGTGAAATGTCAAAGAAAAAGAAAAGTCATTTTACCGTAACACAAACTGTGTCCTATGGTTGAAAGGGTAAAAGCCTGGGAAGATGCTGGCTGACTTCTTGCTGTTACACTTGTGCTTCCATCTGCATCTTGTTATTTTCAATCTATAGTGATCAGGCCTTTCATATAGGTTAGATTTATCTCGTGTTTGTTTTTGTGAGTGGAACTCCGTAAGACAACAGTATGCAAATGGGACGAGACCCTTCCAGTAGTGTAAACATGAGGGATGCAGCTGAAGTCAGTACCCCAAAGAAAGTGTCCCCCCCAGGGAAACAGGCTCTCGGGCTTGAAAGCAACTTCAGCATTTTCCTATAAAAAATAAGTTGTTTTTTTTTTCTCCTCCAGAAGGTAAGAAAAGGAATAAACCAAAAATTTATATAAAGGTAAAAATAACCCTTGTAAAGTGTAGGTCTTCTCCTCCATTTATTTCTTGGAAAGGTCCTGACAAACATCTTCAGTCTACCTCTAGGCTGATAGCATTATGTTTCGAAGATCCAGGGGTTGTTTCATACTTAGTTTTTTAATGGTCAGGGGAATCTCAATAGTTAAGTTTCTCTCCTATCCCAGCTTCAGACAGAGGAAGAAATATTATTAGCCTGGTTGGAGCCAGGAAGGTAGGAATTTCACAGTTAATAACTTCTTCATTGTTTTTCTAAGGGCCCTTGATAGTCTGTGATTGACATTGAGGTTGTTTCCCTCTATCCCTTTTCCTTCAGGACACAGAATCCCCAAATGGGCAGTAGGATGAGGGAGAAAGGGGAAACTGGCACTCGTTATGTATGTATATGAGCAAAATATTTGCGGGAGGTGAGGGGGAGTGCTTGTCCTGTGTTGAAGCAGTGTGTTTGGTGCTATATGTGGCTGTTCTAAGGAAAACAATAATAGACTGGAGGACAACATTGCTTGTATATGTGTGACTTTGAAAGGTCACAAATTCTGTAAATCTGTGTTTTAGGCCATCAGAATCAAAAAGCAAGGAAATGCAGTGTGTAACATGATGCAGCTGTGTGGTATAGGTATTTATGTATTTAATAAGAAATTAAAGTCAGCTTCAAATATAGGAGAAGAGCAGCTTGCTTGGGGGTATGTGAGGGTGTCAGAGTTGGGACATGAGGGCTTTGGCTAAAATAAAATGAGAAGAAAGTAATCTTCATAGAGATGTATACATAGATATACAGACATGCATAGATATGCCTATACACACATCTACCTGTTTTTGGTTGTCACTGTAATGAGGAATCTTTTTCTTTGCTCCTTGGTGTTCAATGACCACTGATGGTCATTTTAAGCCTTCTTTCGGGAGCATGCTAAATTTTTGCAGCAGGCAAGCTTCATAATCTAAGAGGCTTTGCAGAAATGCTTTGAATAGAGGCTTAAAATCTCAATTTCTATTGTTTAGTATGAATTAAATTTTTTAGTACTGAGTTTAAATTCTTTTCTGATGAACTCAACAGAAGAAAAGAAACCCAGGTGCCAAAAGCCAGAAGATAATGGCCATGTGAGCTCAGACCCAAAATATGAGTAGGCCAGTACTATGTCTCCAGTTGAAACTCATTAAAGAAGAACAAATGAAGAAAAAGCAAATATATAAATTATATTGTGGCAGAGATCACTTGAATCCTTAACTGGGCCTTTTTAATTAATATTACTTAATGTTCTTAATTGTTTGTCTTCTTTACCCACACAAACTAGTAACCGATGATAAGCAATCAGTTGGTACACAATTGAACAGTATGTTGTGTGGGAAAATTAATTCCATTTGTTTTTTGAAGCTACCACCACCACCATTTGATACTTCCAAGCTTTCTCATTTGATAGTTCCCAGCTTTCTATTGTATTGCAAAAGATGAGAACAACTGTTTCTTATCACCTTCCCTTGCTGCATAATCATACAGACCTTTAGCATATTCGCCCTCAGCTGTTTTCCCAGTGGGAAGTCTACTAAGCTGTTCCAACATGAGGTTGCTCTGTAACTCTGATCATTGTTCTCATCCTTCTCTGAACATTATGATTAAGATCCTTTTGAGGTGTAGCCTAGTATTTCTTCTTTTTTAATGTCTATTTATCTTTATATTCTCCTTGGAAATAATGTCATGCAATAACCATATCAGTCAACAAATTAGTCTTTATTAGTCAACAAGTTACCTGGGCTATATATCTTGCAAAATAACGCTGACATGTCTTGCTGTCTGCAGCATTGAAGGAAGGAGTTACTCTCATTAAAAACTCATGGGTACATCTTGTAAGTCTGAAGTTCTGTTACATAAAGCTATCATTCATAACTATTATGGTGGGTAGAGATATTTTGCATATATATGTCTAGTGTTATGAATATTTATATATAATAATGTTCAACATTCAATGGAAGTGCTCCTACTCTATGTTCCTGTGTAAGGTGATTAGAAGAGTTGAACCTCTTATATGCTTGGTTCTATATGAGAGATTGTAGGAGGATGAAGCCATATTCTATCCCAGCATTATTAAACTAGATATGTTGATACCCTAGGCTGAAATTTTCAATTTACTAAGCAATCTTAGTTACTAGAAGTGTGTCAGTGATATATAATAATTTCAGAAGAAACAGTAGTTCACTGCTGTAGTGAATCCCTGCATACAGAAATACAGGTTTTTAGCCTTTACCATTTCCAGCTTCCTAAACATCTTCCAACAGAAGCATAGGTGAATATATATTTGAGCCTAGCGAGAGGACACTGTGCTAGTGTGGTGGTCTTACATGGAAGCCTTGGAGGTGACATATGGATTCCTGGAACACCACTGCTTATGTCTTCAGAACTCTTCTGGTGCTTGGTCAGGTTTTATGGGTCACAGGGACTTGAGGAGAAGACTAATGAACAGAATGTATAAAGTTCTATTTCCTGTGCATAGTTGTGGTTAAAATAAGCTGGCAGATGGAGGGAGTTGCAGTGTTATGGGGATTGTTGACCTTACAGTCAGCATCTGTCTAATCAGACTTAATAAGCTTGACTCAAGGCAGGTATTGCCAGAGTTGATATGACTCCTGGAGAGCCTCTCTGCACAGTTCTTCAGCTTCCAGGAGATTTTATTAGTCTGGACTCCATGCTGTGCAGGTCCAGAGCTGCTTGGGATCCAGCACTGGAACTCATCTGTTCTGTGGCATTAAATGATTATGCATCATTCTGCCCAGCGCTCCGAATTCCCGGAATACTTTGCAGGTCTTATTAGCTGTAAAACATCCAGTTCAAAACACTGCAGACACTGAACAGCTGCATTCACATCCAGCAGTCCCAGGTCAAATAACCTGGACCAGATATTGTCTGGCTCAGTGCCCCAGATTCCTTCCTCTGGGTGTAGCTCAGTGCTAGGGTGGTGGTGGTTTGGTGCTGTGTGTGCACACGTGTGCATGCACACATGCTGATTGCATGGTGGGTGCGTGTTTAACATGGGAGAAGAGGACAGGCAGTTTTAAGGTGTAGTGTGCTACAAGTCCTGGGTGGGTGGTGTATGAGCCTTTCAAAAGCATCATTTCATGTGGTGTTTGAAAGAAAATCAGTGCTCAAGTGATGTCAGAATGAGATCTTAAAATGCTTAGGGCAATTTAAAAGGGCAGCTGGGAACACGGTCCTTTAGGCATGACAGGTAGGGCAGTGTTAGCACATGCAAATAATAGGTGATAATAATTTAAAATATTGATCTTCTGGATTAATTTGATAGTAAGTTAAGGGAAAAAAAAATGTTAGCTTTTTATTTTCTCTCTAAGAAGTTTGTGTCACTGCAAAATGGTGACTTCTCAGGTTGCAAGCTTCCTAACCTTGAAAATACATTTTTTGTTAACTATGTACATTTTCTTGGCTGCTTGTTGGTGGAACTTCCTATTCTAGAAACTTAACCTGATTTTGCTTATTTCAGTGGCTTAGAGCAATAAGCATAAACTCAGCATTTGTGCAATCCTTGCAAGCAGAGATGAGAATACTCTTGGACATTGCTTTGAGATAAGTCAGATTATTTTGGATTCACAGTGCATATTTACGTGTACACTGTGAGAGTGGAGATGACAATCAGTAATGAACATTAGGCAACTATGTGGAATAGATGCATTTCACTGGCAGACTTTTTTCTTCTGACCAGTGAAGAAGTTGAACGAATTTAGTGTTTCTCAAGAACTAGTGGGAGTCTTGCTGAAAGAGGACAGAATTGAGGGGTGCGAAGCCCTGTTTTATCGTAAATAATTTTTTTTGTTGCATTTCATCCTGTTATCCCTTTCTAGAATATAAACATGCATAGCTGAAAACCTGAATTTGATGAGGATTCAGTAACACTTTACTATCAAATTTAAGCTAAACAAGATTAATTAGGTATAAAAGTGTGAAATTTCACATGGGTAAGGGAATCCAGTTTAAAATCTTCCCATATACTTTTCCAAATGTGAACCAGTACTTAGTATGTCCTGTGTTATTGCTTAGTGTTTCCTTTACTGATCTCTTCATGTATCTCAGAAACTGTGAAATAAGTAGTTTTTGGATCTGCTTAAGTTCGCGTGCGGCACGTGCTACGTGTAATGTGTAGGCTCTGTAAGCAAGCTTGCAAAGCATCCTTTGATCTGTTCTAGGTGTCAGAAAGAGAAGTTTATATTCCCTTTTCTTCTATCACCCCTTTGTCTTGCAGGACATGTTCATATGGTGGCCATATGAAAACTCTGCCATATGAAAACCCCACAACATCGGTTTGATCTGAGGAAGGTCTTTCAATTCCAAAAATTCTTGAATTGTGATAGTGAAATTACTCAATGTGGAAGAAAACTGGAAAGCAGACATTGGATGCTACGTATCAGCAGGTTTCTAAAAGTTCCTGGTGTCTTCCATGATCAAAAATGTACCAAAAATCTGTTACTAAAGTTAACTTTTAAGGTAGATTTTGCACCAAGGAGGCGTAAATACAGGCTTAGGTATGAATGTATGCGAGAAGTTGGCTTCTTACTTACAACAGTGGAGTTCTAAGGAATTAGTTTGTCAGCTTCATTAAGTAAATAACATTCATTAGGTCTGTGAAAGCAAGTGGCTTTTTGCTATTAGACAACAGAAAAAGGCTTGTGGAAAAAGATTGTTTCTTAGAAGCAGAAGTGCTTTTAGATTGTGCAGGGCTGTCATACATTTTATGAAGGAGAGGAAGCGTATGTTTTTTGTAGCCTCTAGGCTGGAGTAACTTGTAACAGTTGATTTCTTAAAATTCACAAGTTGTGGTCATCAGTATAAAAGTTTTCACAGTGAGTGAATAAAATGGGCTAAGGTATAAACCTTAAGCTCTAAATGTTCGCTGACATGTTGCTGGAAGAATCTTTAAGTTTCTATTCCAAATCACCATACAGTTGTTCTGTTACCTGTGTGTTCCTGTGTTCTACAGCAGTGCCCGTATTTTCAAGGTGGAGTTTTTAAAAAAAGTCTTTAAAATAAAAACTCTTCTTGCGTGTATCCTGTAGCTAATGTGAAAATGATCTCAGTTGGTCAAATGACTTCATTTACTGAACCTAGATCTTTAGAAGGAGACAACAGCTCCAGATAGCTCCTTTGTAACTGTCCGTCAGAGCAGTGAAAGCTGTCGATCGGGGCCATACGAGTCACAGTTAGTAGGTATCTAGAGGAAAATGAAAGAAGTGATTTGTGTACTCATCCCTGTTAAAACATTCCAACTTTGTGGCCACTGTCACTTGACTCCCTACCTCAAGAACATAGGCAGGTGGTCTACAGATGGCATGATCCATTTGGCTCGTGTGGGAATAATGTACACAGCACATTCTGTGCTGAGCTCGTACCGTGAGGTTTACTATAATGGAAGCTTCATGAGTTTATGTGTAATAGAATAAGCTTCTTAAATTGGAAGATAATCTAATTATTTTTTATTCTTATTGTAACTGTTTAGGCGTCTGAACAAGAATAAATTGCAAGTTCTTCCAGAGCTGCTTTTTCAGAACACACAGAAGTTAACTAGATTGTAAGTACAACCTGATTTATGTTCCTATTGTATGTTCCTTATTATGCAGATCTGCACATTTGTATTTTGACTGTGGTGAGAAGTTTAATCTTTGTGATATTAGAACTGCTAAATAGTAAAGGCTCTTGAAATGCTGTGTTATGTTTGCATGTGTCTAGCTGTAATTCAGTAGAGCATAAATATCAGAGGGATGAGAAACCACGAATTTTTCTGTTCCTTTTATATTCACCATGATGACTTCAAGGTGAATTATTTTTAACTCTCTATGTAGAGGTATAGAGACCATAAAATGTGTCAACATCTCATACCCAGTATAGTCTAGACATCCACAAAGAGACGTTGCATAGTCTTATTTAGAAATTCACGTTGACATAATACAGGTTGTTACAACTTTAATTAATCCCTCTATATGCAACCAAACAAGCCATTTAGGCAGTCCTGTAAATTTGTCTTCCTGTGGAAATACAGAACATATGGTGATGGTGAAGGTTAGTTTTGCAATCAGCTATTTTTAGAAAAGGCTCTTTGTGGATGTTTTAAAAGCAGACAAATTGAACATTGTTGTGAGTGACGTTGATACAGTTTTGGAGAGTTTCTGTAATGAGCTTTGTTGTTGTCCAAGCTTGCTCATGAAAATCTGTACGAGTAAGTGAAAAACGCTCTTGGACATGAAAAAATATATAAATACTTACAAAGTATAGCTGTCTTGTCGCCTTGAAATCTGCTTGAAAAACTTACAGACTTGATCTTTCAAGCTTGGTCATAACTTTTTAATGCACTAGAAAGCATTTGCTCCATGGTTTTGCTAGGCCTGAGGGGTTTGGTTGTGTTTCCTCATGTTTTTTTTTCATGTTTTTGACATTATGTATCTTGAAACTCCTCTTGAGTATAAAGCTGGTACTTAAGTATAAAGCTGGTACTTGAGTATAAAGCTGGTACTTACTTGCAGATGCCCTTATCTGGTCTCAGAAAGATGCCAGTTACATTTATTTCATAGAAGAGTTGCTTCATGTAGCTGGGTTGTCTAACGAAACAGGGATGCTTTAAGAAAAATAAAAATTCCAGAGTTTCCTTGTATCCATTTATGCAAATTCCACTTTAACATGTTGAAACTTTCTCTGAATGGTGGTGTTGAACATGTCTATCAATAGGCTGGTAGTAACTTTGTTGTAGTTTGTGGGTTTGAGGGAGAGTCATGTGTTTGATAACCTGTGTGCATCTGTCGTGAGGAACCTTGCACAAAGGAACCAGGTGAAAGTAATTGAGGCTTTTCAATAGCAGAGTATGTACTTTTGAGTAGATCATGTAATCATGATATATTATAGTCCTTAACAAGGGTAATAATTTTGCTTTTAGAATATAAAGATTATAATAAAATCACATAAATTAGAATGATTAATATGAATGCTGTAATCTGTAATGCTTCCCAATAGATGCTGTCGAAACATTTGTCTTTATTCTCTGACATTCATTCAAAGCCTTGCTTACTGTGGAGTAGTGCTTTAGATAGATCACTTGAGCAGTGTTTGTAAGTAGAAACTTGCTTTTTCTTTTGAAGATACAAGTGTTATATAAATATAGTGTATATTTTAAGTAAATAAATCTTAGCTAAAATTGAACTGTTATGGTTCTAAATGCAGTTTGGTTGTATGGTTTTCAGTGATGGGATAAGAATGAGAAATTTGCTACCTACTCGAACTAGTGAAAATACATACACGTGGTTTTTTTTTTAGACATGGAGGAAAAATAGAAGTATGTGTTTTAGTTGGTTACTTTCTATTTTTTTGTGTTACTGTCTTGCTTCTTCTCCTTGTAGATTTGAGGGCTGTTCTTTCTCACTTCTGTTATGACTTGTCTTCAGTCCAGCAGTGTGTGGCTCTACTTTGTCCACCTCTGGCTTTCTGGGCAAAGCACTTTGATGAAGAGACACGGTGCTTGCATTCCTGTCCTGCAGCTGCTCTGACCTTGCCTCTCAAGAAGAAAGCATAGCTGAGAAAGTGATGACAGGGAATAAAAGAAGTGAGGCAGAAGTCGATCAGGGGGACGGATACACGGGTGATGTATATTTTGTGGAATTTGTGAGGAGTCAGTTAAAATGAGCATTAAATCGTGTAGATAATACTGATCTTCATTTTAATTTTCCATAGTATAGATGTATTATTTCTGCTGTCATATTTTCAAACTGTTGATTCTGGTCTACTAAGCTATTAGTCAATTATTCTCTTTTTTTAGTAGTTATAATCCTGATGAGTAAGTCCAAAATAGAGCATTTTAAGTGTGTAAGCTTGCTACAGCTCAAATGATGCAAAACTTTAAGGACTAAATACTGCCATACAGTTGCCCAAAATGTACCTTATGATTTTACTCATGGCAATGAAGAGCTCATAGTCTTGTCCACCCAGCAAATACAAGTGATTTCAGCAGTCATTCTTCTGGTGGCTCCTTTCAGCAGTGAACCAGAACAGCCTACAACTTGGATATTGAAGGTCCAAGCTCCATTTTGTAAAAGATATAAAACTAAACACAAGGGTGACACATTAATTTTCGTAATTTGGCAATAGTGTGAAAGTTGGGCATGTTCCTTAGCATTTGGGTTTGGTGGAGATGGAGTGAGCGACCTGCTTAAATACACAGGAATTTTGTGTGCTGGAGGCTTTCAGGGAGGACCTGTTGATGTTTAAGGAATAGTTACAGGTTGCAAAAACAAACGTGTAGATTTTCTCAGTGTTCCGTCAGCGGGGCTGAAATCTGCCTGTGAGTTTACTGGAAGGAACAGTATTTTGTGTGTAGTTCAGGGTCAACAGAATCTCTTCAGTCCTGTTGCTGTTGGAAATCGTAGTGAAGACCAGTGTCTTTTCCTATTGATGATGTGCTTGAAATGCTAGAGAACAATCCTGTTCGGTGATGTTGGGTTCTTGTCTTGTTTCATGTCTGTGGAGTGTGGGACAGCTCTGCTCTGAGCCTGATGATTTCCTGGTTTGTCCACAGAAGGTGTTTCTGTCAGGGCACTGTGCATTTTCCTGCAGTGCAGTCTTTCTGATAACTAGAACTTTTCATTAAGAATGCTTCTCAGATTATAGCTATTTCCTCAGTTAATCACTTAAGCTCCAGGTACCTTTCCCTTTCTTATCCAAGCCTCTCTCAAAATGCTGATCTACAGGATATCCTTGCATCTTTTGCAGCGCTGCTTGGACTTCGTTGTCACATCTGGTTGATATTAGAAGCAGATATATATAAATAGGGGAATAAACCTTAGATGGAATGTGAAACGGCCCACAAAATGAGTTTCTCATGAGGTTTTGAGCCTTTTCTTCTAGAAAGAGTGGCTTTGAGACTCATGGATTTTGTTTGCTTTAGTTTAGGTAAGAGTTTTAAGTTGAAGTTGGATGGTGAATGAACCCTCGATTCTCTACTGGAATTGTTTGCTATTGCTCTATTGCCTTAATTTCCCAGGTTTTAAAGCTTCTTAAATGTTTTATCTGGGACAAATAATTAAGTATCTAATAATTCAAACTGCAGGCACTTTTAATGAGAACTGAATCAAAGAAAAGGCACTTTTAATAAACTGAGGAATGGAAACAAGAAAGATATTTGGGGGGGGTGTGTGGTGTGTATAGTTTCAGGTATTTCTTACTAATATCTAGCCATAAAGAAAAAGGTAATATAAATCTTAAGCTAAGTGATTTAATGCCCACAGAAAGTATAGTAAACCAAACCATGTAATTTAACAGCCATAAACCCAGGGTTTGATTCCAAGGTAATTATTTTCTGGTATCCAAAACGAGTTGTGAAGTGTATCAGCAAAGTTTGTAGACACAGCTTTGTGCATGCTGGAATCCTTAAGTTTCCTTCATGTACACATCTGGTATGTAAAATGATCAGAGCCTGTCTGCTTTTCACTGAAGGCCATGTATGCTACGGGTCTATTAAGTATCTCTGAAAACAAGAGGGAGACAGTCCCCATGCCACCAACATGTAAGAATGTATTTGTTCTGTTGTTAAAACTTTCATATCTAAAGCTGCTAAGTAGTCAAGGCAAAGTTCCTTTGTGTGGCTGAAAAAACCCCAACCCTCTTAAAAGTGCTCTAAACTGAAGTCGTGCAGTGAGAATTGATACCTCCTCTGAATTTATGGCCATGGAACATTTGTTGGGTCTATTCACTTTTAATGAACTGTCTTAGTTGTCACTTGATAAAACAAACCAGGCTCTGGAAACTGAAAGATACTGAAACCTGATGCCAAAAGTATCAGATGAGTAGAAGTATCCATTAGATTCTCTTTTAGATTAGCTCACTGTTTAAGGTAGTAACAGAATCTGGGCTTCTCCATGGGCTGCATGTGGGCATCTGCTCCACATGGACCTCCATGGGCTGCATGTGGGCATCTGCTCCACATGGACCTCCATGGGCTGCAGGTGGGCATCTGCTCCACATGGACCTCTGTGGGCTGCAGGGCACAGCTGCCTCACCATGATCTGCACCATGGGCTCCAGGGGAACTTCTGCTCCAGGGCCTGGAGCACCTCCTGCCTCCTCCTGCACTGACCTGTGTGTCTGCAGGGCTGTTCCTCTCACATGTCCTCCTCACTCCTCTCTGGCTGCAATTGCTCCTTCCCCCTTAAACTTGTTATCCCAGAGGCACTACCACTGGCACTGGTGGCTCAGCCTTAGCCAGCAGCAGGTCCAGCTTGGTGCTGGTGGCATTGGCTGTGTCGGACATGGGGAAGCTTCTAGCAGCTGCTTACAAAAGCCACCCCTACCCCTGTAGCACACCAACACCCCTCTCAAACACTTACCATGCAAGTTCAGTCCAGGTTGGAATGTACCTCTGGAAGTATCTTGTTCAGCCAACACCTCTTCAAGCAGGGTCACCTAGAGCAGACTGGTGCCGTTGTCCTGATGGCTTTCCAATATCTTCAAGAATAATGGTTCCACATCCTCCCTGGTCAGTCTGTGCCCTCACAGTAAAAACTGTTCTTTATGTTCAGGCAGAAACAGGAAGCTGTTCTGTTGCATACATGTACAATATGTAGTGCCAATTAGCTCATGTGTGGTTAAGCAAACTGAATTTTAGATGGGGAAAACCATTTTACAGTAGATAGATCATGAACAAAGCTTGGATCCTGTTATTTGGTTTCTTAGCTGGAGGTCATGCAACTTCAGTCATGAAAATGTAAGATTTTTATAAGTCTTATAGTTTGCTGTTGATGTATGCATCTCTTAGTTGTGCATTAATGCTTCCCAGGGAGATGGCAGTGACTAGCAGTAATTATGTTTTGCATTTTAAAGTGCTACTCAGACATAAATTAGGTAATACTTCACTGCAGAAAATTGGCAAGGGAAGTGTATCACTTTTCCTTTAGGTTAATGCTTGTCAGGAATTATCTGGCATCTGCCTCCACATAGAATGGCTGCTTTTGGAAGGATGAAAAAGGATAATATGTGGAACTTTGTTAACTTGTGCTGATCCACTGTCATTTTAAATGAAATTAAATAGTCTTCTATCTGATTAGATTTAATTTACTTTTAAAATGTTTTCTTCCTGAAACAAGAAAAATATGTTGCTCTCATCTTGTTTATAATGTATTTAAAACACTGATATCAATCTCATCTGCTTTTTATAACTACAGCTATGCATTGTATTAGATCATCTAAGTTTTCTAGTTTAGTATGCAATAAATGCCCATTCATAGCTAACAACATCTGTATGTTCTGTAAACCAGTCAAGTAAGTCAATGTGAGTGTGATACCTGGAGGAGCACCAGTGAAAATTGATTATCTTTCTGACCTTTTTTGTTGTTAATTTTTAAGGCTAGATTAGAAAGAAGAAAGTGTGCCTGCACAAACATACACA
Organism: Pezoporus wallicus; assembly: GCF_028554395.1. Classification (NCBI taxonomy): domain Eukaryota; kingdom Metazoa; phylum Chordata; class Aves; order Psittaciformes; family Psittacidae; genus Pezoporus; species Pezoporus wallicus. Next base: position 2,079,000 of record NW_026639584.1, read on the forward strand.
AAATACAGCAAATGCTGCTGCAGGCTCTTTGGGCAAAGTTTTATTACTTTTGCTGGCTTTAGTACCTTCATTGCTTAGTTTTTCTCCTCAAGCTGGGTGTTAAAACCACATTAAAACTGCCTAGAAACAACGTTTGTCCTGTAATTCATATGCTTTGAAGGTACCGGTGAGAACTGTGTGCTATTATGTGGATGCACATGCTTGAAGCAATTTTAATGATAGGTTTTCAGTGTCTAATAAATTTATGTAGTCTGTTTGATTGTTTATTGTATTGGCTTTTAGTTTTATTTTTACACATTACTATTTGCTATCTCTTCTTGAGTTGCCTCCTTAAGATTTTAATGTTTGTGCAGTGTGTACATTTGATTTTGTGTAAGTAGTTTTGTTAGGTAGTTCCTAGTAGGAGTAGCTGGAACCATTTAGTTACTGCTTACTTATGAAACTGACCTTGTTAAACATATGTATGAAGGTGTACTTAACTTTTAGATTCCCTGTGCCATATTATGTCATTCTGTTGCACTGTGCCTGCAGACCGACGCTGGCCTGGGGAAGTTGTCTCCTGGCTTGCATTTGAGAAGTGCAGTGTGGATTAGCTATAAAAGCACTCAAAGGAAAGCAAGCATTGGTAAAATCCAAGATGTTTGTTGTAGCTGGGAGGTTGTTTCACATGTGTATGATTTGCCAAGAATTTGCTGCTGAAAGCCTCACTAGAGCTGTCATTTGTAAGCCCTCCTTTCCAGCCTGATCCTTAGCAAGCTCCAAGTATCAGATCATGACTCCCGATCAAATGCAGTCTTTTATCTCGTGGATGTCATCAGAAGCCGTGTTTGGAAAAGCCACCACTCCATAAATTTCCTTAGTGTCCTCTGTATTTTTCTGTTCTCTTTCTAGGAAGGAAGCTCGCTCAGACTGCTGACTTGGAGCTCCATTATCATTTCACATTAAAGGCAATTCAATTGTTTCAGGAGTGTGAGTTATGGTGTTGCCATGACAAAGTAGCATGGGCTTGTAACAGCGTGCTTTTGTGGTTTTATCCACATCCAATAATTGTAGTTTTACTGTGTATAGATCACAGCAGGTCTTTTTAGAAGACAGTAAATAATTACAGTAAGTGTGTGCTGGTCTCTAGGGTGCACTTTGGGCTTGAGAAAGATGTGCATTAGGTCAGAGGCTTGTGTTGCAGATAGCTGGATGACATTTATACCGTTCATCAAGCTGAAGTCATTTTATATCTTCTTTTTGGCTCTGGTTGTAAATAATGTATGTAGCATTTTTTTTAAATACAAATATACCAGTTCTATTTGGAGAGTCAGGATTTTTCCTGTCTAAATTAGTTCAGAGGATGAATTTCACAAGAAGATGAATGTAAGATTTTTTTTTTTTTTAATCATTGTAAGAGTAGAAAACAAATGAGTATATGTCAGAAAACCCGAAGGGTGCCTCCTCAATGCTACTTTTCCCCCTGTGTGAAACCGGTTATTTAAAATAACCCTGTGCAGATGTGTTCTTTCCCCTCTGAGGGGACATAGGCATGATGGGAGAAGAAAGGGCGCTCTGCAAAGAGATTGCTGGGTTTTAGTGGCATCTTTCTTCTAAGAAGGCATCTATTGCCAGCTTCTGTGATTGGGCCATCTTATTGGTAAGTTACTGAGTCTAGTTTGTGGCAAAGGACTATACATTTCCAGAAGAAATACCTCACGTGCAGATTAAGCGTAGGTCTCCTTTGGAAATAGGCTGTTTCACTCTATTAGCTGCGTAACTACTGCCTTTCGTATTCCCTGATTTTTCCTGTGCTATTAGAAAGGAGACATGGTGCTTTTGGTTGGTGTTCAGCTCAAGAAATTAGGAGGCTCCCAATTTGTGACTTTAATTTGCCACTGTGTTATTTGGTAACCTGAACCATATTGCTGGGTGTCAGCTTTCCTAAATGAGACTGTCTTTTAAAGCACTGTCAAACAAATTCTAGTTTCAACTTGCATGTCTTGGAGATAATATATTAGAAATGATTACTCTGTTACTGCATTCTCAACACAGTCCTGAACTGGAAGATGCTTAGTTTATTTTACTCACACTAATAGTGGCCTTGTAAACTTACTAACTAAGTCCCGTCCAGGACTTTACATCAGGGCTGTTGTAAATAGTTTCTGGTGCTTCTTAAAATTTTCCTTATTCTCAGTATCAAAAAGGAATATTGATAAAATTCAGTGTGTAGTCACTTTATCCTGCTAGACACTAATTCCCATTGAGTTTGGTTTTTTCTCCACATATTTGAGAACATCCTGGAGATATTTAGTAAAATTAGGCTTTTCTGAACTTCCACAGGCTCTTGTGCTGCTTGAAGTGAATTACAGAAAGGCAAGTCAAGCAGGACTCCATGGTTAGTCATCACCTCGGGAGCTGGAGACATGGCTTCTGAGGGTGGTTGTGTATGCTCTGCCAACTCTGAAATGCATCTTTTTAACAGGCTTCAACTGCTGTGTTTAGAGTGACAAGTTAAAACTGGGGGGGAAACACAGTGACTCAATTTCTTGTTATGATGGCTTTCACATGACTAAGAGCTCTTACAGGGTTCTCAAAATACAGTAATTGTGGGTGGCCATTACTGGCTTAGCATTTTCTTACATTAGTCTTCAGAACTTTGGTCTTTTGTTTCTGTTAGCACCAGTTCAAGTGTTCTGTGTCCCTACAGTGTTGTATTCTGGTTCCTCCAGCTCGGGTGGTGGTGGCTCTGGGAGCCTGGGGGGACTCTGCAGGGTGGGTTTGGCTATTGAAGTCATGGGCTGCTCCTGTTGAACATCAACAGATTGACTAGCAGTGTGGATTGCAGTCAGAATAGTTAGGTTATAGCTGCAAGTGCGTGATTACTGTAGGGATTCTGACCTGATGGCTTGTAGGCAGTTTCTTTTGTGGAAACTGAGTAGCCCTCTTGGTCTGCCTGGGCACGCTCTAAGTGTGTCAGATTTACTGCATTTGCTTTGTTAACACGGCTCTTTGGCCTCGCTGCTAGAGGTAGCGTGCAACTGTCAGCACACGGTGAACTTACACATAATTTATTGCTGGACGGATATTGCTTTTATTGTTTAATAAATTCCTTTTAATTGGTTAATTCATATGTTAATGTTTTTTTTGCACTTTGCCCATTGGCTGTACGTTGAAAGGAGCTGAGAAGCATTTTGCCAACTGCTCAGTTGAGCCAGTGGTGCAGAGCTGCTGGAGTCCTGGCCACAGTTAACATCAAGCAGTGGCAAATTCATTTGTAAACTTCCATTGGTACAGCTAGGAGAAAATGCAGAATAAATGTAACTTCCTTTTTCTGGTGAACAGGAGATTGGAATGTTTAGCATTATTTTCGTACAAGGTGAATGTAGGAACAGATTGAACTGGTGACTTAAAGCACAGACATCTCATCTGCATCACAGGAAAAATATAGTAATAATGATGTAAATATTTCCATTGCTTTCCATCCTAGGGTGTCATTCAGATGTTAAAAAATAGTTTACATTCATTGTCTGGTAAAAGTCCATGCAAATACTTTGAAAATAAGTTGCAAATAATGAGGTTAGATGGAGCTTGGAGAAGCCTGGTCTAGTGGAAGGTGGCCTTGCCTGTGGCAGGGGGTTGGAATCAGGCGAGCTTTAAGGTCCTTCCAACCCAAACCGTTCTTGTGATTCCTTGAATTCAGCTTTATCTGCAGAGATTTATTGGATATTAGGAGTGACCCATGAGTTAAGGTTACTGTGGGTGATATTATGCAAGACTGAATACTTCTTTGGTTTAATTTTCATTTGGTTTTCTTTTTAAAGTCTGTAATGTGTACAATGGGAAGCTTAAGTCAGGCTTTCTGGAACTTTTCACTGTGTTTCACAGAGGTAATAGGGCATGCCTGTTCGAAGTATTTCAAACACTTAAAGGTCACCAAAATGAATACTGCTATTACTTTTAAATGCACTACATTTGCTTTTGAAATACAGTCATAAATGATCCAGGATTTCATTATGATTCAAATCTCCTTCAGTTGAGAGAAGCCATGGGATTGTAGCCCGAGGCATATGCGTGCCTGTCAAAAGGGTCAACGTGGAGCTGAACCAGGAGGTATTTGATCTAGAGGCTGATGCAGTTTCATGTCCCAAATGCAGTCTACATTGTAAAACTTACAAGAGTATAAACTATTTATGAAGGAAAATTGAAATACCTCTTGCGAGTCATTAAATGCTATGGTGCTACAAGAATAGATTGGCAAGGGCGGTTTATTATCATATTACTCGTATGACTAAGACAAAGATGTCACACAAGGTGTGCCTCTGAGCTGCTTTTATTTCAGTGTAACATACTGAAACCAAAGGCTTAGAGCACCTTGTGTTACAAAAAGTCCACGAGATAACTTGAATGTGTTTCCCTTACATAATACTTTGGAACCTACTGAAATTATTTGGGTATGCAGTGATCACCACTGTTCAAGTTTCATTTTCTAAATGAAAAAGCAAATACTGTTGAGAAAGTTGAACAAAGAATGTTCAAAATTAAGTACCTGTCTTTTGCTTTGCTCTGTTAAGCTCCCTGATGAGCTGTTACTAGAGAAGTGTCTATGAAAGAGTTTCTTCTGGAGACAGCAGATATGGATTTACTTCATTCCTGTTGACATATAAAGGAATGTTAAGTTTAATGTTGCGAGTGGTTTATGTCCAAGGTACATCGTCAGTGCTTAGTGAACTGTGAGGGCAATACTGTTGAAAAATACGGCACCCAATACGAATCCAAGTGTTATGCTTATACAGGCAGTTTCTTTTGTTGGAAGAATTATCTTGTATGCTACCACACAATCCCATGAATAGAACTGCCAGTGTTAGTTCTGGTAATCACCACTGGGTCAGTCCTGCCTCAACATCTTTTCTGTACTGTTGGAGGCCAAGAAGTTTGCTGAGTGCAGGAGAAGGTTTTCAGTCTCCAAGCCCTAAACTGCTTTTCCTACAACTGGTGCATGCACATAGTAACTGTATATTTTAAAGTATTAGAATGGGATTTTGTCTGTTTTTTTCTCTTGAGTCACTTGTACTCAGACCATCCTGTTCTACTTTTTCCCAGCAACTGCTTGATTGACCCCCCACCTTGCATTCCCTTACTGGGAGCAGAGCTGACGGGCTAAGGTTTAGTTAGCACTTGAACTTTTTCTCCAGAAGTGGCAGCTGATCCAAGGTCTGATCTTGGTGTTATTTGATCTGGGTACTTGTTGGTCAGTAGGAGGTACTTCACTTAAACAACTTCCCTTCCTTTACGCTAGAGGCCTCATATTTCTTCTGCTATAGTAAGTACTTATATGACTGCCAGCAACTACACTTGAAATGCCAGTCCCAGGATTTCGCGTTGGAGTAGGATTGGCTGCAATAAAGCACCTAAGATCTGGTAGTGTCGTTTCACTGAATTTATGGAGAGGACAAAGTGTCACATCCATGCCTGAACAAGAGCATTGCCCTGGAAGACCATGACTCACCTAAAGGAGTTACCTCCTGAAGTTCCATCATCCATTGGTATTAGTTATGTGGCTGGGAAATGCATGTGTGTGGCACAGTGTTTCCATTTGTGCCAGTCCTTTCTCTAATGAGAACAGAATTAGACTAACATTGCTTAGGTGGACTGTTTAGTTTTGACTTCCAAGGCAACATTTGTCAATGTATTTTGATAAAGTGTAATTTATATGCATCAGTAATTACAGGCTCCAGAGGGACCATAGCAATAACGGTGGTTTCTTTCCTGACACGACAGGAAACAAATTTCCCATAAGCCTGGGGAATGCCACATGCCACTTGCCCCAGTTGGTGGTGAACTTCAAAGGATAACAGTGTTTCTTTTTACTGGCTTTGGGGTTTTCTCCATTTTATCTTCAGAACTGGTATTTCAATTGCTTGAAGGGAATTATTTTTCTTCACTGCTTGTTACTCTTTTTTCCAAATGGCAGTACTAGCATTTACAAATGAGGACCACCTCTTGCAGCTGCAGCTTATTCCAGCTCCTATTTACTGAGGTAAACCAATTTCATTGTGTTTGAATACATGCATGGACAAAGAACCAAGCAGTAGATTGTCTGGTCTGTGGCTTACAGTGGGCCTTGTCTGACATCAGTCTCAGCAAAATTATGAGCTGGAGTATTTTACACTCTGTAGTTAAATAAGTTGTGTATATAAATAAAATGTTATGGAAAGTGTAAATGATGGAACTTTAAAAGTTGAGACTTACTTATTAGCAGCCCAGGTTTGTTAAATCTCTTAATTCACTTTGTAGTGTCCTTCCTTTCAGAACAATGAAATGAAAAGGGGAAAAGGATTTCTCTCTTCCTTTGAGGCACATTGATCGTACCAAGTTGTATGGGTAAGTGAGGACATCCGACTCCAGCATGACTCTGTAGCCTCAAAGTGAGAAAGAAATTTAGTTAGCAAAGAATTTCTGTAGCTTGTTTTTGGTGTGTATACACCAGAGTTTGAATGGGAGGAAGAATGCCAGAGCAAGCTGTTCTTTAGGCTTGCAGCCTGACATCTCCCTTACGTAAGGTGACCTGAAAGGATAACACTGTTAAAAACTGTGGGGAAGCAATTTTTATCTATGAAAATTTCAGCTATTCATAGTGAAACAGCTCTTCCAGTTACCAGTGAGTATTGGAATGCTAGAGGAGTGCTGGGGATGCTAGAGGTACTGGTGACTGGACCGAGAGCTCCTGCTGAGTTGAAGAGCCAGTGTCAGTACTGCTGTGTAACGTTATACTTTTTGAATTATGCATCACTTAGATACTTGACTGTTCTTTTTTTTCGACTAACTTTCCATGGAACACAACTGACTTCATCTGTACAGGTTGTGGGGATTAGTTGGAGACATAGAGGTAGTGGCTTGTCTTGGAGCAGCAGTCACAGAGTGTCTTGGGCCTTCTCCCTAGTAATGTGCCTAGTTTTGGAGTTTTCCCATTTAGTACTACATTAGCAAGCTCATTTGTTTCCTTCTGTAGAAAGAGATTTTTCTGGTGTTCTTACTGTCATTTAAGAAAGAGTGAAGCATATTAACTTCATCTAACTTAGAAGATGGCCATGCTTTGAGTGGGAAGTTGAACCAGATGACCTCCAGAGGTCCCCTATAACCTGAAATATTCTGTGGTTAAATGTTATTTACAGTATTTAAAGCCAGGGTTTGGAAGCTTTTAGGTGGCTCAAGGTTTGGCAGTTACTGTGGATGGGTTACTAGATTGTATGGTTTTTCTTTCTTCCCCCCCCCCCCCCCCTTCTATTACAAATTAAAGATTAACTGTAGTAGACAGGATTTCTGTGGGTGCTGGAAGATGAAGAGGTGCAAGATTGTGCTCAGCACCAGGATCCTGCAGCAGTGTGAGAGGAGGGTTCTCAACTCCCACAGAATTTGAAAGTCATCAGGAGCCAGAATTGATGAACTGCTGCTCAAGGAGGTGATGTTTAGCTATCTCCTCCCTAAATTGTGCTGTTCAGAACTGCTGGTAATGTTGCCTTCTGTATCTTTTTCAAAGGTAGGATATGCCTTCATGTTCACCATTTTTAGATTTTATCTTGTAACAGCTCATTGTGAGAGAAAGATATTTGCTATATCCCTTTCCTGAATGTGACCCAGTTCTGCTCTGTTTAAAACCGCCTTACAAAACCAGAAGGAGTTACAGAGTAGGCTGAGTTAGGATTATTATATAACATAAGTACATAGGTGCTTCCAGTTTCTCCTAGTAAACTAAAGAAAGAGGGGGGGAGAAGAAAAAAGGGTGTAGAGTATAGATGGCTCATATCATGTTCTCAGAGATGTCCTACCTCACTTGTGGACTTGCCTTGGAGGCTTTAAGTGTTCCTATGGGGGCAAACATGTCCATTGTTTTTTTCTGGAGGCCTCATTTTTTTCCTGCTTTGTGCAGGAGGAAAAGTCATGAGATCCCCAGGAGGAGGATGCTGGGGATCGATACTGCTCATAGTTTGTGGCCTCTCTTAGGGGTCTTGTGATAAAGGTGCAAGCTGGCCACCAGCACAGTTCGGTTCCTGGCTCCAGTCTGGGCGCTCGTGGCTCTGCCAACATGAGTATTGCAACTACGGAAGTTGTTCTCTCCAGGATTGTTCACTTCCTGATCTTAATCTGGTGATTGCGATTTAATTTTCAAATTTATTTCCAAACAGCTCTAAGGTAACATCACTACAGTGTCAGCAGCCTGTTTAAATTACATCAAAATCCCACCTGTTTTACAAGGATGGTTAAAAGGAGACATTACCATAATGTTCACTGGGGTATGCTGAATTTCAGACATGTTCTGAGCTACTACAAAATCATGGCCATGTCACGTGGGATTGGTAAGGGAAGTAAAAGGTGAGCAGATTCAAATAGACCTAAACAGTACATAAAATGAGATGGTGAAGGGGCAGAGCCCCTGTGAAGACAAGTATTGTTGAGTCTGTAATCTGCGGGATCATGTGTACTTACTCAAAAATGTAGAGTGTATTCCTAGGTGTTTTGGAGATAAACATGTTATTTCCAGCTTGTGTATGTTGAAACTTGTGGTAAAGCTCTAGCTAAGGAAAATATACACTACTACTTGCATGATTATCAATTCATCTGAAAGTGAAGGGAATAACTTAAATGCTCTCTCAGTATATAGGCAGGAAAAAAAAGGCTTAGTTGTGCATTGCCTTGAAAAGTCATGGAATTTCTTGGTTCAACACTGTGTACTGAAGATGGTGAAACCTGAATGAGTGATTTAAGCAACTTTAATTTTTCTTGTAATTTTCTTCAAAGCTACTAATACTGTCCACTTTTCATGACATAATAGAAAGATATGGACAGATCAGAAAATTTATTCTGTCTATCCCATGGCTCCTGATATTAACATAAAAGAATAAAATGAATCAGAGCCATTTTCATGTGCCACTGAAGAGAATGTGCGATAGGTTAGGTGACCCTGGAATGGCAGCCAGGTTGTTGAATAGGAACAGGCTTTAGCTTTATTAACTTGAGATAGAAAATTAAAAATTTCATGTGTTATATGTGCATAACTTAAGCTTCAAAATAAAACATTTGGTTTCCTTTTCAAGTGTGTGTCAGATCAGAGCACCTGCTCCTCCTGTTGTAATATCAGTTTGAACAGCAGATCTGCCGGAGAAACTACTTCCCTCAGGGAGTTTCTACTTCTGATTGCAGGTCAGTAGTAAGTGTGGAAGGTTTGCGCCTTGCTGCCGAGTGCCATGGAAGGCTGTGGTGCTGCATCAGAGCCTGGGAGATGGGTGTTGTGATTGACAGCCTGAGGATGCAGCAAATAGTTTCAGTATGGCGTAGCTGGGGAAGTTGAGAGGGCAAGATCTGGAGAATTCCAGCTATGTCATGGGAAATGGCCACAGCCAGATCTGCAATTAGCAGCAGAGTGCAAATCCTCTGGGTCATTGCCAGGGTTCAGGAGGGCAGAACGCTGCTGGGCTATCAAATCGTTGCCATACTTGCTCAAAAGAGAAGGAAAAAAAAGCCCCAAACCTGGACCCAAAAGCAGATTACTATTTTTGATGTCAAGCGTGCCATCATTTTAATGCTGCTGCCATGTCTATCCTAAGCAAGGCATGGGGGAGCAAAGGGCTGGGACAAGTGCGTTTAAATACTAAAGATACTAAGGAAATCTGAGCAGTTAATAGCCACTCACTGCCTTTTCTTTGGATCAAAAGAATTCTTTCATGAATCAGCACTGATTTTTGTGTTATAAAATTGGCCTACAAATTGGCAAAGGTAGGTTTTATATGTTAGTGATCCCAAAATGGTTTCCAACTGATTTGTTCTGAATCCTGTACTGAAAGAAATCATATAGCATGTTGAGGGAATGGGGAGAAGTATTTAATCAATTATTTTACCAATTTTTAATACATATTTGTTTTTTTTTTACAAATACCAAAAGGACACCAATTATGACTGTGGGCTAAAAGCAAAGTAGAGAACTAAAACTGCTCTCAATTCACTAAAATGCACTGAATTTTTCTTGGGTGAGGCAAGCTGTTGTAAATACCTGCTATATTGGCCAGCCCTGCTGTGAGTGTGATTTGTGAGTGCACTCAAGTAGGAGTTTCCTGATGCTGGGACACTGCAGTTTTCCAAGTCAAACCTCTTTATTCCTTCACCTCAGTTAAGTAAACAGACATTTTGTTTTGCACTGCTGTGGCTGCTTCCCAAACCGCAGTGCCACAGGTCTTGGAGCAGCTCTTTTGCCAAGGTGTGAGTAGAGTGAGGTGAGTAGAGTGAGGTTGTGCCACTGATCCCTGACACAGGTGGTGGCTAACCACAGTTCTTGCCGCAGTCAAACCCAGTCATTTACCCCTCACACCCTTTCTCTGATGTTTCTGAATCACTCCAGGAGGAGGCGGTAGATTGGATTGATTGTACCAGCTTGTTTCACTACAGGAACGCATAGCACAAGGAGTTAGGCAGGCTCTTCCTGGATCTCTTCCCTGGAAAACAATGAGATGTGTGGGTGCTGTTCAGCATCCCAAGGGGATGCCAGAGCTCTAGACTCACTGGCGTTCTTCCTAGATGAAGTTTTACTCCAAATGCCTGTGTTTATGTTGCCCTGTCAGTCAGCTGGCGTTTCCTGTGGTTACCATGTCAGGGTGCTGATAGCTGATGATGGAACTTGCTCCTCTGCATGGTCCAGAGGGAGGATTTCATTCTGTGTGTGTGTTAAAGTCCTTTTTCCTGGGTTGACTCTCAAGTTATCCAGCCTTGTTTGCCCTTCGCATGTGCAGGTATTTGTAGCATGCCAGCCAAGGCAGGGGCAGGTGAAATGGTAAAGGCTGATTATCCAGAACTGCAACTGAAAGAAATGCTGATCAAACGGTTTCCAAAGAGCCTCTGTCAGGCCTTATATAGAACTGTGATTTATTTTCTGGTGACTGGACTTCTTTTATTTGTTTCTTATTCCTTCCCCTCTCAATACTAATGACATTTCCAGTTGATCTTTCTGATTTTTCATTTCCTTACATTTTGTGACTTTCAGTAAATACAATTTCACATTTTAACTCCTGTGAAAGCTACAGAAAACCTACCCTAAAAGTGAGTCCCTGCAATTCATATGTCAGTAATTATATTTCATTGTATAAATCTGGTTGGTTGAATTAATCTCTCCAGCCAATTTCTTTAGTAATTGCAGAGCACTTAGTGGTTAATTTCTCAAGAATAATACCATAAATGAGCAGGGGTTTGCAGGCTTCTGTGCCAAACACTGTCTGCATCTTGGTGTTCTTTCCCGCATAGAACTGTCCTTCCCCCACTTCTCTGCACAGAGCCATGAGAAGCAGCGCTATTGTCCATGACACACAACACAGAGCTTAATAACTGCTGAGGAAGCTCAGAACTTTGTTTACCATCGCCCCAGGTTTAACTGAGGAACTATTTGATGGCCAGTTGAGAACTTCAGTGAAGTAGGAGGTGTCTGGAGGACACACTGTAAGTGTTCGCAGTGATAATACTGATGCTTTGGTGCTGCTTTAAAAACTCAAACCTGCAAAAGTGTATGCAACATATAAAAAGTATTCATAATGAATCTATGTTTTTCATACAGTATTTTTGCAAGGTTGGGCTGAAGTAATATCAGCAGTCTAGTGAACTGGTGTTAGTGCTTGAGATTCATGTGTTGTCTCATGAAAAACATGGATTTCCTAAAAGAATTTTTCACTAAGTAGTAGCTGAGCTAAACCCAGCAGTAATAGCCAGGAGCTGCAGTGAAATCAAGTTGTTCACCTTGGTGACATCCGAGCCTCTGTTTGGTGGGAGACTGCATTTTGGGCATGTCTCATTTGTAAAGGATGAATAGAACTGATAAGCACAAAATGCAGGTCTGTTGTTCTGTATTGTCACAGTGTCCTCCATCTGTTTGCATTGAGCGATATGCAAGACCTGAAAGGTATTTCAGAAGAACTCTGAAGATCTTAATGGAGGGATTAAGAGGTCACTGCCAGAACTTCTAGCCACTGGAGTTGGAGGATGAGGCAGTGCTGTACTGCGGTGATATGTTCCAGTGTAACCATTGACAAAATACACTGATGGTTCTGGCAAATTTTGGGGGGTGAAAGGAAGAAAAGGTAGGAATTGTGGGATAACCTTCAAAGGATGGAGAGGTAACAGAGCCACCTGGCAATATATATTAATAGCTCCAAGTTTTCTGCATTCTTAAAGCAAGATAAAAGTGTAGAAATGGCCAGATGTATACAAGAGATTTGTAGTTTCAATGTATGAATATCGTCGTGATTGGCACGCACAAAGACTTTGAAGTATGTTTCTAATTACATTGTTCTCATGTAGTACTGTGTGTGAAATATTTTGATCTCACATAGGAAGCAGAGTTAGGTCTCTAACAACTGTGTGAATGGTGTGAGAGAGCTTTTCAGTACAGCTCTGTGCCTGGAAGAACTGGCATGTTGTTCCCTGTCATCAGCTCAGAGGCGAAAAGGAAACGCGCAACTGCTGAGAGTTGTGTGAAGAAGATGGCAGGGAATCTTCTGTCTTTGAAGATCTCCGTATGTAAAGTACTCATGCATGTTTTGAAGATGACTTGGTTCTTGGGTTCCCTGAATGTATTAAGGAAAAATGAGAGGATGTATGTAGCAAGCTTGTCTTTGGCAACAGTTTACAGCACAAAACAAATCATAAAGTACGTCCATAAATATGGTAGCTTATTGTATTTGTCAAAATTGAGCACAGTTATAAAACTGTCCAACTGCATTCTGTGATCTGTGTAGTCTGTCTCCTGGCACTTAACATACTGGAAGTGTAGAAGCTAATGTTCCAGAAATTTATTTGTAAAGAACTGTCTTAACTCCTGATGGGCAAGGCCTGCATTGTCCGAGATCAGATTGTGTTGTTCTAATGGCAAAGCATACATGGTTTTCCTGTTGGCTGCCTTGTTGAACTGAGGCTAATGTGTCTTCAAAGTAATAAGATGACTGAAGTTGAGTTGCTGGAGGGAGAGATGTGCTTGAGGAGCTATTTGAAGTGAAAACATGGGGCTTGGAACTAATGAAGTTTCCAAAGGGAAAACGGGCAGGAGTGACTAGCTCAGAGGGATAGGCTATAAATTGCACCTTTAATGACATTGCATGCTGGGCTCAGGACTAGACCTATAGAAAACAGATAGTAGACCACTTAAAACTAAGAAAAAATCTGCTTCTGTTGAAACACAGAGGCTTAGTGCACTGCAGCCTCCTTGCTGTAATTGTAGTTCTCAGCCGGTGTGCTGAGTAGGGCTGTTGTCAGTATCCATCAGACTCCACATTTCCATGCCAGTTTAGGGCATATCCATTCCAAATACTCACAACTTCTAACCACTTTTAGAGACCTATACAGCTTGTTGTTGCAGTTCATGACCTATCTCCATATCAAACCTCATACAGATAAGCATTTTTCAATAGCAGTTACTGCAAATAGTGAGAGTGGTTTTGCATCCTTAGCTTCGAGCAAGTATTCTTAGGCACAGAACTGGCATATGATGAGAAGAAAGAGGATTTTCCCCCTTCCTCTCAAAGACAACAATATTAGAGATGGAAAGAAGGATCTTAGAATGAGAGGCTAGACTCAGTTTCCATTCCAGATTGGTGGACCAGGACTGTTGCATGAGCATGGAGAAAAAGGTGCTGTAATGCTGAGTTTGTGGTTTACACCTGGATGATGTTCTTAAGTGCTGGATAAACTTATTAGTCATGGAATTGTGTTTGTGTAAACAGGATGTACAAGGTATATATATTTTTTACATGTTTTCTAATATTGTGTTTATTTTTCTGGGGCCGATTTGTTGCTGTTCTTTGCTTTGCACCTTACTCTTCAGAATGCAGGAATTTGGATTGCTGTGGAGTTTTTTTTTGAGAAGTAGTGATAAGAGAAACCACTGGGGTTTTGGTATCTAAGTGAATTTGCCTGCGCTTTTGTCGTGAACTGCAAGGTAGTCGTGTGGGTTTTCAGTTTAGCAGAACCTAAACTAAGGTGAGCTGTTAGACATGCACATTAGAGCCTCAACAGTACTTAGCTCAAGTGCTGTTGCTGGAGTTCTGCTGTTTCGCCACAAAACAGATGGAGCTTTACTAAGGTGTTCATAAAAGTTCTAGAGATGACTTTGACAGACAAGATCAGAAGGAGAATTTAGCACTCAGATGGCTCGAAGCCGTCCCATGAAATTCTAAGCAGATTTTTCACTCTGGTGATTAAAAAATCTCCCGAGATTAGAGACTCTGAATGTTGAATTCAGAGAAAAGTCTGCTGCTTTTATAGTAACAAGACGTAATTGAACACAGTAGTTAATTCACACCAATGTTTTTTGAGTCCTTCTTGGGCTATAGGAAGAGAAATAGACTGTACCAATCCAGGTAGAAATTTTCTGTGGGGTAAATATAAATTCTCCTTTGATGTAGAGCATAGCCTAGGGCTAGTGATGAAGTGTATTTGAGGGTTTTAGTCTTTTATTCAGACAAACAGAAAATTTAATAATTAGGGTATGAATTTACAGAGAATTTAGTAGAATAATATCTAATTCCACTAAGTGATCTTTTTTCTGTAGGAAAGGTTAGGAATTTTTACTAAGTTCCTTGCCTAAGCTTTGGAAAATCCAGCAGCCTCTCTATTAATTCTGGAGTTAATTTTATTGATGTAGCCTACTAACTCTTATGCTGGTTAGTCTTAGCTGTTTCATGCTTTAAAAATCTCATCACACTAGCATTTGGGGAGGAGTTCAGTCATATCTGTCTTTCTGGAATACGTTTCTTGCAATAGGAATATACACAATACAAGTGCAATAGAACACAGACTTAGCAATAACAATAAAAAATAGCATGCCTCTTTAAAACCAGAAGTTCATTTTACAATAGATTTTCCCTGTTTATATATAGATACAATGTTGGAGGTTAAACTTGCTTTCCAGTTCAAGTATGATATACTTCCAACCACACCATACAGACCATTGTATGTTAAACTCATCCATGTGCCGTACACCGGTCAATGGTCACATCTGTGTACGCAGGTAACACACACGGTTCCAAGGCTTGGCCAGACTGATGTTTTCACCAAGAGAAGCCAAGCTGAGTCAAGATCCTCATTTCAAGCTTTGGAAATCTTTTGCTGTCTTTGAATAAAATGCATGAGTCTGTCAGTTCCTCATCACTTGAAGTATTTTTCCTCTTCTCAGTTGGTTTCTTGCAGAGAGGCTTGTGAGCCAATGTCTTATGTCTCAGTAAATGTTCTGTGAAATTAGAGTTTAGTAAGTTCATAGTTTGCTTTGTCCATTTCAATGTGTTCGGATAATGAGAATGAGACACGTGATGCTGTTCATCAGCCTGCATTGGGAAAATGTTGTGAAGCAGAACGGCTGCAGCAGGGAGAAAATAGCTGTCCGTAGATGTAAAATGAGAGGTAAACTAACTGGCAATGTTGGTTAAGTGAGGGGAAAAACCTTTGGAAATACATCAGGACTTTGGGTGATAAGTGACATTGAGCAAGAAAGGAAGATTTTGTGCAGAACTTCCCTTGCCTGGATTTAGCTTGTAGGGCTGACTGCAGCTGACAAGGAGTTCCTACGGAGCATTTCCATCTTGGTTATGTGTCCTGTCCTTAGTTGCAACATTTAGGGTCAGGATTTTAGTCTTCAGTGGTACATGGTATTCATTCAAGCTCTGCAACTCAAGTATGGAGTGAGGTGGTGACTTATCAGTGGAGGCTGGATGTGGCTGAAGTATTTCTGGAATCGTAAGTATGTTAGCCTGCTTGTGAAGAGAGCTTTAAAACACCAGTCTCTGCAAAATCCTGATCAGATAGATGTGAATTTGTTTTAACAGACTGATTAAATAACCTCTGTTGCTTTGGAAATTTAAAGTAGCTTCAGCATTTTTTTCCCTTGAACTGCAAGATGTGTAGTGTTAGAATATTGGTTATTAACAGAGCTATCTTGTTTTTATGTGAAAATGGGGGGGGAAATATTTATATAGATGATAAAAAAAGCACTGCTCTCTCACAGAACCTGTTCTTACTGTTAAAATGTGAGCTAGGAGGCTTTATGTCTTTCAGCTGGGTGTTTATTATCTCTGCTATTTCCTTTGGAAGTGTTGTGTATCCTGACTTTGACTTTTTTTGTACTATTTGTTATTTTTTCTAATGTTTAGTTTGGACTCTGAGATAAAGCTTGCACTGACTGTGCCACAGACATGCTATGTCAAAGGTGCAATTACTACAGAATCTCACTTCTGGATTGGGAAATGTTCAATGTTTATTTTGACTGACTAATTTTTAAGTAATCCATGGCCACATAAACTTACTACTTCATATCATTTGGGGTGAAATGATTTTTCCATGCCTGTTGTATGAATTTTACAGAATATACATATAAACCTGTATGAAAGTGATTCTGTGTACAAGGTGTTGCTTGCTTTGTCCGATATCTTTTTTTTTTTCCACAATGACTTTTAAATTTTAATTTCATCTGCTGCAAGAATACATTGGCAATCACTGCAGTTTTAGATGCAGGCTGTATGATAAAAAGCCCTCTTAGCTTGCTGCAAAATGAGATTATGCAGAGAAGTAGAAAAGTAAATATAAACTTAAAAAGGGGATGAGATTAAATCTCTGCTTTGCACTTAGTCATTTTAGGAGGAGGGCTGCTCATCAGCTTTACTTCAGGCTGGGTTTATGCTATTAGTGAACTTGTGATGCAGGTGGCTTCAGTCAGTCTTTAAATAGAAAAGAGCATACAGCTGTTTGTTGTTGGTTTTCTTCCTTATCCTAAAAAGGCAGACAGTTTAAAGCCTGGCTCTGCAGCTTCTCTCTTGTTTGCAGGATTGTGAGAGTTACAGATAAGAATTAATTTTGTCAATGCCACTTATCAGTGCCCCCCACTTCTGTGTGACCCACACTTAGCCTATATGCCCTTTCTAAATAGCTGACAGATGGTATTTGTGCTGAAGTTGGAAGTACTGGGATAAACTGTACGAGTCATGTACGGTTAAAAATGTTTCTGCAGGTGCCTATAGGCAGTGAAATCTTTCCTCTTTCAGACGAACAATGAGGATAAATGAGCTTATCCTATTAAGAGTTGAGCAAATGCTTACAGTTGTGTAGAAAAATGACTTGTTCTCAAAGCCAACAAAGCAGTGCAGAGCTGGGTGTGAAATAGTGGCATCCAGGGGTAGTTGAAGTGGAGAACAGTAAGTTAATGACCATTCCTCAGAGGTGAGCGGGGATGTGGAGCCGTGTAATGTAAATATTCTGAATACTTGCTGTTGGAAACCTATGTATGTTTTTCTTCTGGGCTTTTTAAAATCCAGTTAGCCAAATAACCCAAACAATTTTCTTGTAGTTACTTAGGCAGGAAGCCAGCTGTTAAATTTGTCTATATTAACTATCTGAGAATTCAGAAGAATAAATACTCTATGTGCTTTTCATTCTCTTGAAGTACAAAGCATGTTAAAAATTAAGTCCCTGTGTTAAGTTAGCCTTTTTTTTGTCTATAGATCAACAGTTTCTAATTGAAAAACTGCCTCATTACAGGACAATTAATTTAGCTGTTGAAAGCAAATCAGTGATAATTGTAACCTTCAAACAGAAGTGCCTGATGAAATGTAATTATTTTGTGTGTACAGATGCAGAAACTTTGGCTGATTATGGAGAGCAGAAAAAAATTAAGTGGATTTGGCCCAGACTATTTTTCAAGCTCTTTGTTTGGTGCATCTTCCTTTCCTGCACAAAAGCTGCTACTTCTGGGAGCTTTTGACTTCATAAAAATCTTTCCCAAATAAAGAGGGTAGAGATTTATTTGGAGGGAAAATGTGGTGCTCAAGGTGTTGATTTTTGCACGCTCCAGAATCTGGCTAAGGATGGGATGTGTTTGTTCCTCCTCTTCATGTCTGGGAGGGGAAGGGATAAAAACAAGTCCCAAAGCCTGACTTCCGCATTTGAGAAGTTGTGACAACATTTCAATCTTACCAGAATTGCTAAAAAGGGGCTGGCTGACCCCACGAAGCCCAGCTTGTTACTTTTGGCTGCCTACTCACAGGTAATAACTGCAGCTACTTGCTTAATACAGGGCAGTTGTGTAACCTACGTGTAAAGTTGTAGTCAGAAATAGGCTGCAGTTTATAAGCTGCAGAATGCAGACACACTAGAAATCCTTTTTGAAATGTAAGAAATAAAATGGAATATAGAACAGATAAACTGCAGATGCAATAGATTTTAATCCTCAAAGATTTATTAGGTGAACAGGGAAGTAGTTGAGCAAACTTTGTAACGTAATACCTGTTAAGCTAAATAAAGCTTCTTGGTTTAGGTATGGGTAACTTTTACGAAACAACTGTTTTGTTGTCAGTAGGAGGTGTGGTCATTTAAATAGTTAAACCACTTTTTGCCATGGAAGATTGTTCCTGCTCCTTGTGTCATACCCTTGCGGGTGTATCCATTCTATTCATTCTATTAGCAGAAAGCGCACAGTGCCCATTAGCGTGCTGCTGTCGGTTCTCCTTCCTGTCAGCTGGAGGAGTTGCTGGACACAAGTGAACATCATTCAGTTTGAGAAGCTTACAGATCCCCTAGCAGACAAACTGAACCTGTGGAGAGGATGGAGCGAGTTGCACGGAGTGGAAATGGTGCTTTGCTTGGTTGTTCTCTCACAGCAGAGCTCTAAATGTGTGAAGGTTGATTGAGCTGCTTTAGGTTGGGGGGTCCTTTTGAATCTTCAAAACTTGCGTTATCTGGAGGTATGGAGGCAAGCTGAGTTTTGTCAGTGATTTTTTCAGTA
This sequence comes from Pezoporus wallicus, assembly GCF_028554395.1. Classification (NCBI taxonomy): domain Eukaryota; kingdom Metazoa; phylum Chordata; class Aves; order Psittaciformes; family Psittacidae; genus Pezoporus; species Pezoporus wallicus. The sequence continues at coordinate 2,097,778 of NW_026639584.1, forward strand.
CAGATAGCATTTGGGAGATTAATACGCATTGTATGATTTTCTGCAATAAGAAGCTAGTTGCTCTGGGCCTTTTTTTATTCCTGTTTCTGTTTTTATTCTTTTTTTGGTTTATTTTTGTGAGAAAATTCCCTTTTCTCTTTGCTTTTGTACTTGCTTCCATGCAGACTCGTAGCTGCTGGTGTATGGAGCTACACAGACAAGTCCCATTAAGAAGATTGGGACCTCTCTGTATAACCTCACGCAAGCTGAAATGGAAACCAACCACTTTAGCTAATTGTATTGAATTGATGTTGGTTGTTGGGTTATATGACACCTGAAACAGTGATGTATAAAAACTCCCTGTCCTTGAATAAGCACAAAGAGCAATTTATAGTGGTAACTGCTTCAGCAAATTTATTTACCTTTATCAGGCAATAGGTGTATTTTTTTATTGAGTTTGCATTTTACTGATTTTTTTGCTGAAGTGAAGCTGTCAAAAACTGTTTGTGATATTTGACAGCTCTGAATTGTGAAGTCAGATATATGTTGGGAATAGCACATTTTTACACTTCTAAATATTTATGTGAAGCTACCTGTTGTTGTTTCTATAAATACAAATGCTATAGAACTCAATTCAGTAATAAGATTAGTTTTCAGATATTCCAAAAGATGTTGCAGAGTCAGTTCAACCGTAATGAAAAATCTCCCTTTCATACAAGTTCCTAGCGAAAATCAAACCTGACACTAATTCAAAGATGAACTGATATGTGGGTTGGAGTTGAGAGAAAGTCCCCTTGAAAAAATAGGTAGTGAGAATCTGGCTTTGAACAAAAAATAGCTTGCATTTAGGAAATAGGTGGGGCTGGGACCTCGGCATTGTCTGAATTCAGCACTTGTTTGTAATGAAATTTGTAATTCCGCTGAAGTCTAATATTTGTTAGTTTATTTGTTTCACAAATAGAACCATTCGATAACATGATCCTACTTCTTTGTTGGTTTACAGAATCTTCCTGTAAATGGAGATTTTGGTTCCTCTTCTTTGCAGACAAACCAAATCTTTTTTTCTTTTTTTTTTTCCCCTTTTTCCATCCCCCCCCCCCCCCCCCCCCATCAGTCAAGTCTTTATTAAATATTTTAGATCAGAAAAGTGAAAACTGACCTTCTTCAGGTAATGAGGTCTAGAAATACAGCATAGGATTTAGGAAGCTTGGGTATGCAGAAGGTGGTGCTTTCCTACAGCAGCAAGTTGTGTATTGACACTTTATTCCATGTATTGGAAGTTCTGGCACTCAGACGTGCAGAACAGGACTTGAAGTCATTTCTGTGTTGAACTATTGCTTGGCTGCTTGCTGAGTGAACTGATACTCTATATGTGTGAATAGTTTCAATAACTGCCCTTTCTTCCCTTGGAGGACTGTGAATGTGATACTGTCATTTGCTGCCTTTGAAATATGAATTCTAATTGAATGAACAAAAATACACAAATACTTTGCGCCATTTTTCACTGCACCATAGGCTATGTGTGAACTGCAGAAGGGAGCAAAAGGTAAGGGAGAAAACGATCCCTGGCTGAATTATATTCGATCCATTCCCATCCTTTTTAAAATGAAAGTTTTAAATGAAAAAGCTGCTTCTAAAGATTCATGAGCAATAATGCAATAGGAACAGCAGTGCTGGTGACTTGGCTTAGCCAGTATTGTGTTTAGAGCAGTCAATTCAAATAAATAAATGAAAAACCCCAACCACACACACACACGAAAACCCCAAATCAAAACAAAGCCCCTCATCAAACCACAAAATCCCACAAGGGAGAAGAATCTCTGCATGGCTCTCTTTCATCCAAGCTCTGTGCTGCATATATCTTCTTAACCTTTTTTTTTTTTAATCTCACATATTATAGTTATAGATGCTGTGATTTAAGAGCACTTTTAAGAATCAGTGCATTGGTTACCTTTCAAATATCCAATACAAATTTATGGTCATTAACTGAGCTATGAGAGAGTACATATAGATGACGAAACTTCATCTTTTCCTATTCTCCTCCCTTTTCTAAGAGTCCTGCAATTAACTCTGAAGATTCTGAATCTTGATGTAGTTTTAAAAGGAATGGAAATTCCATGTTTGTGACTACTTGCAAACAGATATTGAAAACATCAAACTTGTGCATGTGGATTTGTCCAACAGCAAATCGTCTTCAGCAATTTAATGGAACTCAGCTATGTACAGCTCTACAAATCTATTCAAATACAGTTGACAGCTAATTCCCTGACAGGAGATCTCACTTGGTCTCTCCTGTATTTTGTATTACATAGCACACGATGGCTTGCTTTTCTTGCCAGCTATCACATATAGATGAAGACAAAGAATAAATACTGAGTAAGTAAAATGACCACAAGTGAGTGGTCTTGCCTCTGTATCATGGAGACATGGCAGAATTGGAAGAAGAGTTTGTCTCCCATCCAGAGCGTCTGCTCTTCAAGACTGCTTATTTGTAATGACTGTCATAGGAACTGCTTCTGACATAATCTTTGTTAACTAATTTTAAACATAAAAGCAGAGTAAGAGACTATTTGAAACACAGGATGTTATAAATTGTCTTTAAAGAAATAGTGATAGACCCTGTAACTTCCAACTACTTAAAAATTTAAGAATGAGGTATTGTTTTGTGCTGGTTTTGGAAGGAAAAACTGTTACTCCCTTTTAGACTTTTTAACGCTATAGTGTAATAAGAGCTACTGAAGAAAAATGGTCCTTCAGGGTTTTACTAACAGCTGTTGTCGTTGTCTTGGATCCACCATGACTTGCTTGTAGCCATGATCGCTTTGATTTTCTTTGCTGAAGCGTTGTTGGGATGTCACATCAGATGAGCCATCATTGTCCTTGCATGTTTTCTTAGTCTGAATTACTGGAAATTAAATAATCGCCTTGGCACCACAGTTTGCATGCAGTTAGCAAAGCTGACATGCTCTTTTTAATGGAAAAAGAGGCATATTTAAAAAAAAAAGCCCGAACCAGCAACTGCCTTTTGTCTCCCCCCACCCCAAGCCAAAGCAAAACCTACAGACAATGGATCCTTATGCTATACTTACTGTATTTCTAGTTAGGCTAATTAGATTTTATAGATAATATTTTTTAAGAGAAATGCCCAAGTTGAGAATTTAGAGGCTAGGAAGAATTCCAGAAACTGACTGGATATGAAGGCACCATAGAAGCTGTACATATTATTGATATATGGTTTCATAATGTGCAGGAAGCATGTCATTTCACTTAGTGCTGTAAAATCGCTGCTATAATGCATTTCACTCACTGTAGCATGGCAAATCAAATAACAATCTGACAAGGTCTGCTTCTTCGTTGCTCTGCAGAGACGAAAGAGTCTGAATTCAAGGACATGTAAGAAGAATACTTAAAAAATACCTGGAGATGAGAATTAATTGTAGTAAAGAAGTTAAAGTGTTTAATTTTTAAGGGAGTATTTGCTGCGTATAGTTCAGTAACTTCATGTTTTCCATATTCTCTGTTCAGAAAAAGAAAAAACAGACTGTGTGCTCTTAAGCAGTTTCTTGACAAGAGCTAGTCCCATTTCTGTCATTAACGAAGGATAATGTCTGGAGTGGCATATGTCCAGAAAAAACAATCCACTATAAAGGCATATTTACTTCAGTCAGAGAATTTGAGCTGTGGTTAAAGTATCAATATTAGCTTAAGAAAGTATTTGGCAGAGAGTGAATCCAAAACACGACCAGTTACCTTGCTTTGCATGTGTGTGTTTATGTGCTTTTCAGTGGTCGTCACAAAGTCACTTTTAAGCACATGGATATATCTTAATCTCTTCAGTCTGCAAATACTATGTGCAGCTCTAAAGAAGAGGTTTCTTAACCATTATTTCTGCAAAGCCCTGGCGTGTACTGTGTGAATTATACCCACTTAGAATGCAGAGGTTTGTACTGCCGCTGAAAGTGGTTTCTGGGGAAGCCCGGTGAGTGAGGAGGAAGCTGACTTTCATGGATCTAACAGTACGTGGTTTACCAGTTCCTTCCTGTAATATGAAATCATTTGAGCAAGCTGTATCTAGTGGTATCCCGTTTCACTTTCTGACCACTGGTGGCTCTCTGTAACGCTCCTCATTGATGGTCATGGGTTTCCTGTAAATTCTGGGCTATAACATCTGTGTCTGAGCTGTTTTCTGGAAGAATTCCTTCCCTTTTATTATTGGAACCAGTTTCCAGCTATCAACACTCCTTCACACCCTTCCCCCATGTAGATGTTTAAAAATAAGAATGAATACAGTCTTGAAGTGGGAAGCTTAAGAACCTTTGTGAATTATTAAAAATATCTGAAAATATATGGGGCTGAAGTATTGGTCAGATAGGAAGCCTAATTTCAAATGGTTCCCTTGAGGATATCATTGTGGAGGGGAACAGTACTCTGGATTCAGTTAAATCATATTCACCATCAGCATTGCTCATTTTCTATAGATGTATTTTGAATGATTTTAATATTTCAGTCAGGTTTTACCTTAGTTTCTCAGCTACAAGAGCATTTACACATCTTCCGTTACTGTAGAGTTGAAGTAATTACTCTGTGTTCAGCAATCAAAACATTTTCTGTCTTGTACAGAAACTGACTGTTCTGACACATCCTTTGGTATTTCCTAATTAGAATTTCATGAAATACAGAAAAAATTCCCTTGTTTATGTGATCTGATACAGACAATATAAGTGTAAGGGGAAAAGTTTTATTGCCGCAGGATGCTTAAGCGTCACGTGTGCCTTCTCGCATTGTAATTCTCAAAAGCTGATTCTGTGGTGAAGAATCAGGAAAGGTTAATCTTTTCCTAAATGCAATTAAGGGTGGGTAGCAACATGATTCAGATTCTGAATGTAATTAGTGATAAATGCAGCAAATGCAGGATTTCTTGCTTTGACTGTGATGAAGAACCAAGATTATTTTTGAAGCAGGATCAATGCAAATTTTGGAATATATTCTGATGCAAAAATGCTTTGAGTAAAGGTAAAAGCAGGTAAACAGTAGCTTGGTCATATTTTGCCATAATAAACAACATTTCCATGTTGTAGGGGTGGATCTTGAAGCTCGGCTTGTGGGTTTGCTTGTCTGAATCCTCATCCCTGAGGACTCCAGGTTTTTTTTTCTTGAGCAACGATTTTGGATACTGAGTATTTTAAGACCATTAGCACTTAGTGCACCCTCTATAAGGATGCTTACTAGAAGTATTTAATATTAATTACAGTTATTAGTATGAAATAATTTGGACTTAAACATTGAAAGAGTTCAGTTCTTGAGTGGCTTGAAGGGAGGGAAGTTTTAATAATGCAAGAAGGGGGATATTTGGAAAGTATCAAGACCAGCAGGTTTGCTTTTATATTTTCTACCTCCATATAGAGAAGTACCCAAATCTCTTTTCAGTGCAAAAGGTTTTGGGTAACCCAATAAAACTATTAATTCATCAAGGTCAGAATTTTATTTGCCTATTTTCATATAGTGACTTCTTTTTAGGTCATCCTAGCAAGTGGACCCACATTGCAGTGTTATCTTCATGTAAGAAATATTCGGTGATAAATCGCTCTGGCATTTTCTAGATTCATCCTTCTCAACGTATTTTGAAAGATTTTGTATTCGTAACAACCATCCTCTCTCAGGAACTGACAATAAAGATCTGTAATAAGTAGGAATTAAAAATGTCAATTTGTTTGAACAGCTTGTGTTGTTTCAGTACAAATTGTTTGGTGAGCACACAAGGCTCCAGGTCCATCTGAATGGCACTAAATTATGCCAAACTAATTATATTCTTGCTTTGTGTAACCTGACATTTAATTACAGAAATGAAGTTGTATGTGCACACCTCACCCCATGAGTGCATGACATGTAGCTCTCTCTCCTTTTGCTGTTTTTCACCTGCTTTATCTTGCCATCAGTTTTCTATTTGCAATAAAAATATATTTCCAGGACAGCTTTTACCTGTGAAGTTGCTGTCAAGTTGCAGATGATAAACAGTGTAAACAGCTGACATAGATGCCAGGTTCATTATTACTCTTAAGAGCTTATGTATCAGTCTTAACTGAACGAGTTGAATTCTTTTCAATAAATTATGATTTGACCTTTTTTGTTCTCCATGGAAACCATCCTCTTATTAATGCTACTGTTCTCCAGCAGCTCTTACATGTATCTTAATCTATCAGCAGATATTAAACAAAAAATAATCCCACATAAACATCCCCCCCCCACACACACCTCACCCCCACTATTTATATATTGTGTTCTAAGTTGTATTTTCAGGTTTAAAAATCTTGAGGAAGCATTAGTGTATAAACAGTAACTATCTCAGCTGAAACCTTTACCTAAAACGTGGACTGGGACATCTAGGTCATGCTTGCCTGGAAAGGGTGAACCGGATGATCCTTGAGGTCCCTCCCAGCCTGGGATTCCATGATGCTGTGCTGGAATGGATCAATTGGCTAGCACAGGATTCCTGTGGCTGTGAAACCTTGTTGCTTTGGCATCCAGGCATATGAGAGATGATGTGTTCTGTTGCCTGAAGGGCTGTCACTGCATGCTTACAATAAAAGATGGAAGGTATGATTCTTTACAGCTTAACACCAGTAGCTTTAGAACTGCTTGTTGGACCTTGCCCTTGCATGGGGTTCTGTGTAGATAGTAGCTCTGCCTGACTGGCACCTACACAGGCACGTAAGGAATGAATGCTCCAGGGCATCCTTGCAGGAGAGTTAAGCCAGAGCACAACTCTGTAAAATGCACATGCAAAACACTGTTTTCATTATGGGGTTTTCTTAAAGCTAAAATAAAAGGTAGTGCTGAGACAATTTTCATTTTCCCAGACAACTGATGTGTTCAAGCATCTTTCTGTTCAGAGTATGGTGGGGCTGGTCCATGCTATGCTCTGGGGGCATCCTCCCCATGCAGAGAGCCCAGTTTACCTGGGGCTGCAATGGGATGCAGGCAGGGGCTCTGCTGAAGGACACTTCTATGCAGTCCTGAGAGTGGGTGGGAATTGCTTTTCACTACCTTTTCCTAAAGACTCAAAGTAATTTTAAAGCCAAAAAGTGTCACAGCATAGAAAAAAATAGTAAATTTACTAAGTTTAAGATATGAAAGACTTAAATGTGTTAAAATATAACCAGATTATCAGAGGACAAGCTTAAACATTTAAAACATTACATGTTGTGTACAGTTTTGAGCCATAGTAATCTCTGGGTGGAAAAGCTCTCAGGAATGGAAAGCGTTTCATTTTTGTTTTTACATAGCATTTTCTATTGAAATGTTAATCTTCAGATTACATATTTGAGCTGAACAAAGCTGTAAGGTGTATCTGGAGATCTGTGTGGTATATGATGTTCTGTGTTTCCACCTGGAGTAATTCTACAACATTATCACAATCTTGTCAGATAAGTTTTTCCAGACTCACTGATTAGATACTTTGCCTTTGTCTCTCTGGATGATGTTGCATGCTTTTGAAAATGTATCAGACTCTCTTGTAGTCTTTAAACTACTCTCATGTGCAAAGAGGATTTGTTGTATATTGTGAAGTTACTCAGAGGATTAAGTTAGTATTTTTTGTTAGACCCTCATGCTTGAGCTTCTGATGTTCTCTTAACTTTGTGCTAGAGTTGGAAGCTTTGGGTGACATAATTGATAGAGGATATATATACTTGCATGTCATCAGGCTTGCATGGTGTGAGCAACTTGCTGTTCCAGTGTAACTCTCCCTTCCTTAATGGCTACATAGAAGTTAACATCTGAAGTCTGACCTGTAAGTGCCATGGTAAAACAAGTGCCTCATTTTCATTGTGTGTATTACTCTGCTATTGAAAGCAGAGTAATTTCTCCTTTATTGTGGTGATTTGGTAATCACTGTCAAAGGAAGTCTAAAACTCATGTTCAGGAGAAAATAGTTCTGCTCCAGGCTTCTGCTGTTGGAGGCTATAGGGGGAGGAGTAGGTTTTTTCCAAATGGTAGGTCATCACTGAGAGAAAAACGTGAATGAGGCCTGAGCCTTTGGTCTGATCCATTGGCCTGTTAGTTTGGAAACAAATAACTAACAGAATTGTCACAGGATCATGTGCTTTATTTGGTTGTCAGTCAGCATTTCAACGCATCATTAGTTATGGGATGCTGGCCCAAAGCAGAGCTGTAGCATTAGGGCTGTTGCTGTAGGGCACCAGCAGTTGGTTGCAAAGAAGTGAAAACAATACCTGCAATCTGGATAAAAGCTGAAACATTTTAGTCTACTTTAAGCGTTCCTCTATTTCTGAGAAAAGCTTTTGATACACAAGCTCTTCTATTCAAAATAGTTCTATTTGTGGTCGTTCTGGGGCAAAATATCAGAAGATTTTCTTTGTTTTAAATGCTGCAGTAAAATTACCATTTTTCCTTTTTGTCTGTGGACTTCAAAGAAATGAAATACTCTCTGATCTCGTATCTCTGTTGGGTCACTGAGTACTTTGGCCAAATGTAGTTTTGAAAGACTCTGCTATATTATGTAAAAATGCTGCTCTTCAGAGTGTATAAAATAACTGAGTGTTTTTCAAGCCTTTTATTTTCATAGATTCAAGATCTTTTACATTTTGGGAACACTATTGCACTCTCAAAAGTGAAAAGCCTGGAAACCAGTCATGTCAAAAGTCAGTTGTCATTAGCAATTTAGAGAATCACCTGAAATATGACAGCAAAACCTGAGCAAAATAATTATGTGCATGGTGAGTTTAATTTGTAACATGCAGTGATTGCAGCACCTCAACCTGATGCACAGGGATCTGGTCATTGAGCTGCCCTCTTTCATGTTTACCATTGTCTTGACATAGGTGTCAACGACCATGAAGCCTTTTTGAGCTTTGCTGATTGGACTGAAGTTCATTTGACGATGACTTACTGTGCAGCACAAAATTTGTAACACAAAACGTTCAAGCAGTCCCTGAGGTACTGGCATGGCAATGAAATGTCAAAAGGCAGTGATGTTTGAATAGATGTTTTTGCCTTAGGTATTGAACATGCTGAAGAAGGCAGCTGTAGCCAGAGGGACCGTTTGTAAGGGGGGCCTTGAATGCAGCTAATGACCCAGCAGACTACTGATGGTGGAGAGTGCTTGGAGAGCAGCATGCTTGCATAGCTCTGTAGAGTAAGACAGTTAAGTTGTAGGAAGAGCTGAAAAGTGAAGATGGTGATGTATCTTCCTGAAGAGCTGCGCTGTAAAGTGAACTATAACTTCTGAGAAGGCACGCTTTGGACTATGAGGAATTTGCAAAGTCAGTAAGGTGTTTGCAGGCATGAAACCTGACTTCATAGCTCTGTTTCTTCTAGATGTTACAAGGTCCCGTTTCCCGTGGCTGCTGAAATTCCACGGAAAAAAAAATAATTGTGCTAAGACTAAGGAAAAAGGTGTAAATGTAGGTGGTGTTTTGCAGACAGGTATCAGGCAGGCATGAATTCAAGCCACCCACAGTCTAAGCATGACATTTTGATTGCCCTGGACATTGCACCAACTGTGCAACTTTTGTAGTGGACTTGTGCAAATAGTAATGATGACTTTAGTAGCTGTAGATACATCTACAAATATCATATGTGCACGTCTTTATAATGTCTCTAATAGTACTATAAAATGGATTAATCCCTTTTATAGCAACAAATTAACATACTTAAGCTGAAGTTTAGTGTCTTTTGTGATCATATTGGTAGGAAGATTGCTGATACTATCTTCAGTTTTTGTTCTTGTACATAACTTTTACTAAATCTGCTGCTTAGGGATCAAAGTATAGACTATCTTTTCAAATCGCAGACACTGGTAAATAATGAGAGAAGTACTGACTAACAGAGAAACAGCATAAATATAACAAATTTAGCAATCTCTTTTAGGGGATTATAAATTTCTGCAGTCTATTAAAAAATAAACAGAACCAAAACCTACAACATGTGAAAATCAATAATACACTAGAACTGTAATCAAATTGAGTCTCTGTGTTTTCCTTTTCTGTTGTGTGGTCTACCCTTTAATAAGAGACTTTTCCTTTTTTTGGTGGCTCCAATTAGAAGGCTTTTTTGTGCTAAAGATTGGCTAAGGGGAATTTAGATGACTAGAGCTCTTCAGTTCAAGTTACAAAACATACAAGGCTGTTCAATAATTACATTTCCTGGAGCCGCTGCCTGCAGTTGATGAAGAGGTTGATGTGGAGTGGGAAAGACTCTTGAAAACAGTGTTTTGGAAGTGTGGTAATTCAGTGCCTTCCACAGAGAAGGGGACTAACAGAGAATTAAGTCTATTGTAGAGATAAGAGGGGTATACTTAGTTGTGTCTAAGGAAAGTATCCACAGTTATAAAAAGCTCACTTTTGACTTGGAAGGTTCATAACCTTCCAAGGTTCATAACCTTCCAATGTCAGAACCTTTAGTTAGTATTACAAAATGAATGGAAGATGCTAAAAAGTTCTCACAAAGGTGCTGTGATACTGGGGAAATAATGATGTTATGGCAGAGAACTGAATTAGCTGACATAGTACAGGAGGATTTTTGTGCTTAATGTCATGTAGGACATCCCTTCTGTGCACATAACATCCTGTTCTGAAGTTAATATTGCCAGAACCTATTTTAAACATTTGAAAAACCCCTGCATTTTTGAAATATGCACTGTTTTATTTTTGTGACTTTTTTTCAAGAGAGTTAATGCAACTCATGAAAATATTATAGATGCTGCCGACAGTGATGCTTCCTTAATTTAAAAACAACACCAGGTTATTTAAAGATGTTGGAGTGGATAGAAATCTTAATGTCATTCCAACAGTAGTTAAAAATCCTAAGTATGGTTGCTTTGACTAAAAGAAAATAAAAATGTCCTTTGCCTTTCAGCAGAAGGGTTTTAAGGAAGTATCTGTGTGCATTAGTATAACACGAAGAATGTGGAGGTTAAACATTGTAGTGATAGAGCCTGACTTGGTGCTTAAATGTAAAAGGGCACCTTATGATGTAGCAGTAGGCACAAATTACCACTACCACGTACTCTGGGTGGCAGGTGAGAGCAGTGAGGAGGCAGGGAGGAAAAGCATGAAGTTCTTATACCTAGTATAGCGAGAAGTATTGAGCTGGTCAGAAGGCCAGAAAAGGTGGAGGACGCGTAGACAAAAGTGATGTGGCAAGAGAAATTGCCAAATGCGTATGAAACAAAGAACTGAAGTGACAAAAGAGGTCTAGCTAGAGCTGAGTATCTGCTTCCTTTTGGTTTAATTAGTTTAGAGGATTTTTGAACCAAGCAATGTTTATTTTTGTCACTTGGGTTTGTAAATGACTTGTGAACATACCTCAAGTTGGTCCAGCAAATAAACAGACCACAGGGCTCTATCGCTTTTCCTGCCACCACTTCAAAACATCCACTGCTTGTTCTTTAGATCTCCGAGACTGTAAACTAACTCAATTTGGTATCTTTCAAATAGCTGGTGTCCAAAGTATTTTTATTAAATGCAACATATATTTTTCTTCTTATTATAAATTTTTATGGTTCCTTGAGTTTCAGAAATTTAAGAATACTGCATTGAATGAGACCCGTTTAAATGAGGTTAGAAAGAAATGCAACTACAAAACCAAACACTCCTGCTTTGTCCTTGAGTAGTTTTTACTTTGGATGACTAAGATCATGCTATTTAAAAGTGTCATGGTTTTAGTCTGCAAATGTTTGAAGTATTTGATAACGGAAGGGGGTGGTATCAAAATAGGGGAACAGGATTCAGAGGACATCTTTATGTGAACGCAGCATCCTGTGAAGAAGTGAATACATGTTTCAGGCTGACTTTTAAAAGCTCAGATGATACTAAGAGATAAAAATGTAACAAAATAAATCTAGTCTTCTGTGAGAATGATCATCTCTCAAGAGACATCATTCAGTGTCTGAGTGCTTTGTACTTTGTGGTGCCTAAGACCCTGAAGTGCTATTTAACCATCTTTATTTCAATTTACGTGTATGCCATGCTTTGCATTTCACCTAGATCCCAGTGCACTAAAACCTAAGGTGCTGCAGTTAAATGTTTTATTGATCATGAAAAGCAAGCTGTGTGCCACAGGCAGAGACCAGTGCAGCACCAGTTTGCAAGGTCACAGAGGCCTGCACAAAGTGCTGCATCAGCCTTGAGCTAGTTCTGTCTTCAGTTACAGAAAGAGGAAGAATGAAGAATAGTGTAATTCTTACTTTACAGACAGGTAAACTCTTCAAAACCAATGCACACTTTCCTTATGGAAGTGGTCACCTGAGGGCAAAGAGGCCATTGTCATGCATGTGATCTCACAGCAGTGATCTACCCCTTCCCTTATCCAATCACGAGTTGTGGCTAATCTGTAACAATTAAGGTGAAATAAAGGCAAAAAAAAAGAATTAAACTAATAAAAGATAATAAGCTAAGAAGAAAATTTAGAAACGTGGGTCCAATTGGGGTTCAAGAGGAGGAAAAAGATATTGCTTCTCTTCAGGATGACTGCCTGCAGCCTTCGAGCATGAGATTGCCTTTAGCCATTGTGTGAGTGTAGGCGAGCAAGTGTTGACAGCTGATTGCAGTGTTGAACATTGAACTGTATCGTGTTTCCCCAGAGGGCTATTGTATGTTAAATACTTGTGTCTGGAAGCTACAAACAAATTCCTGTTCCTGTGTGAAGGCCGGTAGCAATCTCTTAGTGTACAAGAAGATTATTTAGATGTTTCTCTTTTTGATCAAATGGAAGAGTTAGCTGATTTATGTGTTTGGAGAAATCAGTGATATAAAAGAAGTCCTCTGTGGTGTAATCTGTGTATACGAACATGTCTCCAAATGCCTTTGTTTCTTGAAGAAGCAGGTGTTTATATTGAAATAGTTAACTCTGGGTTGCAGTCCCACTGCAAATGTTAAGGAAAATCATTAAAATAATAAAATATCCAGTTTCTGTGTTAAGTTCTTTCATGCTTTTGAGGGGCTCCTCCTGCTAGACATATTGGTGCACTGATATACTCTAAGGAACCCTGCTGTAGGCTTGAATCTTAAATGGTGAACATTAAAGTCCATTATAAGGTTTAAGTTCACAAGATTTTTCTCATGTGGTCTCTGTTTACTCTGGATGCTTCTCTGAGGCTTTTGAGTGGTGGAAGAAAACATGCAAATCCCAATTTCTGGTTCTAGAAGGACAAATAGCATGCTGCAGGAAAATTCCTTTGATAAATGTTCTCTGCCGTGGATTTAACTGTGCCATTTTTGGAATATATATATAATATAATATATTTGGGGAATATTTTATCCGTTGAAGCTGTATGCCTAAATCTATTTTTTTTTTTTTATGTGCTGTATAGCATTCTTCAGACTGTACTCTAGATTCTGGTTTTACTTTCATTACATGGCAACGTGCTTTCTCCATTTATCTTGTTAAGCACTGTTCCAGACCGTGAAGAAAGGTTGCTCATGCAAAAACTATGCTGAAGTGCAAATCTGGACATATTCAGAAAGCTGCTGGATTCATTTTGCTCAAACTTTCAATTGACTTTTAAGGTATGAAAACCTGGGCTTTTATCCAACAGGCCAGACCTATTACACCATCTGCTTTTGCAGATATTACACCTTTGCTTGGATCTCCTAGTGTGTTATATTTAAGGTATTCACAGACAATGTGGTGTGATAGGCACCGTGTTGGATATTGTCAGTGATGAGGCAGTGGGAAAATTGACCTCAGTCAAATTGCATCTGGTGAGGTGAGATGGGGCTGCAATCCCCAGATCAAAGGATGGTTTAGTTCTTGTTTAGGATAAATGAGTCATTAACTTAAAGACCTAAGTAGAAAAAGGATGTAATTTTTCTCTCATGGTAGGTACACTGATGCTGTTTTACAGAAAACAAACAATGTTTACTAAGGAATATGTAAAATAAAGTGGTTTGTGCTAAAACCAGGAAGTTGGCCTCAGACTGAAGATTCAGTTCTTCATTTAGGCTTTTTGTGGGTCCTTAGGGTATGTAGGTTTCTTCTTGTTGGGCTTGCTACCTTAAAGGTTTGAATGTGGTGGCCTAAGAGGATCCAGTTTTGGATCTGTGCTCATTGGTCTGTATATTACATGTGTTTTGACTAAGAAGTTATGGTAAATAACTTCTCCCTTGTTTCTTTTCACTTGCCTCACAATCTCTGCACCAGAATGGTGTGTCTACTGCCAAATTCTCTTATAGTGCAAGGGCAGTACATTATCCTGATTTCTCTGTATGTGGGCATGTGGCTCACATGGGTTCAAAATAAAATGTTTTCTTCCAAGGAGAGTCATACCTGGTAATATAAAACTACCTTCAAAACGTAGCTGTGGTTTATTTGTGTGCAAAATCCTCATGGAATCAGACTGCACAGCACAGATGGGAAATACATGTGCCACAGATGGGAAATTCAGAGGTGAGATCCTTGAAATTTTAAGTCATTCAGTGAACAGCAGGACAAAAAGCACCAATTTCCTGAAGGCTGGTTTGCTGACTGATCGACTTGTGTCTACGGATGCAGTTTCGAGTTGTTGGCTTGAGAGCAAGAAAGCTGCTGGCATACATCATCACCCTGCCTTTTGACTTCTTGTTTCTGTGAGGCTGGAGCTCTCCTGGTTTTGTTGATACACTTGATTGTGGGCCTCACTGAAGTCATCTGCGGTTTTGATAGTCTTTTGGTTCTGGAAAACAGATTCTTATCTCAGTGTGATTATATGAATTAAAGCTGAATCACTGTCAGTCACAGTGATACTGGCTCAGCTGAGGCAGCACTAAACTGTGGTGCAGGGGCATGAAAAGGCAGGAGCGTTTCCTGAGCTGTGTGCTTAGAAAAGCTGGTTTTGGCAGTGGGGCCACTACCTCCTCTGTGCCTGTGCAGGGTTACAAGAGTGTGTGATGAGCTGCAATGGGAAACTGAGTTTCATGTTCTCTTAAGAAGTTAATAATGAAGCTATACTTGATCTAGTTTACAACACAGTGCCACAAATGGCTATGCTGGTACAAGTGCAGGGCATTATACTATGCTGCAAGAGCTGAAGCAAGCTGTGGAGGACAATGACTAAGTCCAGCAGAATTTGCCTTGTATAATGGTCATGATCTGTCTTGATTTGTTTGACCACAGTGATTTGGCCAGGTGAAGGCCTTCAGCAGCATGAGAAATATTGACAGCAACTAAGCATGGTGCGGGGAGGCTGGCTTCCAGGTGTAGCAAGAGAGGACAACAAAAAACGAGCAACAACTTAAGAGTACCAGCTTCCCAGAATACCTACCTGCAGTCATTCTTGTCAATTAAATAAAACATATTTCAAGGAATGCAATCACAGAGATAATCTAAAATATGCTTGTGAAAAATTTAATATGTTGTCTGTTTGAATTAATATTTACCAAAATATCAGACTATTGTTTTGGCTAAAGCTTTAAACTGGATGTTTTAAATTGAAAGAGACTGGAAATACAGACTCAAAGATGCATGAAGGGAAAAGTGCTGTTAGATAGCCTTCACAAAGAATCAGTCCTAAGCTAATGTGAAACAAACACTTCATCAGCGAGATCTCTGGTTTGAGAAGGGTAGTATGTGGGTGGTGATGTACAAACAAGCATGTCAAATGCAAGAGTGAAAGGTTCATTGACTGCATTTTGTTAGCAAACTAAAACTCACATTCTCCTGGGTTGAATTTGTGCCATCTAAGTAGCAGCCAGGATTAAATGCGGCCTTACCAGGAGAGGCCCACGGTGCCAATGCTTTGTGCATTTGTTCTTCTAGAGAAGAGAGGATTTAGCAAAACGAAGAGCGCTGAAGCTGAGGCTACAAATAGTTTTGGAAGTAACGGCTATGGGTGGACAATAATTGTAGCAGACACTTTTGTCAGATTTGGCAAACTTAAATACGCTGTGAAATTGGCTTTATTTCACCACAACATTTTTTGCTTCAGAAAGGAATGTTGATGGACGCTTCGGTATCACCGCTTGCCTGTGTTTTGACATTTTTATCAGCTATCTGCTATTTGGAGGGTTGGTTGCTTTCCAATGGTGTTGCTTTTTGAAAGGTTTTTCAATATACCGCTATATTGAAAAATGTTTTAAACTGTTTTTAAATATACTCGTATCCTAAAATTTTGGCTTATAGGGGTTTCGGAAGATCTCAAATTACACAGGTTTCACTTAAATTTAACCAGAAGTTCAATTTAAGATATTGAAGTCCTTCTCTAAATGTAATTTCCATCTTCCCCTGTATAGATGTTAGCCACCATACTTCCTCTGCCACTGACAGCCAGGATTTGGGTAAAATGTAGTGTTCCAGAGTTGAAACGCCAGTCTTTGACATGCATTTTATTTGTGTACATTTATTCTTTTCTAGCTAAACCACTATGAACCCTTTAACAGTTAATGACTGCTAAAAAGAAGTTCGTTTAGCATGATGCATGTTAAATTATCATATTTTAATATCTATAAAAGTGTACTTTTATAATAGGAGACATTAAAGCTTTTTTTTTTGGGGGGGGAGTGATTGATTAATTAAGAGCATCCATTGTTTTCCACCTGTGCAGATTTCTTTGAATCTCACTCTATTCTCTCAACTTTGGGAAAAACAGGTCTGTTAAGTGAGTTCCAGAAACAGATTCCAGGCCTGATTTCTTCAAGTAAGGGATTGGTATGGGAGGAATGCAGTCATCCTGCATTCTGTGGCCTGGAAGCCTCATGAGGATTATATAGTCAGGGGATGCTTCCCCTCCTCCCCCCCCCCTCCCCCCCGTTTGTGTATTTCTCATGTGTCTTTATGATTAATATTATGAAAAGTTGTTTACTTGCAGGTATTAATGCATTCTGCTTTGGCACAGTGGCAGTGTTGGTTGATGCCTGTTTGTGGCTTGCTATGCTAATGGCATGTTTCTGTAAGTTCTCATAGCATTATATATCTCTAAGATTTCTCTTAGTCATCTGAAGCTACAATGATGAACAAAATCTCACTAGAACAGCCAAAATCTAAGCAGGGTCTATAGGAACTCTAGTTTCTTTGCAAAAGTGGACAATAAAAAGTTACCAGCCTGTGCTATTGCATTTTGCAGAAATCACTTATCAAAGAAATGGGGTTTGTGTGTGTGAGACATTTGAGTCTGAAGAAAAGAAGCTCCCAAAAATAATACAGTGAGCGCTAAGACAGTCTTGTTTTAATTTCAGTGGTTGCAGTAATAACCACGTCAAGAGCAGAAAATAGGCAGTCTGAGCTGAGCAGGGAAAATTGTGGGGTAAGACCTCCATTTCTGTAATCAAAGCATGTAATAGGACTCAATTGTACGCAAATTTATACTTATGACAGCCTTCATTTTACGTTCTATTTAAGAGAATCTCTGTATCTGAAAATGAGGAACAGGCTAGCCCAAAATGAAACAAACTTCAGATGGGATGCTGTTTTGTAATGCATTCCACAACCAGCCTAATCAGAAGCTATAAATCAATAGGAAACCAGGACATGCCACTAATTAGTGACTAGAATATTCTACCAATGGGCTTTGAGTACAGACCCATGTCAGAAGATCCCCCACTTGTTGAAGGCATCTTTTCAACTTCAATGTGTAAAAGACAGATCTGTTTTTCAGAAGAAAATTTATGTAAATGGGATGAAATTTGCTTCTAGCTTGAGTAAACCAACGCATCACTAACTAAAATCAAATGTTTGTAGAAGTGTCTCTGGGATACATCTAATCCAATCTGATTTCTATTAACTGATTTGTTTTGCAGTTTAATGGCTGTCAAATTTGGCCCTGAATGTCAAAATCACATTTAGCTCATGTCATTGCCAAGGCAATCACACAAGCAGTGCTCTTGGTAAATAAAATTTGGCAGAAGGTTCACTAGTGCATGTCATGGCTTAAACCAGCTCTAGTCTGTATTTCACACATCTGAGTGAATTCTTTAATACATAATACCTGGTATAAAATAAGCATATTCTAGTCTGGTTCCCAAGTTTTATGAAAATGGCAATGGCACGTAGAGTTCAGCTCGGTAGGATGGAGTCCCAAATACCTGCTCTACTTCAATGCTTGAACACTTAAACAGGCTTTGTGGATGCCAAGTATAAATCTAACATTGAAGAAGCTACAAAGCAAATATTCCTTTTATTTCACAACCGTTAGTTAAGTTAAATGTTGTTATTCTGTGGTATTTTAGTGTCTGCATCCAGCTGTAAATTAGGACATTTTACCTGCACTGCTCTAGGGGTGATTCCTGAAGAAAATATTTTAGTCTTTCACCTTCTAAACACAACTTAAGTCTTTCCAGTTTAGATATTTGCATATGAACTGCTATTGTGATGTACATTCTTGCTGAGCTGCTTCATAAGTCTTTTTAGGTTGTTCCACAAGAATTAAGATGTGCAGTCTACATAAGAAAGACTGATTCATTTGATGAAAAGAAAGATCTGTTGAATGAATGATTTTTCAGAAAGAGCAAGCATTAGGAGAAGTAGAAAGTTCTGTGAGAGATGAGTTAATTTTAAAGTAAATTCTCCCATTTTTATTCTATTTTCATAAGTTTTGAGTTTTAGCATCTCAAGT
Source organism: Pezoporus wallicus (assembly GCF_028554395.1). NCBI lineage: Eukaryota > Metazoa > Chordata > Aves > Psittaciformes > Psittacidae > Pezoporus > Pezoporus wallicus. The sequence goes on from NW_026639584.1 coordinate 2,116,301, forward strand.
ATTCCTCTGTTTCTCTGTGCTGGAGGATTTTTGTGTTGGGGAAGAAGAGAGGATGTTACTTCCATATTTACATAATGTTTTTGAGAGATGTCAGTGTCATGCAGTATAGGAGAGAGTATCTGTGAAACCTCCTGGTGTCTGAGTTATATCTTTATTGTTGCTGAGTATCAGGCATATCCCAGTGGAACATGTATAGGGCACTGAAGTACTCCAAGAATTCAGCTGTGTCACAAATAGGACAATTCTTAATACTTAATGGAGTCTGAAACTTGTAAGTCAAGTAATCTGGTCATTGGAATTTCCACATTACAAATACATGGAGAGAGTGCTCAGAGTGCACTGAAACCTTTCAAGCTTGTCATATGGCTTTTAAAGGTCATGAAGTTATCTCTTCTCATAACTTTAGGACTAGGGATTAAAAAAAAAACCCACTTCCTTCCCCCTTCCTTCACCTGAGCCCCAAACCACCACCTCTGCTGCCTTTGCTGACACTAGAAGTTGGAGATACTTTCTCCTCCTGTGACTTCACCACATGACTCATGGTTTAGGTCCGTAATATTAGTAGTAATTATTGGATAGTTCTGTCATTTTAAAGGATATGCCATAAGGCAGGCATTGACCTAGAATACAGCTTGGGTATGTGTTGGTCAGTGTGTGCTGGTAGGCACATGAAGTCAGGTGAGCCATCTAAAATGCCTTAGTAGGATAATACAAGAGGAGAGATCCCCATGGAATGCAGCCTCGCTGCTTGTTCTGAGCTCTGCTCAGTTCAGCTCCAGCTTAAGCAAACAGCTTGTGCAGGGTATCTCTGGGCTTGTTTGCCTACAAGTGAGGATTCTTTGAGTGTTTTGTTCTTCTGCTTTTGATAACACGGTTCTTTAGTTTGTGTAATCATTTTGCAACCCAGGCTTTTGTAAATGGATTTTGTTTGTTGCAATGAAGGAGACAGATGTTTCTTGTAAGAACTTTTTTCGGTGCTATATAACATAAAACAGCAAGGTTTTTTTACTTGGTGTAGTAATCCCTGAATTATTCCCTGAAATATTCTGTTTATAACTTTGGGTCTGGTTACTTCACCAGTTGCTTGAACTCTTCATTGAGAAAACACACATTCTCGTGCTCAGGGGTTGACATAGTGCTGTTAGGAACATCTGTAGTGAATCCTGACAAACATCCTGAAGGATTTTGAACTGCCACCTTGGCTATGCTGTTAGATGTTAATCACTACCGGCACAGCCCCCATCCTTGTTGATAATGTTATCCTAGAAAATGTAGAAATGTTGAGTCCCGAGTTGCAAACAGGAAAGGATAAAGTATGCAGCTGTTTTTAGGGAGGAAAAAAAAGGGTTTTCATAAATGTGTCTTACAGTATTTGACATCATTAGCTCTGAGAGAGTGATGAGGGGTATTTGCAGTGCACCCCTGAAGTGCTGCTACAGGCCTCCTGCCCCCTTCCCATTGAGCCTGTTCTTCCATCATCATACCTGTTGCACAGACAGTGAGTTGAGGGCCTAAATGTGTCCTTAGAGCTGTAAGAGTTGCTTTGTACAGGACAAAGGCATTCCTAATGCAGTGAAATACCTTCTCCACCTCATTTAGCACTGATGTTTTGGGGTGGCTGAAGTTTCTCTGACTGCTTAATTGGGAGAATATGGCTGTAAAATTGCCATATCACTCTCTTAAAGAGTGCCAGGAGCTGTGGTTGCCAGTTGTTGTGTCAGTGGCTTAATCAGAGCTTTGAATCTTGGTTCATCTGGGAGATGTTCATTTGTTCTAGTCTCCTGTCCAGGTGGTTAGGCAAGGAACCAAGCTCCCTGTGATCAGAAACCACATGCACAAAAAGGGCTGCAAACATTGATAGTTTGCTCCCTTGATCATTCAGTCCCCAAGCAAGGGTACTTAGAGGCAAAGACTATTTCTGGCATAACAAGGGTATAATTTGGAGGAATAAGCTCGCTGTATGTTCTAGTAATTTTTTTAAATGCAGTTTGATGTTTCCCTTAAATATGACTTGAGTTCTTAAGCCCTGGCAGAAGATGAATACTATATTCTTCTAAACAACATCAGATACATATGCATCCCCGGATGTGGTAACACTCGGAGTTCCTCCCAACATTTATATTTCACAAGCAAATGTAAAGAGTAGGAAGTGAAAAACATCCTCCAGTGAAAGATCCCTGACATCTTGCAGCTAGTGAAAAAAGGAATGATCTTCAATCACTGCTTTTCACGCTTAGACTGTAGTGAACATTTGAGGCAGTGATGGTTAAAGTAACTTCTGAGGGATAATGAAGGAAAAGGTTCCCCCAAAAGCCCGCACCAAACTCTTAAAAGCACAGCATTGTAAGGTGCGGAGAGCTGTGCTTGGGACTGTGATTATAAATTTAAACTATAAGAAGAAAATGAATACTTAGAAATGAAGTGAGAGCGTGAATGACTGCACAGATTATCTATCCTATTTTCAGGTTCTGTCATTGCTCCAAACATGATTGATAGATTGAAAGTATGTTCCAGAATGGGCAGATAGTGTGCTACGCGTTGGTAGTTGTTTCTAGTTTCACAGTATTAATTTAAGCAGTTTAGTGTCTCTGTACTGTTTGTTTCTCTTGTGGTTTTGTCACTTTTATTTATTATGTGCAGTAGCAAATCAGCAAAAGACTCAAAGAAAAACGTGTCACTCTCTGCAGAACTGTATAAATTAACCTGTGCTAATTAATTGCTGAACTTCATTTGACATATTTAGTAGGATTAAGAAGTGTATTTGATACAGCTGACAGTTTTGTTTAACTAATTTGGGGAAGGGAAGATAAATTCTGGACTAATGCAGTGAGATACACATAGCATGAAAGTGAGCTTGGTCAGGATTGACAAGATAAGAAAGCTTAATGCATTTGATTCAGGCTGCAACACCATCAGCTTTAGAGAGTCAGTGAGGCAGAAATGCTCTGTGTGACACCCCAAACTGGGTAGTCATATTTAAGTGCTTTAACTTGCAATATATTCTCATGCGTTGCTGTTTGTTAGACTGCAGGTGCTGAGCCCAAGTTATAAATCTTAGAAAGTTATTATGGTGAGGCGCTGGCACAGGGTGCCCAGAGGAGCTGTGGCTGCCCCATCCCAAGGCCAGGTTGGACACAGGAGCTTGGAGCAAGCTGCTCTAGTGGAAGGTGGCAAGGGGTTGGAACTGGATGATCTTTGAGGGCCCTTCCAACCCAACCCGGCCTGGGATTCTGTGATTGCGGAGAGAAAGGTGAAAATTACCTTCTGCCCGTTTTTAAACCTTCCTTCCAAAGAGCTGTTACAGGTTGTCTGGAAGAAGCCCTGACTGCTTTATGGAGCAGTCTGAGTGCAGTGGGTTGGTAACTGCATGTCAGTTTGTTTGTGGCAGTCCAGGGGCTCAGAAAGGACAGAGCCTATTTCCTTACCTGCAGCCTCCCCTCAGATTGCCTGAGTCAAGCTCCTCTAAATCCTTTTTGACAGATTGCTAGGATATGTGTTCATTTTCCATGTATGCTATCTTGCTTCACTTGACTCTAGAGCCAAAGTTGTCCAGCTAGCATTCAGCACTCCTTTTTTGCATCCTGAAGTGTAATAAAAAGAAGATTTATCATCCAGCATAGTATTCAGTTATGGAATTTCCTATACTCAGTTACTCAGTTTTAATAAAAATTTTAAGAAAGCTTTGAACGTAAATCCTCTTGGAATGAAGGAATGGTTTCTTGGCTCTTGGGTTCTGAAGTCAAGTTAAAGGGCCAAACTTTTGAAATAAATTAAATCAGTGAATTTTCTTTGAATTCATAGGCATGTAAAGACCTTTACTGAAATAAATTCAAGGGCAAGTCTGATCTGAACTGCCAGTCTTTGAGAGCTTTCCCACTGCTTATCTTCCCATTTTTATTGAGAAAACAGAGATCAGACCTGGAATTGTTGATTTGCCAGCACCTGTCTTCTAACACAGCTGTCTGTGAGGAATATTTCAAACCAAAACTCACCTATGTTAGCAAGAGAGTGCATTGGAGTCAGCAGTGAGTGCAGTTCAACATTCAACCTGGAATTGCTTCATAGTCAGGGATCCTGTTCTCCTTCTGAATGAGAGTGCTCCAATGAGTAGCAAATACGTTAAGTATGGTCCTCACTGTGGGTTACAGTGAATTTAAGACATACAGGATTAGTCTGGAGCTTTTTGAAGGTCAGGAGCAAGATTCTGAGCTTCATTTCCATTTATCTATGGAGGGAATTACCAACTGTAGGCCATCCTAATTTATTTTCCTTTCCTTTTTGAAAGCAACCCAGTGGTAGGGCCAGTGAGCATTTAATATTGCTTTGTTCTAGCCTTAGCTTGCACTGATTCTGCTAAGAGCAAGCAAAGAAGACAGAATATTTTCCAAGTGTCTTAGTGTAAAATTTATTGTGTGGGTTCGGGTTTTGTGGAAGAATGCAGCACACGATGTGCACACATACAGTGTGGTTCTACTTACAAGAAAAAACATCATCTTGAGGGAAGATGATTGCCCATGATAGTCCAGAGAGCTTTCCTTGAAGGAACAGAAGAGGAATGACAGAGAACATCACATCTCTGAGGCATGTGCTGGCACCGATTTCTGACGCATGTCATGTTTCATAGCAGCTGGAGTCGGGTTTGGGTTTTTTGCAGAATATTTCTCTGCTCTTTCCATCTCCTTTCTGCTTTTTCCCCTTTGCAGAATGTGAGTACAGTGAAAATTAGAATTTACTCTATTAAATTGAGCACACAATTAAGAAAAAGAAGTATGGGGGGGGGTTGCAAGGGGAAAAATAATACTTTTACACGGGAGGATGGGAAGATAATTAGAATATGAGGAAGTCTAGCAGAAGGAAATCATAGAGTAACTGAGGTTGGCAGGGACCCCTGGAGACCTCATCCAACCTGCCTGCACAGAGCAGGAACAACAAGAGCAGGTTTCTTATGGGTAAGTCCAGTTGGGCTTTGAGCATCTCCAAGGATGGAGGCTCCAAAGCCTGCCTGGGCAGCCTGGTCACTTTTACCGCCCTCTGGTTGGGGCTAAGGAAAAAAGGGAGGGATATGTGGAGAACTTTAGGATGGCTTCTGTGCATTAGATGAAACAAGGTTTTTAGAACCAGAAATGGCATAGGTACCAAAATTAGGGGGGAGAATACCCAGGAGCAATTCTCCTTTATTGATAGAACCCCTGCTGTAGGTATTCAGCCTTGTAGATAGAGCTGGTTTGCTTAACTGTTGCTCTGATTAAGAAAGTACAAAGTTTGTTTGTAGACCAGAATGTTTATTGAATTTATCATGAAATATAGTATAGTACAAATTCTGTCCCTTATACGTGAACTAAGTGCAATTGGAAACAGATACTTGTATTTATCCATGGACATGAAATCTGGGTGCAGGACATTTTTAGTCCAACATAAATGGACTTAAATGCTTGAAGCATAATGAAAGCATAGCTGCTTATAGCTTAAAACAAAATTACAAAGGACATAAATGAAAATTAGTTTAGCAGCATTTATTTCTTTTTAAAGTTAATAAAAACATTAATATATTGAAATTTTTTATCCATTACTTTTCTTTTAGACATGTAAATAGCTACAAAAAGCTCTTATGTATTTTTCCCCTCATAGTGTGTCTAGTGCTACAGCAAACTCTGAAGTATAGAGCAGTAATTCAACAAAGTGTATGTTAAAGGCTGCAAAATGAATGACGGGAATTCAAAGTATTGTGTATAATAGCTGAATTAAGCACAATGTAGGGCTATATAGTAAAACTGGTGTTATTTTTGGAAAAGGATCTTGGAGAAACAGGATATGTGACAAGTTATGAAAGTCTGTCATTTCATAATTCAGACTAGACTCTAGAATGTCATAAAAATTCTGAAGTGTCAGTTGTATCCTGCTCTGAAGACTGCACATGGGCTTGTAGAGGGAGACTTTGCTTTTCCCTCATCCTTCTTCTACTGTTTACACCTGTCAGACCCAAACCAGCAAAAAATACATGGAATGTCTTTCCCTGGTGTAACTGAGCACTCCCTTCCAAAATAAATCTGAAGTCATGTCTCCTGCAGAAAAGGAGAGAATATGTGTGCAGCTGGGTCATCCCTGGATTGTACAGATGGTTCTTGAGTCTTCTGGCTGAAGAAGAAAGTGAAATCCAACAGTCACTCAACCCTGTCCAAACCGCTTCCTAGATTTAGAAGTTAAAAATGTTAGAAGTGAGGTGGATATGAGTCTGGTTTTAATCCCTGGGAAAACAGACTCTAAAAAGGTACCAAACCAAACCAGTAAGTAGGTTGTAGCAATCTTCCCTTCCGTGTCTTGGTAGGTGGGATAGTGAGAGCAAAACAGCATTTCTAGAAATGTCATTCATATTTCATAGAATCAAGAAAGTTTGGGTTGGAAAGGACCTTAAGATCATCCAGTTCCAACCCCCTGCCACGGGCAGGGACACCTTCCACTAGAGCTGGTTGCTCCAAGTCCCTGTGTCCAACCTGGCCTTGAACACTGCCAGGGATGGGGCAGCCACAGCTTCTCTGGGCACCCTGTGCCCAGAGGGTGCCTCTGTACTGAGGGTGACTCAGCACCCTCACAGGGAAGAACTTCTTTATCTCCAACCTGAACTTCCCCTGTTATCACTTTGAACCCACCACCCCTTGTCCTATCACTACAATCCCTAATGAAAAGCCCCTCTCCAGTATCCTTGTAGCCCTCTTCAGATACTGAAAGGCTGCTCTGAGGTCTCCACACAGCCTTCTCTTCTCCAGGCTGAACAGCCCCAACTTTCTCAGCCTATCTTCATACAGGAGGTGCTCCAGTCCCCTGATCATCCTCGTGGCCTCCTCTGGACTTGTTCCAACAACTCCATGTCCTTTTTATGCTGAGGACGCCAGAATTGTATGCAGTGCTCCAAGTGGGGTCTCACCAGAGCAGTTTGAGGGGCAGGATCACTTCCTTCGACCTGCTTCGACCACTTCCTGTAAATGTCATATACTTCATGTGTATGGCCACATACTTCAGAGATATATATATATTATTTTCACAGCTGTGGACTCCAGGAAGATTGATTTGCTACACAATTGGGGAACAGGAGTCTTAAAAAATTACCGGTTCTTTGGCAATGCTAGTAATGAACCAGGAACGCGAGAGGCTGGGAACATGCCTGTGGATTGTGGGGCTCCTTGCTTCTATGGGGTTCCTAAGGAAGGATTATGAACTTCCAGCTGTCAGAAGCCTGTAGTTTTATGTTGGAACAAAACCAAGTTCTCCCAGATCTGCTATTTCTTGAACAAAATAACAAGATATTGGGAGATAGTGGAGTCCGGAGCTCTTTTTAAGGTGGTTGGTTGGTGTTTGCTTTGGGAAGGTAGCTCTTCCCATGCGTGAGCCTTACTTCTGATGGTCTCTTTGTAATGCTGATGTTTTCCTCCTGTATGTTTATTCAGTTACTAATCAAGATGATGGATTGTTCTAGAGAATTTTTGCTGCTTAAAATTTATTTTCTCTAATGCAGACACTCCTTTTGCAATTTCACAGTTTCTTAGGCTGCTTGAAAATACACCAGAGTTGTGTTTCAGCTTGGCAAGATACAAACTCCAGAACTACCACAGAAGTTTTTGATAGCTGGGTTAAATATCGTGGCACTGTAAAACATTTTTCTCCTTCCAAAACAGCAATGAGAAGTTAGTCCTACACTGAATGGCAGTTCTTTTGCAAAGCAATTAATCTTGATAGTATGTTACTTTAAAATATGTAAATGTACTCAGGAATTGCGAAATGTAAATGTAGTGGTGATTAAGTGAAATCATAAGTTATACTTTGTAATACCATTCAATCTTTCTGCTTCCCCTAGGCAGTAGCAGAGCTTTTTTCCACAGTGCTAAGTTTAGTCTATAAATTGGAAATCTGTAGGGAAAGAATGCTCTCTGCAGTGACTCACTCAGTGCCTGGCCTTTATTCCAGGCCTTATTGATGACAAAATATGCTATGAATTTAGAAAATCTACAACCCTGTAGAGGTGGCAGATTGCTTTCTGGTTTGCCTCCAGTGTTTGTATGCATGTCAAGCCTGCCTCTTGACCTTTTCTACACCAAGTTTCTCTTCCACAGCAGCCCAGTGGCACAGGTGTGCTCTTTCAGGCAGGAATGCAGCCTTTCTGGGATATCATTCTGTAAAACTCTCATGCTTTCCTCCCTGTTTTGTAAAGGTCTTCTGCTTTCCTTCTTTTGCATTCAAAAGTACAAGTTGTCTCTATTTTGATTTTTCTTCTGTTAGCCCCAGGAGCTTATGTAGTTGATAAACCTTTAAAATACCATCTCTTACTGAAACAGACAATAATTTTTGTTTGTGATTTTCATAGGTTCCTGTTTAATGCAAATTCTGTAGCTAATCAGAAATGACATTGGTTAAAATGGGAATGAATGTATATTAGCTTCATTTCAGCTTGTGCATTATCAGTGCTGTTTAACAAGTAGTAAAGTAGGGCTTAAACTGAGTGTGACGCATATTTCCTATACATTGTTAGCTACGCCTCCCAAACATTATGCCCTGAGGCCAATTCAGTGGCAGTTGATAAATTATAGTTTGCGTACCTTGTGCTCATCACTGGCTCTCAACCAAGGAGGTGGTACTCCTCTGCAGGTTGTGAGGAAGTTATGTGTGTCAGTGGACTGATTTATAGCAGATTAAAAGTAATTAAAATGTGAAGTACTTGAATGGTCTTTACCTTAAAAAGGGAAGCCACGGCGAAGAGAAGTTGGAGGAAGGAAGAGGCTTTCTGGGTCTGTCACTTGATGAGTACACAGGCCAGTAAGGAAGTTTCCTTCCCTACTCTGAAGTTTCCTTTTTCTTATTTGGGCAAGGAATTGGAGTAATGAGCTCCCAAGATAAGTAATTTGGGTGTTAGACTCCACATAGGTCTTTGAAAAAAAGATCAGGTTTTTGTCATGCACGATAATGTGCAAAAGTGCTCTATGAATGGGATTTGGTTATGCTAGGTGGTGTATCAGTGCCCCAAGGAGCTATGTAATTAATTTGGTTTGCTTCCTTCGTCTCTCTAGCCTAGGACAACCAGACAGCAAGCCTTGCTTCACTGTCAGCAGTGAGATTCAGCACTAAATTAAACTCTCCTATTAGACACTCAGGTCAACAAGTTACTTCCACAGTCCTCTACTTGTGTTGCCCCATTTAAGAAGCTGGGTAATGAGTGCAGGAGATGGGAAGCATCTCTGCAGAGAAGCTGCTAACAGCCTTGGTGTCCCTTATGCAGTTTTAGAATGTATAAACTTGCAGCAATAATTCTGTCTGTCTTGACCTGGAAAGTTGTTTTATTGCTACATAAATATGGGCTTGGTTTGTAGTTGTCATTATCATTGCTCTGGGTAATTGTCTACAGATATATCAAAAACCTAAAACCAGCAGCGGATAAAATCCATGAGACATAGTCCTGGCTTTTTATTAATTTGAGGTGATGCCATCAAAGTAGTAATCATTTTTCTCTGGGCTAATTCTATGAAGAATCTGAATTGGAAGATGTTCTTCCTTCACTGCTTGCATGCAGGAAATACGTTTTAAAGCTCTGAGTAAATTTAATTCTTTTGCTTCTACTTTTTAGATTAATTTCTGTGTAGCGTTGAAAACATTTCTCCCCTGTAGCACGCAGTTCAATCGTATGACTTTCTGCAAGCTTTGGAAAACCTTTTAGGCCTGTAGTTGTGTTTTTTACCAACAGTTTTGCTTACTTTTATCCACCAAAATACATTTGTGCTATTGGAGCATTGTTGTCTTTCACCGGATTAATCTGTACAATTTTTTCTATTATCCATTACACCTTATGTTAAGGTCATAATTTCTCTTCCTGACATGAAATAATGCTGTTACTTATCAACGAATTTCTGAACTGAAGATCACCCTCCTTTGCTGATAAGAGAAGAAACCTGAGTGCCTGCTTTGCAAAATATTCCAGGGCATCAGCCAGAAGCTTAAGTACCTGACAATTAGTACTAGACCTTTTAGGTTAGTCAAATTCTAGATACCTAAAATGTTCTTTTCCTTGGTACGTTTGTTACACAACCAGTGGGCATTCTAATTTCAATTGAAATCTTATGGATTTAAGATGAGGAACATGGTATCTGGGTTGGAAGTGTTCGTAGATACAAGTGGAATAGCTGAGGAATGTGGGCCTGTGGGGCCAGAGGAGGAGGTGGTGGCTCCATCGGCCAGGCTTTGTGTTCTCCAGTAGCCTGGGATGCTTCAGAGCGTATTTGACAGTGTTTTGTGTTCCTTGCTGTGCAGGGATTCAGTGCATCTAGGTGGTAATTAAACTCTGAGCCAATAAACAGATTTGAGAGGCTGGTGCTTTGAAGAACAGGCGATCACAAGACCAATTTCCTGTTAGTTGCTTTCACTCAGATACAGCTTAATGTGATGGCTCCACTGCGTTAACTAAGACTAAGCCCCCTCCTGGCACCCAGCAGCAACTTGATTACTGTGTGATGAGCAAATATGACACACAGGCACACGTGTTGATCCTTTTGTAACAAGGGTCAAATTCATTAAGGATTTCTCCAAAATGAATGGTGTTATTTGTACTGCAGTGTAATCTATTTTCTTTTTCAAGGTTCTTTGTTCTATGCTTTAGCCAAGATTACAAAATGATATTTGCTTGTATTATGTCCTCAGGATAACTGAATTCATGGTTAGTATAACCCATACTCTTTCACTGTTTTATCTTTGGACTAAACTGGGAGCAAATCAGACTAAAAATATTAGAAACAGTCTTACTGTTTGATACTAATGTAACTACTTTAATCATACAGATGATTTTATGCATACAGGTACATTTTATATATGAAAATGTTGCCGCACACTCACTTAGCAGGTAACATCGCGATCTCTTTCGAAGTAGATGGTCAACCATCCAAACCCCATTACCTGTAACATTTCTCTAAGACTTCTGGTAACAGAGGAGTTGCATAGAAGTCATTCTCTGTACAGTCAATCAAGTACACATCCGAACATACATGGACACAGTGTGTAGATTCATATATGTGCACATATATGCATTCGTGTGCACATGTATGCTTTATAACAACTATGAAATGAAGCTATCGGCAGCGAAGGTCAGTCTGCTCAGTGCAAATTTTCACTAGAAATGACTTTTGGATCCAAGGGGGGAATTTTTGTTTACTCTTGGTGGTTATACCAAAGTTCTGTATTATTCAATATCAGAAAGGTTGTTCTCCAAATTATAAATAGATCTGTTAGAAAATTGTTTTACTTCTCTTTAGAAATACAGTGTAGAAAGAAATGTCTTTATATCCATGCTTCCCGCTTGGTATAGGAATTTGAGAGTACATAGTAAACTTCCATTAAGAATTTATGGTTTCCTGGCTCACATTTTCTGTGTATAGATAAGAATAATCTCTTTGTTTTAGCACAGCTCTATTGGCTTGTTTTTGTTTCTACTTTCTATCAGTGGGTTTGGGTTTTTTTTAGCCTTTTCTTTTCCTCCTTTTACACTATTATTTAAATGAATCAAAAAGAAACAATATCCCTGGAGAGCAGCAGGTACAGTTCAGAACCTGAAAATCATTTTCTTGTATGGAACAACACCTGGCTGACCCTTTGTTGTTTGAATGTGGCCTGAAATTCTTTGTGGTTGGAGTGTAAAACCTCTGGCTGCCCCTGCCCTCTGGCAATTAGCAAGTCAGCACCAGGCTTGGGATTGCGTGGTTCAGAAAATGAGGAACTGGGTGGTGCTGGCTGCAAATGTCCTTAGTGTTAGCCCTGTCTGCTGTGCAGCCAGGCAGCATCAAGCAGATGAGAGTGACAACATTAACAGGCTCAAGGTTGTACCATATGAAGTATCTTGTGCTCAAAAAGTGATTACAGTAGTGCCTGCTTTCCACCCTTCACCTTTGGAGTATAAAGGAATGATTCAACTGAAGATACGCATTTTCTTACTCTGTGGTTGGGATAATAGTCTGGTATCTGGGATGAAGTGAGAGAATTTCAGAGCTCAACAGAGTGGGGTTTTTTTTCCCTTTTTTTTCTTTTTCCTTCCTTTTTAATTTCAATGCAAGATGTGGCCTCCAAAGACTTCTTAACCTCTTGAGCACTGTTTTGGCTAAACAGCAGTTTACTGGCAAACAGTAATTAACCTGAAGAGAAACGCATCTTTAGGTTTTATTGTGCCTCAGTATATGGGTCAGAGGACAAACATTGCAGAGGTATCATCTGTGGCATTGGAAAATATCACTAGGAAAAAAACCAGCAGACTTCATTTAAAATTAATATGTTCCAAGATCTAAGTAAGGAAACTCATTTAGTAGAGCAGTGACCTTTTGGATGCTTAAACCTGTTCAAGGCTTTTCAGTACAATTTTATTCTTCTGGGGAGGTGATGGGCACTCAGGTGAAGGTTTGGAGTTCTCCACGTTTTTGTTTATGTGGTCAGTGTGTTATTTCTGTTACAATTCCTTTGTAACTTTTCAGAGACAGCTTGTTAGTATAATACACCTTTCTTCTTTTGTGTGTGTATGAACAGAGGACAAAAGTACTGTTACTTACCAAGGATCACAAACCCCCCAACAGTGAATCACTGAACATCTAAACCCAAAGATTTTCAAAGCCTTATTTGTAAGTCCTCAGAGGAACTAACATACTGTCCTCTACCTGGCTTTGGGCGTAAGATCGGAATGTAAAGATTTAGTGAAACATCCTCTTAGCTTCTAGAACATCAGCTATTTAACAGTGTGAAATCAGGCACAGGATTTGTAAGACACGGAACGGGTGCCTCTTTCTGAGGGTGTGTCTAATGAGTCTAGTCTGTTCTGGGGCTTTGTTCTTTAAAGTGCTTTGAAATCATCTCTGGCACACAAGCAGGGTATCTGAGGACGATAATGAAACAGCAGATCTTCTAAATGTCCGATCACCTTTCTAACAGCGAGAAAAGAAACAAATGGTGGTGGGAGGGCAGACAGAAACCTGATTTTCACTTGGTGGTTTTTACTACCTGAGAACTCTCTCCCAGGCTGTTTATAAAATATTAGGTTTGCTTTACGCAGCTGAAGGAATTCACAAAACATTAAGGCTGTGACTAAACCCAGCAGTTAGGGTTTTTCCCTTTGGTGCTCAGGAGAAATGGGGGTTGAGGGAGTTGACAATGAAACACTGCGAGTTTTCTACAGGAACACAGCAAAGAAGCGGTATTTTAAATGAGGCGGAAGGGAATTAAACCCAAACGCAAACTACAGTGCTATTACTCAAGTAAAATGTCTGGAATGCGTTACTCTGGGAGAAGTTCTTCCTTCTTACCCCCACCCCACAGCCGTGAGTCCCGCTGCTGTGCAAAGGTGAACTCGGAAAAGCTGGGAAAGACAGTAGGAAAAAGCTGGAGCTGGAAACTCTGAAGAAAGGCCTTTGAAAGGGGATCCTATGAGCTCTCAAGGCCACACAGTATTAGGAATTTCCATAACAGTAAAAGAATTTACAATGTGCAGCCTATGCATAACTACCTCTTGCAGCCTGTAAAACTCTGCGTGTTTTTCCAGCAGCGAGGCTGGTACCGCTCCTGCAGGTATCCCCACCGGCCTCCACACAGGGCCTGGGATACGGCCCTGCCCTCATCCTGCCACTCCAGGGCTGTGCAGGATCCTGGTAGGAGTCCCGGTGTTGCTACATGCATCTGAAAACTTTGTTGTTAGAGGCTAGCAAGGATGGTAACAATTCTGCCTTGAGTTATTTGCACGTGCACATGCATCACCACGCTTCACCACAACACCTTCTGAAGCTGAGCGTAGCAATATTACCCAAGTTCACTGTTAAAGGAAGATTTTTTTCTTTTAGGCATGGTTTCTTTCTGATAACTGAGGAATGCGTTTAGTGGGGGAAAAACAGTTTCTTTAAACATCATTGAGACATCTAAGTAAATGTAGTAGACACAGTAATAAATTACCTTTTACTGCAGTGGTGTTTCCAAGAATGAATTAAAGGTAGAAATATTTGAAGTGAATATATGTTCTTTAGTTTATAGAACCCTAGAAACTGTGCTCTTGATTTCAGATCTACTGTGTGCCCCTCTGTTCTTGATGATAATGGGAAATGCCAGCTGCTCAGGAGATCTGAATGTTTAGCCTGAAATGTTGTAAAGGTCACGCTAAGATTCACTGACATAACCAGTAATATACCCTGGAAGCTTATTTCCAGAGCTCCATTTAACTTTGAGACCAAGGCACTTGCCTCCTGTCACTACCTATTTCTGGCTGAGTGGATCTTTTTCCTCAGTACTTCTGTCACAGAACTTCTGCCTTTCCACAAATGTCATGTAACTTGTCCTTTAAAGTTTCCTTTTCATCATCAGCTCTAATAGTAGATTCAGTTTAGTCTTTGCTTCAGACAACGTTGTTAGGATGTAGATGGTCCTTTCAGGATTCTTTTGACCTGTCTTTGTGCTCCAGATGCGTGCCGCCTTGCTGTGCCTTTCGTTGTCTACAGAAGGTTCAGCACATTCCCTAGAAGGTTTCAGCTGAACCAGAATATGACCACATTAACAAAAACACCACAAGAAAGTAAACAGAAGGGCATAGTCCCTTACTACCTGTAGTCAGTTACTATTGGAGGATGGCAGAAGAAATGATCCTTCATTAGCACATGTTGGAGGTGGTACCATGCAGAACTATCCATCCATGGTTTTGTTTGGTGAAATAGTAAAGATTACAGTCACACGTAAGTAGCTGCCCACCTATTAAGCAGACCAAAGCATCATCCTGTTGAACACACTACATAGTGGGTAGATTCAAAGGAAAAGCACTAATACAAAGCTCAGAGTATTTCTGAGTTCATACCCTTCAGCCGCTTAAATGCTTTGTAGTGAGCTGTAACTCTGTGGTTTCAGAACAGAGTAGCTATTCAGGTTTAGTAACATGAAAAGGATTTTATGAGTTTGAGTATAAGGAAGTGTTTCCAAATTATGCCAGGAAGGCATATATAATTACTTGTGAGACTGTGCTCAAAAAGAAAATATCATTTTGTATATCAGATTGATAGACAGATAGAACTCCCCCCCACCCCCCAAATAACACCCTTCTGAAATAAAAGTGCAGTCAGTTGTTTCAGTGATTAAATCTCTGAAACTGCTCAAAGGCTCTGGAATGACTTTGTATTAGGAAAAATAACAGTCATGCATGGGTAAGTTCCTGCCTGCTCACTGAGCTTGTTTTGGATTGCTCATATTGATAGCTTCATTAGCTTTACTGTTGATAGTAATTTGACTACAGTGCATGCCAATATGAATGATGTTGAAACTCAAGCCTGCAGAGCATATAGACTGCTGAAACCACTGAGTCAGTTTACAGGGCTAAGGTGCTGGTTGTTCAGAATGTGAAAAACTTCGCTATGTTCATGAGCATTTCATGAATTGGAAGACACTGGTATCTGGCTGGTCTAGGTGAATATGGAATCACACGAACTGTAATTCAAAGATGATACATTTTTAAACGCCATTTTTAGTTCTGCAGTCTTTGGGGGTTTTCTCATTGCAGGTGGTCATCTTGCAAATATTTTCCCCCCATTAATTTTAAAGAGAGAATATTCCATTGTCCATGGGAAGCTTGACTTCAGATATATGACTTCTCGAATAGTTAGAATTGAGACCACAGAAATTTTGAGTTTCTTCACCCTCCAACAAATTTTTCAGTGAAACTAGAAGCTAAAAGTGAAAGATATCTTGTCACATTTCGTTTCTGCATCAGACTGCTGAGAAATTCTAGGACATGTAAAAATGATATATGTAATTCCATTTCAGATTTTGGAATTCAATTATGTAAGAGGAATTAAAAACACTGCCTTGGAATTATCAAACTGTCTGATTTGAATCAAAGTAGTCTTCTACACAGCTAAAAGTATACTGGGAAGAAAAAGGAAGATAAATCTCAGTTAAGAAAACTATCTGATACCTGATCCTGCATTTAAATGTGCTTAAGTGATGTATTTATCTTGAGCATGGTCTTGCTTCTGATAGTTTTTGTCCTGTGCTTGATTTTTCAATTGCTAAAGCTATTCCAGATGCTAGAAGTGTCAAACAGCAAAGCAGTGATTCCAATTGACTTAAATTCAGATTATTCATTTAAGGGGTCAGTAGTAGCATAATAATGTATTACATATTTAATGTGTGAAGTGACATAGAAAATCTTTGGCATTGTTTTGGTGATGGGCAAATATTTAGCATGGTTTGAATTAAAAGTCCATCAATTTTTAAGCTAAGGTGGGTAGACGTGTTGGTGAATGCTAGTTTTCAAGAAAAATCAGATAAGGATATTGATGGTCAGATTTTGTTACAGGGATTTGGACCCTGAGAACCACTGAGTTCCCTCTCAATTCATCTTTTCAAATCAGGGTTTTCAGATTTATGTTCAAGAGCAAGTAAAACATCAGTTAAAGGATGATTGATAGGAACCTAAACCCTGACTGTAATACAGGACCAGAAGCACTGGTCATTTGTGGAAAAGGGTTTTCACCATCACATGTATTTCTTGCCACGTACATTTAGCCAAAGATTATTTTCTTTCACTTGCCTTTGCTCTAGGGTTTATATGTTGTCAGCTGTAAGGCCATGAGCGTCGCTACCCACTGTAATGTTAAGGCCGTTGGGGTATAAAGTACAAAATGACTACAGTATTTATTTAGAAAAAATACTTAATGTTGATCATTTTACTTGCTGAGAATCTACAGTATATTAATATCTTTTATATGAGTGGTCTGTGACTTGAAAGCTACTGTATATAGGTTGCCCACCTGAGGATTTATATTGGATGAGTTGTAAGCATCCTTTGTGCAAGGAATCAACTAGCATGGCCATTGCAAAGTACAGCTTATACTGTATCACTAGATATATGCAAAAGCTTTTTGAAAATCTACTTTAAAATAAGTGGTGGAAGTATTTTAGCATTGCCACTACTGAGAACGTGGTCTTTTGATTGCATCCCCACCTCCCTTCCCTCAAAACTTCAATTAGAATAAACCAAATGTCTTCAGCTTTAAAATCTAAACCCATAAAACTATGAGTATAGTGGCTGAGGACCCCTCCTGCCACCACAGCACTTTTAATTCACTGTGTTGTTTTCAGATGAGAGAAAAGATGACTCATATGGTAACTTAGAATAATCCCCATTTTGTATTCAAAAAGTAAAACCTAATGCAAAAGAATCACTTTAAAGTCGCACATTAGCACCTGCATCATAATGGCATTTACTACGTTAGTTTTCACACTAAAATGTTTCAGTCTGATTTTTTTTGGTAAAACTTAGTTTCTGGAGTCTGAACCTCCCTTTCAGGTTCACTGATATTCTGACCTTCTAAAAGCAGGGGTTTATCATGTAAAATGCTTCGCTTCCGTCAGGAAGGTGTGCTGTACCAATGCAGGAGGTACTAGGAGTCATGAGTCTTAAAATACAAGGTAGGAAGCAACTTGAATCAATACAGGGCACTGTCCTGGGATTCAGTAAACTTGTTTTGTTTATAGATTTGCTGGTATTGTGATCAGAGGGAAAAATCCTTTACTAACAGTTGTTGCCTCAGTATTTTTACTATTCTGCTATGGAATACTTCAGTGTAGAGCATCTCTGCAGCTCACACAAATCATAATTGGAGTCTCTGCTATTGTTACAGTAGAAGTTGTGACTGCTGGCAATAAATACTGAACATGAAACACTGAAAGCTGCTGCAGAGTTGAAGCTTTTCTACCAGAATACAGGGAAATACCTGGAAGCAAGGATTTGCTTTTGTGAATAACACAGAACTGACTGTACACTGCTGCATAGGTGCTTAAAATAAAAGGTTGATGGTTTTGTCGCATCAAAGATGCAGTACTTACTCAATTCTTTTTTTACTCGAAACTAAGGAAAAACTTAAATAAACTTATGCTTTGCAGCCTTTAATCTTTGTCTTTAATTAACCTCTGAAGGTGTTTAAACACCTACGTGTAGTTAGCTGGGTTATCTGACAGTTACTTGTTTGTCAAGTGCAATAGAATGGCAAAACATTAAAAATCCCCATCAGATGTTGTGACTTTGATAGATGCAGAAAGATGTGTCTGTTAAATTCTGTTTAAAGGAGAGGCGTGTGAAGTGTTTAGTGTGCCCTGAAATGGAATTTTTGCATTAGTGATGGTATACTGAACTGGCTTTTCATGCTGTGACTACAGTTATAATAAAAGCTTTAAATAAAACCTTTCAGTAAGTATGTGGTTTTATACGTGTAGCACAGTTTTATTCTTTGACTCCTTGGTCATGTTGCAGCTAAAGGAGCAAGGGGGACATTTTAGAAAATGATATATATTTCCTGAGTCAAAATGAGATGTCGTTGGGAATGTACAGAAAGACAGACTAAATCTCTTCTGTTTCCAGCATACTGTCAACTGGATTGAGTAATAAATTCTTCAGTCAACAGTAGTTCTGGGAATGCTGGGAACAGAAATGTTAAAGTCTTTTACAGAGTAAAGAGCTGAGACTTGTAAGTGAACTGAAAGGTCCATGATTCATTAAAACCTGAGTGAAGTAGAGGTCCACAGGTGAGAACAATATCCTCTTGTCATGTGCCCTTTCAGCACAGCATAGTCATTCATCATTCTGCTCCTTGCTGCAGCCGGTGTGTTAGGAGCTGTGTTTGCCTCCTAGGCATCTCTTTTCTCCCCCTCCCCACCCCAAAATAGCAATGCAATTTTGCTCAGGTATTTGCTTCTACTTTTTTTGTTGAATCTTCCATAAATCTTTATCTGCCGGGTCAATTACAAGTCATTACTAAAATAATTCATTATAGGCTTCAGTAAAGTTAATATCGTTAAACAGTGAACAACTGTGCATTGTTTTCTTTCGTGAAGTTTTCCTTCTGGCTGGGAAAGCGGTATGAACGGCCCACTGCGGCTGGAGGAAGAGTAGCACTGTAGCAGTGGTGGAAGGCTTGGCTAACTTCTAGCTTACTCAGTTCTTGGACCTTTATCTTCCTTGCTGGTGCAGCACAGATGGTCAGTGAGTAAGCGTGAATGCAGGGCATGTTTTTATATACTTGTAATTTCATCTCACCTCTTTTTATTCTATTCACACGTTGAATAGAATAAAATCCTTTCCTCTCTCCTGTTGAAGCAGAAGGTTTCCTTAAGCAAAGTTTTATTGTGGTTTTACAGGCACGAGGGGAGTGGTGCTGCCCAGCCTTGCTGGCAGAAATTTTCCAAGTGCACAGTTCACTACTTGGTGTGATCTAATAGGGAGGGAAAAGCCCGTGACTCTTCCTACAGACTGTCTTTTTATTGGCTTTATAATGGAGTCCCACTGACTTCCTCTGCAGGAGTACTTCTCCATTAGCTCATTACTATGATTTAAAAGCAGCTAATTACTATCATAGTTAAAGAATTGCATTCAGGTATTTCAGCACATTTTGATTCTTATGTTGGCAGTTCCTAGACAATACATCTCCCTTGTCGTTTATAACCTTTTTACAAATGAAGTGATAGCAACTTAAATGCCTTCCTCTCTATAAAACTAGAGTGAAAATCAATAATGTCATCTATAAAGAATATAAGTGTACTGGCATTGAAAATGATGTAATGAGTACCAAATTTGATCTTGTCCATTTCTGAATGAGAATATAATACTCTTCTGTAGCAGTGGATACCTTCAGATTTACTGGAATCAAACCCAAGAAATAAAAATACTAGGTAGAATTAAATGTCAGTCTCTCTGCTCCCAATATCTGTGTGGTACAGAATGGCAAACCAAGGCAGAGATTAAATGACTCTTATTTTCGTACAGTGGACCAGAGATAAATCAAAAGTATCTCAAAAGCAGATCTGATAATATTTTTTCTTGGTGTGATTGTTCAATAATAGCTTATCATGTTTGTACAAGGAACATGCTGACTGAGCAAGGATTCGTTTCCCATCCAGTGGAAAAGACAAGTTTGAGGTTGCAAGGAAGCTATTTGTTGATATGGGGAGAAAACTGATGCTTTGAAGATAAGGTGTGAGAGCAGGAAAAAGGGTGTAATCTCAGTCGTGGAAGTGCTGTTCCTGAAGCTTCCCTGCCCATCTGTTGCTGTTCTTTGTGCGTATGCGCCTGTGCAGACTTGCCACCTGAAGGTTGAGGCTGGGGCTCTGAAACACATTGGTGCTGCTTTTGTGTAGTCTGCAGATTTTCTGACAATGATTTCCTTGTGAGATTCTGAAGTTTCAAGATCTGGTTGGATGGAACTTTGGTGCAGGTTTCTTGAGGCTAATAAACCTCTCCCTATTCCAGCTTCCCTGATGTGCCTAAAGATAGTGTTATTAGGTGGATATTGAGTGCTGGCATTGACGTTTTTTAAGTGTGTAGTTCTTTATGATGGTAGGTGTGACAGTGATCTAAAATAGGCTCAAGTCTTTTTTGTGTTCTCCATAATTTTGGCATGGGAGCTCTTCCAGAATGACTATGGTGAAATCTCAGAAGGCTTAACTTGGAAAAACTCAAACCATTGCAAGCTGTGATTTGGCAGAGTTAGTATCAAAACTGTAATATTAAATACACGTTTATAGCACAGATTTTTTTTACCATTCACTTATTTTGAGACTTTGTGCTCCTGGAAAGGAGCACACATGTGAGTGCAACACTGCCTTGGAGTGATATAGGGTAGGTTCATAAATCTAAACTAAACCACTTCTAGGTTGCAGATGTGTCTTCTTCATTTTCCATTTATGCAGAAATAACAGTTGCTGTAACTGGGTGTAGTGTGTATCCTAATACTGCACTGGGAATCACTTAGGCTTTTGTACTAATTTTACAGATGACAGAGTGAGAGCAAAGGTTTACAAAGTGACTTGTCTCCTGAGTCACCAGAAGTAGACGGCACCTGCAGCCCTTGCCCCTGCTGTCACCCCAGACTACCCTGGAATGCTGCAGTGCTCCAGCGGGAGTGTTATGATCTTCACTTCTCTCCCCCAGCCTTTAAAACTGTGATTTACGTGGGTTACTCTGTTCAGAAACTCACTAAAACACCAAAAGAACACCACAGGGGTTTGTATTTTTGAGACAGACTTCGCTTGCTGTCCTCAGCTGCAAATTCTTCCTTGATCCAAGTATTCAGTGTGATGATTTCAGGTGTAAGGGATGAGTGGTTTAGGTTCCCTGCTGGCAGTCTTTCTAACAGGCTTTCCACAAGGAATGTTTGGGTTTTTCCTCCCCCTAAACTCCTGCTCCAACAAAGTTGGTAAATGAGAAAAGAAATACAAGGCTATAACTGGTATTAGAATTTGGACTTCGATATTAATTTCAACAAGATCTGATTAAGTAGAAGCAGGATGGTTTGTGGTGGGGTTTTCACCCCCATGGAGGAGGCATGCGAGGTCCTGACTACTTCCTGGGGGACATGCTGCAGTTCATTTCACTGTGGCTTATACAGGACTATTTTTCAGAACACCAAATTGCAATGTTACGGAATACTCCATGTGTTTTTGTATTGCAGCTGTAGTACAGACGTGCCCAACTTTCATTTTTAGCGTATCCATCCTCTCTCTGTGGTTGGTGGTGCAACATGTCTCCATTTTGTGAAAACCTTGTCCTTTACCCCGCCACATCAACACGAAGGGTAATGTCATCTAGAAAATGGATTGAGATTTTTTGACAAATGAAGATCATGTTTAACTTAACTGAATTGTTTACTGTTAAAGTAATACTTAATGGGTCTTTTCACTGGAGCTTATAGAAAACCTTCCCAGCTTATTAAAACATTGCCTGTATTTTCATGCTTTTAAATCCTTTTACACCTTTTCTGATTTTACAGAACAAGTTGAAGTTAAACCAGGATTTCTTATTATCTTCCATTGTTATTTATAGATCTTTTTCTCACTTCATAATCCCAGTGGGATGGGGTTTTTCTATACCCTTCAGTGGCATATGCAACAGGCACTAAATGAATGAATGTGCTGCCATTTGGAGGTAGATAATAATTAAGAAGGTGCCTTAGGATATTTCTGGAGTTGAATTTCAAGAGATTTTCTTAATTTTAGCATGTAGTTTTCTATTTTTTTATGAGCTCTACAGCCCTGTTCCACTTTGAACACTTAAAGAATGTGGTCTGCTGAGAACAGATGGTGTCATTTAAGTTTTATACCGATTCTACTTAAACTTTTAAATGAAGTCCTTATGCTTTTAAATGTTTAGTTAAGACTTACTGATTGTTAGCAAATTGAGAAAAGTTGGTCACAACTGATTACCTGGTCAGAGACTGAAAGAGGTAATTGTCTCCATTTTTAATACTTTGTAGTCATTAACATCATTAGTGGATTCCTGTCATCTTCCAAAGGAAACAGGGAAGTTGGTTCATAAGCTGGGAATCATAGGTAGAGTGAGGCTTTTCCAAAAGACAGGAAGTGGTAAAATGCGCATGTGGTTTTCTTTAGTTAGAAAATTAGCTCTGATTCTCCACCAGTGAAGCTGATACAAATGAGAAGTCACTGACGTATGTGCTCTACTGGGACACTGTCAAAACACATTATCTCCAAGTACAAAAGTGATATGGTTTTGTCAGCTGTTTCGTTCCCTTTATGCAGCTACCGAAGCTGTTGTTTGTATGAAGTGCCCTTCACCTATTTCCTGGGTTGCAGAGTTACTAAGGAATATTGTTCATCATCTACGCTCACTGTCTGCTTGACAAGCGCAATGATTTGGTTAGTTTAACGTTCATCTGGGTATCTATGACAATTCTGTAAAAAATGCCAAACCAAACACCTAAACCAAGCCCACAGCACTCCTGACCTCAGAACTCAATGCGAGGTGAAAAACTGTCTGCAAAGAGATAACAAATATCACACGGTATAAAGCTCCCTACTGTCTACATGTTCCCAAATGTGATGCAGTGTACACCTGAGGTTGCTGAGAAGAAATCTTGTGATGAAAGGAAAAAGAGGACTGCTCGCCAGCAGTAGTTCCTGCTGTTATAGCACATAGTAAGAGAGTTTTGATTTAGTTCCTTTTATTCCACCTTCAAAATTTCGCCGTGAGGATTAAGACACTTCAGTTCTGTATTCCATGTCAGGCTCAGCAGAAGCAGGGCTTTGTGTTCCCTACTGGGCTTCAGTGGCAAGTCAGCCCATAAAGAGGACTTGACCAAACCTGGTTGTCTGTGCCCTGAAAGGATTATGCAGTGCTGCCGTGACCATGTTTGCAGTCAGGGCTTTAACCTCTGGCAGGGGACAGTATATCAAACTGCTGCAAATGATTTCCAGAGGGATCAGGAGCTCAATCCCTCCCATCATCATGATTTTATAATTCAACTTCTAACTCCTAGAACTGCAGAGGGATTTGGGAGTAGCCTAAAAAGGTCCTTGGTCAATGAAACATCTCTGTCAGCAGAATTCTGTGTGCCCCACGTGTGAAGCTGGTGCCTAAAGGGCTCCTGGCTGCAAAACCTATCTGTGTTGGTTTTTGACAATACCAGTAAGGCACTAGTAAGGAATGCTGCTGTCAGGGGTTTGCTCCATCTTCTCCTAATTTTGGGTTTAGATGATAAATGCATTGTCAACACCCTGTGTTTACACTGTGTTACTAAATATGAACCTCTGCGTTCTGATGAGGCCTGCCTATTTATGTGCTACTTGGTATTACTGAAGACTTTATAAAGGTGGAGAAAATAGTCAAAAATGTAGTGTTTATTTAAGCAAGGAATAGGGAAAAAAGATTTTGGGTGACAGAATATGGACCATTGCATTGCCATGGCCATTGTGTGGCTTTTCCAATTAAATGGTCTTTGGTTACATGGCTGTACTTGAGTACCCACCAGTGGGGTGTGATTACTTGGCTTAACCTGGTAGATGGGAACTGAAGGCCGTGCTGCTAATGAAGAAGTGATTCCACATAAGGAGATGGAGTTGTGCCATGAAGTCTGTGTGAAGCGGCGTGTTCTATTGTCTGTTTGTAAATAGAATGTGGTCTCCTTTTGAAATTCCCAAATAAACTTCATCAGCTTCAGGAAATTAATGAACTGACACTACCAAAGGGGCAGAAATATTGTTTCAATCACTAATAAGAAAAACTTAATAATGAAATGTAGCCTTCTATTAATGTGTAAATTAAAAGCAGATGCTAAAGATGAATGAATGCATGGATTAATACTGGTTTTTGTTGTCAGAATTTATGCTGATGGGAAATGGAGGAAATGTACCCTTACAGAAATATTTTGTAGTGGTTGTTAACACCTTATATTCTTACTTGTGCTTTACTGTTTCATGTACTCTAGTATAAATGTGTAAGCTGTTAACAGCAGGATGAACATTCAGGAAGCTGAACAACCACCTGCTCCCATAACTGAATCATTATTTAAATTCCCTCTGCATTTCACAGGTTTAAACACTGACAGGGATCCAGATTTACAATACAAGACGTCACACACAACTTCCAGTGCAGTGCTTTCACTAGTTCTTGCATGCCATCTGTATCCAGTTTGGCTGCAAGTGGATTTTGCTATAAAACAAGGAGTCCAAGGCAATGGATTGGGCATCAAATGGAGCAGAAAGTAACAACTGTCCTCAAGTTATCAATACTGAAGTACTTAAATAACTCATGGAATTCCACCATGCCACTGGCCTTGGGAAAGCCTTTGTAGGAGCAAGAAAACTATTTGAAGAGCTTCAAGCGGTAGTAAGGCTGAGCCCTCCCAATTTTCATTGTTTCCTAATCTTTGCAATTCACACTGGTGATCTTTTCCAAATAAAGTGTTTGTCACCCTCACACAACATACTGTGAATTAAAGTAGTTTTACTTTTAAAGGACAATGAATATATGAAGTACTTGAATAAAAATTAATTGTAGGCTGATTAAAAAATCCCAACACAACCCCTCCCCTGACTCTCAACTGATTTAAAATGTTTCAGTTTGATACAGAAGTTACTTAAAGCTCTGATGCATTGGAGTTAATAAGCTTCTTTGTCAATAGGCTCTTAGATGGAAGAGTGGTTTAATGTCATTTACAGTGACCTTACCCACCCCTGCAGTGGGTGCCACGTCTTCAAGAGTTTGGCTATTTGGGACTTGTATGAATTCAGTGGTTGTGCATTACCTCTATTTAGCAGGCCCAAATTTACTAAGCATGTGAGAGGGTAAGTATTTCTTCTTTTTCAGACAGGTTTCTAGGTTTTAAGAGCCACATTCTTACTAAAATAAGAAAATTAGCTTTGGGGCTGTTCTAATGATACTCCTCTGTCTAGTTTAGACGTTTTCCTCTGCTAGGGTTTCAAAGTGAAGTCCACTGTTGTTCTGTATCCAGCTCAGCCTGCTGTGTCTTGCTTTTTAACAAACTCATCGCTTTTAAATTGGTGGGAGTTAAGTACAAAACTGCAAGTAGGCAGTGAGTAAAATCTAATATTTAGTTGCATATTGTCATAAAAAACCAGGTAGAAACATGAACAGTTAATGTTGTGGTTGAACTGTAGCTAATAAAATAATGATGTGCATGCAAGAATTCTGTGACTATTTAAGCCGCACTGAAAACTTTTGTTTTGTTAACCTTCTTCAAGGCATTTGCGTCAAGGCAAGGAGAAGGCATCTGCTTTTGACTGGATGATGAGTGTATCAGTAATGTGATAGAATCATTTTTCTCTTTTAGTTCCTTCTTTAAGAACAGTGTTACTATCGTGGTTTTGGCTAAGCAGCTTCTACAAGACATTCATGTCTTGGCTCTGAGGGATCCTAATCCTGGTGTTGGAGTTAGACACATTCCAGCAGTAGTCCTAGGATGCTCCAGATAAATTTTTGCCATCAGTCCATCTTTCACAGAGAAAATGTGCATGTTAAAGGGAACACAACCCTAATGTATGTTATTTCAGGCTGACTAGACTTGGAGAATATTTAGAGATAACAAAACTCGATCTCATTGTCACAGGGCAAGTATTTGTCTGATTTACTAATCCACAGGAGATAAAACAGCATCTAAGCTAGGATTTGTCAGACCAAAAGAATGTGGAAACTGGATTTGCTACGTGCACATGACTCTTCTTTGCCTGACAGTTTTCCAGTCTGTGTTTCCAGCAGTTGGCTTCTCTCTCTCATACCAGGCTTCCCAAGGGATCTGAATTTGAGGTGAGGTGGCAGCGCCATTCTCTCTGTATTGCCCCAGAATCCCAGCAGCAGCTGAAGCCTCAGGGTGTATGCTGACGCTGTGCTGTCTTGCAGGCATGAAGAACCCACCATATGAGTTCTTGAGGGTGCAGAAAGGTGATCCACTGCTGGGTGGTGTTTCATGCAGGCAGTTTTTCTCCATTTTCCTGTTCTTTACTAAGAAATGCTAATTGAGATGAGGATTGGCATTCTAAATGCTGATGCCTTGCATGTGTGGATTCATTTACTAGATAGGCTTGAGCTGCTGCTTCTGCTTTTCCTCAGTCTCTCCCTTGTACCAGCTCTCAGCGCAGTCCTAATTAGCTTTTTCCATGGACTCTTGCTGTTCCTCATCACTCCTTCCTGCTGGACTCCCTTTTTGAGGAATGTGTTCAAGTTTTACTTTCAGAGGTACTTTACCCTCACCTGAAGTGTTTTTTGTTGAACTCTTCACTATCTGCCTGACCAAGGACATTTCTAGGCCACTCTCCCTTGCAGTTTCCTTACTGTAAAACTTGGTTTGTAATGGTGACAGAGGAGAAGGAGGTGTAGGAACACTGACCCAGGTCTGGTGTGGCCAAGTTGTTTTTTGCACTGTCAGTTAATGTTATTTCTGTGTAGCTTCAGTTAATATGGGGTAAGGTATAAATAACTGAGAGAAACTTTGTAATCTCAGTAGAAGAACTAAGGGTGAGATTTAAAGGAAAGGCCACAGTAAAGCCCTGAAATCCCAACCATGCTTAAATCTTGAGTGATTTACTTAGTTTCTAAAACATTTAGCTACACATCAATGCTGAGATAAAAAGAAATGTTTTAAAAAGCAATTTAGGGCATGTGATCTTTGTAATGCTGATGCACTGTAATCTGTAAGAATGCAAATTGCATATACTTGAATCCCAGGTAATCCTGTACTTTGCAGCTCTTCGTACTTGAGCTGGTTTCTCATGTATTTCAGAACAACCAAAAAACCATATTTGGGTTTTCAGTATTGCTTTTATTAAGATAATATTTAGAGACTCTAATGAATAATGGAGCACCAGATGTATTCCATAAAAATATGGTTTGTCTCAATGTGGCTCCTTGTCTGAAGGAAATAAATTAGGAAAAAACCCCAAAGCTTTCAAGCAAACCCTCCCATCAACTGCTTCAATGACACGGCTCTCGTTCCTTTCAGCTTTAGACCTCAATCCTCTGTTCATCTTAGTGATTTAAAAGGTAACATAATTTTTCAAGCTGCTCAGTCTGAATTCAGTGTGGCCTTCTATTACATGGAAGCCCTGAAGAAACTCTGCCTGGTTGTGGTGTTTAGCAGCAGCAACACTTTGACTAAGTCATGTTTGGCAGTTTGCTCACATGATGCTGGGACCAGCCCTCTTGATGTTATTCCAGGAAATCTCACATTCAGGTATGCTCTTGCTGGGAGACTCTGCCCTCAGTCATGTTTACAGCCTGTTGTGTATGTGAAATGACTTAGAATAACTTTGCCAATTTTAAATTAAATGTTTAAAGTACTTTACATTAGTGCCTGCTCATGCTGTGTGGATTCACTTAATAAGAAACATGGCTCATCTAAAGCTTTGCAGGCTATTTTTTTGAGTGTAGGAATTCCTCGGTTAACTGCTTTTGTGTGATTCCTTATGTCAGTAACAGGCTAGGTTCCTCCAGAATGAAACAGCGATGAAATTATAGGCCAGAGGTGCAAGTGCCCCTGGCCTTGGGAGAAACGGGCTTCATCCATCAATTAGAGGCATTTAACAGTTCCCAAGGTAATTTAAATGTTTGCAGCCAGTAATGACAGCTAATTCTCACTCTTCCAGTCTGAAGGAGCTGT
The DNA here is from genome assembly GCF_028554395.1 of Pezoporus wallicus. NCBI lineage: Eukaryota > Metazoa > Chordata > Aves > Psittaciformes > Psittacidae > Pezoporus > Pezoporus wallicus. The sequence goes on from NW_026639584.1 coordinate 2,144,245, forward strand.
GGTACTGCCTACCCTATAAGTCTCTTCACATCTCTGCAGGTGGTCAAGACCTGTAATGCTGACCTAGGCAGTCTCAGCACTGTGCCAAGATCTGCACTGTTAACATTAGTTAAACTGTGCTTTGCTGAACTAGCTTGTCTTCATTGTGCATAAAACATCCATACCTGAAAGTTGCTGTTATAATAAAATGTTTGGTTTTAATCCTTTCCCACTAATGGAAACCAGCTATAGAAATAGTTCTAGGATTTAGTTATAAAAGTCTAGGTATGATACAGATAATATAAAAATGTATATGCTGTCAAAACAAGACACAAGTTTTGATTGAAGCTACTTGTGATGGTGGAACAAAAATCCTTACCATTTTCTCTAAGTTGACAAATACCCCTTAAATTCCAATAAATGCAGAACATTCCGTTAGCCATGATTTAAAGGAGAAGTTTGTTGCTTCAGAATCAAGCTGAAATTCAAATTGTCTCCAATTTATTATTTCTGAGGTTACTAAGTTTTACAGTGTATCACATTCAACTAGTCTGTAGTGCTGTGCTGTGTCAAGACTACTTCCTTGGTCTCTTCTCTGTTTCTATTGTTTCTATTGTTTGGAATTATTAATGTAAAAGCATTGAGAAAAGGATGTTTTATATTTTTCTGTTAACTTGGGGCTTGAATTGCTACAGGTCTAAAAAAAACTTCACTGGAGATTAACCCAGAATTATGCCTATATTCTTGACTTTCTCAGTTAATATTGAGTTGGTTTGACTTGTGTTTGCAGTGGCTGCCCTTTGGAAGTGAGTAAGCATCAGTCAGTGTGCCAGTGTTCATCAGGAAGTAACACAGGAGGCCTGTGTCTAAGTACATCACTATGTACATAGCAATGAAGTGAGTTCTGCAGCTTGAAGATCCAAGTGTGGCCACCAGTGAGCACAGGGACTGACAGATGTTTGCAAGTGAAGGCATTTATTCTCTTACCAGCACATAGAGTGCTGTTTGCATCCAGGATCCCACATCTGCTGTAGGGATTTCAACATGCTCACCATAGACCATGCTACTTGAATGTTCATACAGCACTTGATGCTTTGCTTTGCCTGTCCCTGGGATAAAGAAAAGATGCAGGATGTAGTGTGGTGCTTCGTGTGCTCCTATTAGAATGAAAGGCCTGAAGATTTTAAGTTAGGCAAATTCAAGAAAATAAATTAGCTTTTGGGGGGAAATATCAGCCCAGCTGCTTTAACTTATCACTCATATGAGTTGATGAAAACAGTTATTAAAGGAAAGAATGAGTAGCGTGAATGTTGAGACTCTCCCATATGAATTTTGTCTGAAAGTGGATTATTTGCTGAAGCCAATGCATCTTAATTTATACTTCATTTAACCAGGGAAAAAAATAACAGCTGTGCCAATACTTAACAGTAATCTTGAGAAGTGTCCAACTATATCTGCTTTGTTTGCTGGAAGTTTTAAGAGTATAGTGGGGTGATGCAATCCAGTCAGCATTGCTACATTATACCTTGTGCGTTCAGTGCTATTATATAGCCTGTGTGGGCAAGTCTCTTGGTTTGACATCTGAGTCTTCCCTTGGCAGATGATTCTGTCTGTTGTTGAGGTAGTTGATGTGGGAATGTGAATAAAATTAAGCTAGATACCCAAAGAAACACAGTGCTGTAATGTCTGGTTTACATTCAGGTATTACTGTTGTGTGGACAGAGCTTTTTGTGTAAGATATGTAGTAAGTACAGCATTGCTTTGAAGATCCTAAACTTTCTAAAGCACTCTGTTGGGTGTGGTAATTTCTGTGGTTTTGTATACAAAGAAACTGAAAGTCAAGAGATAGTATGGACTTTCACTGCATCATGTGGTGGGTATGCTGGCCAGAGCACTCAGAAACCTGACATCAGGCCAGACACCAGGTAATACAGGCCTGGAATCTGTTCTATGGAAGACATTGCCTAACTCCTCATGGGTGTTGGGCCTGTGTGGGCTCTGCTGTGCTTTGTGCTCATGTTTGTACTGGAGAGAGAACCATTTTCACAAGAACACACTGGCACCTTCAATTAAGCAAACAGTATGATAGCACTGGGTTTATACCTCCTGCTATTCTGATGCATAGCTTTAGGACACACTGATGTATAATCCTGGTGAACTGGGAAGTAATGCTTTTAGGCTCTTAAAGTGCAGAGTGGTATCAGTAATTTTTCTTTGTCAGTAATTTAAAACAAGGTTTCATTGCAACGTGTCTGTGGCTTTGAGCCTGGTAGCTTGAAAAGGCCACTCTCTGCATTAGCAAATTGCATGTGTCTCTTTCCCTTGGTGTCCAAGTGAGCGTATGGTGGATGGAACACCACCATCTCCTACAGCAGGACTGACCTGCTCAGTGATGGGGTCTGGATTTCAGCACTGGCAGATGGCAGAGATGTGATTTTGAAGGGGAAATAATTGATTTTCTTTACTTAAGAGCTCTTTTAACAACTTTGGGCTCTCTAAAATGTGTTTATTTGCAGAGGGAGTGACCAGTTGATCTTGACAGTAAAGAACAGAGTGCCTTTATTTCCTTTCCTTCTGCTACACTTTCTAATGACTTAGAAGCCTAACAAAAACCCTCCCACCTTGAAGGGCTTAACGAGATTTCACAAAGTCTTTCTGTGGGTCAGAGGAAAAACAGTGATATTAATCTGTGCACTTAATTGGTTAGGTTAGGTTAAGTTTAATGGGGAAGCTGATAAGATATAGATGGCTACAGATTTTATATAAATCTGTTAAATATTATTTGATGTCTTTGTAATAACAAATAAAATACCCTGAACCTGTCTTGGAGATATTTGTTGTAGTTCAGAATATGAAGACATTGCAATAAAACATCTGGTATTCATTTCACTCCTTAAAGGAGTAGAGGAGATATACAAAAGCCCTTGGCCAAAGGTGAATTTACTCTTTTTTTGTGTTGTCTTGTGTTTAAATGGCTAAGAAAAGTTATCTTGTGAAGCTCAACTTCAGTGGCATTTTGTATTCTAAAAGAAATGAAGATACATTTTCTTACAAGTACATTATATGGCTTACTATTGTAGTGAAACAGATTTCTCAACTTCGTATGTAAGGTTATGCAGGATGACATCTGGTGTATCATTCCCATGTGCCAGTACCATGCTGTGATTTGAGGAAGGGTAACTAGTGGTGCTACGGATTGGACTGTATTTTTCTTCAGGAATTTCTGATGACATCCATCCAAGAGGCTTTTCTGTGGATGGAATAATACTTGGACACGTCTTGTTCTAATACCCTGTGTATCAGGCATTGCAAATCTTGCCCTTGCAGATCAAGGTAGCATGCTGGGCTGCAGAGCATGCTGCTAGACTTAGAGAAAGAGATGCTTAGTATGTAACTACAGTAATAGGCATCACGAGCGATTTCTTATCTAAAGAATAGAAGAACTCTGGGGTTTTATGCCTTTTTCCTCTTGTGGCATTTTACCACTTTTGAAACTGTGCATGGAATTTCAGCCTTAGGTGTACAATAAAATTACAGCTGGGCATAATTAAAATTATCTATGGCAGGATTTTAAGACCTTGGCTTCTCTTTATATTCTGCGTAAAAGTTGGATCAAAGATTTTCTGTAGGCTTTCCTGGGAGCCTAATTTCTCATTTTACTAGTTTGATCAGTTTAACATTGATTTAATTTATAATGACTGTTTCCTTTATTGCTAGATTGTAAGCTAAGTGTTGCCAAATTATCTTTATTTGTGTGTTAAATTGGAATTTTAGAGATGCTTTGCATTCCTTTGCAGGGAAGGTTTGTCACATACCACTGTAAGCTGCTAACAGATAGCTTATTTTAAGAACTGATGGGCCTGTCCCTGCCCTGCCTGATTATCCCTGTGCCCCCTTAACTGCTGTGTATTGATTCCAATTAACATGACTGACATGCACCACTGAGGGGGAAGTTAATCAGCTAGAGGATCTCCTGTTGTGAATTCATTTCCTCCTCTGAGCTTGTCCTGTTCAGCTGGGCATTTAAAGAGACTAATGCAGACACTGCGCAGACACGTCCAGTCTGTGCCCCAGGTCTGAGCCTTGGAAACAAAAATAGCTTTTTAAAAGCTGTCTTGGCCAAGTAAAGTTGATACACTTTTGAAAGGTCAAACAAACCGCCTTTTCCTTCTACCTGGATTATTGATTGCTGGAGGAGGTCATCAGACTTGGTCAGATTCCAGGAAATATGTTTTTCAGCTAATTAGTAACTCGTATGAGACAACAGGAGGTTTTGTCAGCGATGGTGGCATCAGGTTTTATATTTGTGCTTTGGAGGTGAAACACAAATGTCTTAGAAAATTATTTTTGGGGTAGTAGAAACATCAAGGTTACTGAAATAGAGAACTTCCCTAAGATGTTAGTATGCATGATGAACAAAATGTTTGCATTCATAGACTGAAGTTGGTGTCTGTTGTGGAAATGACTGAATATCCTACTAAGTTACAACATAGTTATGCATGGCAGGAGTAGATCTTCAGCACGTGTTCAGGTTGTCACAAGCAGCCGTCCCTACTTAGATTGCTGCAATAGCAGACACAGCTACAGGTTGGGTAGAGAAACAGTTCAGAGCAGCTGAGGAGAAGGACTTAGGGCTGCTGGTTGGTGAGAAACTGAACATGAGCTGGTGTGTGCTTCAGCCCAGAAAACACCCGTGTGCTGGGCTGCACCAAAAGGAGCGTGACCAGCAGGTCAAAGGAGGTGATCCTGCCCCTCTACTCTGCTTGCGAAACCCCATTTGCAGCACTATGTGCAGTTCTGGTGTCCTCAACATAAAAAGGACATGGAGCTGTTGGAGCAAGTCCAGAGGAGGCCACGAGGATGATCAGGGGCTGGAGCACCTCCCACATGGAGATAGGCTGAAAACATTGGGTCTGTTCAGCCTGGAGAAGAGAAGCTGCGTGGAGACCTCAGAGCAGCTTCCAGTGTCTGAAGGGGGCTACAAGGATGCTGGAGAGGGACTCTTCATCAGGGACTGGAGTGACAGGGCAAGGGGTGATGGGTTCAAAATGAAACAGAGGAAGTTCAGGTTAGATATAAGGAAGAAGTTCTTTACTGTGAGAGTGGTGAGGCGCTGGCACAGGTTGCTCCGTCCCTGGCAGTGTTCAAGGCTTGACAGAGCCTTGGGTGTCATGGTTTAGTGTGAGGTGTCCCTGCCCATGGCAAGGCGTTTGGAACCATATGATCTTAAGGTCCTTTCCAACCCAAACCATTCTATGATTCTGTGATTAGGCCCTAGTTTTAGCTATGAAAATTAGCAAGCTATGAGCTAAAATGTCTGTCTAGTTTGGCTTGAATTGTTAAGATAGAAATAGAGAAGGAATGAGAACCCTGGAATAATAATAGCGAATTGATAGCTATCTAGATTTCCTATGCCAATTTAGCTATTTGTAGCTGTTAGAATGTGAACTACCATCTGGCTTCATAGATCTTAATCTCATACTAAATTACCATGACTGCTCCAGTTCCTCACTGAAAGTTTGTAATTGTGACAAGCAGCAAATAAAGAGAAAACACTGCTGAGCCCACAGACAAGGCTGATACCCCCCTCTGGAGGTAAAAATTGCTTGGTTTTAATAATACCCCAGTTAATCACTTAGGAAGCTCAGCTCCTTGTGTAAACTGCAAATCTGTGCCGTTTGTTTTTCTAACTGCATAGCTCTGGTGTACTCATGTAGGAATGATGCTCACTACTGTAGGACCTGATTTGCCAACAGAACTTTTGTTTAACTGGAAATCTTTCTAGTTCAGCTATTTATTTTAGTTTCTAGCCCGTGCCATGGTATTTCATGACAGAAGGTACTGCACTGTCTATAGTGGCTTATCCAAGCAAGGTGCTCCTTAGTAGCAGCAAATTGAGGATGGGGAGTTAGTTTGTCGTTTTTCTTTTCCTTGTTATTTTTGGAGTATTGCTGCAGTTATTACGGCTAGCAATGTCTGATAACTGGTGTTCAAATAAAGGCAGCCTTTATTGGAGCTTTCCAGTTCAAAGAGTAGCTATCAGAAGAAAGAGGCCAGTAGTATTTGGGGAAGGAGCTGTTGTTTGGTATGAGTTTAGGAGAAGAATTCCTTATAAATGGGTGGCAATTAACACACGTGTGACGTCCGGCGCTGGCAGGCGGCGGCATGGAGGGGGCCCCCGCTCCTGGCCAGCACGGCGTTGTAGCGGCGGCTGCAGGACGGAGCGGGTGCGGGGAGCCCGTGCGCGCCGCCCCGCCCGCTCCTCCTGCCCGGCCCTCCCGGCCGCCTGCCCCCGTTACCACCCGGAGTGCTGGGAGCCGTGCTGTGCCCGGCACGTGGGGTTCGGCTTCCCTGGGAGCGCGGTGGGCGCACTGGGGTGCAGCGCTCCCGTTCACTAGTCCTGAGTGGGACCCGGCCAGACGGGCGGCGTTACTTGCTAATGCCAGCCTGCGAAAGATGGAGAAGCAATTCCCATATTAATTATTCAGGAGAAATAAATGCTGTTTTTCCCAAGATACCAAACAGTTTTGAAAAGGTAAATGGCACACCGATCTACTGAGCCATACAGTGCTCGTTAGTTCATGTCAGTTTTGGCAGCACCACAGTAACACTGAAATAGTTGTTTGCGGTATAAACATGAAGGGGAAAAAAATCAATACCTACTATCACAGGTTGGATTAGTATTTCATAGTGTATCTACATACGGTCCTCCAGTATTTGTACTGATCATACTCAAAGCATTGGAGATGCATTCAGCCAAAAATTACTAACTGCAGCTCAAAACTAATTTAGAGAATAGGACACAAAGAGAAAACTATTTGACAAGCAAGCCACTAAAGGACATGGGATTCAAACATCACAAAAGACAACTGAACGCCAACTGAACAGTAACAGGTATGCACAAAGGCTCACATAACTGTTTGGGGGGGGGGGGGGTGTGATAGACTGAGTCCTTCTTAATCATTTATGAGGCTTCAAAAACCAAAAATAGAAATCTGTTCTAAAAGTAGAGAAGTTTGACTAAAAGTAGAAATTTGTTCGAAACAAGCTGAATGTAACTCTTTTTTTTTGAGCCAAGATTCAAAGGCCAGGCAGGGAGATGGTGGCCACTACAAGAGATTTGCCTCGGAAACATCAAAGGAATAAGCAAATGATAGGATTCCTCAAGAGTGCTTCAACTCCTTTCAGGCTGCAGTCCTACAGCCTTTACACCTGCTATTTTACTCACATGAAAAAATCATAATAATTTACAAGAAGTTTAAGTCTGTTTTAGGAAACACTGACTCTAAAAGGCTGTTACCTTCTGGTTACCGCTGTTCAAGGCTTCAAAATTATGAGGTTGCACCTTTTTTTTTTAAGGAGCCCACTAGGTTGCCTGTTTAAAGCCCCCAAACCATCGCAGCTGTGTCTTTCATTCAGTCGAGCTCAACCATGCACAACTACCTAAAAGTTACAATAGACAGTGCTTGTTTGATGTGAAAGTTTTGGGTAGGTGAGAGTCTGGAATGATACATGTGCAACAGACCATTTATAATGCATTTTCTCATGCTTGGTATAAATATCTTCCTCAGAGACGCATGTGGCATATTGTGGTGGGACAAGGGGGAATGGCTTTAAAATGAAGGAGGGTAGATTTAGGCTAAATTTTAGGAAAAAAATTCTTTATCATGAGGGTGGGGGGACACTGGCACAGGGTGCCCAGAGAAGCTGTGGCTGCCCCATCCCTGGCAGTGTTCAGGGCCAGGTTGGATGGGGCTTGGAGCAACCTGCTCTAGGGGAAGGTGTCCCTGCCTGTGGCAGGGGTGTTGGATGATCCTAAGGTCCTTTCCAACTCAAGCCATTCTGTGATCTCTGCATACTTATTTATATTAAATGCTGTATTCTGTAAAAACTTTGCAGTCTCCTGTCATGGTGAGACAGGGGAGCTGCAGAGACTGCATGGTATCCTTGCTCATGGCAGAGGGTTGGAACTAGGTGATCTTAAGGTCCTTTCCAACCCATAGTATTCTATGGTTGCATTCCTAGCATTTCACTTGCGGCTGATAATTAGAAAATTGAATTACCAAAGTAAATGGGTTTGTGCACACATGTCCAAATTAATAAGCCTAAATGTATCCAGCTAGAATTGCCATTTTGAGTGTATGCCTGGTCTATTCTAAAATCAGATTATTGTACATTGGATTGTAGTATAAATGTAAAGCTTAATAGTTGCTCCCTGTAAACAACATATATAGCAAGACATGTCATGGTAAACACTATTCTGATTCAGATATGCCAGTGTTTCCTACATGGAAGGAGGAAAAGACTTCTTTATGATTATTGTTATTTTGGGTGTCTGATTGTCTTTCTATTCTACTTTGTTATGGCTTGTTATCAGCAGGTATAAAGAATGACCTAACATTGAAGTAGTGGGAAAGGGCATGCTGTTTACTGACTTAGATACTGCAAGCACAGTCTCCCTCAGTGAAAGGAGTATTTTCTGTTTTGATGAATGGATTCAGATTTCATTTGGTTTCCCATAGTTACTGGGAAGCGATAGTGCAGTTAGCAAAGCAGCAAGGAAGCGGGGTCTTCTGTTATTTATACGTTGAAAATCTCATCATAAAGATTTATATCTCAATATTTCACAAACAGTAGACTCAGAATTACATCTTTCAAGTGGAGTCAAATACAGATGGTGAGATATTAAAGGAGCTGGGCAGTTCTTTATTGAGTGCCTTAATAGCTATCTGTGTTTTTAAAAGACGAGAGAAAACTGGAGAGATGTAAATCCTGTTAAGTGATGATTTTTTTTTAAGCAGAGTCAGAAAACATGCTAGATACTGTGAGGCAGTTTGGTCTTAGAAAATCCAGTGGCATTTCTTGGTCATCTAGATTACACTTAAGCAGAATCCATAGGCCAAATGTCTACATTAATCTTGTTTTATTCCAGTAAAGCTGGGGAGGGGTGGTGATGAAAGTCATTCCTTCTGTAGTTCCTTTATGTGTGTTTTGGTTAAAGCTGTTGGGTATGTACAGGTTATTTTGTGTGCTTCAGGTTACAGGTTTTGGCTTAGAATGGGGACTAAATGGAATCTAATGGTTTATATCAAAAGTTTAAAGAACTACAAACATTACTACAGTTACTAAATCGTTTGTGTGTATTACCAATCCTGTCATTTTCTGTCTTTACCAGGCTTTGCAACCATCTCGTGTCTATGTTTAGATACAAACAGACCCACAAATACATCAAATGGTGATAGGCATTGCAGTCCTAACACAGTTGCAGGCACAACAGACAGGCAGCATGCTTGATAAAGACTCCTTTTAGATCATGTGTCTTTGATAACTTCTAATGAAGGGAGTCAACCCTTTGAAATAAATTGATCTTTTAAAGCAATGATTTTAATAATGCGGCTGAGAACTTTTTTGTTATGTAGAACAGTTCTGCCTCGTCTCAGCTTTGCTGATTAAATTCATTTTTCAGGAATTCACAGTGCTTCAGGCTCCTGTGAAACCTCGCTTAGCTTCTGAGGATTTTTATTTAATGTGTGATGTGAATTGTGTAAAGCCTTTCCATAATCAGAAAGGTAATTTAGGCCTTTTCTGACCCCTTTTTTTTATCTTCCTCTGAAGAGGGAAGTTTCAATAGAGCTGGAAATTCTCCAAAGGCTCTTACACAACTGGTACATTCTGCTTTACCATAATGCAATCTTTCCACATTTTCTGTTTTTTCCTTAATTAACGGGTGGATGGAAGGGGTGTTAGATTCAGTTTCACAGAAGGATTTTATGCAACCACACAAGACAGTGTGAAAAGAAGGAATTTTGTAGGCAATAGTATTTTTGAAGTCGACTGCATTCTAGCACAGTAGTTTCCTCCTGCTGCATGTTATACAGTACTGCTGGAAACACTTGTGATTTGGTGATCCTGCTGTCTGTTATGGATTGCCTAAATGGGAGTTTTTCCTGTGGCTTATTAAATAGGGCATTCTCTGCTGTGCAGTGGGATTTGGGCTGCTCCACTCTCCGTTACTCGATGTAGGTTTGGCTGTGATGTTGCTGTACTGCATCTTTGGTTATATGCTTGGACAAGGAGGAAAACTTCCAGCTTGTGATTTGTGGAGCCTTTAGATGCAAATGTGAAAACTTTTTTGCAACACATCAATGCATAGATTGATAGCTTAAAAAGTTCTGCACATGTACAGCAATGCATAGCTGCAATTGTAAGGGGGAATGGTTGGAGCTCAGAGACAGCAGGAGTTTGTAAAGTTAGAAAGCACTGGAAAAGGGAATATTTGACAGCTTTAGCAGATACTGGTGGTAGACAAAGACCAAGGGGGAGGGAAAATTGCTTGATTTTTTTAAAGGAGTAGGTGGTTCATAGAGGTTAATAGGGGAACAGGAATCTGTGTCTGATAGTCCTTATGCTCCGCATAGAATAAACTGTAGCCAGTTGTAAAATAAATGTTATCTAGATTACCACTATCCTCTTTCCCTGCAAAGCAGAAGTCTGTTAGTTGAATAAGTGAGTGTTGCTAGATGTAGTTCTTCTGTGTCTATAACAGATATTCCTTCTGCAGACAACTGGAAAATGTAAACCAGAAATCCCAGATGGAAGCTGGGCCTGAAGGAAGACTTGTCAGTATCATCTTATTCTAGTGATTACACTGAAGTTGAGTTGTTACATGAGTGAGTTCAAGTTTAAGGAAGTCTTCCATTTCTGTGAAAGACATTCTGGTGTTGTGGAAGGGAAATATGTTACAGATTTACTTTTCTTTAACAAAATGTCTCTGTAGTTTATGCATCTAACTTTGCTTTAGCCTCCAAATTCAGAAGCTGAAAACTTCAAGATTTAGAACGAAGTGTTTGATATACCAGATAGTTTTGCTGCTGTTGAGAGGGACCTCACCAGTTTATAGAAGTAGGCCAGCATGTTCATGGAGCTCAGCTACATCCTGCACCTGGGGAATAATAATGCCCTGCAGCAGTACCTGCTGGGGCTGGCCAGCTGGAGATCAGCTTTGCAGACAAGGACTTGAGGGTCCCCGGGGGACAACATAACCCTAAGTCAGCAACATGCTCTTGCAGTAAAGGCATCCAGCAGCATCCTGGGCTGCTTTGGGTAGGGAATTGGTAGCGGGTTGGGGGAGGTGAGCCTTATCTTCAGTTGAGCAGTGCAACATGAACTTCCCAGAATGAGTCCAGCAAAGGGCCATGATGTTGATTAAGGAGCATCTAACACATGGAGAGAAGCTGAGAAAGCTGGGATTGTCCAGTCTGGAGCAGAGAAGGCTCAGAGGATCTTATCAGTGTATATACATACCTGATGAAGGGGACTAAAAAAGGCAGAGCCAGGGGCTTCTCAGTGGTGCCCAGTGTCAGGACAGGAGACAATGTGCAATTGAAAAACAAGAAAATCTATCTAAATATAAAAGGAAGACAGTTTTTTTTCCTGCCAGGGCTGTAGAACACTGGAACAGGCTGACCAGAGGGCTGATGGAGATCACCTTGGCAATATTTAAACCCTGACTGTACACAGTTCGGAGCAACATGCTGCAACCGCCCTTGCTGGACCGGGGTGTTGGACTGCATCTGCAGGGGTCCCTTCCCATGTCACCCGTCCCATGACTGGAAATTGCAAGGATACACAACTAGGAAGAGAAGAGAGAAGCATGTGAGACACACAACTGCTGGAAGGAAATCATTCGCTCAAAGCTGAGAATGTGCAGATGTTTGGGAGATTTTTTGAGAAGGAGAGTCAGTTTTTCCTGGTCATACAGAGATACCGGAGACACTTTGCACTGGGGTGCCCGTTGTCCTCAGTGTAGACTGCCGTGTAGGTGACTGATACCTTGGCTGTGCAATGTGCTACTTGGGTAGCACAGGTTTTAGTATACATCTTTGGAAAACTGATGTTCTAACGTGATGTATAATCCACTTACGTGAGACTGCAAAAAGCTTTTAGTTCTGGGGGACAGGATGAGCTGACTTCTGGTTGAGAACTTTAACTGGGGCTTGTTTCTTCTATGCTTCTTGACATAATTAAATAGGTCCACCCTGCCTTCAGTACTCCTTACTGCCACCCTATGATGGGTGCGTGGGAGCAGTGGGTGCTGCCAGTTGATTGTACAAGTTGTTCTGTTCCTGGTGTGGTAGGGTAAATACTGGCCTGACAAGAAACAGCTTCCTTGTGCTTTGTGGTGTTGCTGCTTTTTGCATGAGGGGATGTTTCAGAGAATGTTAGTGATAGGCTGTAAAAACACATGCATTTGTTTTCATCTTGATAAACTTTCATAAAATTCAGGCAGTTCTGTCAACTATGAATTAAATATCAAAACATGCAAGCAAGTAAAAGAGATTGGGCAGAGCCCTAAAACGTTTCACCTTTTATCCCTTAATAAGGGATAGCATGTGGAGATCTTAAGTTTTGGAGGGTCTTTGAGATTTTTAATCTGACACCTTTCTGCAAAGCTCTATACATCAACTACAGACTTCTCCCATAGGAGAGAGAGGAGCAGGGGAGAAGCGCTACCAGGTGGACTACAGATGAAGAATGCACTGGGAGCTTAATCACAGTCATGCTCTGCACTAAACATTCATCTTCTGTCTCAGTGACAGTGTTGAGGGGAAGGAGGTTTTGCGTGGAGAGAATGTGTGAACCTACAAAACCACAGACTGTAGCTGTGTGAGGAGGATCAAAGAGCAGTTTAGTTAATTCTGAAACCTGTAAATATTTGTCATTCATCATCCATGTAGCTTCTAAAATGAAGCGATCCTGAAACTTGAGTGTATTATTTTGAGACAGAAAGCTAACATTCTTACTCAGATTAACTACTGTTTTATTAAGCCAATATACAGAGCTGGTGGAGGTATACACAGCCTGAAAGAAATGTTCATTTTGTTAAACCAAGCTGACAGGCCATGATTACAGATCATCTATTTTTGTGATGCAAACTGGAAATGAATATAAACACCGTGGGCCAGACCAGGCTCATGTTGTGCTTGGTTTTGATAGGAGCTGTGTGCAACGCGTCTCCATAAATCACCTCCAAGATTAATTCAGTGATGTCCTGTGAAAATAGCCCAAGTCAGTATTCTTTCCTCAAAGTGTAGTTTTGCTTTTTAAGCTTTAAACTTTGAAACAGGGAATACTATAGTAGCTTGCATTAATTGTTGAATGTGATGGAGTGTACATTGTGTATAAAATCCAGTGTTCCTTGAGCATCATACCAGATAACAGCTAAAATTCCAAATAGGTATAGAGTGGGCTAACTTTCTGATGACAGTATGATAAATCCTGTGGTAGTTACGGCTATAACAGGCTGCTAATATGCATCTGAGCTCAGGAGATATTAAGCTATATATAGATTCTGCTGTTCCTAACAGATTGTTGTTGTGATACCTGACACATTTTTTGATGTTACATGCGTTCAGAAGAGCTGAGCTTTACATAATTTCTGGTTAGTGTTAGTTATGTGAAAACATATTAAAATGAGTGGCCTAGTTAGGAAACTGTCACATACTCAAGAAGGCAGGTTTGAAGATTTCTGCCAAAGATGCAGAAGCTGTCTTGATAGAGGCATTCTTTTCATGTCTTGAATTCAGCATGGTTGAAGGGTACAGTGAGAGGCCATCTGTCATAGTGGTGATCCCTGAAGCAAGAGCAACTCAAGTGTGTCCCTTGTTTGCAAGTGTTGCTGTCCAGCCGTTGCTGCCACAGCTTTCACGGGCCCTGTTAAGGAGAGCAGAAGGGCCAGGTCCTCGTAGCTGAACACTAGTCACAGCAGAAATGATTTTCTCTACCCAGAGACTGCCCAGTGCAAACAGCCTTCAGAGCATTCCTCAGACAAACTCCAAACAGATGTGTGAACATATGTATGCTGAGATCTTCTTGAGGCTCAGCTATTTCATGTACTTGCTAAGTTTAAAAGCAAAGGGAAAAGATGGTGCTGAGGCAGGGTTTTGCTAAAGTTTTATGCTCTGGATTCCAACGTGAGGATAAATTTGGATGGGGTGAGGTGGACGGGACATCAGTGTACATTGTTAATATGACTGATGGAGCCCGTGCTCTTCCTTCACATGGAACTTCATGTTACTGCTGGAGGTGCACAGGTATTTTAGCTGTAGGAGTCCCACTGGTTCATATCAAGAGACTTGTAGAAGAATGTGCATTGTATGGGCAAACTACTTCTCTTAATCTCTTGGGGAACTGTAGAATCACTTTTACTGAAGTTTTTAGCTTGTTTTGCAAAAAAAAAAAAAACAACCCCAAAAAGCAACTGAAAATAGGGTTGTCTTATTCAAAGTATTGGGCATTGTCCCTTATCTGTTTTATTGCCAACTTTGTGTATAAGTTCCAGTATTTCAGAAACCATGGCTAGTAAAGTTGAAGATGATTTTTAATCTTGTCCTTAGAGCAGCGTATTACGACCGTGCTTGCAACAAAAGGTTAATTTGTTTTTTTCCACACCTGAAATGTGTCCAAGTTGACCTTCCTTTTCTCTTTGGGTATTTAGTTGCATGTCTTCAATAGGTGATGTAATAGGTCATATGCTGTTCAACAATATCTAGGTCTTTAGGTCTATTTATTACCTTCTGAATGCTAGCTTGATGGTTCAGTTCTCGTTGTCAGGGGCTATTAATCACTGTAGTTCAGATCTAACCTTTAGCATAGAGACAAGCGTGTTCCATATTTTTTTACTTGCAGGTAAATACCTGAGGCAATGCTCCTGGCCCCTAGGGGAGACACGTTATGAGACAGATGGAGCTTTGTTTTAGCTCCCGTGTCCGACAGAAATGCTTTCAGAGAACTGTTTGTTGTTTCCTTTGCACAGACATTTACAAATTTGGGATTTATGGGTTTTCCTGTTCCTTGCTGAGGCTTTACTCAGATTAACTACTTCAGTGTCCTTTTGACATCTCCTGTCTTTCTCTTTATAGAGTGGGATAATGGAGTCATTTAACTCTTGAGAACCACTTGACTTCTGATCACAAAGTTGTGTGGTCATAATGATGCAACCATGACAGCGATTTGCTGTTGAACATTTTCACTGTTGGTGTGGTTAAAGATTTATTTTCAGAAAAAAGCATCTGCAAGGAATGCAGTTGAATTATGAAGCCACCTAGCTTCTACTAACCAGCTCCAATCCTTTACCGGGATATTACAGGAGTATTGTTCCATTTTGGTCTCCACAATAACTGAAGTACTAGAAAATGGTAGCCACAGAAGGTATTTTTGCCTGAGAATGTTTTTGGTTCACTAACAGGACTTTTAAGCCAAAAAGCAGTAGCTGTGAGCCTTGACTTTGAGAAAACATTGAATTTGGAAGTTGTTCACAAATGTGTCAGGTTTGGGAGTAGGTGATGCTGAGGTTGGAATGTTGCATTTTAACCTAGTTGGACATGGCTGCTTAAGGAACCAAGTGATGATCAAGAGTCTTTAACAGTAACTGTTAAAGCTGCTAGAAAGTTGCTGTGTCCTACACAGAGCAGACCTGTGCAGGTGCAGTCAACCTGAGGTCAGCCATGACCAACTGTGCTGCTGCATCTCCTCAGAGCTGGTGTGGGGACATGGGAGGCAGAGGGGAACCACAGTGGTCAGTGTGAGGGGTCCTGGCAGTCTCTTCAGCCACCTGATAAATGCATCCCTCTGAAGCAATACCTTGTCGTGCTTCTAAGAGTCTCTTTTCAGAGAAAAAGATCCTGGCATTTGTTGAATGAATGCCATTATAGAATTTGAACTTCTCTTACTTACCTGTCTGACGGTGTTTTGCAAAGGTGCTGTTCCTAACAGAAGTGCTGTTTGGGCATGAACCTGTAGGATGCCCTGCCAGTCAGCTGATGGAGGTTTGTCTGAGGGAAAAAATACTTGGCTTTGTGTTCATTTACTCTGGGTTGCTGTCTTTAATCTAAAGCCTTTCTCTAACCTACATTTCCCATTGAAACAACAAGGTAAGAGTATAAATTGTAGTTTTCAGAGTTGGACAATTCCCTGATGGGAAGAGTTGTTCTAGGAGCCAGTTTAAAGGATTGTTGAAGAGGCTGTATAAGAAAAACATTTACATAGAGGTGGGCACTCATGCTTGCTTACCCCGTGTCAGTCTGACAGAGACCTGAAGGAGCCACTGTTCGACCTTGGGGCCAAAAGCAGTTTGGCTTGCAAAGCTGTGTCCCCTGCCCCAAGCATTAGGCCAGGGCAGGCGAGCGCATAGCCTGCATCCCAGTGGGATGGGGGGAGGCACAGGAATGCCGCCATCTCCTTGGATGGAGCCTGGATGAAGTTGCCTGACAATCTGTGGTGCGTGCACACCTGTCACAGACAAAGGGAAAACAAAACCCAAACCAAACCTGGAAGGTGACTTGTGTAAACGCAGTGCCATGGTAGCATGTTGACTCACAGTGCTGGGAGCCTGAGACTCGGGCGGCACCCACTGTGTCTCACAGCAGCCCTTTTGCTCTTTCTGTGACAAGTTAATTAAGGTGTCCTGCTTAAATTCCTGTTCCCATCTTTTGTCTGGCCTGAATGTGCTCATGAAATATTGCTAAGTGTGTTTTGCATGACCATTTTAACAGGGGAAAAAAAAAACAACATTTGCTTTGACAGCTTGGTGTTTGCAGTTAGCAGGAGGTTTGTTTGATATTCTGCAGAACAGTAAACTCACTGGAACTATTTCCTACTCCGTTTGTGTGCTTGGGTTGGAGGCACACAAGTGGTTTGCAGTGCCATTTGTCAGGATCAGCTAGAAGAGCAGCACATGCTCAATGCAGGCGTTAAATCTTGCTTGGATGCACAGTTATTTCCAGAAGAATCTCGCATTATATTTGATGCTGCATAGGGTATAACTTTGCTTCTGGGAGTCTTTTCTCAGAGAAAGAGAAGTCAGTCATGTAAAGACTCATATGACTAAGATGCCTAATATTGCGACTTGGATTATGTGGCCTCTGGCACCCTCAGATCTTTTGTGGGAACATGTCATTCAGTAATTCAAAGCTGAGATTTTTGCTAGTTCTGAGTATTGTTCAACTGTACTTCAAGTAGCATTAAGAAAACAGTAATAAAATGAATTTATTTTAAATAACAAAAAACTGCGTAGAATTAAGGGAACCTGATTTTGAGGTGGTAACCAAGAAAAAAACCACTCATGCCAAAATATCCCGTGATGCTTCAAGAAAAGCAAACATAGTAAGGATTAAGTTATAACCTGTTGTATCTTTAATCCCTGCTTAACATGTGAATGAAAAGAACATTTCTCTATTGAGGAATTAAATGCTCTATATTTACATTTTCTTTATGAACCGGGAAGGAATGAAGTCATTCCACTGCATTCTCTTTTGCTTGAGTGGCATTTGATTTCACACTCTTTAGTCAACTCTGGAGTTGTATTTTCCATAATAAAAAGAGATTCGTTTTCCCCTGCATGTTTAAAATCCATTGCTTCCCTTGGATCTTCAGCCAAGGGTTGATTGGTTTGTTTTTGTTTTTTTTTTTTGCTGTTAGAGACTCTCCAGCCAAGATTTTGGGGAATTTTTTTAAGGGTTTTTCTTACCTACATAGACTCTAAAGTAGTGTCAAACAATGCGTTATAGAGAGTGTTTGAGACTGCCATCTTTAAATCACTGGAGCACAGAGAGCATAAGCAGATGTTATAAAGCACTTTGATCTCCATTATGCCAAGAAACGTGCTAGTGGTGATCTAGGCAGGGTCTCTGTGATGCCTGAGATGCATAGTTTAAAAGTAGGAGTCCACACCAGCATTTACAGCATCAGAATCTGGGAGACAACTGCAGTTAAGGATGGGAACCCCCACCCCATCATACTTCCACTTTCTTTTCTCCCAAGGGAGCATTTTCAGTTGTTCCTTCTGTTGCTGAGATTGTTCACCTACTGTTTCAGATCAGAACTGTCAGAACTGGGGCAGGCACAACAGTGCACAGCCCAGAATTTCTACATCAGAGGGATTTTTTTCTTCAAGACCCAAGCGCTGTAGTGTTGAATATCAGAGCTCTCCTGTTTCTTCACATAGATGAGCGTGTTATTTCTGAAGGTGTATCAAACATCCAGTCTATAACACCCTGCATTTGATGTCTGAATGGTAAAGAGGCCAGAAGTGAAAGCACATAATCCTGCTTTAAGAACTGCTAATGCCTGTTGACATAAATGAGTACTGAGGGTTCTCAGCAGTCCTGAGCCGACGCTGCCACAGCCAGAGGCCAACTTCAGACAACTTTATTTTATTCCTACTTATGTCCCTAGCCTGGAATTTGGATAAAAGCTATTGTTATTTCAGAAACCATATTTTAAAAAAGAGGCTTCCTCGCTTCTGATTTATTTAAACTTCATGTTCTTCACAGGGGCTTCAGCAAACTGTTCTCATAACTGAGTTCAGATTATTTCAGCTGTTTTATTGTCATTTCCTCTGGTGAACCAGGAACACAATATTCTCAGCCTCTGCGGAGGAACTTTATGCAGAGTAAATAATTCATCTCTCTGCAGAATCATTTTATTATTGTTTCTATTGCAGAAAGTTACAATTGCCCCATTTTTAGAAATCACATAAACTAAATCTGAAGAGGTTTTCATAAAAGTATAAAA
The DNA here is from genome assembly GCF_028554395.1 of Pezoporus wallicus. NCBI lineage: Eukaryota > Metazoa > Chordata > Aves > Psittaciformes > Psittacidae > Pezoporus > Pezoporus wallicus. The sequence continues at coordinate 2,162,797 of NW_026639584.1, forward strand.
AATAGATGGAATAGACTTGAAGACCAATATTCACATGCTAGGAGAAGGATTGTATTTTTTTCCTTTTCTAAAATTAGATTCTGCAAAATATGTTGAGAAATGACTCAAAAATCTCTTGTGCTTTATTCATGTGTTCTGGTTAGACTGTAATAATCTAACCCTTTGTGTTCGTATACTTGGAGAAAGCTAAAATGCATTGATACTGTTGCACAATACAGAGAACTAACATGCTTCAATGCATCAATGTTTGTAAAAATAGACAGTAGAAGGGATTCTGTGGCATGGGGAAGGTTCATGTGGTCACACGTTTTTCGTAGAGCTCTCATGCAGAAATACAAGAATAGGAAAATGAAATATTAGTAGTAGTCTTTGAACAGAGGCCTCAATACAGCAGAGTGGCCAAAGTGTATTGCAGCAGGAGTGAGAGCAGCTATAGTGCTCCTCAGAGTCTACTAGAGACTCTAGGATCACTGGGAAGAGATGCCCAAAGGACAATCAACACAGCACCAGCTGTAAGCTGCTTGTGTTTACAGCAGTCAAACAGCAGCTGGAAAAAGCACCTGGTTGTTGGATTTGGAGCTTGCTGCTTATTGGAACAGCATTTGGCCGGATCAGAGGCTCCCTGTCAAAAAGAAAGGTTAAATGTAGAATACCCAAGAATGTAACTGAATAGCAGCTCTGTCTTTGTATGAATGACAATACTGGCATGGCACAGAGCTGCTCCTGGTAGAAATGCTGATAAAAGTATAACAATGCTTTTATGTATTTCTCTTCTGACTCCTTGATATTGTGGTTTGACCAGAATGAGTAGGAAATATATCTGAAGGAAATTTTACTGTGAAATTATTTCTTTTCCTGTTGAAGTAGTGTGGATAACTGTCTTGGACTGCTTATTTCCTGGAGTATTTGAGGAAATTTCAGTGCTCATTGGGACTTTACAAATCCTGGATATCTCCAGGCCATGCTTATTCTTACCTGTTTAACAGAGCCATGAGACAGGTTATTTACTTTCTCCCAATCCTATTATAGTTGTATAAGAATATCTGTATATAATACTAATAATATATATCTAACTAGCTTCATTGCATATATGTATATAAAACATAGATTTATATAAGAATGGACTAATTGTGTGGGAACGTATTTTAGAATGGAAAGCACAACTTCGTTATTTGATCAGTAAGGGCCAGAAGGCTGCAAAAAATTAACTGCTGTAATATTGGAAGATATTTTAGGAAATGCTGGATGTTTCTGGGAAATAGGGTAGAAAAATAGAGTAGAATGTGCTCCTAGCTTTAATTTCTTAAGAATGTGATTAATTAAAATGTTATGTGTGTTTCTACTACTTGTAAAAGTGCCAGTGAGCAACCAGTGATGCTTGCCGACGTGTATTTTCTACTTTGGAATGTAGAGGAATAAAGACAACAAAATAGAAAGGTGTCCATGTCAGGGTACATGACAAAAATAATGGGAACTAAAGGGTAATAGCATGTTTTTCCTGTTTGTCTTCTCCTTTGGTAGCGTGTGATGGATAAAAATGTATGTTGTTACCAGTATGAAGAAGTTTCAGCTGCATATAGACAAATGCTTGAGTGATGACTGCAGGTTTTCCAATGTGTCTCTACATTCAAGTGGATTTCCCATGTGTTAGCAGCCATAAAAATGTTATGCATGCAAATGCCTAAACTTATTTTCTCATAGAAAGAAACCAGTTTAACTCTTCTTCCTCCTTCACTATGAATCCCAGATCATAATTTTACAGCAAATGGTTGCAGTGGCAATCTCTTTCTTACTCTGGAAAGTAAGGTTTCTGTATTTTCTGTTACATGTGCATTGCAGCCCTTTTCAGATTGATATATTCTGATTGTGCTCCTCTTGTTCAGAAGTGGTGAGTGCTCTCCTCTCCTATTCCTACATCATCTAAAATTGTCTCCTGCGGGGAGCCCTTACTCCAGGCTATCCATAAGCATTATCAGAAGTTACAGGATACCCTGCAAACTTTCTGTTTATCACAGTTTTGGGGATCCTGCACCAAATGTACTTTAAAAGTATGTTCCAAGATTGGTAAAAAAATACCTTCTTAAAAATGCCCGATGAGCTGAGAGCTCCCAGGTCCTGACAGGTCAGTGAGCATCACTTTCAGGAGCAACTGAGAGCTGCAGCATCCCCAGGGTCACTTGAGCAGGTTTCCAGTGCTTTGGGGACTCTGCCTGGGGCTCCAGAAACACACTCTGAACTTGGTGGTTTAAACCAAGGTGTTCTTAAATCAACCCAGTAGATTTTTCTTTAACAAAAGCTTGCTTTATATGGAACTTTCTGATGAGCTCCAGTCAAATGGTATGTATGTTGGACAGCTGGCTGAACAATGAGGTTTTCTTCCACATCAGGTTGAAGTTCTCTCCTGCCTGATTCTCTTCAGCCTTGCTGCATAGGCTTTCTTTGGGGTTCTTTGCTCTGTTAGCCAAATGGTGTGGAGAGCTATTTGTCCCATAGAGCAGTTGCCTGCTTCTCCTTCCTCCAAATACCACTTGTGAATGATGCATTAGAATGTGTAATTTTATATGCTTTTGACTGAAAAACACAAGAAAGAAGTGATGAGTCTGAGTTAAGAGATGTAAATGAGTGGAAGTTTCTCATTTGGTTGCCTGGAAGCATAACAGGGTAAAAAGATCTAGTTTCTGTGACAAATTTTCTCCTCTTTTAGCTAATACTGTGGATTATTGCGTTCATCTTAAGCCCATGGCAGGAAACTAGAAACAGGGGTGTTCAGAGCAAGGTAAAATTGCAAGAGGTCAGGCACCACAAGATGATGGAGAAAGTGTGTTTGGCAGAGCTGGTGTAGCTGCAATTTGCAAAGCAGTAGTGTTTGGGAGTGCTCCCTCCCTCCCTCCCTCCCCCTGTGCGATTAATCTCTCCTTTTCTTTCCCCTTGCTATTTTTCCTTTCTCAATCCACAGAATTTAGGCTAGGTGGTGTGATCTCTTCACACAAACCCTCTGCTGTTCTGGTGCTGTGTGTGCAATGGCTGTTTAATTTGGGCAGCCCTGGTTACCCAGCCATCTCTTAGTTTTCTCTTACCCAGCTTTCTCCCGTGGACTATATCTGCTGTCTTGTGCCTGTGTGGGGCATCAGCATAGATGCCGTAGTCATGTGCTGCAGATAACTAGATGAGTGTACCCAGTTTCTGTGGTGGGATACAGATGAATGCACAAGCACAATTCAGTTGAAACCTCTGTTTAAGTGTTGAAACAATCTTAAATCCAAGTTACGCAGCTTGTTAGTGAGGGCCTGTAAACAGCGATTCCAGAAGCAGTCTGTGGGGCCCAGCTGTAGCCTACTCCCCTACAAAGCTGGTGCAGGGCCTGGAGCACAAGTGTGATGGGGAAGGGCTGAGGGACCTGGGGGTTCAGTGTGGAGAAGAGAAGGCTCAGGGGGGACCTGATCGCTGCCTACAAGTGCCTGACAGGAGGATGGAGCCAGGAGGGGGTGGGCTCTGCTCCCAAGGAACAAGGGATGGGACAAGAGGAAACGGCCTCAAGCTGCCCCAGGGCAGGTTTAGATGGAGCTGAGGAACAATTCCTGCCCCAGAGGGTGCTCAGGCATTGGAACAGGCTGCCCAGGGCAGGGCTGCAGTCACCGTCCCTGCAAGTGTTCACACAGCGTGGAGACGAGGCCTCGGTGCTGTGGGTTAGTGGTGGCCTTGGCAGGGCTGTTGGGGCATGATTGGGCTGGGTGATCTTAAAGGTCTTTTTCCTACCCACTTGATTCCATGATTCTATCCTGAATCATGTTATTGCTTATGATTAATAGATTATGTATTAATTTTATCTTTAAGAAAGCAAGATTTTTCTTTTTTAGAAGTAGTTAAGTAGCATCTAGTAACCATTTATTTCAGAGATAAAGTAAATTTCTGGAACTGAATCTAATCTGAACACCTCCATGTTTGGCAAGCAGAGGAAGCCTATCCCTGTTTCATACTGCCTCTAAGTGAAGACGCATTGCTCACGTGGAGCCTCTGTTGGAGTAGACTGTGATAATGCTGTATGGTAGCACACATTCAGAGGGGGACATGTGGGACATGTTTGACTCTCGCAGTGCTCCTGAGGCAGGCAGGGTGCTGCGGTTTGTCAGTGTGTGGTTGAGAGCCCTGACCTTCTGAGGGCAGCTGCTCCTGCATCTGCCCATCAGAGCCCTGTGGTGTGGATACAGCAGGGAGAGCAGCCGGGACACCCTGCATGGGCCATCTGTATGGCCAAGCCAACACAAGGAAAGACCTAATGGGTCTGGCAGCTTCCCAACAAGAGGGCTTCTCCTAGGGTGAGACGACAGAGCCAGGATTTCACAATGCAGCAGTTTGTGATATATTCCACAGCTGGATTATTTTTTTAAAGCTTTATATATTGTCTTTACAGGCACAAATTGTATCTTGAGTTCAGCACGCACTCAGGTTGATGTAGCTTGGTAAAGATGTTTCTTTTCTGTGATACTCAGCGGGGTGAGCGAAGGTTTGCAGACACAAAAGATGAGAGGGATTTTTTCGGGGAGGGGCATTTTAATGTGTTTTGCTTTGGGCTGTGAAGTGCTGGAAGTGCTGCAGAATTCTTTCTGTCTCTTATTTTAATTTTTATCTGTGTACCAGGCACTCATCCATGCTCTCTGCCCTGCCAAAAAGACTTCAGCACTAATGTGACAGACCACCCTGCCCGTGGGTGAGGTGCATAATTCTTTCTCGGAGCAGAGATCTTGAGCAGAGGCTGCTTATTATGTCGAAGTGCATGTGGTTTTCTGACACGAGTTACTTGGCAGTCCGGAGAAAATATTAAACACTACTTAGCTTGGAAAGACCGGGAGGGCTTAAATGCACAGTAAAAAATGTCTGCGTTTCACTTCTCTGTGTCTGTATCAGAGACTCTTGGTGATGGTCAGAAGGGTTCTTCCCTTGCCCTTAAGTACATCCTCTTGGTTGAGTGTGCTTCCCCCGTCTGTGTCAGGAACTGCTGGCATTTGTGCAAGGATGGTTTGTTTTCTTTGCATGGCTGTCTATTGAATTTCTAAATGGAGATTAAAATGACTGGTATTGAAAAGGAAGTAAAACCCCAAACCCAACCACTTGGAGCTGGGCATTTCTGCACTCTGTTTCCATTTCTGACAGTGCCTCTTGGGCCTTGTTTGTGCCACACAGCCTTTAAAAAACCGTTTTTAGCTTTAGAGCTATGTAATGTTTTCAGCATCAGTATTACTGTTTGTGTTGTGACAGAGTTATTTTTTTCATGTAGTAGCTTCCATTTAAGATCATAAATTATAGTTTTTAAAGTCTCTCTTCCATTAAAACACAGCTGACTTCTGGACTTCAAAACACACTTTTAATTATTGAAAATCATTAGAAATTCTCTTCTAAGGATTTAATTCCTTTAATCAAGCTGGCTGCTGACAATAATGGAAAATTTTCTTCTTTTGTGGATAGCCGTTTAATGTTAAATGCTGAATATTTACTTTTTTACTTGTGTTTTTATAGTAATATTTATATTAGAACCTAGTTTGAACAAGTGTTCTAATTGGCAGGGTTTTTTTGCAGTGATGTCATTGTGCTCTGTGATGTCATTGTGTGAGAAAGCAATATCCCTGTGTGTGCCCATCACTTAGGTAGGAAGAAGCTGGGCTTTGTACCTATGCATGTGTCTGCGTGGTGCCGGGAGGTGCCCATTGTGCCGGCACACATGGTGATGTCTGTGTGATGGACATGGGCAGCCTGCAGCAGAGCTGAGAGAAATGCACTTGACACGGGTGTCACAAAACAGGGCAGCCAAGAGAGGTCCAGGGTTCGTGTCACAAGGCTCTCCTGACGCTTCAGTCCCCAGCAGCTTTCAAGGAGTTCACAGCTCCTGCCTTAAACACAAACCAGTTCCGGGAGCAGTTCCGGCACATTGCTCTTAGCGTGGCATTGGTAGCCCGGAATTCAGCTGTTTCCTGTGTTACCTTTCCCAGTGTGCCTGGAAACCGTTTCAACACATCTCCAAGTACTTAGAACAAAATTGCTGTTTGGTGCATATGCAAAACATCCAAAACCCCTCTTTGAATTACTGGCTACCAATAGTTGCTCAGTAACCAGGCTAACACTGGGCTTCTCTTGAAATGAAACCTGGCCTCTGGGGCTCAGTGCTTGCAGCTTCACTGCTGATCAGCAGAGCCGCTGCCTCTGTAACACCTACGGTTACAATACACGGAAAGCTTAAGAGGAGAGAGCTCGTGATGGAAGTGCTGTCGGATTTCAAAGCTCTTCAGAGGCAAACTTAGCAGGGAGCTGAATTCTGAATCTCAAGGAGGATGATAGGAAAAACAGCTGCAGAATTTCCTAGCACTTTGTGTATAAGCACTCTTTTTTAAAAGTGAAACACTGCCATTTCGTTGAACTGACATAAAATTGGCCTGTCAGACACTGAAAATAAAACGTGTTTTTCCTTTATTTCTCATTCCTTTTATTTTTTCATGATTTAGTTCAATTTTCAGCTTTTTCCGTGTAAAAAAACCTCCAAAAAACCCTCCTAGATTCTTTCTTAAACTGAAAGCCAACAATCTCATGTGAATCCATAGCTCCTGAAACTTTGAAGCCACCAAACACTGTGAGACTTGGGGTAGATGTGCCATATGGAGCCAGCAGCTCTCAGTGCATGCAGTCTAGCTGTGGGCTCTTCCTACTCTTGATGAATCAATCCTAATTCATTTGAACTGTTAAAGAGCAAACAGCTTCAAGATAAATTATACAGCCAACACTACATAGCACGGGAATTGCAATGAGTAAACAGCAAGCAATTCGGCTTTGATGTACCTAGATATGCCTCTAGGAATCACCAACTGCCTCTGAATTCTGTGCTTAATGTACTGCCTGTGTTTGAACTTACTCAACAGCCTAAATATTTGGGTGTTGTATTTTAACCACCCTGTTTTCACTGGGTTTTGGGATATACGTTTTCCTATAAAGCATTTGAACACAAAGCGCAGTCATGTTCTTGCCATGATTGGAAAATGAATTTATAGTCTGGCATAGGAATAATGATGTGTCCAGATGCAGATATCAAATACCGTTGAACTCCTTCTGGCTGCATTGTGTGAACTCAAAACTCAAGCGCTGGTACGGAAATGAAAAGCATCATGTTTAAGAGCAAGCTGTTCCTCCCCCCTTGCCTGCTCAGGTTATGTGGCCAGCACACCGGCACAGTCACCAGGATGCTTGCAGCTGGGCATGTGCAGGACAGGAGGCTGGACTGTATCATGTCGGAGCCCTCTGCGCCTGGATTCACATCTTCGTTTAGCACTTAGATTTTTGATCTCCTCCTTCAAGCAAAGCAAGCCCTGTGTTCAGTTTTGGAGTAGGCACATGTGGAAAAATCCTTAATAAAATACATCCCATTACAGAGAGCTTTCCTAGATCCTGTTTCAGAGTGCTGTTACACTTTTTAGGGAGCAGCCAGGTTATTCTGTGGTTGGTGAAGAGCGCTAGAGCAAAATGATAATCCCAAACCCAATCCATGCAATGGGGAGAGCATTAACCTGAGTGAAACCCCCATGACCCACACCAGCCATGAGCTGCTGGAGTGTCCTCGCCCTCATGCAAGCCTGGGTACATCAGTTCCTGTTGCCATAAAAATGAAGTAGAAGGGCTTGTTTGCTGCTTTCTTCATATTAGTATTGATGGATTTTATAGAAACATTTCCCTGAAATAGGATGTTGTTTAGCACTGGGTGGTCTAACAGTGAGCTGTGTGATCTTTAACTCCTCCTGGGTTTACTGAGGTTGGAAATGGTGCTGTTTGCTTTAAAGCAATTGTGCTTTGGTTTGGCGAAGGTATTGAATTTGTTATGATTAAACTGCTAAACAGTGTTAAAGCATTCCAGCCAACTGCTGTGTTTGCAGAGGTGGGTTCCTTGTTAGAACAGAATTTTTATTAAATTTACAGAATAAATTTAATTAAAAGCCAGTAATTTCTAACATCTTATTTACAGTAAGTGTACAGATTTCATGCATTGATAGCTTTGCATATTTACTTGGCAATTTGTTGAAGTAATTTACTTTGTAATTATTTCATGATTACTAACGCTTTGGTGTCATGCCACTTTCTGTGAAGTTAAAATTTTGTTGTTGGTTTTGTGGCTCTCTGATCTTTGCAGTCTTTGTACCACTTTGCATACGATAGTTTTTCATACCAGTCCTCTAATCTCTGACTTTGTTCTAACTTCCTTTGCTCTTCCTGATCTGTGTGTGGCCAGTGTTAAAAAAAAGATGCTTAAGATGCTGCCCTGTCCACCAAAATGGACATTCTTTCTGTGGTTTTTACATAAAAATTGTCTTTCCTGTGCCATAGGTACTGTCCAACCACATATAAAGAGCAGACTTTTGTCCGCAGAGTGTTCCTAGTCTATAGGATTCACAGAAGTAGAAAGGATGTCCGCACAGCAAGTCACTTGAGTGATTTTTCCTGTGACAAATGCTCTTTTTCAGGCCTTAAGTCCCCTCATCTTAATTCCACGTGGATTTTTAGCATCAATTCCGGGCATAGCAGCAGTTTCTGCTTTAAACCACAATTGATACTGGATTAGGCTCTTTTTTTGTGCCTGAAGAGGGAGCAGTGGGGGAAAGGCTTACACGTGTACTCTTAAGGTGAAATAGAGCCTTGATGAGAAGTGAGGGCCAGATGGAAGTGCTGTTAAATCTCCCTGGTAGCACAAATCTTCAAAGCTCTGTTTTCTTTGCAGAGCTTTCCTGCTATTCCTTCAGCTCGGGAGCTGTATCCCACAGTGCTATTTAGGGCAGTCACAGGTATCGGATCGCGTGTTTGCAGTGAGAGCCTGGAGTGGCCCGTGGGGTCGTGTTCTCGTCCCAGGCAGTGAAATGTTTGTTCGTGCTCTTGATGTAGATGTGTCCTCCTGTGTTAGCCAAATGGAGAGTGTCATTTGTGCAACCCTGGGACCTTTCAGAGCTGCTTACCTCAGATAGCATTTGTGCTCCAAACTTGGCCTGGATTATGTTTATCTGTTCACTCACAGGGTGCTTTTTGCTACTGTGCCTGCTGTTTGTCTTGAAAAGAAAACTTGAAGGACTGTTGCTCGGTTTTCCTTTGGCTCCCCCTTTATTCTTAGCCTTGTTATTGTTAAACATACTTCAGAAAACTGCTAGAAGAGTTCCACAACTCTGAAATGGTTTGTGGGATGTATACCTTTGTTAAGTATGTGAGATTTCTTCTTCCCCATTCTCTGCTAGATTTAAAGGTTATAACTTGAAAACCCACTGCTGGTAATGACAATTTATAACAGCCTGTATCCTGGAGCATAATTTATGATGACAAAAACAGAGGATTTAGCAAGTCTAAGTCTCCCTGTCTGTTGCTCTGTTTTAAGCATTGCAGGATAATCTAGCATATGCTTGGTTAGTTACTGCTTCAAATGTAGAAGTATTTTAACTTTGATACCTAATGTCTTTTGCAGACAGATAATGTTGCTGTGTGAGAGGTGTGGTGTGTTCTTACATTTGCCATGGCTGCAGGACAGGAGGCAGAGACCTGATGGTATTTCTGGTTTTTTTTTTTGCTGTGGTTTGGCTGGTTTAGCCTGGAAGCATATGGGAATCAGATGAAATGATGTCTCCAGTCCAGTTTTTTGGTCACTGTGCGGTGATAGGGTGGATGTGACATCCTGGGATCACTTGTTGCACCACACTGAGCCCCACTCTCTCCTGTCTTGGTGAAGCAGTGTCTGGGGTAGGTTTGATGTGCAGCCTGGATCCCGGCTGGCTCCCCTGGGACCTGGCTGCTGGCTGTCCTGCTGTGTTTTGTCCCTGCACTGGGAAGAGTCTACAGCTGAAAGGTCAGGTGCTGGCAGCACCATGTGTGGCTGCAGCTTTGTCTCCGGCATTGTGTGTCCTTCTGTTTCTCATCTATCCTTAAGTGTGCTCCATGTCTCTCCCCAGTAACACTGGGTTTTGCTTTGCCAGCATCTTTGCAGAAGTGGACAGGGCCGGCCTCTCATGATGTTGCTGCCTGTGGACAGGGAACTGGTTTTGCAGCAGTTGTTCTTCTGATACAACCTGAGAGAAAGGGAATTTGTTTGCATCTCCTTAGTGATCACTGATGCAGAGAACTGTTGACCTCTATATTAGCCCAATTTACAATAGCGAAATCTCATTCCATGGTTTATTGCTTTCCTTTAAATATTGTTAGACTGTATTAAACACAGAGTTGCTGTTGTGGTGATTTATGCTAAGATAAATTACTAGTATGATACATAGGGATTTAGTCTCTCAGTTTATGAATCTGCTTATTCCCTGTGCAGTAAATTACTGCTTCCTCTGAATGAAGGTATCTGAAATTCAGTGCTTTATTATTTCTTGCCCCATTTTGACAGTCTTATCAATGTAGTTCAAAGAGTGAAGGTTTTATTTAACCAATACAGATGTGTTTGTTCAACCTTATGTTTAATAGTCCTGGGTCCTTTCAAGTTCGTGACCAGTGTAGCCTCAGATTTGAATGTTTTGTTTTCCAGACACAGGGAGAGTGAAGGAAAGGATAAAGGTTTCTGCACTTAAAGAGGTCACAACACAGGGAGAGCTGGCAGGAACAGAAGCCTGGCTAGGGCCTGCAGAGCAGCACCCTGTGCCACGTTCCCCAGGGTTTCAGGCGTTCTGGAAGGCAGTGGGATACTTCTCGATGCCTGTGCATGCTCCTCTACACAGCAGGTTGACAGTGAGAGAATGGTAGAGTCATGGAATGGTTTGGGTTGAAAGGACCTTAAGATCATGTAGTTCCAACTCCTGCCATGGGCAGGGAAGTAGAAATAGAAGTTCAGTAAACAGTGGAGCTAGGAAACTGGTGGATAAATGCTCCCCTTTCTCCCTCTTCCCACTTCGTGGTGGAGAAATCCTTTTATTCAGTTTGGATGAATTTGGTAAAAGAGTTAGGATTGATCTGAGGTCTGGATTATAGAGATGCTCTGATACAGGGGATGCTTCCAAAGGTATCCTAATTCAATGAATTGGTTCTAATTTCTTTATTAGAATTGGCTATGTATTTTCATTTTTCCTCTTCTAGTATAAGATTTTAGCGTCTGCACTTTTGTATATTAATTCCACATTTTTTTCCTCTTACCCACAGTTTTCTGGGCGTCTTTTAGCTTCATTTATTGTGTTCCTAATCTTATTTCAGAATTCATGGCATATGACTTCCTTGGAGAGTAAAATTTTGGGTAAATGGCATTGCTTTGGCAATTTAAATTTAATCAATAGAAAATGTTCTGCAGAAGGAACAGGGGAGAGCTCAGCAGGTCTCTGACTGGAGCTGTGAATTTTCCTGCGGAACTTTGGGATGATGTGGACTAAATGGATGCTTAATATTTGGCTTGGAGGTGCACCCATCTGAATTCTCTGAAGACAGTGATCCATTTTCAGTTTAACTTGGTGTGTCTGTACTTCGCTTTATTATTGTCTTGTAATATTCTCTATTCTGTGCTTTTGCAATGACTTAGATGTCAGTGTTATGAATAAAGCTACTGGTGAGCTAGCTTGTAATTTGATGGGAGAAAGGAGCTAAGCATGTTCTCTTGCCTAACAGCTGCAAGTATGGCTTTCATACTCATGAGTATGAAATGCTCACAAACCAAAGGACAGAACAGTTATTTAATTTGGTCTGGGGGTATAAAATTGGGTAGTACTATAGCTTTTATTTGAGAGTAGCTCTTGGCCTGTACAGAGTATAAAGTACCTAATACATGGCAGCATGTAGCTCGTTGCTAGCTGCCAGAGGTGCCTGTGGTCTGAGATTTTCTTCTGCTTCTTTAGTATTAAATTCCTTTTGCCTGTTTTTGATGTAGCTACTGGTTCCTCCTTAGGAAGGATGATCATTGGCAGTCCTGGGGCAAAGGTTGGACTTCATGATCTTAAAAGGTCTTTTGCAACCTCATTGATTCCATGATTCTGTGGTAGGATGACTGCACCCAAGACAAGGGCCAGTCTGGGGTGGAAAAAAAAAGTGTGAATGGAGTAACATATTTTAATTGATAATGTAAAGAGATAATAAATGATAATGTGCATACAAGAATTCAGGAAGGATGCCAAAAAATAGTTCTCCTTATGTGGCTTTAGGGATCTGATGGATAAAGAACTGTCTGACCTTATGTGATAAGGTTTGCCAGCAGCCTGTAGCTTTGCAGGAGATTTCATGTTCCGTGATGTGTAATGGTGAACAGCACAGGGTAGCTTAAGCTATGGCCCAGCCATTCCCAAGTGCAGCAACTGGCAGGTGATCTGGGAAATAGCAAAATAATCAAAGCAAAGGGAAGCTCTGCTGACTTGAGTTTTGCTACGTAATGAACACATTAGGGGAACGTTGCCCATTAAAGTAACTCTTTGGGTTACTTTATTCTCCATGAGTTGATTCAGCATATGAGAAGGAAGGAAGGACAGCTGAAATCTCTGAAGTTTTCTATTGAAAGGTGGAGATTTAGATGAAATGAAGCAAACTAGCTGGTGAACTCAAGAATCACAAGCTCACAGAGCTGGTATTTCTTCATTTTAAAGGCTAAAAGAAAAGCAGACAAGCCACAGCAGAGGTCTGTGAGACTTTATTAGATGAATAGCTATATAAAAGACTAGGACCTGGACAGAACCACTCCAACAGGAGCAGGCTAAGCAAAGACGCTGTAACCTTCTGTTTGCCTTTGTATTGAAGTTATAGGTACTTCTATACTGAAGAGTGCTAATATAAAGTCAAAATAGCAAAGCACAGAAATGTGGTGGTTAAATATGTTCTAAAAGAATCCGTTAAGCTTCTCAGAAGTATTTTCCCTTCTGCTTGTTTTGCAATGAATTTGGCGCACTGTCTTGCAATAAAACTGCCTTTTGGATAAAGAAAACCAAATTCCTTATTTGCTGGTCATCAACATCATCCTTTGTAGCAGAAGGCTCTGAACTGGCATAGGTTTCCACCCTGAGTCATGTATTTGGTAAACATTTAATTCAATTTGGGTATTCACCTAGGGAGGAGATTAAATGAGAGAGGTCAAGCAGCTGCTGAGTGTTGAGTAATTCAATACTTTGGACATGTTGAGATTTTAATAAACATGAAGGTGAATGGTTTGAAATTGGAGCTGGGAGTTGAGGCTCCAGAAAGAAAGGGTTCATCTTTCAGTTTTAATTATGAAACCAAAGAGACCTCTATCCTTGTATTTTCAGGCTGTAGGAAGGTATAATGAGCTGTGCTCAGCTTTGATTCTGTATGTGAGAATATCCTTCAGGTTCAGATTAAAAAGGCAAATATCTAAAAATATTTTTATTTTTTGGAGGCTTCTGACCTACTTCTTAAAATTGCCTGCAGTGCAAGGAGTAGGTGTTCAGGATTTACAGACTCTATTTCACCAAGTCAGAAGAAAAGAGCAAACACGACTTGGGTGCTTTGCCCTAGATATCCTGAAGCTTAATTGTGTGTGTGCGAGTATTATTTCTCAATTCAGCATTTTATTCAGGTTCACTTTCATAAGTACTGATTTGGACTGAGATTTCCATGTTTGTTGTAGCATCATTCACTTTTCTAGGGTTGAAAAATACAGTTTTGCTTTCTGGTGTCGATCCAGGGTGCTGCTGCAAAGGTCATTCTCAAAATCTGTTGCTTTAGATGTGACGAGAATCCCTGGGTGTGCGTGATGCTGAAGCTGCTTGTCTTGAAGTTGCAGAACTCACCCTCAAAACAGAGGTGCAATCCACCATTGAGGTAGCTTGTGACCTGAGAGTTTGTTTCCTTCAGATTTGAAGTTCTTCCTCCCCTACTCCCACCCTTATACGAGGAAGGAATTGAATTCCCTGTAAACACCTACTGAACCCTTCATTTCTGCTCCTCCACATCTGCCCTTTAAATTCTCGCTTGCGTTTCCTGATGAAAATGTCTGCAGCACTCTGCTAACGTGCTAAAACGCTTCCTGTCACACTGACCTGTGCAAGTCTGTTGTTCCCTTACAAATCCCTCAGCTGTCTTCCTTATATGCGTTTAATCTGTCTTTTTTCACTTGTAGTATGGTGAGTCTTTTGCCATATGAATATCACCTTTTCATCTTTAGCTGCTTGGAGTCTTTGTGTATCATTTTCAGTTTTAAGCTATAGTGATGATGGATAGCTTTGCACCTCCACATCTGAGACATCAGAATGGTGCCATAACAAAAACTGATAGCAAAATAATTTATTCTCCTTCCTCCCCACATCGTAAGATTTATGTGCACTTCTAAGGTGTAACAACATCTGCCCCATGTGACCTTCAGCTGGAAAAGGATCCTCCTTTGGTTCACATTTCAACCTTGAATCTATGTTTCATTCAGTTCTAGAATATTTAGGATAACTCATCCCGTCATGAAGAAACAAGTTTTTGAATGTGAGGTTCCCTCTACTGTGCATTTCTTCTGCTTGTAAATCCACTGTGTGGGTGATTTGCAGGCACGGAAAATCTTAGAGGTTTGTCCTTGCTTTGTGTTACTTATAAAATAAAAGCAGAAAAGATGTTAGCTTGGTTAAAGCTTCATATGTTTTGGTTTGTTAATAGAACTATTATGGCATCCCAAGAATAGCTCTTTCAAAGGCTAAAGCATTCAAAAGACACTTGCCTAAATGCACAAAATCTTTTTGAAGTGCTGACTCTGAAGTATTAACCCTAATTATATTTCAGAGTATGCAGAAATCAGGGAGTGATTTAAACTTCGTTTTGTTTTGCTGAATTGATCCTGTTACAATAGTGCTATCAGGGTGATTTGTGTGGTTAACGCTTTATTGAGCAAACAGAGCTGTGAGCTTTGTCCAACTGGCCAGACAAGAGATTGTTCTGGTCCAGCGAGCCAAGTGCCGTGGGTTCAGTGTGTCACACTGGCACAGGAGCACTCTTCTACCTGGCTGGTAGCTCCATGGGCATCCACAAGCATGATACTGAAGATACTTCATATTTATAAATAGTAGCTGCAGGTTTCGTTGTTCTGGTTTGGTTTTTAATTTTCATTGGTGTACATTGCTCCCACTAATATTTGCATTATTGGTTTTGAGAAAAAGTCTTATTATTTAATTTTATCTGCACAAGGAGTTCCAGGAAGAAGTTCCATGCTACCACACGGCTATATCAAAGAGTACAGCTTTTTGCTTTTGGATTCACTTTCTGGTAAAAAAGAGTGTTCTTGTTTTCTGCCTAAAAGTGCATGCAATTTCAGTATATCCACTCTTGAACTCTTTTCCAAGCTGGAAGGCCACAGCTGTCTCTGTCCTTGTTCAGAGATAGTTCCACATTTCCGAGCTTTCTCGTCATGATCTTGGGTTTGGGTGCGTGTTACATGGCACTGCTCAACTTTGATAAATGCATCTTTCACTTTATCCTTAGTCACTTTGTACATGGAGGCTTTCTGCTGCCTCTTGCAATCAACTTGTTTTTACAACACTGAAAGAATCTACATCATCTGCAAACTTTGTTGCCTCATAGACTCTTTATTTCAGGAATACACTGACCAGTGCCAGTGCCTTTGGAAGCATTCTGCAGACTCCCTGTCACTGTGAAAGCTCCCCATTCATTCCCATCTTTGTGCCTTGCTTTTTTAATGTCATTGATGCACTCAGAGACCCTTTCCTTTTATGCTGTGACTACTTAGTCTTTGTAAGTGTCTTCGGTGAAGGGCTTTGCAAAAAGCTTTTCAGAAATTAAAATACCTGTAACAACAAGGTCACCCTGAATAATGTACTTGTTGGCTGCTTCTGAGGTAAGACTGAGCTTGATAGAAGCCATGTTAGCAGATCTGTGCTGTATTAGGTCAATATATGTCTACTAATCCTGAATTGCTTTGACCCCATTTAAATATGAAGATTTCAGGAGTCCATCTTCTTTTCTCCTTTTGAATATTGTCTTTGCATTTGTCACCTGTTGTTTTCTGCTAAAGTCAGTCTTGCTCTTTAGGTGTTATTACCGAAATGCTGTGCTGGTTATAAGGAACTGAATGCAGCTGAATAGGGTAACATGTGAAGCTTATCCTGAGGTAGCACAGAAAAAGCAAATGGGTTTGTCAGGTTGTCTCGGAACTGCTCTTTGAATAACACCCGATCCAGGTGATTTTTCTATGAATTTTATCAATTCAGGTAAAGCCTATTTCATTTCTGACAGTTCCTCTGACTCTCCCCTCATTTAAGGAAAAGCTCCAGAGTGGGAACTTACTGAGCTCCAGTGTAATTATTTATACTTAACTTTTCTGCTGTAGCCATAAGTCTCGGGGGCATATCTACAGCATCTTTATCACTTCTTGCCTTTAATTCTCTATGGCAGTTTTCTTGCTTTTGAAATCTATGTAGATAAATATAGTAGCACATTTTATACCTTTAGCAAGTCATTCATCAGAGCCTGTCTTGGCTTGTCTCATCATTTTTATGTCTTATTGGAAAGGTGGTATTTCTCCGAGATCCCTACATCTTTTTAATCAATCCTTACACTACTTGAAATATCTATTTTTCTGCATTTATGGTATCTAAAATTGTGTAGTGTATAAAAATTACTTCTCATCACAAGATGCAGCTGTTCTATATTAGGATGGTTCCTACTGCCCGTATACATATGAACATGCTTTTGACTTTGGTCTCATTGATTGTAGTAATGTTGCTCATCTTAAATGGGAGATTAACTGGTACTTGCCTTCAGTCTCCTCTGTTGCACTTTACTTTTGGCTATAGGATCCTAAATTACGATGTTGCCAAATTACTTGCCGGTGGTCAAAGAAATTGTTTCAGTGGTTGGAAATTTCAGGACCTATTAATTTAGGACATTTAACATTTAGAATCAATTGAAGAGTGTATTAATTATCTGGTTAGATAATTTCATGATCGTATCTTTATTTCACTAAACAGAATTATCTTAGAAGTATCTCTGTGTAATCCAGCAGTATATAGAAAATAATACTTGTATGGGCTCTATCAATATAGCACATGCAGAGCTGAGGTTTGTATGCACAGAAGTGACTAGATCATGCTACCTGTGAGCTGCAAAGCTGCTGGAATATGTCTGTAAGGATCAGCTATGTAGTATTCTGCTCACCTCTGGTACCAACATAAAGGATTTTAAAGCCAAGTGGAATCAAGTGGTACTGCTTGGCTCAGTGCACCCTGTAGATACTTTTGGTTTAAAAATGAAATGCAGAACAGGATTTTCAACTGTTTTACCTTTCTTTTGGTGTAGCTGATGTCAATTTTAATGACACTCTTAACAAAACCCGAGTATTCCTTTAGCAATGGCTCTCTATTTAAAAATTACTTGTTGCTGCCTTGGCTTCTACCTACAGCTTTTCTCATGCTAGTGCTATATTATTACCTGCTGCACTTTTCTAAGGTCAGGTTAATTTGGTCTTTATATCTTCTATGCTGGAGGTTATGTTTGTGTAATACACAGGTAAAATTTCATTGCTGTGTCAACATTGATTTTCAGCTGTGCAAAAAGCAGTTATTTGCCTATCAAAAAAATGAGGTCATCAGCTGAGTTTCATAAGTAGTGCAGTTAGTTCTCCTTTTTACTTACTGAGCTCAGTGTGTTCTTCCATTTGATGCTCAAACCAGCTCCAAGCAACATTTAAAACTAGAAGGTTGTGCTTTCCTGTATGTTCATGTTTACTTTGACTAGTACCTGAAGTACTGGCCACTGGGGATGTCAAAAAGCAATAGTCATTTCCCTGTAATCTCAGGTGGGCCACTGGCTGTAATGAGACATGAAGCTGTTGTGTTGGTTTTACAGTAGCCATCTCCTGCACAGACCTCCCGAATGGCCTTAACCCAGATTTCTATAGTTTCATTATAGAGGGAAGGGTGTTTTCTGCTTCCTACAGGATTACCCCTTTCTCCGTGTGACCCCCTGGTGTGCACATGACAAATATCTGCCTTGATTGTACAGTTCTATGAAGACTATTAATTGCCCAATTAGAAATGTATAAAGAAAACTTGTCACATAACTTTGATTCTCTTGCTGAAATTCTAACGTATGATGGTATGCTATGGTAGGATGCCATAGTAAAAGCAGTAATTGAACCATCAGACCACAGTTTCCTACTAACATATATCCTGTATAATTACATTTTTCCATGGCTTAAGAGAAATTCACAAGGGGACAGTCTCACTCATTGCACATTTTGCTGCTTCATAAATCAGTGTCGGCATCTTCACTTAGGGGCTCATCAACCAAGTGAGCTTATTGTTTCTTAGCGGGTGTCTGTGGTACCAAGAAAGATGATGAAACAACAGAAGTAGTCCAACAAGGTATGCTTTTTCCAGAAACAACAAGGAATGAAGCTATTCTGGGGGTCTGATGGCTTTAGGGTTATTTGTGTTTCTGATTCACTCACCAGACTTGCACAGTAGAACGCTAGTAGAACACAAAGCTTCGTGTAGCATCCCCATATCTGAGGTTTCCGAAATTATGAATGTATTCATTTCAAGCTTGTATGTGCAGCCTGTGTTAGCAAGAAAGCATGAAACAGCTCAGTTTCTCTTGGCCTACATGAAGTGTGGGATTGGTACCGCTTCAAAATGAAGTCTGCCAGCGGGGGCAGAACTATGATGCCATTGAAATAAAAAAGGAGGAGGGTAGTGGGTAGCTCATGTGTTTGGTAGTGAGTGGATAGAGGGCTCTCAGTAAAGACATGCAGGGAAGATGAAAGTTTGCCCTTCCTGTGAAGGAAAGGCTTCAATGTCTGGAGCTCCTCTGTGGACTCGGGGTGAGAGGCTCACTCAGAGTGTGCGTAGGTCTGGATTAGGGAAGAGGTAATTCCTCCTTGAGCATTTCTTGGCATGTGAAAGAGGAAAAGTGTTTTGGGAGAAGCCACCACAGCTTCTCCAGCAGTAAACCACAGCTGACCAACCTGATTACCCTCTGTGTTGAAGTTACTGTAGCTGTGGATGAACAGTGGGCAGGAGACATTGTCCACCTTGATTTTAGGAAGTTGTGCACTGGGGATGGCATAATGCCCTGCACAGGCTGGGGACTGGCCACCTGGGAGAAGTTCTGCTGAAGAACCTGGGGGCTGATGTGAGTCACCTGTGTGCCCTGTCCGTGATGGACGTTGCCAGCACACTGAACAGCATTAAGAGGAGCAAAATCACTAAAATGAGGTGATTCTTGGCCTGTATTTGGCACTTGTTAGACCAAGTGTAATACTGGGTCCAGTTTTATGCTCCCACTACAAGAAAGGTGTTCCTAAACTAGGGAGAGGCCAGGGGAGGCTCCCAGGATGGCTGAGGCTGGAAGACTTGCTCTGAGAGGAGAGACTGAGGCAGCTGGGTTCATCTGACCTGGAGAAGAGATGCTTTCAGAGGTCAAACAAGAGCCTGACAGAGCCAGGGGCTTTGTTGGGGGATGTGGAAGGAGAATGAGCTACAGCAGTCATGAATTGAAGTGGGGGGAGATCTGACTAAATACAGGAACAGAAACTGTCACTGTGAGGATAATGAAGCTGGAACAGCCTGTGCAGAGGGGCAGGAGAATCCCCCAGCTTGGAGGTTTTCCAGTCCAGACTGGACCTTGGAGCCGACCCTGCTCTGAGCATGAGCTTGGACTAGAGACCTCCTGAGCTTTTATGTCCATCCGCAGTGATGCTCTGATACACTGTGATACAGTTCTGATGTTGTGTGAGGTTTAAGTCACAGTGTTATAGTCTATAAAGCATTCAGTAGCAATCACAGGGTTGGTATAAATGAGGAGATGAGGGACACTGCACAGTAAAAGCACAAACAAAACCCCAAACCAAAGAATCCAAACAATAAAAAAAGGCAGAACAGAGGAAAACAAAATAAAATACAAATAAATACCCTGTAAAGAAAAGCAAAGGCAGTGGTTTTATTGCAACACAAATAACTACTGGCAAGTATTGGATCTGTTAATGAAAATATTTCATTGTCTAGTCAGAAATAAAAAATACCTTCTTCTGTAATTCAGCTTGCAAGCCTCTCAATTCCAGTAGTAAATATTTAATAGTAAAAGAGTGTTATTTCTCTAAGTGGTACATGTTTGTCTTCCCCTTCTTCCACTTATGGGAGTAGTTGAGCTGTATTGATCTCACACCAACTTGAAAGATGTGCACTCTTTTGGATTAAAAATCAATTTAGGTTTTTTTAGTAGGTGGAAAGTACATTGAGAGAGATTGGAAGAAGGGAATGCTGAGCGGGAATGGGAATCATGAGAGAAATCTCCGTACATTCTTGTCTAAATAAGTCCTTCCTTTATTTGATAGAAAATAATTATAAAATCTGTGATTTGAGTCTTAAATTTTTCCTATAAATTGCTGTTCATTTTCTGGACGATTTGACATTGCATACTAAACCTGAAAAAATGTATTCATTCCTTCTTAGTCAAATCGACAGAAAGCAACCTACAGTGAATGTTTTGAAGTGTTGGGTTTTGTGGCTTTATATTTATTAAACATTTAGACTTTGTTTTGGCCATTTGCACCTGTGCCTTCAGGGAAACATTCTTCTAAATATCCTCTTAGACGTTATTGCGCAGCCAGATGAATCTGGATGCTTTAGTGGATCCATGCATAGGACAAATACAGGGAACTGGTTGTTACTCAGTGAGCAATACAGTTTTTTACTTACATGATTTTTAAAGTCATCTCAAAGCCTTTCTGCTGGGGGGGAAACAGACAATAATTTTCAGAAATTTATGCAGAAATTCTGGGAAATAAATTAACCTTTCAGACTGAAATGAGGATGTGAACCATAAAGTGGCTCAGATTCCTCTGAGTACGTACACTGCCTTGGATGAATTCTGGATGGGATGTCTGAAATTGCAGTAATGGCAAGCAACACCTTCGCTCTTATACCATTAAAACATTTAAATGCCAGAATATTCCCCCCGAGCTAACGGCAGGTTGTGATTTATGGAACTGCCTTTGTGCTCAGCGCGTTAAAACTGCTCAGTGCAGTCGAGCACCTTTGGGCCCAGCAGCGGGTTTTGGTTTTCCCCCGGCCCCTGGCTGTGCCTGAAGAAAGGCAGCACCTGAATCACTGCTGGGCTGGGGGGCTGTGGGATCCTTCCCAGCCCTTTTTGGTGCAGCTGAGTTGTCTACAGCAGTGCCTCAGGCAGATTTCATCACCTGGGTTGCTCTTCTTTTTGAATTTTTAAGCATCTAAATATCATTCCATGGATTGTGCTTTTTAGTATTCTAAATACTTGTTCTCTACCTCCTGTGACCTTCTGCAGTGCATCTTCTCCAGCTCCACTGTGATGGCCCTGCTTCCAGCAGCATCTGTGAAAGGTTTCAGTGTTGGCCACTGCAGTAGCCCATGATCAAATACCTACCTGGGTAATAGTGAGGGGTTTGCAAACCTCTGGTAGCCTCTTTATGCACTTCCAGAGAAGGCAGTTTTACAGACCATTTTTCCCTTTCTATGAGGCTTGAAGACTGAAAGCTCATAAAGGACGGTAGGTTAGGTTTGGACTGCCCTATAAATGCTGTGTAGTGGTCTCTGTGAATCTTGTTGCTTGCACAGTGTTAAGTCTGTTCAGAAATCAGATGCAAACACATTTGGATGAAGAGAATTTTTTTACCTCAGTTTGTGATTTCGTTGATAATAGAGTTGTCATGATGAAGACTTACTTCTGTTCAGTTGCCCTAGTGAAGGATTGCCATTATTAAATGTGATAGCACATTTCGTGAACAAAAATAAAAGGTTTGAATATGAGTGTAGAGAGAGAAAAATGATTTACAAGTACATTTCCTCTTCCCTTCCTTTCTTACTTCCAGTAGGTCCCTTGCCTTATTAAAGAGATCAATGATTCACTGAGCACATGGCAACGAATCTGTTGAGATGGTAGTCCACGTTAAAGCAGTGGCAATTTCAAAAGTGATTTATAAGAAAAAGTGTTTCTTTCCCCCTTTTCTGGCTATGTACATCGAACTGTATCTGTGCGAGAAAGCTTCATTTCATCCTGAACATTCTGAGCCTGTCTTCTCACAGTGCTGGAGCAATACATTTAACAAGAATCCATTCTGGCAACCAGCACATGCTTTGCTTGGAGCTCAGCGATGTGCTCATAGTGCAGACAGTTGTTGCAGTGAAAACATGTAATCGCTCACCCACAACAGGCATGGGTCAGGAGCTGGTTTGAGCTGTTCTTGCACCTGCTTCTCCCTCAATCCCAGGCTTTTTTCCTTCCAATTTCTGAGCAGGTTGCTCGGTTTGGTGGTGGGAAAGGCGAGCGGCCTTTCCTCTCCAGTTAAAGTGAAACGAGAATCTGTTTATGATTTCCGTTGAAGTCAGCCCACCCAAATTGTTTAGTAACTTGGATAAACATGGGTGAGCAGTGAGTGAGGTACAGATGCTTGATGCTCACATATTCAGAGCAGTAGATACGTATTGCTCAGTAGCTTCGTTATGCTCTCTCAGCTGGAGCAGAGGTGTCTTCAGCTGCCAAGCTACCACTCTGCTGCCATTTCATAGCAGTGTATCAGCCTCAGCATCTCTTGTGCAGCCTGCACTTGAGGTCTTCAGCTGGCAAATGCTCTTCATATCAAATGTAGTGTAGGTTTGTTTCTGGAGTATGGTTTTTAGAATCATAAGACAAAACACTGCATAAAGTATTTGGATTGAAGTATTATTAGCAATATGTGGTCCCTCAGAATTGATGTGCTCTGAGGTGTGGGGTATTTTTTTCTTTTATAGATATTTATTGCAGTCTTTTAATGGTAAGCCATAAATGCTAAGCTGCAAGACATGGCTTGTACTCTGATAATCGCATTAATGAGCCTTTAGAATTGCAGAATCTTACGTTAACATCATATGTTTGTGTGTAGATGAAGCAGTCTGGTAGTTAAAGTTACCAAGTTGTAATTATTTATTATGTATTATTATGTAATTATTTCCAAGTAGAAATAGAGAAAAGCGTCTGTGATACTGAGTAACGAAGCCAGAGTCAGAATTCCTGACGTGATGCCTCCCACAGTAAAGGCAGATGTGACCGTGGTATCACAGTCCCATACCCTTGATTTCAGAACTAATCCCCGGTATCTTGGCAAGAGTGCAGCTAGAAGACAGTCATTTTTCAGTCCTTCTACAGAAGGAAGGAAGAGCAAAAGCCAACCAGGTGCTCACATGAGTTGGGGCAGTATCTCCTTCAGTCCCAAGTCCATCCTGCTGCTGATGCTGGCTGCGTGAAATAGATTAACTCCATGAGAGTGAGACACAAGTCTCTGCATTAGAGTAGTAAAGGATAGTTATTGCTCAAAGCCTTTAGGTGATCTTAACTCTAATCTTACAGACATAGTTTTTATAAGATTCTTGTTCCTAGAATCAAATCATTACTTAGGAATAAAGCTTTCATTTGGAATAAAAAAATGAAGCTTTAAAACTCCGATGGATCGAAGAAGCTTGAAAACCTGAATGCTTGTATGTGCTAAGGTTGAAGGTAACTTGGTAAGATAAAATCGATAACAAGACTTTTTCTGAGAGGTCTAATTTTTCAGTCCTGGGTTTGATACTGTTGAACTATTAGGCGACTACTGTTCTCTTCAATAAAGCTGTGTCCCAGTTTGTGGGTCTTTGGAGCTTCCTACACCAGGATTTCACATCAGTTGCAATATAGATTGGGAAAGTATCTTGAAGAAATGCTTGGTAAACATGAATGTGCAATTACCAGAACTTTAAAATGTAATTTTAATGCATTACTGGAATTTATTTTGCACTTCATTTCTTCTCTGCATCATTCATAAAGCTTTATCTAAAATATTGATTACTTGGCTTGCTGTACTAATTTTGGTTTTATTTTTTCATGTGTGGGATAAAGAGTAAAAGTGACTTAATCCTCAAAGGCTGCAAGGAATGTTGGATCTGGCACTGAGGAAGAAAATAAGTGGTTTGCAGTGGGAATGGTATGGAAACCAAATACTTCTAATGCTTCCTAAAAGGAGAAAAATGAGCAGCTGATGCTGATGACTGGAATTTTCAGACTTTTATCACAACTAAATAAAAGTGCTAGTGTAGTTTGTCAGCCATTTTTGCAGTACTTGCGTGCTATTGCTGGAATAACACATCACCAGATTAGTTCACTTTTACACAAAGCAAACATAATTTGGCAGAGATTAAAAGTACAGCTGAAATTTGGCAATATGTGGCCTCCCAGTCTCGGGTGTGTAAGTGGGTGTAGTGACACTGATGTGTCTGTTTTTAAATCTAGGATGCTGCTTTACGTTCTGCATTGACAACTGTTGCTCTTCATGTATGGTAGTGCCTCAAAGTTAAAAGCACATACCTACATCAGTGCAGAATACCTCCAAACACCAGAACATATGGGTTCTGTCTGAGAAAACATGTAGCCTCTCTCCATAGAGGGACTTTAAAGTTGGGATTGGGGGAATTTTCTATGCTTTCAGTTAACTTTCTATAAAATGTGGATGCTCCTTAGCAAAGCTCCTTCAGACAACATCAAAAGTTGTGTGAATTAAGTTTTATGTAAAATTGGACTGGTTTGCTCCCAAGTTTTTATAGAGTTATGATAGGACTTGGTTTGGCTTAAACATATGTTTGACATTTGTGGTAAATCTAATTGATGGTTACTGTTTTTATGGTAGATATTGCAGCATATTTTAGACCAAAACTTAATGTATTCTGTATACATCCTTTCTAATCTCACTTTTGTACTCCTACAGTATTAATATGGATTATGATTAGGGAGCTTCCTGAAAGTGGAATGCTTAAAGATTGTATAGAAAGAGATGGATCCCTGCTGTTCTTGCATCATTGCTCAGGTTTCTGCACCATTGACCGTGTACTGTATTAAATCTTTTTCTTCCATAGTTGTGCATGATATTTCTATTCCTACTAGAAAAAGCAATGAAAATACAGTTTTTTAAATGTATGATAACGAGAGATTAATGTTATCCCAGTTAAGTGTTACTATGCTGGAGCCATAATACCAAAATTGTCTAAAAATGCAATATTAGGACTATAATACCGCTGGGAAAAAGACAGGTTTTGAGCTTGAGACACTTTGAAATGTTGGGTTCGGCCATAATAAGAGCTAAGATGTAATGAGCAGGAGCTTTCAAGGTCGTCACTCCTTTGTCACTGTAACTTGTGATACGTAGGAAGCCTTGAGAGAGACATCAGGCAGGAGCCTGGGTGGCTTGTTCCCAGCAAGTGGAGGTCTGTTTGGAAGCAGGGTAAAAAATGTGTGCTTTCTGAATTGCAGATATGACAGAGCAATCTGGTTGGTTTCATTTTTTTATTGAGAAGATTCAGTGCTTGTATACGGGGTTGAACTAGGCTGTACCTTACAAAGATGTAACTACGAAATAGTTTGTTTGCTTAAAACAGGTAAAATGGTAAAATGGCAGGTTTTGTGTATTTTGATAGTAATGAATATGAATAGGGACTGTCAGCACCATCTAATTCCAGTCCCTGTTCTCTGGGATCCTCCTCTATAAGACTTTCAAAGACTGAGATTAAAGAATGTATTAAGAATGTATTTGGTCTCTGTAAAATGCATATATTATTAATTGCTGTTATTTATGCCTCTCTTCTCCCTCTTGTATGAATTCAGACTTGCATCTCCTTTGCCATAGTCTAGTATTGCCCTGTGTTCTTTAACTGAAACCTGTGGCAGAGGTGCTGGGAATAGGTTGTGAACTGATAGTGTGTCAGTTGTGGCTGGAGGGTAAGTGTCTTCACTGTTAGGAAAACCTTACTAATTCTTTGATGTGGGGTGATGAAAATCTTTATAGAAGTTTTGCTTACTGTAAGGTCTTTCTCTGGGACTTGGGCATTTGAACGAAGAGGGGAAGTTCAGATATCCCACTAGAAGAATAGGCCAAGAATAAGGAAGGCCACTTCTACAGCTGGTCAAAACACAGTAATTCTGTCACAGGCCTTCATTCTGCTTTCACATTAATATCTTGCTGGCTGGGGTCCTTTCCTTTTTTCCAGAACAACATCAGTTAAAGCAGTGGTACCTTTTTCCAGGCTATGCTTTGCTTTTAATGCTTTGACTTGTTTCTTTTTTTTTTTTTTTGCTTTTGAATTTATCAAACTTAGAACACTAATTCAGGCAATAGCTTAAAAATCAAGAAAATTTAATATGAAGCCTGCTAAACCTGTTGCCTTGTTGTAGGTCTAACCTGTTCATGTTCTGTGTCAGTGATTTGCAGTAGTAACAGCGAGATGAGTCTGGATTGGTGTGGAACTAAGGGAAATGTAGGTGTTAAAGGGAGGGTCAGCCCAGACTCTGAAGGACAGCTGAAAGGTCATTCATTTGTTACCTGGATAAGATCACAAAATCTAGATGCTGCTACCAAAAACAGAGATTACAGAGTTGGTCAGTTTGGAAGGGATCGTGGGGATGCTATTGGGTCCAATTCCATTTCTCCTTTCTACCTTGTATTGGTGGCAGTCTCAATACCAAGACTAGGATCAAAGCAGAATAATAGCAGCAGTGTGACAGCAAAAATAAAGAAACGGAATTATGCAGTGCCAGAAGGAGTCAGCCCTTATGTCTGAAATCTAGTGGTTTTGTTAGAGCAAGGGGTAGTGACAGGCTGATGCAGATTTTTGCCTGAGAAGTCTCTCCCAGAGAGCGGGATGTGATAACTCCAATGGAAGCAGCCTTGCAGAGAGAGGGCGGGCTCCTTGGTCCGTGCAGTAGGTCTGAGGCTGGCAAGATACTGGGTATTTACTGGTTGCAGACTTGATCCTAGTTCTTTCCTGGAATATTATCTTTTCATATTTACTCTTGTTATATCTGGCAAGAGGCCTTAAGAAGTCCCCAGTTGGTGTGGCTTGACTCCAGTATCTTTATCGTTCTTTTGATTGCTTTGACAGAG
The DNA here is from genome assembly GCF_028554395.1 of Pezoporus wallicus. Lineage (NCBI taxonomy): Eukaryota > Metazoa > Chordata > Aves > Psittaciformes > Psittacidae > Pezoporus > Pezoporus wallicus. The sequence goes on from NW_026639584.1 coordinate 2,189,639, forward strand.
CATTCACAGGCCTGAAGCCAGACCAAGCTATTTTCTCAGCAACAAAACATGAGATTTGGAAAAATGTCACAGTTAGCTTTCCAGTTGCTTGCTTTTTTTCTAGTCACTGTATGTTAATGTGCAAATTAGTGTGCACTGTGCACAGGGGTGGTGTAAGTCCCCACTGAATGTAAATCAAACAACTGCTCTTTCTCAAGATGTCCTAAATCTTTGTAAGTGGAACAAAAAATTACACCTTTGCTTTGGAATGACGAAATGGTTTCAAGATGATCTGTAGAAAATGCCGGATTATGGTTTGTGTATTTAATAATTTCTGTAGAAAAAAACACATCTGCGTTATCATTATTTTTCCATCTCCTTTGCCTAAAAGGCGGGTAGGGTTTCTGGCACTTCCTTTCACGCATCTCATACAATTTAGGAAATGAAATTGCAAAAGAAAGGAGGAATGAAAACGAAATGACACAGATGGTTCTCATGCACGTTGTGGCCCAGTTGTTTTGGAAGTTCTGTGTTTTCCTGTGTGCTTCCCAGTGCTGAGTGTTCTGTAATCCTGGTTTGTAAGATGAGTTGCTGGTTGATTTGCACCTGAATCACTGCCTGCAGGGATGTTTACAGAGCAGTGGTGTCACCTCCACCCCATGAGGCAAAACATGTTGCAGGGAAGAGAGAAGGCACCAAGTCAATTTATATATGAGAAGAAATGCTTCCAAAGTTCCCAAAACTCATTCATGGTAGGAAAATATTTCTGTGTTGTCATTTTACTTTTCCACTGATTTTGGGCAGTGAACCTCAAGTATCAGGAGTGTCGATTTGGCAATCCTGGGTTACAAAACCTGCTGGAAGATGTCATTCAAATAATATTATCAATCAAAATCCAGCCAGCTGGACCGAATTGACCGAGCTCAAAACTCCTCTGTGAAAAAAAGAAAGTTCTTTCTTTGAGCCTGGTGAAACATGTGAGGGAGCTTTTACCTTTTTTTTTTTTCCTTTTTGGAGACCTTTTTTCTTTCTGAAGTCAAATGTAAAGATCAACAAATACTTTTTGGTTAATTCTCATCTAAAGTGCCAGGTTTTAAAATACCTCCAGTAGAGTCAAGCTGCATGTTCTCCACTTGAACTTAAAATCTTCTTTAGTTGTCTGAACCTGTTGTCACCACAATTTTTGTTTTCTTCCCAGCATCTTCCAACTTTACCTTTGTTCCTGTCCTCCCTGGATGGGGTTTTCACACACACAACTGAGGAACATGGATGGCATTAAAAAATACTGGAACTTGGCTACCAAATCATACAAAGTTCCTTGCCAGTTCCACCGTCTTCTGTTCACTGCATTGGATGTATTCTCCTCTGTGAATTATTGCCCTTCTCTCTGATTTGGGGAATCTGTCTTCTTTCACCATCACTTCAAGTGGACCTCCCTCCTCCCACTTGCCTTTAAATGTGGTTTCGGGACAGTGCTGGGAATATCAGAGGGATTGCAAATGCAAGCCCCTTTTGTACTTGAAGATCTTAGCTGCCCTGCAGTTTCATACAGTTAATATAATTTGTATGAGCTTGGACTTGCAGCACTGTGTCTAAACCTCTCATCGCAATGAAGATACAATGTGGTAATACCTTGAATCCTGAGCAAGTGAGAATCGATTTCTGGGCCATGCTTTTAGCTGAATCCCATCTCAATATTTTGTTAGCTCTGTTGGGGTCTTTTTGAGAATTAAGGATGGGGAAGTGTGTGGTGTGTCTGTGTAAGTATAGATTTAAAATTTGTGCTAAATGACTTGGTTTGGGATAAAGATTGACTTTCTCTATACATTTTTTGCTGTTATTTCATTGTAATGCAACAAGGTCACAGGAGCAGTGAAGTGCACAGATAGCTCTGCCTGGCTTTGGTGGAGTAGGTAATGCAGGGCAGTCTTTGCTAATATTTCTTTGCTAACTAAGCCTATGGTGTGAATCATGTTTCAGAGCAGATAGACGAGAGCTCAGGTGCTTTAAGGTATATTTTTTTATCTGTTTCAGGGGTTGCCACTCCAGTCTTAATAACTGCTCTGTAAGAAATGGATCAGATCAAAGCAGAGCTTTGTCGAGCTCATCACTGTGTTTCTGCCTGTGGTCATGGTGTAGGTGCCAGGAGATGCATATACGGGGCGAGCAGGAAGGTAGTGCCCACAGTCCCTGCCATATGCTGGCAGCCTCCAGCTCTTTTGTGTCCCAGGCTCCTGGAGACAGTGGGTGTCTTTATAGTTAATTCCAGCAGAACTGCTTTCAGTTAGTTTGACCCATGTCTGAGTTCATGTTCACTTCTGCATCTAGATCATTTCAGCAGGAAGTTGTAACAGCTTCACCATGTCTGAAGAACTGCTTCCATGGTGTATTTTTGCCCTGGCTGCCTTTGGTTCTTTAGATGGCATCTGGTTCTTTCCATAAGCAGTAGTGAATGTTTGTACCCCATCGGTCTGTGTCACAGATGAATTTCTAGGCCTCTGTTGTACCCCCCCTCAGTTGCTTCTTTTCAGTCTCCAGTAGTCCTGGCTCACTTTGTCATTCTGATGAGGAAGCTGTTTCTTCCCCATTGCCCTCCTCTGACCCTTTCCCAGTTTTACCAGTAGGATCTTCCCCAGATGATTTTCAGCTCCTTCTGTACCAAGTATAACAATACTAAAGGTTGAACTGAAGGTGGAAATCACACCTGGGATTTAAAGTATGATATAATGACTTGTGTTTTGTTTTACTCCTGATAATACCTCTTTCTGTCTTTTTTTCCCTTTTCTTCAAATGCTGTTGAGGTGATGTTTCAATGGCTTTGACTGCTTAATCCTAGAAACCCTTTAGAAATTTAGTCAGATGAGCTCTCATCCCAGAATTATCTTGCTGTTCTCTTCATCAATATCGTCCATAGACTAATGATACTTCTGAGGCGTTCCCCAAACAGAAGTGTCCTGGAATGAGAACTTCCCTTCAGCAGGAGCATGGATACAATGAAAGCTTTTTCTGGTTTGTTCTGTCATTATCTCTGGATGTTACTTGTGTGCTTTGATTATCTTGTGGTCCTTTAGGCTTTCTGGCAGGGTTCTCGCTTTTGATAAATGTTACTGGTTTTAAGAACTCCTGTGAGTTCTTTTGTGCATGTTGGTTTTGTGGCAGGTTTGGGGGGTTTGTTGTTTTGGTTTTGTTAAGCCCACCTAATTGTATTTTTGCACTGAATCTGTGTGAGTCCATAATCCTGTCATTTGGACCTATTGATGCTTTTGGAAAAATATTTTCCTCCTTTTTTTTGTGGTGTCTTTTACCATATTTTCCAGCTGTGATGGCTTTCTCTTGGTCCTTCTAAAGTGCTTTTTGATAAGTGGTATTTTCTCTTAATCTTCAATGTTGTGTCTTTAAATAGTTTCTGTGCTGCTCACCACAGGCTTAGTGTGTCAACTGCCTCTTTGAACTCCTTTGAAATAATTTAAGAAACTCCTTTTTCTTACTTTTCTGCAGTTTCTGCTTTTGAAGCTAAACAAAAAATCCCACAAGCTACCTCTTTCTGTTCCAGCAGGGATATTGCACTGGAGGATGCTGTGGTCACTACTGCAGAGCAGTTCTTCACTGCTGACATTTAGTCAGGTACCACACACTGCTCAGGGTTAAGTGAACTGTTGCTCTGCGTGTGGCTTTCCTGCCTGGCTGTTCAGCGAAGCTGCTGCTAATCATATCCCTGGATGTAGGCTCTGCAATGCCTCCTGATGTGACGTTATCTAGTTTCCATGGAGGTAATGGAAGGCTCCCATTACTGTTGTGTTTTCCTCCTTTGCAACATTTCTCTTTTCTTCCTGTATCTGCTTAGATGCTTCTGTTTCTGTGCTTGCCGTTGCTACCACTGGCACAGCAATGTCAGGCATCTTTAAGAAACACCCAGAAAAAGCCATGTATGACTTGAACCTCTGGTGTAACCTTTGGTTGCGTTTCAAGGAGCTTTCAGAAGATTTAAATGTAAGAAAGAGGCAGTGCATATTAACTAAAGCTAAATTAGGGGAACTTTTGTATGTTCTCCCTAACAGAGGAAATAGCAGAATTATCTGATAACTCATGTCTAAATAGTGGTTGCTGCTGTGCTTCCCCAATCTCCTACTTTAGTTGCATGTCCATGTATGCCACACTTTGAAAAGTGCTGTCATTGCTCATCAATCAGCATTATCCAACACTGGGACTGCCAGTAAGTGTTTCCTGTAATAGTACCCTGCAGTGGTGCCGCGGAGCACGGGCGGCTCCGGGGGAGTTTCGCCTCCTTCCTTTCGGTCTTGTGTTGTGAGCTGTGGGTGATGTGACAGCAGGCTGGCTGTGAGCCACCAAACAAGACACATTAGGAATCTGCAGAGGAGTTAATAGGAGTGTGATGCAGGGAAAATGAGGATGGGGAGGGAGATGAATGAAGGAGGAGGAGAATTCCCCTGAACCCTGGGTAGCGTGGTGTAGAGCCACCTCCTCTCTGCGCCAGCACCCATGGGTGCACGTGTGCAGGATGTGCTGGGCGGAGCAGTTTGTACTGCACAGGGGAGTGTTTAGTTGGCACATTTTTAATAAAGCTGATGTTTCCTCCACCTATCTGTGAAAATATTGCGTATGTGTAATGCTGCCTAGGGATTTTGATTTATCTTTGCAGCGCGGTTTTCTGTGGAGGGCCAAGTTTACTCTGCCACATTCTCACATGCGTGACAATGTTTGGTTCTGATCATCTCCCAGAGGGGTTGACACCTCTAATAGAAATAGCCTGAGAGCTTGGAGATAGCTGGAAGACGGGCTTCAGAACTGACAGGAGGAGGACAGGGCTGTATCAAGAGCATGGTTTTCTTAAGCAACAGAGGATCTACTTTTTAAATGCTACATCTGATGAAAAAAGTTTGAGTCTGGCTTTCTAACACGCCAAAAGCAGTCAGTCAGGGGGGACACCACTGTGGCCAAGAGCAGAGGTGTTTTCCCCCTGTTACTCATAGAGGTATGCTGCCTTTGCTTCAGCTTTGCCTGTGTTCCTGTGTAGAAGATAGGAGCAGTCATTAACTTGGCTTGGTTTTCTCTGCTGTTTGCAGCTCTTCTGATGTTGGACAAACTTCAAGAGGGACAGAGTAGGAAACAGAATCTGAACAAAGGTTTTCTTCCATGGACAGGTGAAGGAACTGCAGAATGTAATTCGCAATTAAAACCAGAACAAATTTGCAATTTCAGTTCCTGATGAGCTCAGCTTTGTATTTAAATTTTAATTTTTTCCTAAAAAAAAAAAAAAAAAAAAAAAAAGACACATCTATCCCCCCCCCCCCCCCCCCCCCCCCCCCCCCCCTTCCCAGCAGAGCCTAATTTTAACTGATTTTAGAGGCAGACACAACAGCCCCATGGTGCAGCCTGGGCCACGCTGTTTGGGAACTGCCATTGCACTTTGTCTTCTCTAGCAGGACAAATTGCAGTGAGCAGCAGGCATAGATTGCTTTGCTGATTAATAAAATCCATATCATGAATCTCAAGTACAAGTTCAAAGTTTTGTAAGGGAAATAAAAAAAACAGAAGTGAGAAAAGAAGCTGGGAAGAGACTCATGCTAAAGATGTGTGCACCTCTTGTTAGTTTTTACTTTCTGAAACATTGGCATATACTTGTGAATTTTCTTTGCATGAGATCTGTTGCAAAAAGGATTTTCCTTTACCCCACTATCATGCTAAGCTGTTTTCTAAATATGAAACGCATTTCTTTATTACATGGTTTTGCATGCTTTTTGTTTGTTGGTAGCTTTGTAGGCTGTTAATGTCGTTTGTTTGATCTGTGGAGGTAAAAGCAAGATGGAAAAATGGGAAAGAAGGCTTGGTATTTTAATCTTCTTTGGTCCTGAATGCCCTTCCTGTGCTTTTATCAAGAAAAGCTAAGCTTGAAAAAAACTATACCAGTAAGGCAGATTTCCTGGAAGCTCCTCAACCTATGGAGCTTCTTCATCCTCACTGCCTTTTAAAAACTTAATATATGAATTGCCTGTAAACATCAGCTGCTTTTGTTCCACCCAGCTAAGAGCTTTGTTGTTCTGGTTTTTTATGTACATGTTTAATAGCCCTTTCTTCTCCTTCAGTCTAAGATCTCTTTCTGAAAGTACATTAGTAAATTTGGCTGGAAGAGCTATTTCTGAAGTAGCCAATATCTCCTTGTTTTAGTTTTTAATGTCTTTTGGAAATGAGATTAAATTGTTCATTGGGGCATTCAGGAGCAGTTGCCTGGAAGGGAAGGTATTAGAGGAGAAAAAAAGAGGGACAAGTAGAACTGAACTCTGTTTTTTTTCTTGAGCTTCATATAGCATTTCCTTGGAAATTATTTGCGTCATTCTTTCTTCTTTGAATGTTGAGCTGATTTAAGTGTGGAGAAATAATTAAATAGGGATTAATGAAAGACCCTTTTATATTGCAAAAGAATGTGTCTTCAAGCTAATTTTCTCTGTTTAAAATCCCTCATTTCTAAACTTTAAAGTAAATTAAGTAAATGAATTTCTCTATGAAAAAATGTGTTTAAATATTAGGTGCACCTATCTCTGCATCCTTACTATCCCATTGTAGCAGAGTTGGGATAGTTGTTCTTCAGTGAATCTGTGCTACATGGAGCTTTTCTATCAACTCCCTAGAGCCAAACAAAGGGACGTTTTACTCTTCAAATGGTTCTCTTGTTTGGTGAAGTTATTTCTATAACTGCAGTTCCCAATTGAGAAGTCAAATTGTAATTTTTCCCACGCTGTCCTCACTGGCCATGCTTATCTCAACTGGCCTTCTGGGGGACCAAAAATGCCAGCTCTCCCCCCAGTCCCTTTCGCTTCCTTGAACCAAGAGCAAGCAAAACAGGAATCAAAGCAACAACAGTGAGTAGCGGTGCACTGATTCCCATTTTGCCAACCTTTCGTTGAGGTGATAAAAGCAATTGCCAGCGGCTGTATCATTTACTGCACCGGCAGGCTGGCTGAAAGTCAGGTTTTCTATCGCACAAATCTTTTCTGTTTTCTCCCGCATATCTTCCTCTTTATTTGACATTGAACAGCGGTGGGAATTCAAATTCCAATGAATCCTGGATCATTGGGAAGGAATTTCAAAAGAATTTTTTTTAGTTGAAAGAGCATTCCGCAGCATGTGAGCGGTGATTGTACATATGCGCAAGCACTGTTCACAGCCCTGGTCTTCATAAGTCTCTGGAGCAATATAAGTAAGCCTCAGCAAGCTCATTAGTTAATTCTCTCCATAGAAGCATTTCTCTTCCCTGCCCCCTTTTCTCTTTCTTTTTGGTTGGTAGGGAACCCTAGGATCTGACAGTGAACTTTTAGTCTCAGTAAAGCAGTTATCCAAGGGTTGGGTGGAATTTCGCTAGACTTCACTAAGAGGGAGAAAATGTAGAAAATGCTTCCTCTGAGTAAAATATGAACAAAATGTTGTGATTTGTTAAACTCCTTCCTATTTCCCTGCAAGTGAGAACCTTACGGTTATTGAGCTGAATAGTGCCTGGCCCTGAGGGGGCAGAGCCAACAGAATAAGAGATGGCTTTAATCCAAAGAACAAACTGCATGTTTTCAGGAAAATTAGAATATTTTGCTCCAGGCACATCCCTACTTGCACACTGAGTTTGGTATGTTAAGATTTTATATTGCTCTTTGCTTTGGTTTTAAGTAAGAAACAAAAGCGTGGTATCTGGAGGATGCGCCACAGAGGACACACCATCTGCTTTAATGGGTTTGTAGGCATGTGATTTTCCTGCTTGGAGTGGTTTGTGTTGTATTGACCAGTCCAAGGGCCAGCTACTTTGGGTGGTTTTGGAGAAAGTTTGTATCAACTTCCTAGTACTGTATCTTTGGTTCTGAAATACAAAAAACTGGTTATGATAACCTGTAAATAACCTCACTGTTATCCCATTGTTTAATATTAGTCTAATATCCATTTGTATACTGTTGCTTGGAAAATGTGAATCTTTACCAGTTACAGAAGACACTCATTAACTCATTCTTCAGTTTCCCTTTGTGCTACTGCCCTTGCAAGTTGCAAATGAGGTGTCTCGGAGCAGAGCTGTGGCACCTTTATCTCCAGACTCTCCCCGTGTATCAGCCATAGCAGGTCCCCCCTCCTGGCCATCCACTGAAAGATGTTCTCTGTCTACTAACAAGAGGCATGGGATTGTGTTGGAGTAAAGGGGAAAATAAACCACCAAACAAACCAAATGAACAACAAAAAGCCAACCCCATAACCAAGACCAACTGTATCCTTATCTGAGGAAAGGCTATTTCTTGAGACTACCTTCTGTTTGTTTTACATAAAGTTCTCAGCTGTTTCAGAAGTTAAGCTGACCACCTACAGATGAACGTGGTAAATTCCAAGAGACACATGCAGAAAAACTCCTGCGGATATCACCACAGAGAGATTTTAAAGTTAGCAAACCAAAGCTACCGGCTGCCGAGAGGAAATGGAAACAGAAATACTGATGCCACATGGATCAACTCTGCATTGTGGGAAAAACATTGATTTAGCTCCAAATGGTGCGGAGAAAAAGCCGTGAGAGCTCCAGGAGCTGCGGCGCCAGAGGGAAGAGCTTACAGCAAATCCCAGGGAGGAGGCAGGGAAGTCTGAGCACCACACAGCCCAGGAAAAGCTGATCTGCTGGAGCTGGGCTCGTGGCTGTTAGGTATGTGACAGGAATTTAAGCCCCTGTGAGCCACTGGTGTGAAGGGAAAACTTGGCCAACCTGTAGCTACGTACAGTGAGTGATAGAATTTCTGTTGTCTCTCTTCACCATGAAGGATGTGATGGACGCTGTTTGCCTTATACAGCACTAAAGAAAAAAATCATCCTTATTTTTCCATCACTCCTGTGTCCACAGATGCTGTCAATGGAAGCATCTTTGAGGAGCATCCATAGTCAGGTCATCAGATCACTTTTAGTCCCGGGCAGATGGGAGCTCTTCATTTATTTGAAGCTTTTGTTTTCCTAGACAAAAATAATTGTTCAGCAAGTTGAGCTCAGAGTTTTAGAATGACTGGTTTTGAGTGCATTACAGCACCCACATCCTATTGAATCACACTGTGTGTAGGCTCTTGGCAGGAGCGACTTCACATCTGTTTTAAAATGTTTGAATCTCTCTTAATATAATAAAGATAATGTTTATGAGCCTTTAAAACTGTGGTGTGGGAAAGGGTCGGCTGACTGCTGAAAAGCTGGTGTGATGATGAAAATGAAATAACAAGAATAGACATGGTCTGTATTATAAAAACATGTCTGACATGAAAACAATGGCTTCTTCTAATCCTTTAAGCCTGTGACTATGGTTTGTCCTGTAGATGCTGCCTTCAACTTCATTTAACTTTGGCTCGGAAAGGGAAGGACTATATAAATAGGCTCAGTTGATCTTTGGTGGGTTAACTTGTGGTGCCATGGTGCTATCAAAGGAAACAAGCAACTGAGAGCATAGCTGTAGGGCAGCTTCTCAGCACTGCAGCTGCTGGGAGTGTGTGTCTAGACTTTGCTGATGTAGCTGTTAATTGGGTGGAGGAGATGAAGGCACTAACCTTGACATGCAGCGAGGAGTGACATGATAGTTGTTGCATAATATCAATACAGGCTTTTGAATATAATGTCTACTATTTGTGGATGAAGTAATAATTATCTGTGGCTTGATGTGCATGAAGAAAATGTTAATCGTGTAATCCAAACCAGACAGGTATAATTAGCATGCAACTAGTTTTTGTTAAAACAGATGTGAAGTAGTCATTTAGCTGTGTAAATGAAAACAGTTGTTTGTTCAATAAGTACTTCAGCAAGCCTCCTTCTCCTTAACAACCAGATCTCTTTCTCTCCTGTGTTGCACTTTCAAGAAAATATTGGAAAAACTTAATTTATATCGATTGTCCTCTATTGATGTGCCCATTTGCTGTATTTCCCTTGTGATGCACTGCAAGGTGTCAGAATTGCTTGCTTTCCAGTGAGCTAATTAAATAACAAAGTTACTTACACCTCTACAAAAGGACAGACTTTTGATTAAAGTTCGTGTTTGGCAAAATGAATGTTCTGTGTTGATGAGACATCTTTCTGAAAAAGAGGGAAATGGTATGTTTTTATTGGGAAGAAACATTGAAAAAGTTGTTTTAATGTCCTAATACTTCATTACAGAATCCGCGTAGTTTTTCCAAGGATTTTTCAATAGCAATTAAAGTGAGTACTGGCTGCAGCACCCTTGGAAAATCACTGCCAGACTTTGCTTTAAAGTTTAGAACTTTAGTCTCAGTCACTGTCAGTTACCCGGTTGCTGAAGCAACAGAAGCTGGATTGCAGAGTGGGTTCAAGGTTGGTTCTTTACCTTCCTGTGGTTAAGAATCTCTAAAACCCCCTGAAATGTGCAGAATAATCTAATTAATGTTTTTCTCTGCACCTGCTGAAGACTTTGATCTCCTCCTTGTGGAAGTAGATTGGCAGAAGGGTTTTCCTTGAGAGAAATGGAGCTGTTTTCTCACCAAGGATTAGCATTTTTGTATCTGTCTCACTGTCTGAAAAGGTGTAACGTTGATGCTTTGGTTTGAAGCAAACTGAGTCAGGAAAGCTGTGGTTTGCCAGAATGGTTTCTTTCAGGAACAAGTTTTTTAAATTACGTGGGTTTTTTTCTTAAAAGAAAAATAAAATGTGGTTCTGACTATAAGAAATGGATCATATGAACCATGAAAGCCATTCTGACACCGTGATTTCTCGTTCTGTGGTGTTGCTGCTTGTGAAGCATTTTGTTCAGTGTTGCATCGGCTTGGCTGTGCCACCAGATGCGAGTGTAGATCAAGGCTGCCGTTCAAAAACCTCAGGGTCCTTTTTAAAGGACTTGTGGAACCAGAGCTGAACATGTCTTGCATCAGGTGCTTTCCACAAATGTGGCCTGCACTTGGATAATATATTCTTCCCCTTTTGAGAAATTAACATGGAGCACTGGAATTATTATAGTTCTATAATTATTCCAGAGTACTGTAATCATCATAGGCTATAAGGGGTCAAGATTTTGTTATGAACATAATGCAGTTGGAAAACTTATTTGTTTATAGCAAAGTATCATGTGAAGGATCTTAGATGCATTTAGGGTAAACAAACAAAACTGAACCTTTGAGGTTAGCCCATGGCTTGGAGCTTTTCCTTGGGATTGCCCCAGTTGTTTGGTAAATTCAATGTTCTTTCATGTTATTGGCTCAATTGAAAAGTTGAGAAATGTGAAACTAGAAAGATGCTGATGTTATTGACATACTAAATGGTATAACTCAAAGGCCAAGCAAAGCTTAGATAGCAAGTCTGCTCATGTAATTACCAATGGCTTTCTGTTGCACTTGCATGCGATTACTCAGTTGTACATGTCAGTGTCAGACATTGTGTTATGTTGTGTAGTTTCTTACTTGTATGTGAGAGAAATGCCTCACTACTACTGTTTCAAGAGGTTTTAGAGGAAAATTACCTGTTTAGCTCTTTGAGATGTATCCATTTGCTACAGCAAGCACCTGAATTAGGTGTCTTCATGTCCAAACAGCGAGTTAGCAAATCCAGTGTTTGACATGCAGAATAAACAGAACTAAATAGTCACCCACTTCTGATTCTGATAGAAGAGTGACCATCTGTCGTCTCCATGCAAAACTGCATTTATCAGAGCAAGCTTGCTCCTTCCAGAGGGGCTCCAGTAGAGAGAGATCCACAGCTGTCAGGTGGTGAATGTTACTCATTAACAGCGGCCTCCAACATCTGAAGTCATTGCAGATCAGATGCTATATTGCCCACTTTGTGTCACAACCACCATGTGCTGGAACAAGGAGGTAAACCCAACAGAAATGTATCATTTCTTCTTTCAGTGATTGCAAAATCCTCACTAAATAAATACTAAGAGAAACCACACACCAATGCTTGTCTGAATGGAGACCAAAACCTAATGTTCTCTTGGTTAAATTCAGTTAATAAATAATTCTTAGTCAGTTAGGAAAGATAATTCTTTCTTGCAGTTGTGATGGAAGTTTCTTCGAAGATCTGTATTCCAGTCACTGACCAGAAATTTCCATTCTTCATGAGCATTACTCATTTTTAGGCTCAAGAAATTAAATACCTCCTTCAGCACATGACAGGCAGTAGTGGTGGGGAGGACTGTTAACCTCAGGAGATCAGGGCACTACCCTTGCAAGACCATGGAGCAGGGCAGCACAGCTCCAGATGGGCAGATGGTGCTGGCTTGAAAGGACTGAAGACAGGAACTGGCTACATCAGTGTTTTATTAACTTGTGATGGACACGTAGTCTCCTAGAGTTGGGTAAACGTGAAAGCTATGCCAGCTTCTCATGCGAAAATCTCAGTAAGAAATGAATGATGGTACAATTAGTTGTTTTTTCTTGAAGAGCAGTAAAATGGATGGAGAGTCATATTATGCATGCCTGCATTAGCAAGGAAAATCATCTCTTGAAACCTAAAGGAAAGTATGTATCCTGGAAGTGTGCTGAACCCATCCACTACTGGAGCTGTACTGCCTACTGATGTGCTGTTACATTCTAGTGAGGCAAGTGTGACATCCACAATTAGAATAGATTACTTGGCCCTACTTTCTTGCTGTATTATTCATGCATTTTAGTTTTTCCAATGTAAGATGTGTTTCGTTTATAGAATACATTGTCTAGCTTTAAAAAATTTCCTTATGGTTAAAATTTGACATAATTAGTATCACTACAGGAGCATCTGTGTGATATTTTCAGTTAAACCAAACAGTTACTATGAGACTATTTGTAAAATGTAGTGGAGGCAGAAAAATCAATTAGATACTTGTTGCAAAAATCATTACATAAATTGCATTTCTTTCTTCTTTCATTCGCTTAATATAGAATGGGGATGCCAAGAAAATCAAGTTACTACTTTAACAGTTTTCTCTTGGGCTAACAGTTGCATTTGTTACCAAATTCATTATAACTTTCACAATTTCATTATTTTACATTGCAGTGCACACAGCCAAATGCAGCAGCTATGAAGACTCTGAATTTATGGTCATGGCTTTCTAGTATCTTGCTGTGTTTTAATTATTTATTCACTCTAAAATTGTGAATGTTTCCAGGTTTTGGTAGGCACTAAGGGAAAATAAAAAGCTGCTTCATAATTCATTTGGAGATCAGCTATTTTAGCATCTCAAATTGAGTCTGAAACAAATCTGGAATGCTGTTTAATCATATTTATGATATATTACAAATATACTTAATATATATGAAGTAAATTCACAAAGTAATGTATAATAGTATGGCAATGACCACATACTCCTGAATTTCCTTCCTCTTCCTTCTCCTTAGTGCAAGTGCAGAACTGTGTGCTTCTGGTATGACATCCATCAGGGAACTCTGCCATTCCTAATGGCATTAAAATCTCTCAGGTGCATGGTGGGTATTGTTCATATGCTTAGGGCTGGACAGATGTAACAGATCTGGGGTTTGTACTCCCCATTAAGCCATGTGAAGAGGTTAAGTAGACCCAAATTAGTGCTCATTCAGCTACACCAACTGTTCTCAATCCCAAATTGCTTCCACTCAGGTCTGGTATCTGCAGAGTCACAAGAGCAGCTTTTCTTGATGTTACCTACAAGACAGACAAGAGTAACTTTCTGTAAGCAATATAGCATGAATGCTTTAGATGTTAAGTGAAGCCTTGTGTTTAAAAATCAGCTTCACAATTTTACTGCAAAAGTAGATTACTCTTCAGGATGCTCTGTTGCTCTGTGTGCTACACCCTGTATCTTGAAATCTAGAGGTAAGGAGCAGATGGTTTTCCATGAAGACAGTTGAGCAGTGGACCTCAGGCTGCCCAAACAGATTGTGCCATCTCTGTCCTCAGACATTCGGAATACCAGAAAGGATAAAGCAGTGAGCAAACTTGTTTGACTTCAGAGCTGGCCCTGTTTTAGACTAGGGACAATCACTAATCTAGGCTTCCCTTCCAGCTAGAGTTATCCTGTGTCTCTAGGGATTTGGGTGAAGAGTAGGAGGAGACAAAGATCCTATTTCTACCATTGTTAGCTGCAGCATGCACAAGAAGCTACTGCTCAGAAGACCCAGGCATTTTTTTTGTGGCATAACTGGTTTTTACTGGTCCAAAATAATTTTCCCATATATTCCTTGTGATTTAGTGTTATTTCTGTCCCTGTGAATACGCTTGGTAGAAAGTCATGCAACTGAGTCATGCACATTAGTCACTCTATTTTTATTGTATCAAGAGATATCCTTACATTTTCCTTTGCTTGTTTTGTTGTGACCCTTCCGAAATGACACGCTGGCATTCAGAGAGCAGCAGAGCGATGGGCAATGAATCTGGGTTTATAATGCACTGGGTTTTAAATTAGTTTCTGAACTCAGAAACTGATTCCTAAAGCAGTCCTTTTTAGTAAGGATTTCTGTCTTGCCTTCTTGGTATGTTTGGCTTTCATTATGAAACTGGAACTCTAATTTTTTAATCCAAACTTCGTAGGATGATAACTTCCTTTTTTTTTTTTTGAGTATACTTCCAAAATAAATTTCACTTTTTCCGTGAGTTGTCTACATCTGTTTTGTGAGATTCTGTTTAAAGAGTTACCCAAATACATGATGATTATCTGTTCTGATTGAGTCAGTGTATCAAATGCACAGCACACAATGAGAAGGAATGCTTGGGCTGGAGGTTACAACATGGGAACGGCATGTTTGGACACTGACACATAACACACAAATGTTGTTCTTATACAGTGATCATTGCAGTATGTATAATTTAGACTATATCTGTGAGTTGGAATTCTAAGGAGTCTCTAAATCAGTGGTTGATTGTACCTAAGAGTAGACAATAAATAACTCCAGGCATTACACTTTTGACTAATTTTGTCACTTGTTTGTACACTCATAATTTCCAGTGGGATTAGAAGGAGGGATGTGTGAATTTGTCGCATTTGGGTCACGTTCCTGTGTGTTCATGAGTCACCTGGAATCCTTTTGCTGTAGTTGCACTCACTTTTAAAATATCATTGTTGCAGTCTGGTACAATAGGTGGAGACCAAGAGGAGGCAGGAAAGTCAAGTTTTGTATAATGAAACAGGCAGAAAGTGATTTAAAGATGCAGTCGATGGAGTGGCAACTGGGAGGGGGGGTGTTTTGGGTTTTTTTTTTCTCTTGTTTGGTAGTGCTCGGTGTGATTTGGAGAGTTCCATTTAGTAATGTTCACATGGCATTGAGAGTTCGGCTTGATTCCAAGTAGCTGGTTGAATGATAGCGTATTATTACTGATATCAGTGTCACCTTTGAAAGCAGCCAGTCCCACGAGTGAGATCTTTCAACCTGATTAGACTAAGGCTTTCCATAGTTTAGATGTTAATGTTTCTGACCATATCTGATCCATGGTGCAATGCTTATTTGAGGGTAGAGATTAATATAGCAGAAAAATATCCGTGATCATGTACTGTTTATCCTGCATGTGTGAATGATCATTTAGTGGTTAGTAGAGAATGTATATCGCTTTTAAAGACTCAGAATAGATAGGGTGTGGTATTGCTGGCTCCTGTAAATTAGCAGTAGGTAAGTGTAGTCTGTGTTATACAAGAGATTAGACTTCACAAACACAGTAGCCTATTCTGGTCTAAAATCTATGGATAGAATCTCATTTGGCATCTGGGCTTTCAGTTCATGTCATGCATCTGAATTTTGACTTAGTAGTGTTAGCGTTTGTTCTTCTTTCTCCTGCTGTTGTAATCTGAGAATTCTCACATTAAATGATCAGTTCAGCCAAATGTTTATAATACAAAGGAAAACTAGTTTCATTTGCTTGTGTGTAATGGAAATGATGATTCATTTCTCAGATTCTGCCATGAAATAGGACTAGGGGACTTGGTGCTGGGAGGTGGAGAGAGAGTCAGGCATGCGTAGCACTGCTGTCCTGATTCCTCTTTTCCTTTGATATCATTTTGTAGGTGATTCTCAGTATTCCTCTTGTCACTGACAAAAAAAAAAATAAAATAGAGTGGGTAAAGCATTTGTCTAGTGTAGTCAGAACTGTGCAGTGTTGCTGCATACATCTGGGTAGAGATAGACCCTGTCCTTAGTATGCTTCCCCCAAAGTCCCAGCTGGGTAGCTGCTTTAGATTTGTCTTAATGGCATCGTATTTACATTAACAGCAGATACGATCAGCTCTTCCAGTGCTCTGAACACCTATGATTTCTCCGAGTAGAGCCTATGTGGCTCGTTCCACTGAGCTCCAGTAAGGCTTATCAGAGGAAGTCAGACCTGTGCTTCAAGGATGTTGAGAGCGTTGCTCAGCTGATCACCCAGAAGAGACAGAGCCTGCTCAGTGGGTGTGTGAGCACCCGTTTTGTAAGTGCCCATAAATAGTTCTATGCAGATGTAAGCGTCTCGTGTACATTGCACTGGGAGTCATTTACAGATGTCTGGTAGATCAGTTTACTATGTAGCCCCATATAGTCTTTCACCAGATGACTTGAAGCCAGTTTTCCAAGTGATGCTTGAGTACAGAGGGACACTGCTTGCTGCGTGACTTGTATCAGCAGAAAGAAACAAATGTCTTTTTGGTTACTTACAAATGTGTAAATGTTTGAAGAATGGGTTTTCAAGGAAAGAGAAGCTGAATATGTGTATAATGGGTTATGCAGGCTCTGGCTGAAGACCTTTAGGTTTTGCTGTATGTACCTTATTTTCATTCAGGTGCAATGAGAAGAATACAGAGTTCTTTTTCTGGAGAGTGGTGTTACGTGTTCATTGAAAATGAATCTATAACACTTTATTTGGCCGTGAGATATCATTAAATCAGTTAAAGATCAGTATAAACATGAAAAAGTTATGGATTAAACCAAAACCAACACTACACAGAAAAGAAGGCTTCTTTCCTTGAGTTAGCTTGGGTTTTTAACCTGGTCTTGTTCCACAGTGATGGTTTTAGAAATAAATTTCAGTAATAAAAATTGGCATGCGGCATGGTGTGAAAATGGGGTGAACCGAAATGGGAGGGTGCAAGTCAAGGGAGTAACCATCCCAGAATTAGTCACTTTGAGGAAAAAAATAGTCTAAGCAAGGATACTTTCATGGCTAGGAATTGTTATCTTAACCACTGGTAATGCGAGCTGTGTTGTTTGTGATTCCCATGCCTTCTCCACCCACAGGCTAAAGAGAAACAGAAAAACTCCAAAGTAAATAAGAGAAGGGTTTGCAAAGAAACAGTTGTGCAGCTCAGGACTGTACATCATCAGCAGTGTAAGACGTAGCCAGGAATGGCATTTTGTAGCAGATGCTGTGAAAATCAACTGTTTTCAGTGGCGATAGCTGTTGAAACATCTTACAGAACTGAGTTTTTCCAACAGCTCTCCAGCTAAAACCACAAGGAAAGTCTCTCTTAATGATGCCCTCGATTTAATAACGAACTGACAGCACACTCTGTTGGTGAAACCAAATTTTTTGCAGCCTTTTTTGCATATGGATGGTACATCCCAGCTCAGGAAAACATGCAAAGGGCTGAGGGGAAGTCCTTTCATAATTTGCTGTTGAAGGAAGAAATCACAAGCAATTTTGCAAATTGAATCTGTCGGGGATTCTAGGGGTATTGCATGTTGTACTTGTGGTCCTTGTGAAATGTTTGTCCTCCTTGGTTGTAAAACCATCTTAGAGTCCATATAGAAACCCTTCTAGCTGCACCACTCTGAAAGGGCATTCTTTTGCTAGTCTGGTTTTGTCATAGTGGGTCTCCTTCATGCAATTAAATCATACAATTAAATTTTATGTAATTAAAGGGAGGGAAAGGGAAGATGAGGGTGAGGCTGCCTTTTTCTACTGGAATTTTTTGGGAATCCCTGTCTTTGCAAATAATTTCATGGAGTCTAAAGTTAGACTAAACACTGTATTAGAAATGTATCATTGTATGGAAGATTGCTTCTGCCTTGGTAAACAAAAAGGGGATAGAGTTGCTCTTTGTTTGATGTGCCTTCTAGCTCCACATAGTACATTTAATTCTTCCCAGAAAGTACTCATGCTAATGCAGCTCTTTTGAAGGTTTTTGTCAATGCCTGTATCCAAATTACAAAGTGGTTTCCAGGCACACACAAACACACAGAGAGAGCTCACCACCAGCATTTCTGCTGCTGCTTAAAGCAAGCAAAACATTTATCCTGCTTTCCTCTTCTGCCTAACAATTCAGAGCACAGCATGGTTTTATTAGTTGGTTGATTGCAGTTGTAAGTCCTTGCCCTTCTACTTCCATCCCGTCTTGTTTTTCTAGGAGGTTTACGCACCATCAAAGCCCTACCGGGAATGAGACCAGAAGGCAGTGCTGTTGAGGAGCTCTGGGGGCAGGGTTGTAGAGGAAAGGAAAGGGGATTTAATCCTGATAGGGAAGAGGATCTTGGGCAGCAGTTTGGGGGGAGAGTTAAAAGATTAGACAATAAATTTACTTAACAGAGACTAATCTATTGGGACTGAACTTCATATCCTGTTTTGGGATAATATATTTCCTTCTGTGCTCTGGAATGAATCTGTCATCTCAAGTCTAATAATGAGAGGCAGAGGATTTTTAATCTCTGACCCCCTTACATATAATTTAATAAAGGCTGGTTTCTTTATTTTATTTGGAAGCTAACTTACTGAACTTGTTCTTACTGCTCCTCTAAAAAACACAATTCAGGATTTTGCATTTTAAGGCTTTTCAAAATGGAATTGGGGTTTTGTTTAATCGGGAACAATAATGTACTTGCAAAGCATTTGTATATAGTCCTCAGAGCGCAGTTGTGTTTCAGAGCAAGTTGTTTATCTCTTAGCATCTCTGTTGAAATGCAGAGATGAGAAGCAGAGTCAGGCATGCTGTTTGCACATTCTTGGCTCTGCATCGTCACCAGATTCCATCTGACAGGGGTAGACAGAGGCAGGAGACCGAAAGCTGGCGTGTGACTTTCTGTAACAGGGAATGATTGTTATGTGGGAAGCTGAGTGGGGTTTCAAATGTGGCAACCACATGCATGATTAGTTATAAAATCACAAAAGTTCTCCTCCTCCCTCCAGCCGGCTGCTTCTCCTGCGGCAGTGATTCCAGCTGTCGTGGAAGGGCTGCACCACTGCCCTGCCACACTGACCCTGCCAAGCCACTCAGCCCTCTGCAGTTTGTTGGGTAAAGCCCTCCTCAATTCTTGGGGAGCCCCAAATATCCTTTGGCTATAAATCACACTGTGGGCCTATGAAAAGTTGTTGCTCCCAAGGAACATAGTGGCAGGTCATGCTGAGATTTCTCTTGCTATACCTGATTAAGGAAGAGTCAGTTAAATATAGCAAAGTACAAGGTTGGCTGTATGACTGCATGCTTAGAAACAAAATACAAAGGGGAAAACCCCAATATCTTTACTTAAAGGTCTGTCTGAGAGTTAGGTCTGTGTTAAGACAGTGTTAAGGACTGGCATCTCTGAGGGACCTCTGTCCAAAAGATGTCTCCAGCAGCAGTCAAGCTCCACCCGTGCAAACCAACTAGGCTCTGCTCATCACAGATACGTATCTGTGATATTCAAAGCACTTCTGAGATTCTGCTTCCTACATAAGCCTGTTTATCATACTCTTTCTATAAAAAGCCTTTTCATTTAACTGATTTTTAGCTTCAGAGGTGGGGTTTTTTTGGTTTGGTTTGGTTTTGTTTTGTTTTTTTGTATTACAAAAGGTCCAAACATGACAGGGGCTGACTTTCAGATTTGTCACAGTGACTGTTAGACTGAACTAGAGAGAGCAATGCAGGCCTTGCAAGTAGAATGCAGGCCTTGCAAGTAGCCAGGCAATCAAATTCTTAGCTGTCAAGAATAGAAGTGTAGTCTTGGCAGCGATGAAGAACTTATTTTCACACCTCCCAGAAGTTCAAATCTAAGCAGGCATCCCTTGAAACTATTAAGAGTTGAAGGGGTTGCTTTCTCTTTAGTCTTCCAGTTTTCTGTATCCTATGTTCAGTCCATGTTCTGGACACTTGTGTTTGCCTTGTAGATAATGCTGAGGTGTGGGGGTTTGAGTACTTTGTAGTGTGATTGCACAGTTTATGCTGTATGTTACTCAGTCCTTTTCAGAAAGGTGCTTCAGAAAACCTGGGCATTGCCAATAGAGGATGTTGTTTTGAGAGTTAAAATTGCTGGTATTCACACAGAGGTCAGTTCTTTCATTTTGAACAAATGGAACTCAACATTCAGCAGACCTGTGTGCTGGAGTCCAGATGCTCAGTGAAGCTATTGGTGGGTTTGCAATAGCTTAAATGGAACTGTGCTACTTGATACTAGCCTGTCGGTGGGAGCTTTGGGCATGGGGCCTGCGTGAACGAGCCTGGCTCTTCTGTGACTTACTAGGTGACTTTTCCATGGCTGGTATCGGATTAGTAAATTAACCAAATCTTGGATTCAAAAACAGAGTTAATTTAAGGATGTCAGTTCTCTAGGGAACACGATTAAAATGTGAATATTTTGTTATAATCACTGGTTTCCATAGTAACAGCAAGACATAGACTCATCAGATTCCCCAGTCTCTTTTATATCCTACTGTTACCTTGCTGTTGAACAGCTTTCCTCTTCAGAGCAAACCCCAATAACTCTTATTTTCCATTAGCTGTAACAGGTCCAGTAATTAGAACAGTAAATTTTGTCCAGTAAATAGAGCATGTACTTAGCTGCGATACTGCTGGTTTCCCAGCAGAAGAAAAATGGTGACAGTGGCAGGTTTAGAACTGATACCAGTATTTTGGTGTAATTTAAACAGCAATTATGAGAAAACACTGTTCTGCTTCATCTTCATAAATTACACATTATGGATGCCTCTACTATATAGTATTTTGTCTTTAGAGAGACTTATTAATATGTCTTATACATCACCTATGTTTGATTGTATAAGTGGAAGCAAAAGCAGATTGATGAAAATTGACTATTCATGAGAGGTAATGGGAACAAAAGTGCAGGTTGAAAGATGGTGTGCTTTCATTGGGAAAAGGTGCTTTTCTGTAGCATAGAGACAAGAAGACTGGATTAGAACATCTGGAATGTTTGGCTTCTCCCCATTAATCTTGAAAGTCAATCCTGTGACTTCTGTGGATTTATTTTTCCCCCCTTTTTAGCACTCTGAGTCATTAGATTGTCTGCATCATTATACACATTAGTACATCACACTCCATAAATCTAAATAGTAACAGCTATTCTCATGAATGTAGCTATTATTTCTGGGTTTGCTGTCTGTCTGTGAATTCATATTCTATTCCCCCCATTTTTTGAAGGCTCTAGAATTAGCTGTTTGCTTAGTAACAAAGACCTAAAGCCCCATCAGTGACCTCGAGAAGGTCCGATGCTTCATTCAAAGTAGGCAGGCTTTCAAAGCACATTTCTGAAGAATTCCCTGAACTGTTCCTAGGTGGTAAATTTGGTTTTCACACACTCTTCCTCTGTCTTTAAATAAGTAGGAAATAGGAATGGTGCAGGTGGGATGGGGAGCGAGGTGCCCTGCTTCACCTCTGCCTGTTGTCTCTCCAGGTCAGGTCCAAGGGGCTTTTAACCGGCCTCCTGGGGCAGGTGCTCGTAGAGTTTGTGTTTGTTCTATGAGTCAAAAACTGACTTCAGGTTCCAGGCCTGTCTCCACGGCCTTTCAACAACACTATAAATTCTTATTACCCAGTCAAAATCAAACTCTATTTCTAATAGAAAAAGCAAGTCTTTTGTTTCCTTCTTTTTTTTTTTTCCCTTTATTTCTTTTTAGGCAAAATAATCCACGCAAAATTGCCTAAAACCAGTAAAACCTTCATGCAGATTTTGTTCTGCTCCCCTGCTTGGTCTTCTGTAATTAACTGGGTAACTCACTGAAGCACGTGGGGGTTTTGAAGAGGAAAACAAATGTGAGTGGCTGTGCACTCCTGATGTACCCTACAAACACTGTGAGAGGCTTTAAGTAGTGTAGCTTTCAGTGTATTTTCACAAGCTAGGATGTCGTTTTAACGTCGAGAACATTTATTTCACTGATTCTACAGCAGGAGGGGAGAGCAAAGTGGTTTATGCTTTATGGTTTCCCCTTACTAGGAAGCAGAAGAAACAGGGAGGCCAATGTTTTCCCCATGCTAGATATCACTTTGCAAAGATTTTCTCTGTAAGACACAGTTTTGGGCTATTCTATTCTAAACTTTAAAGTTAGTTAAGCTCTTTAAATAGCACTAAATCATTCTTCAGACTGCTCAGAATTAAAAGAGGTCATGGGCTAAACTGCAAGTACTGGAATGGTAAACTGTTTGGAATATCTTTACAAACATTTTCTCCCAAAGTTTGTATCTGTTGTATTCTGGGTGTGTTACAGCTGAAGAGGTTTGAACATTGTGATCTTTAAATCTGAAGTTTTAAATAAATCTAAAAGTCTAAGAAAGATGGTTACTCATGTCATTAGTGCCACTTGGAACAGATGCTTTTTGCGTTAGTTACAGTCCACAGTAAAGCAATCATAGAATCATAGAATAGTTTGGGTTGGAAAGGACCTTAAGATCATCCAGTTCCAACCCCTCTGTCATGTGCAGGGACACCTCACACTAAACCCTGGCACCCAAGGCTCTGTCCAACCTGGCCTTTGAACACTGCCAGGGATGGAGCATTCACAGCTTCCCTGGGCAAACCATTTCAGTGCTTCACCACCCTTACAGTAAAGAACTTCTTCCTTAGATCCAATCTAAACTTCCCCTGTTTAAGTTTTAACCCATTACCCCTTGTCCTATCACTACAGTCCCTAATGAAGAGTCCCTCCCCAGCATCCCTATAGGCCCCCTTCAGATACTGGAAGCTGCTCTGAGGTCTCCACGCAGCCTTCTCTTCTCCAGGCTGAATAGCCCCAACTTTCTCAGCCTATCTTCATACAGGAGGTGCTCCAGTCCCCTGATCATCCTCGTGGCCTCCTCTGGACTTGTTCCAACAGCTCCATGCCCTTTTTATGTTGAGGACACCAGAACTGTACACAATACCTGAGATGACCCAAGAGCTCCTCCTTACCTTTGTCTTTTGTCCTGTTTTGTCCTTGGCAAAGTTATCTGTAAGGAGGAGTTTTCTCACCACGCTCCTTTCATCTTTCATAAGTCTCTTGCATCATGGAGGAATCCAGGTGTAAAAGTGTATTAGGCCCCCCCAGTTAGGGAGTTTTTCCTCTGCAGTGTGAAACCACCACATTGAACAGATGGCTGCTGAATATCCACTTCCTAGGAATAAATAAATTACAGAAATGATAGTCTTTGTACAGAACTGTCTGTCTTCAGCAAGGTTCTGAATGTAAAGGTAATCACCATCTTTTACAGAGAAACTGATCTCCTTTCGAGGGTCTTACAGCTTCATCAGGACAGTGTATAGAGTGTGTTCTGAAGCTGTATTAAACGCCTGGCTGGTTTGCTTTGTGTCAGCTCATGTGTGCTTGTGACAGTATTTACAGTGCCTGGCACATCCTGAGCACTGCGAACATGACTGAAATCAAAGCCCCATATTCAGAGTGTGATTTCCTATGTGAATTGCAGAATGAATGGCTTGTGGTTTTGTTCAGTAAGTAAACAGGGACCGTGAGTTTTGTGAGCAATGACTGTTGCATGCAACAGGCTGTTTAATCCTCCTGCCGCCTTCCTTCACCTTCTTGCTGCAAGCTTGAAGAGCTGTCTTGAGCTGGCATAGGAGGAGGGAGCTGCAAGTTTGGAAAGTACAGACAGAACAAGCTTATTTTTGCTGATGCTCTCGGCCATCCAGCCACTCCCAGCTTTCTGCACTGAATTTCACATCTTTTATGACATCTCTGCATGGACCTGACTTAAATGATTTTTGTTAAAACAGTATTATAGGTTTATAGTACCAGTGGGAAATATAGTGCAGACAGTAAAAAATAACTTAGGGAAGGAGAAAGACCAACAGTGCAGGGCAGGCAGAGAATAAACTTTTTCTTGGTGCAAAATAATATCTGGTTTAGGAAAAGAGAGAAGTAAAACCATATAGCATGTAGGTGCTGTAGATGGGTTATTTCAGCAGTTAGATTATGTCTGCAGTGAATATACAGTGAACAGTGAACCTGTGTTTTCTGGGAGAACTGCATGAAAAATATTTACCCGTGAATTTCAGTCACAAGTATGGAAAGATGCTTTTAGTTGCTTAACATAGGAAAAATATGCCTTTGTTTCATACCTTCACAACCTCAGGAGTCAATAAATTTCCCTGAAATAACACAGTTCAAAAACATGCTGTAAAGTTTCCAATTGCAGTTCACCTTCAGGTATGTAAAATACAAATTACAGCCCAAGCAGTCCTTTTCAGCAAGTGTGGAGGATGCAATACCTGTGCATTATGGGAAAAGGTGCAATATGTCTGTGCCTGTCACTCAGACTTCACAAAGCTTAGCATAGTCACAGCCGATCTATTAGAAACTATAGTTGCTGAAAAAGTTATGAAAACATCAGCTAATATTTTACAGACGTGAGTT
This sequence comes from Pezoporus wallicus, assembly GCF_028554395.1. NCBI lineage: Eukaryota > Metazoa > Chordata > Aves > Psittaciformes > Psittacidae > Pezoporus > Pezoporus wallicus. The sequence goes on from NW_026639584.1 coordinate 2,214,095, forward strand.
TATTTTTCTAAGGATTTTACCTTTCATTTATCCCAGAGCCTTTCTTTGACAAACAGGGTGGTGAAAGTATCATATTACATTTGAATGATGGCACACTGGGCCCAGCTTTCTCCAAAACATGTGATGTGCAGAATGGAAGTGTGTGTGGCTCGGAACTAAGGACAGATGGGGCTGGTGTGAGCTCAGCTTAGCTCCTCCTCAATGTGGTAATGTCCTGACAGGTGAGCTGAGGTCACTGCTGGGGAGGAAGGGCTGGCATTCTGCTTACCAACACCCAAATGAACCAGTGATGGACATCGTACAGTGATGGCTTGATAAGGGAATTGTGTAGCTAGATCTGTGTTAACTGTGAGCATTGTTTGCTGGGATACAGTGTCTTGTGGTTGGAAGCTGGAAAAGGCAAGGGATGGCAGGGTGGTAGCTTTGTCTGGCTGCTTCCTTCACTAACGGAACCTAAACCAACAGAAGATGAATCTAAGTAGCATACTTCATACACATTGTTTTAGATGAATCTCATATAGTTACTTGCAAGAAGCATGGATTTTTTTCCCCTTGGCATGGCAAGGCAAATCATTATCTTGAAATTCCACATAGTGTCAGTTTTCTCCAGGCAGTTTAGGCAGGTAAACATAGTGTTTTGTTCAGAGTAAGATTTCTATGAGCAAAACTGGCTCTTTACTGTGGTACAGACAAATAGTTATACAATAATCTTACATATTGAAGTGTCCTTGTTACAGAAGCAAACCCCAAATATATTAGAATCCTAGTTTTACTTCTATCAATGGTCAAGACAGTCTTTTGTCTCAATGGCAGTGACAAGGGAAACATGTGGAATACCTTTCTTAAGCACAACCAAGATGTTGTAGAAGCCTTAAATTGAGGGTTAGGAAAAGGGGTTTTCAGGTTTTCTCTTTACACAAATATTCTTAGACTAAAATTCTTACTGTGAATATTTGCGTGAGGAACAGATATTAATCCAAATTAGAAAATGCCTTAAGATAAATAGCAAAGAATGCACAAATGTGATTATTTCTCCTGGGAGCCAAATTTTAAAGGAAATGTTCCATTTTTTGACCATGGAGCTATGCAGAGGTTCCAGTCAGGATGATGTATGGATTACATTTGTAATATTTGAAACACTTGAAGAAGTGCTTTTAACATTGAACAACGTCAGTGTCTAAACTATTAGGTATGGAATGTATTTGGCATTTTTTTTCTGTTTGATCATCTGGGCATGTAGAAATGAAATACAGAATTTATTTATATGTCAGGGCTGATACGTAGGAACCTTTATAACCTACTGCAATGGAATGGTTTGCTCTTGAAAGAGTGGAGCGCAGTCATTGCAAGTCATGACACCTGAAGGAGCTGCCAGTCTAATACTGTGAATATGGTGGGTTGCATTTTGGTTGCTTAGCCTCAGGAAGCAGATCTATCTGTAGAGTAAGAGCTTCAAAATACACTGGTTTATGGCTTTTGGGTTTGTTATCTTCAGTTTGCACCCTGGGTGTCTGTAGTGCTGTGAGTGATGAGTCTGTCCAGATTTCGGTCGCGGATGAACACTGCGAGCCCTGGATTTGATCAGCGGGCCTCAGCAGTGCTGAACTTTAATGAGACTTCATTCGAGCTCATTACCAGGGAGGAAGCTCAGCATTTTGCTGGCAGAAAAGAAGTGGCAACACAACAGCAAGTCAGGGTTGTTCTCGCTCTGAGAAGCTGCAGGAGGCCAGCGCTGCTCCAGTAATGGGCTGTTCCATCCCGGTAGTCGGAGCTGGGCTGCTGGAACCTGCTCTTGCTCAGCAGCAGCTGAAAAGTGAGGTCTGGGGGAGACTGCCTGCAGGGTTGGTGCCTCCTGTTTTCCTCCCTTTCTCACCATGGAAGCAGCGAGGTGCACAAGGCTCCACGGCAGCCGAGCAATGCTGGGAGCGTGCATCTGGATCATTGCAGCTTGTTTTAAAAGGGCACCAAGTCGTGTCCTGTATGCTCAAAGCAACAGGAACCGGGGTGGGCAGAGTTATGGCTGTTACTAGGCTGAGCTGCTCGGCGATCGGCAGAGGGCACCATATCAACACTGCTCGCTACCTGCGTGCGAGAGGATGAGGCCCGGTTCACCGTTCTGTTCTAGGAATCGCACTTGGCTTTGATCTTCAGCAGAGACTGAAGTTCAGTGTCCAGGCTTTGCTTTAGGGCGTTTGGACCATGAACATTACTTTAATCTTACAGAATATGGTTAAAGAGAAAATTTCAGGTGAGTAACCTGCTCCAGTATCGCCTTTCCAAAGGCTGCGGGTCTTCTACGCATGAACTGGCAGCATTTGGGAGCTCAGCTGCTCTGCGCTGTGATTTCAGAAGGAATCAGATTAGTCAGTTACAATTCAAAATCCTTAAACCAAGAAAAAGGCACAAAAACGTCAAACTGGACCAACAGAAGATAACTGTTTGGAGAGTGAGCATGAATTCATACCACCAGAGTTGCTGGATGAGCAGAGGTATCAGAAAATGAATGAACAAGGCTTTGCTAAAAAGCACACCAACTTCTGGCTTATTTCCATTGCATAGAAATGTAAGTTTGTGACATTACCCCTGAAGAAGTAAGAAGAAAGATTGATGCAAACAAATGATTTGATTAGGAAAATAAGTATTTAAGTAGTGAAACCTCGCAGGTTTTATTGTGCTGCAGTGGCACAGTCCTTCCTTCCCTCTTGCAGTACAGTAAAATGTCCTCAGCACCTCTCACTGTTTGTAAAGACCATGCAAGTGTTTAACTGAGGGAAATTGCTGGTCTGGTGGAACAAACTGTTGGAGCTTTTCTAATAAAAGAAGGGAAAGGACAAACAGGCAGGGAAGGTATGGATATTAGCTGTGTTTTTCAAACTGTAAGAGTTAGCTTTAATGTTTTTACCAGAGTGCATCACCCCACATAATTTCTCAAGCTTTTTATAGCTCTACTAATGATGTTCTCATTTCTTCTATAATCGGTTGCAGTCCTACACATTAGATTCAGTGATGACTTTGCAGAAAACACAGAATATGATGTTGGCTGGAATTCTCTTCCTTGGAGGTATGAGACATTTGAGTTAGGTGAGAGAGGGCAAAGAGCTTGCAGTTTTTCCTGGCAGTGGTTCAGTGCATTTCTGTATTTGTTGTGCCTCTGAAAAAGCCTTTTATTTAGTGTTTGCATGGAACGTTTCCTGCCTTTTTTTGGAATTGGTGGAAGTTGAGAGCATTTTATATCCTCAGAAATCCGTTGTTTTTTTTTAACAGTGTATGTCAATGTGGCAGAAAACTTTGATTCCTAATACCTGTGACAAGGGGAAGGGGCCAAGATGAGAGACTTGCAGCTCATTCAGGGAAAACAAGATTAGGCTATCAGGTGCTAATCTGGCTACTGCTGCAGGAATACAGCAATCTATGCTTAATTTTCTTTTTCTCAGGATGATATGAAAAGGAAGAAATCATTTTATAGGCCAGACAAATGCGAGTATGTTATTTTGATATGTTGTCATGGCAATGTTTTAAAGGACCAAGCTTGGTTAATAATACACAGTGTTGCAGATAATGCATTAGCTAAATCAATGAGTTATACAGGTCAATGAACTGAGACTGGTGTTAGAAAGAACAGGGCAGAAAATAACAAGTTGTACTGTACATGTCTTCTAAAGCTGAAGATAGGCAGAAGAAGGGATGCATAAGTACAGCTGATGGACAGTAGGAAATGAAGAGACACAGATGATTTGTGTAATTCATCCAGCTGTCGCTTACAGTAAAATGGAGATCTGTTTTCTGCCCTATATCAGCCTTCTTTGCTTGGAGGTTAGCTTCTGCTCTGGCTTTGTTCCTCTCAGAAGAGTTTTCAGAAGGTTAGAGCTGCAGGAATTTAGAAACCCCCATGTAAACTAGGTGGTTTAACTGACTCCTGTGCTCAGTTGTGGGAAGGACACATTGACAGCTTCCCTTCCTTCCCTGCTGTCATGTGGGGAAATAACTTTCAGCAGAGTGGCAAGGTTTGTTACAGGATTTGTTGAGCATCAGGCTGAGTCCTGGCACAGGAGAACATTCCTAATGTGTATGACCTTGGTGCTGGAGACTTAAGGCAAGTTGAAGACTACAGAATCTTGCATTATCTAACACTGGCCATTAAGCAATCAAGTATGCTGTACCTGCAGAGCTCCCAGATTTATCCTAAACCAGCCTTATTTTTTCTCCCCTGACTGCTTTGAACAGAAACAAGTCAGTGACAGAAACATGGGAACTGCCCAAGAGAGCTGTACATCATCTCCTCCATTACATAAATAATGTTTGAAAGTTAATATTTGCTTGCCTACAGCAGTCAGCCCATTGAAGTCTTGCCCAATGAAATTAAACAATGATTAAAGTAACTGGGGGACCACAATATCCTTCAGGGTTTCTCATGAAACATCAGTAGGGCCACATGGAGCAGATCAGGTGCTAAATGTTACTCTTCAAAAGGGTTCTGTGAGCAGCTATAGAGTGTTAAGTCTTGCAGACTTCTTTTATGAACTACTTGTTTAGGTAAGCACTGAGGTATGTTCTGCTGTAGTCTGCACACCACCTCTGAATACCAGAGAGCAAATTAAACACTATTTCCTGCCTTCCCAAAGGAACTATGTTGCTTATAAACCTTGTTTACCTTTAGGCCATGATTAGCATTTCCCCAGAAGAAAGGAAGTGCAGCACAGTGGTGCATGTGCTTATAGGATCAAGATGAGAAGAGGGACACAAGGAAAAAATATTTTAATTAAGTGATTTCTTGGGGTTGTTTTTGTTTATGTGTTTTCTTTCTTATTTGTTCGCCACTTACCTAGTAATGGATGGGATAAGAAAATATTTATGCTGTAATTCTCAGTGGAGAATAACAGTAACAGTTAGGTTTGTACGTATTTCCAGTCTATTTTTACTTCTTTTGTTAACCCATGTCCTCATTCATGTGCCAGCAGAGAGCATCTATATAAAAGTCAGTTGTATTTGAATATCTGAGCATCCATAATATATGTTTCCAACAAGATACTCCACCCCACCCCTCAGGATACAATTGCCTATCCTGGACTGTGAGTTCCGTGTATGGTACCACCAAGATTTCATATGTGGTGTTAGTGTGGAAGTTAAAATCAAGTCAGTGAGGTGGAAAAAAACATGTGTTCAAAGAGAGTGTCATGTATAATATATATGTCCTAGACTTGAGGAGAAGGCAACTAAACTGCAAACTCTATCCTATGCTACAGTAACTCACATCACTACTGTTGGTGTGAAGAAGTTTTAACGAAGATCACCTTCTCCATGTGTTCAGCTCCGGTGCATTCTTCCTCTGCTAGTAATGTGCTGCATTTAAGGGCACAGCCTCCCCATGACACTTCAGCTTCACTGGTCATCTGAAGTCTGGTGTAGCGAGTCTGGCATCTTCTCTTTCTCTGTTGGAGTACTAAGACATTGACAGATCCAGTCTCTCGAAACTAGCAAATACCTTGATATTACTTTAAAGATGTGATTCAAAATGGAAGGGTTTTTTTTGTTTTGTTTAGGATCCCCCCAAAAATATTATTTATTAAGTTCATTTAGGTAGTTGAGACGAGATTAATCATATCTGTATGTACTGAATTCCAGTACTCATTAGAAAGAAATGGCATCAACAGCTTATAAACTGAGTGTATGCTTTAGGATCCATTCTTGCTTACAGCTTCCCAATAAATAGCGAAAAAATCTGCTAGCATTCTAGTTTAAAGGGTAAAGCACACGAGTAGGGAAAAAATCTTTGCTAAAGCAAACATTTTAGATTTTGCCAAGTTTGTCCAAATGACATTAATTGTTAAGAGCACGACTTCTGTGTCATCAGCACTTATAAAATTGAATGCTAATAGAGAAGGCACTCGATCAAATGGGGAATCCACACCAGTGGTTTAGCCCTGTTGGCTAGGTTAGGTATCCTTCAACAGTGGTGCTTTTGCCCTTCATTCTAATAGGGCTGGCCCATGTAAAATGAAGAAGATACAGATCAGCACAGAGTGACGAATGCCGTGGTGTGATCTTTCTCATAACCAGGTGCCTGGAAATGGAATAGAATCAATTATTTAACACTGTACTTGTAATTGAAATTTAGATTCTAGAAATTTCCTACAGGTGTTGCTTCGAAGTAGTAAGGAGAAATACGAGTAGTTTTAGGTTTTTCTGCCATTTGTGGTTCACGTGCATTTGAAGCATGTAAAAATATCCCATGTAAACTGATCAGCCAGTGGCATCTGAACATCGCTGCTTGGAGTCGAAAGTCAACAGGCGAGCAGATCAGTTTCTGCATGTGCTTTTGGAAAGGTTTAAGGAATTTGGAAGTTAGTAGAAGCAGCATCTGTCAGCTGTTATTGTAGTGTTGCTCTTCCTCTTTTAGCAAGCTGTCAACCTGTAAATTGTCAGGAAATCAGGTGAACGTATTTCTGTGTCCAGGCCCTTGTCAAGCGGTGGAGGCCCGTTGGTGTCTTGGCAATGACATGGTAGGTTCATGTGAAAAACCTAAGCAAGCTATTACTTCACTGAGAGCCATCGAGTCAGGACAACTGAAAATGCTTGCTTTCTGCTATAATAAATATTTAATATCTCCACTGTAAATAAGAACTAGTTGGAAAACAGAACTTAGTAGCAGGGTACTTCAGATTTCTCTGAAGTGAGCTAAATGCTCCTTTTAGCAGTTAAGCCTTTACAGATGTCAGCTGAGGAGAGCAAACATCTTCATAATCTGTTTTTCTCAAGAGAAAGCTGATTTGCCACTTGTTCATGTATATGTTGCTTTCATTTAACTCTCTCCGTCATGTCCACTTAAAGAAAGTAGCTGAAATTCAAAGTAACTTTTTTACAGATGCTCTTCTTCCCTCAAGGTAGACCTTATGCAAGAGAGTCTAATAAAGGAAAGGTACTGTTCATCTGAAAAACATTTCCAGGAAATGCTCTTTTCCCATGAATTCGCATATAATTTGGTTTTTTTTTTGCTGTAATTTTATTGAAGTCGCCGTAAATATGGGAGGAAATCATGTTTGTGTATGTGTCTTCTTCAGAGATTGCAGATCTCCAATTTTAGAATGAGATGCTTGCAAGAGATGATTTCAGATCTATTGAAGAAGAGGAGCTCGGCCCCAGTTTTTTGGATTGAGCTTTTGACTATGTCTTTGAAAACCTTTTTCACCATATGTGACCAAGAAGTATTTTTAAAATCTGAGATTTTAAGACTGAGTGAAGTTTTTACACTAACTGCACAGAGCATCTTAGGAAAGGTCACTTAAAAATGAAAGTGGTAGGGGGAGGACAAGCCCCAAACTGTTCCATCTTCTTTTTGTTCCCTCCTAAGGTTCTCAGCTGTTAGTGCAATGAAATGTTTCCTCTTGAGTGTAATGTTTACTCGAGGAAGAGGGTGTTGAACCAAATCCCCTGCTTTGCTGTAGCTTTAATGTTCTTAGGATCACTCAGCTGCATGGTTGTGCTCTGCACTGTTTGAAAAGAAGCAGGAATTGCAAGATAAGATCGACTGCTCACCTGGGGAGACTTAGAAAAGTTTCGTATTTGAAGCACATGTTCCAAATGCTAGTCAGGGTTGGATAGCATTAAATTCTTACATCTGGTGCAGAACTGCTTGCTTTTATGTTGGTTTCTTTTCTTGTTTTATTGTTTAAAAGGATAATAAAACCTCACAATAATATCTCATAATCAGTATAGCATATCTCCAGGCACCTTTTGCATGTTGTATTTGCCAAGAGGAACATACGTTGTACTTTATTTTGCCTACAGAAATGTTGAGGGTTTGCATCTGGATCCCTTTGGAAATAAATTTATGGTTTGCACCAGTGCAAAAAAGGAAGAGGAAAATATTCCACACTGGATGAATATATGGTAATTCATTGTGGCTGGCTGGTAAACAGCATTAATTATCCAAGCACAAGATAACTTTTTGGCATGGCTTCAGCTGCTGCATATTGCCATAGAAATCTCAAAGTTCCAGCCATTTCCCTTTGGCATTGGTGTTATTTCACTGATGACGTAAGTTAGTTCTGAGTAAACTGAAGTTGATACAGTAAAGAAACTTAAAATCCACTTTAAAATTAACAATAACTCCCAGTTTTTCAGAGTATTTTAAAGCAATTTTTAACTGTGCATAGCCCTCATTGATTTCCAGTTTTTAGGATTGCAGGGAATGCTCTGAGCAAGGAAAAGAGTCAAACAAGGAATGTTCAGGTGTCATTATGAGAGCTTTCTTTTCAGAATTCTTTCCAAATAATCTACTTTGCTTCCTTTTTATTCTTAAATTGAATTAAATGAAGCCATGATGTCAACGGACTATTTATTTGATGTGGGTGTGTTTTACTGGCCAGTGTGGGTTAGTTGGATAAGTACCACTGCGTGAGTGCCCTCTTTGCACACTCCTCTCTTGTTCTCTGCTGTGCGCCACTGCAGGAGGCAGGTGTTTGAGTTCACTAAAGCTCTTTCTGACTGTGGACATCCCAGAATGTTCTTACATTTCTGCTTCTGTGGCTTCTGCTCTAGATTTTTGTCACCAGTTCAAATTCCTTTACAATTTAAGCTCTTTCCTTAAGGATCTCATGGAATTAATATCTGTCTACTTTGGGGAAATCCAAGGTACAAAATGCTTCCGGCAGGTGATTCTAGGGTCTTTCTCCAGTTATGGTCAGATGGCTGAGGTTGGGCTTTCCTGCATATTCTTTAATGCTGCCCTTAGTTTGATGGAGCTGCTTTTAGCAATCTCTAAGGAGAAAGTTCCTCTGAAGGTGTGAGTAGGAATGTTATCCTATGAATGTCTAGATGGTGTTTCCAGCAGGAGGAAAGCCGTGCTTTGACTGGTCATCTTTGGTCACATTTGCTCTGATATCCTTTACTGTAGCCAGAAACTGGACAGTGATTACACGGACTTCTGCATCCCCTTTATCGTGCATCTTTTTAGGTCTGTTCGGTATATGGCTGATATAAGTGATTTTGTGACTTGTTTTATCCAGGCTTAGAGCTCCCTCAGGTTCACTTTTAATCTTAGATAATTTGGTCTAGCTGCCTGGAATAGTTATGCACTGCTTTATTAATGCAGTGTAAATGTGTCCATATTGCTAAGGGCTTTTTTTACTCTCTTCTTATAGATGAACTAACTGAAAACATTCCATGAATATGCTGGTTTTCCTAACAGAGTTCTGATCACTAAGTAGTTTGTTTTTTGTCATCAGCAAATGATCATTCACTTACCAATATCATGATCCATTTTAAAAGAGTTTGTCCAGTTTGTCTTCTGTTAGTATTGGTTATAATCAGTTGTCTGATTCGGTCTCATAATTCCACACAAATTGTCCCCATCAAATTTTAAACCATGCCAATCCAGAAATTGTTTATGGAATGTTCCACAGTATAATTACAGACGGTTTCGATAAATCAGGTAGCTATAACTGAACCATAAAGCCATATTACTGCATCCCTGTATTTCAGAAAGCATGAGTGTGCTTTGAAAAGTGTGAGTCACAGTTAAAGTCATCAGCAAATTTAAGGGGGAAGCAGAAAAAAAATAGTCTTAAATCTTGGTTTAATTGTAAAGTTAATGCTGAAAAGTGAAATTTTATTTTCCTTCTATTACCCCCTGATGACTATCATGAGAGCAATAGGCTAGACATGGGATTAAAATTGTGTTAGTTAAGTAATTTACTAAGTACTATACTGCTTCTCTTTCTTTAGACTATTGGCTTGAACTATAGACTTGAGAATTCTTGCACCTTTTAAGGCATTCTGCTAAACAAATAATAATATTAGGAGTTACAGAATGGAAACTATACAGTACTTACAGTATTTCAAGGACTGAATTTAATATAAGATGCAGTCTTTCACAGAAAACACATAAATAGAATCCTTAAAGAAACACTCTCCTGCTGTATTTTTTGATACAGACAGGCATTTTTATCAATCATGCTCTAAATAGGTAATGTGAATGTCAAGGTGTGAATGTGTCTTGAAACAATGCTTTAATTTGCCATGGGAAATTATTATGCTGACTATACATTATGTGACTTCCTAAATAAATAAAACTTGAACTCTAGACAAGTTTTTAAGGAAATAAAGCATTAGTTCAATTCTGTTGTATTGCAGCATTATGGAAAGGCACATCTTGGAGCTGGAATTACTGGAAACATTTTAGACAGAGCATGTTGACAGTGAAATCCAGTTATTTTTCTGTAGGTGCTCAGACACATCAACTTACACTGAGCTCCCAGCAAGATCCTGTGAGGGACTTTTTCATATGAACCAGCCTTTCCTAGGTCCTGATCCTGAATTTTCCTTTGGCGAAGCCTTGTCTGTGTTGGAATCGTTTTTAACCAGGACAATATGTCCTGAGTTGTGGTCCCTTCAAGATCCCTGGGAAACACATTTGGTCCAGTTTGTTATAGGTCTCTACTAGTGCCTTAAGTCCTTGTTTTATGTAGAGTAGATCAGACTACACAAGGGCTCATGTCAGCAGTCTTATTCTTGTGAGTTCATTTGGTGAATGTACATTCAGAACTTGAATGAGGTTTTGTTCAACATAAGGGTATCTTACGTAGATTTCTACAAGCTTTGATTGTATTGCCTGATTTCATGTGTGACTTCCTCATTTAATTTTACTTGTGCTGGATCAGATAAATGGGATTATTTTTAAAACATCGGGTTGAGATTGCTCAGCAATCTTTACTCACATTGAAAATGATGGGAGGAAACCCGCTTGGAGATGTCATTTGTATCTTTTAAATACTGTGTTGTCTGGTGCATGACTTAGTTTCCTTAAGGTTCACAATTTATGACTGGTGAGTGTGAGAAGAGTTTGTGGAGAAGTAGAGGCTTCATTTTCATACAATTTTCTTCTCAGCTTGCTCAGTAACAAGAGCAAACTGCAGTCTTGCTATGGGAGAAGCTTATACTTGGGAGTTAGATCCTAGCCTGTGTGTGTCTGGCTTAAGAATCACACATGGGAAAGGGAAAAATCTTTTATTCCTGATAAGTGACTTTTGTTCTAAATAGTTTTCAGGTGGGATTTTATTTTTTTTTTTGCCATTTTCTAGAAAACTTAAAATCGTGAGTAAAGTCAGAACACTCCTTTGCCTTGGGGTTCTTGGGATTTTTACTTTATAAACAACAGAAAGGAGAAACTCAGGCCAGGTAGACATGAGCTTCCACACTGTTATTAATATGTTAAAATGACTTGACAGTTTTGATAAATAGCTATTATATTAAAAAGAAACTCCACAAATGCTTTATTGATCAGTGGTTAACCAAAGGCTATGCCATCTGTCATAAAGGTATCTTACAGAGAAATGGAGCAGATCTCATGCCTCTGTCCATTAGGAGCCAGTATCAGTCAGTTCAGGAAGTGTCCAGGGTCATTAGCTGCTGTTATGCTGAAGCACTAATGTGTGCGGCTGCATCAGAGTTAATGGTGCCTGCAGGTCTCTGTTGCAGAGTGTCTTCAACAGTTGGACTTCCTCTTTTCTTCTGTGAAAATGACTGTTACAAGGAGAAACTTTATGTGGGCTCTTTATCTTGTGTATTTAGGAACTAAAAGGTGATCTTAGTCTTTGTCATTTAAAAGAAAAACAACCAAAATCTCAAAGCCACTTCACGTTATGAAGCTGAGCTGAAGAACAGGGAATTTTTCTGAGGTGGCATTTTTATTTTGCAGTTAGAATTTATTTGATGTCTGGAGTATGTATTTCAGTCAACTTGCTATGACTGCTCAAAGTAGAATGCCCTGAGGTATGTCTTAATGGTCAGTTATGACCATCCAATGCAAGGCTCAAACTGAGTCCTTGAAAAATGCCATGTTACATAGAACCACAGGCCAAGTGTTTCTGGTGAAAGGCATGTGAGAAAACAGGTCATACAACACTGTCTCACTTCAAGATGAAGTCTCTGTATTTATTATTATTGGTTATTATGAAGTGAATATTTATTATTTATGGACTATTGTCAGTAAGGAAGATCCCTATTAGAACAAATACTGTAATTAGAGTGATAACATACTTCAGGGTGCAGCATCCAGCAGAAAAAAAAGCATCCTGATACCATGTTGCCAGATAGATAGGAAGGGGAGCATTTGTCGCATAGTAAATTCTTTCTTATGGGAAACTATACATAAACCGTTGGAGAAAAAAATAAAGGAAAATAGAGGAAAGGGAGAGGAAAGAGGAAGTGTTGAAGTGCCTCAAGGAAAGATGCATATATTTTTTTACTTGTGTATTCCTTTCTAGCAAAGAACAAAGATATTTATTTTTTAAAAAGAGCTTTTTGAAAAAAGGTTTTAAATTCCTTTTCTAAAGGCATCATTTCATGCGCATTTGTATAAAAACATATATATATTTATAATGTGAATATACATATGCATTTGGATCTAAATATCTTCATAGCTCTGGCTAGAGCCAAACAATTGAAGGCAGATATAAGTGAGCTTTCCCACTCTACCCCTCTCTAGACCCACATATGCTTGCCTGGTCCTCTAGGTCCTTTGAGAAGAAGCTGCCAGATGGAGCAACGTGACTCCATACATGCAGATATCTCAACATGTAAAAACTACAGGCTTTATACATATCTAAAAGGTCTTGAGCAATCCCAGAATATTTTAAAGGTTTTCACGAGCTCACCTGTTTGAGTTTAATTTGTTGCAGATCTCAGCTTTTTCACTTCAGTCTGCTGACACTGCAGGTGAACTCGCTGTGCTGGGTAGTTCTGCATTAGTCCTCTCCTGGGCATTGTCTTTCTGGCCCTGAAAAAATAATTGCTCTTCGGGGTCATCATAGTTAGTAAAGACGAGACCGTTATTTTGGGACATAATAACATTTGTGTATCTGCAAAGCACGTTGAGCAGTTGGGAAATAGTGGCTGTGTTCTCAACACATCTGGACCTTCTGTAGAATGTGACATACAGGGAGCTGGAATTGTATGACACGTTTTTTGTATCGCAGTGACTATTCTGAAATACACTGGCTGTGATTCCTCTGCATTTGAGCTTCATTTTGTTTACAAGTTCTCAATCACCAAATGAGCTTTTATGTAGAATGACACAGTATGATGCTTCACGTGGGAGTAGTTTATACACTCCAGCCAGTTACAGTTCAAGTAAAACTTCCAGATACTTTTTTTTCCTTGTTAAAGACATCCTTGCAATATCAGTGTGGAAATTTCAGGCTTGTTTCTTGCTATTTCAGTAGTGTTTATTCCTGTTTTCTAATCCATAAACTGTTGGTATGTTCCTTGAGGACATCACATTGAACCAATACTCTGACAGCTTGGGTTTTATCCCTAGTCTATTATTTTATGGTTTTCTCCTGAATAAGTCCCTTTATCTTTCTGAGCTTCTGTTCATCTCACGTATAAAGTGGGAATGAGAGTACTGTGGTTTCCACTGAAATAAAGTAGACATTTCTCCTGGAAAATCAATAAGTAAAATCTATGTGTTAGTGAACTAACAAGGTGTGTTCCCTGTTTTCTTTCTCTAAATAAGTTGTCTTGAGAATTTCCTTCTCAAGTTGAAGAAGATGCCTGTGGAAGTATCCGGTATCTTCTTGTCAAAATAGTAAGAGATGCTGTCTGAACTGAAGGCATTTTCTAAATTTCACAGACAGAAAATGACTTTGAGTTTTCTGAGCTGTGTCATTTCCCTCAGTAGGAAGAGAGAATTTTATTCTCTGACCACATGCATAGAAGCTGTTTTCATACATAATTTTTGCCAGCAAACATTTCTCTTCCACATATTCCAGAATTCTACATCTCCTAGACATGTATGGCTTGCTTTGAATAAGCTTTTCCAAAATGCAAGTGTAGCAAACCCCAGGTACGGCGAGTTCACTGTTAGAGATTCATCCTCTGCCATTTCAAATATGTCTCCATCTCCATCTAGTCTGGCTCCCTCCTGACAGCACAATTCCCATGAGCTCTGTCAAAGACGAATGTGAAAGCATATGAACTGCATCAAGTATGAGTAGCAGAAGGCACGATGAATAGCTCCTGAGGGTGTACAACACACAGGAAGACAAAGGAGATAGCACTTCAGCTCACAGGGAGGAAGCATCATTTCTCAGCATGATTAAGTGCTTCCACGGAGCTGTAACAGCGACAATAGCACTTACATCTGGTAACCTAGCTTTTATGGAATTCTTTTGCCAGGTTTTTCCGTATTTCAATGAACATATGTATGTTTATATTGGAAGAAGGAGTTTGCTTTAATGTCAGCCCTTCCGAGACACGCTTAGTAATAAACAACTCCAGATCACGGCTTACATTTCTGCATCAGGAGTGAACTCAAGCTGTTCTGCTGACTTTCAGACTAACGCTGTTTAGCAGTTGAGAGTACACCTGGGTTTTGGGAAAAAAAGTATATCCCAACATGAGACATTTGTGTGAAATTCAGGCACCCCAAGCTTGTTATTTTCATAATTTTAGGTCCTGATGTCTTTTGATTTTTGTCACTGAAGTGATCAGAGCTGGATGAAGCTTCATGCGTACAGGTTAGGGAATGCGAGGAATTGGTACCATGTGTTTCCCATTGCGGGAACCTTGATGATATCATCGTCGCAGGCCACGCTCAATATGCCTTCCAGACTTGGCGTTCTCTTTAGATTGCATGATTGGTTGGGACTGTGTTTGTAAGATATTCATGTTCCCCTGGGTGCACAAATACTAAGATATTTAAAATATTTAATCCATAAGAGGAAAGATTTCACCCACCCCTAAAAGACAAAGACCCTTTATATTCCTGATGAAAATGTGTACAGGATCTCGTTTAACATCTTGACCCCATTTTGCCTGTAAGAAACTTCCTATTCAGTGAACCACCAATTCTTACCTATCCATCCTTAGATACTCACAGAAAACCATATTTTGGTCCCAGTTGTGAGAAGCAAAGTCCTCCTTCTGTCAGGATATGGATAACAGCTGTCATTCCCACTAGCTGGTTCTTGTCTGCTGCCCCAGTCCTTTATGTGTCCAACTCCAGACACAAATCCAGAAAATCAGAATAATAATCAAGGCATGTGGAGCTGAGGCCAAGCCTTTTCCATTTACAGCACTTGTTGTCTTTTATAGGGCTGGCACCGTTTGCCTACGCCACAATGGCTTTCCAGATTTCCTGATAACTGGATTTTGCAGTCCAAGTATCTCTGCAGGTTTTTTGGTAACTGTTTTTGTGAAAAGTAAAACAAAAACCATCACTGCCAACCTACTGTAAAGCAACAGGAAGAAAGTTTGGAGGGGCAGATCTGGGCACATTTTTCCATTGAAAGTTGCATGACTGCGTTCAGCTGTAGTACTGTAGTTCCCCCATCTCTCTTGTGTCTGCCAAGGCAAAGGACATTAAATACCTGTAGAGAAGTGTTCTCCTCCTCTTTATTTTTGATCCTCTTTAACTGATTCACACACTTGCTGCAATTCTCTTTACCCCGCGTTTTCTTTTCTGAATTTTCTCAATGTGGTGTTTTAGGGGCACAGAGGGGAAGGAGCCTGTCTTTAGATTTCCTCAGGTGTTTCAAAAGTTTCACTTGATTTGTTTCTTCATTTCTGCCTTATGAAGTCCTGTCAATTTAAGCTGAGATTTTTCAGTGTTTCAAACTAAGCAGAGCTTGCACAGTGAGGATTTGGATGCAAGAGCAGGAGAGTCTGGGCTCTCTCTCAGTAATGGGGTAGTGGCTCAGTCACTGGTGTTTTGAGACATCTGGTCTTTGGTGTTTTGAGATTGTACTGACCCAGAGCTGTTCAACACAGCCACATACAGCTGTGCTGCTTTAGGTGTGATCTTGGAAATAAATCCCTTCTGTGCATTTTTTTTAAGGCACACCTAGGTTCATTGGGTTTAGATTTACTGGTAGAGCTGGAAGAAGTAGGGTAGGGTTTGGAGAATGCAGACCCGTCCTCAGGTCAGACAAATTATCTTGTTTTCCTGACTATGCTCATTGGTTTATTGAATCAGATTTTATCCATCTAGAAGCCTTTTCTTACTTTTGTCCTTAAACTGTCACAAAAATTAAAACTTGGGTTTTTTTAGATTACCATATACATCAGGTTTGTGTGTTGAAATTTAGAAAGCTAGAAAGAGGACAAAAATGTCTAACAATCTGAATTAGAACTCTAGTATAATTCAGGGTGGAGGGGACTCCTGAGGTCATGAATTCCAATGCCCCTTCTAAAGCACATTATTATAACCATTTTAAATAACACTGCGTTTCTTCTGTCATGGGAATGCTATAAACTTGAACCCTGAAAAATGGAACATGTTTTGTGCAAATGTATGTATCTTGGTCTTAGCATTCAGTTCCAACCTCTGGACTGCACAGTGTTCCCTGTATGGCGTGGCTGGCTCGGCTGCCTCTATCAACAGAGGTGGAAAATGAAGTACTTGAGTTCCCAGTATTGGTGATTTTGTGCTATTTGAAGAATAATTAATTTGATTGGTTTCTAGGTTTCTAGGTAATTAAGTACAGGATAGCAAGGAGAAATGGAATTACATGCTCTTGATCAGCTATATCCACATTTTCATCTTCATTTGAAATAGTTACTTTCTTGCAGAGCTCCCAATGATTCCTGATTTCCATGTGTAAACAAGACTTAGAGAGTTAGAAAAAAAGGCAGTCAAGAAAAATCTTAATATGAAATAACTGATCTTTGTTAGTTCTGCAGAGAACCACCTTTTCTGTACTGAAAATATTTGGAGGCTGTGTGGAATAGCTCATCATGCAGGGCTTCCAGTATCTGAAGGGGACTACCAGGATGCTGGAGAGGGACTCTTCATCAGGGACTGTAGTGATAGGACAAGAGCTGATGGGTTCAAGCTGAAACAGGGGAAGTTCAGGTTAGATATAAGGAAGGAGTTCTTTACTGTGAGGATGGTGAGGCGCTGGCACAGGGTGCCCAGAGAAATGGTAAATGCCCTATCTCTGACACTGTTCAAGGCCAGGCTGGACAGGGCCTTGGGTGATTGTCTAGTGGAAGGTGTTCCTGCCCATGGCAGGGGGTTGGAACTGGATGATCTTAAGGTCCTTTCCAACCCAAACTGTTCTATGGTTATGATTCTGTGATTCTACTCACTTGGGGGTCTTCCTCAGTTGTTTAGGAAGGGCACCATGCAACATGCATTAAATATAGCTTGTATATATCTGTCTATAAACACAGATCTTAAACCCAAAATCTGTGCAGCAAACCTTTGAATGTTGAGTTTCCTGGTGAGGTGCTGCACTTCAACATGAGCACAGCCATAGCTGAAGTGACTTTAATGCAGTGGAACACTGAAGGCCTGAGCTTGCACCCATTTCAGTACTGCTAGGGTGGGAGGTATGCAGGTACAAGTAGGAGTCTACAAGCATTTGTTGATCCAGAAAGAAAAATTGGATCAACTTTGCCAGTTCCAGTGCAAAACTTTTTCATAGGTTCACATTCTCTTAAAACACATGGGTTTTTCTTAACCCTTGGCACTAGAAAGCGAAGAGACCACTCTGCTTTTTACACCTTCTTTTCCAGGTGTGAAAAAGGATGTTTCTTCATAGGTAGGGTAGAGCCGTAATAGCTTGTGGAGAGAAAATGAAATGATTGGAGCTGAGTCCTCACCATACAACTTCTGTTGTATGTTAGGAACAATAAGCATCAGTCTTTGAAATGTGTTATGTTTCGGCAGCACATGTCCAACTTTAGAAACCATACATACCACCAGAGACAGTGTCATTCATATAATGTCTTAAAACCTGCATGTCAAAATGAAATAAAAAACACCTGCCTGTTCTGACACATCTTTTCAAAGACCATGAGTGCCTCTAAGTGGCAGGAGTAAATAGAGTGTCAGAGGTAAAACTTTATGTAATGCACTCTAAATACGATTAAACACCAGCGAATCTGTGCTGAAGAGCTATCTCCAGTTGTAATTTCTTCTGTTGGAATTACTACACTTTGGAGGAAACAAAACCCACCAAATGCAGGCATTGGCAATGATATGAACACAAGGAGATGCTGCATCTTCCCCCCCCCCCCCCCCCCCCGGAGTTGTCTTCACCTTTCAAACTTCCTCAAACATACTCATGTTTAGCACATGGACCCCACCTGTGTAAATTTTCTGTAACGGGCAGCTCATGGGTAAGGTTGGCATTGAAGTCAAATCCTTGAAAAGATCTGTGGGCTCAGTAACTGTTACCTTGACATGGTACATCTTGATTTGAGAATGTCTTTGGAACAGGGTCCTTCTGCTTGGGAAGTGAGGTCCTTCTGCTTGGGATGAGACAGTGGAGTCCTACCTCTTTACAATGGCTCCAAACCTCCACTGTGATATAAATACTAGTTTTGTGATGGGGTTACTGATTTCATGTGCTGATGCTATGATTTTATCTAGTAGCCACCAAATCCAGGCTTCTTCAACACTTAGAAGTCCACCCCCAAGTGACAAGTCTCTTTAGGCAATAGCACAACCATTCCAGAAGTGTCCCATTTCCTATAGTCTTGCTAGAGAGCTTTAACAGTTTTGGGGTTATTTTTCCCCTACACAGTGGTTTTACCTAGATATCTGTTTCCTTAACAGAATAAATATCTATTAGATGCCTCCAAGGGCAGTAGAAGAATGACTTTTTCCAAATTTAGATTTGTTGCCTCCTTGATAGGAGCATTCCCCGTGCTCTGTTCCTGACAATTCCTTTGGCACTTGTGTAACGCTCATTTTGATCTGGAAGATTGCATTTCATTTCCCGGTAGAAATGCTGGTGTGAAATAAGTATTTTCTGATCAACTGAAATAGTTTGAACCATTAATTCTTAATTTTTAATTTTACCCAATGTGAACTGCATTCTATTATAATGACAAATTCGAGTCCTCCAACCATAACAAAACAATCCAGACCTTTTGTTTTTTCATTAATAGCGGGAGTGGAAGATTCCCTCACGTTTTAAAACTGTTCTTAAGATAAACAATTATTTTGTATGTTCTCAATTAGTGTGAAAATGTGCAAATGTCGCCGATAGTTAATTACTTGAAGCTAGAAACATAGAACAAGGAAAGGAGACGCTGTGTTTTTTCTTTGATGTGGACTGCTTCAGAGGATGGCAGCATCCCCATAACTCAGTGCTGAATGAAGCAGGGGGGTGTCTCTCAGGTGATAAATTTATACTCTCTAGCCTGAAATGTATTTTAAGCTGTAGAAGCTGAGATATTGGCCAGAGGGTCAGTTTAGGAAAACACTGCCAGCACAACAGTTATCTGGGCCTGGTACTACCAGCAGGATATAATTAAATATGTTGTTTGGCTAGCAGATTAGAGTGGGAGTTGGAATTAGGGTTATGAGAGTGGAGCTGGCACAGCCCAACAGTCACGCTGTCAAACCAGCCCTTCTATTTGCATTCTTCCTCAGTTAAAAAAAATCAAGAGTTAAAAAGGTTTGTTCATGTTGTCATTACCTCTTGAAAGAAGGTCTTGGAAAGTATGACACTTAGAGGAGAAGGTAGGAGGGCAAGGTAGGGTGGAATGGCAAGGCAAGATTGATCCTTGAGAGGCTCAGGGAGTGGGGGGAAACACATTACAAATGGTAATAAGGCAAGTTAAGAAAAATGATACCAGATGTGGCTGTAATGCCAACAATCAGCAAAAAATGTAAACACATATAAAGCTGTAGTAATAAAGCTGTTACAGCTGTAATGTTCAGGACGGAAAGAAAAATGAGGTCTCTTTTTAACTTCAGCTCTATCAGGCTCTGGCCTCTACTGATATTTATTTTTCCCCTTGTCCATTTCATCCTTTTAGAACAGTGATCCGTCTTCAGTAAAATTTGTTAGCAACCATTTCCAACCTTTTGTATGAAAATAAAATACAATACTGCCAACATCTTTCGCAAGAAATGATTTTATTTACATCAAAGTACACTTTTGAACTCCTTAGCATATTTCACAACCAATTACATTTCTAAGTGCGTGGCAGCATTTGATAATTCATCCAATTATAGAAAATGTAGGGCTTAAGGCTAGACCTGTGCACCCCTGCTAACATGGGGGTGTGTGCGCTTGTGCTGTCTCTCCTTCTCTACCATGTAACAGTTCTTGGTCTGCAGTGTCCATGGGTGCTCGTACAGTAGATGTGGCCACCCGGGAGGCCACAAGTCTGGCAGTCAGTCTTGCTCCGGTGGATTTGTGGCTCCCATGGTCGCTGCCCAAGACTCTGAACCGCTTGCTTTCTATCCAAGATACTGAGCACTCTGCCCTGACAACACTGTGAAACAGGGTGACAGCAGGGTGACTGTTTTAAGGGCAAACCCTATTTTCTCATCAACTGTAGGAGCAGAGAGTTCTAAAGCTTCTTTTTTGTTTATTTTTTATCTGTGGCTTTACCTTACAAATGTAATATTTCAGAGGCCATTAAATTTGTGTGTTCCTACAGTGTATGGAGTGAGCCATGCCTTCAAAAAGCTTTGGTTTTCATGAGTTACTGATTTAGCGATTCTGTATTTGATAATTGGTTTGTTTTCTATTGATCCCATGACTCTTCCTGGCTTTAATAATGTGATAGCGCTTGGATAATTTATTATTAATGATGAAAATTTTCAGAACATCCAATTGTTCCGTGACCAATAGCTTTCTGGGACTCCCAGCTAATTACAACACATCAGCCTTGTGAGTTAGTGCAGTTCTAATACATCCTGAGTGTGAATGACTAAAAAGTCATCTGGCTGTTGTAAAGGCTGTAAATTTTGCATGTAACTGTGCAAAAACATTACGCCTTTTTATGGTCTGTAGTGTTGATATACTACGCTTGCACCACACTTCTGTCACTCTGTGGACTCTTGTATATACAATTACAGAGAAATAATTTTTAATAAGCTGTTCTGTAAAACTATACTCTGAACTGTCAGGGACTGGAATAGTGCTTGGAATTTCCAGTCCTGCTTACTATACAGTGTTTTTCAGTCCTTATTTAGTAAGGAAGCTTGTAAGATTGTTATCTTGACAGGTTCCACTCGGCATCAGCATTTCATTCATGTATTCTTTCAGTCCTTATCATGGCATAAACACTTCCTATCCTCTTTTGTTCTGATTTGTTGACTGCATCCTTTATTTGCATTCAAGGGGGAAATATCCTAATGTACAGGCAAAAGATTATGATTGTTTCCATCAGAAAGAATCAGCTTTGCTTTTGGCTGTATTAGCTGAGATGACTGTGTACTGCTAGAATGACTGCAGCAAGTTTTCATTCTTGCTGCAGTACGTGAGAAGTGTGCTGTCAAGAGGGGACAGTGCAGCAAGATGATGTCTGCTTGCTTGTCTGTGTGCGTGTTAGGTGTTGGTTTTGCCTGTGACAGTCTGATTTGCTGCCCTGAGTAATTACATGGTCACCATTTCTGAGATGTAATCTCCTACGATGAAATAAGACCTAAAAATTGTGACTTCTATATGTATATCGAGTCACTAGATTTAGTAAACTTCCTTGTTCTCTGCCCGGTTAGTTTTGCCCTTTTGAAGACTGGAGTGGTATCCTTAAACCTCTCCGTTTCCCAAACCTCCTTTCTCTATACTGGTTACATGAAACATGTTCAGTAATTCACATTTTGAGTCATGCTCCAGAAACAGTAATTTTTCTTATTAGTGATTTGAGATTCCTTGCTTTTGCTGCTTCATGCAAAATAAAATCACTAGTTCTGTCTGGGAAACTTCTCATCTACCTGCAATGGTTTCTGCTTCCTAACCTGAAGTATATAGAAAAGGCAGACTTAAAACAGGAAAATGATCTTCAGGAGGAGCAAAGGCTTTTTGCACATTGCTGCTATAGCAATAAAGCACATCCTGTAATGTTGTACATTACAATTACAATTACAACCTGTAATGTAAGCATAGATATTTCAGTAGCTTCCTTCTCACACTTTTCTTGCTTGTATTTGATCCTGTGCCATGGCCTGGCCTGTCCCCAAGCCGTAAGCACCTCTGGTCAGGCTCACCCCCCCAGTGTCCAGCTCACATGGCTGTGAAGGGAAAGCTACAACACTGCTGGTAGCTGTGCTTGTTGCTCTTGGAGGGGTGCTCTGCTCAAATCTCTGCCGATGTCATGTAATGCAACCTGAGCAGCACCATAAAACTTCCCTGAGGCACTGATCTCTTGAGTTTGTTAGAAAGAGTCAATGGTCTGGTGTTGCAGAGTAGTGTACTCCTGATGGAAAGGAATAGAGAATAGTCATGTAAGGGAGAAGAAATAGGTTTTGGAGGAAAAAAAGTTGTTACAGGTTTGTAATGAGCCACTTCTCTCAAGTTCTTGTACTAAAAACATTCTCTGGAAGAGTTTGAGTTGAAAATAAGCAAAGTCTCCCAAGAGCCATTTGGTGTTGACTTGAAAATAGAGAAAATCACTAAATTCTCCATGCAAAGCCCCTGAAACAACATAGCTTTTGAGCTATGGACAGCAAATGAAGTCAGAGAGAAGGAAACTGCTATTGTCAAGTTAATTACTACTGAGCAATTTGCAATGATTTTTGTTAATCATAGTTATAGTAACTGAAACATTTGAGATTACATTGTGTTATCACATGTATCTGTGCAGTTCCTTGCAATGCTGAACTAGTTGCTCGAGATGTACAGTTTATTTTCAGAGAATTGGACCTTATTGCTAGGGCCACCCACAGAGCAAAGCAACTCCAGTGACCACCTGGGACTGCTCATTCAGTGTTATACTGCTGATGTGTGCGAGGCTGCAGAGCTGCCACTGCCCCACCGGCGTGCCCAGCCTGCACCAATGCCAACAGCACTGCAGAGGAAGAACGCGGCCAAGACTCCCATCTCCAAGCCGGGTGAAGCCGCTTGGCTTCCTCCATCGCAGTGAGGGGAAGGCAGGTGATAATTCAGTGCAGGCAGGGGCCCTCTCCAGTCCTTTGCCCTGGAGATAAGAATAACAAATAAATAGTGACCCTGTGGGCAGGGAGTCAGGCTCTTCAGGGGGGAGGTAAGAAGTCAAGTGTGGGAGTTGAGAGGCTGGTCCAGACTGGGGGGAGCGAAGAAAGTGTGGGAGGTCATTTCTTCCTGTGAGTACACCATTAAGTTTGCGTTTTCACTCTGTAGTTAACAAAAACTACAGAGCTTTTCAAGTTTTAAATACCCCACACACACTTTTTTTTTTAAAAAAAAAAAAAAAACCTCATTCTTTCCGTGTAAAATATTTAGTCAAAATGGTAGTTCCTTTTGAGGAAATATACGTGCATTAGTGAAAAGAATCTTACACCTGCAGTAGGCAAAGTTTACAACTTGCATTGCCAATCAGAAGAATAGAAGTATCTGTGTGTTTTCATAATTTTGGGTGTGCAGTTGTGCTGAGCGACCTCGTGGCTCCTCACGGCAAGCCAAGGCCACTCTACAGTTGGCCACAGTCAGATCCAGCAAGTGGATGAGCAGGGGGTAGAACTTGAGGAGCTGGTTACTGGTCAGGACAGGCTGTAACTCCCCGCGGGCTGTGAGGGCGAGCGCTGGGTTACGGGTGATGCGCTCGGGGGCTCGGACACCTGCGGAGGGGAGGACTCCGGCTCATCCCGCCGCTGCCTCCCCCAGGTGTCACTGTTGGTGCGCGAGCGAGGAGCAGCCGCCCCTCCTCTGCCCCCCCAGCTCCGCTGTACCTGTGCCTCTGCGGTGGACAGGGGTCTGGGGCAGGGCGCTTCAGCTGCTCACGCCTTGGTCAGTGTTAGGTGACGGCCCGGAGAGGGATACTGCGGGCTTTGTTATTATACATGTGAGCCGACACTCTTCTGCTCGAAGTGCCGTGTTCCATTCGTACACACTCTCTCTGCCCACCTGCCCCAGCACGTCCGAGCGAACTGGTAGGGAGATGTGGAAAGTGAGCCTGCAGCGGGGCCGCCCGCACCCGGCTGCGCCCCGGCCACCTTTGCTCTCCTCAGGAGGCCGAGAGGCCGCGGGGCAGCGGCGCACGAGTCAGTGTGCCCCTTGCTGCCGCTTCCCTTGCTCAGCAGGGCCCGGCTGGCGCCGAGCAGGGCCCCACGGCTTTGCAGCCGCTGCCACCGGGTCCCCTCACAGAGCTGCCTCTCCCTGAGGAGCCGACACCGCGCTCCCCCGCGGGACAGACCCGGCGGGGTGCTGAGGTCCCGGCCTCGTTGGCACCGCGGCTATGGCGTTCCTCACCCTGCTGCTTCGGGTCACAGCTGAGAGCAAAGGGTCAGCGAGGAGGGAAGGTGAGCCGGGGAGACCGCTCCCTGGCTGCTGAGGAGAGACACTGGAAAACGCACGTCCATTGGGGTATTTTATAGTGCCCCAAAGCCGGTAAGGGAAGCTGCTCAGCTCATAGTTAACAAAAACGTAATGTAAATTAAACGTGTTCTAATTAAGGTTTGAATGTTTGTGGGGCTGCTGGAGTTGTGCCGGTCGCCCTCAGCAGCGCGGGCAGGGAGCGGCCAAGGGCGGCTGCAGCCCGTCAGCGCTGGCGGGTGTCCCCCGCCTCGGACAGCGCCTGCTGCCGCCGTGACACAACTGCAGAAGCTCGGGCTGTTATCCAATTACTCTGACATTTCACTGTTCTTTGCCGTTAACCGGATTAAGTTCATTGTAAAAAGATTAGCCACGGAAAAGCTGAGCGTACCGGAGCGAGGCGCCCGGGCGGGGACACACGGCTCCATGGAGTGACGCGGAGTATTGAGGACGCCTGACCTGTGGTGGGAATCGTGTGCATCCTGGAGATGGGTTTTCTCAAAACTAGCTTAGGTCAGCGGGGAAGTGTTTCTGTGTTTCCTCGTTATAGTTGCTGCCTGTTGCCATCTCTGCTAGTTAATGTCCATTTTGGAGGGTAACAAAACATCCCAAATTTTTAAGTATTTTAAATGTTGGAATCCATTTTGCTAATCACAGTGATGAGATGCTGTGTCTTCTCTCTGAAAGATCTGTTTTTAAAAATACTAGATTGATTAGAAATCATTTCAATTATTTACTTCGGGTAGGTGTGATTCTTCCATAACACACAGTTTATCGCTTGGTTGGTTTTTTTTTCCCCTCATTTCTTTCTTTCTTCTTTCTTTCCAGTTTGGATCAGCGCAAACATCGTGAGTGATGGTTGTTATTAACCAGTCAGACCGTGCAGATTTCCATTTCCAGCCTTACACTTCACTCGCATTAACCACGCTGTCACTAAATACATTTCACTTTGATTATTATGCTCTTCCATGCATGATGGGTCTTGGTGTGTTTTCTCTGCACAAAATCCAACATTTCGGAGGCTACCGAAGAGCCACTTTCTCTACTGATGTACAGGAACTGCAACAACAGCAGCATAAAAAAGTGGCTTGTTGGAGTTGAGAAAGGGAAACAGTTATTAAAATTGTTTTGAAACTATTCTGCTTGTCTCTTTCCTACCAATTTGTGACCCTGTTGAAGTCAATGAGATTTTTGCCACAGAGTTGAAGTAGGGTGTAATGGAACATTGCCAAAGTCACTGCCTTGGCTTTTCCCCTGCCCTTCCTGAAATGGTTTTTCTCCTTCTTTTTTTTTCTTTTCCTTTCAGTGAAAGCCAGCATAATAATTACCTGGAGCATATTTAGTGAGTGTAATTATAGTATCTTTTCTTCTATGTAACATCTGAGGGAAAAAAAAATACACTAAAACATGAAAGCAATTTATTTTAGTTCTGAATAAGACTTACTATTCTGTAGGCAATGCTAGATGATTTTCAAATTGCTTTGTTTCAGCATCTCATAAGTAATATACTTTGTAAAAAAAAAAAAGAAAGCCAGAAAAGGTGAATAGCTGCACATGAAATTTTGTGCATGTATCAGACCCAGGGTTGCCAGCCAGCAACCTCCTTTCCAGACCTGTGCTGTACCTGGCTTCAGTGCAAAACAGTGTTACTTGGATGTGAAGTCTGGCTGGGGAGAAAATTTAATTGTCTTAGAGACTTCCTTGATGGTAGTATTTGGATTTGATTCACTAGCAAACCTGGCTTGTAAGCTTTGTTTTCTGTGAAATTCAGACATTTCCGAGTCTTTTATTATAATAATAATTTTGGGGGCAATTTCTGAATAGGTTTTAAAGATGCTGCAACACTTAGTTGTTTAATTGAAAAGTTTGCCAAAAAGATGCCATTCCTGTTGTCCCTGGTGTGAGGGTTTTTTTTTGTTTTGTTTGGTGGTTCTTTTAAAACAAGACGCTTATCCTATTATGAAAATCTCAGATCTATTGCATTTCAGTTTTCTAATTCCTGTTATGAAGATGGGTTTCAAGCTTAACCAAGTGTAACCTTTTAGAGTTTCTAAATGGGACTATAGTTCAGTAGTTCAAATTTTGGAACTTACGAAGTTTACTGTGAAAACTGCAGCTCTTATGGCAAGTAAGGCAAGTTCATTTCCTGATCAAAGCCAGTCAGCGCTGAATTTATACATATGTCTTCTTTTTACCAGGTGAATTGCTAAAGGACTGAAACTGTAGTTCCTCTTAACTGCTGTAGTAGAATCAGCATAGGAAATAAGACATGCTTTTTGTTGAAGCTTTCCCAGATTCAGCACCTAATTTTCCTTTAAGTACAGAGCTTAAGCTGTTCTTTTTTTTCCACTTTGTGGAAAGTTACCCTAAATTAAGGCAGATTTTGACAAATTCCTCTTTGCAGTGCCAGCCAATGGCTAATAACTGCAGCCTATTCCAAGCAGGTTACACTTGACCCTTTTGTAACTTTTTTCTGCTGTTATCCCTACCTTTCTTTTGCCATCATCTCATGATTTTACAGGTCCTGTCTTCCCCATTTCATAATTATGCCCATGGAACTTGATCATTACATGAGTAATTGGAGTTCTGATACAGGCTTCCAGCGTGCATTACAACGTAATACGAAATGTAGACACTTCTGGTCTAAGTGGAAGTGACAGATCAGAGCTTACAAATTGCATTCATTCACTTAAGAACCGCCTGGGACCTTTAAATTGATCACATGTGTTGTATGGATTATGTAATATTAATTAGAGTGGTATCCAATAGTGCAGCTGTGGTCCTTTGATGCTTCTATTAAATCTCTGTTTTCTGGGGGTTGTAATTCAGTTCTGCAAGTCTTTTAGTTCAAACTGCAAAAGTATTCTCTCTTCAGTGAAACTGGGAAGGGCTAGCATAGGTATATGTAAATTTAAGAAGGAATCAAAGAAAAGCAGTATTTGGGAGGTCTCAGAATTCCAGGTACTGTTGCCACCATCCTCAACTTATTAATTTTTGCAATGAACACGTTTCCTCTCCAAACTTAGTATTTTCTGTTTCAATTTAAAATAATAATGTGCTTTATTGCCCTGCTACTATAGCATTATCTTTTCTTTTACATAAGCTGATGATATTTTTGTGTTTCTTGAAGTATCTTGACAATTGTTACTCTATTGCATATTAGTATAACAGTATTTGTGATTGATGTATGTGATCATTATTAGAGGAGATTTAAACTAAGGCATAGGAGGTACACTGTTTATCCAAGGCAGCATTAAAAAAAGTTAAATCTTGAAGAATAAGGTCACACCTTCTTGATTGCTTTGCTCAGTCCTCTTAACTTCAACTTTTCAGGAGTATTGACCTGATATTAAAATATTTTTATGAGGATATGAGCATGCTCCAATATGTGCAATATTTTTAGTTGCTCCTAGCCTGGATGCTTATACTGAATCATATATGATGTTAATGTTTTGAAGTTAATTAGAATTACTCACAAAGTTTGCTCTAAAAGTTAATTTCTGATAAAATTCAAAACCAACCTTCTAGGGCTGGTTTAATTTACAGTATGTGTGGTATATCTTCTGGTTTCACACCTTTAATCTACAGTCTTAAACTAATCCTGAATAGTCATAAAACAAAGAAATTAAAGCACTGTGTTCACTTTCTACAAATTATATTATGAATTAAAAAATGATACTAGGGCGCTGTAGGGTGACTGGGTGTTGATGATTTCATCTGCAGTGTGACTGATACTGTAGTACATTCATGTATGTGACCTTTTTCCTTTCATGTGTGACTTCCAGTTCACAACACCACCGCAGCACATCAGGCAGGGTGCTCGCAGCACTTCCTAGGCTGTTGAAGTAGTAAGACTTGAGAGTATAGTCTTACAGTGTGATTGATTTGCACTGTGTTCCTCAGACACTGCGTGCAAACCTCATTATCTAAGGCTTGCATGAATGCTTTTTACATATTAAGAAGCTTCCTATTTTAGAATGTAGTGATAACAATCTGTCATTATGGAGCTATTTGGGATTCCTTCTATTTTTTCTTCTCAAAACATACATTAATATTCATGTTGAAATTACATGTCTCCTGTTGTAGCCTGTTTTAAAGGAGCACTGGTCCACCTTCTTTCTTCTCCTCTGGCATTTTTATTCAATGCAATGTTTGACCTGAAGTTTATAACAATTTCTTATAAAGTAGTTCTTCTCCTTCTGGTTACAGTCAGTGTCTTTCAACCCCGAAGAACTGCGCTGTAGATTTGAAGCCCATGTGCACACTGAATTTCTCCCATGTGTAGAAGTTATTTCCTCAAAGCACTGATGCTGAAGTTTGCAAAAGCATGGCAAGGCAAGGTTCAAAACAATCAGTACCAGTCTTACTCCAGGGACATGAAAATGAGTCCTTTTTTTCCCCTGTTTGTGTGCCACTCTGGTTTTCAGTATATACAATACAGTTTCAGCATGTACAATATCGTGTCAAATGCCATTTAATTATTTCTTTTAAAGAAAGAGTGAGAGAAAGTCATAAGTTTTCTACTGGGATCACTTAAGTTTCATCATGTTCAGAGGCATCTGGCCACAGGATATCAGAGATATTATGTTATAGTTGGTTATTAATCATATTTCTTGTTAGCTGCAAAATAAAAAATGCACATGAATATATATGCCTTTTTATAGTTTTTTTTTGTTGCTTGTGAGAACTGAGTTTATCCATTGATGCACGTATTTGTCAGTCTTTGTAGTTGATACAGAAAAGTCATTTTATTTTAGTCTTTTGCAGAAGGTAAAAGATTATCCTTGTGTTAAAGGAGCTCCTTGATTCTGAAGTGTGAATTGGATCACCTGCACATTAATTAAACTAAATGCATTAAATAAATTTTAGCTGTATCACAAAAAGTCATTAGAAGTAGAAGGAATTCTTACATCCTTTAGTCTTCATATTTTTCTGCATTTGTTTTGGCTTGGTTGTATTTGGAATATGAACAGACACCATCTTCAGCTTTTAGAAATGAACTTTTTTAAAAATCACCCCCTTTAAAAATGCTTTTTTAAAAAAACAATTTAAAATTCTACAGTATTATTGTTGCTAGTAGGCAAATACCACTTCTACAGGCAAACATGAAGTATTTCCTTATGCTCATTCAAGTGGGCAGTGTTTCCAGGAGAGTTTTTGTTCAAAGATGTGCTTAATAGATTTTATTTAATGGAGTCATTACAGCTCGCTGCTTACCCAGCCAGCTGAGAGTCTCACTTCTGTTTGTTATGTCCTGAATAGAGAATGTACATTTTAATATTTATTTTATAATCCTCTCTTCTGAAAACCAGATAGTAGCTTTTATTATTCATCAAATAAATTATAAAATGCACTCTTGGATAACAGTGTTTAGAAGTCTTCGAGACTGTGGATTACAAATCGTTCAGAGCAGGATCTTTTTCCCTCAATAGCAGCACATAGGTTTGTGCTTGTTTAAAAGCCAGGCTGTTGTTAGGAGACAGCTACAGGTTGTTGGTTACTTCTGCTTCTAAGCCAGCCTCCTCCATCCCCACCCCAAGGCATACCATTTTCTGGCAGGTTTGTGCCATGCAGTCTCACTGCTGTAGTCCAGCGTCTGTGTTATAGGATGAAGGGGAATGTAGCAGCCCTGCTGCTGGGTGAGGTGTAGATGGGTACAGATTTAAGCCTGGAGGGAAACTTCCTTTGCTTCTCACTGGCCCTTCCCAGGCCAGCAAGACTGCAAGGAAGACGTGGTCATCCTTAGGAGATACTGGTGCAGAAATTCAACTCTTGTGATCAGTTAATTTCCTGTCAACTTTTGGGTAAACTTTCCATTTCCATGAAGAATTTTCAGTTCCATGAGAACTTTTAAAAATCTATGAGGTGGACAAGCTGGAAGGCAGCTTTTTGCAGCTATGGGATGATGTGTGATCTGGTAATATGTGTGGAAAAGACTTTTTCCACAGGTGAAAGTGCAGTAGGTTAATATATGCGTGGACTGACACACAGAGCTTGTCTTCTATTGCATTAAACTAGGAGTCAGTAGCTGTTCCAAATAACTGTATGTAGACACCTGTGGAGTAACTTGAGGTTGTTCCTATCTCAGTATTCCCTGGCTGATTTCTCAGTTTGCCCTAGGGAAATTGAAACTCCTTGTCTAAAAGCTACTGGCCCTATGGCAGACCCCTTCAATACAGCTCTAAATATTCTTTGCATCTGTGAATCCAGCCCTTTTTTTGAAGCTTTTACTTTGAATGAGAAAAATAAAGGACTTTTATAGGGAAAAAAGGACTCGGGCTTGGAGGAACCTGGGCTAGTGGAAGGTGTCCCTGCCCATGGCAGGGTGGGTAGAACTGAATGAGCTTTAAGGTCCCTTCCAACCCAAACCATTCTAAGATTTGATTCTATGAAGAAGGCTTTAGTGAGCAGATGGTCCTACCTAATGTGGCACTTGACTTCACAGATTCCCAGCATTATATCACTGCAGTATTTTGCATGACAGTATTATGTGCTGGTTTTCTGTAACTTTTCCCTCAATTTATGCATATCTGAAGCAACTATAATTTTGTATATTTGAAATCCTTCTTTGTGTTTTTGTTTGTTTGTTTGTTTGTTTTTCTCTTCATAATTAATTAAGCATTTTTCTGTTAATCTCTTCCCTACATTTCCAAGTAATGAATGAGTGGGGAATAAGCCTGTTTCCAGAACAGGCATTGCTCTAATTTCAGTGTCACCCAGTCCCTGCCAGCAGGTATCCTCGCAGGCTGCCCAGCCTCAGCTGGCCCTATGGAGGTTACTTTTGGTGAGTCATTAAAGTGTGTTCTAAAATGTTCTGTCTCACTTCATTGCTGGTTTTGCTGCTGGTCTTAAAGCAGCTTTGCCATAAAAGCTAGTGAATATGTGTGTGTTTTAATCATCTGGCTTAATAGGGTGTCTCTTGTATTAGGTACACTGCATGGCTGAATGTTTGAACCATATTGTACTGCTGGAAAGTCCATCTCTAATGAGATTTCACTGGCAGTTAGCGGAGTGATAGAAAGAAGTGAAGTTAAAGTGCAATTTAACAATCTGCTGTTTATATGAAATCAAAACTTTTGGGGAGGGTAAAGACTTTCAATTTGAAATGCTGAAGTCAAAGAAATGAATCAAGTGATCTTTTATTACTGAGAATTTTATCCTTTTTGGTATCTCAGTAGTTTCATTTTCAGAAAACTTTTCCTTTATTGCTATGCATTGAATTAAGGCATTCCATGATTTTTCTATATGAGGGACTTTGGGGCTATTTTTGGCAGAGGAAGTATGCTGACTGTGAGGTGTCAATGGGATTTGCACTCAGTTACCTGCTTTGTAGAGATCTTCCTTCAAAATCACATATTTTGAAGGATCCCAGAAGCATCTCAGTATTTAGGAGACACATCTTTATTTGACTAAAAATAACAAGGAAAATTCAATAGATTTGATCAAGACTAAGACTTCTTTGAGACATTAGTTTGTATTTTTTATACCAACACCTTTCATTCAGTATGGTTTTAAACTTTGTGCATATTGTGAATAATGCTCAATCATCCGGCATAGATGTAATACCATGATTTTAGTACTTAAGCTTTAGATGATTTTTGGAGAACGATGTAAACAAGTAATTTTTTGTCCCCCTCCCTAAAGGCATTGAAGAGTAAAGAAAACACTAGCAATGCTATTATGCATGATAAATAGTTGAGGCAACACTATTAAATAACGAGAGCACTGGTACTTAATGAACAAGCTACAGTGGATTTTAATATGAGAAAGCAAACTATTTCATTGATATTTATTTGCTTTTCCCGCTGTAACACTTTGAGGTTTTAATCCAGGAGTTCCTAGGCTGCAGATCATGTTTTAATGTGTAATGTGTGTAAGAATACCATTTGTTTTGCTGTCTTTTGTTCAGGGTCAGTTGAAATGTTTGCAAGTTTCTCAGCCTGTTCTTGTACCTCCAGCTAAATGTCTAACACTGCCATTAGTTATTTCTGTTCTCTTGTTAAGCATGCTGGAAACGTGGTGCAGATGGTTGAGTGGTGCAGCCCCTGGTGAATATCAAGTTAGTTCCAATACAGTAATAAACCCTTTTGGGTGATCTTTGTAAACCAGTTGTGCTGATATGGTGAAAGCCTGACTTGTATCTTCAGCCTTTCCATGTGAGTGTTTCCTGTAACTCATATGCAGCGTTTGCCTTAGTCAGCAAGGATAGTCAGTGCTGTTATCGACAACTCCCTTTTGAAGCCATGTCTAAACTCGTTGCTCATACTAATCCTTCTCAGTCGATAATACTCAGATGAACACCAAAAAAAGAGACCAGTGGTGATGATTTCCAGCATTGTTCACTTAGCTCCTGATAGAGCTTATCATTTTCTTTCCTGTGCTCCTCCTAGCACTGTATCAAGTATCAAGCTCTGTCTTTTCACATCCCTGAAACCAGAGTACCTAAACCCAGCATTGCTCCAAGGTGAGCTGGATTCCCTTATTGACAAATTCCATTCTGAACACTGCTATTTACCTGACAGACTCCTAGTATCCAGAGAGCTAAAAAATGTCTGAGATACTGGCAAGAACTAAACTTAACGTGTCTTCTGCTTGACCAGAATCTTCTGTTTGGTAGCATCGTGTAAATTATTTATTCAGATGCTGTACATGAAAAGGAAATAGATTCCATAATATTGCAGGAGAACATGTCTTTCATGTAGCTGCAAAATAATACAATTATATTCTTTTATAATTTTTGATGTGAAACTCAAGATTCTGTTAAACATGTCAGTCATATATAGTAATGTTACACTCTCAACAGCTCTATGGAAAAATAGCTTTGTGAGCTGAGTGATGTTCACTTGGCAGAGCTGATACCAACTTCCTTGGGTTGGCCATGCATTCCTGTGTATGGTTGTCAGAAAACGTAAGTTTGGCACTATAGTGACTGCTAGCCACCAGCTGTGTTCAGGCATTTGAAACTACTTGAGAATTAGACTTCATTTTAGCAAACTTTTCAGGCTAGTTTATCCTTTAAAGTAAAAGTCAAGTGGCTAGGGCACTAATGTGGGGAGTGGGACATGCACATCAGAGCTCCCTTTGAGTTGAGTGAGTTTTAATACACATCTACCACCACCAAGGGAAGTGCCTCGCTACGAAATGACCACCAGTCATTCTGCTTGGAGGGGCTGCTCCATCCTAGGTGAATATTCGGATACACTTTACCAATTTCTCATCATGTAACACTCATTAAGATACATCCTAATCAAAATCCTAGTTTTCTTTGTCCCTGGAGCAAGAGTGAGATGAAGACCTTAAATGTTTATGTATCAGCATAAGTGGACACAAATCCGTCTTTTTTCCTACATGCACTTGTGTCACATAAAAGTACTTAAAATTATAGAGTTGCTGAAACAGGCCTGGGATAATGAATGGGTTTGCTCTTTTCATCTTTAACATTAGGCAGGATCAAGTTGAGTGGAAGGGAGTGGTATTGCTGAAGAATTATGTGGCAGTTGCAGAATGATGTTTAGCGTCCTCTTCTACCCTTTGCAATATTGCTAAATAGTAGGGAAAGTTCTTCAGCTGTGGGTGTTGGGAAGACAGACTGTTTATTGGAACACTGGAAATACACTTTCCACCAGGCTTTAGTTAAGCTGCGTTTTTTAATCAGCTAACAAATACTGCATATTAACTCAGCTGCTAATTATAGTATTTATATTAAATAATAAAAAATAGTATTTATCCTAGAGTAAATATAAGATGGAAGTCTTCCTCTTTAAAGGCATTGTCTTTTGTAAGCAGGGATCTCCCTGTTTATCCAAGTCAAAAGGGTATTGCACACTCTTCTGGTAGGATGAAATCCAGGCTCCTTGGGTATGTGAGAACTTAGACTAAAAGTGAATTCTGCAAATCCTTCCTCCTTTTTAAAACCCAAGTATAGGATTGCTGAAGCATCTGAGCTTTTGCTCTAATCTACACTTTAGCTTTAAGCATCATCAGTTAAAGTAGTTAAGATTAGAAGGATCCAACTCTGAGTAAGATAATCTGTGCAGACTCTGAACCCTTGCTTCTATCTTCAGTTGTCCAGTTTAAGGAATATTAAGAGTACTTCATGGATTCCCATGAAATAAATGTGTGTAGTTGTGCTGACTACTCTTTGTCTTCTTTTTTCTGAGATTTTTTGAGAGATTCCCTGTGAGGGTGCTGAGGCGCTGGCACAGGGTGCCCAGAGAAGCTGTGGCTGCCCCATCCCTGGCAGTGTTCAAGGCCAGGTTGGACACAGGGGCTTGGAGCAACCTGCTCCTTCCATGTGGAAGGTGTCCCTGCCCATGGCCAGGGGTTAGAACTGGAACTACTTTTGCAAACTGGTTATTTTACAGAAGTTATTAAATCTTTAAAAATATGAGGGTTTATGCTCTTAAACATATTGAGGAGAAATTTGGGCACGTGGAAGGTTTATTTGTTGAAATTGTACCCCTTGCCATGCATGGGAAAGTACATGTGAAAAAATAAGATTTCTAGAAAATGTCATGAGTGGATAGATGACAGAAAAGCATGGTGGCATTGAACAGAAGTTTTAGTTAATCATGGAGCAGTTATTTATGAAACATTGTTATTTTTGAAACAGTTATACGTAAACTGCATGTTAATGTTAAAGTTGTTGTAGTGTGATTTTATCTCATTGTTAATGGCTGCTCTTGGTAAGTGACTTGTGTGCATGCCACATTGTAGCATGTTAATATGTGATGTTAGAGGGCCAAGGCTTCCATCTGGGTAGGAATATTAGCCAGCTCCTGTAGGATAAAAAAAAAATACATTGGATTTTTGAAAATATAGCTTCATTCAAATGGAAAACTGAGCAGAAGGCAGTAACAAGTACGACCCATTTTTCTTAGGGAGCACATAGAGCAGGTTTTGTATTTTTAAGAGAGGCAGATTAAGATTCTTACTGAAGAGTCTGGGAGTGTTTTCACAGAGACATTATGGAAAGCATGTTTTGCCATGTAAGATTTATAATAACCACTGAAGTGTTTTGTACGATTTGGGCCTGCTGGATTTCACCAGCAAATCCCAGCTTCAGCAGTGACAGGCAGAATGCTTCTCTGCTCTGAGGGTCATGTTACCATATCCAGCAGGCAGGAGGTGACGCTCAGTGTGTAGAACTGGCCTTGGGAGCTCTTGGGATGAGAACGTTCCCAAAATGCATATATTCATTGTATCCCCCAGGCATGCCCCATGTGAGGAGCCCTGCCTGCCATGTGTTTCTCAGAGCCCCTAGGGAGCTGCTTCTCATCTCTCAGCGGGAGTGTGTGGATATGGAACGCCTCCGATTTCACCCTCTTCACCAGGCTCAGAAAGCAGAGCCCCTCTTTTATTATAACCTAGCATTCCTGCTCTTTTGAACTCTGGGAAAACTGCTTTGTTCCAGAGTGGAGCTGGAGTTTTTGCAAAATTCCCTCCATTCTGTGAGGTACTGAGGGAAAGAAAAGTAGTAAAGTGATGATGACTGAAAAAATTGCTGGGCTCTGTAGTTGTTTTCCTCTCATCTTCAGGCTATTACAATTCAATTTAAATGGAAAGGTAAACATGTAGCCAACTGTTATGTGTGTTGATAGAAAACTGTGTGCTTATAGTATAGATCACTGCAACAGTGCTTTCTCATTTATGGTGCTTTCAGGAGTGAGATGAAGCTGTATTTTTGCCTGTGTTTCCAGTGAGTACTGCAGAAGGGCATGTCCTTGGTTAGAGAACAGCCATGTAGCTGTATTTCTCTGTGTTGGTGTTGCCTGCAGCCTGTTTTCATTCTCCCCTTCGCCATGGTACATTGGTGTTACAGGGACATAGGTTCTTTCAGAGTTCTGCTGTGTATTTGAAATAAACTGATTTTGCAGTGTTCAGCTCACTCCTTGAATTACATAGGGACTTCAGATTTTCTATCCTGTTGTCATACTTTATTGTAAGACTGTACTGATTCATAAGAAAAACCTGTATTGTAACACAAAAGGGGTATTAAATGAATTTAATATATGGAGGTGATTTTTTTTTATCAGGTATTCCTGTCTTGTGGGACCAGGTCACAGCCAAATCTGCTCTGGGAAACTCAGAAAATTAAGCTGTGTTAGCAGCTATAGGTACTTACTTGAACTCCTGTACTGAGATTTTTCAATGCAGGCAGGAATTTTTAATTACTGCAGGGGGGAGAAAACATCTGAGGAAATCAATGAGCTGAGACCCGAGTGTACTTTTCCTGATAAGCCAGCATTTGTATCCATGACATCTGAAGAACAATTCTGAGTTACTGGCTGGGCTCAAACCACAACACCATAAATTTCATAAAGTTTATTGAAAGATTGCTACACTATCTGAATGCCTCAAATGAGTTACCTAAGAAGGTGAGGTGTTTTGATTCTTGCATGTCTGTACACTGGAGAAATCCTTACTGGCAGCCACAGTCTCATGGTAAATAGCACTGGAGGACTGCAGAGAAAGTAGATGTGCAATAGCAGGAGTGCCACTGTAATTGTATTTTCTTCTTCTGTATGGTTACTCCTAGGGGAGAAGGAAGTTGGTAACTCAAATGATTAGGTGGTATTAGCTGACGCACAGGCAGTCCTCAAAGCTTTGTCACTTTATAAGTAAAGCTTTCTATATGATTTACTCAAGGTAAAAGTATTTATAGTAATTAAGGGAAATAAAAGCTTAGCTGTTTAGGGGCAATAATGACCAGAGAAGTAGCAATAGTCATGATCAGTTGAGACACCTGGTGACAATTTGGCCCTTGTTTTATTTTGCAAGGGTATAGTTAGAGCCTTTGGTAGTTTTGAAAGCAACTGTATTATTTCTCTAACTGACAGATTTTATGCAATCAAGCACCTTATGCTTAACCTCTGGTTGTATTTGCCCTTATTTTTTCCTGACCTTGAATAAGTGATTGTCATTTTATGTTCTAGCCAAAGTCCTTGAAATGTTCCTCTCCAGAAAAGGACTCAATATTGCTGTTCTGTTCCCAGAAGATTGCTGGGTACTGTGAGGGTGGAAACCATTTGCTATTACTTAATGAAAAAATGTCCTCCATAAATCACCTCTTCAAGTGGAGCCCACAGTGAAACAGCATGAGTCTTTAGCACTGCCAGCACTCTAATAGACTTATATATCCTGGGTACTCATTATTTGCTGGTTGTTAATTATAGAGTGTGTTTGAGACAGGAAATCTGGTGTGCTTCTTAAGGAAAAAGCAGCATGCCCTGTCCTACTCTTTAAGGGGAGAGGGAATGGGCAAAGGAGGGGAAGGAAATGTCTTTTAATTTAAAGGAATGTACTACGTACTACACCTACAATAAAACACATCTGATATTTTAATACATGTAACTGGCTGGGGTTTTATTTTTTAACCCTGAATATTGATGCTGAAGGATTTGAAGACTCTAACGAGGTCATTGCTGAGGTGGTTTGGGTGCGTCTTTGGGAGAATTTGTTTGTGACCGTGATAAAAAATCCCTCTGGGTATGAGTGTGAAGGATGGCACTGGGGGAGGCAAACTGGAGCTTTAAGACCTTTGTGCAGCTCCCTACTTACTAGATCAGTTAATCTGATTAAGTGGTTTACTCTGACTTCACGCAGCCAGCCGTGAATCAGGAGCCATTCATCTTGAAAGTCGGTTGTATGAAATCATGATACCGGTAATGGGGAGATGAGGGCAAAATCCAGTGCCTGTGAAACCACCAGCTTCTACAAGAGATCACTTTCATGTTTTACTTTTGTATGTGTGTCACTGGATAAAGTATATAAATAGCTTTGCAACAAGGATTGGCAATCCAGGTTTTCCTTCCTCCGGGCAACTCTTTTAACTGCTGCTCTCTACTCCTGCTTCTTTCTGATACCTTTCCAGGGAAGATTGTTTTATTTCTTGTCAGTGGCACAACTTCAAGGGGGAGGGTGGAAGAGACTGCTCTCCCCAGCAGAGCCACTGGGATGATGTTAAGGACTCCCTCTTCTGATGGGAAGGGCAGGTTTTGAACCCTCTCAAACAGAAGAGAATGTGTGATGCTTGTTGCCTGTTTTCCAAGCTGTCTTGCAGAAGGAAAGAATGGAAAGCTTCCTTTTCCTTCTCCTTTGGCTGAAAGAGTGCTTGCTGCTGTCTGAAAGGGAAGGCATGGAGGGTAAACGTAACAGGATAAGACAAGAAAGGTGGTGGGTACTGGAGTTTGTAACCAGGCTTTATTATTCACCTATTTTATTCAAATGGTATCAATAACAATAAGAAGCCATGGGTTAGTTATAAATAAGCTTACAGGTGATCTTTGAAATAGTGTTATTGGGGAGTGGACAACTGACTGCTAGATTTGAGATGTTCTGTGTGAAGCTGTCATACCTGTGGGAGCAAAGAAAACAATTTAACAGCAGAGGTTTCTCTTGATTTCTTGCTAGCTAATGATCCTCATTTATCAAAGCGTGGCAGGGAGAGACAGCATTCCTTTCCTTGTGAAAAAGCTTTGGGTATTTTAATTTCTAATAATGTATACACACATTGTTCAGTGCACATTAACTCTCAAAATTTATTCTATATGTTCTTGGCTCCTTCAGCTATCACTGAGCATGGAGGGTGCTAAAAAACGAACTTTATTATGCTGGAGTAGTCTTTGTGTCCTCTGCAGTACTTTTGGTTTGTCTTGCAGCAGAAAGGAGCTGATACAAAACTAATGGCAGGGTGTGTCTATGAACAAATTCCTGGCTTCCTGCGAGACAAGGACTGTACATGGGCAAATTGTTGTGTCAGAACAGAAGTCTGCAAACGTATAGGTTATGACTTAAAAGTGATGAATACAGTTACTATA
This sequence comes from Pezoporus wallicus, assembly GCF_028554395.1. NCBI lineage: Eukaryota > Metazoa > Chordata > Aves > Psittaciformes > Psittacidae > Pezoporus > Pezoporus wallicus. The sequence continues at coordinate 2,253,111 of NW_026639584.1, forward strand.
CTGGGTTCCTTCATATAGTATACAGCTCTCTTGCACTGGATATTATATAGGTTTAGATAAGGCTAATTCCGTGCAATTTATATCTGTGATCTGTCTAACTAAAATCAAAAATGTGACCTGGAATATGCATCAGTATCTCTGAATTACAGCTCATGTTTATAAGTGCAGAGTTGAGCAAGGTTAGTAACATGAGTGTCATATGCCTACTGTGCTTGTGTACTATGGTGCATTGTGCTTGAGGTTTAAGAGAGTTTCTTAAGGCCATACAAACAGGAAAACTGTGTCTGAAATTTATGTGACTTTTGGACTTTCTGGATTCCCAAAGTATAGCAGGGTTATTAATAGAATGTAAGTTTTGAGCATCAACACTGTTGCTTTCTTGATCTGTGGAGTCGGATCCCTATATCAACATCCATGCATGCAGGAAACAGATATGATTAGTGGACAGCAAAGGTATCTTGCCCTTTAGCTATTGGGAGAAACTGGAGCTTCTGGTTCCATGTAAAAACACATCTCTCTGTTCAGTGTTAGTTTGGAGGGCTGATTCTTGCTGTTATTGTGGCTTTTGAAACTTTGCCCCAAGTTCAGAGATCCTAGTGTAGGAAAATTAAGTGACTTTCCTATCAGTAACATAACGCTATCTCCCATAACATTCTCACAGACAATCTGATGCAGTAGAGCTAGAGAACTAACAGTGCGGTACTTGAAAGCTGGCTGAGCTGCCGGGCTTGCAAACGGTTGTTACCAGCAACAGCATCTGACAGTGATCAGCCTGTGCTGGTACCCTGGCAGTTATTACTGGATCCAGCATGGTTTAACATCCCCATGAATGACATGGTGGGACAGGGTGCACCCTCAGCAAGCTTGCAGGTGATGCAAGGAGTGGTGTGGTACATCTGGAGTGCTGGGTCTGGTTCTGGGTGACCCTATACAGGAGAGACATGGGCTTACTGGAGACAGTTCATCAAAGGGCCACAAAGATTATGGACTGGAGCATCTGACTTAAGAGGCTGAGACTGTTCAGCCTGGAGAATCGAAGGTTTAGAGGGGGATTAATAAATACGTGCTATAATAATAAGGTATAAATACCTGAGAGGAGGAAGTAATGACAAGGGGTCCAGGCTCTTCTCAGTGGTGCCTAGTGCAACCAGCACAAATCGAAATACAGAAAATGTAGCAATTTGGAAACTGAGCAAGCTGTTCCAGTCAGCCCTACTTTGAGAAGGGAGTCTGAACTAGATGATCTCCAGAGCTGTCTTCCCAACTCAGCTGTGACTGAGCTGATTCTCTGCTCTGTGGTTGTGTATCCAGCTCTTTGTAATGAATGCCAGGATACTTGGTAATTATTTTTTCTGTGCTCCCTTTACACCTTTCTTCACCTTTCAGTGCTGCTTTCAGACAGAAAAATGTGTTGAGGTCATGGTTTGGCCAAAAAATGTAGTACCATGCTGCTAATCAGAGTTCTTCCATATCTCCTGCCCCAAAGGCTTGTTTTTTTCTTAAGGAGTCCTCCTCTAAATATTCTTACTGCTTTGTGGCCTTGATGAAGTGTGGGAAGCTTGGCCTGCCAGCTCAAGAATGGTCCTTCCTGTGTTCAGCCAGCCACCAGCTGTACAGCTACTGCTGATTGCCTAAGATTTCACCTCAAAGCCTGATTCCAGATGCCCATTTTGGTGGGCAGTGGTTAAGATGTTCATGGAATTTGTCTGTTGCCTGATCCAGCTCCATTAGCTTAACCTGGTAAACAGTGGCAGTGCTGACTTGGCTCCTTTCAGCTGGTGTGGGTCTACTTCCCTGATCCGTGCTGGTGGTATTCCAGTGAGGGCAGCAGTCTCTGGTGGGACAGCAATGGTGAGCAGCACTGGTGCTGTGGAAAAGAACAAACCTCACAGAAAAATCTGTGCTTAGCTGTCTCATAGCTAGGGCAGTGATCGTGGCAGGGTTCTGGAGGTCAGACTTATAAAGCAAGCTGGAAATTCTGACAAACCACACAGGCAAGATTCTTAACGCTGAGGCTGGTAGTATGTTCTGTGTATGCTGTTCATCAGTACCTCTGTGAAGTTTCAGAGGGAGTTATTCAGACCTGTGCCTTTGCAGTGATCTTTCATAGTATTAAAAGGCATTGCTCTAAAAAATGCATCACAAAGTTACTGTGGGACACCATTATGTGGTGCAAAGGAGGCTGCTTAAACCTGTGAACTCCAGCTGTGACTTGAGCACATTAGTTACTGCCAGGAGGCGGTGACAGCCCTGCAAGGTTGTTGTGTGGCCAGCGCTGTGAGGGTCAGGGGCCACCCCTGCTTGGAAAGCTATGTCTAATAGTTGGTAATCCATAATAGTCACTGGCTTAAGCGATCCTTCTTGTGGTGTTTGTGAAGGGACTGTTGTTTGCCATCTGATTTCCTGAAAGCATGTTGAAGATGAGGAGGATGGAATAATCAGATGGCATAGGGAACAACAAAGAATAAACTCTTCTCTCCAGTGAAGGAGAAATATGCAAAGGACAGAAGAGTCATACACTGCAGGGACAGAAGTCGGAGTGGAGCCCTGTGGCCTCCAAACCCAGCTGGGGGAAAACCTGTTTTACACTGCCTGATGTTTTCGTCTTGCCAGCCAAGAGAAGAGCTTGCTTACCATCCCAGAGCAGCATGGTACTAAGTTGAAGGGGTTACATGAGAATTATTAGGGTTTTAACTTATTTTCTGTCTCCAAAAATAGCATCTGTGTGAGGACTTAGATAATCCATTTTCTTCCATTTTCCCTAACTAAAAAAGATTAAAGAAAGGTGTCTTGCAATGTTTAGGATCCGGCCAGTGAAGTGCTTTGCGATCACCACAAGGAGGCTGAAGGTACTTCCATTTCCCCATGTGCTTTGTATTTGTCCCAGCCTTTGGACAAGGAGCAGATACTGTTATGTCTGGTGTGGCATAAACTACCCCTCTGCAAACACTTTCTCTAGAGAAGGAATAATTTGTCATGTCAAGCCTGTCCTGGGAAACCCACAACAAACAAATGAGAAATGTGTACTTTCTAACTAAAAGCATACAGAACATCAACTAAAGCCCAGCAGGCTTGAGTAGAAGATTCTCCTTTTCAGGTTTTCCTCAGGAAAAGAACAAAAAAAGCTATCATGAATAAAATCCTTTTCTGCCTCATGAGGCAGAGATTAGACAAAAAGCCTTATCTTTCCTTTTCCATAAAATCTTCCTGAAACACGCTTGAAGTACTGGAAAAATTAATAGGCATGTGATAAATTGGCCACAAGCTGCAGCTGCAGTAATCTGTGTGCCTTTCTAAAATAACTGTCTTCAGGGGAACTTTTATGTCGTTATTTCTTGGCTGCTCTGGTTATCAGAATAGCTTTGTACAGTGGCATATATCATGCTTTTATTTTAATTAAACATATCTTGAGGAAGAGCTTGTAAAAACGTAGCTAGAGGTGGTTTATAGGATTTGAACCTGAGGGCATTTTGTTCTATCCATATCATTTGCATTCAGGAGCTTCTCCATGTTCTTTGTGAGCAAAGAGTTGCAGGGCAAAGGATGTTAGTGTGAGTGAAGATGATGGGTTTTGAGAGGTTAACAGTATCTTCAGTAGACTTCTTTGTAAAGTAGCTTCTCTATAATACTCACAGTGTCTTTTACTGAGGAAGCATGGCCATTTATTTTAGGGTCTTCATCCCTCCATTTTCCATAGCAGGTGGATGTATTTTCTCCCACATGGAATCTCTGGGCTACAAGGTGTGTCTGTATTTTCACTCATGGCATCCCCAGGCAGCCTTCTCAGACACTAAAGGGCACAGTTTGGATTATGCTTAAATCTTAATATTTGTAGAATCACCTTTTAAAAGTGTTTGCTGGTTTATTCCTTAGTAGCAGAAAGGCAGATGAGCAAAGTGCACAGTTGCTAAGAATTACCTGGAAGATAAAGCTGAGGGCAGTAGTTTCAGTACAAGGTAATATTAGAGTAGATCAGCACAATGGAGTTTTAATGGAAAGAGCGTGCATAGAGAGCGGGAGAGTGTATTAAATGGACTTGTGTCAGGATTCATTTGGTATATTTAGTAAGGATTGGCCTGCTTGCTACACAAGTACCTTTATTACTGTATTGAGTTTCAACATTGACTGCTCCTTGGAAGAGATCTTTTTTCATTTTGTATGCTGCAATTTAGTTATTATTATCTTCCGACTAATATCAAAGCCATGACTGATACACTTTATTATCAGTGTTGTAGTACTGCAGATGAGGAAGGCATTTCTGTGCAGTGACTTCTGCACAGTTGGAGAAAGCCAGGTGGGGTTTTACAGCAGGACTGTTGGCTGACATTTGTGGGATGGATTTGCTAGGACAGAAACGAGTGATTCCATCAGATTTTCCAAATGAATCTCCTAAACCATCTATACTGCTGTGTCATGTAAGACAAAGCCATTTCTGTTGTATTATTAGCTTTAAAACTTCTTCTGAAAAACACCAAGTGGTTCATGGTGAGGTGTGAGTTGTATGTTTTTCATGAGATGTTCCTAAGTACACATAAATACAGAGAAGAGATTGTTTCTTCAAACTACAGCGCTGTGCAACCACTGCTCAACTTCACAGGGCTTCCATAGTAACACAGAGGGCTGGGACATCAGCCTCTCTGGGGAAAAGAAGCTTTGTTCTGGCAAATATATTTGAATCGTTTTCTAAGTTTGCAGGTAGCAAAATGCATGTACATTTTAAAGGTGTTTTGAGTGTAGCGTACAGTACACGAGTCAAACTGATATATATTTTTGTCCCACTACAACCACAGATATCCTTGCAACCCATGTTATTTGCTTATTATTACAAAATGGGAAAGAAATCAGAAAACACCCAAATGATTCTTACACAAGAAACCTGATTACAAAGGGGTTGGGTCAGGAATCAAAATTTTCAATAGCACAGTGGTTCCAGTATAGCAGAGCTGATTTTTTATGTAGACATGGTTATATTTACGCTGAAGCCTTACATTAATGTGGTATGATTATACCAGGATCCTGGAGAGGGGACTCTTCATCAGGGACTGTAGCGACAGCACAAGGGGGGATGGGTTCAAACTAAAGCAGGGTACGCTCGGGTTGGAGATAAGGAAGAAGTTCTTTACTGTGAGGGTGGTGAGGCACTGGCACAGATTGTCCAGAGAAGTGGTAAATGCTCCACCCCTGGAGAGGATATTCAGGGCCAGGTTGGACAGAGCCTTGGGTGACATGGTCCAGGGTGAGGTGTCCTTGCCCATGGCAGGGGGTTGGAACTGGGTGATCTTAAGGTCCTTTCCAAGCCAAACTATTCTGTGATTCTATGATTAAAAAAAAAACAAAAAACTTCTCTGCTGATAGTAACAATTTGTACTTTCATGGCATCTTTAGGCTTAGATTCAGGCGTTACTAACTGCCAAGTTAGTAATGGGCTATTAGTTTCTAAATAATGGTTGCTCCTTCATGAAATGTAGCTGTTCGATGTTTATTTTGAATATATTATAGGTGTATTTTAGAGATTGTGCAACTAATTAATCAAATGTGGTCTGTGTTCGAGTCATAGCGTTTGAAATACATATCTTTATATATGCTATCTAATAGTTAATACTATGTTTATGTGTGCTCATACATGCACATATGTTACAGGCGGAGAGGGAAGACGTGGGAGCTGGTACTACTGAGCTGAATTTGAATCATCTTGTCACTAATAATGTTGTATCATACAATGGAGGACTCATATTACTGAATTTTGGTGATTTTGGGGCAGTTTAATTTCTGCTTGCATCTTGTAAGCAGGAGAAAGTGATCTGTCTCACTGCTGTTTCATTCAAGATGTTGGTTATTGTGGTGGTAACGATGGTCCCTTTTAGTTTTGTTGCACTAGCAAACCCCCACTTGCAGTGGGGTTGTGTATTCAAGAAAGCCTATATTGGATGAAGCCAAGGTAGCAGAATGCATCAATGTAACAGTGAGCAGAACCACTTCTTTGTGTGAAGAGAAGCAGTCAATGTTTGACAGAATGTTTACTGCTCCTTGCAGTATATATATACATTATGTGTTGTTTCACTGGCTGTTTTCTTCAGGTACTTACCCACTTCTAACTAATCTGTATAAAAAGGGATTGAAACTGCAAATAATTCTAGATATCTCAAGCTGAAAGAATAGGACCATTAATACTTTTCTTGATAGAGGCTTATCATGCCCTGGGTTAACAATGCACATCATACCGCTTTGATGGGTTTGTGGTTCATTTGGCTTCTGTTAGCAACACGGTTGGGCTCCTACATCACTTTTACCTTGTTTAAAAAAGGAAGAAAAAGAAAACTAGTCATTAAACTCTGTTAGCATCTGAAATGAGCCCTGGCATCCCTTCTCTGCTCTTTGCTTGCTGTGTTCACCAAGCCTCCATAGGCCTGTGAGCAATAATGACACAGCAATGTAGGTAAACACAAAATTTTGTTCCAAGAAACAGTCTGATAACATTTTAATTGATCTTGTAATTATTCTGCTCCCTCAACAGAAAAGTAATCCTTTGTCGGGAATATTTACTGGTGTCTGGATTTACTTCAAGTCCCAGTGCTTCCATGTGAAAATAAATATTGTTTTACTTACGAGAGTAAAATCCATAGGTATGATAAACACAGCACCATCTCGGGCCTCACATTTAGAATCTCTCCACAACTTGAATGGTGGACTTTTTAAATTTATTTTAATACATCTTAATTTTTCTTCCCTGTCATTACCTGATTTCATGTGCAAATTTCTTCATGTGCAAATTTCTTCATGTGCTTCTCTTTTTCTGAATTCATTAGATTTGCCATGGCTGTTTAATGTAGCAGCTTGGCATCTGGCTAATGGAGCTCATTGGAAAAAAAACAATATGCTTGAACAAACCCTTATAAAATTAACCCTCGTGGTCTAAGCAGACTGGTACATACGCAGTATGACTGTAACTCTCGCCTTGTAAAAGTGATGTATCCAAATGAAAACATTTCTGTGTTCTCTTTTTAACTTGTTTAACAGCAGAACATTTTTAAGTTCAGTGCTTTTGCATCTTCCAGTATATTCTACTGTCAAAAGATGTTTCTCTCAAAAAAAAAAAACAACAAACAAACACCCAAAACCAAAACTTCAATATAAATAAACCAGTGTCAGTCTTGTTTGGAAAAGTTATAAATTCCTGTGCTATAACTTACTTTCTAGGGGAAGTTATAAATCCTTATGCAACTGCTAATGTTGTAAGTATCACCCAAACCAGTCAGACTTCTGAATGTAATGTAGAGCAGTCTAGTATGTTCATGCAGCAGTGACTAGTGTCATACAAAATGTTTATATGTCCAAAGTAGCACAGGATATCCAATCTTCAGTTACTCTTGAGCTGGTTGTGTGTTGTAACAGCCTCATATGCTCCATCAGAGGGTCCATTATCTGGTGCTTTCCTAACCTTCTGCTTCCCTTCTTCAGAGTTTAAAACCAACTTGTCATTAAAAGGCCTTTCCTTTTCAACAGATGATCTGATAGCTGCTAAATATCACTTTTTATTTGGTACAAAAACTTCTTTTCATTTTATTTACTTTCAGGGAAGTGAAGAAAACCAACATGTAGTTCTGTTCTGGCAACCTGTAACTTTGTTCAGCTCTTCCTTCTTCTCCTTCTTCCAGAAAATCAGCTTCTCTCTATGATAACAAAAAGTGATGAAATATTTGAGACAGTAGTTTGAATGTCATCAAAATCAGTGCTTGCTGGGATCTTGGGATGAGCTTCCATGTTTAACACAGGGGACACATCACTGTATCACTGCTGATGCTCTGAGCCTGTCCAGTGCTGCAGCTTCTGAGCAGAAGTGGGAGGAACGAATCTTTTTATTTGCTTTGGGGTGGTTTTTATTGGTTGGGTTTTGGTTTTGTTTTTTTCACTTTTTCTGTCAGATTGTTGTATTTTTCCTTCTCTGTCTGCGAATTCAAACATGTCATTCATCCTGCCCAGTGAGGAGTTTGGGTTATTCTAAATGCCGTCCAGCTGTTTTATGTGAGAAGGGAGAGACACGCAAACTAAACATCCAGAAGAGATATTTTTTAATAACAGCATGCCAGAGTGTTCCAGCACTGTTATAATACCAGCACTCCCACCAGAGGCTTCATACATATGCATGATAGGAGACCACTATGTGGGAGAATACTCTGAGCATGGGGGAGCAAAAATGAATATTGATAAAACATGTCACAAACTGTGAGTAGCCCACAGGAGATATATAATCTCCATGGGTACACTTAATTGAAACAGATTAAAATCTAAATCCATGCAGCTGATAATGTTTTCTGTCTTGAAAGGTCAACTGGGTTTTTGATACTCCAAGTCTCACCAGAAACCTATGTAAAAGACATTGGGCAGAGTGTCTTCAATACATTTTATTTAGAATAGACATTTCTGACTGGTTTTTGACCTTGAGATTCCATTAGCAGTAATGAAGGGCAGTCAGTAATGCTTTGTGCAAAGTACAGTAAATGATGCATATACACAGATGAGAACTTGTCCCCTGCTCCATGCTGTGTTGGGATACACCATGGCACTGTCACTGCATTCATAGTTCCAGTAAGAGAAAAGAAAGCTGTGATACTAACAGCAGTGAGACTGCTTTGGAAATGTGTTTAATTTACAGTGTGTTGGAGTTCCACTTTTCCCATTCTCCTTCTTCACTCCCTCACATGTAAAACTAAGCCAAAATTTCTAATTCTCTACAGAAAAGAGGACAAACTGTTTTCCTAATCACATAAGGAGCTTAGTTGGCCACTGTCATAAAGAGATATTACTAGGAAATAAAATACAGTTAAATGTTTCTAAAGCACCCTTACATAGAACTGTTTTAAACTCCAGGTAATTAGAGAGTTTCAGACTGGCTCTGTGTGACATTTAGTGCACCAGATGCACAATGAGTCCATCTTCAAGGACCATCTTCTCCAGGCTCAACTAGTCCATCCCAAAGAGCAGCAGCTCAAGAAAATGTGGCAAGGAGGAACAAGGAGCTCCTGGAAAAACTCAAATATCCAAAAGCAGTACATGAGAGGTGGAAGCAGTGAGAGGTGACCAGAGATGAATGCATAGGTACTAGGTCAAGCATAGGGGATGGGACTGAGAGAGACATCCCTGTGGCTCTTAGTTATTGTTCCTCTGTGGTAGGATGAGAGACTGGTTAGAGCCCAGAGAACTTTAAAAGCAAATCAAATCAGCTTCTTCATTCCATGACTTCCCCAGCCCCATTATGTTGTTTTGTTTCTCATAAAGAGAAGTCCCATTGTCTTCAGTTAAAAATGATACTGGCAATGATTGAGGTGGCTCATCCATGACAAAAGCCCAGGAAAGGAGAAAAAATGAAAGCATATTCTATCTGCAGACATTCAATCTATGATAGTGGTCACGGAGAATAAAATACTGCACTCCTTATCTGTCTTCATAGTGGGATTCAACCTGAGATAAGTTGTAACACTCTTGATTTTCTTCCCTATTCCCATGAATTATATACAAAACCATGGGGTTTTGTATGTGTGTAGTGCATAGGTGTAGTGGTGGTGTTCTTGTTGGTTTCTCATATAATTAAATATTTCTAATTAATGTGGCTCAGGACATGAAATTTCACTTAATTTCAGTTTATTAAAAATGCATATATGTATAGCTGCATGTACCTCAAAGAACACTGACTAGGTAATGCTTCAGTATAAGCTTTCTTGAAAGGAGGATATAAGGTCCTAACTTAAGCATGAGAATGTAAGCTGCTCTTTAATTATGGAGAACAAATGAAGTTGAGTTTCATATTTGAGTAACTTTTCTTCATTGCTTGTCTCTCCTACCTGCACTTAGTTAATATTTGCCTAGAGAAAATACCTTCAGCAAAAATTTGTTTAGCCTAGAATAGTATAAAATAAAGGGTAAGTTCACCCTAAAACTTTGATGGTTCTCACCCTCCTTTCCATCTTTGCTATGCAATAGTCATTTAGAATGAAATAATAATTTCTTGATAAATCTCTAAAGACCCAAACAATCAGCATTGTCAGCAGACTCAACCCAAGCAGATAGTAGCATTCAGGCTTTAGAGAGTACTTTGTTTTCTTAATAGATTGAGTTGCAAATAAAACCAGTAAAAGTTGACCACTGAGATTTCATTGAGCCATGGCAATGTTGGCCAACGGATGGAGGTTTTAAAGGTCATTTCGGAAAAATCTTATTTTGAAATGCAAAGTCACCCGAAAATCCTCCATTTCCTTGAGAAAACAAGTTTGCTTTTGGAAATGAGGCTTGCCAACCTTTGTCATTAGAGCAAGCTGAAAAAGCAGTTGTGAACCCCCTACAGATTCATGTTTTTCCCTTTCAAAACAAAAGGGGGAGAGAAAAGAAAAGCTGCCAACACCCAAGCAGCAAATTTTACCCATCCTCTGTTCTCCAGCAGCTACTACCAAAAAGATCTTTTTCAGAGACACAGGGATCATTTTCTCTTCCTTTAGGATGCTTTGTAGCATTCCTGATAGGTTGTGTTTATGGTTAAAGCAGACTCTCAGTGTGCAATGGAGCTGCATGAAGCTGCCTAAGCCTGAGCTGTCCATAAGACAACAAAGCTTAGGACATTAAGAGCACCATCTTTACACTAGGCCTGAACTGTATGGAGCTTCCTAGTGTTATGACCATAGTGTGAGAGGCAGCCTTGCCCTTAGAAAACATTCAGCTTGCTTTAGCCTTGGTTGATCTGTAAGCACTGGGAAAGGACGGACGAGGAGACAGAAAGAAGTGCAGTTGTTGACATATTCTTAAACCACCCAAATGGAACATGGCAGGTCAGCTTTCTCTCAGAGAAGGAGATGAACCTTTTTTATTTAGGCCTCCGGTAGGTACTGAAGGAAATCTTTTCTTCTCATGAAAAGAAGATCTGGTAATCACTAGATGTATCTGTCTAGTATTTCAAAACATCATTACTGCATGTTGAAAAAAGGACATGTTGAATTTCAGAATACCCAGATATACACTGCTCTAATGCAAGCTGGTTAATACTGGCCTTCACTTCTGACTAAATACTCAAAGTTCCCATTTGACGTGGAAAACCAGAAGTGCTGTGCAAGTTTTAGATGTGATGTGACACTGTTTGATGGTAAGACAGAATGGACTTCACTTTGGCTCAAGTAGGTAGGAGTTACATCCATGTTATACATGGAGAATCTCTTTGTGACCAGCCCCACTAGAAAAGGACACACTTTTTACCTTAGTAAGCATTAACTCAGTCCCTTATCCTATACCTATTGACTGTATGTATCCTTAGCTCATTTAATCTTAGCTGATTTGCTTAAAAATTAAATCTGTAGTATTACTGTTACACATTGAAAGTATTTTCTTAGTTTTAGACAATATATTGTTTTCTATTTCAGCCTACAGAGCACTAAGTGAAAAATAATAGAGCATTATATGCCAGCAACCTGCATATTATGGTGACTGTCTTTTCTGTACAAGAGCACACTTAAATTTGAAGAAACATCTTTACTGTTTTAAATCTAAATCTATTCACAAGAAACATTCTCTAATTATTCTCCCCTGGCCCCTATGTTTTTAATAATAATTTGGCATTTAAGTAAAATATACCTCTTCATCCTGTAGCACTTAAAGTAATAACTCATTAAAGCAGTATTCTGTTTTGTTTGAAGAACACTTATTTCCTTTGGAATGTGTTGTAAGTCTAGTTTTCAAGTAAATGAACTGTGTTTCTGTTTATAAATTGAAGGGTTCAATTCTGAGGTCTTAATATCAAATTTTAAGTCTTTGCTGCAGCAAAGGTGTGGAGGGGTACAGGCAGTGATGTGCAGGGAGGCCAGCAGGGCCTGGGGAGCAGCTTACAAATGGAGCAGTCTGGATATTGCAAATGGAGCAATGTTTTAACGAAGGTGGATTTGTATTTTGTTAATGTTGCTGGTGCTTGCAGTTGCAAGTTAGAGTACTGTGGAGCATCAAAGGACTGGAAAAATGTCTCCAGAAAATGTTTTCTGACACTTGTGCAGTAAGGACAGTGTGTTTTGGTGTTACAGCAAAACCCGGATTCCTGCAACTTGTTATTCACAGAAAATGCTGCCATAAAATGCTACAGCATCAGCTGAGTTTCATGTTGCAGTCATGTGTGCCATTTGGGTGGTCAAAAAAACGTGGTAACCTCATTTTTTAGTAATATGTGTATATATATATCCATATCTATCTGTAATTCTGAGTAACTTCTTTAATAGTGAGAAAATCTGCTCATTAGGGCATTCCAGCTTTGATTCTGTAGTTCCTGAGGTTTAGAGTCATTTCCCCAAATCTTCAGTCTCATTAACACTGAAGAAAACCCAATCTTCCTCTCAAATAATAAGGAATAATCAGTCAAACATGTGAATAGTCTAACAGGACTTTCTCGTTAAGGGTGGCTGATGGTTTGGTTCTGCATAACGTCGTCGATTAAATGTTTTTCTTTTCTTTGAATACAGGCACCTCTCTGTGCATCCTTTTCCAAGAAGAACAGAGCATATTTTATAACAAACTTGTATAGTTGGCTTAGAGCAAACACCGTGAAGAAAAACTAAATTTACTCTCCCATAACCAAGGAAATCTACCCCATTATTCATAAATGCAGAACACTTCAGTAATCACCAGGGGGTTTCAGCTCTGCTTTGTAGTGTTGCCTAAGCTGAAACTAGTGCTGGTTTTCGTTTTTAGTGGATGAAAAACTAGGCAAATAAATGCCTGTTTAAAGGTTACATATAACCTGTCAATTTGTTATACTCTCTTTCTTTGTTTCTTGGGTTCCAACATTCCCTAAGACAGCTAAAAATTAAAGTAATTTCTGATAATGGTGCAGCTACTGCTGTTTCCCAGAGGCAAGATATTGAGATGTCACATCTGTCAGCTTTTTACAGGAAATGAAGTTTAGTCTTAAATGAACTCAAAAGGAAAACTCTAATAATTTTTATTTAAGTTAAAAATATTCCCCTTGTATCTGCAGTCTCACAAATGACCATGAGAATGAATTCTAGGCATGAATGAAAGAGGGGAGCTACTTCACGGCTGTACCATGCAATAACAAACCAATTTAATGTCATCAGTGCAGACAAAGGAAAAAAATGCTACTTTGAATATTGAATAAAACCTGCATTCATCACTGACTTTTGGAAGCAGTAGTAGGGCTCTGGAAGTGTACTAGGGTTTAAAGTCAACCGTTAAAGGTAAGGATGAACTTTTTCTGTTCTAAAGCCTGAATTGCAGTATACACAAGTCATATGTGAAAGTGTTGTCATCCTTTGCATTCCCCAGCCCAAAGCCCCCAGCAACAGCTCAGCAGTTCAGCTGTGCCTGCTGTGACAAACCTAATGACACTTTGCTTGGCTGTCAAATTCTGCATTTCAGTAGGCAAGAGGAATGGCACAAAGCTGCTCTTCATTTGCAGAGGAAGCAAACTCACCTTGAAAGTACACAACAGTGTAAGACACTTGTGAAACACACTGGTCTCTGATTTCTGGGTAGCTGTAAAATGGTTGCAGCTGTAGCCGCATCCACACACGCATTGTAATGAAGAAACTCTGCTTATCAAGAGGTCACAGGAGATAAATCAAGTGGAAAAGCGTTGGCTTTTTGTATTATAACATCCTGTTTAGGCCATCAGCTGGCTGGAATACATTATCTTCTTCCTGAGATGTAGTTTATCCGTTATAAATGTGTGAGGAATTAGCAGTTGGTATTTCTTTAGCCTTACCTGTTGACTACCAGAGTAGAGGGATAAAAAGCTGCACCGAAATGGGTGATGTTCAGAGTGTAATTGAACAACCTAAGTGAATAATGCCATTTCAGCAGAAAACAGCTGGTTGTAGTTCAGCTTTCTGGACAAAATAGTGGGTATCCTAATCAGATATGAATTGTTTTTCTATTTTATTTAAATAATGGTACTTCAGTATTTGAGACGCACTGCTATGAAGACAGCAAATTCTTGTGTTAACCAACTATAAATCATTTCAGATCTTAAATATGTGTAAGAACAGTGGAGAGAGGAAGGATGAGGCTTATACAAAATATCCCTTCTCTTCTTTCCTGACATTTCAGCCATCATTCTTAATTTCTTTATTTTTTAAATTTTTTTTAGCTTAACAAACTGATTTATATCAAGGAGTTTATCCTTCACTATCACACAATATGCTGCCATGGAATTCAGCTGAAGAAATCAATGTAATGTTTTGACAGAGCAGAAAGATGAGATTGGCATTACAGAGAAACATTTAGTACGGATAAGAAATGAAGTCAAAGCACAATGCATGTCTCTTACTGTCATTGAAGTGTACAGTTTGAAATACTTCTGGTAGCTTTGGAGTGGGGAAGGTCTGGGGAAGCTGACCAGCAGTAAGGCCTTGACTGACATGGAAAAGCACACAGCTGTTACAGTTCTTCCTTCTGAATGACCACTGTCAAGGCACACTTGGCTTTTAAGTACACTTTAGTAAGGGGTTTTACAAAGCCCAGTACAGATCATAAAATGACTGTAAAATAAATACTTTCTGGATGTATTTACAGGCAAAATCTCCCAGCTTGAACGTAAACGTATAGAAACCTGAAATTTAAATTATGCTGAGGCTTGCGCTAGATGTTATTTTTCCAATAAAATTCAGTACCTGATTCAGCTGAAAGATGAAGGAATAATATAATAAATGCTCTTATTTTACATGGGGGTTTTGTTCACGAAGCTCCCCGGGACGATATTTATCTTCAGTTTTTCCTGTACTGGTTACTAAACAGCAATAGAGAGAATGACATGTGAAAGGAACTCTTTCCTTGGTCTATTTTTGGCAGAGGAAAAGGTGCTTTGTGTTTGCTGGTCACCTCAGTCTGCTGGTGAGCACAGGAAGGCACTTGTGTAACACTTCTCACTTGAGAATACATTCACAGTTTTACACATGAATGGGGTATTTCTCACCTATATAGGCATGTGTTCCTTGTCATGTGATGGAGAACCCAGTTGCTGAGACAGAAGATGACTTTGTCAAGGTTGCAAAAGTATATTTAGGGTGGAACCAATAAATTATGCCAGGAAATGCAGCATCCAATGCTGATTTTTAACCGCTAGATGAGATTCGTCCATCTTTCTGACTGCAAGAGGTATTTTTGGGTTTTCTGCCATTTTCTATGGTTGTGTTGGATAGTTTTTACATAAAAAATTGGATTCCATATTCTAGAGTTTCCAATCCAGTAGGTGTTTCTGATCAATGCAACTTAGACTTGCCTCCCACTGGGAAGCTAGTGAGCCCAGCAAGACCTGGGGTGGCAGCTTGCAGACTAAATACCATTTTCTTTTTGGAGTTATACTTTAGTAGTAGAGAGTTAGTAGTTTTTTACTTTGTTTTACTGGTGCTTGCAATGTGAAGTTAGAGCACTCTGCATTGAATGGCAGGAGGAGCTTCTTCTCCAAAATACACATTTTGGAGACAATTCTGCACAACTTCTTCACTTGTGGTCTGGATTTGGGAAGTTACGTTTGGCCAGAGATGGAGGATACAAAACCGAAGTAAGTCCAGGATGGCAACAGAAGTCCCCATTGCTGGTTGAGTTACATCCATTTACTTTGAGGCATTACGCTACCCTACTCTGATACAAAAGTCTTTATAGTAACTGCATGTCTGGATCAAAAAGTTTTTGCTTCCTTTTTACATGGAGGAAAGGCATAATAGTGAGCCTCAAAGGGGAAAAAGGCCTGTAATCATTTAGGTTGAAGTGCTCCTTAATTCAAATGGTGTGCTACTTAAAGAATTTGATAAGAAGGATTAGAATTGGAAAAGAAAGTCATTTTTTAAAGCAAAGCTATTACAGGCTTCATTACTTTATTTATATGTTCTCCAAAATCACATGAATGAAGGGAAAAAAGGAGAGAAAAAAATACTGGCTTTGGTTCAGAATGTCAATTACTACTTTTTTAATCCTCTTTTCGCAATTTATTTGACACCTTGAACAGTAGCCAAAAAAGCTATTATAACTATAAACCATATTCATTGGTATAAATCTCATTAAGTTGAGCAATTTAATTAAGGTATTGACATGCTTAATTGATATGTGCAAGGAGAGACCATTTTCATACCTCATTTCCATACTCCTTTGCTTTTAAAAAACCTACCTCCGTAAAAATGTTATAGATCCAGCTAAGCCCTGTCATCCCAAAGGAGCACTTGCTACCATTTACCTTGATTTAGAGCCAACTACTCTTCTAAGTGGAGCTCTATTAAATGGATCTGATGTATGCCTGACTCAAACATGCGTCAGCTTCTCTTATGATCAATAGTGGAATATTTATATTAATAAAGCCCCAAGTTAATTAAATAAAATAGTCTTCTGGGTAAACTTAAGATACTAGGGGATGGGCAGAGGATCAATATATTCTGCCATTTGAACATTAACTATGTGCTCTGAAATTTTATGGTGTCTTAGCAAAGATGCTTGCAGTGTGGAAGCCTTAGATGCACAGGAAGCTCCTAAGCAAGGAAGGTCCTTGCTTAGGGTTAGAGTAAACCCAACAAGCAAATGAGCTTGGCTCCTGTGACTTCCCTTCTACAAAAACATTGTAAATCCTTTCTTTTGGAATGGGACTGGACACAGTCATCTAGGTATTTTCCCAGTTGCCTGAACTATTTCAGCCTTGCCAGAGGAGCATGCATGAGAAACTTGCCAAGTAAGGGTTTATCCATGATAGTGAAGGGTCATGGGTGACCTGCTTTGGTTTTGAAGAAGATGCCCTAAGGAAATGTTAAAAATTCCCTTTAGATCCAGTTGTCCCCTTGTAACATGTCCAGTTGTAGCGCACTGTGTCAGCCAAAAGGACAACTGCTCCTCTGCCTTTTCCTGCAGCCACTCTGTGAGCACAGGGACAAATGAGGGAGCACACAGGGCGACATGTTGCCATACCCCATGCCCTGCTGAAGACCTCTCAGAGAGAGCTGGGAGGGACATTTCCACATCAGTAGGTGGCTTTTGACCACTGTGGAAACCTACCCATGTTAGAAATGTAATCCTAAGTCTTGGTCACACATTCACATCGCTATTTTGCTTTGATAAGCAATCTCTTGTTGTCCTGGTGGCATTGATGTTATTTCTACAACATGCAGGTGGCCTTTGAAGGAAGCAAGTTCCCCCAGGGACCATTGCAGTGCACTGATACTGCTTCATCCTACCTTTTATCTACATTTTAAGGCTTCAGTACAATAAAGTGAAAAATGTTTCCATAAGCTACACTGCTGCTAGAGAAGAATGACGATAACTAAGGGATGTTTGCAAGGTAAAGAAAATCTTACGTGTTGCTGTGTCTTTAGTGAGGAGCACCATGGCATTGCTAAAACTACAACTACTGATATCTCTGGTCCAAAGGCATCAGTTGTGTGCCAAAGCCCTCAACAGAGGTGGAGTGTGAAGCATTTCCCCTCACAGGCTTCACAGACTGGCACTGGGCTCCTTCCTGCTCCCCTCTCATGCTTCTCAGGGTTGTTTTAAAGGTGATGAGTTAAAACCGAGGGAATTAGAGCATATTCATTTGGGTCTTCTCATTTTTACCAGCTCAGATGTGCTGGGCTGAGCAGCAGTCACCAGTGAGAGTGCAGTGATTGTTGAATGTCTCATGAGATAACCTGGGGTCAGGATCTGAATGGCAGATGTCAATGAGACTATTCATTGCTGACTTCTCTGTGAGAGATGCTGTCTGCCATACAAACTGCACAATCACCATGTAAACCCCCAGGGAGGTAGCTTATGGATTGATGTATAGAACTTACTGAAATAATCAGTAGCAGTAGTCCTGGGCTATTTCAGGAAAATGGCACATGTTTTCTTGTGATACATGATTTTGACCTGGCCCAGTGGAAAAGCTGAAGTCTCCTGTCTTAGAGTGAATTTTGTCTTCCATTAGCCAAGATCAGCCTTTCAGTATTTACTGAAAGACCTTGATTTTGTTTCTATTTTTGTATTAATATAGACTCTTCTAATTCTTGTGTTTAATACTTCCAAATATGTTTCATATAGAGAGAAATAACTTTGGCTCTTGTGTAGTATTAGTAACCAAAGCATGTATGTTACATGTGAAAATTCAAACTATTTAATGGGTGTAAAACTATACTTCTGCAGTATTACGGTCCTTGGTAAAGTGTTGCTAATGCATCCCAACCCTACCATTTAGGATTTGTTTTGCCTTTCTTCTTTTATATCATTCTTATGTTCTATGATTCAGAAAGACGGAACAAAGAGTGCAAGCTAGAAACAACATTGGAACCATCTGTGTTACAGTTGCATAGTCTATGTCAGAATCATACACATTTAACAGGGTGGGATAGGTTTAATTAGAAAACCACTTTCTGGGTTAGGCACAGTCCCCCAGTATTTAGAGTTGTCTTTCCAGAAATTAACTGTTCAAAGAAAGGGAGAGTGATTGCATCTGAGCTGGAATAAAACCAAGATTCCACCAGGAATTACTTTCTGGGACCAAACAAAAACCCCTGTGTATGGAATTGCGAGGCAGAAATTGTTGTGTATTGGGGTTTCTTCTTTTGACTGACTCTTAGTTTCTGCCTCTTGATTGTTGGTTTTCTGTACATACATCTGGAAGCAATGATGTGAATAAATAATATCAGCATGTAAACTTTCCAAGCTTTATAATGAAGTTAAATCTGGGGGGCTTTGATAAGATGGAACTATTTGTGCCATATACATATGCCATCCCCTTGGCTAATTGTTTGAACAGAGGTGTCCTAATGAAAGAAACTTTAGGGATGATTTGAAGTCAAGTGTTACTGTCAGGCATAGTTTCTCCTGGAGACTGACGTATCTATAGTGGCTTTTAGAGAAAGTCATCATCATTCCCAGCAGTGATGAAATCAGATCACTCTGGAATTTCATACTCTTTGATTTGGGAGTGCTTCAACAATGAAACAGCAGTGTGTAGTCTTCTTGTTGGTTCCCTTTGGAGCCTGTTGTGCAGGAGGCCCTCCTCCCTCTCCCCACTCAGCTTTTCTACATTTAATTTCATTTTCCAAGCTGACATTGTCAATCTGAACTGCAGCAACATGCTTGATAGTGAGTCAGAGGAAAGCCGGGTTCATTTTTGGAAGTGGCTTTATGCAAATAAAGCCTCGTGCAGCTCGCTGAAGCAAGGCATTTGCTGATGAATCAGAGCAGTGCCCTCGTTTCCTTGTCGGCTTCAGGAATAAAGCTCACAATGCACCACAAGAATCTTGGAGAGTTACTGTAAACAAGTCACACATGCCCACATCTCCCTGTGAGGATTTTGTTTGTTTGGGGATAAAACATGAATTTGTTTTCAAATTGGAATCTGGAGGGTTTCATAATACAGTATTTGGTTGGCTTTGGGGTTTATAACTCAGCTTGGATCTTATTCAGGCCAGGCTTGTTTGTAAGGGGCAATGAAGTCCTGGGGAGAATGTTACTTCTTGTGAATTGTCTTAATTTTAACTTAGTCTTCAATAAAGTTTTAGCTCCTTGGGAACTGACATGTCAAAGCATTCAAATAACAAAACACCTAATAGGCTGACTGACATGATTCCAATTTTAACTTTGTTTTGGTAGAATTTATTCCACCAAATATTATTGTGTTCATAAGACGTGAAAGGTAATTTAGGTTTAGATCTATGTTATGTTACTTTTTACATTTACATATGTTACTTTTGTTCTACCAATATACTTCATTTTTATTTTCTGTATTTAAAACACCTATATTCTATTTCAATGCCTTTTTCTAAAGTGTAGCACTATAGAATGATAAACTGTCTGTCCATGGAGTAGGATACATGAAAGTGCTTTGCCTACATGGATAGTCACTGAAAAGAAGAAACTATTTGGTTATGCTTCAGTGAATCTTTCCCTGTACGTGTGGATAAGTAGCAGAATGAGGCTTGTAGGTATCAGTCAGCTGTAATGGTCAGGGTGGACCTGCTCTGAAATAATTGAATTGCTTGTGGGTTCATGGAACCTACCCTAAAAACAAGCAGCCGGCATTACTGAAACACTTGCATCTGGCATGAATATCCCCAATAGCATTAACCACTTTGTGGTATTACATCGTGGTCTAATAAATCTAGATGTCATATCCACATAGAAAAATGAATTAAGGCTACAAAGCAGACTGAAGTGTTTCACAGGGGCTTTCAGGGATGAAACGATTCGTAGCTGGAGAAATACACAAAGGTGAAGTTGGGTAAGGAATACAGAAGGTAAAATAATATAAAAGAAAAAAGGGACAAGATGCGTGAAACTCTTTTGTCCTTTGTCTGGGGCTTCGCAACCTGATAGTGGAGTACAAACTGCTGAATATTACTGCAGTGGGTCCAATATTATAATTTTGTAAAACTACTACTGCAGCTAAAGCAATAGTGTTCCGCTCTTCCGCTGGTACATGGCTTACCACAGAATAATAGGCTCTTGATAACCCAGGATTAGCTAGAACGTTGTTTTTCTCACTGCGTTGCATTCAGGTAATTTGCAATTTACTTCCACCTCACTAGAATAAATGGAATGTCAATGTAGTTGTTTTTACTATCCGTGGATCCTGTATAATTTTTGTGACTTTTATATAGCCACAATTGTGTGTGGTAATTGTGCAAGCAAATTAAATCACTGGCCTCTTTCAGGAGAACTTTGTAACAAATAAAGCCCAGATCTTTACCATGCAATTTGTACTTACTCCTATGAAAATAATATATTTTCATAGCAAAGTACAGGGTCACAGCCTGAATGGAATGAATACTGTTACGACCATCGTTCTCATTCTGTGATGTCATGGTTGGGTACATAACAATATCACTGGTCAGGGAGGTGTTTCTCTGAATATACCAATAAAGTGCAAAAACTTCTTTACTATAAAAATACTTAACAAAGGCAGAATGAGGTCAGGAAAGATCACTAAAGAGCAATTCTTCCTCCAGCTCCTGATCAGTTGTCCGGTGATGGTGCACATTATTAGCTCTTGTTTTGTACTTTACGATTTCGTGTGTTTATCTCCTAAAGTAAAGGCTCCCCATATTGTTTTAAAAAGATATAGCCAATAAACTCAATAAAGTGCAAATATCTTTTTCTTCAGTGATGACACTGGGCTTAAATAGGGGCTCGGTTTGGGTCTGTGGATTTCAGGGGAAGGTAATAGTGCCTGCTGGCTTTTAGAATCTGAAGATGCACAAGGTTTCCTTCCAGTACAGCTCAACACACAGAATTAAAAAGCAGACAGGTTAACAGTACAAAACCTGTGGGATTTTTTTTATTAGCTTAAAATACAGGAGCCTCCACATAGCTGAATCTCCAGTTTAGAAAGTATTAACATTAATAAGCAGCAGGAGAGCTTTATGAATTCAAATATTCACCAAAATGGAAAATCACAGGAAGAATCATTTCTTGCCACTTGTGTCAGTGCTTCTACCTCTTTGAGATGTATGTTATTCCTACTAAATCATATCAGCACCTCTGTATTGTAATCTTGCTTGCTCAGAGAAAAGTGGAATAGAAATGCATGGGTAGAATTTGGCATTGAGTAAGAAGAGCATCGCACTGGGGGCACTTTGTTTATCAGTAATCCTATTGCAGATGTATAGCAGTACAGGATAATTCCACATGAGAAAATTTTCCTATCAAAATGAAACTCAACTGTGTTGTCAGAACTGTGCATTCTGCCTCTCTACTGGCACGCCAATTTTACCCCATGCCATAAGACTTACTGGAGAAATTGCATGAGGTGGAATACCTAATGTATGTGACTTTCAAGGTGGTGGTTTTTTTTTGTCTCTTCCCACAAAATAGCAAATTGATACCATTCTCTAAAGCACTAAAATCTACATTAAATCCTCCTAATAAAGAAGCCTTATTGTACTTTATTAGTCAGAAGCTTTATCTTACTTCTAGACGGGTGCTTCTCTGCAAGGGTTTCCTTTGTGTCTGCTGTCAGTCAGTTTCCAATTCCTGCTCCTGGATGGATCCAAAGTTGAGTATAAAGGCACTGGGGTAAAATGTAATTTCTGTGTGTATGTTTCAAAAGACAAAACAGATGCTGCTTTCTAAAAGAACTCGGATCTGTCTCGAGATGGGTGGTTTTAACAGAAGAGTCTCCCAAGTCCTGTCCAATCCCTCTTGCTTCGACATTTTGAAATGGCAGGAGGAGCAAGAAAGAACTGTAAAAGTCATAAAGACAAATGTTACTTTTTATTGGTCATTGACACATGGATGATTTTACAGTTCATTTCAAACAATATGAGAATATTTTCTAGTGTTGTAAGAGGTACTCTGGTAGATTGACTTGTTTTCTGGCTTGTGGTGGGTGCAGTGGGGCCAGGTCTGTAGCACTGTGTCTGGTGTAGTGAAGCAAAGCAGATTTTTGTTTATTTGAAGTGATGAGAAACTGTTAGAAACTTCTTATGATCTGCACGCAAGTATGTATCCTCTGTTCTTTTAAATGTTTAGAAAGACTTCACCGTGCACTGAGTGATCCCTGCAGTTGTGTCAGGGCAGAAGTCATCAATCTGTAAAGTCAATGCACGTCAGATCCCTTAGAAGGTCTTCATTAACAGATGGGTTTTAATTTGGCCTTGGAGAAGGTGGAAGATGATGCTAAGATAATTACCTACTGCTGAGATCCTTTTCCTCCTTGATTGTTTAGGGAACACCCTAAACTCAGCTTCTGGTCAGGATCCTTCAGAATGAAGGGATGTGTCTGTGTCTTGGGTTAATCAGAATGTGTGAAGCTTTGGCCGAGCGTTGAAGTCTAGAAGTACAGGGTTAGCATCTATCACCTCACAGTAAACCCAGATCAACAAAGAAAATGTGGTGTTTATCTTCTGCAAGCTTAGCAGTAGTACTTGCGCAGCGGTGTGTGACTGTGTGAAAGCAGTGAGGACTGCTTAATTGGCATTTTTGAGCTAAATTCCCTCCCTTAAAACAAACAAACCAAACCAAAACGAGAAGTTTCTCAGCAGCTTCCTTCCCAGAGTAGGAACTGAAAGCCACCTGTGTTGTATTTGCAAAAGCACAATCACCTTGCGTGGCTGTGGGTACAAAACATCTGCAGCGTCTGCTTTTGTTTTGCAGAACTGGGATGCTGTCAACATCTGTCCTTCTATTGCAGGAGTAGCAGGAAGCAATTTTTTCTTTTCCTTTTAGGATATCAGCAGCGATGACAAAGTTCCACAGAATAGTGCAATATATTGTTCTTCAGCTCTTGCCTTGTCACGCATCAGCAACAAGACTCAACCATTTTTCCTTTCAGAGAGCTAGAACTGCTGCTGTGTGGTAAATGCCATCTTTTACACTGAACCTAAGAAAGGGAGAAGTCATTGCTTCCCTGAGCGTGAGGACCCTCCTGAGTATGGAGTTGCTGACATGAGAGTCACACTTGCCACAGCTTGTTCTTATTGCTGTCCTAGTGAGCTCATTTGGTCAGGGCTTTTCCCACTGGAAGATGATAAATATCTTTAATTTATCTTTTGCGTTTACAAGGCTCAAAGTTACCAAATTGTCCTCAGCAGTTATTTGTTAACCCATCTGTGGTGGGAAAAACTCTAATACTGACCGGTTTTGGACTGGGAAAATAGCTTACAGATAAGAATAGTGTTTAGCTGTTGAAAATGTTAAATATTGATTTTAACTATTAAAAAAAGGCCACCCAATTTTGGCAAGGCAGGAAAAATTCTTCTTCTGTTGTTTGCTGTAAGTGGAATGCTAGCTTAATGTGGTACGAGGCCATTTTAAAAGATGTGGTTGAATATATTTAGAAAGTCTGTTTTGATCTGATTTCAATGTCTATATCCTTGAGCTTGTGTGTACTGGCAGTTATGCCTGGGATATGTTTACCACACAAGTAATTCAGTTCCTTTTCTTGCATACCTCAAGCATGGTGATTGCTCTCTTGGCTCACTCTTAACACACTTTTAAGGCACAGCTTTGCAAGGGCATGCTTATGGCAGAGGAGATGGATTGCCATACTTTTGCACTGGTTGCAGGGAAATGAGTGGCTGAAACTGCCTAGGAGGATGTGACCAGGTTAACTGTAATATTGCTCACTTCTTTGATGGGGCATTCTATCAATGGGCAAGAAGATATTGTAGCAGTTGGAAGGGAATATGTGCCGTAGCTGTTCTGCTGCTGGTTTTACCATCCTGGTTATGCCACGCTTGAGGTTAAGCAGGGTTTGAGGCATTGCATGTTGTTGTAGACTGGAATAGAAAGTCCAGGGCACAACAAAGCTTCCTTGCAAATGTTATAAGAAAGAGACACTGTGGATATTAATATTCTGTGCTGTGATTGTTACAGATATACTTGAATAAACTTTTTTTTTCCTCTATGGATTTCCTTAGTCTTTCTACCTCTTTGCATGTTACCCCATTTTGTCTTGCAGATTCTTCCTTTAGTAGCTGTTGCTCCCTGTGCCTGCTCTCTGGCTGCAGAAGTTACCTTCCCTGCAGCTCTTTCTCTATGAAAACCTGCCTTGCATCATTCCCCACTTCACTGACTGGCTTATCTTTTATTATGTGTTACTTACAGATACCTATTCTCTTTGGATTATACTCTCTAATTTTCTCTCATCTGTTACTCTTTAACTCCTTAATTGTGTTATTTAATTCAGTAAAACATTGTGGGAGAGAGTTTATGTGTAACATGCTGTACAAATTAAAGCTAATTCTAATGAGACAAATTGCAGTGACCAAATTGGGTCAAGTATGTGACCTTTGGCAGAGTAGTTCAGTCTGGGTTTAGTGCACTTGTAAAGGAATGTTGGGTTGAAGAATAGTCTCTAAACTTTAGTAGTGCACAAAACCTCAAGAACTTTTTATTTTACTTTGGTAAATGCACAAGCCTGTAATGTTTTTAACCCAGAAATGCTGTTTGGTAAAAGAACGTGAACAAGCTACCCACATGGATTAACTAATGCTCATTTTTTCTCAGGTGCACATTCTGTAGCAGGAGTGAGGCTGGCGGGCAAAGTACTTCTTAGCATTAGTGACAGCAGGCACTTAGCATCCCTGTTCAGGCCTTTCCATTAGTTTTATTGTACAGAGCAAGAAAACAACATGAACTCTTCAATATTATTGCATCGAGAAGAGGTGATGGGAAACAATATTTATTTTGCACTCTCAACCAGTATTTGTCTTATGGGTTTGTATCAGCTGCTGCAGAAAGAGTGGGGCTTCTCCTTTCATATTCCATGAAGCAGTTGGATTGTGGATAAAGTAAAACGTGCTTCAAGGAATCAGGTTAATTATTCTGGATTTTTCCTTCATTTTAGCTGAACACGGGTTCCATGTGTTAATGCTTAACTCTGTAGGTTTGCAGTTTTATGATGGGATCCACATAAAATAACATACCGGGAAAGATACATGTTAGGCTGTGAAGCATTGGCTCTTGATGACTAGTTCTGTAAGGTTTTGCATTAAACTTTTTAGACATTAAAGGCACGTCTGGTTCTTTACTGGCTATCACTGAATGGTGATCTCTCTTTTAGCCCATTTGAGCAGGAGAAGTAATAAAGCCAGGAGAGTTCAACTATAAGAAATACTTCTTAATCAAGATGCTTTCTGAGCAGTTGTTTGTTTAAAAAGTCTTTTTGAATTTCAGAATCTGCCAAAAAAGATCTGGAAAATCACTGGTAAATGCTTAGCGGATCCTTTTGGTTTTGAAAAGGGAGATAACCCTCAGCATAATGCTCTCAGTGTTAATGGTTTTTTGTTTTCACGTAATACATCTTATTTTCAGTAGCACTGTAACGTTGCAAGTTATATTAAAGTAGCTATTTGTAATGTTTTAGATCTGTAGTTCAAATGAAGACTCATATTTTAGGAATGCTCACAGGGTCTGTGTCCCAAGTAATGGATTCAGGTTCTGACACTGGCAAAATACAAACCCAAGTCTTTGTGTATTTGACTGCTGTGTTAGATGAAATTTCCCTTAGGATGCGGTAAGCAGCGTTAAAGCAGGAAGCTAAACCCAGCATTATAGCGAAGACTGCAGAGGCACTTTGAAAGCGTCAGCAGTTTTGGGTGGGTTTTTTTTCCTTTCCAATCCTTTTATCAGTCAGGCTCTTGCAATTCACATTTGAAGATCAGAAAAACAATATTAGACTTGCAGAGGGAGTTAATCTGTGTCCAAAGCATTTTAGCTAAGTTAAAATAAAACCTAAAATAACCTATTGACTTGTGCCAGCTCTTGTTTGAGGTTGGGTTAGACTAACGTGTGCTCTGCTGTGCTGCGAGGGCATGTGAGCCACAGCAGCTGGCTTTTGCTAGCTCCTGCATCTCTGATCTATGCAAACTCGAAGTCCAAGTTCTTTAATGTCTCTGTGGCTTCATTTCCCCATCACTGAAATAAGAGTGTTGTTTCCTTAGGGGCTTTCACCACAGACTGCTGGCTGTGGAAGCTGTTGGTCAAACATATCCAGTATCACCGCTTGCTGTGCTTTCCCCTCAGTTAGTTCCTCTGTGATCTGCTGCCGAGGCTTTGGAGCTCCTTTCCATCAGGCAGGACCCTTGTGTGAAGGAAGCAGGGGGACACTTTCAAAAGAAGACTGCATTTTCTGGAGGCTGTGCCTGGTTGCAGAATCTCTGTGCTGTCTGCACTGCTTGAGAGCCGTGCGGCAGATTGAACGGGATGAAACTTGCCTGTTTGCATCAAAAAAACCCAGGAAGAATAATTAAATCTAGAAACATTTGTGTAGCTCAAAGTGTCTGGTTTATCAAGATGCAAATGTTGCCATTGCTGGGCTTGCTGCTTTCTGTACAGAAGGACCCTTGTAAAGGAGGGTGCGTCTGACAAAGTGGCACGTTTGTACTTAGGTCAAGTGGTTTTGGTCAGGTCTCCAACATCACCTCCTAGGGTGGGGGGGTTTGGAAGTGTATGTTTCTCTAAAGTTGGAAATTCGCATTTCCTCTTTAGGATCCACCATGCACCCAGGCACTGAACGTCTTCCATTACATAAATAGGTGGCTTGAAACCTCTGACTATGAACTAGGAAATGTCCTACTAATCATAATGTATTTTTCTTGAGATCAGTGGTGTATTTTTTCTTGACTGCCATGATTCATTTTCTTTTCTGTATATTTTTTTAGGGTTTTATTTTAGCCTCTCCTTAATTTTATCTGGTTTTCTGCAGTTAACAGCTAATACTTACTTTACATACTTTCAGTGAGAGCCTCCCATTATGTTATGAGAAGTAGGGAATGAAAAGCTAGAACCTGAAGACAGACTGTGTAGACAAGTTGCTGTTAGAGCCGTCTGCTCCCTCAGAGCAGAGCTGTGAATGCAGAGGCTGAGTCTGCTTGCTGTTTGCTTGCTTATGAAAGATGCTTAACAAAAGTCTGGCAGGGTGGTAGGAAGCAGAGCTGAGCACTCTTGCTGAGGACCTCAGAAAGGGATGATTAGAACTGTGAGGAGGCAGTTACGGGAAATGAAGCAATGTTTGTCAGCTCTCTTCCACACTGCGTCACTGAGGTGTCACTTCTTCAAACCACTGGAGAGGTTTATGAAATGGGGCCATGATCCTGGACGTTTAGAGAGGCAGTTCTGTTAGCCAGAGGAGAGTGCCTAAATGGAAAATAACATTAATGCAGTTTACAAGAAGGTTGTCATAGAAAATAGATTAATTTCCTACTGTCACCTTTTTTTGCCTGCCTGCTAGAGCTGAAAGACAAAGCACAAAGCAAAATGTGAATTAGCCCTTTCAGACCACAATAATATTAGGGAAAAAAAATACTTGAACTAATTAATTTTTAAACCTTATTTGAAATAGTGCACAATAAAATGCCAGAGAAATGCAAGCAAAATGTTTTATTTAATCTCACAATTCTGCTTTGATCACACAGTTGTACTTTTTGGAGCCCTTTTTGTCCTGCTTTGCATATTTCTTGCTTTCCGATCTTACCAGTTTTTTGCCTTGCTAAGCCATTTTGTCAGGATTTTACCACTAGCTATGGCTTTGCTGTGCCTCACTGTCACACCAGAGAGACTCCCTGTCATGAAACTGGTCTTCAACATAAGACTTCCTTCTTACAGGTCTAAAATACACTTACTTGTGACTCTTCTCTGTCCGGGTTGCCTGATCATTTGTCTGGGTTGAAGGTCTGCCTTTAAAGAACTAATATTTTGTTGCTGGCAGAAGAAAGGGGAGGTGAAGCAAGGGTCACGGTGTGGATCAGTGTTAAACAAATTGTGGAGGTTGCAAAGAATGTTAATCTGCCTTGAGAAAGAGACTTGTACCCAGCAGCACATTTGTGTTTGCAATAGTCTGAATGGACAATTGTGGCTTCTTTGAGAATTTGGTGTAGACTGCCTGACTGGTATAAATTGAATTAGTCTCATGACAAGGACATAGTCCCCTTTTTTTCCCTATCTGCCTGATGGAAAGCAGAAGAAAGCCCTGTGTGACACGTCTTGACCTGCAATGTCAATGTGGGCTTTTGTGACAGGCTCTGATTTCTGGCCTCTCATTTGATAAAGCTAATTTGGTGGAGACTAGAAAGGAGCCTTGCTGCAACACAAAATGTACTTACAGAAAAGAGTATCTGAGGTTAGTACAGATGACTGCCATTCGGTTTAATAGTCATTAGAAAGCCAGAGTTTCTTTTTGAGAATGGAGCAAAGTCTTGGGCTTGTATAACATAGGAACACAGCCACACCAAGTGATGCACTGTAATGTCCTGCGCCATGGTACTACCTTTATTTGTCCTTTTGTCCAGCAATCCCTGTGCCTTCCATTTGCTGCATTTGCTTATTTCTTGTTTTTCTCTCCCACTTTTCTGCTTTCCTTTCATGTTCTTGCACTTCTCTCTTCCCCCAGTTTGTACCCCAAACTGGAGTGAAATCGCTCCCTCTTTTGCATGCTGACAGGGCACCAGCAAAGAAATCATTGTGAATGCTGCTTTTCCTTAGCCTGAAATCATTCCAACTTTCTGATTTTGTGTCCGTTTCCCTCCCATTCCTGATGCCCTCCTTCCTGCCTCCATTGGCACTTAGAGAGGGCTGTGAACTTGGAATATTCCAGGGGAAGTATTTATAGTGCAGCAAAGAAAAAAGCAACTGAATGCAGGTTGTGTAACACAAAACTGCAGCGTGCAGTGTTGCACCTCATGCTCTACCTGTGCTCACAATGCAGATGTAGTGATTTCAGTTGAAATATTTTCAAATGATTTGAATACTAGAAGGCTATTTTGAATTGCTGCTGTTGTGGGGCTTGGAGGGGTTTGTTTGGCTGGGTTTGTTTAGCCAAGGTTAACTATTGTCCTTCCCAATGAAACACAGTGCAGTGGGTTTTTTCATGCAGTGGATCGAGATCTTTTCACAAAGCTCACACGAGAATGATTGTCATGTTTTTCCTGACTCTTAATTTCACATAAGGGCTGTAATCTGAGCAGGGGCAGCCAGGGGTTTTGCAGTCAGTAAACAAACAGGAGCATGGTGAGAAGATTACATTTCCACTACAGGGTTGCAATTTCAGGGCTTAAGGTTTGGCTGCAGGTACTCTGCCAGTGACTCGTGGCATCGTGCCAATGTCATGACCACAAGTGATGTTTTCTGGAAGTTCTGTCATTTGTATCACGAATCCTGGTGGTTTCTTTTGGACAGTCATTTCAGCTCATGCCGCAGACCTCTGGAGGAGATAATTGAGAACGTGTGGTGTAACAAATCCAGAAACATCTCCTTTGCCAAGCTTGTGTATGTGCCTTTATTTAGATTTGAGAAATTGGTTCTCTTTGTTAATACAATGCTTTTTTTTTTTTCTCTTCCATTATTCAGAGACCTGAGTGAAAACCAGATAAAAGGAATCCCTAGAAAGGCCTTTCGAGGAATCGTTGATGTGAAGAATTTGTAAGTGACAACTTCATTACTAGTTGTAGTGAAAACCATTCTCCCTAGGTTACATCTGGCTGTTACTATTTGTTTGAGTGCCACATGGTTATTAGCTCTTTGCAACACAAAAGGGAGCTGTGGACCCTGCTGTGTGCAGCAGGTTATCATCAAGGGCCTCACATGCCTATTTGGGATGCGTGTGCATTGTGCAACACACCTGGGGAAGCTTTGAGCAAAGGAAAAAGTATCATTAAAGGCTTTTCCACTCCCTGTAGTGTTGTTCTGCAAAATCCACTGAAATCATGGTCTTGGTGCAAAATATGCATAAGGGAAGAACTGGTAGAGTTAGAAATCAAATCACTTAGATGAAATTTTATGTCCCAGCACTTGG
Organism: Pezoporus wallicus; assembly: GCF_028554395.1. Lineage (NCBI taxonomy): Eukaryota > Metazoa > Chordata > Aves > Psittaciformes > Psittacidae > Pezoporus > Pezoporus wallicus. Next base: position 2,283,346 of record NW_026639584.1, read on the forward strand.
GTGGGAAGTGAGCCTGGCAAAATGTGGTACACGGTCGCAGGCGCTGTGTGCATGCTTTGACAGTTTGTAGTGAAAAGTAAAGTATCTTTAAAGAGTCATTAAAAAGATAAAACCAGCTTTTGCAGTTTGTGCTAATGAATGAGTCTGAACTAGCAATTTTCTGTAACCTACAGTCTGAAATATGTGTAGATAATGCCTTCCAGCTCTGCATTGCAGAGCTGCAAGAGGTTCTGACATGTTACATACCAGAAATGCATTTCTGCACATACCCATGCGCCAACACATCATTGGCATTGTTAGTCAACACAAGGTGAACTGGAAAAGGAAATAACAGCCCACAAGTTGGCAGCGAGTCAGGATTTCAGAACCACTTCAGAGCCATTAGCATTAGCACTGCATGACCACACCACACACCTGAAATCTGCTACCCCAACACGTTCCATGCTGTAAGCATTGCAAAAACAGTGTGGATTTTTTTATTGTTTATTTAATAGAAGAATCAGCTTAAAGGAGATCTAAATAGAAGCACTTTTCTACAAACACTCTTGCAACATACCTGTGCTCTGTTTTCACTTCTTGCCCCAATGAACAACCTCCTTTGCATCCAGGCTAGATTTTTTTTCCTACAGACAGCATGGAAACTGTTAAGGGCAGTCAAGAGAACTCAGAGCATGACCACATCTGCATCCAAGGGCAAAGCACTGTGTTGTACTTTTTCTGGTGATGCTGTGTTGCAGGGAATATCACATCACTGGGGTTTGTACTGCAAAAGACCAAAGCAGGACTTCCCCTAGGCTGGAAAACACAGACACAGGAGCAACACTGTGCTGTGCCACCCTGTGCTCTCTGAGACAGAACATCAAGACTTATATATGTCCTGTAACACTTACAGCTGTTCTGAAGGCATTCACCGTACTAGGCCTGTATTTCTTCAGTGGTTTGGTACTTACTTCATGTATATTCAACAAAGGACTTTACCTGTTCAGGTATAAGGGCTTTTTTCCCTGAAAATTTCAGCCTAAGAAAAAACATCTTAAGAAGCCAATTAAACTCCTCTGAATCTGTACTCTTAATGTTCCTCTTCAGTGGAGGAGCATCAGAGGACCTGTGTGAGCAGGTCTGCTTTTTAACACATAGGAAAATACTGTAGAATATAGTTTATAGTGGGAAGAAGTTTCTGTATTTTAGACAGAACTGTTGCTTTTTTATCACGCTAGCATCAGCTTTACTTACATTGTGTCATCTAGAGGAGTGATAGATGGTCTTTTGTTCAGAAAATCTAACTTCCCAGCTATAACTCAGTATTAGTTGCCTCTTTCACCTCTGGCGAGCTGTCAGAAAAATCAGTGTTCTTTAATTTATGCATCCAATCTCAGTGCAGAAGGAACCAGGGTCTCGCCTTTACATAAGCCAATATCAAGGGACGGATGGAGTACTTATAGAAGCTCTGTAGATGTTTTTGTGTTTTTTTCAAAAAGCTGTAACTGTCAAGTTAGGCAATACCCATTCTTTTGCTGTAGAAGTCTCAGTATCAAAAGTACTTCCCTGTAGCAACTGTTTCTGTCTTTCAGGAATACTGAAATTATGACAGAATCATAGAATAGTTCTGGTTGGAAATGACCTCTGGAGGTCACCTAGTCCAGCCTCTGGCTCAGCAGCAGCACAGAGCTTAGTGTCTAATGAACAGATTTGCTGATGGGAGCCTCAAGAACTGATTGTTTAGATAAACATCAGCAGAAGGAGATGTTTCGCTCAGATCTATAGGCATTCTTTATGAGCAGTGGGTGAACTGTGTGCCCAGGGTGAGTCATTGGCTCAGGTGACTTGCTTCCAGACACAGACTAGTGGCCTATGAGTTGCTGAGAAAAATGTGACAAATCTTGAGCCAACTTGCTGCTGGAAGCACATTAAAATGTCTGCGGCAGTAGCTATAGGGGTGTGATACAAGTTGAACCAAGTTCATGTTTAAAGCTCTTGAAGCTTTAAGCAGTAAGCTTAAACCTGCCAATTCCCATTCTCAGTATAGACTTGGCAGCCAAATTGCTCCCTTCTGAGTCACAGAAATGACCATGCCAACAGGCACGAGTGTTGAAGCACCTAGAGGAGGAGGATGAGTCTGTGCCTGTCAGTACATTCAGCTGCTCCAGCACCTGCAGTGCCAGTCGCCTGGTGACTCTGACACATGTGCTAACATGAGAAGAGCAGGGCTGGCCGTTTCTATGGTTATCACTTTGCAGATTTATTGTGGTGTCTCAGAGTTCTTTCACCTTCTAAAGCATGTTTTTGAGGGATTCTGGAGAGTTTTAGACAGAAGATGTGTAGTCATATATTCTCCCCCACACCCCAATCATTTCTAGATATCTTTAAAATTCATATGGGGACAGGGTGGAATGGAATTGTCTGTTTTCATACCTTGACATTTAACATGGCTTCATAGTCTAGTTTCTACATAAAGTGTCCAAATGTTCTGAGAAAAATAATAACTCTAGATATTATAATAGGGACACAGCAAGTGCTAGAACACGCAGAAGTCTCCAGAATGATGCTGTCTTTAACAGCAGCTTGGAAAGTTTCCCTCAGGGAAAAAATAAGCAGTTGATGCAATAGTCCAAGCTAGGGCATGAATGTTGTTTGGATGCAGCCTGTGAAATATGCAGCCTAAGGACTCAGTGTGAATTCCTGTGGGTGCCAAGCAGCACAATGTGGCAGCTCTGTCCGGGTGGAATATACTGGTGGAAAGCAAATCTGGAACTGAAGGGGTGCTGAGGCGCTGCTGCATGTGCCAAGCCAGGAAGCCTTTGGTGATGTCCCTCAAGCACCAGGGCTGCAGCAGTGGCTTGGTACGGAGAAAATCTTGGTCATTGAAAAAAACAAATATTAAGGTAGGAAAGAAAGAAGTGCTATAAAAAGCAATGTTTCAGGCTATTTCCCACCATGCTTTTTTTTTGTTTGTTTGTTTTAAATGGTAAAACCTTTCTATCTTTTGTCCTTCCCTTAGCAAAGCAGTGAGCCCAGGAAGATGGGATGGCATAAGGGCTGTGCTAGAAGGAAGAGGTTGTAAATGTCAGGAAGGCCAGTGCTTTTGCAGAGGACAAACCCAGAGCAGAGGCTGGCAAGATGAGGTTTCAAAACTCCCAAGTGAGGGAAATTTTGTTATGTGAATTATTTTTGTATGAAGTGTTTTCTGCTGTTTGACTATAAAATCAAAGGAAGAACCTGCACACAAAGAGTGAGTTAGGAAGTCTATTTATAACTAAAATATAGAAATGATTATACATCTTTTAGGAAGCATCGTTAGCAGATAATGTCCATTAGGAATAATGAACTTATATGGGAATTTGGTGTAAACTGAAAATTTGAATATATTGTAGAATAGATAAAGAAATACTGCTCAGGAGGCCTAAAAGAGTTGAACAAGAAAGGGCAGGCGAGGGCCAGCTTGCAGTACACACCTGTATTCAATTTCTGTTACTTATTACTCGGAGAACAGGAAATGTTTTTTGCAGGAATCTAGCCCTAAGAAAGCACATTCATTTCAGGAATTAAAGTCTATGGGTTTGGGTCTTGTTGAGCTTTGGGCTAACTCAGCACTGTCAGCCCTGGCCTTCCATCATCAAAATATATAGGGCTGCTTCTAGGATTTCTGCACGTTTGCCCTGCTTGTATCACATTTTAGCGTTCAAATGAGTGTTTCCCTGATGAGGCATTCCTGCAGTTCCTGTTGGGTTAGCCAGATTCCCAGATAGGAACATGCAAAGGCTGACTCAGATCAAGATCCTATAACAGCAGCAACCATTCTTTCAAGGTGTTGCTTGTGGTTATTGGCAGTATGCTCCTAGCTCTTCCTCTTCCTGTGCTCTCTTCAGGACTGTGAAGCCTGACCATAACCAGCCCAGCTTCATGGGGGTCACAAAGCACTGTGGGTGTGTGATTCTTGGAGGTATGATGATATCAGGGCTTGTTGTGCTTGCAGGGATCATTTCCCCATAAGAAATTGAAAGGGCAGGTTTCAAAGTATTACCCTTCTGGCAAGTTGCTGCCCTGTGTCCTTTTACCATCTCTTGACAGTTTATTCCTTTGCCTTGCAGCATTGCGGTAAGGAAAATCAATAGCCCAAGGCTTACCACCAAGCAGAAACTAAACTGGTTGGATTTTGGTGGTTGTTCCTCTAAGCCTTTACTCCTTTGTCACCCATTCCCATCTTGCACCTTTCAGACTGAAGGAAAAGCTACTTCTGTAAGCAGCGAGGGTGTAAATGTACATCTTGCATATAGCAGAGTGCACAGATTGGTGTTGGTGTCTATGTCAATGTAGCATCCGTGATCCACATCCAGGAGCATGTGCTGGTGGCAGGGCTGGGTGTTAAGAACTGGCCTGTGTCCATACTGTAAGGTTCACATGCTGCTGTGTATGAGTTCTTTGACATCAGCATCTCTCAGCCAAGGAAACTGAATAATTCACTGAAAGGAAACCATGAATACGTGTGCAGTGCAGAGGAGAGCAGAGGGGCAGATGACCAAACAGTGTGGACACCCTGTTTGAGCCCCACACTGAGCTAGAGCCATGTGAAATCACAGTTACTGCTTTTTTCTGTGGGAAGTTGCTGCCATTCCTTGCTCTTGATTCACTGGAACTCACTTCTATGCATATTCAGCTTCTGCCTTTTTCCTTTTGGAGGCTTTGACTAAAAGAGAGAATTCTGTAGCACTGAGATTCAGAAAAAAAACATGAGCTAACAGGTTCATCTGTCATGATAATACAGGCTCATTGCATTTCTGTCTAAATATTTCTCAGTGGCACATAAGATAATAGCTCATATTACTAGACCTGCAAGCTGTTTTTCTGGCGTCCTGGGGCCACTTAGGAAATTGTGGGTAATATCCTTCTTTATAGCCCTAAAGATTTCTTTGGAGGAAGAAAGTAAGCATTTAGATGGTTTTAAAAAATGCAGCAGCACATATGTAACATTTAACACTTCTGGAAGTCAGTACACATTTATTTTCCTAGTGGCTGCATTACCAATGCAATGTAAAAAAAATCAGAGCTCTGCAAGTACTGTAAAATGGTTTTGTGACTATTAGTTTGAGTTTCTTATTTGTGAAATGGCTTTTCTTAGAAGATACTCTTTACTTTTTCTGCATGCAGCTACTATTAGCATCAATCCAGGTGACTTTTCCAAAAATTAAACATCTAGATTGCACATTCAGGTTGTGGAAAAAGCTGAACTTGCTCTTTACATTGAGAAGTCTTTTACATTCACCTACATAAAATACCAAATTGTCCATGCTTTATCCATCATCACCAGCACCGCAGAGCATATTTGTAATTTTTGCCATTCAGCCATAGAATAGAAATAATTAAACAGACCTGCCAAGTTAAAATACTGAACAAACCCAAGGAAATAATGATTGATTTGTGTGTAGCCATTTCCCTGGCAGAAAGCAAGTGATGGTGAATTATTTGCCATACAGAAATATGCAGTGTATCTTAATGAAATGTTGCCTAGAAAACTTAACTCCTTGATGCTGGGTTCTCCAGGGAAACTCTTATCCTGAGCCCTCTGAAATTCCTGGCCTTAGTTTCTTGACTATTGTGCACAGTATTCAGTGTTAGTGTTGCAGTCAGTGGTAAAATAAAACAAAAGGAGGAAGATAAACAGTTGGCCAGATTTTCCACTTGTTTGGTGTAAAATCTGGCATAAGTCTACTGAAATCAGTGGTTGGCCTCAAATAAAAGCGGAGGAGAATTGATTATCACATCCTGGCTTGTGTATTTGCTTATGTGCCTTTCAATAGGCTGAACAACATGTGTCTGTATTTGATGATGTGCATGAAAGGCACAGTATGTTTTAACTACAAATGCATGAACATTTAAAGAAAGGATATATTTCTATTACAGAACAGATTTCAGGTTGCTTTGATCTCAGCTGGTATTTGTGAGTGTTTTCAGGGCTGGCAAACAGGTCAGAGGTAGTGAAACAGCTATTTGGAAATCCTTGTTAGACAAGTCTTTTGCATTCTTTAGGGTGTGAAAAGATTGTGTTATTTCAGCCTTAAGGATTTGCAAATCATTTTCCTTCTCCTTATTTGTAAATTCACACTGCTCTCAATGTATTCCAACAGTGTTTTCCTTTCTGTGTCCTATAATTGGTATTCATTGTGGTAGTGACCGTAATGAATTCAAGAGAGATCTCTGTGGCCATCACATTTGATTTCCTAGAAATTCCATTGTAATGCAGTATTATTATGACATTAAAATAACACGTTACCAACTTGCTGCCTTCCTGGAGAAACATCACCTGCAGCGTAAGTTAATTTTATGAATATATTGGGTTGAGCTGTTGCCATCTGTTCTCCCCTTTCGAATAAATGCGGAAAGCACAGACTTCACAATTAACTCATTAAGAAGATATGATTGATTGAAATGCACATGCATGTTCCCTGCACAGTGCAGAATGCTGGGTGAGATGTGCGTAACTAACCGAGCAGCGGCTGGGTGCCGGGAGTGGGCGGTTTGTGAAACAGCAATGTGTATTTCTTCACACCTTCAGCTGGCCTCAGCCACAGGGCCAGCGGCAGGTGACACAGAAGCTGAGCACTTCATTTGCCTCCTAAGAGTCATGGCCCACCTTTGCAGGGACTGACTGGCTGTGGATCACAGCTTGGCTTGGGAACTGCTGCTGGCTATCCTACCTGAGGACAGGTTGGCATATATTATCCTTCACTTTTCTGTCTTCCAGTTCTGAATCACTAACCTTTATAATTTACCTGTCCTGATCTTTAGAAATATCTGCTTTTGTCTATCTTATAGTGAGAGAAAAAAGCAGAGAAAAAAGCAAGGAAACCTAAATGCTGTGTAGCCATGCCAGGGACATCATGGCTGCTACCACATCCTTTTCAGCAGTCTCTTCTCTGCCTACAGTGACTAGGCCCAGCCTTCTTGTCTGTACTTGTGCAGCAGTGGCAATGCATCCATCTGTGCTGCCTGTCTGTCTGTAGCAGTGTCTTGTGCACAAGGGTGCATGTCCTGCAGTGTGGAATGCTGTCCCTACATCCCTTCCCTCACACAACAGCCTCATGCAGGATGGCTGAGGACGAGTAAAGTGTCTTGAATAAGGAGTTAATTCTGCGTTTCTCTGGAACATGGTACACACAGGCAGTGCCCTGTGAGAATAGCTGTGCTCTTCACCAGTTTGTCATGACTGTCAGGAAATATTGTGGTTTTCAGTGACATTACAATCCTGAAACTTTTGCATGTATCTTTTGTAACATCATAAGAATAGTCATTATTCAAAATGACCTTCTTGGGAAGATAGTTTTGTGGGGTTTTTGCATTGTCCACTGATGTAAAACATGCTGGCTCAGCACTAACCTTGCCAGCTAGTGAGCTCATTTCAGTCTTGATAGCTCATTCTTGCAAGTGCTCAGCAGTAGTGTTATGTCAGCTCTTCACGTGGTGAGCTGCATGGTTTGGTCCCAACCTGCACGATATTCTTGTATTTTATAAGAGTTGCTAAAAGGAATGATAATTCCTGGCTTTATTCCTGAACAACCTGGGATGGTCCCAAATGCATCAGGGAGCAATGGCAGAAACATGTGCAGACTGATAACCTGTAAATTCTGCAGCACACATGATAAATACTGGAAAACTCCAGAGCCGTTTCATGAGGCCTTTAAACATATGTCATATTTGGGAGTGTGATCAGACTATACTTGCATTTTTAAAACAGGTTTTGTTTTAGGTAATCCCCTTTCCCATGTCCCTTGCACATAAATAAAACACCAGGTGGACTAACCAGCACAGAATGATCTTAAATCTGTTGGATGTGCTACGCCACCCCTAGTACTTCACTTGAGATGGATTTCACAGATTGAAAATACACTGCTGATTTATTTTATTTTTCATTTTAAATGAAAGCAGCTGCATTAAGTAGAGGGAATGTGTGCTCTGTTCTCCTGTCCACTTGCATTGCAGGAAGGATTTGTTTCATGGATGCCCATGGCTGTGGGCTCAGCTAGCCACAAGGGATCTGTCACTGACAACTCATTAAAAGCTGAACCATCACTCCTGAGAAACAGATTTCCTCACTGTAAAGGTTGCTTTCCCCTGAGTAAAATGTCAATAAATAAACGCTGAAATACCTCCCTGGTGTGTTCTACCTATGAAATACAGCTACATAAGGGTAGAAGTATCTAGTATGGGAGGATGTATGTTTGGTGGCATTTAGTATGGTGGAATTGAATATTTTTAAAGTTTTCATTTTTCTGAAAAAAGCTGATGACCTCCATAGTAAGCTCATGCATAATTTTGATTTACCACATTTCCGTATTCAGTATGTCCACCATAATATATATTGTTTTCAATATCAATTTGGGGGCAAACCATTGATTTTAAAATACTACTTAACAGGTGTAAGGCAAGCATAAATAGCAGTTTTTTCCTTTTCTGGAAATGTATTCAAGGATCATTTAAAGTCTGCACTTCCTGTGTTCATCTAGTAAAATCCTAATGCTGATGACAAGAAAGATGAAGTGGACCACGCAGGCCTAAGTTGTCCTTTCCATCTCCTTCAAATTCTGTTCTGATCTGCCCTATGCTTTGTATTTTGCATAATGTATTGCCTGATCCTGCCTAAAAGGGCTGCTTCTGTAGCTGCTAGTAATGCAGCTTGGTCATCAGTGGGGGTTTGAAGTGTGACATGATGTGCTGCCTCCCATCAGGAAGATCAGCCCGTCTGACAGAGCCATGTGAACCATTTGCACTGGAGTTCAGCATTTGGGTGTGAGAACCCCAGGCTTGAGGGTCACTTTTAAAAGTTGTAGTGAATTTTCTCTTTGATGAGGTGAAAAATATTTGAAAACTCATTTTGGGGCATCTGGGGAGTTGTGTGTAGTTCACTTGTCTACGTGTGTCACTGGTGTAAATTTTAACACGAGGCCATAAGCTCCGTGTGCAGAGCTTGACAAAGAAGAACCTCACCCCCAAGTCTGAATGGGATCTCTTATCTGCGGTTTGAAACCTGCTACAACAAGTCATGGTGACAACTGATATTCCCAGAGATTACTTATCTGCTCGCTTATTCTGCTGAGCTCTCACTCGGTGCTTTCTGGGCTCATTATTCTTTTATCCTAATAAAGGCCAGATAAATTCTGATGCAGCACCCGTGGTGCAGTGCTGCTGTTGGATGGAGAGTAATGAATAGCAGATTTGGCCCTTTTCTGGTTTAATAGTCTTACAAAAGTCTCCTTGACAGAAACAAACTCCAGAAAATACCACGATTTAAAAACAGGCCCTGTGGTATTCTTACAGTCCTTTTGATATGAAACTTGATTAAAATGGGATATGACAGCAGTTGAAAAAGTATGAAAATCAAATTTTCTTCATTATGTACTTTTTTAGGCTAACCTATGCTTACAGTTTATCACTGTATAATTTATGCTGTCTTTGTGCCATAGCTTAATTTTGAATACATTTGTTGAGGATTTCCTGTAGCATTCATCTGTGATTGTCAAAAGGAACTTTCATTCTAAAAAAAAAGATAGTGCTGGTTTTAATTATAATTCTCCATAGCTTCATAACCACTGTGAACTCTGAATTTACGTCATTTTTATGATAGCCGCACCGTTCCAGGTTTATTGATTTTGTCATTTGCTTCATTACATTTAATGCAAACCTTTTGTATGGAATTATTCCGGTGCTGTGCTGGGCATGGAGAGGTCAGCCTAGGCAGTCTCTAGCCAAAACAGCATAGCAATATCATTCTAGTGCAGACTCCATGAATAAATGGAGGTTGTAAATACCATCCACCAGCAGAATAAAGTTTGCCTTCTCCTCTTGACCTTTCCAGCTGGACAAAGTTAAAACCATAGCTTGAGCTGTCTGTTCTGTTGTTCTTCCCCCTCTCCCCATGTTTCAGCTTGGCTCTGCAGTCAGTGCAGCACATGTCTTAGCCAGGGAGAAAAAGGGTCTTTTGGCACAAGAGCGGTGCCTGCTCATTCAGTGGCAGTGCCACACTTTGCTGTGGGATGTGTCCAGCAGGACTAGTTCTGTGCCGAATGGAGAGGAGTCTGCAGGGAGTGCTTTTGGCTTTCCAGGCTGAGATCCTGTGGGTCTCTGGAGTCTCCAGTTGTTTTGCCATCTCACTGGGATGCAGTTTTGATATTGCGTTTTGTAAATGGGCAAGAGTGTTCCTGGATTTGTTTTACCTTTTAAAGTGAATAAAACCTCCTCGGTTCTTGCTTAATACTGCATCACTTTTTCTGGGTAACACAATTACTATTTTTAATCTAACCCCGTTAACAAAAGTGATGAAAACACTAGTGCAAACCAAGTAAGTAAATGGATTCTTGTTTTCTCCAATTACTTAGGCTCAGAAATTCATTTCAGTAATTGACTGGGGGAATAGATTTCCTGCATTGCTCTTCCTTGACCACAGAATAAGATGAATGTCCCCCTTCCTGACGCCACCTCAGCAAGGCTGCTGCATGGCCACTGTCAGTCCTCATCTCATCTGCAGCTTTCTGTGCCAGAGCAGAACAAGGACTACGACTACAAAGCCTGTGCAGTTTCTTACCACATTTACAGAATGGAAAGAAGTGATTATGGGTCTCATTCAGTGATGCTGTCTGTTACAGGGCTTCACTATCTTGCAGTTGGGTGGCTCCAGGAGATAAAGGGGCTGTAGCAAAATGAAGCCACCTGTATTACAGTTCAGTCCAAAATTGTTACGCCTTGAAAGGCAGACATTTTCGGAGGGAAAAAAAAGAATTAAACTGTAATGGTATGGTTGTATTTTACAGTCTTTTCATCATAAATTGGTTTTATATGAACATATGTTCACTGTATTTATACAGCAAGGGATATTATGCAGTCTTTTTAAACAGCTAAATTGCTGCTTCATTTGAAAATGTCCTCACAAGCAGCTTAGCTCATGTAAATCCTACATGGATATTAAGAAGATCATTTTATTTTAAAAAATCATGTTTGTGCTTGGATCTGCAATGTTTTCTTCCAATGTGAAGTACGGATCTAACTCTAAGTGGAGCACAGAGGGAGTCCTCAGACATGCAAATATCTGTTAGGAGATGAGTAGAATCAGCGCAAAGTTGTTTGTCTAGGTGTAAATCTGAGAATGGCTTCAGTAAAGTAGCTTTGAGGTAGGCAAGAATAAAACCCCTCTTGTTTAAGACCAGATGACACAAGGCAAATGCAAGAGAGCAGCATTGGAAAGCGCTCTTAGATGATGGTCTCATTTGTACAACTGATTTCTGCTACAGGATATAATTTTCCTCCACTTTTTTCCTATGAAAACCCTGTGAGATCTAATTTTGCTTTTCTTTACCCTTTGGTGGTCCCATAAATGTCAAAGAAACAAATGAGAGAATTCTGTCTTCATGTGGAAATAACCTCTGCTCCAGTCTGTTGTGGGTTTTTTTAATGCTCTTTTTGGAGTTGTTTTTCCAAATCATTGAACAGTAGTGCAGTAACACTGTGAGAATATGCATACACAGCTTGTCCAATGTGCCATCTTCACACTTAAAATCCTTCTTTATTTCTCTTATTTTACTATGGCAAGTGAAGATTTACTTGCTCTTTTGAAGGAACATGAGCCTTTCTAGAAGGATCAATGTATTTCCCTATATAATTCTGCCTCAAGATCCTGACAATCAGAAGTTGCTTAAAAGGCAGTCAATGCTAGAATGGTGCTTCTCCAACAACCACTAAACCTGAGAATTTCACTCATTTAAACAGATGAGCTAAAGAGCTATATAAAAATGTTGTGGTGCACAGGGTTTCTTCAGGCTAATGGTTTTCATTAAGGTCCTATAAGCAGTTCTTGCTGCATATCCAGGGACACAACATGCAAATCACTGCACCCAAGTCACTACCTTTCAGTGCATTATTCTTTTTCATCCACATTAAAAATTGCTTGTTATGATGTGTGGTGGGAAATGCATCTTTCTGGTGTGGAAATCAGCTTTAGAAATGAGATTGTTTTCTTTTTTCCTTCTTCTTCCTTCTACTTTCTTTTGTGACCTCTCAGTAGCCCTGTCCATGAGTTTCACCTTTGAACCTGCTTTATTTTGTATTCAATTTATACACTTAAGCTCAGGTCATATACAGCATCAGGTATTGATTAGGTCCTGCTTTTAAACCCAGTCTTAGAAGGAAGATAACTGCTGCAAGGAGGTCAAGAGGCTTGCCTGGAATGATTCACTGGAGAAGGGGGCTTGCAGTTATGGGGACTGGTTTGATGGGGGGGTTGGTGGTGGTGGATTGGTTTTTAGCTTTCAGCCTTCAGTTCACTTTGCTTTTCAAAGATGTGGAGCTCTCACTGCTTGTGGAGCAGCTGGAAAGCATCATTAAGGGTTAATGTGCAGGCTGGGGGATAGCAGCAATCTCTTGCCAATAAGTTAGGCAAGCAGCACTCTCAGGAGGATGACTGAGAAGGATGAGAGGAATGTCTGGGAAGCCAGTTGTGCAGGTATCCTCTTTACCTACTTACAAAAGATTTGTTGCTTTGATTGCAAGAAAGAAAACTTTGGGGCAAGGCTTTTCTGTGGCCGTTCAATTTCAGTGCTGTCACAGTTCAGTATGAATTAGATGGTTGATATTTTGGTTAAAGGGTCAGGCAAGGTAACTGCTATGCTCTTTTGATCCCAACTTGCTGCCTAATCCTGCTGGGGAGTAAAAGTTCTCTTGCACATGACTGCCTTTTTGTTAAAACAATCCTGGCAGAGGAAGCAGCTGCCTCTGCCAGGAACACATTTATGGAATGTCAAGAAAAAATACTAATAAAAAATACCACCTAGCAAGGAAATTTCAGATCATATGGGTTAACTTGTAAGATTCTTTTTTAATAGTTTCGATTTTGTCATACTTGTAGAATCATTATTCAGTGGCTGCTAAGTAAACGTGAAGGAACAGTTCAGATGTGTAATCATTGATATTTAAGAAATCACCTGTTAATTTGAGAACGAAATTCTTCTTAAAACAAAAACTTAGCAGTTTGTGGAGAAAAATCTTGAAGTTATAAATTCTAGGAAATCATGTATATACACTGCCTGTGCAATATTTCCTGTTGATGTTAGATGAAAGGTGTAAAATTAGTTATTAATACCAACAATATTTCTAATGGTAAGCCATCTTCCACCTATATTTTTTTCTTTTTAAATTGGGATGGAGTTATTTTGTGATGCTGTTTTACCAGTTTTAAATGGAATATTTCACATTTCTGTTCACTGGAAGTCCTGCATTTACAGATAAATACAGGCTTTTTAGTTACCTTACTCAAATCTCCTGCAAGGTGGAATGAAGCCCTTTGAGGGTGATCTATTGTCCTGTTTTCTGCAATGTGTGTTGTCATGGAGGTTATGGTTGTCCCTTGGTGTGAAGCTTTCTAAACTGTGAAGTTCCATATCCAGGGTCAAGTTATTCCTTGTCCAGCAGTTAATCTCTCCAAGTGAATAGCAGTCCAGAAGGAAAACAGCAAGACAGACTTCAGCACCTGTTAGGCTGCTTTTAACTTCTACCCAAGATATAAACTTATGTGAGAGTCTCAGAAACCAGTAATAGGGGGTTTGATGACATTTTTACTTTAAAGTACTGCAGTTCAGTAAAGCATGAGTGCTGCTACACATGCTTCACCTGTATCTTTATAAACATGACAGTAGTAACATTATCAGTGGCTGCCTATCGCAGTGAGTAGTGTTCAGCGCTTTGGATATAAACTCTCCCTGTTCTATGTTCTGTGTTGGTACTTTGCATGTCCTGAGGCCAGGGAAGCTTATTTGAATTTAGAAATGATGCAGGTTAGTGGAACTGGAAGTGCTGGGTTCAGTTCCTGCAGTGCTGTAAAACCTCACTATTCTGCTGACAGACGAGCACCCACGGGAGGAGGAGTATATACATTAAGGGTAAGGGACTGCAGTACTACAGCAGTCACGTAAATGCCTAAAATAGATGGATGACATTTTCTTTTATGAATTAAAAGAAATAGACCTATGCTTTCGTGTAGGTGGGAACACATCCCCCCCGGTGAATATGCAGAAGAGTTGTCACATATGCTCTGTGCCCTGTTCCTGCAGGATGCATGGCAGTGCCACACTGCTTCACTAAAACATTGTTCACCAAGTTAATGATCTGCTAACAAAAACTGAATGCACTGGTCCAAACATATTGGATGCTTATGGTTCATAGGGGTGTTCAAATAGGAGCATTTGTGCGGAGTGCTTGTAAACATAAATCTGCAGGATGGATTGCTGTCCTTACCCCGGGTGATAAATATTTCACACATGACATGAATTTGGCTGGCTTGAAAACAATCAAACAAAATGGCTTTTTTGTCATCATCTGTAATCTGATTTGCTGTGTATTACCATAGCACTTCTCAAAGTATTTAAAAATTGGTCCCCAGAGAATGAAAAGCAACATTAATTTTGGTTCCCATTTGGTGTATCAGGTCCTTTGCTTTCCTTTCCTGCAGTTCTCTCTTGGTTATTCTTTCCTAACCCTCCTTGTTCTGAAGATGACCTGTTAAGTGTTTTGGGCTTTCATTTGTTATGTGCAGGCGCTTCATTGACAGTGTAGGTGTGTTTTGCAAGTGTTCCAGACGTGGTGGAGACTTGGGCAAAAGAGTGGATGGCAAAGGAGAACGCAAGTCACATAGTCTGTGTGATGACATCTTCATGAAAGATGTCATAGGATGATTGAGTATGGACAACTTCTGGAGGAAGAAGAATAGGTCTTCAAATCCATGTATAACTGCCAGAAAACCATTTCATGTCTATGAGTGGACTTCAGCAATGCTGATAATGAGAAGTCACCCTTAGATAGGCCTGCTCAGGAATCTTGGACAAGGCTCTGAATACACACAGAAACGAGGTTTCCTCACCATGTAGCAGACAGGACAAAGCAATACTTACAGCACTGAAATGAAAGGTTGCAAGTTTGGAGAAGGCTGTTTGGTGGAAGTGCAGAAGTTAAAGCTAAGTGCGTACAGTGGATGGCCCAGAGCAGCCTCCAGGCAATGGTCTCCATTCTGCAGTTGCTCACAGCTTACCTCCTGCCAGCGTGAAATGATCTCCTGACGTTTTGGGGTGGCTGTGACAAAGGTGCTTTCACATCAATAGTCTCCTAGTCCCCGGTGGGGTGGTGACCCAACACCCCTTCAGGCCTGAAGTCACGCTTAGACAGTCAGTGCTTTGTCAGTGAGGGATCTTCCCTCATTCGGGAGCACTGGATTCTTTTTTCCAGTCTGTTTCATGAGGATACCCCACTTTGTGACAGTAATAAACCAACAGATTTTAGCACTTATTTGAACCCTTTACCAGTCTTCTCAGAGTAACAAGAATGTTATTTGCTTACACGTATATGAGTAAGCAAATGCACTTATGTATCTCCATAAGTTACATATGTAAGCACAGATTGCCCAAAGAAGGACAGAGTACTATTTTTATGAGCATAGTACAAATGTAAATAAATACATCAAAGTGCACAGCGAGAACCCACCCGTTCATTAAAGTTGTAGCATAAGCTGGTAATGCAAAAATCCAAAGCACACCTTATGTTAACTTATTTGTTTGAAATCACATAGGAGAACAAGCAAATTTGAGTCAATGAAGTACAGAGTCACACCATAAGAAGGAATTCTAGTGGGAATTTGGATGCTGAATTTGAATTCATTGCCTTGAGTAGTGAGAATGAAGTTTGAGGTAAATGCCTTAAAAGCTCAGAAGCTTCAGGTTGAATTCTAATGTCTCTCACCCTTAGCTCCAACTCATCTAAACCTGCCCATATGCTTATCTAGTATTGATTAAAGTCAACCACAGATCTGACTTGCAAAATGAGATATGATGCTAAGAAGTGACAAATACAAACACTCTTAAAAACTGAGGATCAGAACATTGCATGTGCACTGAAGCAACCACGGGAAAACAAATTTCAGATGTCTTTATAGTATCCTTTGCTGACCTTGGTTTGTATCAGTAAGAGGGCTACAGCCTTAGGAGCATAGTTACATGGTGTACTTGGGTCTGCTGCTCATTTTCAGTAGGCCTGAGAAGTCACATACCTGCAAAACAGAGGTATGTGCAATCAGAATGAGGAGCTGGAATCTGGAGCTGCATGTGGACCTCAGCATTTGCATGTTAAAACCAAAATCCCTGCCTTTGATAGGCAGCAGTGAATAAGACAAAGCTGTAGTGAAGTCAAATGGCTTCTTATCTTACAATAATTGAAAACACTCATTTTTCATTGCTTATTTGTCAATGGCCAGTTTTACAGTGGAAATTACTAGAATAATTTAAATTTCATGTCTCAAAGGCAAGTTGCTGTTGCTCGATGAGTAGAAAAGGGGCAAAACCAACCAAAAAACCCTGGAAGCATCTCCCACCACACCTTTCATCATCTGGAGTGCCACATATTCATCCTAAATTCTGAGCTGTATTAAAGATGTAATGGTCTGCTTTTTGGAACCCTGTAGAGAAGCCACGGAGCCTGTGCTAAGCAGGATCAGCACTGGAAGCCCGTATCAGGGGCACTGAGATGTTTAAACCTGTTTTTCCCTTTACAGCTGTAACTGTCCAATTTTTTTTTCAAAACAGTCTGATAAACCAACATCTGCCTGAAACATTTATTGGTGTGTTATACAAAGATACCACAGTGTGTAAGTGTAAAATAATTATTTGGGTATTCATCTACTAAGTATTAATTTTCTAATTAAAAAAAAAAGTCACCAAACCAAAAGAATCTTTACTGGTTTGCCCAAATTTACCAGCCATGTAACAAGTTTGACACTCTGCTGTGTCTTTACTCACAACATTTACTGTTTTGGTATAATTTCCTCCTAATTTTTGTCTTAAGAGCCTGAAAACATACCTCAATTTGTGGTATGACTGCGGGTGATGGAATTAATCTAATGTAATATGTGATTTTGAAGGGGACAAATGGCTGGAAATCGAATGTCAAGATTCCTTTTTGCTCTGTCATCTTCCTAACTGTGTAAAATAGGTACTTGTGGTGGCTGGCCCTGGGCCCGTTTACCTTCACTTAACCGCGAGGTTGGTTGCACTTGCTCTCTGCCGCGGCCTCCATCTCAGCATGTAATCTTCACTTCATGTTTGCTGAAAAAAACAAAGCCTCTTAAAGGCACGGGAGCTCTGGTTTTTCCTCTTAAAGCTGAATTTCATACATTATTAGTAAAAAAAAATTAAAATGTATAGATAATGAAACAACAGAATTGTGATTTTTGCTAAGCAGCACCCTTGCTTAGTGTTAAATAACCACACTGCTTCGCTGCATCCCACCTATTATCCTGGCAGTACCAGAAGCATCTTTAGCCGTGGTCCTGGTAAGCCCTAGGCAGCCCTGTGCTGCTGGAGCTCCCGCTAGCAGGAGCTGGGAAGCCCTTTGGTGGTGTCTTCAGGGCAGCAACAGTGCCATCTGTGTCCAGCACATCTCCTGTCCCATTGCCGATAAGACCCAGCAGAGCAGTGCCTCCTTAGGATCATAGAAAATCACAGAATCAATTAGGTTGGAAAAGACCTTTAAGATCATCAGGTCCAACCGTTACCCCTTGTACTGCTCTGCAGTGTTTTGCAGTCCTCTGGCCTACTGAAGCCATGTTGCAGAAATACAGTGGGGGGAGTTCCTCAGTAGTAGGAGAGCTCCAAGTACATTTCCTTTGTCTTTGATATCTGATATAAATGTCGATATTCCAGCATGAAGCATTCTTTCTCTTTTGTACATTTTGGTTCTGTAATGAATTTGTTACTACCCAGAACATAGGCACAGCCTCATTTTCAAGGAAAAAGCCCAAACCCCAGTTGCCTGCACGGTATTGATCTGCCATAGCAGCTTGCCTGTGGAGGCTTATTTGGTTTTCCTTCAAAGTGAGCATGACTTACGTGCTATTAGTTCCATGTAACTAATACCGGGATGGTCCGTGTGTCTGTGTGACCCTGTTATGGTGCATATCTTGGTGCAGACCTTGGGCAGCAGGACCGTAGAGGCTGCCCATGGTGCAAGTGCAGCAGTGCTGCTGTCCTCAAAGAAGGATGCAGGCATGGAGAGCCTGCCCCTGCGGTCCCGCTGTGTCTCCCCTGTAGCACCACAAAAGCTTGCTGGAGGGGAGGAAGGGCCTCAAGGTTTGAGGGAAGTGATCGCCACAGAGGTAACTTCCAACAGTTGTTGCAGTTCAGATGGGAAGTAGCAGTGCCTTAGTGATCCTGTCCCACCTGCAGCAGCTGAGTGGATGCTGCGCTGCTCTATCCCATGCTCTGTGTACATTGCAAATGTCTACCAATTATTTAGGTTAAATATCTGCACATTTTTTTTCTATATAAGTGCCTTAGTTTCAGCTTTTTCACAGTTTCATAGTAACATCCCTAGTGATATGACTTCCTATTAACATTCCTAATATGACTCCCCAGTATGACCTGCTGTTAGTTAAGTGAATGATTAGTAACGTTCAGGAATAAACTTTTCTTTATGTATGGTGTTTGATACCTGTCAACTGAAAATAACAGTAAATAAAGGTTTAAGTAAGTGCAAATCCTCTGAAAAATGTAAAAACCACTATAGTAAGTAACTTTCCTATTCTCTAACACCCTTTTTTTTCTTCCTCATTTCTTCCCCTTTTCCCCTTTGGGGCTATGGCAGAGGAGAACAACAGATGGTTATCAGTCAAGAGTAACTAGGGAAACGGCAAAACCTGCCCCAATTGCTATGGAGACAGCCATTCTGTGCTTGGTATGCACTGTTTGTTACATCAGCAACCATGAGAGTTAAAGAAAGAAGAAAAAATATTGTCGTAACCCCCCCGATATTGAAAGGAAATCTTGGTTTTGTTGTATTTATCCTTGTGGGAAGAGGCACGAGTAGTTGGCATGCTCATTTGCCACTTGAGTTTTGCATTAAGCTGGAATGATGTCTGTTTTTTGACAGCAACAGCTGGAATTGTGAGTTAACGTAATAATACAACTTACAGTAAATACTTGATACTTTTGAATAGTCTGCGGAGTATGTATTTAAAATCAAGTCTCTCCTCCAGATCAGATATTCCTTCCTCCTTGTTTAACAACCTGGCAACATAGGGTGGTTATGATAACTGAAGCAGAGAGTAGGACTGTGCCCAATTATTTAATGCAGATGAGCTGTTTCTGCACAATGCTTCAACTGTAGCCTTTGGCAAAACCACATCTTTAGGAAAAAAACACAAAAAAGGAATTTTGGAACACTTGTAAAATTCGCAGAGTGAGATTTCAGCTTGTTCACAGCAGCTTTGTCACTGCTGTTCTGAACCACCGATTTACTCCACTTGAGAGTTAATTTCATATTGAATTTAACGTATCCATTTTCTAGGTTTTCTAATACAAGCAAGCTCTTCTAGAATGATTTTAGTAAAGCATCAATAGAAAGTAAAAATTAAACATGAAAAATGCATGAAAAGCACTTTGAAAAAAATCTATATTTTTTCAATTTAATTGAATTCGTATGATTTTAAAGGAGCATCTATTACCACTTAACGGTGCTTCCTTATCAATTTAATCATAAGGACCTTAGTTTGCCATGTGAGAAATTTCACATAGATGTCTTGGTGTCACTTTCCTTTGAAGTGTTAACATTCCCAAAGTTATATAAGGGCTGTTTTGGAGGATGGACAATAAATGTTGTAGAGGATCTCTCTAATTCTTGCAGGTTAGTGAAGAGCTGCAGGATTAGGGTCTAAACTTTGCAGCACATTGGTAGCATAGACCCAGCAGGCTGGATTAGGAAAAAAGTGAATAGGTTTGAGGAAAATGTCTTTTGGAGTTTCAATGAACCAAATTCTTTGTCTTCCTAACAATTCTGTAAGTTCTATAATAAGTTACAGTGAGAGCCATCCTGTGAGATGGCTATTGAAAATTCCTTTAAATACTTCACCTTTAATTATGGCTAATAGGCAAGTCTTTTATTAATGAGGAAATGGCTCTTGCTTAATCTGGGATCTGTAGCAGTAAATATCTGTAACATTAGCAGAGTAATTTCATACACTACTATTCTAACACTTCTTTTTATGCCGAACAGTATGAGAAACAAAGAAAGCTGAGAAGTATTTATTACAGTACTTGTTAATACAGGCTTTTATTTAATTATTTAACTAGATTCTGGACAAAATGTAGAAAGATGTTACAGTAATTAAACTAGTGTCACAGTATAATTAAAACCAGATTAATATTTGAGCTCTCCGGTGGCCTTAGTAGTTTTTGTAAATGGAAAAAGAACCCCATCACTGAAACGAAGTGCAAAACACTGATGATACTATTCATTACTGTGAAATGATGATGCTTGAAGGACCTCTTTCTCATGAATGTGAGGATGGCTATTTGCAGAAAAATACTGAAAGCATGTATGGCATCAGATTAGTTGGTGTGCTACGGGGAAGCATGCTAGTAGTACAGATGTAGCGTTTTAAACATGAACTTTTGCTGGTAGTTACTAATGTTAGTAAAAGATTAGGTTATTTCTGTTTTGGAAAATTTTGCCCCGGATGAATTCACTTCTTTAATGTTTTAGAATAGTTTTGGGTTAAGAAGAAAATAAAACCTTAATTCTAATAGCATGATTAAAATTCTATCAGCTTTGTTGCTTGGGAATTTTCTTTCAAATGCATTTGTAAAGTAAATATTCCTTATTGTTGTTAGCAAAACTTCCAAACCTCAGTATTTAAAGGATGATTTCAAATGGCAAAAGAATATCAACATTGTAAAATCCTATTCATTCTAAATGTTACTTGGAACTTTATTCTCATGTATGATAGATGATGTACAAATCTAAATGGATAAGCTGGAGTTATGCTCTGTCAGGGAATTGTGTTTTAAACAGTTAAAGTGGTGTCTTGGCCAACCCACAGACTGTCCAGCGATATCAATCTATTAAGAATCATCATTATTTCTCATTTCATAGAAAGGTGATTATATAATTTTTTTTCTTTAAAACATCAATTTTTAAGATAGAGATCAATCAGGTGCATATAATTTAGTCACACAATTTTCCTGCTTTTTAATGAAAACCGAGACTAGTCAAGGTTAGCCAGATTATGATACTACATGCAGCATTGTGCATTACAGCTCTACCATATGAAAGATGCCTAATTCTCCAAATGGTTTTATGAATTCTTGTATTCTTTCAAAGTATCAATCTGTGTCACACTTCACCTCAAACCCATATCCCCATTTACTATTTTCCTTGCTCGAGTGGTTCTCTCCATTCTCCGAGATCTTCTGGAATTCCTCTTTGTATCTGTTGGTGCTGCTCGTTGCTAATTGCCTGTCATGGAAATCTCGGATCCCTGGAGCCTCTGAGGGTCACAATGGGTAATTCAATCACAAATGAGCTGCTGGGTTTCCCAGGCTGCGATCTCTTCTCACTGCTGTTGGAGCAGGAACCCTTCTGACGATATCCCCAGCCCAGGTCCAGTGTGTTGTCTCTTGTTCATGAGAGCTTTGGCTTTAACACAAGCACTTTAACCCAAATAAAAGTTAGATGTCTATGTACCGTAGCAAAAATCTGGAGGTTCAAATTTGGGCAGGGCTTATTTGTCCATGGTTTGGCTTGTAGCTTTTATAATGTGCCATGAATTGTGTGGCTGTTTCACAGAGCTCAGTTGCTGTGGCTTCCATTCACCCTTTTGTCTCTTAAATACAGAGGCTCACATTTTCCATATGATAACCCTCATTTTCTTCAGAGGCAGTTGAATCACTTGGTAGTTTCAGATAGTCTGTGGTAAATGCTGTGTTCCTTCAAAAGGCAGGAGTAAATGGAAGAATAAAAAGTGACTTTGTCCGTGTTAAAATTGTCTCTTAAATCTGAGCTTGTGTTGTCTGACCTTTGTTCGCCATTACGTTACACCATTACATGCCTAACACCTTGTTTGTAATACTAAGGAGGAAAAGATCTTCTAGAAGGGGTATGAACACTGACATATAGAGATGGCATTTAAATCTAGCTAGCTGAGACCATTTTCTAAGTTCACCTGTAAGCAACTGATCTGTGCCTGGGGTAGCAGTGCTCCGTGTGTACGACTGCTCCATCCAGATGGCAGCAGTGAAGAAACAAGAGCAGCATCCCATGTTCCTCCAGGAAGTGCCGCCTGTTCCAAAATTCTGACTTTTCCTTTTTTTCTTTCTTTTTTTCAAAGTTGAATTTTCATTTTCTCTGCACATGATTACTTTTCTTCAGGCAAGAAGAACCCATGGCAGGGGTTTGGAACTAGATGATCTTAAGGTCCTTCCCAACCCTAACTATTCTATGATTCTGAGATGTTCTTATCCACAAATGTTAGGTATGGCTCTTCTGTGCATTGCCCACATCACAGGAGTTTTCTTTTCAGAGGTATAAAAGTATGAGTTGAGCACCTGCCTTTGCCTTCAAGCTTCATGTGAAGTTTACTCACAACTTTAAGCCTTGTCTTGGAAGGAAGATGTTTAGACTTTAAACTCTTAAATCTCTACTCTCTGCTTAACCTCTCACCAGGGGGCTCTTGAGAGGCAAAGAAAGAGAATTTCCATCTTGACACACAAAGAAATAAATGGGAGGTGAAGGGTCTTAAAAAGTCATACCTAATTTTAGTTCTGCTCATTTTGAGAAGAAATTCTCATGCTTAGAGTTTAATGCAGGTCTGAATACTTTAGCCTGATAGATACCAGGAGACGTGAGCTCTGTTACAAAGAAGCATTAAGTGTGTGGGTGTCCCCAGAGAATGTGCCCATTTTTTCTATGGGGCACACAGAAACAAATATTTTCCCTATTTACTGTCATGCTCGGTGAGTGTCTTCTGGGCATCCAGAGGTGAGTTGTTCACAGACTAAACCTGGTTGTTAGCACCAGCTGACTGGGCCTATGGAAATATGATTGTCATTATGCTTTTTCAACAAAAATCAATCTATGAGTAGCATTTTTTTAAAAATCCAATACACCTCATGTGAAACCCTTTAATCAGAAGACTTTGTGACTGAATATTGGGTTTGTTTGCTCATTTTAGTGTATTTGGCAAAAAAACACCAGTTTATAGTCTAACTCAAATAAAAATAGGCCATATATAGTGCTTTACTTCCCATAGAAAAAGAGAGAGGTGTTTCTCAAGTTCCCGTGCTTTCTCTTCATCATGCTAGCATGTGACAACTTTATGCTTAATAAAGCAAAGTATAAAGTACTCAGTCGTGCAACCAGCATTATATTTAACTCATTTTAAGTTTATCCCCCCTGAAATGTAGCATCATTTCTGGCTGAGCAATGAATTTTTAACAACCCACACAATTAACCAGGGATTTCAGAAAAAGCCTCTCAGCAGCCACTGGTCCTCCCAGCAGTCAAAAATATATAGTTTTTAGCATCTATGCTAGGTGGTGGGAGAAACAGAGCATAAATATGTATGTCTTCACCTATATACATATGTATATATACTATGCATTAAGTCTTATGCTACAGAAAAGTCCATTTAGGATGATTGTGCATGCCGGTATCTGTCAGGTTGAAGTAGACCTTACAGGGTGTATGGGTGTATGGGTTTTTATGCACATCGAGATCAGACTACATTAGGATACAAACTGCAAAGGATAAGTTTCCTGTAGTTGTCAAATCCATACATATTCAAGATGCTCAATGTTAGTCGGTCAAACTCAATCCTTAAAAGAGGTGCATAAAGATTATATTTGCGCTGTCTGTGCTTTATTGTAGTATAATAAAAGAGTTGTGACAAATGTCTATTTAGACCAAAACTTAGGCACAGGAAATAATTGGGTAGAAGCTGGTATAACTATACAAATACATTATACTTGGGTGTAATGTATTTGCTATCTCTGTGTATATATTTAGTATTTTTTAATAGCAGCCAGAAACTGCAATGCAATCTTGGTATCTTTGTGTATGATACTTTACACACACAGGACAAACCGTCCATTCCTCACTACATCTACACTTTATGTTGTGCAAAGGACTGTATAATATAGAGTCAGGAGCCTGAGTCTGTTTTTATGAAATGCAGATATTTCACTTCCACATGGGTAGGTAAATAATTTTATTTCTCCAAGTGTAAAATTTAAGAGATCAGATGTCAGAAAATTTAATCACTGAATTTTAAATTGCAACTTACATCTTTAATTTTCGAAGCAAAAGAGACAGATGTAGCTGTACTGCTGTATCGCATATATTGTAAAATGTATTGAAATCATGCATATGCAGGGAGACAAATGAGAGAACTCCACCATCCAAATATTAAATTACACATTTTGAAGCAAAATAGCGTCTTAAGTGTATGTGTGTATAATGCTTTCTGTCACTGGGTTGCTCTCCCTGATGCAGTTAGACAGAATCTGTATTTAGTCAGAAATCTTTCAATAGAATGGGCTACCAGATGGGACCAGTAACAATGCAGAGAGGCATCGAACCACCACAGACATTTGGTGCTTAGAATAATAAAAAGACTATAAAATTAGATTAGTTGGGTCTAATTTGGAATTGGTATATTCCCTGTGCACTCTCACAGCTCTCGGGCAGATAAAGCCTGGAGATTTAGTATTGTCAGGACAGAGGACTCCAACTTCCAGTAAACGGAAAAAAAGGCATTCTGGGAGGTCACGGAGGGCAGCCCAGTGACCTCCAATGATTTACAGGCCTTTAGCTTAATGAAATTGTTTCAGTGACATGCCGGTAAAAGCTCATAATGGATTGGATGCCCCAATGTAATGAAATTACTCCCTTCTGCCTTTAAAAAAAAAAAAAAGAAGCACAATTAATATTTACTGAGACCTGCCAGGCTCCAGTGCGCGGGAGCGTGCGGCGCTGTCAGGCAGCAGCAGCACCGCCAGCGCAGCGTGGCAGCCGCCAGCCCTGCGCCGGGTGGGAGCAGGCGCTGCGAGGGGGTGCAGGGACACCTCGGACACGGGGAAGCCCCAGCCTGGTGCTCCCAGACAGCTCTGCCCGTCCCCGCCAGCATTCATCCTCTCCCTTCCTTTCTGCAGGCAACTGGACAACAACCAGATCAGCTGCATCGAAGATGGAGCCTTCCGAGCCCTGCGCGACCTGGAGATCCTGTGAGTTGACTTGGTGCTGTGCTGGGGCGGTGGGGGGGCAGCTCTGCCCGTGCTGCAGTGCTGGGGGAGCCTGGGGGGCTTTATCCTCCCTTCCCACCTCGCACCAGGGCTGTAGGTAGCAGAGTGAGATCTCACGCTTCCCCCAGCCTGGGGTTACTGCTAATTAAACCACAATAGACGACTTCTATACTGCTGTTCCTGAGGAATGGGGATATTGCCGTGCTTGCTGCTGCGTGGAACAGATGGGGTTCAGCAGTATTCAAAGTGCGTCCGAGCTGTGCTCTGCAGCCAGCAACCTGGCCAGCTCTGTGTAATGTTGGGGAGCGGATGGGTAACAGGTTCATGGGGAGCAACAATATTATGAGATATCTGACGATCGCCCTAGACAAAAAGCTGTTTAAAAGGTGTTTGGTATGTAAGAGGGAGGAGAGACAGGCGTTTGGCAGGCTTGTTCAGTGCAGTCATTGGCTTCTGGGGAGGATCCTTCTCTGAGGGCTGAAATAACACCACGTTGTGCTCTTCATGTACCACAAACTTTACACATCGGCTGTTAAGGCTGCGGCACAGACCAAAAAAAGAAAAAAGGATTTGACAGTGAATGCTGACTCTAACAGAGAAAAAGCACATTGGATTTAGAGCACCGTCACTGTAATGTAAAATCCAATATTACCCAGAACTCAGTATCTGAGTAGATAATTTGCTTATTACTAATAGTTACTTGTTCACTCAGAGACTTTTTCTGGGGTAGGTTTTGACTATATGAACTGATACAAAGCTTTCCCTGTTACCTGAAAGTTAACACTGCAAAGCTGAAAGTGTTAATACCTGTGCAAGCACACAGTCCTCAGCCAAAATGGAGAGGGAGCCGGGGTGGTAGGGAGCAGACACCCTCAGCATCTGAACTGCAGCTGGTCCAGCACTGAAGCAGTGTATACTTAAATACAGCAAGGAGGGCCTGCTCAGGCTGCTGGAAACCTTGCCTTTAAGTCACAGGGGCTGAAACAGCAAATGTTACATGGTTAAAGGAAGCACCTGCCTCACACAGACCTGGCACCTGCAGACTCTAGACATTGTCTTTGGCTTCTGAAAGCAGGCAAAATAACCGGGTATATAGGCAGTGCTGTGCCACACACCGCAGTGGCTTGAAAACACAGCTGATGTTTCCCCAGGGAAACATCCCCAAGGGCTCTACCTAGCTTGCACTGATGCTCAAAGGAGTTTCGCTGTCAGTTTCCGCAGAAGGAAGTTCAGTTTTCTGAGGGACCAGGGAGAGGTGGCTGTGTGTGTTTGTCCATCACAGTCAGCTGGGCCCCTCTGTGTCCCAGGCTGGGGTACTGCTATGGATCAGAGAGTGTGTGTCGCTCATACTGAGCTAACAGTAGGTACCTGCAGAGTTCCTCATCTGGCAACTTATCAAGAATATTGTTTGATTTCTTTATGAATAGCACTTTTCAGGAAAAGTAACGTGTTACCACTGTGAAGTTTTGCTTGTCTGTCAGATTGAAAAGTCTGCTGTGTGGGGAGAGAAAACAAGGAGAAAGAAATCATGAACACCTCTAAAACTGAGGCTTTTCTCTTTTTTTGATGGGCAGATTTTCCCTATCTGCAGCGAGTGAATCAGACAGACTGTGCTATGGCTTTCAGTGAAATAGTCTGGATAATAAATGAGCCTTTTTTGTAATATACCGACTCTGCAGGCTATGAAAAAGTTGCTGGGAGTGCATTTCTTCACCCCAGAATGTATTAAATGTTGAATTAGTTTATTTACTGCTCTGCTTTTAATCAGTTAATTCTATGCCAGTTATTTGTGGGTGGGAGAAAAGGGGAATATATAAAATACATCCTAATCAGCCCTTTAATGCATTTTTAATTTTCAGCACAGACATACTGCTACAGGAAAAATCAATCTTATTTCTAAAAGATGAGAAAATAGATTGATAGTATCTATTTCTAGAGGTATTTTTCTTGCAGTCACAAAATGGGAGTTTTCTATTTCCAACCTAATCTGATTTTTTTTCCCAAGTTTTTCTTCAAAGTTTGAGTATTTAATCTCTCTATCAAAATTAATTAGCTTAATGCCCCAGAGAATATCATATCTTCAGTTGTAAAAGTCAGAAATGTTAAAAAAATAAAGCAATTTGAACCATCAAAGCATATTAAGTGAAACTAAATTTCATCATTTCAAACCCACAACGTATTTTATGCAGATATGTTTTAACCTGTAATGCAATGTGTAGGAAATATTTAATGGTTCTGGCAAAAATTACTCTAATTTTCTGCTTGGAGAGTTTGCAAAAGTACCAAATAATTTATTTCCTCTTTAGCTTCCTGAAAACTTGTGACCTTTCTGGTACCAAACGTTTCCACTTCTGCATCTTTTCTCTGCACACCCACCCATCTACAGAGCTCTAAATTCTGCAGATAACTCAGGGCACCAAATGCTGAGCATTACTTTAACAAAACCCCAAACACTTTCTTTAAAAGCATTTTGGTTTCTGGATTGCACTCTTCATTCACCTTGAATTCCTCAAAACCCAGGAGTGCGAAGAGCTTGGTGATTTGGTAAGATGTAGGAAGAGGAGAAAGTTGTGCAGTTGTCCTTCAAACTGAAGAGCTCTCTATGGTCCACATTAGTTATTTCTTCTATCAACAAGCTGTTTCCACTCACTACTGTTATTTTCTTTTTCCACATTATGAATACATCCCTGTAGCAACAAATAGCAGAGAGCAGAGATGGAAACAGGGCTGAAATTTGTGGCTAATTTCAGTACCTGACCTGGTGCAATGAGGTGCTAACCTCAGCTGGAGCTTGGACCAGCCCAAGGTGCTGTCTGCAGCTCCCAGAGCACACACAGTCTTTTGGTCACTGCTTTGTTTATGAGCTTCCATATTCCAATTGTCCTAATCCCTGATCCTATGATCTGACCTATGTAGACTGTAATTAAGGTGCCAAGTGCTACTGGTGACTGAGTTTTGGGTTAAAAAGCTGCAATAGTGTTGACTATGAAGTGCTTTGGTGCCTTCTATTGATTGTCTTTGCCCCTGCAGCAAGGTGAAATAGTATCTGAGAAATTACATGCAGCACTGACATCCTTCCTTAAAAAGCTCCTGGTATTTGCAGTGGGTCTTGGTTTGTTCATTTGTCAGATTTTCTGTATTATTCCCATAAAGGTTTTGCCTTTAATCTGTTGCTAAAATCAGGATTTTTCTTGTTGACATATTTCCTCTCCCCCTTTCATAAGATGATAAAGCAGATTTCAGTGGGTTTCTTCTTGCATTCCAAGGCAGAGAAAGGTGTGTGCGACCACTGAACCAGTAACAAAATGGAAAAGGAGCATGCTTTTTTGCAGGGGTGGCACAAGTTATTAACTAACTTATGGCCTGCTGGAAATGTGCAGAAAAGTAGAAGAAAATGAATGTGGAACTTTACCTAACTATAGTGTCATTATTAGTAGGAGGTTTTCTGCTCTGCTTAATTTTTAGTTATGTCCTGTGGCAGTAGTTGGCAATAACAGTATTACTGAGAAATATGTATTAGTGTAGAACTTTGAAAGATTATTAAAAACCTCACAAAACCATACAAAAGACCCCAGACCCTAAAGTCCTCGAAATAATTGTGCCGTATTCCTTAACGCATGTGCAATGCAGTGTTCATATCCTTTGTAGGCTAGAGATATGTCCAGAACTGTATTTCCAAATGTCCAGAATTTCACCTCCAGTCTCTTAGGGTACATGAATAAAAGGAATTTGAAATTCCTTGAAATGAAGGTGGTTCAGCAGGTTCTTTGGAACTGGGTAAACTGAAGTGAATGGATGTGCTATTATCATTAGACTGGAAGGGCTGAACAGCACTTGTGTTTTTAGGACCCATTGGACAGTAAGATACAGAACTCAATTTAGCAAAAAAAAGCCTTTACTTTATTTATTACTGGCTTGCCTCACGGGGGTAGCTTGAAACCTGCACGGTGACATGGCAGTTGTGCCATGTGGATAGGAGAGAGAGAATCAGGAGTCGCTGTTGGCAACTTAGATGGAGTGTTCTCCTTGGTTTATATTGTAAAGGTGGTTTTCACCCTACTTTGAGTGATAGCCGGAGGGTCTGGAGCATGAACACATCCTATTCATTGCAGATTTTCTGTAAAAAAAACAGATTTTGCACCCAAAAGTTTTTACCATACCAAGAGCTAATCCTAGGAGGTCTGTGGAGAGTTTTCTGTTAAGGCAGAAAATGATTTCTTCCTGTATAGAGCAAGTACGGGATGATTTGGGGGTTTGGTTGTTGTTAACCATGTTAATTGTTGTGTGTCTTCCATATCTCCCAGCTTGAAAAACCTCTTTTCCTGAGTTTCACCCTCTTTTTTAAATGAATGAGCATTGATTCTGTCATTGAGTCTTCAGCAATGAACTACACATGCAGGAACCCACCCTTCGGCTCTGAATTGTGGCGATTCACTCACCAGTAATATTGGTGCAACTGCAGCCACCCAAATGTTCCCTGCGACTTTAAGTTGGGACTTCAATTCCAAGTGAGCCCTAAATATTTGATCTAAAAGAAACAAGTTAGTGTTTGCATACCTAACCTTTTCTCTGCAAACATTTGTGCCTCCTCTTCCTGCTCCTCAGAAGAGCACCCAGCTCCAGCCCCACACGGTGCCTTCCTTTGGTCTGTGCCTCGGCACAGGGGACCTAGCATGCTCTGCCAGACTAGCTGTGGTCTGCAACCCCTGGTCGTTGTCTGACACATCAGCCGTCCGAGCATTTTACAAGCAGAATAGGCTCATTCATCCTTACTTTATTCAATCCAATATGTTCCTGTTACAAAGGATTCTATTTCATAAAACATTTAGTAACCTGTGCAATTTCTGATAGAGATGTCGGGGTGAGCGTGCTTGTAATGCGCACTACCTTTAGTCATAGAAACTTTATTTTGTGCTACAGCTGCTGTTTAATTGTTCCCAGGGTTGCCTTGTGTATGCTGAGCACTCAGTTATGTAGTCGCTTTTACTCATTTGCAGAATGCTATTCTGGGCATGTCTTAGCTAGATAGAAGATTTGTATTTGCTTTCCCAACCTGGAGAGTCAGGGAGCGAATGTCATGACATAATTCTAAATATATGAGATGTCATTGCTTAATGAAAGCCTGAAAATGCCACACAAATGTGATTTCCTCCTCTATTTTGCTGGAAATTATGGTCGGTTGAGGCAATCAGGGTCCAATTTGAGCTCTGTAAATTGGGTTCCTATAACTGATACCAAAATATCTAAATAGAATAATGAAAATGAGAATTCTATTTAAAATGTTGTGCATAGCTGGTTTACTTGTTCATACTTGAGTACAGTAAAGTTAAAATTATTGTGTTTTGGTTTTTTTTTTACCCAAAGGTGTATGTTAGCTCAAATGTATGTAAATCAAGAAAATGAATTTAAAATCTTTAGTTATTTCGTCAGTCAGCATGTACATAATATGTGCCACAGAACTGAAGGGAGTAACCATTGGTAGGATATGAGTAATTGGAGTAACTACCAGTTAGGTGAAATTAGATGAAAACCAAGGAGTTTGGCTTTTCTAAGGGTATCCTCCGTTTTCTGTGTTGAGCCTGTATCCCAGACAATCAATTTGTGCCAGAAGAAGAACACAAGTCAGTTTGGCAATTGGGAAACAGTGCACCCACAGTATAGAGGTATCAGTGGACAGATAGTAATTTCCAGTTTTCTTTACTCCATTACTTATTAGAATGTTTTGTAGTTTATACGCTGCCCATTCTTCCTGCCTCCTGTATCGCTGTAGGTCTTAAAAGAAGGAGAAATGCTCCTGCGGGTTACTACAAGGGTTTTGTTCTATAAATCAGTTGGAGATAAGATTAACTGCAGCAAGGGCTTTTTCTGGAGAACTCTTAGAAAGGCACTGCACACCCAGTGGACCCCAGTGACACGAGATACACAATTGCAGTAAAGGATTGATGGAGGAAAGATGGTGTAGTTGGATTGTTGCTTGATAAGGAGTGTCTTTATGTGCTGATACACGTCGGTGGGAGATGTAGTGTCATTGCACAAGATATGGAGCTGAAATCTGAGATAACCTCCGTTCTATAACATATTGCAAAATGTGAGGCTAGAGGTACAAGACAGTGAAAGGAACACTGTCCAGATGGCATCGTGGTGACAGGTTTTATATCAAAGACCAGCTGAAACAAAATAAGAGCAGGCAAGAGAGGGCCTCTGAAAACCACTGGTGCCTGTTACAGAGGTAATGTAAGTCTGTCTTTATGGGGAGAATATATTTGCATAAATTCATTGATCAATGATTTTGCTAATCCTGCAGTATTCCAGGCATGTCCCAGCAAATGGATGAACACTTCTATCAATCCTCAGTGTGGGTGCCTAATTACATTACGTGTTTAGAAAAGATGGATTTTTCCCTTCCTGGAGCATATGTAGTAGTTGAGTGCTGTGCTCATTCACCTTTCCTGCTCCTATTAGGTTGGAGGTTTTTTTCCCTTTCAGAATAGCCTGGAGCCATGCAGGCTGCAGAACTTACCAAGATAAGAGCAATGCCAGGTTAGAATTATTAGTTTCATGAATCACTGCCCAGTATGCTTTTTGAGGAAGCCTGGGTTTAAGGCTTGTGTAGTGCAAGCCCTTCACTGGTGCTGCAGTCACTGCTTCGACAGACTCCAAAGTCGAAACTCCAGAGACAGAGATTTCTGGCAAACCTCTCCCATGATACTGTTTCATTTGCATGCTCTCCTCATCTTGTGACCTGCCCTCCCTCACCTTTGACTAATACAGTTTCTTCATCAGTAATATAAAAGATGTAGAACAAGCATTTTGACTGTTGAAAGTCAAATGAATGTGAACAACTCAATCCAGAGGACTCTCAACTGTGTATTTAATGCAGACATGCAGCTTGGCACCTTAACCAAAAGCTGAGCTGAAGAATATGATGGGAATAAAGCTCCCAGCAGATGAAGTTGAGGTGATGACAGAGATCTGAGTGAAAGTAACAAGTTCAAGGTAGGTGAGTTTATGCCATGATTTGGAAGTCGCAGTTGATTCGCCTCCCCAGAGCAGCTGGATGACAGTCCTTGGGTAGCTGGATGGAATGCTGTCAGCATTAATAAGGCCTCTTTGGCTGGGGAAGGAGGCTGCATGCCTGCATGGCACAGGTTTCCGTGACACCAGTATCAAATATACCAACATGTCCTCAGCCTGTCTGTGACACCTTTTGGGGTCCAAAACTGTTGGTGACTCTGGGAACTCCTGCCTGCTCCGGGGTCAGTCACCAAACAGGAAAAATTGAAACAGAAACTGTTTCAAAGCACATAATAGTCACTGCCTTTTCTCCCTGTGTGCAATTAAGGGTATTGTATGTGACCTATAGGGTATGAATGGTTTGTCTTTTTCAGCATTTGCTTTTGTCTCTCTGCTGTGCTGGTAGGACAACACAGACAAAGGCTTTGTGCTGCAGCCAGTCTTTGTATGAGAGAGGACTCCAAAGTCTGGCTTCTCCTGAAAGAGAGGGTACAATTATGATAGGAGCTCTGTGCAGCAGAATTGTTGGTCTACCACTTGAAGCGTTGTGTCAGATATTTAAGCTTCAGCTGCAGCTGCTGGGCGCAGGGTACTATTTATTAGCAGTATTCAATATTTTTAGCTGCAACACTAATGTTGTGTCTGTAGTAAATTGGAAATCAAAACAGTAATGTGTAGTTAGCTTAATAAGTGAAGTAGATAGCTTCATCTGCACCTGGAAAATGCATAGGTAGAGGCTTCTGATTGAAATAAATCTAAATCTAAATCAAATAGTGTTTTTTTCCTGCAATTTGCAAGGTTATGCATACAGTGTAAGTATACATGAGTGTAAGTATGTATGATGAGAAGAACATGTATGTTATGGTTAAATCAGCAAAGAAATAGTAATAACTTCTAAAAGAAATATGAATAGCATCAATTTCTTTACATAGATATCCAGTTCTGTGTTTCAGAAAAGAGAAAAATTAAGAGCTGCATTAGGGGTGTAAGTATAAAACAATTTCACAGTAATTTGAAGCCAAATAATCATGATTTCTATGTTAATTTATCATAATGTTATCATAAATGAAGCAATTTCATGTTAACTGGTTTGATACTTCTGAAGCGGAATTACATTTCTCAAGTTTCTGTTTTAGGGTGAATAATTCAAATGCATTGTTTTTGTGTGTACAAGTGGTGGATGACATCTGCAGGTCCTTAGAAACAAACACTGCAGGGCCATCCAGAAACCTTTGCTGTGCTGTACCATGTTGCTCTTGAGTACTTTAGGGATACCTGAGGAAATAGCTTGGTCAGGTGAAAGAGAATCAAATGAGGTGGCTACATAAAGGCATTGAAGGAAACAATGGACAGTAGTGCCATTAAAATTGCACTCATCCCTCTTGTGTTCACTGTGCTGGATGGTGTGAAGTATCTGTGGTTTGCAAGAGCCAGACTGTGCCTGAGACTGGGGTTTATCTAAGGGTCAAATAGAAGAGAAAATTGTGGAAGTTGCGTTGGTGGCTGTGATAAAGCAATGTAGGAGCATCTACTGAGAGAGGTCTTTGCTCACCAGGTTGGTGATTTAGATTTGCTTTCGCATCTTTTGCCATTAGATTCTTAGATTGTGTCTGTCACTACAAGTGCTTTGTTGGAGAAGGGAGGGTGGGGAAAGCGGCTCTTGTCCATGGCTTTCAGCTTTGGACTTGGCTCCTGTGATAAATAAATTGCCGCAATGCAGCATCTCTGCGACGACGCTTGAAGGCCGCTGAGAAGCCCCTGTTGGTGCAAGAGGCGGCTTGGGCTGGGCGGGCTCTGGGGAGGGGTAGTCCCCTCCGCGAGCACCCGGGCTTCTGACTGGCTCCTTGGGCAATTTCAGTCATGTCTTAAAAGGGTTGGGTCCAGTTTATCTGCGAGACACCCCGTCTTCCCATCCACGCCAGGGCGGTAGCGATCAGGTGAGGCGCTTCAGCCAAGACTTAGGTTGAAGCAGTCAGGAGAGACCATCCACAATGGCAGTTAGGTTTTATTCTGTATGCAGGCAGGTAGTACGGAGAGCATCTGTACAACTCCTTTTATTTAGCTACTTCTAGCGCTTGTAGAACATTCCTGAACAGACCATGAGGGCATCGTTTTTTTTTCGGTGTATATTTTATTTTGCACTTTCTTTTTACTCTGTGGACTGAACGCAAATGAAGCACTGTGAGTATTTGCTATTCAAATTGTTATGGTTTCTTAGCTGTATTGCATACGCGTGCATGAATATAAACAGGTATTGGTGGTGTTTGGGAGAAATTTAACAATTGGAGAGGTGCTGTTAAACATATTGACCTTCTTGCGCGATCCAGCGCTAATATACTGAAAGAGAATCCTGATGGAAAGCAGATCCCTTTCCAGTTTCACCAAGAAACACGTAATTGCCCTTGTCTAGGAGCTGCGTGTTGTCTTTGTTCTTTCAAAACATTTCTTTCCTCTATGAATGTAACTTTCCCTTAGCAACTGTTCATACATGCAAGTCTAAGTTCACAGTATGTGTATATCGCACGTTCCCTATTTCGTTCATGCGGATTTATATTAGTTTATATATTAGCCTTCATGTCCAGCATGTATTCATTGCAGGTAGGGGCAGCACATACTGCTACAGTATAAAATTACTCCACAAATGTGGTCTGTATCTCTTGCATTTTGGGGAGCCACCTTTGGCAGTAAAGGTGAGGTTCCCTTTTTAAAAGTTTTGTCGTTTCCTTCCTCTGCTGCTGAAAGCTAAGGATTGCCTGTGTGGTTCCATGCTGCACCATGCTGATGATGCCTTTCAGGGCATCTTCCCGCTCCTCTCTCCCAGTGGGAATCCCAATGGCCCTGGGAGCCAGCAGCACTGGGGCACTGGGCTCCTGAAATTAAGGGGCTGCTCTGGCAAGAGGAACAAGTGTTGTTATTTTGCCTGCAGGACCTGGTAGGTCTGCCGTGGGAGAGGAATAGGAACAAGGGGCTCTGGCAGCCCACTCTCCAAGGTTGCCTGTTGCCCGGCTCCTTGAAGACTTCAGCAAAACCTTTGGCACTTATATCAGCTACTCAGGCTGAACTGCTGCAGTGCCATTTCTATTCCTTGTAAGATTTATACAACAGTAATAGACATCATCCCAAGCCGCTGCCTGCTGCATCGCTGGGTTTGGCCAGCTTGTCTCTCCCTTGGTCCTAGTGGCCACCATTGGACCTGCAGGAATCCGCAGTGCCGCATTGCGGCACTTGATGAAGTCGCAACAGGCTGGCACAATGACCGCCCCAAAGAGAGTGAATATTGTCACACAGCCCCTTACAGTGTCACTTCCTCCAGCTCTGAAAGGAAAACTAATTTTTGTCTGCCACTTGGAATGCCTTTTCTGTCCTGGGGTGTGTTACACTGACAAGTATGAAAAGAATACGTTCATTATGGTAGGGAAATCTATCAAAACAGAGGCTTTTACTGTAGGGTTATAGCATTAAGGCTGCACTGTACTCAAATTAAAACACAGTATTGAAGAATTATATTGTTCCCCTCTGATCCAGATTTAATCAGTTTCTTTAGAATTTCTTTTGGTGGAATCCTGTAAGAAAACTGCAGCACTCAGCTGACTGAATGCTGAAACCTTTTACCTTGGAAATCATCATTCAATACCTTCAGCCTGAACAAATGGCACAAGTCGCTTGCTCCTTTCAAATTACAGAATTGGACTGTGTTAGTTTGAATTGGATTGTGTTTATAAGACTGCTTTAGTTTCAGAAGGGACTAAGCAGAAACAACTGTTCAGGCAGGAACCTGAGAAAGCTGTTGTATTTTGCTGAAGTACTGATGCGTCAAACTTAAGGTTTGTATGATCTGACTCTTGTTGTCTCTTTTTCATGAATACACTCTGGAGGCTTTCAGCCCTCTGTATGCATCAAAAACTCAATCCAGTTTCCATTGATTTTGGCAGGAGTAGCACAGAATCCATAAACTACAGTACCTGACGTGCATGCAGTTGGGTAACACCAAAAGAGAGATCGCTGTATAAGCTGGGAAAGAAATAAATGAAAATTCCTATTATTAATTTAATTATGTTATTCATTGAACAAGAGGTTTTCAAATGAATCTACAAAGCACAGCCTGGGTGAGCTGAAATTTATTCAATTACATTTTTGGTCACTGTGGCTCCTGTGAAAATCTGCACCTCAATAAATAGATTGCGGGGACTAGATTCAGACCCTGCTGAAATCAGCAGCAGGAATTGTTCTGAGTTCAGTGGACACTGGTCTGGGGGTGATGATAATTGGACTTGTTCCCACTGGTTCTAGGCAATAGTATCAGCCCTGGAAATCAGCTGCCACAGAGAAACATCAAAACCACCCTGATGATATAGAACATTTATTCAGTGTTTGCACAAATACTTTTCTTTCTCAGAGTCCAAGTGCTTACAGAAATGTATGGATGTAATTGGGACATAGAGCCACAGCAGCCATTCCCAGTACAGTGTACTAAAAATGTGCAGCCTTTGGGCAAAGATTTGAGTAAATCCCATGATTCATAAAAACCTAAAGGCAGTGTTTCTGGGGCCATATGTGAGTTTAGAAAAATTACTCATTGGAGATTCCTTAATTTAAAAATAAAGCAGTGGGAGAATAATTCCAACCTGTGTTCTTTTCTCTTTGCACCAATGCTTTTATAGCTAAAATTTCCATTCAGGCTGAATTGAATTTATATTTTCTGCCTAGAATTAAAGTGTCATGTAAAAGATTGAAAAGCTGATTGAAATTTCTCTAAAAAGCTTTTTCAACTCTCTCTGGGCATAGGTGTTAGAAAGAATTGGGGGCCGCAGCGGGTACCTGTATTTTATACAGCTGATAGAGGCAATTTGATTGTGTGGGAAAATAGATATGTCTTTCTCTATGTAAAAAGAGCAGCATCCTTGAGGGCAAGCAGTAAGGCATTTCATGTAAGACCATGTGAATGACATTCTTGACTTAATATCTAACAAAGTTCGCAACCTAAATGAATCGTGTAGCCTCATTCTCTGTATAACCTTTATTATTTTGTATTTTACATTACCTTGGCTTAGCTCATTTTATTTTATTCTATTCTATTATCATATTTTCTACTTTATCTTGTTTTAGCATATATTATTTATTTGTGTGTCAGTGTAAGTAAGTAAATTCAGGCAAAATGATATGTATGTGCGCTTATAATGTAAATCCAGGGCTAAAGATAACACTAGGAAAGTTTGAGCATCAGTCACCAGCATCCTTAGTTTTACCGCTGCTTGTGTACACATGACAACGCATTCTTTGATTGTACAGGCCTGTAGGGTCTTTTTATGGTCTCTTTTAGCTATTTGCACATATTCCTTGTCCCAGTCTCTTTGCCCAACCATTTTCTTGGCTGCAGGGCCTGTCGCTCCCTCTCCTCTGCCCTTATCCTCAGCTCCTGACCTTGTCAGTCCCAGAGACTCCAGCCAAGGCACAGCCAGTCTCTAGAGAGAGTTAATGCAGCAATTACAGGACTTAAGTTAATATGCTGTGAAGCGATCACTTTGGGCAAATGGGATCACCCTGCTTCTTGCCAAGTGACAAAACAGGCATTTTAAGCAAAGAATTTTTTTTATTAGAATAACCCACTTTCCCCAAAGCTTGATGGTTTTGAAAGTAATCTCACTTCTTCGAGGAGAAAAAAGAAAATCTGCCATAAACATCTGGCCTTTATAAGCTTAACTAGTTAAAATCTAACAGTTATATGCAAATTAAACTCAGCCACAGAATGGGAAGAATCAGGCAGCTGCAGCAGTGAACACTGCTGGCAGGTTTGAGCATTCTTCCATGGTAAACTTATTTATTTTTCATACATTTCTAGAAAAGCATATTCTTTCCTCTGTATCCTTGAGACTAGTGATGTTTCTGATGTCAGCTTCCCAAGTTAACAGTGCTAGAGCCTCTCTGCTGTGACAAGAACATACGGGAACCCATGAGCAAGACTAGTACTGGAACAGAAACCACAAACTGGCAACTAGTTATTGTTACTTATTTCAGTGGACTTTACATGTCACCTGGAGACTATTTAGAAGATTATATTTGCCTGGGCTAACATTGTGTTTAAAAATAGCCCTTGCACAGTGCCAACTCATTTCAGAGTTGGGTACAAATATTGAGACAAAAACCCAGCTGTTGCTGTTCTTGCTGCTAACTTGAGGTGCCAGATCAGAGCTCTTCTGAGCTATGTCAGTGAATAAGACCCCTTGTGAGATCATTATGTTTTCTGACAGTGGAGAGTAATGGATTGATCAGTGCAGCATCAGTTGCTTTCATTATATACCCACATGGCAGCCATGGGCTTTAACTTTAAGAGTCTATGGGAAGATCAAAGGATTGACTAAAAGAAACACTCGGGGCTTACCAGAACCATGTAGAGATCCAGTTTGGACCTTGCATAAGGAG
Organism: Pezoporus wallicus; assembly: GCF_028554395.1. Lineage (NCBI taxonomy): Eukaryota > Metazoa > Chordata > Aves > Psittaciformes > Psittacidae > Pezoporus > Pezoporus wallicus. The sequence goes on from NW_026639584.1 coordinate 2,321,871, forward strand.
CAAATCGTGGATGGCTTGAAAGTCAAGGGTGAGGCCTGTGCTGAGTGCTGAGGGATGGAGTGCCAAAGCCATTTTGCTTTTTCACCTCAGGCCGTGAGAAACAGTAAATATTTAATTTCATGCAAATTCCTTCTGATCCGTATGAAAAACAGCTCTTTACAGCTATTGAAATTACAGCTTCTACCCTACCATCTCAATGTTAATTGCAACCATTAATTACAGCAGTAGTGTATCTAGATTCACAATTGATAAAATGCCCCTGCTGTTAGTTACATGAGGTGGTACACGAGGGCTGGAAGGGGGTTGAAGTGGTCCTGTGTTGTCCCAGCCCAGGGCAGGACCACTGGGTTCTGTGCCAGTCCTACCAGGGATTCGGTCAGCCTGTTGTCACTGCTGATGCCTGCACACCCTGTAACAGGGGTTTTCTGTATTTTTCCTGTAAGTAACCTAATCAGAACTCCCTCTTCTGAAATGTAAACCTGTTACTGCTTTGCTTAACCCTTTCTGAATACAAGGAACAGAGAATTTGTTTTCCCTTTGCAATGGCTTTTTATGTAATTGGGGAGAGGTTGAAGAGCAAGTGCTGTGAATCTGCTAATGTAGAGGTCTAGGGTTCTGTCACTGTCAGTGTTAAAGTCTGCTGCTAATGCAGTCACCCAAATTCATGTTTCATGTCTAGTGTTTCAGACAGACCCCGAGATCTCTGCTTTATGTGCATAAATACTGATGGAGGTGTCTAATCTGGCACGGAGTCAACAAGTTCAGTCCGCATGTACACTGTGGAAGGGTTTCTTCATGTATTTTCATTCAGCAACACCCCACTACCCCCAGAGCCTCGGGGTCTTGCAGAAGTTGTCTCTGTCTCTGCTGGGCCAGGCTGTGGTGTTCTCTCCTCAGCCCCACTGGCAGTTTGGGCTGTGCTGTTCAGTCTTTTCTGCATCCGTTCACCCACTTCTGAACAGAAATAACATTATCAAGAAAACTATTTACATGAGAGGCTTAATTATGCTTGAAGATGCCTTGGTTAAGGCTTAATAAATTTTCCAGTCTCATTTACTGATGTATGGTTGCACTGGGGATAGGAAGCCTGGAAACTATGGCAGCTGTGGGAGAAGTAGTAATCGGGGAGTATGACAGTAATTCACCCTTGGGAATGTTACCAGCCTGCAGATGCCCCATTTGCAGTATCCATTGCATGCACGTAGATAATAGTCTTACATTAGGCCCAATTACATGGTATTATGGACGCACAACACACGGATTCCATACGCAGCCAAGGAGCATACAGTGATAAAGCAGTGCTGTAATTGAAGGAGACAGAAGGAAATGTTAGACTTGTTAGTGCACCAGTGCCACAGCGCCTGAGATGCCTGCTCCCACCAGCCATGCCCACCCGCTTCTCTGCTCCTTTCCAAGTCTTACTTTCAAAATACAGGTTTATCACAGCGTGAAGCAGCTCAGCACCTTGTTCTTTCCACAATGTGTTGAGGGAGTTTTGAGCAGGAAAAGGAAATGGACATCATTGTGTAACTTTAGAGTCAAGCCCGTAGGCACATAGAACTGAGGACTGTTGTTTGCAGGCTTCCCGCTATCGAATCATGTATATTAGAAGCATGTAAAGAATCTCTGGTGCCCAATTGCAAAAGGCATTCAAACCCAGAAATACAATAAATGAGCTGGTGCCTTTTTAGCCCTCTTTCTCCATTTACCTATCAGTAATCAGGTCTGAATATTTCTGTCTAACTGAGGCTTCTGCAAATGCTGCCATGTCCCGTGATCAGCTGGATGTGACACAAAAGCAGCCTGGCATGTATCAAAAAGCTGAATGGCCAGCACAGCAGACTTCCAGTGGCTCTGGTAGATGCTTATTAAGGCTTGGGGAAAAGTGTTAATCAAAAATTTAATCTACCATATAATTTCTCAATTTGATTAGCTGTTTGTGCTGATCGGCTGCACAAGTGGAATGTGAAGATGGAAATCAGTCTCCGTTACCATCAAAAAACAAAGGACGTCTTCAGCACACGACATGGTCTCCCCTTCCCCTTTCACTGTAATCCCTTCAGATTGCAAACAAGAAGCATGGCCATGGATGTTGTAATGATTCACGGCTAGTAACCTCTGCACGTTATGCCACATGCCTTGTGTTTAGGAAAATGGACATTTGCATGGTGTCTTTTCTTTTGGCCAAGCTGAAATAGGATATGACAGCTTTTGTTAAACTAGGATGTAGCAGGTGGTATTGTCATCAGTGTTATGTGTTTAACAAAAACCCCAACCTCTGACGTATTTTTCCACTTGAAATGTGACTGGAAAGCATGAAGACTGTTACTACTTTACAGTGTCCTTAGGGGAATACTAATAGAAGAAATTAAATAGTTAATGTTTCAGATAATTCTGTTATGTTGTGTAACTTCTCCTGACATCATTGCCAGAAGATCCTTTTGGTTCATGTCTAGTACTTAACTGGAACACAGTAGGTAGAAATGTGGGAATGAAAGTAGTATTGTTTCAGATGAGTAAATCACCAGGCATTCTGATATTCATTATGCGCTCTTAATTATGTCATTAATTGAATTCCAAGTAGGAGAAACAAAATCTCTGTGTACTCTGTAATTTACAGAGTTGAGAATGTTTAACTATTGATCTAACAGCCAGGGATTTCTGCCTTCTCAGTCCAAGGAACATGAGAGGGTGCTTGGAGTTCCTGCGTTTTTAAACTAAAATACATGTATTATTAGTAGGGTTCAAAATTTAAACCCTTTCCTTCTTTTTTTTTTCCCCAAAGTACCTTCCATAGAAGTTGTGTAATTTCTCCTAGCAGTAGGAGTACGGACTCTTTCTGGCTCTCACCTAGTCCTGAACACCTGCATTCCTATTCAGGAGGGTGGAGAAGAGTAAAGAATAATGCATAAATATTACGTTAAAAATGCACACATGACAGTCATTTCTGGAGGTTAATGATTTTAATGTAATCACATTGCAGTGATGTACATGAATCTGGAGCAAGTCAGAAGAGAATAGAAATGCAACTGCATGTAGTTGAATTTGCACAAAAAGTTAGAGGAAGGAGATAGGTAATTGTTTTCAAAGGATTGCAGAGCGAGCAGTCTTTCCTTTAGAGAGACCTGATTAGTAGGGGTTATAAATCAGCTTTATTCTTCAGAAGGAAGAAAGCAGCTCCATGCGTGCCTCTAACCAGTTTGGACAACTGGCAGAGGAATGAGTTAGTGGTGCAGTTCCTCTGGGGTTGTAAATTGGAGTCAATGGGACTGTGACAGCTCAGACTGGTGGAGGATGCACCACCTCAAAAGACTGCTGATCCCACATTATGTATCTTCCAAGTAGTCCTTGGAGGATCCTTAGGACTGCTGCAGTCTGCTTCTGCTTAGCTTGCAAGATCTGACAAGGATCACAGCCCAAGGTGGGAAGTTTGCTGGCATAAATAATATTGTCTATAACCTCGGTTTCCTGATTCAGCATTTTGGATGTGAATAGTTTACAGGGTGAGGACTTCTAACTGAGAGGACAGTGCTTTTTCAAGGGACAAGGGTAGATTGGGTTCTGGAAGAGACGGGAGGTATGAAGCTGGGGAGAACTCTGCAGAATACAAGTTCTCCCACATGATGTTGGAGGATTTGGAAGATTCTTGAAGTTTTCTCTTTCTAGCAGCTTCCTGGTGTTTGCATGGCTGTTTCTATGGACTTGAAACATCGGATCAAAATGAAACAGGGGCCTCGGAGCCGCTAGCAGTGGAACACCAGTGAAGCAGGATTGATTTTTTTCCTTCATGCGTTAAAAATGCCCCTGTGTTGTGCCCTTACCTCTGTCAGGACACAAAACCTCATTGCTGGGAATGCTTCATGTGCCTGGGAAACCTTTACAGAGTGCCTCTAGAGCCCACCTCTACCCGAAACCGTCCGCATGCAAAATCCATGGAGTTCCTGCAGTGGGAGGTGTGTGTCTGGCACATCCTGCTCAGCAGGGTTAAATTCCTACAGCTCCTGTGAGGCACAGTTCACTGTCAATTAGTGCCCTTTGCAGTGTTTGGCCTTCTTTGTTCTGAAATAATTGCTGTTATCATAGATGTTTTATTGCCTCCATTATGGTTAACATTTAAATATCAATGAAATAGTATGCTACTAAATCGTGTGCGCATTAGCTGTCTGCTAGAGTTATCTGTGAAATTTGTGGCTAAGGAGTACTTTAATTCAGCAGTGACTTAGGATTCTTGGAAGGAGGGTTATGTATTTGTTGATGAATAAGGGGAAACCTGTGCTTATTAGGGGCAAAACCTGAGCCACTCTCATCAGACATTTTAAGAGTAGAAATACTCTGTGGTTGGGAGAATGTTTTGTGTGTAGAGCAGAAATATTTTAAGAGATTTTAAAATACTTTGGAATCACAGAGTCAGACAGCAGAGGCTGACCTTTCCGCATCTGGATGAAGAATTGCACTGGGAGACAGGGTATTCTCTACCCTCCTTGCAGAAGGAAGCTTGCTGTCATGTCCCGTTCTGCCTGAATCCACTCCACGTCCTTCTGAGATCAATAGAAAGTTTCCCTTGAACTCCTGTGGCTTCCATTGACTCCTGTAGTGCATGCCGTGACCCATGCAGACATCAGCTCTGTATGTGATTTAATTGTTATGAGCTGACTTTCCATGTGGCTTTTATTTATCGGTGTGTACCTAAAAGCTTCCAAGTGCATAGCTCATTTGTATGGCACAGGCAACTGAGGCAGAAGGTGAATTATATTTCTATGTTTATAGAAAAAGAAAAGGTGGTGCAATTAGAAATTCCATTTGTGAGCCCTGTTCGAGCTTCCCCACATGCATGTGTAGATGCAAATATCAAATACAGATATTGAAGGGTGGGTGTGCTGATGTATAGATGTATGCACCTTATGAGAGGTTGTGTTCATTTGCTGAAATTGCGTATGCTTGCTTTTATTATATAATTGAATGGTTTGGGTTGGAATCATAGAATCCTAAAATGGTTTGGGTTGGAAAGGACCTTAAGATCATCCAGTTTGAGCCCCCTGCTGTGGGCAGGGACACCTCACCCCATGTCGCCCAAGCCTGGCCTTGAACGCCCGGGATGGAGCATTTGCCACTTCTCTGGGCACCCTGTGCCAGCGCCTCACCACCCTCACAGTAAGGAACTTCTTCCTTACATCCAACCTGAACTTCCCCTGTTTATTTTCAACTCATCACCCCTTGTCCCATCGAATGGACCGTAAAGCTCATGTCATTCCAACCCCCATCACTAGCTGCATAAGATAATTGAGCAGTAGCAGTTGTATGACAGAGGGTTTCATTTTGCACCATATAAGCTGCCACAGTGGGAGATGTGTGTGATCATGACATTAGCAGGAGTTCCAAGGTAGAGCTGCTCAGGCCAACAGTGTATCAGATATACCCTGATAGTCACTGTGTTCGCTTGCAGCACTGAAGCCACCGTAAGGTGGTGACATGTGCAGCTTGTGATGCATAGCTGAGGAAATGACAGGGCTGACAGCTGTAAGAGCTCACTCTTAGGTTTTCTTCTGAACCTGGCACTATTCCCCTCTTCATCTTATCCAGTAACTTTGTAATAGACTGCGTTTGAGTCTTTGCATATTGAAAAATTGAATACACAAACCCCTGATTTTGATACCCATTGATCCCAATGCTTAGCTGGGTGTTTCTTGTCCAGGTTTTGGCAGCAGCAAGTTTTCCAGAAGATCTGGAATTAATACTATCTATTCTACTATAAGCGGCAGTGTACTAAGGCCTACAGTTCTTACCAGCCTGGTGTGTGAACGTGTGTGACTTGACTGACACAGATCTCTGGCAGCAGATCTGACATGCAGATTCCAGCTTTCCAAAACTTTGCTATTACTGCCATAACTCCCTCTGCTCACAGATTTGGAAAGGAAGGGTGATCTTGCTCTTTTGGTGCAGTTTGCTGTCATGGGTATGTCAGTCCCCAGGCTGGCTCCAGATCAGTACTGCATCCATCTGGTGCAGCACTGTGCTGAAGTACCAGCTACCACCCTACTAACAGCGTGGTCATGTTCTGCCCTGCTGCGATGCAGTGCAGGAGCACCAGCCCGCTGCTGCCAGTACCAGAGCCTGCTCACACACCCCTCCTGACTGTACCTATGCATGGCTGTGTTACCTCCAACCTCCTGGCTCTGCCAGTATGCCTGTATGTCTTCCTGGGTACCCGAAAAGCAGTCTTAGTAGGGTATAATCCAATTTAGCTTTAATCTGCTGATGATCGTGTCACCAAGGGATTTCTGGGCAGAACGGTAAAAATGTTTTTAAATCAGCAGATGACCAAGAGGGCCACTGAACTTCTGTAAAGGTCTTCAGGAGCTTTTGATGAAGTGTCCTTTGTAAATATGTAATATCGCACAACTAGATAGTTCACACAGGGAAGGGTCACATGCCTTTTCAGGCTGTTTCAGTATTTTCTTCAGCACAAACGCACAAAAGCGCTGTCTTCTCCCAGTGTGATCCTGTGGAGTGCTGGGCCTCTTACATAAAGCAGAGGACACCCCACTGCAGCCAGAGCAGCACCAGCCATGCTGGGACATGGCCCCATTGATTCCTATGGCAAACTGAGCTGCAGAGCTGGTGCACTTTGAGCATGGCAATTATGCCCTGTTGGAGTGCTTTCCATTTCCTGTGCCATCTTGATAAACTTTATATCTTCTAATTTGCTGGAGAGTCATTGATATAATTAGGAGCTCCATAGATGGGAGCAGCACACTCAGAAGATGATAATCGAGTCAGTTCATTTTTCATAAGAAGCGCTCAGGGGGTCCCTATAGCAGCTGGGATCATTTTCTCTTTAAGCTGTGCTTTCATAGAGGAGCAGAAATCCTTATATGCCTGGGTCATGACATGTTTTATTCTGATCCATTCCACTACCCATATGTTTTTTCATAAGGCAACTAAAGAAAGAGTCAGTGTGTTTTCAAAGGGCAATTGGAGCTGTCTGGCCGTATAAGCTGGCTGTGTTAATAAGCCTGGGCAAGTCAACAGCTCTTTTTTTATGTGAGAGAGAGCGCTCTAAGTGCGAAGCTTTCACATTGCGGTGTGCCAGTTTGATGTTCCTCTGCTCCAGTTGCACCAGCTTTTCAAGCAAAGTGGCAGCTTATCCAGAAAGTCTGGATCTGTTCCAGTGGTCGATAAAACTTCATCTGCTGCCCTCCTTGGTGCTCAGGCATGGTAAATAGCAACCTTCAGCCATTCTTATACAGCTGTTGATTGCGTTGCCTTAACAATATCCTTCATGATGGGCTGCAGATTGTCTGAGGTATTGGTCAGCATGTTCTTGCTGCTTGCAGCCTGCCAGATTTATTACCAAGAGTTTTAGCTGCTTGTTTCTGTAAATGGTGTGTTGGTGAAGAAAGGTAAATAATTGATCAATCTGTTATTTTCTTCTCTCTCTTTTTTTTTTCTCCTAACAGTACTCTCAACAATAACAACATCACCCGCATTCCTGTTACCAGTTTCAATCATATGCCAAAGATCAGGACTCTGTAAGTAATACCTTCAAATAGAATAATAATAATAATAATGAGGAGGAGGAGGAGGATGGCGTAAGCCAATGTTTGGGTATTTGTTGTGTTGTGATAATCTTACGCCAGCCTCTCCCACTGTGACCAGTTCACTGCTCTCTCCTGAGGGAGGTGGCGCTGGGCCCGTCCCACAGGGAGCCACGGCAGGGATGGGGACAGGGACAGGAGGCCAGTGCTGGGCAGGGGCTGGTGGTCCCCCTGGGCTGTGCTGCAGTGCTGGGCTGGGGCAGGTCTGGAGCCCCAATGAGGCTGGGCCAGGCTGTGAAGGTGGGGGGGTGCCTTCAGAGCCCTACAGTGGTTCCTTGGGTTTAAACAGTGAACTTAGATCTGGTTTTATCAAGAGTTTGAATTTTCCTGGAAATGAAATTAGCATTTCCCCCACCTAGGAAAACCCATAATGTGAAATGTGTTCCACGCTGGAACACCATCAACCTTGTAAAAACTGCTCAGATGGATCAAGTTACTTAATTTCCTTAACATCCTGCCCTTAAATCCTATTTCTTCTTTTGAATTCAGAATACTAATTTCTGAAACAAGACATTTTTTTAAAGAACTTGAAAAAAAAAGTTCCTTCTCCAGCTACTTTCTGAAACAAAATGTCACTGAATCTGATGTATTTTTTATAAAGACTTCTCTTACGTCAAATCCATGTTTCTATAGCTGGGCACCATTCCACTGGAAGAGCTCTGTTCAGCCTTAGTAGACCAAAATACAAAGACTGAAATAAGACTCTGTGCATTTGTATAATTTAGCCATAGTCTACCAAAACCATTTTCTTTAAATAATTCCTTTAAATTTCTTTAGGGAATACACAGCTTCAGGAAAAGTCATGTTTAAACAAAGTATCTCTGGGTTTTGACTCTAAAATCTCAAACTCAACCAAGATTTATGTAGTCCTAAAAGCAAAGAAAGAGAAATAGTAGCCAGCCTGGAAATTTTCTACAACATCGAAAAACTAAAATGCCTCAAGGATGCTACATACACATGTGTAAAACCAGATCAAGTAAATTAACAGAACTGAAGAAAAATGGCTTTACTCATGTCAACCAGAGTAAAATAATCTCTGATTTAAATCTGCCTTCTTCATTAAATGGTGACATTCACAGATCTTAATGTAAGTAATGAAATGGAAATTAGATGTTTGTCTTTTAGGAAAGAATGGATAAAGAGGATAAAGGTGCAGGGTGAAGGCTCCTGGAGTTTTGCCTTTTCTCATTCAGTCACAGTGGTCCAGAAAATTTGCCTGTCTTCTTCAGATTAGGCAGTCTTGTCTGTTCCCAGAGCTCAATGCCTTCTGTCATTTTCCCTTTAGTTTAATTTCAGAGATGGCTTTGTATATAGCTCCCTGGGGACTTACACTGACTAATCCCCCTCTGCTGTAATTAAGGAAAAGGAAAAAAAAAGAAAAGGAAAAAAAAGGGGGAAGGAAGTCATAAATAGGATTTATAAAGGGAAGCTTTTTATATTGAATTCTGAGAGCCACATTTATAGAACATGAATGCTGACCCACTCTAAAAGGATTTGCTGGAAATTTAATTTAAGGTCTGTGGCAAAAAGGGCAACTTTTGCAAACTTGCATTCATATTCATTCACCTCCTGCTCTGTAAAGGTAGTTTCATCAGTATCAAATGGCATGTTTCAGTCTCCACAGAGTGCCAAATAGCATCCAGCGCTCTTCCGAGCAGTTCAATATAGGAGTTAAAAACCTCTACATAGTCAGGTGGAAATACAGAAAAATAGTTTTGTTTTCTATATTTTCTTGCACCTTTTTCAACAGACACAGAGAAGTCATCAAAATAGCAATAAATATAAGAGAAATACAAGAATGAAATAGCATTTTCTAGTTTCTTCAGCTGCTCCTTCATAGTAATTTTTTTTCCTCTATCCATCTTAGCACTTTTCACAATTAATACTTTATTAACCATAATTATTGTCAGAATAAGATTACATAGCTGCATCTTACTCAGTATTTTCTGAATTTCTTCTGTTCAGAATTTAGGCTAATACTGTTTTCATTTAACCAAGTTTTAGGTAAATGGCTAATAATAACCAAATAACTAACATACCCTTAAACACATCTAAAACTCATCAGGTTTTGTTCATTTATGTAAAATATTTATATAAAATATTATTTGGGGGGGAATGTTAATGATCTTCCTAGTTTCTTTGATTTATTTCACTTGATAACCTTTACCTTCTGCATTAATATACAGCCTCAATGAGCAGTTAGCATGAAAGGGGAAAGCAGTCTGAGACGTAATGGCTGACTAAGATCTACTATTTAATCTCTTCATTGTTGATGCAAATTCAGTCCAAACAGATCATGAATGATGTTCATTACAGTTTGGTGACTACTGTTTCCTTAAAGGATCGTCAGTTTGCTCAGCTTCTCAAGTAGCTTCTCACTTAGATGGGCTTTCTTACAAGAAGCTCTTGTAGGGGATCCCTGGTCTGAATGTTACTTAAGGAGGGACAAGCTCTTTTTCCCACCCAGCTGTGGCATGGGTAGTGTTTGACCTCTGTGTGTCCCTCTTACACACTAGTGAGATCCATTAGCAGGACTTCTGGGGCCGCTTGTGCCACAACTGCTTCTGCTTCTGTGGATAAATAGCTTTGTCTTCATGGCTCTCAAAACAATCTGCTTGTCTAAGAAGCGAGAAGGAAAAGTGAAAGTAAAGAGCATATTCAACTTGGACAAGAACTCTCAAGGCAAAGAAAAATAAAAAGCCCAGTAAGATTTGAAGCACCTGAAGAAATCATCTTTACTGTGCTAACCTATTTTATTTAACTGTTGCTAAGTTTCATTGATCTCTTCGCCTTGATTGGAAGTGACAGGAATTAGTTTTTATTGATCTGCTTTCCTTTGCTTGAACCAGCTTTATTTATGTTAAAACATGTTCCCCACACCTGTTTGCTTAATGGTAAGTGGCCTGTTGGCTCTGCATGTGTGAGGGACTGCTGAGATAGGTAATTGCATAATTTCTTTTGGGTTTTTTATTTAAGGATAAACTGAAAATGTACCAAATCACTTTGATGCTTCTCATGTTCACAGGGAATTGGTGCATTATGCATTTGAAGTACTGTGAAAAGTCTTTCTGTGGCTGTATTCATTAATATAATTATCAAAAATATATTCTAATATGCTGCTTTGTTAGCTTGATAGGCTCTCGAATGGCCTCCTCTCCAAAGCAAACTGTAGAATATCCACACAAAACACTTGACCAGGCGATGAGGCTGGGCTCTGCTGAGTCAGGCAAGCTGGCAGAGGTGGCACTTTGCTCTGCTGACATGGAGAACCCCTGACACCAGCAGTACCAATTTAGTGAGTAAGAAAACCCAACTCTTAGGACTAAAAGCTGCCCCTTTTTGTGAAACTGTGGGGTTACTATTCCTGCCTGCCTGCATCCACACGGGGGATGCAGGGAATGGTGTGAGATGAGCTCTTCTGGAGGAAGATGATTCTCAGTATCGTTCTTGATTGCCATGGTAGGAAGGGAAAATACCCTAAGGATTTAAATGAAATGCTTCCTAAGTTGCAGTTAGAGCACAGTCTTAGGATAATTTCTGGCTAGATTATATTTGTTCTCTTTTCTTTGTAAATGTATTTATTCATTCTTCCAACCAACAAAAAGTGTTCCAGGCAGATTAATGGTTCATCAGAACAAAACATTTTGCTAGAAATCTGACTTACTGCAGTTTCAATTAAATAGCTTCAGGCACAAGGTTTTCTAGGCATCCTTCTGCAACAGTTATGTTACACAGTGCTCCCAGGAGACTAGCATCCTCCATCCCTACAGGATAAACTCTCAGTTCCAGATTTGTGGTCTTGTAGTGTGACTTTCCACCCCAAACATACAAAGCTGGGGACTGTCAGCCTGGGTGCTGGTGCTGCTCAGCAGGATGAAGATCTCGCATAGACAGTTGATTTCTTTGGTGGATGGACAAGGCTAAAAATCCTGTGCACACTGATTCTGTGGGTTGTTTTAAATGTAATGCCTGTAATATAAGTGAATAATGCCTTGTCTAGCTATTTCTGACAGGATTTTCAGTCTGTTTTATCATTTCAGCTTTGGTATAACACTGTGAATGTCTGACTCATTACAGTTAATGAAATAATGAATATGCTGGGCTTTTGTTTTGACCTAAAGTGTGGTAGCTGTTAAAATGACCAGATTTGCTCCCTCAATGCATCATCAATTTGCAGACTTCCCTCCACAATGAGATAATGCTTCTGCCAGTCTCTAGTCCCAGGCATGAAGCAGGCTGAGAAGGGAACCGGTGGACAGACTTTCCATTACAAAGAGCAGCCCTCTGTTGCTCTGTGGCATCACCCTATCATGGTCCCCTTTTTCATCATGAAATGAAGATTCCTGTCTAGAAACTGCATACTTGCATTAAAGTACCGCAATAAAAAGAGCATTGATGAGTTTGTCCAGGCAACACAGGGACACCGAATCATAGTATGGTTTGGATTGGAAGGGACCTTAAAGATGTCTCATTCCAGCCCCCTGCCATGGGCAGGGACACTTTCCACTGGACCAGGTTGCTCTGTCCAGAACCCATCCATAGTGGCCTTTCGAAATAGAGCATACAAGGGATCAATAGCTGCTGGTGTGTGGAGGGTTCTCTCTTTCCCCTCCCCAAGGAGAGAGAATCACCTATTACCCTTTTTTTCAGCCTGGTCCTCATTTTTATGAAGCCATCCTTTGAATTCACTCAAAGATACCACATTCATGCGGTTGTTTCTGATATGAAATCACAAAGTGATTACTTGGAGGAATCTTAAATTCTTCATATTCTTTTCACTGGAATGGCCAGCTCGTAAGTACCTGTAGGCAGGCCATTATTTAACTTCATTCTTCCAAGCCATTTTAAATAACAGCACTAATGTATGTGTAGATGTTTGTAACTTATTTGTCAATGTAGAGAGTCAAGACCTGGCTCAACTTTAATTAATAAACTGCAATGATCCTACTAAATTGTGCTGAAGAGACAGACTTGTACTTGCTTGCTCTGCTTTGTGTTTTATGTCTAAACTGCTGTTGATAACTTGAGGGTTCTTGTGTGTTTTGTAGGCGGCTTCACTCCAACTTCCTGCACTGCGACTGCCACCTGGCCTGGCTGTCGGACTGGCTGCGGCAGCGCCGCACCATCGGGCAGTTCACCTTCTGCCTGGCCCCCGTCAACCTGCGCGGCTTCCTGGTGGCAGATGTGCAGAAGAAGGACTTTGTCTGCTCTGGTAATGCTGCCAACCATTCATTTATCTATCAGCTGATGGGTTTATATTGATGTTCACATAAAAACAGGGAGTGGAAAATTACTATGTTGTGTTTGAATGCCATTCAGTAGCAGTCCTGTTTGGTTTTATCACAGCTAAACTGTAATGGAATAGATCAAATTGTTAAGTTTTTTCAGCTTTATAAGGATTATTGGATTCCAGTTAACGTTTCAGTTTTGAAATCATGTTTTCTGCTTTAGCACTGCCAATGATATCAACACCAGAAATCAATTAAGTGTGGATAATCTGGTATTTCTCAAGGGAAGAGCTCAAGAGCTGACTGGAATACGAAAGAAACGAAATAGAAAATGCTAATTTCTGTTGATAAATCACTGGACTATAGAACATGAGGAGCAGATTTTATCCCAGGGACAGGATGCTTAGGGAGACAATGCACTTTGCTATTCTACAAGTTTCTGCAATGATAAATGGGGCTGATAATACACAGCCAACTCGCAAACCATGTGTCTATATCTTGGGCCTATTCATGAAGTCTCTGGAACTGCATTTGGCTCTTTCGTTATACATTTTCTTAAAAGAAGAAGGAGAAAAAGTAAAAAAAAAAGAGAGGGAAAAATAAAGAGCTTGGAAAAAGAGATCTCTGAATTTGACTGACAGGAACTGATCTGACAGGGGAGAGGCATGGCAGTGCGTGTGCTGTGGGAAAGAAGGAAGATCCCAGGCACAAGTCTGGAGACAGTTTTGCAGGCAAATGGTAAGTAGCACAAGGAGCTTGTTACTAAGTCAGTGTGAGCCCTAATCTTGATAGACTGTGAGTCGTGTGGTATCAGGTTCTTCATCTCTCTCAGCTCTAAAGCTTTATCCTCTGAGTACATGGGGTGACTGAGGGAAATGCAGAACAAGTGCTTGTACTAGAAATGTTTTTAGGGATGCTTTTTTTCTATGGTTTCACTTACATATGACAGAGAAGTGGTTGTAGTTAGAGAAGAAGGGTTTGATCGCCATAACTATATCATGGATGTAGATTAATACCAAGCGCTGGAGCTGGGCAGGAAATGTTGTGGGCACAAGGCAAATGTAGTTGTGGACCAGTGATTTTTGTGACATGATTTTCAAGAGTGGTGAGCAGCTTCTACGCAGTTGTAGAGATTCGATGCTGCCCAGAATACCTGACAAATGACATCCAAATTTTAACTAAAAGTTTAGAAATCTAACAGTCTTGGGAGAGGAAGGATAAAAGAAATGGGAAAAATAAATTAAGCTATTGGCAGAATCAGATTTTACCACAGCATTTTTTTTTTCTTATGAAATGAAGTTTCAGATGGGGTCTGAATTTCAGATATTTGGATTTATGATACAGTGAAGGGAAGAAAAAAGGAGTTGTTTAAATCAAGAGAAGAGATAATAATTGCTGAATGAGAAATGTAGCGTGCACAGAACTCATCTAGATAAGAGTTTTCTGTGCAGACTGTGGCTTCCAGAACAGAAAAGGTTTTTAAGAGTTGCCTGTTGGACCCAAAACGTACAAGAAAACTCTCAATTGGCCTCAGTTTAAAAAAAAAATAAATCAATAGAAATTCAAGGCAAGAAGCCTCCATTGAGACAGTCCGTCAGGTGCATCCCTGACCCTCACTTGGGAAATGAAATACACTGCAAAAGAAATGCGTTTGAAGAGATCATTTTAGAGGAGGATTTAGCAGAGTACTCAGTATGTGCTAGTTTGACAGAAACCTACATGGACAGCTAGTTTAAAGAGGAGATAAATCTTCTCTGCTCCTTATTACCGTTCTTATTGCTGATTTTACAGCGTAATTTGTTCATGTTTGACTATGAAGTCAAGCTGGGCTGGAGGCGAACAGTGAACTGATCTTGTCCCTCTGCAAAGGAATTTTATACAATTTAAGCTCATATGAATCACTGTAACTAGCCCCAAGCCGGCAGTGAAAGCTGCTTTTGCATCATAGTTACGAAGAGCTGAAATACAAGGTAGTGAACTTCTCTGTTTCAGTATAGGCTCAGCACTTCAAGCACTTGTGTTTTTATGGCAGTGGGAATTTCATCGCAGCAAAAGAAAACTCAGCTGTAAAATGGGCTTCATCAGAGCATTCCAGTGCAAAACTTGTCCTGTTGCACTCTTCAGAGCAGAAAGAGTAGGATCAAAGAATTTTGGGGAAAGAAGAAAATCCTCTTTGAAAAACTGACTTCTGGTTATTCTTTGAACCCTCTGCAAAAATAGGTGTGTTGGGTTTTTTTTTAATTTTATCACAGATGTTCCTTTGGAAACATTTGTGAAATTTGGAAGTGAAATTTTAAAAAGCATAAGTGACGCACTGATGAAGAAGTGCCATAACTGGAACCCAAATGGTTGCATTCCTTCTGGACAGTATGTTAGCAGTCCTGTGCTGTGATGCTTATAAGCATTAGGTGCAAAGTCTCTCAAGATAATGTTGCTGAGGTCAGAGTTACATGCAGATATATCTGTGTAAACTGAGATCAATTCAAATGGCACATGTAGGCAAGTTGTGAGCAGCGGAAAAGCTCTTCCAGGTTTCACTTGTTCATGCCCGTGAGCATTTGGGTCAAAACTGTAAGTGAAGGTGTAGGATTAAATGGTGCACAGTTGCGTGGAGGTAGATTTGCAAATATGTCTAATTGGATTTGAGTTGCTTAGGAGGCAAGGGAAAGGTGAGGAGCAGAAATGAGCAGGACTGGGGCTAGATGACCCCTCACTGTTGGGAGGGAACACTGAGTGCTGCTGGCAGCCCTGTCACCCACCAGAGCCTTTGGCTAGCTTTTCAGCAAGCTCCTCCTCATAGGAGAGTCTCTGTTCCAGAGCGACCCCTAACAGAGCAGCCTTCCTGGGTCTGAGCTTTAAAGCCATCTGTTCCCAACAAAGCCTCCAAACACAATCTTCGTCCTGCACAGCCGTCTGCTGAGCTCTGGGATGCATTTGGTGAGCCAGTCTCCTGCAAGACGGTGCCTTGTAGAAGGGGAAATTGTGTGGAACTAGAGTGCCCCTGTTGGTGTCCTGCACATAGACAGCATGATGTATTTCACCTCTCTCTCCACCATAACCCTGCAATTCACTGCCACATTGCTGTGATGAGAGGAAACAGTGCACTAAGCAAAGACTTTATATCAGTTGAAACACTACCTGCGCTCTGTTCCCTGGGAATGGTTTCTTTTTATATTCCCTGAGCTAGCAGAGAAGCATCTGGGGATGCTGGCTTATGCTCAGTACCTCTTAGAGCCTTCCAGCCTTTGCTTGGATCAGACCCAGCTTCCTTCCCATGTTCAGATGTTTCACTGTTGAACTGCCTCCTCTTCCTCTAACCTTGTCTCTCTGTCTCTCTCAAACACACGTGCTCTCTCAGTGCCTATTTGTCTGTCTCTTGTCCTCCTCTGACCTCCTTAAGATGGTAATTTTATTTCATTTTCCTCTCATATAAGTTTTATTATGGCTCTTTGATTTTTCTTCTGCCTGCTCCTTACTTATGGAAGTTGAAATTAGTCTACATATTGATCAGTTAAATCATGATGTGTTTTCTCACGTGCACTAGCGTGGCTATAAAGCTTTGCAAACCGATGCAGTGCGTCCATGAAGCACCTTAGTCTTTTCAGTGCTCTGTGCAGGACTCAGTGAGTGACCCCATTTGGGTGTTACTAAAATGACAAATCATTCTGGTTTTCCAAAGTATATACATGAAGAAATAAATATGCATCTGAATATGCACCGAAGAATAAAGCAAATACATTCAGGAGCATTGTACCTCAAACTGATGTGTAGCATACTTCAGCCACTGCAGTCCTCAGCTGTCAGAACAGCTGGAATGTCATCAGTGCTCCCGGGGCTGCTGGAGGAGATGATCTGGTCATCAAGCAGGCAGGGACGGTGGGCTGGTTGCAGTGGGTGGTGGGAGGCACCACCTCTGTTGCTGACAGTTCTGAGGCAGGCAGTACATTAGGGCTTGGTGTTGACTCTGAAGGTGAAGGTTGATACAGATCTGTTAGAGTTTTGGCCAGTAGCTTGAGATATTTTACAGTGGGTGGCATTTACCGTGGAGTATGAAGATTGGATGAGATTTTGTAGAATAGACCAGGGACTGATACTTCTAACAGTTACTGAATTCACTCTTTTCTCAGGTAAGAAGCACCAGATTATAAAATCCTGATGTTAATTTGGAGCTGATTTGGAGCTCTGTGTCTTGCAGTATGAAATTTTGAAAGTTTAAAATATGTGATTTTTAAGAACTATTCTAAGATAGTTTAGTTTAATAATGAAACATGCATTGTAGAGAGGGAAGCTGTATCCATTCTCTTTGTCATTAGAAACCATTTTGTCTGATTCTTGATCCTTAGTTCCCATTTGAAGGATCTACAAGAACCTGAAGAAAATCAGGGTACATCATTTGGATTAAATAAGTTAAAATTCAGTCTGAAATTGGTGCAAAATTGAGTCTGAAATTGAAGCAACAGAGAAATCATTACCAGAGTCAAGCATTCAGTGATTTCTGGCTAAGTAAACTGATACTGATTTTAACAAAACAGTGGATTGATCCAAACATCACTTGAAGATCCAGAGTTTCTGGTTCATACAGAGAGGCTGCAGCTGATGTATAATGCAGAGGAAGATAATGTTAGCTTCCTGCAGCTTAGTGCAGCCTGGAAGCCTAATGAGGAAACAGATTTATTTGTTTAGGTGAGGTCAAATGGTCTTTGAACATAGCTGTTACTCTCTGGCTCTAACCACATAACATAGTAGGTTGTCTTGCTCCATTTTTCTCCTAATAACTTCGTAGCATAATGTTGAGGAGGCAGCCAACAATGAGTAACTAATAAAATAGCACTCCTCAGGCTTAGTACCTTAATAAGAACATTCAGAAGCTGTAAGAGGAAAAGCGCGTGAGTAGCGGAGCTCCCCCCCAGCTGCCCCGGTTTTAAAGACGCTGTGCGATAGTGTATCTGCAGAACTAGCAGCAGACCCGCTGCTTTCAACATGGGACATGCAGGTACTGCCACACAGGTGCTCCCTTGAAACCAGCTATGTGCTGCTGATGCAGATTGTGGTGATGCTGGGCAGTAGCAATTGCTCGTGGGGGAGCAGAGCAGTTTCTCTCCATGCAGTCCATCCCTGTTTATGCAGGCAAGAGCTGCCCTTGGTCCCAGTGGTCACAGGGAGCTGAACAGACAAAGTAGGAGTCAGAGAAGGTCTTTTCTCTGTGTGTGTGTGTGTGTGTGTGAATGTCACTTTCTGCCATGCAGAAACATCCCATTGTGCAGATGTTTTATTGCTGTTAGAAGTGAGCTTAATCATTTCATCTAACTCTGACCTCTTCCCGAAAGAGTGACCTGTGTGTTGTGTTAGACAAATAACATTGGTCTTCTCACTGTCAAGTGGGTTCATGCTTTTGTGACCATCAACAGACCCAGTAAGTGCCCTTACACTGGGGTCCATGCAGGACTGTGGGCATTGTCTGACTTTTAAAATGCTTTGGTAAACATTATGCTTTAAATTTGGTTTCAGGAAATTTTTGTGGAACTCTGAATTTTTACCCCCTGTTATAAATTGTTGCCACAGACTAACATTGACATTTAGTCTGAAGAAACATTTCAATACTGTGTGTTTGTTAGCTTCTCCTCAAATGAAATCCTGTGGGAGGCTGGGAGAGATACTAATCCGATTTATCAGAGCTTGTTTGTTTTCCCTTTCCATTAGGTTTCTGATTACAAATTTAAATTTACTGTTGCACTAGCAGTCATGTTGTTTCATACTGTCAGAATTTACTTCTTGAATTGCTTCATATGTAAGATGCCGCATATGGTGGTTTTTATTTGAAGGCCTGTCTTGCAAATCTGAGGGATGAATACATATTTATTAAGGCACTTAATATTTCTTTGAAGACCAAAGCTGAAAACTGGCTTTATATTACACTATATTTACTGCCCAGAAATGATGTCTTACCTTTTCAGTATAATTACTTTTGTTTTCTGGAATTGTCTTTTCTCCAAAGCAATATGTGTAGCTCTTTAATGCTTATTTAATAACAGCAGGTTGGGTTATAATTATTCAGCCATTGAGCTTTTGAACTGTTGTTCTAAGAATAATAATGGGATTAGTTCTTCTGCTAATATCCCGTATCAGGGGCTTGTTTTGTTACTGGTGTGTTGGCAGTGGTTTAGGGTACAGTGGGAACACACCTCGGTGGTCTGTCCTGGTCCGGGTCAGTGGCACAGCTTTGCTCTGGGCTGGTTCACAGAGAGCAGTGGTGTTACATTTGAAGGAAAGGACTCTGATGAAGCGGCCAAGCCTTAGTATGAAATGTGTAGAACTCTTCTGTTTGATAAATGTATGCATTTGGCAACATGTTTACAGACACTTAACAAGAGTAACTACAAAAAAACCCACCATAGAGCTGCTTGTAAAATGGCTGCACAATTCCATATGTGAATAGATGGCAAATACAAAGCTGCATGCAGTCAACTTCAGGTTCTTGTGTTGCTGTTTCATTGACGATGACTTGTAGTGGTGTTCTATAAGTGCGTTGAAGCTGTGGTGGGCTGACCATGGCCAGCTGCCAGGCCCAGCTGCTCTCACTGCCCCCCACCAGGGCTGGGGCGAGAAGATGGGCTCCAGCTCCTCCTCCCCTCCTCGGTGTCTGACCTTGCTGCTCGTGGGGCTGTTTCTGACACTTCTTACCTCACTCCTTACTGCCCTGGGCTGTCGAGCCCTTCCTCCAACACGCCAGCTTCCCAGCGGGCTCGCTGTGTCTTCAGCAGGGCTCTGTGGAACCTCACGGGGCCTTGCACCCCGCTGCCAGCACACAGACGCCCGCACCGAAGCGGAGGGGATCCCCTGGCTCCCTGAGTTAACTCCTTCCAACGCAGGCAGACGTGTCAGAGTTTCATTCTACAAGATCCACTTACCATAAAATCCCTGAATGTACCTGAGGTCTCTTGCACAGGACCAAAGCAGCAACCTCAGCCCGTCCCAGGAGGAAGGCAAGAAAGGTCCCTAATGCCCTGCATTCCTTAGCATGTTCCAAATGCCAGAGAATTTGGTCCAAGGAATTCCAAAGCGGCCCTGGGAAGGGGGCAGTGCCTCAAGCTTCAGTCCTTGCCCACTCCTCTGGTAAAAAGTGTTTCTTTAAGTGTTTCAGATCTGGCCGTTGGATGAGCTCAAGCCCAGGCTGGGCCCCTCAGGTGCCATTGTCAGGAGAAATGTCATCTCCTGCCTGACACCCCCTCAAAAGCTGTGTCAGTCTGTACTGCGTCTGACTGAAGTGAATCCCATCTTCCTCCTTTTACTGAAGAAAACGTGCCGAGGCAGGGAAAGACCTATGTTGGCTGCAGCAGGATGTGAGGGTGTGGGGGAAAGAGGCAAAGACAAATGTGCAGTGAAACAAAATCAAGTCGTGTTCAAAACTCCTTTTCCAGTAGCAGCAAATCTAACTCAGGGGACCCAAAGCATAGTCTTAAACTTTTTCTATCTCTTCCATAACTTTGTCAAACTTCATCAGATGTGAAACAGTTCAGGTTCTTTAATGGATAACCTGTTTAGAAGGCCATCCCAGAACTATACTCCCGTCTTAGGCTTGCAATTGATCAAGACTGTTATCTATCATTTTACCTTGTGCAGGTAACTTAAATATTTTATCTTCCTCTTCATTTTTATGCTTGAATATATTTATAAGTTCACTGTAGTATTTCTGGACCTATTTTTAAATGTCACTCCGTATGCGCCTTCATGGCATTGGCATTAACAGCATTACAGTGCCTAGGTGTCATTTGAACTGCAGAAGGACTACACCTTTAAGACTTCCTAGTAGCATTATTTTCTAATCTTTAGCCTGTTTTGGAAGAGGAAGTATTATACAAACCCAGAGAACCAAATACACGCTAACAGTGGTGCAATAGTTAAGTTCTGGCTGCTTTAGGGAGAAAGTGCCTGTGTTGACAAGGCTGGAGAAAGACCTTCAAAGAAAGGCTCAGAGTGGGCACAGGGCATAGGATACGTTCAAGCTCTGACTTTTCAGTCACTTCTATGGAAGACTTAGATGGAATAAATTTCTCTGAGAGAAAACCACCTTTGTCATAGCTTTGAAAGGACTTGTCTCACAGATTCTGTTTTACTAATCCTTCAGAGGGACAGATCTACCTACTAAACCTCAGTTGCAGGTGTCTGCTTTGTTCTACCTTCTTCCATTTTGTTTAGAAGTATTCCATACAATGTTGGCGCTATGATTGTTAATTAAGTAATTGCAATATTAGTGCTTTTAGGATAAGACAATGCGAAGGTCTGATTTGTAATGGTGTTACTTTACTGATACATTCTGAAACACACAGAGTAGGTGTTTGTAGAATACAGTAGGCTTCCTTCATTGCACCAGACTTCCCTTTCACTGCAATTGGATAACTGCTTTTTTTATTCTTCACAATTTGTAAAGCAATTGGTGTTGGCTTTGGTACAAAACGGTTGTGCTCATGTGCCATGAATTTTTAGCAGATATTTTGCTGTTTGGGAATGTTCAGTGAAACAGAGAACTTGAATCAAATAATGAATATTCATGGATAGCAAATTTTTGCATGCCATGAACTTGATAGTATTAACATCCTCAATCAGGGGCTCAAGTTACTTTATCATCAATCCTTAATGCTGTGCTCAGTGAAAAGCTGTTGAACAACCAGAGATAGAAATATTTGCATAAACCATTTGCTGCACATTGCTGTAAAATAAACATATTTGTACAAAGTTTTCTCCATTAGTGGAATATTTGCCATCAATAAGGGATGTTAATTTGCAGATAGTCAGTTATGATTGGCTTGCACATGCATCTCAGCAGGACTACAATACATCCTCTTTACATATCTTTTTGACATTGTATTACTGGAAGCCTTGTGAGAACTGTAGCTCATGAAGTAGTAGCTAATTTCAGATGTCCCAGTGTTATAAGAAGATCCAATGGGGTATTTAATTAAGCCACAAAAGGTCATAATATATCCACAGATCTGTAATGCTTGTAGTATTTTGTTTATAGATCAATAATTTCATGTTTGCTATACTTAGAATGATTTAATGTCAACACAGATTTTAACCATAAATCTTGGAAGATTTATCTTAAAATCCATTCATAATTTTTACAAATAACTACCATTATGCCAGCAAAAAAGAACTGCTGCAGAGGCAATTGGGTAGGTGAGGATGTAATAAAGCACACACTTAGTGTGCCGTCACTGGGTGTCAGTGCAAATGAGCTTAGTTTACTTAGTAATTGCAAAATTTACCTTAAATGCCTGTGACATTTAAGCTGTTCATTTGTACACCGTAACCATCCCATTCTAATTGTGAGATCGCTCTATTTGCTGCTCTTCAAAGGCTAAAGGCCAATGAGATGCTTACTTGAAAGCCAGCACTTTATTTCTCTGTAAACTGCTGGGTCCTAAGTCTCTCCCCTGCCTCCTCTCTCCCCCTAACCCATAGTCTGAGACTGTAACAGGCTAATGGTGTGCCAGATATTAACTGCCATAATCACTGAGGCTGTCATTGCATTACATCAGGCACAAAAAAAGTGTGGTAATTTTTGTTAATCGTGTTCTGAGCTTCCTTCCAAGTATTGTTAGTGTCATTTTTAATAGCCAAATGTATAATTGTGTTGATTTTTATCTCTTAGAGAAAAATATAATGAACTTATTGAACTAGCGGTGCTGTGTATCAGAAAAGAGCTGAGATGCCAAGATGACTGATACAAGAACTTCATAAGGGAAATCATCTAAATGCAGCTGGCTTGTCTGCAGCCATTTCTCTTTGTGGCATCCACGCTGTAAGGAGTTCACTGCACTTGTGAAGGACACACACAGGGAGCTTGAAATATTCTCACTTTTCCTGTATCATTTGTAGAAGAATTGGCAGCAAAAGGAGAGTTCATTTTTAGATTCCAAATATCCTTATTTAGAGGCTGTGTTGCCTCTGTGTGCTTACACTCTTCATACCTATGAGAATTATACCCAAATTTTAATTTCAAGAACTTTATATTCCATAGCCTACTTAGACTTGTTTTCTTGACCAGGTGTTTCTCTACTTCCTCTCTACAACTACACAAATTTAAACTGCTTAAACCCTCTTGGATATTTTTGTGCTTTAATTGTATGGATCTGCTAGGAAGTTACCAACAGATCCTCATTTAACTGAAGCAGTTAAACCCAAATCAGATTTGAAATTCTGTTTATAGCATTATTCAAGAAAACTTTACCTGAACAGATGACTGTTTGTGTAAGAGCTGGTGGAATATGTGCCACATGCCTGTTGACTATGCATATGTAATACAGTATCTTGTTCTTTGCAAAGGAAAAACATAAGCAAAAGCATTTGATAATAATGTGGCAATTTATGCAGAGAGTAATTTATTCATTAAATTTTTCGTATGTCTACAGACTAAATCTACTTTTGCTCATGAGGAAGAAATCACCAAATATAAAGGGCTGTTTTCAGCATGGAAACAAAAGTATTTTTACTCTAAGCACAAAATGTCACTTGAAAGTGGCAGGACTACCAGATATTTTGGGGCGCTCAGAGATTTCAAGCTTATAATGAGGAAATAAGTTTATAAAAATACTCTCTTTTTCCATCCTATTTTAAGTGAAATGAGAAATCTATGATCATCATGATATGTGGTGTAAAATAAAAAGTGTGCACAAAGACAGCCTCTTTCCTTTTTACTTTATTTACTTTCAGCATAAGCTGTTTTTTTTTCATGCCCCTTTGGTTACGTCTGCACAAAGAGTAAAGATGGCAGGAGGGTTGGAACTAGGTGATCTTAAGTTCCTTTCAAACCCTAACTATTCTATGATTATGTTGCTTTCTGTCTGTCTTTTGACATCATGGACCTCCCTAATTAACTAATTGACTATTTGTTTTACTCACTAGCCATAAATCAAAACTGTGTCCACACTGAAGTTCCTCTTTCATAGTGGAAAATCTCAGGGAAATGGGTTTGGGTCTAAATTGAGGGTAAATGAAAGGACTCCTATTGGCTTTGGGAAGCTCAGGTTAGATCTAAGGCAGAAGCTCTTCCCTGGGAGGGTGCTGAGGCGCTGGCACAGGGTGCCCAGAGAAGCTGTGGCTGCCCCATCCCTGGCAGTGTTCAAGGCCAGGTTGGACACAGGGGCTTGGAACAAGCTGCTCTAGTGGAAGGGGTCCCTGCCCTTGGCAGGGGTTGGGACTGGGTGAGCTTTAAGGTTCCTTCCAAGCCAGACCCTTCTGTGATTCTATATATTGGGTTGTCCTGCGTTCAGCTCTAACAGTTATTTTTTTCTCCTTAGTAGCTGTTGCAGTGCTGTGCTTTTTGGATTTAGTACGAGAACAATGCTGATAGCATACCAATGGTACAGCGTTTGTTTGGAGAGGATCTGAAAGGCTCAGTGGGCAGCACAAATCCTGTTCTGATTTGCCTTTAGCCTTTCCATTCAGAAAGTTGATGGAAAGTTGCATGTTATCTAACTGTAGTATGATACTGTCACGTTGTTGTCATTGCTACCTGCTGTTGGTGCAAGGGAAATGGGTTTCTGTCTTTCCTCTCTCTTTTCAGAGCATTCTATGTAATAACCTCTTTTCAGGTAATAACCTCTGCAGTACTGCATCCCACAATGGTGGTGATGATCTGAATTCCACTGAATCTCCTCCTGTTGATTTGGATGCAGTAGAGTCAGGAACAGATTCTTAAAACTCCAAATGGCAGTCCATGGGGTTGTCTGATGTGATGCCCTAATGAAAAGGAAGTGTATTATTGCTTCTGTAACCCACAGAGGTATGTTGTAATGTCACAACTGTGAAAAATGCATTTTCCTCTCTACAAAGTCTCTTCAGAAAGCACATCAGACGTGTGAGGATAAAGGCTGTGTGCAAGATTTGACCTTGCTGCCAACTTTCTTTTTTGCCTCCCAGAGAGCAAGGATTGCTCTGAAGCGTTTCCTCCCAGTCAGATAAATTCTCCCTATCCCTAAAAGTTTGCTTCAATCAAAATTCTTCATTTTGAGTTGGGCATCGTACCACAAGGTGGGCAGACAAAGAGAAAATGTAAAATGTAAGCCGTCAGGTTGCAAGAACAAATCTCTTGTTCTTACGCAAACATAACAGAGGCATGTGTGTGTTCTGAAGCAATATGAACTACTTTTGGAGGCAGTCACAGTTAAAATCTTAGACTCCGTGGAAGGCAGAGCTCCACTGATTTTGAAGGAAATCTGTTAATCCACAATGACGGTATGTCTGACCTGCATTTCTGTTGCTGGAAGACGGACCAGGAGAGCTGCTTGTCCTGCCTGTTACACAGGTACATACTGAACTGCTGCGGATTTTGGTGAGCTCAAGTCTATCCAACCGAAATACTGCATTAGGCATGGGGCGCGTCTGTGGACTGTGCTGGGACAAGGCAGTCAAAGCGGGTGGGCAGGGAGGACATGTGCCGTTCCCACCAGTGCCGGGGCACGTCACGGACGTTGGTCAGTGGGAGAGGGAGAGCAGCAGCCATGAGAGATGAGGAGAGATCGTGAGGTGAGAGCAGGGGCAGCCATGAGGGGTGGCCATAAGGGGGCATCTTGCGGGGAGGTGAAGGGTGGCCACGAGGGGTACAGGCCCCTAGTGGCCCCAGGGTACCTAGTGTGGGCCACTATGGGGGGGCAGATGTGTGGCTGTGACTGGAGATCATAAGGGGCAGCCATGAGGGGCAGATCAGTTTGCCCTCAGTGACATGGGTTAGTGGTGGGCTTGGCAGTCCTGGGCTCGGTGACCTTAAAGGTCTTTTCCAACCTGGTTGATTTTCTGAGTCTGTGATTCTAAGATTTTGAAGCTGGAACAAGTCAAAGTTCAGGTTGCCTGATAAATATGAGCTTGATTCCTTTGGGCTATATGCATTAGGATTTACATTTTAATAACATTGTTAAATTATTTTTTTACAGTAGATTTTTGCCCAGTTGATTCTGTAGGGTGAAGCTCCTTTAGCACTAAAGCCAGCTCTGTTTTGAGATAAAAGACTGTTGCTGGTAAACTCCTTATCTGCAACTGTCATAGAAGCTGGAAAGTGGACTACAGATGAGACGGGATACTTTAGCAAAGAGGATCATTAGTATCATCTCAAAGCAGCTGCCTGCTCTCATAAAGAATGAATTTGACTCCTACACATGCCACAAATGTCCTCTGAGATCCTTTCCAAGATGGTTACTACCTCTGAAAACCTAGTTTCTGGTTGTCTGAATGGGAGTTCTGGGATCTGGTCTGTCAAAATACAGTCTCTCATAGCACTGATGGGCATTGGTGAAAGCTGTATTTAAAACACAGGGCTATGAAAACTGTGTTTTTTTCCTGCTGTCCTGACAGAAAGTCAGGTGATGACCCAATTAAAAAACTTAAATCAAACCTAATACTTTAACTTGGAAACATTTTGTACACACTTGAAGCAGGGATGTGATCCTGAAACTCAGCTGTATGCTTTAATATAAGGCAGTTCTGTCACCCCAGCTACAAAATGATCTTTAAAGGGGATGACTGCTTGCTTGAAGTGAAGGAAATTTGGACAAACAAAGTGAATTCACATCAGAATTTGATGCCTTTCTAACAGAAGGCATGATTTTGCACTAATTGTCTTCCCCTTTCCAGGAGGGCTCCCTCTGCAAGTGTAAAGCCAGCTGTAGAGCTTTTCAGCTCACATCTTTTCAACCTGTGTCTGCCTTTCAGAATAAGGATACTTAGAGGTGCCACTGAGCATGTTGATGTTGACTTTTCACAGCTGTTTTCAGGTCTTTGATAATAAGAACACATGTAGGTTTGCTGAGTGAGTTGACATTGTTATGCAGAGTTAAGGACTGAACCAGACGCATAGAGCAAGAAAGAAACTATAGAATGTTGCACTGGTATAAGATGTTAATTGCTATAATGATAGTTGATTGCAAACTGATACAAATAACTGGTTTTGGGCTTTGTCACCTCTGGTTATAATTCACGAAAGTATCATTCACGTGTCTTTTCCAAGACAAATATACAGCTTTATGTATTGTTTTCCATGTTTTCACATGGATTTGTGATTTTACAATTATGAAGTGAGTTTTTTTCAAACCAAAAGACCAAATAAGTTTAGTGATTACAATCTACTGTAGCCTGAAAAGAAATACCAGGTTTCTGTTGTGAATTTCTCACTTCTTACCAACATGAGCCTTCAGTCAGTGTCTGGTCAAAAAGATACTTGAGGATTCCTTCGTTATGTGTTCTTTGGGTATATGACTCACCATAAATAAGTCAATAATTGCTGCATCTTGATAACCTCAGCGTAGCAGAACTGTTTTATCTATGTGTATGTATATAGCAAAATCTTAAATGTAAGAATCATAATTATTGAGTAAAATTGACATAGTTGCTGCAGTTTCATGAAACTTAATTAAACCTGAATCCAATGGATTGATTAGTATGTAATAGAACAACTCCTCATGCTAAACCTCTGCTCTGTAAGTAGCTTCCTTTCTTTCAGTGGCATTATTAGATTAAGCCAGGATCTGAAGGTTTGAATTCACATTTTTCTAAATTCTTTTTGTGTTTCCATTAACTGTATTGTCTGATCTTGAAAAAGCTAGCTTTATATTTGCAGTCCTTTTGCCGTAACAGGTTACCTCATTTCAAACCATAAGTCATTGTTGATGACAGTCTTCTCTCAGTGTGGAAAAATCCTCCAGGAATGTTTGTGTAATGGAAATTTCTACGCGAAGATAATTTTTGGAAATACTGCTTGATCTTAAGGGTTATTGAAGAAGTTGATATGGTTGATCATGGAGACGACCAAAGAACTGTTCATGAGGGGAAGAGATGTGTAGAGTGGAGACCGAGGAATAATAATAACGCAGTAATCTTTGACGCGTTTTCTCTGCAGTTGATGTGTAGCACATGATGTTCTCTGAATCCCAGTAAATTATCAGTTAATATAGTAAAAGGATGTGGAAACACAGGGGCTGATGTATTCTGGCGTTAAAATTTCAGGCAATCGTTTTTCAAACCCAACCTTTGATGTTTTCATTGTCTCAGGTTCCCAGTCTGAACCTCCATCGTGCAGTGCCAGTTCCATCACTTGCCCATCTGCCTGCACCTGCAGCAACAATGTGGTGGATTGTCGAGGAAAGGGCTTAACAGAAATTCCAGCTAACCTCCCAGAAGACATTTGGGAAATGTAAGTGCCAATGCAATGCACCATTCTTTTCCATGTCTCTCCATTTTCAGTCCCTGTCATAGCCTCCTGTGTGGAAGAAAGGAACATGTTCTGAGCAGATATTAGTTAGGTACATTGTAGTTCATTTCTTTTGTTTTTTTGATTGTTTGGATTGTTTGAGTTTGTTTGGAGTTGCCCTAAGCAAGATGAAATTCTTGGTGTATTATGTCTGGAATGTGTTTCCATCTCACAGATATAGCATTACAGTTCTATAGTCAGGAAAAGGAAATGCACAGTCCCTTTTCTGAAATCAAATTGTTTTATCTTTAGTTGGTGAAGTCCCTGAGAGTTCGTAGGGTTTTTTGTTAGCTTGGCAAAATGCATTTGTAATGAAGTATGACATGAGAACACATTGTCCCTGCTGATATCACCTCCTATTTCTTGTCTTCACATTTTGTTATTCCCACTTCTTTCACATTTTTGTGACTTTTCTGTGTTGTGAAATCAGATGGTGGATTTACAGACTTGTTTGTCTTCACTGCCTTTAGGAATTGTAATCATCTATCTTTGTGTCCGTGACTGCGTACTACTGTGGTCCTGAATTACTGTTACAATAAACCGAGTTGCTTTTGGTTAGTCCGTAGGGAATGCTAATCAATCCTTTTCCTGTTAGGTGCTTGTCATACAGAGGTTACTGGCATTCAACCAGCATTTACAGTCTACAGAGGATGAATTCAAATATTGGTATAGTCACTGGATTATTCAGCTTCTCCTTGTTGTAGAAATACTGCTGCAGAGCAAAACTCAGTAGCATAAAGTTGAAATGCTTGTATGTAGTCTGGCTCACTATGATATGCCAGAAATGTGACATTTGTGGCCAAGAAAGATGATGAGCTTCATTGTTTACAGGGGATCCACTCTACACAACCACTCCTCTAAGTCACTTTATCAGTTGCTTTTACAATGTAAGAATCACCTCAAATTTGTTTGGATTGCTACCTCAGCACAACAGTTTAGAGGCAGCTTATGCTCAGTTGTGCATCTCCACAGAACAGATATGTTAGAAATGAAAAAACTAGCTCAGTAAATGCAAAAAATAAAAACATCTTAAAATTAACATTATTGAAAATGTATCTAGAGCATGTAAAGATGTTTACAGGAACTATAAACTCTTATGCAAGCTGTTCTGAATGCCTGTTATCCTTCCTCATGAGGAAGTCCAGAATGTGTCGATTGTGTTCGCTTCCAGTGTATTGCGGCACACAGAATATGCATGACATACTTGGTTTTCTGTGCATGAAAGTCAGTTAGAATTCTGCTGAAAATATATATGTGTTTGGCACACTGAGAATATTCAGTGTTTAGTCCTGTTTCCAGTTCTGTCAGATGGCCTCCAAATTTTCAGAAGTGGCTGGAATGAATGGTGCAACAATGAGAGTCAGAGGATGAAATTGGTCCAGACCTGCTCACAGATGAGGGTTGGGCTAGGAGAATTGGGAAGACTGAGGCTGGGGTGCTCCAGCCCTCTCCATACAGCGGCACACCTCAGTGTAAGAAAGCAAGTGAAAACATTCACCTTCAGTGTGCTTGTAATAGCATTGAGTATGAAAGTCCTGACTCCATTTTGGTTGCTCCAGCTCCCAAACCTAACCCCTGCAACTTATAGTAAAAGCAACTTAGAAGGTCTCCGTAGGAAAGCAGGAAGTGAAGGAAGACTTGGAGAGCCTTTAGATCGGATGATAATGTAGGAAGTCAAGATGCATGTAATATTTTAAGAAACTTTCATAACCTGAAGGTTATAAACCTGCTAGATCCCTACAACACCATGTAAAGTTCTGAGCACATGGTTTAATGGTTCAGATCCGTCAGACGTTTTGCACTTCAGTCAGTACTTATTCGATTCTTTGTCTGTAGATAAGCCTCTTACATTGTTCTGATCCTGCAAATATCCTTTGCAGTTCACTAGCACGTAGTTCAGAGCATAACCCTCATGAAAACATTTATTGCTACTTTCTGATGGAGTCAATCCCACTAGTATTTCCTTTTTAAGGAATAGATATATAAGAAATACGTAAAGAAATTTAAGTAATTCTGTCTGTTTACAGTGAGGGTGGTGAGGCGCTGGAACATGTTGCCTAGAGATGTGGTAGATTTCTCATCCCAGGAAACATTCAAGGACAGGTTGGACAGGGCTCTGAAGAACCTGATCTAGTTGATCTCCCTGTTAATGGCAGAGGTGAAAGGGGGTGGACTAGATGGCCTTTAAAGTTCCCTTCCAACCCAAACCATTTCTGTGGTGCTATGATTCTATCAGAATAAGTCTTAGCAAGTGACATCATTGACATGGGTTTTCCTACTGGTAAAATGGTATTTTCACTTTGTAGAAGTACTAATGAAAAAGAGCAATTAACCTTAAATCCAAAGGCAATGTATTAAACAGTGTCTCATAGAGTAAAGGATGTAGCCACATAGAAAAACATTTCTGGAAAGATGGAAGGAGCAGCGACAGTTTTCCTGGAAAAGTCGTGACATAGATTCTTTTGACCAAGGTAGCCATTCTGGTTTATGCAGAAGTCTGTCACACTGCTCAGAAAGTCAGTTTGTCTGAGGCTGCTTTGGGCTTATTCAATATAAAATCCATCCAGAGGTCTGGTTCCACCTACACACAGAATAATGATGGTCTTTAGATTTGATAGAATAGGGAGAATAATACTCTTTTGCTGTAATGTTATAGTAATGGGGCCAAGTAAATTCTCTCTGCGTGCTGCAGCCCACATATCTTGCTCTCAGCACTACTGTTGTTTTTTCCCATTGGGATTTATCCCCCATGGTTGGCATGCATGTAGTCAGGCGCTTTTCATAAAAGGTGGCTATAATGGTACTGGCTGAATGCTTCTTTCTGAACTCTGCAGTCCTATGATCTGATCCGTGTCACCTTTGAGAGGTGTAACTCTTAGTAGAGACTCTCACCTCCTGTGGTAATGGGGTACTAACAAACTACATGGCTGGGTTGCTGCTACGTAGAATTCTACTTGAGATGGTGTATTTTTCATTCAGCAGTTTCTAGCTAATGTTTTAAACACTCATTCCACTAAAATACATTTCCCCCCATAGATTGTAGGACATTCATAATATTTGTATGATAGTATTAAAATGATGCCTTTGCCTTCCTCAGTTCCACTTGGGGCTTTTCCAGGTTCCTTCGCTGGTTATTAGTTGCATTCAGTTACAGCTTTCTTGCTTTTGTGTTTCCCCTTGACTCGGGATTTCTTTATAAGCTAAATTGGACTTGCCAGGAACCCTTTGACTGACAAACTGTTCTACAGCAAACACACAGCTGTTACTCTAATGTGGTTATTAAAGGTGACCTACATTTCACTGTGGTTTGTATTAATTAAAGATCTTTTACTCAGCCTTTCTTTCTTCATTAACATGGGTAGGCAGAACCTTCTCTGACAAAGCTGCCAACAAGTCCTAGGTTTGTTTTTGTTGATAAAAACCTATCACAAACCGTAAAATAAGCATCATATGACACTAATTTTCCCTTGCTGCTGACCTCTGCCATGTATGACTTGGAAGTCTGTTGTGTTACTTCTTTACACCTCTCCCCAAGGTGTATTATCCTGAAGGCCCTCATTGCAAGAATGCCCTTTATTAAATAAAGGAATTTAGAAAAGCTTGAAATCTGTATCCCAGCCTTGGTTTTCCATAACTTCATAAAATAGGTAGCTAGAGTGTTCAGAATGCAATTCATTTTTCTCTAAAGCCTCTTGTTCAGTGTGGAGCCGACATCAGCAGCCAAATTGACAGAGGTGAAATGAGTTACAAGAAATTGAAGCTGAGGATTACAGACTGTGTGTTGAATGTCATAAAAGATTCTCTGCTTACAAAGTGGTTCTCTTGTGTTGTTCAGAAGAGAACAGTGTATGTTACAGAGAAACACATGAAAATAAGCACAGCAAAGTTTTGCATGAATACTTGAGAAGAAAAAGTCATTAAGCACCTGGAGGCATTTACTGCAAAATACCCAAACAAACGTGGCTTGATGGTTTAGTGGTAAATGAACAGTATGTCATTTCACTGCATTGGAACAGCACCTGCAATAAAAGGAGAAGGTTGCATTTATTTAGAAAGGGTGAGAGAAAACACATGCAAGACAAATAGGGAATAGAATGTGAATTCAGAATGGACTTGATCTTGGATGCAGGGAGGGATCACCTCCAAACTAGTAGGAGACAGAGCCTCCACAGAATCTGTTATTCTGATCAGACTTGATCGCAGCCTTGCAGGCAGTGCCTGTCAGGCTGACTGACAGCTCAGCCCATCAAGACTGTAAAGACCTGTGAAATCCAAAGCTTCCAACTGTGCCTGGGAGAGTCACTGCACTGCAGCTGGTGGGAGCTGGGAAGGGTGGTGTGAGAAACACTCTTGCCACAGCAGCAGATTTCACTCAGCATGTGGTTTGGGTTGTTGTTGGCTCAGGACACTGGGCTGGATGGATCTGAGCTCTGGCGCTGTCTGCCCATTCTCAGTGTTTGGCTGGTTTGATGCTGGGGAAAGCACAGCTTTCCTGCACTTGCAGATGTGGAGCACTGGGATGATGGCATTGCTAGCCCTGGCTGTGGGGTTTCAAACAGTATTTGCTTCAACATCCTGTGGGCCAGGTCCACTTGATGCATCCCAGTACTGGTGAGTGATCAGTAACTCCCAATCTCTTGCCCAACTCACTGTTCCACTGGTCCTTCTTCAGAATGAGGTTTTCATGCTGTTCATCCATTTCAGACTGATCTGCTTATTTATTCTTTTTTTATTTATTGCTGCAAACAAGGCTGTGTTTTAGGATATTCCAGACAGCTTTTGTCTGAGCATTTTGCACACCTTAAAGCAGCAGTGCAGGGACTTGACTTTTGCCTTTGTGTTTTGTAGAACTTTGTGTAAGACCTTCCTGAGTGGAAGTGGGGAACAGCCCCCCCAAGTGCTGGTCCTCCTGCTGCTGTCTGCTCTGGAGTGAGTGGTGCAGGGGTGTCCTGGGTTCAGCTGTAGCAGTCATTTTTTCTCCTTCTTAGTAGCTGGTGGAGTGCTGTGTGTTCAGCTTTAGTCTGGGAGCAATGCTGATCCCTCTGGGATCCCTGCGAGAGTGGAGGGGGAAGAAAGGGAGGGGAGCGAGCAAGCGGATGCATGATTCTGAGTTACCAGCTGGGCTTAAACCACAACATACGCTGTGGTGAGCAGGCTCCTGGGATGCGGGGCAGTGACCACTGGCACCAGCGCTGGCACTGGGTGCTGCTTTCCTGAAGGACGTTCAGGTTGTGGAAGAAAAGGATTTGATGAATTGCTAGTGCTAAGGGCTGGATTGTGGGCTTGGACAGACACTTGAGAGAATAAAGACTGGTCTGGCCCGCTACAGAAACTCTTCAGAAAAGGCAGCTGACCTCAAATGAGGAAAAACCAAATCATATGATGAGAAAGGCTGGGAACAAAGGAAATCAAGCCAGGTTGGTAAGTGTTACATGTCTGATAAAGTGAGGAATACTTAGCGCTGAGGCCTAAGGTTGCTGCTAGTGAGCCTGGGACACCAGCTCGACAGATTGGGCTATGGGGATATGGTGAGAGGCTGAGACACTGGGTGGCATGAATGAGGTTGGCCAGGCTGTGGGACCAGGACAGAGGCACACAAGTGAAGATGGAGCTGAAGCATCTCTTCCCACCAGGAAACACGCGTCTTCCAGAGCCTTCCTGCCTTGTCACAGCGTACTGGTGAAACCCAACCGTAATTTGTGTGTCTCTGTGCACTAGTGACCATGTGCAGAGATTAAGTATTAGACTACACGCAATTTACTGTTTTAACCATTGCTAATCCACTTAGAGATAAAGGCCAAGTTGTACTTTTGTTACACATGAGTCTCCTTGTGATGGAATTAGTTATTTCAACTTCTGGTTTTAGATTCACTAAATTAAATATATTATTAAAAAGAAGAAGTATATAAAAGAAGAAAGAATATGCCAGAGTGAATGTTTGTAGCTGCAGTCTTCATTCAGTGCTTTTGTATATATTTGTTGTACTAAGCACTGTAATTACAGCATAGTCTCATGTTGCTGTTAAAAGACTGGACTCATTTCTTGTTGTCTAGGGATGCATCCGGGTTGTGTGGCAGACAAGCCTGTGTGTATGGGATCTGTTTGTTTGTTGCAGAGACAGGAACATTCCCCAGTGGGGGCTGTGGGAAGCTCATCCCAGGAATGCTGTTCAGAGGGTTGGGATGTATGTTCCTGCCAGTGGTTTTATGAGTTGACTCTGGGCAAGTGACTTGCCCAAACTTTCGTGGGTGGTCACTAGTGATGTAATCCCGGGTTCTGGCTGACTCAGCTGAGACATTCAGAAGTGCTGAGGACTCGCAGCTGCAGCAGAAGTCAATAGGAGCTGTGCTTTGAACACGTTGTGCTGTGCAGCACTAATTAGTTTGGAGTGCCAAGTCCCAGTCATCTGCAGACTTATAAATCAAACTCCAAAATCTAAAGATCCTTAGATCTTAAAGCTGATCTTAGATTTCCAGCCTGTGTTTTTTCATATGAAGCTTGTTTTTTCACTGTTACTTAACCTTTACAATACTCTCTGTCTGGTGAGATTAGGAGAAATGTGCTTGTATAAAGCAAGAGTAATGATGAATAGGATGTATCTAAATCAGAAATGGGGACCTTTTATTTAAATGCTGATTTAGTTACTCCAGACAAAGAGGCTGACAGTCCCTCAAAGAAAAGTGCTGCTTAGGCACCCATATCTGTGGATATAATAACTACAGTTTCCAGTCTGTCTTCTGAGCAGAGTGAAATAGGATGGCAACCTGCCCACCAGCATCTAGGTGTGGCTTAAGGTCAATTTTGAGTCACTTGTTCTATATTGGTTTAGTTTATCATTCTCACTATTGATAGCTGAATTGGTGACTGATAGTTTGTGAAGAGTGCTGGATTTTGGTGCATGATTTCTACTCTTAGGAAAAATGATGGAGTTTATCCACTAAGGAGAGAATCTAATGCACTTAAGTGTTGGTTTTCTCATGTTTTTGTCAAAATGAAAACAAACCAACTATCCTTCAAGGCAGTAATTTTGCAGCGTAATGTTCTGCTCATTCCACCTTTAATTAATGCTTTCCTGATGCATTTGCTACTTAGAGAATTGCTGTTATGAGGGTACCACTGTGTTGTGCAGTGCTGTGAACGGACCTGTAGACAGATGAGTTTGTTGCTTTTGGTGCTTTAGTGATTCTCTTGGGAAGAAATTACCTTCTTTCTACCTGTAGGAGTCTGGGTTGTAGGAGAGCTGGGACAAATCTTGATGAAGCTTTTGTGATTTGAAGAAGTTGATCAACAAATCCCAGGCATTTAAATCACTGGTATATTCAAAATCAATTTTCCACAGATTAAAATAAAGGCAAAAAGGCTGTTATAAAGCAATTGAGCACTGGTAACTCTCTTTATTGTAATAGAATCAATTCTTTCTTACATAAATTATAAATTAACTGCACCATAACAATTTCATGTATATTTACAACTGGCTGTGAAATCCTCTGCTTCTTAAAGGCAAAGGCTTATTATTTTTTCAAGACTATAGGTATGTAGAAGCTGTAAACTTTAGGGATAGAGGGATAATAGTTGTGCATTGAGTATTGTTCTTTCTCTTAAAAGAAAATGATAATCATTTTCTCAGGCTTCCAGTAAATACTGTAGCTGAAGCCAGCACAGTAATAAATGCTCCGTAACTGCCTCTGGTGGCAAGTTCTCTGCCTGGGGAATCAGGTTGGCTTCTGTAGTTGCATCCTATAATATGATTTTCATTCACTGTTGTAAATTGGCCCTGGACAGTGTCGCATGTCAAACTTGACTACTGCTTTCTGGATCTCACTAGGCAAACTGTGTCATTCGCTCCTGGCCTTCAATATAAAAAAGAGGTTTCTATTGTTGGCCAAAAATATGTAGAAAAATCTTCTATTCTATGAGGGCAAGACACAAAAATAATAAAAGAAATAGTTTACATTAAGAATCAGTAGAGAAAATATAAATATATGGGAAATGTTAAGAATAAAAGTGCTTTCTGTGCTGAGACAGATTCAGGGAAATGGGAAGCTGTTTCCCAGCTTTAGAAACCAGCAGTAACCACAGGGGGGTTCTGCTATAGGGCCAAAGCAGGATTTATTTCTTGTATCTTTACTTGTAAAATTAAATGTTGCTAATGTCATCTATAGGCATAAGATGGTTTTGTTTTGATAAATTTAGATTTCATGCACATTTTCATTTTGGCGCTATCATTTTTTACTTCTTTTCTCCTCTGCTGTGAGATTTCTTTAAAACAAGCAACAATGATGTGCAGTTGAGTTTGACGCAGGCAAGCTGTGCAGGAGTTAGTAACCTTACCAGGTTTGGGAATGGTGGGGTTTTTGGACTGAGGTTTTTGAGTGTGCGTTCTTTTTTTCCTGAGAGATCACTTCAGTCCAGCAGGAACATAGATTTAGCTTTATTAATACAAATGAATGGAATGAACAGAAAGGCAGAGATCTTTTTTTATCTAATACAAATATCACTCAAAGTCCCTGTTTTCCCCCACAGACAGTTGTGGCATGGCAGCGAGAGACAGCTCAGGCAGGAGCAGCGTGCTCGGTGCATGCCTGCATCCCCTCTCTGGGATGAAGCAAGGAATGAGACTGGCAGGAGAAGTAACAGTGAAAGGTGGTGAGAAGGGCTAAAAGTTCCAGTTGGGAATGTGGAGTATCACAGTGGTAGATGGAAAACTTGATGTCTGGCAGTGTATTATTGCACTCTAGCTGCTTATGTTGATAGAGACATTGGTGTTTGTCAGACATTTTGCGAAGTACCAGCATACAGGTTTCTCTCTCTGGTGTCTTCCTGTTTGTCTGCACAGCATTTGATGGCAAATTCACCTACCACAGTGAATCTGGTGGATTCATAATGTGACTGCCATTGTACATTCAGCATTTACCAGCAGATAACCTGACCAAGTGCTCAACTACAGAGTTATGTCAGCTTAAACTCAACACACTGCTGTCAGGAAATCTAGTATCACTGGCACTCCTCCTAGGTGTACACTGCTATCAGGGAATAGATCAAAACATCTTGTTTCATTGTGAAAGATGTCTTTGGGTGAGCAGAATTACCTCTGCAGCATTCTAGATATATATATATTTATTTTGAAAAGTCAGTTCATTCTTGATAGCATTTTGTCTATCAAAGATCTGCCCTTAGGTGAATACTTAAGAAGCAGGTTTTTTTAAAACTATAGCAGCAGCTCGACAGCTAGACCCTGGAAATCACCACCAAACATCAGGATATGAAGGGAAACTCTAGCTGTCACCTTGTCTTAATATAAGCAGACAGTTTACTGGCTCTCAGCTCTCCAGTTCCTAAGACAGACTCACTGAGAGGGATTTATAATACATATTATTAATTTCATTTGGAAGTCATTCAGGTGCTGCGATGAAAGGCAGCAGTATAAAAGTCTTGGAGAACCATGTGTTTAGAGGGTTTATAGTGCTGGTAGAGTCTTTGGCTCAGGTGGATTGAAGGCTTTAGTTGTCTGCTAAAACAAGCTGAATATCCTGCCACCACAGTGTACTTTGGTGTCTACCTGTCAGACAACTGAAGCATGAGAGACAGAGCCACAAAAAGGCTGTTCTTTGGCAATGTAGGTCCCTAAACACATTCTGAAGCAACAGGACTGCAGATTTTTGCCTTGCACTTTGCAGAGCAGCGCCCCATGCAGTGCTGCAGTGCTGTGGTGTAAAGGGTGATAACTGCGGCTTCTGCATCTTTCACTACAGCATAGGCTGTGGGTTTGGGCTTTGTAAATGCAGGGCAGGATGCCTTCCTTCCCGGCATGGATGCATCCTACCCAGGGCTGTCTTTGGGTAAATACTTCAGTCCAGCTACCTGAACCTGTTGTGATGTTAAGAATAAAGCTTGTATTTCAAATAAAGTGGCAGGAAAGGGGTCAGAACAGGGATCAAATCTAGCCCATATTGGTAGTAAGACAACCAGATTCTAAGCGTGGTGTTTTCCTCTTAAATGCTGAAAATATACCTGTGACTTGTCTTTGTCAGACTCCAAAATGTAAAATAAGATACATAGATGAGATAAATGTAAGCTAATGATCCAAGCAGATTTTATGATCCAGTTGTTCTCACTCCTTGGCAAGGAGGAACAGTCTCTTTCTTGATTGTTATGTGCTCTAGACGTTTCTTCCTTCCTAATATAAACGGCTATCCCCAGCCCTGGGCTTTGTCACTGCGAGGGATGCAAGTGCTGATTTCCCCCAGACAGTCCTTAGCCAGCTCGCTGCAAATCCCTGCCGATGGGGCAGGAGAGAAGGAGGGGTTTGCCCTTCCTAGCAACCTTCACACAGGTTGTATGCATCCTGCCAGAGCAGAGTGTGCTGCACACTGAGCTTATCTTGTGCTTTTTCTCTGTCAGAGATTGCTTTTGGTTATTGGCTGCCTGAGTGATGCGAGCCCTAGAGAGCCCTGGCCCTGGGAGCAGAACGACGTGATCCAAGGAGCCATCCAGCTCATTCACTCGCTCCTAGCAGGGAAGTTCATGACTGCCCAATGCAGAGGGACATTTCTGGCATGTCTCAGCCGAGAGCTTGCCGGCACTGGTAATAGAGCATGGCTGTCTCATTTGTAGGCTCTATTCACCTGACAGCTAAGAATTATCAGTACTGATGCTTCAGTCTCTTTCTCTTCCTCTGCAAGCGAGTGATTTGTCTATGTTATGGGTAGGTAAGCTTGACAAAACATTACACATTAGCAGCTGAGACAGTGTTTGAAATGGGAAAATTGCTAGCAAACTGCACCATTAGAGACCCAAATAACAAATTCTTTCTTTCCCTCAATGAAAGAGAGATAGTTAAGGTCCAAATTAATTTGTCTGTCTCCCCACTCTGCAGGGGGAATCACTTTTCAAGACAAATGGCTTCTTCACTCCTGAGAGGAAGCTGCCTCTATTAAGGCTGCATTAAGCAGAGTTTAGTCCTCTGTGTTTTGGCATCCTGGGTGTGAGCAGTACAGTCACTAGATGAGGAGGTGATGAAAAGGTTTGTACCTCAGTGATCTTCAGGATGTATTAGCATGGGAATTTGAGTGCTTATTCTTTACTCTAGGATAGTCTTTCAGATTTAACTGCATAGTTTCCCCCTATATGTTTTACTATTTTGTTTTTCCAAGAAGTTTACTTTTTGCTCTCATTGCTGCAAAGTCATTTCAAGAGAGTAGGAAGGAGGATGACTTTGTCCTGTCTAGCATCACATTGTTACAAGAAAAATGCGTCTGGATCCATTGGGCCCTCATATGTTCCAATCTCTAATAATATGTGAGAGTAGAGAAAGGAAATTGTTCTTGTCCTTTGATGTTGTCAAAGACTGAAATAAAGCTTCAAGAGGCAGGCAGCATTGCTGTGTGTCACAAGGGGGGAGATAGGCTTCGGTTCATCTGAGTGATACAGCAGGCACAGTGAAATGGGTAACCGAAAGGAGGAGCAAAAGCACTTGAGAGGTTTGGACGTGGCCAGTGGATTTCATCCATTTTGTGCATTGTATTTATCTATCTTTTAAATAGATCTTATTATGAAATACCAGAGGAGGATTTTATCAAGTTATAATAAATGTTGACTGTGATGGTTCAAACGATCAAAATTTAGCCTTTTAGAGCTGTGTCTCTTGTACTCAGGTGTGTTTTACATTTCTTTTATAGTGTGTTCTGGTGATACACAAGAAAATGAACTCACTGATACTGCTTTGCACAGGCACAGGTGGGTTTATAGCATATGACAGCACTTCAGAGTATGCAGGGCTAGACCATGAAATACAGTTTTCCAGGGGTCATATTCTAGGTAAATGAGGTAATTTTCTCTGAAATAAAAGGTGGCTGTAAAAGTTAGATTAGCTTTTCACTAAAAAAATCACATTACTAGGTAAGAACTGTTTTTCACTTGATTTGAAAGATGACACCTCTAGCAGCAGTTTCCCATTATGTTGTGAATAACACTGGTTAATAATTAAGCCTTCATCACCTTGAAATTGCCAGCACCCCTTCTGGCAAAAGCTAGTGTTTCCTAGGGATATTTAAGCCTGTCTTTCAGATGTCATTTATGAGCCCAGATGAAGTGAAAGCACAAGGTATTAATACAAATAGTTTGGTTTCTACTGTCTCGGTTGTGTAACTGCGTTGTGGTTTTCAGCCAATGCCTGCCAATCTATAACATGCATTTATGGGTCAGATAAGTACTTCATACTTTTAAAATACCTGATAATTTAATGTTGCACTTTATCTAATGCTCCAAGACCAACTCGTTTGTGCCCAAGCTGGAATCCACCTGCAAACACACCTGATGAGGGCACACAGTACTGCTTGTTGCATCTCTGGTAGCATCTGCAAGATGCAGTGTGCTGAGCATAATGCGTTAAGTGTAGTGTTTATTCCTTCATTTACAGATAGCTTCCGTAAGGAAATGTGAGGTGCTAAGGTGAAAATACAGTAGCAGATGACAACAGCCTTGTCCATCTATTCCTGTACAGGCCATCTGCTGCAAATTGTAGAGGAATGGGTGAAGAATCCAGTTCCTCCTCAGAAGGTGGCTTTCTGAAACAACTCTTCCTGTATTCCTCTCCACCTGCTCTAGAAAGTTCATTTTTTCTTATTACTCAGGATCTGTGGTATTCCAGTTTTGGTTGCTTTTGCCTTTGAGTCACTAAAATATCCTTGGAATTCTCATCGATTACAGAAAAGGGGCCGTGTTTCCTGCCTGCCACTGGAGCTGACTTTCCCTGTAAGAACTGCTGTGCTGTGTCCATGTGCAGTTTGTGTGAACCCCCAGCTTCCATCCCAAGTAAAGGGAATTGGACAGGCATGGCCCTTCTTTGTTCCTAGAAGTCTCTACACAAAAATACTTAGGAAGAGTTAAACACCAAACTGGCAAGCTGACAAAAAGCCTTTATGGGAAGAGTATGTGTACTGCTAATTCTGGTGACAAACACTCAATAGTAGTGTGCTGAAGCTTACAGCAATTTGCATGTCACTGTGGACTTGCCAGAAAAGAAGCATGTTATATTTAGACCAACTGGAAGGGAAATCTCGGGCACTAATTCAAATCACAAAACAAGGAATAGAATTAACTCTGGTCACAACCTTTAAAATAGAATGCTACAGAAATAAAAGAGTGTGTGCACACTGACTGCACAAGTTGACTGTGCAAGTGTCATGATATTCAGGACTTTAATGGCTTCCTGGAGTATAACTGAGCTGGCAAAATCTCTTATTTTCAAGGGCATTCCTCTTTTGTCTATTGAAAGCACACATCAACAGAAGAGGCTGTGCAATAGGGGGTTGATGTGCCTTACACATTTTCTCTACGTTATTCCCAGTTCCTTTAAAACCCATGGTTTACTTCTGCCTGCATCTCATTTTATCTCTGTTCTTGGATTTAAAATTTCTTCTCCCCTCTGCATTGCTGCTGCAGCTCTAACTGACTGGAGTGATTCATTCTATCATTCTAGTATGTTGTTGTGTTTCAATTCTGAACCATTTCCAACCACAGATTTTTTTGCTATTTAAACTGTTTCTTTTTATGACATCTTTGGGAAAAATACATAATGTTTGAATAGTAACTAAGAGCCAGGTAAAATCCAATTTTGCTCTCAGTTCCAACTCCGATTGTGGAATTCTAGCTGCCAGGGTTATTTGACTTCATTGTATGGGGATCCAGTTTTACATTTCTAATTGAGATGATTGTTTTGGGTTCATCTGAGGTAAGCATAGTCCTTTTAGCAGGAATTTGGGGAACTTGCTGACAAAGACTTGAAAATACTTTTGGGAAGGAGTAGAAATTAATCTTAGTGGCTACTGTATGTGCTAGCTTAAAGCTGCTATGTTTTATGTTAGTGGTGCATGCATTTATGATACTTCATAAAGAAGACTTTCAAAACAAAGCTCAGAAATGAAAGCAGCAGCATTTTAATGTAGTCTGGACCATATTTTAGAGCACCCTCAGTATTTGGTAGTTAAAATAGGAAGATACAGTCCTTTTTGCTCCGCTTTAACATACACTTTTCCCCCCTCCCTAAAAATCTGGATTCTTGTATCAGGGATTTCTGCTTTATTTTTCAGCATATTCCCACAGATTTTGCTCCTGAGTTGCTCTGATAGTATTATTAAGCTACTTATTAAGCTCTCACAATATAGCATAGCTTTTAGTTGAGATAACTGAGTTCTATTTACAACAGCTAGTCAAGGAAGACATCTGCATTTGCTACCTTAACTTTGATTAAGTAGTAATAAAATACACCTACTATTTTTTATTAACTCCATGAGCTTTAAAGGTGCAATGTCTATAGCCTGTGTCTGTTTTCTGGACAGATTTTGTGTAATCAATGAGATTATTTTATTTTCAAAGTTATTTTCTCAGTATTTTCTCCATTTAGTGACTTTCAAAAGAAAAGGCTGTTTCTTATTAAAACGCTATAAAATTGGTTTATATTTATATAAAAATTTCTATCATGTTTAATGTCATTCCTGTCCTATAATTGTGTAGTTAACATGTATATTACTTTGTTTGTTTTCAGACGTTTGGAACAAAACCTCATCAAAATCATTCCCCCTGGAGCTTTTACCCAGTACAAGAAGCTAAAGAGAATGTAAGTTTTAATAAGACCAGCATGCAAGAGCAATCGTGAATCTTCTTGCTTCAAGTTCAGTATCTTTATTTTAGAAACATATTGGCAATTTCTATGTTGAAATCACCAGGGATTGCACAAATAATCTCTTCCAAGTGTAAGCAACAATGGAATTTGGTTCAGGATGCCTAACAGTGCATGAAAGCCTTAATAATGCTTAATTTCATTTCCCATTATAAATGATGTGAGCTAATTAGCTGTTAGTCTGTTCAAACTTCAAATCTGCTTCCTCAGAAAAGACTTTAAGTTCTATTTATTTCCTCATTCATTCTGGTTTCTGCACCACTTCAGTTTAGCTGACCCCAGTTACAGCAGGAGTGCCTGTTCTTTCAGAGTAGTTAAGGTTTTTTATAGTGCATTTGATACCTTGATGTTGAAATGGTTTGGCTGTTTAGAAGGAAACAAAGACACTTGCTGGAGCCTGTTTTCTCTGTTTCTGAATCAGCAGTAGAGACCCAGACAATTCTTTTGTCATTAGCTCTCGTGTTTTCTCTTTGGATTTAAATAAAACAATCCTGATTTGTAGCAGTGCTCTCATGCAGATAACCTGGGCATTCCCCCTGTAGGCCTTTCTTTTCAGTTTTAAGTGATACCTGAGAGATGTTGTGACAGTAGTACAGTAATGCAGACAGTGGTAAAGCAAGTTACTCCCACTTCACCAGAGTATCAAGTCAATGATGGGTACCACTGGACCAGTAGTTTCCAGAAGTCATTCAGGCTTTGTTAGCTCAGTTTTAGCTCAGACTGCTAAAAGGGTGCCATTACAGTTCTTGTTTTCTGATGTAATCAATACTTACTCTATTTAAGAAACTGTCAGCTTAGTTCACAGAAGACCTATCTAGTCTATGATTCTGTGTTTATCAGGTAGCTAATCCTTTTGGAAACTGACAGGATCTTGCGCTGTACTTTTGGATTTAAGGGTAAAATTACTGTGTTTGCCAGTCCAAACTTACCAAGTTCCTAGAGCTGGAGAGCTGTAAATATAGATCTTAATATTTAACAGGCCAAATCATCAATCTTACAGAGTCTCTATTCTTCTGTCTCGCTTTCAATATAGCTGTATGTATTTTTAAAGAAGTACTGTATTAGATAGCAAGACAGTAATTTCAGTGAAAAATGATGGATCCCTTTTCAGTGACCTAACTTGCAACTTTTTCATTATTGAAGTCTCTACTTAGTTCTTTCTGAGGTATGACTAATTT
The DNA here is from genome assembly GCF_028554395.1 of Pezoporus wallicus. NCBI lineage: Eukaryota > Metazoa > Chordata > Aves > Psittaciformes > Psittacidae > Pezoporus > Pezoporus wallicus. Next base: position 2,365,793 of record NW_026639584.1, read on the forward strand.
TAGATTTTGGCAATGTTTTACCATCCTTTCATTTTTCATGATTGGTGAACTCTGGTTTTATGGGAATTGACAAAAAATGTTCTTTAACTTGACTGGCTGCTAAGCCCAATGCAGCGCTTACTGTGTGGAATGATTAATGTTAGAATTTCACAGCAGAATTCCATTAGCAAGTTGTGTTAACAGCTTTCTGGAGTACAGTTGTCTACTCATTGAGATCTGAACTTGAAATTAAGCAATAAGTTATTGTGCCAGATGATCTGTATCAAAGCTTAGTTAATATGACAGCATTTTGGGGAAGAACTTGGGATAGATACCTAGGCTGCAGAATGTCCCATAACAAACGTGATGCTTTGCCATTTGACTATTGACCTGTCTCCTTGTTAAAGTTTCATTCCTGCTGGACAGTGAAGCTCTAAATGAACATCACTCTTGTTCTATAAAGTTTAATTAAGGTCATTTATTTCACTATTTGAAGAGACTATTGACATCCTCTTTACAGCGTGCAAGATTCCTTGTGGTTTTAACACAGACATATACTTCAGTCAGAAAAGCACCTCTTCAAGCAAGAGAGTTATCCTTCCTTGTCCTTACAGAGGAAGGACATGTTTGGAATCACTGAAGTTGTCAGCCTTTTTTCATTTCTGTCACTTTGATTTCAATGAGCAGTGCAATAGCATGAGGAGTATTGATTGAATTTACTGATGCCCTACCCAGGGTACAAGTGAGGGACATTATTTTTGTTGTTGCTATTAACTATTACATATAATAATATTTTAATAGAATTTAGAGGATAGTACTGGGGATTGTAATGTATTTTTCTCCTTCCAGTGAATAAATATGCAAGAATGCTAGGGATAATGGACTGCTCACTTGCAGCACTCTCAGTATTTTGATACTGAGTATTTCCTGCAAGATTATGCAGTTTTCTGTGCTTAAATAATTGGATAACTGAGAATAATGTTTAGGTAAGAGCCGCTTGTCCAAGATTATCTTTGTATGACTTAATAGGTCAAGATGGTAGCAGAAGGTGTATTTATATTAATTCGAGTGTTGCATTTGCATCTAGCTGAATTTGCTGTTTAGACTGTCTCTTCAGTAGCTTCCAGGGTGAAAAAGTTATTTTGGGGATTGGGTTTTAGCAAAGGAGCTGAAATCTTTTGTGTATTGGATTTCATCATGATTGCCCACATCTTCTCACACAATTAATTACATGAAATTTAATGAATCTGTCTCAGCAGGAACATTTGACGCCTATAGGATTTAAATATGCAGTTGAATTACATCATCTGGGATGATGGTTCCCCTGATTTGGGGGTGAATGTAGCAGGTCCTAGCTCTGTGCTCAGTTGTTCAAGGGCTTCAGAAGTTTGAGGGGCTTGAGGGAGATACATCCCAGCCCCGGAGACAGAAGTTGTCATTATGGCATGGAGTATCCAAGCCCAGACATGCCATTTTGAATTAATTTACTGCCCTGGGTTCAGCAGTAGCAGTCATTTTTCTCCTTCTTAGTAGCTGATGCAGTGCTGTGTTTTTGGCTTTCGGCCTGGGAACAGCACTGATAACACCGATGTTTTTAGTTGTTGCTCAGTAATGTTTATTCTGACCAAGGACTTTGTGAGTCTCATGCTCTGCCAGGGAGGAGGAGAAGCTGGGAGGAAGCAGAGACAGGACACCTGACCCAAACTAGCCAAGGAGGTATTCCATACCACAGCACGTCATGCCCGCTATGTAGAACTGGGGGCAGTTACCCAGAAGGGCTAGATCACTGCTCAGTCGGGCTGGGTATTGGTCGGTCGGTGGTGAGCGGTTGTATTCTCTTCCCTTGTTATTTCCTTTATCATTATTATTATTGGTGGTAGCAGCAGTGATTTGTGTTATACCTTAGTTACTGGACTGCTCTTATCTCAACCCGTGGGAGTTACATTCTTTCGATCCTCCTCCACATCCCTTCTAGAGTGAGGGGAGGAAGGGGTGGGGGGAATGAGCAAACAGCTGCGTGGTTTCTGAGTGACAGGCTGGGCTTAAACCACGACATTTATATAGCAGCTGTGCTTGTACCATAGTACTGTAACTTCTAACCTAAGAGTTCCAAAGTTTATGTCATCACCTCTCATTTTGTCTTTGCTTTTTTGAGGCTTTTAACTAGCAGGTTTGTAACATGAGACTAAGAGCCAAGTAAATAGAGCCAATTTGAAAGAAGTGGTTGTACCTCTTCAGCTGTGATGCTTGTAGTGGCATTTCATGTTGTCAGATTAATTTAACCATATATTAGCAGAAAATACATTCAGATTTCACAGTCTTCTCAGTAGCTCTGTGGCATTGCTACTTTTGTTAAGCAGCTCCTAAAACCTAAACCACAATTGACACGGAATTTTGCTGAGTACTCTTATCAAATGAGAACAGCCCATTTTACATGTTAGAGATAATCAAGTAATCTGTTCTAATATGTTAATCAACAAAAAGAATATTTATCCAATAGTTTTCCATTTGGCTGCATCTAAAAATGAATCTGTTCTGCTTCACAAACAGAACAGATATATTCTGTTTACCTTTTACAGTAAAGACATTTAAGCCAAACAGTCATATGTTATACAGTGACTCACAGGGTACCCCTTCTCCCCTGGTGCAAAGTCAAAACCAATTTATGTCCCTAAGTGGGAACTGAACATAGCCACCCTCCAAGGTGTGTTCAACAGCCTTTTGGAAGATCTCTACTGTGCTGTCAGAGGTGCAGGGAGACTAGAATGAGGTGACTAATGTTTTCCCTGCCTGGGTGGAATCCTGATAAGTTTATTACATTTCCAGCCCAAGAGCCACATTTCTGCTGAGCGATTCAGAGATATCCTAAAGCGTGAAGATGAGCCGTATGTGATCTAAATTGACTTAGTTGTGCAGGTTAGAAAAACCTGTATCTCTTTCTCTTGATGTAAATCAAGCACAGAATAGGATGATCTTACCAAAGCAGACCCAAAGAAGAAAACAAAAGTACAAGGACTTAATTGACTCCCTTTGCCTCAGTCAAGTCTGAAGGAGATGGAGCCTCCTTATCCAACAGCAGTGGAGCTTGGGCTCTAATGGAAAGGAAATAATGTGTCTAATTATCTTCTAATGCTGATTGTAGTACATCTGCATGAAGTGAGTGTCATCACCCAGCATGGCATTTATGCACGTTCAGGCACCATTAGTTATACACTCATTAGCATCCGGACATGGGGAGAGACAGAGGATGGGAATGTTGAAATGTAGCGAATCAAAAAACAGTGCTGAAATACTTGTTTCAAAAACGAGATGCCCTTTTTCAGATGCTTGTCATTGTTCAGCAACTCATGATTTCATGTGATTGTAATAGGTTTTACTATGTTCCTCAGTAGATAGTGTAGATTCACATCAGACTTCTGCTTACCTAAGAATTACTAGATAAAAAGCAGCAAATGCTACCAGGCACTAACCAAGTTTCACAAAACCCTGTATAAAAATAAATATTCTTACTTTAACTGTCACAAATTTGGCTGCTGTGAATTGAGCTGAAGAACCAGAAAGCTTCATTGAATGCTGTCCTTGTAAGCATGACGTTGTAATAGAAAACATCAGTAAACTGCATATAGTTGTTTCACAGGCTTTATGAAAGAAACAAACCTAATAAAAGGACTGAAGAAAATCCCACTTTATGTGGCTAAGTTTGAAAATAGTTAGAGGACTTCATAAAAATTTTAGCCAACAGTATTTGTAGCTCAAAATACATCTAGAATGGAAAACCTTCCTACTTTTGATTTCTAAGTCCTTGCTCAAGTGATGTTTATTTAGAGTCTGACTGGGATCCTTAGCACGAGCCCCATTGGAAATAACAGTGAACATGTACATGAAATACTGCATGACTGCTGCTTCAGCTGTCAGGGTAAAGGTTTGATAGTACTGGTTGGTACAAGCTGATACCAGCTGTCAGTGAATGTAATGAGGTGGCTGGAAGTTATGTCTGTAGCTAAGCACCTGGTTGAACTGATTGATAGAAAGATTGGATTGCAGTGACAGTCGTAATAGGAACCATAGAATCAACAAGGTTGGAAAAGACCTTCAAGATCATCAAGTCCAAGTTCCCCAGCACTGCCAAGGCCAGCACTAACCCATGGCACTGAGGGCCTCATCTACATGGTGTGTGAGCACTTCCAGGGTGACTCCAGCACTGCCCTGGGCAGGCTGTTCCAATGCCTGAGCATGCTCTGGGGAAGAAATTGTTCCTCATCTCTGTCTAAACCTCCCCTGGCTGTTTCCTCTTTCCTGTCAGTTGTTAACTGGGAGGGGAGACCAGCTACTTCCTGGCTCCATCCTCCTCTCAGGTAGTTGTAGAGGCACTCAGTTCTGAGCATCTGGTCCCAAGTGTAATAAATTTGCCTCCATGTATAAGGAAATTGTGGCATAGTCTGTATTTGTCTTTGTATAGGTGGTTGGTTATAATTAAAATTGAAGGGTATTTTCCAAACCAGGAACACACTTTCCCTTGAAAATGGCAATCTCAAAGTATCTGAAAACTCTAGTGAGACCTGGCAGTGCTGTGTCAACTCTCTTCCCTCCTGCCTCACCAGATCTAGGTCATGGTAGACTTTTGTGCTGCTTGTTTTCTCTAGGCCATTAAAAACAAAACTGCTGCAGTGCCAAAGTACTCAATGGTACTGGTGCCTGCTTTGGATTTAGGGCCTGAGTAGTTTATTTCCATCCTCTTTCCTATTGCTATAAAACAGAGATGGTGTGGGAAAAGGAAGTCCTACCTCAGAAGTATTTTCTCATCCTAAGACTTATTGATAATGTTTTATATAGATTGGGACTAGCTCTTAGTGGAATTTTCTAGAGTTTTGATGGGAATTTTGTTTGATAAAACTACATTTCTGGTATTTATGCTGAATATTTTCATCTTTACATATTGTTTATGACAAAGTTTCTTCTTGTAGACAGTCTTGCTGCCACAAAAGCCATTACCCTGGTGCCTACACTATGCTGATGCCATTAATCCCATCATCTTCCTTAATGCATGTCCTGCCAGTACATTTCAGCTAATTTGGAACCTTTCCTCACCTTATCTATCATTTCACTTACAATCAATATATGATCTTCTGTACTGTTATAAAGTTAGCCTTCCACTCCTACCTTTAAACGTCAGACAAACTTTATGCTTTGTCAGAGGCTGCTCCTCACACTTGAGGGCCACCCCACAGAGTCACAATGAGATCTCCATTATTAATAGCCCTTAAGATGGTTTTATCAACTTCACCATTGTTCTTCAAAGCTCTTTATAAAGCTCTTTGTCTCAGTGTCCATATAATGTAAGACCTGACTAACAGGGGAGCTGCTTATTTATTGAGGCTGTTGTACTGACTGGTTTTCTGAAAGCTCCTGCAATTCACCTATCTGTGTCCTTATGTAGTTCATCATTCCGCCAACATTCTATGATAGTTTAATTCTGGGTTTGTTTCAGGTACCTTCTTCCAATAAACTACAGCTGAAATGTTGTCATCAAAACATCAAAATCCTGTTTATGATTTGTTTTGTTTCATTCTCCCTTCTCTTTGCAGAGACATCAGCAAGAATCAAATCTCTGACATTGCACCTGATGCATTCAAAGGCCTGAAGTCTCTCATTTCCTTGTAAGTAGAAAATAGAACTGAATGGGCATTTGGGGAGAGCTCGCATGTAAGAGAAATAAAGATGATAATGGGCTGTCTCGGAGAACTTACATTTCTGTGTGCAGTTGCCAGCTTGTGTGAAGCATCTGATCTTTTACAAATGAAACTCTGGTCACAAAGGTTAGGAAGAACTGTTTACACATCTCTAGTAAGTTCTTTTGTGGATGAACACCCCAAGGTTACTGATTAGTTCACTTCTTCAAATCAGTGCATCGGTTGATACGCTGTACATGTGCACCTGCAGGCTAATCCATGGCCCCCAATTCATCATGGCACACAAAACCCTCATCATAGCTCAGACACTGTTTGGCGGTGTTCATCAGGGAGGAGTTAGGGGGAATTCTTCCTTGCTGAATTTTTCTCCTGTATTAAAGACTTGAGATTACACTTTTTTGTGAGTTTTTTGTTTATTTGGTTTTATTGGGTTTTGGGTTTGGTGTTTTTTTTCAAACTAGTGATGGAAGAACCTAAGCCCTTAAGAAAATGTTTCTATTTCTTAGCTGTAATTACTACTTTATTAAGCTGGAAGAGGACTAAAATATGACTCCATACAAAAGATAAAAGGAAGGCAGGATCTCTTGACAACCATTCCTTTCTCTTTATAGAACACAGAAACTGTTTTAGCACCAAGTTGAATTTAAATGCAGCTATATTTCAACCTAGCTACCCACAGCACTATTAAAACAGTGGAGCTTTTAATGGGTAAAAGGAGCAGTGCAAGGTCAGAAGCTGCATATGGAGAATGAAGTAGAATAGAGTGTTAGAAAGAGCCCCAGGTTAAATGAAGAGGGTAAGCTCAACTGGAATAATATTTGCCTGCATTAATAGTAAAGACAGTTTTAAAACATTTAGCTCATTAATATTCATGTAACACAGTTTTATTTTTAAGGATGTAGTTTATTTCTAAAAGCTGCTATAATTTTATTGTTTGAATACTGGAAAATTCAAACCCCCTATATAACTTGTTGACTAGTGCTAATATTAGAAGTTCATTCAGTACTACGCTTATATGTTTCAGTACACTCTGAGCCAGATTGCAGAAGGATGGGCCTTTTTTTGTGCCCTGAATCCAGCTGGGAGAATGCCAGAAATATATATTAAGTGTTGCTAGCCTTTGTTGAGTAGTCAGGGCGGTGTTATTCAACATGCTGTGGAAATGGTCAAATCCCCCAATGCTGTCTGGAAATGATTCAGTAAGAGAATGACATTTACTGAGCACTACAGTTCTGGCTTAGTATGAAACTACTGCTGATGTTGCAATGCTACAGCTTTCTGGTATTGGCAAACCTCCTGGCTGGGAGCAAGCTGGACAGGCAAGACATTTCTACTGCTTGACTTGCCAATGCAGAAGTTATTCAGCTTTAGCTGTAGCTAATTCAGATACTCCCAGGTGGCCTCAGGAGAGGGACAGAACACATCAGAGTGGACAGAGAGGAAATGAGAATATAAACTGGGTGGGAATTTATAGTGTTTTGACTTGCATACAGAAGCAACTGACATGACTCTGTATTCTCTGCCCAGTCATCCAGAATGGTATTTTAAGTAAATGATGTTTGAATATGTTTATATCCAAGTGGGTAATATAGTGCTGAAGCTAACAGTAGGAGGTTCCAAGGGGGAAAAGAGAGGGGAGAGAGATGAGATGCAGCACAAGAAGGGTATTGCCTCTGAGCAGTCTTTCCTTTGTTAAGTGTTTGCCTCAGTTTCTTCCCTCTGCAGCCACACAAAGCTGGTGTAACACACAGTCTGTTTCTCCTTTTTCTGTCGGAGAGTATTGACTCCAGCCTTGAAATTGTCAGACTCCTTCTCTAGGTTCGGTTGTCCACTGTGCGTGCCGTTGGCTTTTACTTTCTATTGAAAGGTTTTACTCTTGCTGTTCATTGCAGGTAGGTCTTACAAGTGTTTTCCCTGTGACTGATAGACAAGAGTTAGTTTATGACCTGTCACCCAGACCTCTGGCAGGTTCTTCCCTGCTGGTCACTTGTGTAGGTGTTCCAGTTTCTGAGCCCTAGATATCATCATGGAGCAAGATTATCTGCTCTTCTGCAGAAGCTGGGTTTCTCTGAAGAAACCTCCCCTAGGTTTCTACTTATGAAAAGTAGAAGATCTTCTTTCATCTGATCTCTGCTCTAACCACCAGCACAGTTCTGTCAACCTTAGACAAGTGCTAGAGAAGATGACTCCTTTGAAGTGCTAGCCCTCCCAATGAAACTGCCCAAGGGGAAAGAACAAGGAGGCAGAAATGAAGTAGGAGAGTTTGCTTACCTGTGTTTTCTCTTTTAAGCGGCTCAGTCTTTTTGGTGCCTGAGGGCCCAGTACCTTTAGTCATCTGCATGCCCTGAAGGAAGGCTGCTCTGCATACAATGCTTCAGCTCAGTGGAGAGAAACTGTTATTTTTTGTATATGTAAGTCAAATGTGACCGGTGGCATACATTTTAATGAGACACCATTGAGGTTTCATCTCTGCCAGAGCAGCTGGACATCTCAGCTAGCTGAGTTAAAATACAAAGAAAGGAGGGGAAAATGCTAATGCACAAATGGAAGTAAGCAACTTGGTTTTCATTAAAAATGAAGTACTGCTGTAGTGCCTAAAATCCATGCCTTTCCCTCCCGCATTATTCCCATTTTCTGCTCCTCCCTTTACTCCCTGCTCGCATGCAATTGCAGTGCTCCCTATGGGTCTAGGAGAGTGAAAGTGCTTCTCTGGAAGACAGCCAGCATTGTTAGTCTTGCTGGCTAATGGAGCCCTATATATAGTGGGTTGCTACTCTACTTTCTTCTGGAGCGAACTTAGGGTAGTGTTTCCAGGCAGAACTGTTTCTCAGAGTGCTCTGCCTATTGTACCTATGGAGGGATGGAAGAAAAAATGGTGTATTATAGTTTTCAAAGCACAGGAATGTTTATTACAGAAGCAGTTCCCCCCAAAATGTATAAAACTGAAATCTTTTAAAATAAAAACTTATGACCTGCTAGCATGGATCACTTTGCACTTTTAAAAGATTTAAGTTTTATACATTATACATCTATATATTTTCTGTAACAAGAAATCCACCTATGGGAGTCAAACAGGTCACAGAATCTTAACACTTTAAATAAGCCATTTCTACCTTAAGTTTTCTCTGCATTTAGCAAGAGAAAGGCAACCTTGTTCTTGCAAGGACTTAAGACATCTCCGTTCCTCACACTCAGGGGAAAAGAAGTTGTCTTCTCCATGAAAGAAGTTGTCTCCATCCCATTTTTCAGTGGGATCAGTGGGATTTTGTTCCCTATTCATATAATGACTGTATGGAACAAGGAACTTCTGCTTCATTTTTCTTAGAAGTATTTGGGCTTTTTGCTTTTCTCTTTTTTTTTTTTTTTTTCCCTGAGGAACTGGAATCATTTTTCTTTAAGAGCATATTTTCTTCTTCCAGGAGTTTTCTGGCCTTTCGTTTTCCCCTTATTGTGTCACATGAAGTGACACTGTGAGTCATGGTCAGCTCTGGGGCTGTGGATTTAGTTCTGCTACAGTGTCCAAAGTTCCCTTTCAGTATTTAGGTACTAGGGCTTAGATCCTTAGCATATTTTTGGTATGAAGAAAACTTCAAACCTACTTACAGACCACACTGAAGGTATAGTAAGATCCAGGTTGGTTTTGAGTTTTAGAGAGCTTGGTGGAGAACGGAGGGTGATGTTCGCAAAAGGGTCCTTAGTGTTAAAGGTGCCGCTGTGGGATCTGGGAGGAAGAAGTTATGTTGGATAATTCTAGTGACCCTGTTGGACAAATAAACTGCTTGTCTATAGCAAAGCCTCCCCGCTTGGAAAAGCAGAAGTATTTCTCTGTCTCAAAGAGAAGATACAAGGGTGTATATGTTAAAGGCTGTGAGAGGTAGTGATAGTGCAGTACTCGGGACCATATGAAATATTGAAACTGAGAAACCTAGAATTATTTGAATCTAAAAATGACAATAGGCAGCACAGATGTGAGCCATGGTAGTGTAGCCATGGCTTTTGTGTTGGAGGGATTAGTCTTGCCATCCAATACTTCTTTCAGCATAAACATGAGAGCAAATAATTCCCTTGCTTTGAGAAGTGTGGCAGAATTGGTTGGTTGCAAAAGACGGTGTTATCTTCATTCTAAGCAAAACTTTGAGAAATGCTCTACTGCTAGTACCTGGTTGTCGTGGTTTAAGTCCAGTCAGTAATTCAGAAAAACCACACAACTGTTCACTCACTCCTCCCCTTTCCTCCCCCAGCTCCTGGAGGGGTGTGGAAGAGAATGGAAAGGATGTAACTCCCACGGGTTGAGATAAGAGAGGTCCAGTAACTAAGGTATAACACAAATCACTACTGCTACCACCAATAATAATAATGATAAGGGAAATAACAAGGGGAGAGAATACAACCGCTCACCACTCGCCAACTGATACCCAGCCCGACCGAGCAGTGATCTTGCTCTTCCGGGTAACTGCCCCCAGTTCTACATAGCGGGCATGACGTGCTGTGGTACATGTTGTACGTGGTTAGAATAGAGCTTTGCTGGAATTGGAGTGGTTAATAACTCGGCATGGAACATAGGGGCTAAGTTATGAAGAGTTTCATGTTTCAAGATTGCTGCATGCACTTTCTGAAGTAAATTAATTTTGCATTTAATCAGCTCAAAATCTGTCTAATATCAGCAAGAGAATTGTACCAGCATTTGGTTATTGTTAATAGGATCGAAGATAAATGTTATTCTTGGGGTCAGTAGACTTCCCACAAATGGAGGTTTGGAAGGCCATATCCAGACTGTCTGGGGACATTTTATGAGATATGACAAAATAGTCTAAGCCTTCAGTGTGTTAAACTAAATGAATTAAAGTTAAGACCACTGCAGAGGGAGAATTCCTCTGGTTTTGTTCATATACTGAATTAAGCTAGTGAACAGTTTAAAAGCTTAGATCAGCCTGGGCACAAAGACAAGAGACAGCTTAGATTTTGACATAGCAGTCCCATTTAGACATCATCTCCTGGGTGATGATGTATGTCGTGTCATTCATGGTGATTTGAAATCTGCAGTAAAACACTGTCTATTGCAATAACTGCCAAACTTATTTTAAGGTAACAAATTGCTTGGGATAGTTTTACGGAGATTTATTTAGCCTAACTTGTTCTGAAGAAATATGAAATAGTGCAGGGACAGAAAATTATATGTCTACGTTTTTTTCAGAGATGAGAAATTTATTGCTGTTTTTATCCCTGTCAATTCCTCCTCTTAAAAAACTTGAATTCTTATTGAGCCTGTGCCATGGTGCATAGTTTGGGAAATGTAATTCTTCCTAGCAAGAATTGTTTTCATAGTCTGAAGGAAAGTTAAAAGCATTTTGAGGACTGAAAAAGACGTCGCATAAAGTCAAAATTTGACACTTCAGTAAGAATGTTTCAGCCAAGCCAAAATAAAGCAACACTTAGCTGGAAACCATATGGTCCAGGGTAAGGGATTCTGTGGTAGGCTTTCATACCCCAAAAAATTTCTGTGGCACCTTCCAGGGGAAGATGTCTGTATTCTGGGATCTGACTTAACGAAGCAGCTGAATTGCAGCTACATTTGCAAGTAAGGTAGACCGAGGGACTGTGAAATAGAGACACCACAGCAATTACTGCTTCACAGCCTCAGAAGGTGGTGTGTTAACTTCAGTGCGTATGAAAGGCTGTGTGTTGGGAAAGTCTTTGCAAATTTTCACATTGTTCAAGAGGTCAGAATGTCTACACTGAAGAATCAGTGAGACTTTTATGTTTCAAGATAAGGTTTGTTACACGCTTAATTACATTCTCACTCAAGGTAACGTACTCATTGCTATGTGTGCTTCCAGTCCTTTCTTTGTCTGGTATGTCCCAGGCTTTTAGATGAAGCTATGCAGTGACTATTTTCACTTTAAACTGCTTAGCACGTCAGTTGGATTAATCTGCAAAACTTGAAGTTTAATAGTGACTATTGTTTAATTGGAAATCTAATATTGTGGTTTGGAATAGCTACATTTCTGGGAAATATGAAAATACTATGCTAGAACCAGGCTTCAGAAACATAGTGCCTCATTATGTCTTTTATATATTTGTATGATTTCTCATTAAAGATCCATAATAACTCTTCAACTGAATAGGCTGCTTCTTCCAGAGATCTCCAGTGCTTTCAGTGCAGCAGGGGGGCTGTGCTTTAGCTGTGTTGTTTGGAAGGTTGGTGGCAGCCTGAAAACTGCTGCCATTAGTGAGCCAGTCCACCAGGTACTTTTAAAGAGCTGCAGCTTGTCCTTTGTGGCCCTGCTGAAAGCATTTAGCTGGGAACTGGTGAGCTGATGCTACATGCTGCTCAGCGGGTGGTTCAGCTGCCCCTGAGCTATAACGGCAACTTGCTTATATTAGAAAGCCACCAGCAATAAAATGTGAGAACTTTGAGTGAAAAATACAGTGACTGACTCTTCAAACTGGTCATTCTGGCATGCGATATACCTGCCTCGTGGAAAAGACAAGGATAAAATATGTGCACGGGCAAGTCTGGTGTGTTTGCACATCCTTGTGACTGTTCTCCATTCGGACCGGTTTCCATCTTTGCAAAGAGACTCTTATGTGGTGAGAAAAGAAAGAAAGGAGCAATAAGGAAAAGGATACCTGTTAGTCTCTCAGTCAGTTCTGGCTTAGTCTTTAGTTACTACTTTTAAGTTTAGCTCTGTGAATATAGACTTAAGCTGCAGCTCCCTTTTCTCTTTCTTCCAAAAATGTACATCATGTTTAGGGCAATACCTTCTCCAACCAACAGTGAATGGTGCTGGTCAGACGTGTGGCTAACTTGGTCTCTCAGCAAAGTTAAGAAGCAAATGAACAGTCAAGAGCACACAATAAAACGTATCATATTTTTTTTGTGTTCTAATAAATGTCATTCTGATTCACTGATGTGCTGTCTATTGGCAGCAGTTACTGAGCTGATTTTATTAGATATTAACTTTGTTAGTGTATTTTTAATAAAAAATATTTGGGGTCTAAACTGTCAGGTGCTAGGGGATAGGAGGAGGGTTGTGCTGCTGTGCCAAGCTTGCACAGGAGCCAGGACACCTGCATGTCCTGCAACACATCTGAAGGGTAGAAGTGAACACAGAGTTTTATAACTTGTAATGCCATAGGCAGATCTCCTAAAATGTATCCCTGTTGGTAATAACATTGGAAATTTAAATGAAGTTCTTTAATTGACTTGGCTGAGGTTCCTGTTATGGCTTTTTGACGTTGTATTTCTGTTTGGGGGTTTGTTTGGTTTCTCTTTTCCCTAAGGCTGCTGTTCTGGACATACTGATGCATGGCGGTGAGATGGACCCAATGGCAGGACATACAGGAAAGCAGCTGCAGTAACAGGGTGTCCCTAACCTAACCTGGCCTGTCCTTTCTGCAGGCTGGCTCATTCCTAGTAGTTAGCAGTGCAGCACTTGGTACATTCAGGACAAAAACATCTTGGATCAAGAACCTGACCAAGATTCCTATTTGTTGATATGAGTATTCTTGCCTGTCTTAGACAAAATGAGTTTCTGTGCTTTTTATTAGAGGAAATGGAAATAAGGAGCTGAAGAAATGAGATGCAATGCATTATGTATTTCCCCTTCCCTCCTCTTTGCTTCTTTCTGTCGGACCATTTGACTCCAGCTCTGCCATGGCAGGCAGACAATGGCATTAGCTAATTTGGCTCCGTGTAGTGCTGAACATGAATATGAATTAGAGACGAGTGCCTGAGCTCTCATACTGACTTTTGTTTAGCTGTTAATTTGTTCCAGTGTTAATGTGCCACATGCACATAAGCCCAATTAGGTTGGGAAATGCTGCTTTTCTTTACATGGCTTCTGAAAATTGAAGCTTTATTTTATTTTGTAAGCTATTTTATTCTGGTTTCTTTTGCTCAAAATAATAGAGGAGATATAAACACATCCAGGCTTTTCAGTTCAATGGAACACTGCACTATGACCTTCTGATTCTTATAGTAAAAGTGAAAAATTACTCCAGTAAGAGTCTTATTTTGATATTTACATTTGGTAGTACCATGATTAGCAACTGCACTGGGTGTGTTGACATTTCTTTAAGGTTTTACCTTACATAAGTGTAAGCCAGAATAACTCTTATTCTGGAATAGGGATTTTTATTTCTACTTTCCATGGGTATTTTGTAGAGCTTAGCTTCTGAACTCGGTTTCAGATGCTATATTATTGTGCACTATTGATCAGCATTGATGATCCTGCTACTCCACAAAACTAAGGAAGATGTTCATCCAACATCACAGAGCTTAGAATCTAAACTTTGTATACAGATGATGCACTTGCTAAAGAAATGTTCAGAAAGTGGGGAAACTGAAGTGGAAATATACTGGGTTCTGTGGGCATTAACTTAACATTTTAACCTCATATATTTTATTTGCAGAAGTTTTGCTTCCTGATAAAGGGGTTCACATCAGTTACTTTGTTCAGAAAGAAGTCTGAGAGTCAGCATGTGAACGTTGGTTTAGAGCCCAGTGAAATTCAGTGACTTTGAAACTGCTACCTAAATGGACCTGCTAGACCTCTCAAAGCTCAGCCATCATTTCTGTCTAGTGTGGGGTAGAGTATAAAAGTCCATGTACATTGCATGAAATTTTGTTAAAGTAGGAAATAGCATGCGTCTTCTGAAGCTGAAGTTGTGAAACAGAAAAATTTAGCAGCACTAGCATACATTACTCACAAAAAGCCACTAAGTGAAACAGTACATTTAAAAGCCAACCTCCTGACTCTGCAAACTTGTGTTGAGAGAAAATAGAATGCTGGGTGATCATTAGTTTCTTGAGTTAGGAGTTCAGTTCCTGCTAAACTACAAAAGTAATGAAAAATGAAGTTTCAAGTTTAAATTTTCCTATCTAAGTGGTGTTATTTTATTTAGATTCATTTTATTTAGGCTCAGAAAAGAGCTGTTCTGGGAACTCTCCCACAGAGGTGATATAGTTCCAATGACTGATGAAGAGTAAACTGAAGTGGCGATACTCTGGGAAGGCCAGAGGGTATTGTAAATGGTCCATCACACTGAGTGTTTGGTTTTCACTATGTTCAGCCCACCCTAATGTTGTAAATGTTGAAAGACAGCATAAGCCAGAATTTCAGGCAGCAGCCAAGCCTCACATGGCTAGTTGATTAATTGCTAACATGTTATTCCACATTAAAACGTTAGGGAATTAACAAGTTTAATGGCACATAAGGAACAAAGTTTTGGCATGAGGTGCTTTATAAGCATTTACTGTGTCCTATAGAAAGCATTGAAATTACATCAATACTGGCTTTACCTATTTGAAATATATTAAAATGTTTAGGTAAGGAGTAAAATTTTCAGAGGGAGGGAAATCTTCTTCCCGTTTACCAGGACACACGTAAGCTCCTACTCACTTCCTGGGCTTGACAAATTTTGCCAACTGCAGAAATGACACAAGTAAATACTTCAGCTGTGATTGAAATTCAGGTGTGCCTGTCACATATGATTCTGCTCTCATCGCTAGGTAACACAGCATAATGGTGGGTTTGTCTGGTTTTCCCTTTAGTTCAATTTCTGAAGAAATGTGCATTTTTCCATTAGAAGGGAAATATTTGTAATATTAAAAATGAATAATGGATATCAGGTTATGTATATTTATGGTCTTTACTGATTTTTATAACCAAACTCCACCTAAATCTTTTTTGAGTTTCTAAAATATATGTCTGTTTCCAGTTCAGGTTGAATTTCTTTTCATTACCTAGTTAAAATGGTAACAGCAGCTGGTGAAGCCATAATATTTTATCCAGTGGTGCCTCTGTCACATTTAATGCCAATTATTGTATCTTAAGTAATTCACTTACATGTAATTTTACCTACAACCAGCTTATGCTCCCCTGGCTTTTAAATTCAGTATCGCTGAGCAGAATTCTAGGATTTTACATCAGACAGTGTATCTTTCAATGGTTAAAATATTTCTAAAAAGGGTGGGAAAAAAAAATCCCTCAACAGAATGAAAAATATTTCAGATAGGGGGGTTGGACGATGTCCAGTTTCTACATTAAAAATGCTTTCCAACACCAGACGAAGCCTGAATCATAACGACTCATTTAGTACCATGTGCTCTTAGAAAAGCAAATGAGATAAGTAGTGAAATGAAATGCCCACAGATCCTGGGCATGGTGCACAAGATCAATAAAGGTGATAATGCAGAGAGGTGGGAGGACACTAAACTGGTCTGTTATTTATTTTGTCTTCCTGAATCTTTCAGAGTGCTCTATGGAAACAAGATCACAGAGATTCCCCAGGGCCTTTTTGATGATCTTGTGTCTCTGCAGCTGCTGTGAGTATGATCCCTCCCTCTTTATTTTACAGCCTAGCTTGATATACTGTTTTTTTCAGCTTCTGACATTATTATAATCACCTTTTCCACTGAAAACTCACTGGGATGTGCTAGGCTGTTGTTTCTCTGTCAGGCAAGAGGGATGCAAGGGCTCAAGAAAAAAAGGAAGGTGCCAACAGTTTTATAGCACAGTGTGCATAATGGATAATAGACACAGAGGATTTAAGTGTGGGGAGGAAATGAAGACTTGGTGAAGTCCAAGAAAGGAAATTGGGTCACCAGATGATGTGTGGATGGGGATGTTGCCTGATTGTTTTTACACCTTTAGCATTTGTGCTTGAATAGATCCTTGAGGGCTTCTGTGTCACAAGCATATGGAAGCAACATGGCAATGGGGCTTAGTTGCAACAGAAATAATTTCACAATATATTGTTTGAGTATTTTATACCATGTGTGATTTAACACACAGTCATGAGCAGGGTAAGATGTATACATACACTCTTCAGTATTTATTAATGTAGCATAACAAATTTCCTAACCCAGATGTGAAATTGCAAATTTCATTTACTCTTGTCTCCATAATCACTTTAGGAACCAGTAACTCCTTCAAAAAGAGAGAAATCAGCTATCATTTCAGCCAGTCAATAGAGGGAGCAGAAGTGAAGTGTGGTTAATATGTGTATTGCTAACATTCTGATTGCCATCATGGATGATGCACTCAGAAAGTAAAGGTGATATAAGATAAATTCATCAGTTCTGGTTTAGACCAGAACAATAACGTTTATGAAGTAACTTTTAGACATGCCATTTTAAGCCTTTCTTACCGAGTTGACATAACCAGAAATGAATATCCCAAAGTTCATGGTTCCCGTTGAACCTATCACTCTATGCTAGCAGTCTTTGCTGCACTTACATGCCATCTAAAAATAAGCATAGGTTTCCATTAGAAATCCAGAAGCAACACCGAAGAACTGAAGCCTGGAATAGTTGCTCTATATGTTAAGGACTGCTCAGACGTGTAATTTATCCATAAGATCTTAATTGCAAATACACCCTGTTCTAGAGACAGACAAGCAAGAGTGCACCTGGTTTGATTATGACAACCCTTGAGCTTGGAAGCTGTTTATCTCCTCCTGCACACAGCCAGTTCACTTGTCTTCACCTTTTGCACATACTTTTTCTGGCAGCTTCTTTCTTCTCCCTGTCCCACCCCTCACCAGTTCATTGTACTTCAGTGTCTTTGTGGCCAGCCTGTGCAGTAAATGAACACTGTGTATTTAGTGGGGAAGTACTTTGCCCTGTGAGAGAACAATAAGCTTGAAAGTCCTTCAAAGCTGGGACTTGGTACATGCTGATATAAGTGACATGTTAGTCATTGTCAGACTCAGATTGTACTCAGTACAGTGAAGATGATGCAACCAAAATGAGAGCTAAAATTTAACTTGTCACTTTGACCTCTGAGAAAGAAACTATATTAGAGAAATCTGAGCTTTATTATAGTCTTTGCCCCCAAATATTTAATGGTTGCAAGGTCAGAGCGATACACAGTTGCTCTGTCTAACCCTGGACACTTAACAGATAGGACCTTTCCCAGTGGAAAAAGAAACATACACAGCATGTGGCTCATGGTGTCCTATAAAAATGTGGGTCTAGAACTTTTGCATAAAGCATTAAGCCAGTTTCAACTTCTTTATATCATAGTCTTTGCATGAACATAGTGCTGGCTTTCAGCTTTTACATGTTTAAGCTAAGATGCAGTCATTTTCCAATTTGAATTAGCAAAATATATATGCCAGAGAGCCATTAAAAGGTGTTGTACTTCAACCTTTTAAACATTCTCAAGCTGAGCATATGAACATGTGAGTAGGTTGTCTATTATGGGATTCCAAGAGTATTGTGGCTCTAGAACCTTTCCGGATCTTCTTGAAAGTGTTTGAAGTAGCTTTTGGCAAGGAAAGCGATGAATGATCACGCTTTAAATGCAAACAAATCTCTGCACACGTTTCCAGCCGTGGCTTTGAAGCAGCTATTATGGATTGCTTGTAGCATTTTAATGGATACCAGAAAAAAATAAATGGCATTCGTTGGTTTTAGACCTGCTGTTGAACAGTTGGAAGGGTGCCCTATGATTAGATGTAATTTAGTGTTCAGTGGGCTCTAGATTGGATTTCTTCTTATTAGTCTGGAGACACACTGATAAGAATGCTCTGATTAAGGTACCCTGGTAGCCAGTCTAATTTCCTAAACTGAAGCATTTCTGAAAGTGCGCTGGTGTTATGGTAAAGCAGGACACAATCAGCAAAGGGATTATTGTGGGTCCTCTATAAAATCGTTCAGATTGTATTTAGAAGGAAAAAGTAATTACTAAGAAATTGCAGAGCAGTAATATTGTTATTTACTGGTTTGGATAAGACTCATCAGAGTTTCTCAGAAATGTCATTTTCCTTCTGTTTAAATATCCTGTATAGGTCCAGATTATTCCACTTTTATTCTGACAGAATTGGTTTGTGTAAGTGCCTTACATCTGCAGACAGTATCACTGATGTCAGAAACACTGCAGCTGGGCAAAGTAATGCTCAGCTCAGGCATGACAGCATCTTCAGCTGCCCCATTTGGCTCTGGTGTCTGGGAAATTAAGAAATCCGAACAAGTTTTAGACCACCTGGCTAGCATTAGAATTCTGTATTTCTGACATTCAAGACAGAGGTGGGTAAGCCAATATTGTATTATATTTGGCAAGAAACTAGCCAGGCATGGTTAGATAATGAAGTTTTTTTGGTGGAAGGTGGGGGGTGTTTATGTTGGTTTGTTGTTATTTTTTTGATCCCCATGGGTTTGATTTAAAATGTTGTTTCTGAAATCTTCATTACAATTAGCTATCTTAAGTAGTTAATAGTCCTCAAATAAATAGTTATGATTGGATTTCTGTTAATTTGCTGATTTCACAAATCTTATGCTTTCTATGTCTGCAATTGTAACCATCACAGCAGCAAGCATTGTTACAGAAGTCCAACTACATGTCTGTTCTGGGGAACAGCAGCTTAGATATAAGGAAGTTCTTTACCGTGAGGGTGGTGAGGCACTGCAATGGGTTGCTCAAGGAAGCTGTGAATGCTCCATCCCTGGCAGCGTTCAAGGCCAGGTTGGATGGAGTCTTGGGTCACATGGTTTAGTGCGAGGCATCCCTGCCCATGACAGGGGGTTGGAACTGGGTGATCTTAAGGTCCTTTCCAACCCAAACCATTTTGTGATTCTATGATTTTATGTCATTCTCCTTATCTCCTGTTTGAAGTTGCCAGGAGAGAGGCTACTAGGAAGCTACCGTAACTGCTCTAACCTAGCCTCATACATTCTTCTGTTCAGCAGGTTGGATCAAGTGTCTTCTGAGAATTTCAGGTCTGTTTGGGGTTTAGGGAACTGCACTGTTTTCCAGAAAGGGATAATTGGAGTCTGATTTTTGGTTTGGTTTTTTTTTTACAGTAAAGTGAAACTCATTTCACTGGGCCCACAATCCATCCAAGATGTGACATAGTATTTGATTAATTATCATCTTGTGTATAACTTGCATTTAAATATCAAAAGAATGAAAAGGGCTCCAGTGTAAGGTGGAAGTTTTCAAGTAACCATTAGATGTGGCCAGTTTGAACTCCTGCCCAGGAGGCTTTTGACTAACCTTGATCTGCCTAGAAACTGGACTATATTTAAAAGTCATTCTCTCCTGTCTTTCATTTTTCCTGGAATGTGGACAAGTTCTTTCAGGAGCCCTTGAGTTTGCCAGACCTCCGCCAGTCACTGCGCAGGGGACACCACATCACACTGTGTAACTCCTTTCTCAGCAGCCCTGTGACAGATAAAGCTGACGGGTGCCCTGCTTGCTCCCAGATGAGCAAATACGCGGAGCCAGCCTGCTGTGAAACAGGAGTTAAGTGGCTCAGGACAGCGAGCTGTGGATAATGGGCACAAAGTTGGTTAACAGACTTTTTCATATCTAAGTAATAGACCTTCCTCTCTGCAACCATATTAAAACAAACATTCTGGGAGCCTTTTTATTATGGTTATACACTGTATGCTTCACAGTGCTCTGTTTTCTGGAACAAGGGAGTATCATAAAATCTGTACTGTTTAAAGAGATTGTATAGCAGAATAATGTAGGGGGATGAAACCTCATTTTTCTAATATGTGGCAAGTATCAGTTTTCAATAAATCCTTTTCCTTGAGGAAATTTACTTTGCATAGTTACTGATCATACAAGTGCTCAGGTGTGTTGATTCTAAGGCTTATGGTTGAGATCCCCATGGCTCGCTGGGCAAGAGAGAATCCCCATAGTGGACTCCATTTTGATGTTGCTAGAAGTAGATACACTCTTGGGATACATATATATTAAAATGAGAGGTTTGTTGTATTCCTCTCTCATAAAACAAAGCCAAGGCTTACAGCCTTCTCCTCTTTTCCCTAATGTCTGATCATTAGGGAAAACTCAACAGTGTAGTTGGAAAAGACCAATGATCATATTAGTGCCTGAAGTCTGACATGTTAACAGGCAAAATAACTTTGAAAGGGGTGAAAAATTAGACCTCCAGATCCAAGCATCTAACCTGGTTTAAAATTGGAGCTAGATCTCATATTTACAACTCCAGCTGACCTTTGTTTAAAATAGACTAATATGAAGTGGCAAGTCATGGATGTACTGTCAGGAACTGCTATTACCAGTGTTCCCAAAATTAAACCAGTGAAATCTTGCTTTGAGCAGTTCTTTTTAACCTGCTTTTTAGGCTGTTTCTCCTTGGATGAACAGCTTGATTCTTGGTGCTCCCATAGCTCTTCTGGAGAGGTTGCTTGGAAAATGTCTCCATGGCAAATTTGTCAAGTTTGAAGTGCTTGTGTTGAATTGTAATTGTGAGTTGAATCCCAGTACTTAAGAGCTTAAAATAGAATCTACCAGTTATTAATTGTATACTTTTGGAGCTTGTTAGAAGCTCAAAGAAAATCCCGTGAAGCACAAGCTCATACAAAGTATATTTAGAGAGAAAGAAATACAAAATTACTGTGAGGAATGTACATGAATTCCACTGTTTTGTATTGTATACATTACACTGGTAGATACATAAACATAATTAAAGAGTGATGCATCATTAAACATTAAACAGTATATAAATGTCAAAATAAAGAAATTACAGTTTTCCATTTCCAAGTCCTTTATAGCACAGTAGCCTCTCCTCCTTCCCATAGCAATCTTCTGAGCTTTAAGTGATGTATAAAAGCTTCATGTTCTATGGAGCTCTTCATTTTTCTCCTGGAGTAAACAAGCATTAAAAGAGAGACCTTCTGTCTAGATGTAAGAGGAAACGTTTTCACAAGAAGCCCAGCAGTGGAGCAGGCTGTTGCGCATTCTCTGTCCTTGAAGATTTTAAAGACCAGACTGAGTTAAACTCAAAGCAACCTGGTCTGACCTTACGGCTCAGCCTGGTTTGGGCAGTCCGACAGCACAAGAATCTGCTCCAGCTTTCTGCCAGTCCAGATTAACCTGTGACCTGATGAAATAATTATTTCTCGGATAAAGTAAATATCTGCATCGAATATCTATAAATTGGCCATGCTTTGAGCAGTGTTCAAGGCAGATGACCTCTGGAGGGCCTTTGCAAGCTATGACGTTTCTGGGTTCTGTGATTCTAAATTCTTAGCAAAATGACATGTGAACTTTCCCCTTGATTACTCAAGATATTCCTGGCTACAGCAGAGATACTATGCAGTCCTCGTCCTTCTGGGCCAGGACAGAATGCTCTCTGCACAGTCCTCCTTAATAGCTTTAGAGTTGTTTTCAAGCTGTTTGCCTCATGCTTTTTTTCCTTCAGATTTTTGCATTTAGGCTGCTATTGTGGTATTACTAAACTCAATAACTGCTGTTAAAGTGAGCGAGCAGCATCTGCCAGACACAGAAATACAATTACAGTTGAGCACTAATGAAAGACTGCAAGAGCATCTGCCCTTTCTGTATCACTTCTGTAGCCTATCTGCATGCAGCTTCCCAAAGCAACCGCTAGTTTGTACGTCAGCGTGTAATTCATTAGCTCTTCTGATGCCGGTGCTCCAAGCTGGACTCACCTGACAGAAACTCTCCTAGTTGTTATTGCACAAGAAACTAACTTCCCGGTAGTGCAGGAAGAGAAAATGTGTTTACTCTGTTGTGCATCTGAATTATTATGTGGTTACCTAAAATCAACCGTGACCTGATCTGCATGCCTAAGTTAGACACTATTGAATTTTGAGGAACAGAAGTCCAGATGCTATGATAACATGTGCTTATAATTCTCAAAGTAGTAACACAAGTACTGTTTTATGGATGGCGTTCAACTGGAGTTGCAGTCTTACAGATCAGAAATGAAAGGAGGCCTTGAAAAATCTCTCCAAAACAGGACTTTCAAAATGCTCTGTGCTTCCTTCTTAACTCCTTATCAGCTTGCAACATTCCCGTTTTAATTCACGTTGAATAAATTTCTCATCACCATCGTCCAGTTTCCTGAACATGGAGGAACCCTTGAAGCTGGTTCAAGCGAGCATGATGATGATTTCACACTGGTTATCAGGTCACTGGTTGCTGAAGCACTGACAGACTCTTCAGCGGTCAGTCATCACATAGAAAATGTAAATTTTAGTGGATTCTCTGTCTTGGTGAGGGGCAATCACATTGCTGCCCTACACTCCAGGCCATTTTAAAATGGTCCTGGATCCTACTACAAGTATTTTGCCAATAAGTAAGCAGGGGTACAAACAACTCTGTCCTTAGACATTCCTTGTCATTGACTGCTTTGATGGCAGTACCTGATCAGGTACTTCCGTATTGGTGCTTCAGCTGTTCTCCCCAGTAAGTTGTGTTAAATCAAAGGTGACTCTTGGTTCCCTGGAAATTTCAAGAGAAAATGCTGAAAAAAAGCATGCAAAATTTATTTTTTATTTTATAACAGGTACTGTATATCCTAAAGAATGTTCTCTGCCAAGGGTGCTTTCTTTGCTGCCCTGTAGTGCCTTTGAATGTAGGCAAAGCCTTTGGCTAGGGATACTGTATAAAAGTCAATTTGTACTCTGCTGTTACCCATGCAAAACTGTTACCCAGTTCTCCTCTCCCATACAAGTCTCCTATGCATTTTACATCTGCCTTTCTCTGGTGAGTTCTCATTTTCAGCAGTGGAGTCTGGCATGTGGGATGTGCCAGCCAGTTCATGGGGTGCCAAACATTTTCATTCTCCTCATGCTGTCATTGCTGTCAAAGCACAAACCTCCTGAAAAGGAAAGAGAAGTTTCCCAGTGGCTCTGTGCATCTTTTCTCCCTCATACTTTCCTTTTAGGCTTGTTTATGTAGCTTGGGTGATTTCTGGTCCATCCTGTAGCACCAGAAGTTAACCTGCAGTCTCCAGCATGGGTTAAGGTTGCTAGGCTGCTGTTTCATTCCCCCGGTTATATAGTTATTTGCTGATAGTTTGATTACTGGACTTCACTGAGCTGAAAATACAAATATTGCTAAGGGTAAAAGCCATTATAAACATCCCCGTTTTCTCTTAAAAAACAATTTTTTTCATTCATTTTGGGTTTGGAGTTCAAAATGTTATTTAAATGTTAATCACTTGAAACTGTGTTTGGGCATATAATTCAATTACGGGACCATCTTAATTATGCAGATGGTCCTTATGAGCAGCTGATACAATTACAGTGCCATTTCAGCACACATTCGTTCAAAGGGCTTAGCTGAAACACATTATTATTTCAGTGTGTGTGGACAAATGCACTGTTTCAGGAAATGGGTTCATGGAATTGCAATACTGCTCTGCTCATTGCTCTCAGTGGCGTGTAAACCACAAGGTCTTTAACCATTTGCCTGTGTTCTGTGGTGGTCCTAGGCTTAAAGAGATTTCTTTATGCTCTTAACATAGCCAGAGGGATGGAAATGGAGACTTGAGTTCATAATCCATCATCCCTCTGGGTAGCAGGCAGTTTTATTTCGACTTGAATTTTTAACCTGCTTTTGAATGCTGCACCACATCTGGAGGCCGTGTGTAAATCTCAGCCAATCAAGCTGATAACAAAATAGGGAAAGCAGTGGAATTTACTTTCACCATGAATTGGGGCAAAATAAATACCATCTAATGCTTGCTAAAATAAGACTCAATTTTTAATACTGTCTCTTCTTTTGGTGAGAGTCCAATGGAAAGGAACCTTTTGTCTATTTTACAGCATGGTTCAGTGTTTAAGGAAGGTCAGTGTTTCTGTTTCCTAAAGGAGGTTTTTCTCATATGCCTTTGTGTTAGTTTAAAAACATTTTCTTAGAGCCACTTTTAACTCTCTGTGAGGCCAGCCTTGTGTATCTTATTAATAATTAGATGCCACTGGGGAGGCTATGATAGTGAAGAAAGATTAAGCAAAGAACTGGGATTTATATAGGGGAATAGTCATAGAGGGGATACTTTAAAATAACAGAGTTTTTGGAAGGAACATGAACCTTAATGCTTCTGGCCAAAAGTCATCCTCTAACTCCCAGGAAGTAGGAGGAAAAATATTTTAGGGATTATTTATTCAGCTTTCTCACAGTTTTTTGCTTTCTTTCTCTCTCTGCGCCCTGCCCCCCTTTCTTGCAGATTCTGATCAGAAATGGGACATTGATCTATGTCACGATCCATCCAGTATGGCCACATCTGTATTACTATTGAGCACACTCTCTGTCCTCTCTACATTTAGGGACTGCATGTATAGTGTATAGATGATATACAGAATGGATGTTGTCACCTCAGAAAACTGTGTAGGATCTGAATTCCCACTTGTAAACATCCTGTACAAGCACTTTCCTGTTCCAGGTTGCTTTCTCTGATGCTTAAAGTAGAGGGTGTGTCTCTGTACTTGTGGCTATTACAGGATCAGCGTCTTTCGTATTTGGTATTTGGCTCCTACAGAACTGCCACAGATAATAACACCATGAACTCAGTCATTGAACATTCATGCCAGGAAAACTTGCCACACTGTAAATTCTGATTTGCAGCATTGGTTTTGTTCGTATTTTATTGAAACTAATCAGAGAATGGCTTCGAGTCCTGCTTATTCCGTGCAGCTCTAGGTCAGCTTTGATCCGAGGGTTTATTGAGCGGGATCAATGATGGTTAGACTTCAAGCTCTGCAAGTGAATAGTACCTGCACAGTGCAGCTCTGCTGTGTGAGCACTTCTTAAGCAGCACAGGAAGACGTACTGGTTGTCCCCATATACAAATACAACTGTAGTTCAGTTATAAATTCTCTGTGACTGAGATTATTTTCATGTCAGCTTTATGCTTTGTCACAAGTACTGCTTGCAGCATAAAATATTACTGTAATATTAGGGAAAAAACTAGCATCCACCAAAATAAATGGAAGTACATACTTGCTTTCAGTTTTCTTCCTATATAATCTAGGTACCAGGCGTCTGTCATGGAACCAATCTCTGCTGATTTACAATGCCAGAAGACCATGTTTGACTAGTGCACAAGGGCAGGGGATAGAAACCAAAGGGTTTGTAATACCAGAGTGCATGCCAGGAAATAAATCTAAGTAGCTGATTCTGCCTTCTAATAACGTGTTAACCTGTTTTTTATGGAATAAATAATGTCCAAGCTTGAAAAAGCAATGTATAATGCACAAGAACTGAGAGAGAATGAGACTACTTTGACTTGGATGTATGAATGGCAATAAGAAACAAGTAGCAAGAGATGACATTGGTGTTTGCTGTTGGAGCAGAATCTCAGAAGTCAAATGCATAGGAGGAACTGTTCCTGTAGCCTAATATGAAAATTACCTTTTTACTTCTGGTGGATTAAGTGTCATGCAATTATCAGTCACCGAAATACAGATTTCAGAGGGGTCAGTCCTAGCTCTGCTTATTTTTAGCTATTAGTTCATGCAAAAGAGGTAATTTCATTTATCCATCATTGCCTTCTTTGGGACTTTCTCTTATCTAAGGTCAAACTTCGATTTTGACACCATATAAAGAAAATTTGGGTAAATTGGTATTGACTTTTCCGTAGGCTAGAAGGTGAGTTGGGCTCTGATGCCCTCTTATTCCAAAGCACTGCATTCCTTTTCTCCTTGGGTAAAGGGCTTTACGCAAGTACTCCATCTTTTATGTATCACAATTGCCATAGCCATTTACCGCAGTAACGGGGCTCTGCCAAAACAGCAGTAGGAGCAGGGAGCTGCAATGAGGGTACAATGGTCCAAAGGTTTCAGCAGTGCAAAGGCAGGATGCTGTGCAGAGGAAGTACCTTCTGGAGCAAAGGGAAAACAGCTAACTAGCATGCATTTCTTCCCTGAGGGGTTGCCCTGTTGTCTGTAGTGGTGTATCTGCAGTTTGTTGGAAGCTCCCTGTGCTGTTAGAGATGTGTTTAAGATGGTATATTTGTTTGCTGAAGAATAGAGGAGATCTTTTCCTTTTTGCTCAGAAAGACATTAGTCTTCTGATTTAGTATTAGTATGGTGCCTCATAGAGTGCCACAGTGTTGTAATATTAAGCTTCTTCAAACTCATTGACTAAGTAGCAAGAATTTTGTGATCAAGAAAACTGAGTTAACATCATATGTTTGCAATGTACCATTTTTGTCAGGTTGATAGTAGTTAAAGATGTGGGCTTTGGCTTTTGAGAGAAGAACAGGTCGTTTCCTGACTATCTTCTTAGTGTAAAATACCGCATATGCAGACAACAGTGACAACCTTAAGTGTCTTTGTGATTGAGTGTCTTGGAGGGAGCTCCAGCTTCTTGAGAGTATCTACTTGTTATACCTGACAGAACTCTAGCTGAACAATCTAAGAGAACTTGCACAAGTACCATCCAAGGTTTTCTGGCTGAACTGATTAGTTCTGGCAACGGGCTGCTGTTTAGAGGTGCAAAATAAAATAAGGATGTAAATTGCCTTTGTGCTGCTTTTCCACACCTCCACAGGGATCTGGAGTAACTGGAATGGGGTAGGTTCATAGATTAGTAGGACAGCGGAGGTTGAAAGGGACCTCAGGTGACCGCTAGCAATGAGACTGGAGAACCAGAGCCTCCTTACTAGGTCAGAGAAGGTTGCTCATGGCTTTATTCAGCAGCAATGATGAAGACTGCACAACTCCTTTGAGCAACTTGGTGCACGGCTTGCCTACCCTTACTTATGAAGTGACCTTGCCTTTCAGTAAGTTTTAGTCCAGACCCTACACTTCTCTCTTCTTGCCTCTGAGGAGAATCAGGTTTTCTTTCTGTCCATGATTAAATTATCCTCACACTGCTTATCAAAAGAGGACAAAATTCCACAATTTCACTTAGACTTAAGGCAGATGCTGGTAGAGAAAACCAGAATAAAAAAGGGTTCTTCTCACTGTGGCCTTGGTGTATGAGTGCGTGCATGGAATTGCAGGGTGGGGAGTATTTGCAGTTTTTGTGTATATCAAGCTGAAGATACACAGCTAAAGGCACCTTCAAATATTTATATAGAATTTTGAACAAATGGGGAGGGGTGGCCTGGGCATTTAAAAAAAGACATATTTTAAGTATTTTAAGGTAGCCAGCACTGTGACATGTGTATTCCCCCACTATGAGAATACTGATGTTGACTGTGGGGTTTTCACTTTTTAAATGTAACAGGCAAATGAAGACCTTTAAATGTGGGTTGACTTTGGTGACTGGGTTATTTTTTTCAGATTTAACTCCACAGTTCAGTCTTATCTTCATTTGATTGTTTCAAGATTAATGAATTATAAACCCTTCCTCTGTTTTCAGGCTTCTCAATGCCAATAAGATCAACTGCCTGAGGGTAAACACGTTTCAAGGTCTGCATAATCTCAAGCTGCTATCTCTTTATGACAACAAACTGCAGACCATCAGCAAGGGTCTCTTTGCACCTCTCCGATCGATCCAGACTCTGTGAGTATGAAGGCGTAGCATAAATGACAGCCCTCTCTTTCACTCCCAAAGCTGTTGCCTGTCTTTGCAAAGGCTTTTTAACAAAAATCTGTGAAGGCAATTGGAAGAGACCCCAAAGACACCAGCCCCTCCTTTTCTGACAGAAATAAAAGGCACAAGAAAACAAAGTATTGCATAAATTCAGCACAGCCAGCTATCGATGCAGCCTGCCAATAGTGACATGAATGTCATAAGTGTTTTAAGCTCACAGAGTAATTCATTCATCCTGTTTGTAGGGAAGATAATATGTAAATTTGAGCCTGTACAATATATGAGCAGCAAATTCTTTTAAAACCATTGCCTAACAGTTTTTAATGGGCTAATGAGTTGGCATCTCTCCTTACTGGGTCTGCATCCTGCTGTATAGTTCCTGATTTCTGAAAGCATGTACAACTCCTCCCCAGTTATGCTCCCCACCTCTACCATGCTTTCTGCTGCTGCAACATGCTGTGTATGTACAGAGATGCATCCATTAACAGGGGCGACAGAGAAGGTTCATTTACAGGTATACGATTTGTCAATCTTATGAGGCAACACCCTTAAGGTTTAAAAGTTCCTCCTTTTCCATGGGGTTTTATTGGCATTCCTGTGGCCAGTACATAGGATGGACTTGTTGCTTCACAGCAAGCCACTTTTTTCATGAAATTTCCTGATTTGTTCTCCCATTTCTAGTACTCCAAGTGATTGCCATCTTCTGCCTTTTTTCTAGAGCTACAGACCAATCCCATATCCCCTCTCTATGTGCTGATTTGTTCTTTGGACCTTTCACACCAGGAAAGGCTCTACTACAACAGTAATCTTTAGTATCTTGAGGCGCTTTTTGCTATGCTTTCACTTCCCACTCCCTGAAATCCTGTTGTATTCTGTACTTAACTCTGTTAAGTGACAGTTCATAAATATAACTGCAAACAGGAAAAAGAAGTTGCTTCAGGTGGAAAAAACACACTGGCAGTAATAGAGCAAAGCTCTTGTGAGGCTACAGCTTTACACCTCTGTCCAAACCAAATTGAAACATCTGTCTTATTTAAAACTGTCTTTGCAGAGTTGTGCCCTGCTTCCTTGGGAGTTAGAGGGACTGCTGCAAGTCAGCTTAACTGATCAGAATCAGGCTCTGGGAAAGACCTGGCAAACTCCCCTGATACAGCGCTCAACTTTGTCAAGCAGAGCGAATCATAACAGCAGCAGAGAAATGCTGTTTCTCTCTGAGACTTCTATTAACAAAGTCTAAATATCCAGTTAGAATCAATGTTACAATGCCTATTTCCGATTGTGTGGGGAATACGTTGTGCAAAGGATAAAGTTAAGTTCTGTCTTGCATAAACAGTGCAGTCTCAAAAGTAAAATATTTTTGCTCCAGGAAAAAATGCATATAAAGGGAATGTTATTCCACAGGATGAGTATATGCAAATATCTATTTCACTCTTGAGGAAAGACTTCTGGATCTCTTCTGGCTTTGCCCAGAGCCAAGATTCACTAATCACATTTGGATCCCTAGGAAACTGAGCTTGCCAATAAAATTTCTTTTAAGCCAGGATACAAAATGATCGTCAGGTCAGGTGCATCAGAAAAGGTGCGTTTCCCTCAAAAGGCAGCATTTCAGGCTGTCAGGAGAAAACACAGGACTTGGTGTCCTTTAAAGCAGGTTTTGCTATCTTAATTTTTGTTTCCCCTGTGAAAGGACTTGCAGCAGGCTTAATGAGCTCCGAAATGTGAGAGCTGACAGGATTCTCCCATTCATGTGCAGCTCTGCGTGGTTTCCGCCAGGCCTGGGGTTTTGGGGGAAGCTTATTCAATTACTCTACTCTTCAGGTTCGCGTGTGTGAAAAACAATGATGGAGCACAGTGTCACAGGTCACTTCTGATTAAACATCCCATCCTTCTTGCAGACATTTAGCTCAGAATCCATTTGTGTGCGACTGCCATTTGAAGTGGCTGGCTGATTACCTGCAGGATAATCCGATAGAGACCAGCGGCGCTCGGTGCAGCAATCCGCGTCGCCTTGCCAACAAGCGAATCAGCCAGATCAAGAGCAAGAAGTTCCGCTGCTCAGGTAATTCATTTATCCAGGCTGTAGTGCACTTTCAATTCAGAAATAAGCAGGTCCAGAGAGCTTACTAATTGAATCTGCAGGACAGTGTTTGCTATAATGGATATTAGGGAGCATCTTTGAAAATTAAATTTGGAAAATTGAGTTAGTTCTCCAGAAAGCCAATTACCTTATGGATTAAAAAGGAAAAAAAAAAAAAAAGGAAAAAGAAAAAAGGGAGCAGTCTGTAGCTGACTTCTTGTGTCTCTTACAAACAAAAGAAAGAAATGCTTGTGACATTTAATTTTAAAGAATTGCTAGGCTGTAAAATGTCTAAGGAAAACAACGAAGATGTATGTGAATCCATGTGGCAAATGTCATATTTTGAAGGGGAGGAAGGTGGATGGATTGTCTCTTGTATTCAGGCAGAACTCTTATTGACCTTAATTAGAGCTGAGCTCAAGTAAGTTCTTAGACCTAAAAGGCTGAAAACAGTACAAGTAAGATTTTTATACCACTGTCAAAGGGCATTTCTGACCTAGGATGCGAGGGAAGCTGGGGCTAAAGTTTGGGGGTTTTATATCCACAAGTAGCATGAGCTAATTCCAGTAAAACTGCCATCAAAGTTGGTAAGATTTGGGGGGTTTAATAAGTTTTGAATCAAAACTTGCATCATAATTTAGGCAAAGATATTGTCTTGTGTGAGCTAGATGGAAAAAAATGTTTCCACCTGAAAATAAGCTCTGAGGTAACATAAACACCTTTTTCTCAAGCCTATCCATATTTTATTTATGGCCCAGCTATCACTAAAATGACATTTATTGCCTTACACAGTACAACGAGACAGACTGAGGTTTCTTGTGTTTTTTCTCTTGGTCATATGTATTTTAGTTTACTGCATTTTGTATACCGGAAAGACAAGCACGTTTCAGTGAGCAAACCTATTAGTGTGTACTGAGAAGAAAAATGAGTGTTATTGATAGACTGCTGGCAATGTTTTTCTGTGAAAATTACTATGATTTCTGTCTTTTTCTCCTGAAAAGAAAAGAAAAAAAGACCCACAAAACAACCAACCGTGATTAATTGTGTTCTGGTGGTAAAAGATTAATGACTCTAGATGGGGTTGCAGCATGAAGCTGAATGGCAGCAGCCCAAAACAAGCCGTTGTGCTTTGTGTATCTCTGCAAGCAATATGCTGAGCTAAACCTTCTCTTTATGGAGAAAATACAATAAAGATAACTTCATTTGCAGTCAGGTTTACCAGGGTATGAATGTTAAGTCTTCAGTCACTTGTGACTCAAGCCACAAAATTTATAACCAAAACTGAAATTAGGACATACTTTTATTGGTGTTTTTTGGATTGTGTCCATCATAGGAACAACATAATTAGGAATATTCATATTTAAAGAAACTGGAAATTCAAATGCATAAATATAATTTAGAAAGGAAAATAGACTGCAGAAACAGAGCAGGATAAATCTGCACCCAATTTGCAATTGTTATTTTCTCCTGCTTTTATTAATAGGCTAGAGAAATTAATATTATGTATGTGCAGACATGCCTTGAACAATGGTACAGGCTATTGGATAAGGCAAACGCCACCTGATATCATTTATGAAAGGTCATAGCTAAGAGGAGTAAGAATGCAGAACACAGTACCTGGTGATGCTGAGAATAATACTGTGTGTAAGTTCTTATCTTGGGGGTCTTTTCCTTGAGGCATTAGGCTGTTTTTTCCTTGGTCTCCAGTTCTACAAGTATATCAAAACCACATGGAAAAGGCATAAACTTGACTTATGAAGGAGGAGAGCAGGGATTGTACAGCTTCAGAACAAAGATTTCAGCTGGATGAAAACTAATTCTATTCAAAAGCTCAATAGAGAAGATATCCTTGCCTGTAGAGTTTCCAGATGGCAATGAGATACATTGAGCTCGACTCGCTGTCTGCTCACATGAGACAGGGAGCATCTAATAGTTTAGAAGAATCTTAGTTTGTAAATCAATCCAGAGAACAGACATCCCTGGCACCTGCTCTGCTCAAGTTGTCCTTTTGAATCACGGCTGATTCAGACTTGGCATTTAGCAGGAATTTTCCATGTTTCATTTTGAGGAATATGTTTCATCCCAGGATTTAACACAGCACGTCTTTGTGCAGAAAAGGCCATGAGGTATGAATCTTCATCATTCAAAGTTGGACTTTTGAGCAGTGCTTTATGTTACTCAGGGATGAGCCTGCACAATCCCACTGGGATGGCAATGCTTAGTAACTTGTCAGTGTCCTTGCTGGTTGTTGGATTCTGTTGAGTTTTTACATCGTTTGCTGATTGTATGAGAAAAGAATTTTTATTTTAAATCCTTCAGTAAATGTGCATCCCTTTTCTCAAAGGGTTCTTGTTTCAGGATCCTGTTATTTTCATGTAGTTTGTTTAATACATTTCAAGCAGTGGTCAGAGAGAAGTGTGGGGCTGGAACTCAGTGAATATGAGGGGTTGGTTAAGGAAGCAATGTGAGGGATTCTATCCTGACCTGGTCTTTGACCTTAGGAAAGTGATAAGGATGAACAGAAAGTGTCAGCTCTGTGGGAATAGGGTTACTCAGCCAGCATCAGGATCACACAGGAGTAATTCAGCTTAGGTAAACTTAATACTTTGGAATCCGGAATAGGACCAGTTTTGAAGTTGTAAAGTTCTGAGGTTGTCCTGAAGCAATTCTGTGTGTTTTCCCATTCATTGGGATTCTACAGTGGATCATAAAGGGGACTGTCAGTAAAGACCCGGCATGAGAAAAAATCTGGTTGTTCAGGACATTAGCAGAAGGAAGGAATCATAGAATCATAGAATAGTTAGGGTTGGAAAGGACCTTAAGATCATCCAGTTCCAACCCCCCTGCCACGGGCAGGGACACCTCACACTAAACCATGTCACCCAAGGCTCTGTCCAACCTGGCCTTGAACGCTGCCAGGGATGGAGCATTCACAACAAGGAAAGTGCTTTTTTTCTACAAGGATAGGAAAGAGGACTGGTTAGCAGGAATGGGGAAGAAAAGATGGGATGCTGGAAGCTTCATCAGTCAGAAACAGTAGAGGAACATCAAGAAGATCGTGTGAAGAGGACACATTCTGAGATGCACATGGGCTAAATAGAACTGTATTTGATCAATTGAATGAAACTGTGAAGACAAAGCTAAGCAGCACAGTAAAAAAAAAAATAAGATCTAGCAAAATTCATTCTGCATATTGTTGTTTCCCTCAGATTTTATTCCAGCTCCATAGTGTCCTTTTAGATAGCAATCAGCAAGAATAACTTGCCTTCTTGTTTTAATTCATCATCGAGGCACTTCTCCCAGATGCTCTTTCCTCCCTGAACCAAATGACTCAAGCTTTTACTGAGAATGATGGAGCAACATCTGCAAAGGTTATGAGTGGCCATAGGAAGGATATTCGGTGCAACAGGTAGATAAGGTACATAATTCTTTTTAAAAGGAGAATTGGAAGCACTATAGCATGAAATGAAGGAACAGCAGGGAAAGGGGCATGGTTTTGCCTGGGGCTGTGAGACAAGCAAAGCTGTTGAATATGCTATCAAATATGTTTAAGCCTCAGATTGCAATGGATACTATTTCCTGTGGTTTTCTGCCTGCCATTTCATGCGATGCACCAAAATAATAATAAACCTCCCCTTTGCTCAACTCTCTCCCCACAGCTATGGAATCAGAGACTAAAAATGGTTTTTCTTGAAAGAGAAATGGGAGGAACAGGCTGTGACTAATTCTCCCTGTTCTGTTTAGAAAAGGGAAATACTGTCATTTTCAGTAGCAACAGTAAAATTCTGATGATCATTTTCTTTTTGGCTTCATCTGCCCACTGTGACAACTTAAGGATCCAATGGTACTTGCCAGCCTTAGGTCACTGGAGGCTCCCTTCTTGGTAGGAATAGGAGGAAAAGAACAACAAGTATCTTCTGCCCAGTAGCATTTGATTAAGTTCTCTACACAGCAGCTTTGTTTTCTAAAGCAGCACTGGGCTTTAGGAGAAAGGGAATTGAATCTGTGAGCAGATTGTGTTGTCTCTGTGGTAGCTTATTGTCACTTCAAGAGTTGGCAGAATCCTCGATTGCTGTGTGACACTGTGTATGAAATAGCTTTTGCAGAGAGCTTGCCCTTGTGTTCAGCTGTGTATCTTTTTTTTTCCCTTTGGTATGTTTATGCTTTTCAATATATTGTGTATTTCAAAAGCAATGAAAGTTCCACCTGCCCTTCCGAAACAAGCCGTTCTTGGTAGTGGTCAAAGAATATGCATATCTACGAGCATCACGTCACAAAAGCTTTTTACCTTCTAACTGGTAGAAATAAGAATCTTAGAAATATGGTTATTATTTAAAATACTGTGTAGTAAACCTGTCTTCCTGCTTCCTCTTACATTGGGGCATACATGATATCTAACTGACTGCAATTAGTGACTTCAGCTCCAGATAGTGCTGTGCAAATCAAAAGCACAGGGAATAAGAGGAGGAGGACAGTGAACCATCTGTCATCACAATTCTCTCCTTTTTGGACACTGCATCTTGTTAGCCCAAGCCAAATCAAAATCAGCCTCTGTGGTACATACGGATCCAGGGCTTGAATATTTAGGGTTAATGTTGTATCTCTTGTGTTATCATCCCCTGTTACTACATAGTAATGTTGCTGCTTGTTCACTCATAATTCTTGACGGCATTTGATAAAACCTCTTCTTACTGATTGCAGGTTTTGTATTAATTCTTTATGTGCCTTTTCTGGTCTCTATCTTCATCCATCTTCACCTTTCTTGTGTTACCTGCCTACTTTGAAACAGAGTTCCTATTACTTGTGATCACCTGAAATTTCCTTCTCTCTTCTATTGCTGCATTGTTTCAACCGCAGAAGTATAGAGCTGCGATGGACAGAGTGTTCCCAGTCAGGAAAACATAGGCTGCATATCAAGGCTTTTTCTCTGGTCCCAACAGTATTCTACATGTTTCCTGGCCCCTGCGCTCCCTAGGTTATCCCCTTCTCTGCTCTTATTGACATGTAAACACTGTTCAAACTCTTTGATCTCTCAAAATTAAAGGTGAAATAAATTGTTACTCCTCATCAGTGTTTAAAAAAGTCATGAATGACAAGTGAATTTAATCCAGATCTTTTGGTTGAAACACCCTCCAGTCGTTCCTGTAATTTGCCAGTCATTCTGATGACAACTTTACAAATTCCTTCCAGTTTTAGTAAGTAAATAGTCTTTGTTTTTGCCTGATCTCCAGCTGCACTGTCTGCCTGGTTCCAGTGCTGCAGTGACACGTGCTCGGGCAGTCACGATTCTGCCTGCCCTTAGCATGCTGGTCTGCAGCAGCTCCTGCCTGAGCAGGCACCAAGCCCTGGCAGCTTGGAGGTTTGTCCATGCAGGAGGTGGTGCATGGACATGTTAATGGGAAATGTCATAGAATCAACCAGGTTGGGAAAGCCCTTTAAGTTCATCCAGTCCAACTGTTCCCCAGCACTGCTAAGGCCACCACTAACCCACGGCACTGAGGCCTCGTCTCCACGCTGTGTGAACACTTGCAGGAACGGTGCCTGCAGCCCTGCCCTGGGCAGCCTGTTCCAATGCCTGAGCACCCTCTGGGGAAGGAATTGTTCCTAATATCCAACCTAATCTTCTCTGGGGCCAAACTCCAGCACTTCTGCTCCACAGGGCTTTTGCTTGAGCAGAATGAGGGAAAGGGCCATGAAAAATTGCCTGTGATCTGGAAAACTGGGAAGTTAACTGGATTCAGAGTTCTTTCTGTGGGGGTTTTCTGTGTGTTTTGGTTTGGGTTTATGCAGTAAAAGACTTAGCAAAAGTACCTTCAGAAACTCTGAACATAGCAAAACTGAGAATATGCATTTGTTGTGCTCAAGAATAATTCTGTCTGGATGGCAGGCTGTTTAACAGCAACATATCACCTGCAGATTAAATACTGGACTGAATTCATAATTATGAACCTGAAGTCTTCACCGTCCACTGTAACTGAGTATATCTGAGATGTGGTTTGCATGACATGTTCCTGAAGTTGAAGTCATTAGAGAGCACAACATGACTGCTATGACTAATAGTAATGGAGCTGAATTCCCTTGTCCTGTCAAAAGGTTCCTGTTGCAGAAGTAATCTGGCTGTACTGTATTCTGATTATAGCCCTCTCTTTAAATCTTTGATAGCAATTTAGATCTTTCTGTTAATATTTGTGTCAGTTCCTCTAACTCTTCCCTTGCTCATGATGAGTAGGATGGTGAAGGTTTCCTGCACTATAGTAGGGGGAAAGTAGGCAGGATGGAAACTGGTTTACTCACGGAAGTATAAGCTTAACATAGAGCAGGTGGGTCTGTTTGGCAGAGTATGGTTCTTAGTAAGAAAGCAAATTGACATGTCCCAGTTAGAAAGTTTATTTTAGGGTTGTGCCTCATTTTGTTTTTAAGTAGATGTAGTCTTCGGAAAAGCTAAATATCTGACCTGCTTTGTTACCAGCCAACATCCTTACTTGAGGGAGAATGCATGTTGAGTCACAGCTGCCCTCAGATCACTTAGACCTCCAAATAACATAGTTGTCCTAGATTTCCTGTGTAGGCAGAGTACGGAGCTATATAGATTCCCCACTTGAGAGCTGAGTTGTCCTCTGGAGGTGTCCTCATTAGCTATGCCAGAAAGCTGAGTGGTTGCTCTTGTAACTCACACACCTCAAAAACTACAGTAGGGCAAAGTTTGTTCTCTTCTCTCACTTGCCATGGTGTGTGTTGAGATTAAACTGAGCAACACTTAGCAGAGATGCAAAATTAGCACTTTTTTGTCTGTATATAGTGGTCACTTGAATAGGATAAAGAAAGTAATTGGAGAGGGCATTGGTATAAAGAGAGCTAATCAGCTAAAACCAGGGCAGCAGTGTTTGCACCTGCAGTTGGACAGTAAATTTTCATGTGACTATTCCAAGACTGCAGCAGTCTCCTGAGGTGTTACTCTTGATGGGAGTTAAAAACAGGGGCCTAGATACAAATTCTTAGCAAACTGCAGGTTTGGTGACTGATAAACCAACAGCTGTCGGCTTACCAAAGGTGAACTCGTGCCAAGGCCAAACCATACAGTGCTGCCTGGATACAGTCTGTCAAAAAGGGGAGAGGTTTTCATGAAAACTGGCAGATATTTGGAGGTACGGTCATTCCTTTTTCAACCTTTTTTTTTTCCTTTGGAAACATTTATGCAGAATGATCTTATACGCATCCAAAAGATTATATATATGTATATATATATATGTAATTTAAAATAATGTTCTTCCCTGTTTTGGTTTGGTTTAAACAAAAAAAAAAAAAAAAAAAAAAACCACAAAAAAAAAGCACAAAAAAAAAACCAACCAAAAAAAAGGAGGCTCTGTTCCTGCACATGTTTTGCAACAGTCTGCAACAAGCAGAAAGGCCAGAATGTGCATGTGGATTATTTTACCTCTCTTGTATTCTGGGGACATAAATTAGGACTTTGGCAGCCTTTTCTTTGTGTGCTGGTACCTCTTGTTCGTTGGAGTTGCTGATTAGCTGAGGCAGTTGTTGTAAGCGGTGTTTAATTAGTGCAGCAGAGGCGCAGACTTGTTCCAAATGTTCCCGGGGGGGTTCTCAGGAAGACGCTTGCAGGGCTCGGACTAAATTTGTTTCTAGTAGGGCTGAAAGAGTTCATTGGCACCGAAATGAGTGAGTTTATTGCAGATATTCCACTTAATACTGTAAATCGGTATATAATATCAAAGTCTTTACAAGACACAAAATATTACTTGTCGCTGCTTAACAGTAATGCGGATGAATTTATCAGAAAAACCCGTGCCAGAATTGCTGCATTATCAAACCAGTGTAGAAACACGAAATTCTGCATCATCCTTTGCTCGAGTCGTACAAAATTACTGGCAGGAATACTAGTTATAGGTATAATCTGTAAATAAATGAGGAGTGGATTCCAGGGTTGTGCATACTTTGGATGAATCATAGAAGAAAATTAATGGTTCTTTGTTCCATGTTGCATGAGTCACAAGAGAAAATTAATAATCTAATTTTTGTCTCAGGACTCTGGCTTGTTTGGCAGCTTGTGGGGGATGAAGGTCTGTTGTGCTAGGTTCACCTAAAAAACTGCTTTAGCTGCTTTCTTAGGTTGTAAAGGTCGACAGTAAATCCAATTGTCTTACTTCCATTGCTGTGTGCAAACCCACAGTATGAGGTGACCAAGTCAACACTGTACTTATTTTCTGGAGTCCCCAAGTAACTGTATGTTGCCTTTCTGCATAGTAACGCTGGTTCATAGCAAAATGGTGAAGCAGAGCCCCTTGCTGTATTATCTGTCATCTCTACTCAAGTACTCACATTGTTCTCCATGTAGGCAATGAATAATATGCTTAATGCTGACTGCGTTCTTTGGGCAATGCAAACCTCTTACTAAGGAAAGTGGTATTTTTTTAAAGAGCACAAGCATTGACCTTCAGTGGAGTCCAGCAGAATGTTCTGAGCAGTTGCAGAGGACAAGCACTTCCTCTCTCATTCATGAAGGCTGTAAGAACGTTTGAGATGTGACTTTCACAAGCACCTTCCGCTGGCATAGCTCTGCAGACATTAAAGTCAATGGGAGTTTCATTTCGGTGGGAGCAGTCAAGCCAAAACCTCACGCCCTACTTTCAGGGTCAAAGTTGCAGGAATGAGTTACAAGAAGTAAAGCTGTTTGAAATAATCCAGGATGTCAGAAAGAGAATGATACATCGTCAGCAAATGATGTACAAAACATAACAAATATTAGGCCAAGGAACAGAATACCAAAATGCTCCTGGTTGCCTTAATAACTCTGTAGTAGCATGTGTGTGCTACCTTGCTGTAAAGAGCAGTCGAAAAAAACAAAAGCAGTGGTAATTACAGATTGTTAGTGTAAGTGCTACCAGCGTGAGAGGCCACCAGGAGCTGAAATCAGGCTCAAAAGGAGCTTGGGGAGCATTTAATGCCAGAGCTTGGCCATCAGCTCAGAATCTCCTTTAATATGTGCTGCGGTATGTCTGAGATTGCACTTAAATAAATGGAGCAAACCAAAACAGCATTTACACTGAAAGGAGACACCAGGAGAGAGTAAGTAGCTAATAAAGAGCAGAATAGATTGGGCACTCAATATGTGGTGAAAGTCGCACATCCTTCCTGGAAGAAGCTGTTTGCAGTCCTTTGGTAGCATTTTCTGTCGTATTAGTTCTGTCTCTGAATTCGCCTGGGCTCTGTTCTTGTACACTAACCCCAATTGTGCTCCAGGGTGTTCCTGCAGTTAGAGCATAAAGGATGACCTCTTGTATCCAGCACCTTTTTGCATGGGTGGAGTGGAGAGCAGCTCTCCGTGAACCTTCAGCTTGTGCTTCTCCATGCTGCTTCCTCTCAACGCTCTTCTCTCTTTGGCGCTGCCTAACTCTGACTCTGGCTGTTCATGGGGTTTTCCTTTGTGCTTGATCTAACCATGTGGTAGAACAATACAAATGGAACATGGTTCTGTCAAGCACCATGGAAGGCTGCATACTCCCTGCCGCATGGCATGCTGGGATACTTCTGCTGTTTTCAGAAGCATCAAAAGGTGAGAGATTCCCCTTTCCTCACAGGAAAACTGCAAAAGGTGAAGAGTTGCTTGACCAGGCTCCCGGCACTGCAGGGGGGAGCCCTAGTGATGTTTGCGACAGACTTCCCGGAGGGCTTGCATGCAGAATAACCATTTCTAAATAATTAATCTGTTTAATTGCTCTTAGAATGAAGAAGTTAGGCATCCTGTTGATTAACATGAATCAAGGGTGATTCCAGACATACCTGCAGAGATGAAAAATCATTTTTGTCTTCTTACCTTATAAATAACATGTGCTACATGTCTCTATTTGAGCTGTCCAGTGAGTCCTTCTAGTTGAGGTCCACTTTGGATGCCATTTCTGTAATAGCAAGCTACTTAATATCACTGTGGACCTCAGCTGAGCAATCCTAATGTGCTGGAATTTCATTCTGAAGAAGTATACGGGAGCAGAACTTCAGAAGAGTCTGCAAAGCATTGGCTTCTATCTCTTAAAATGATGTGGATACCATGGCCTGTCTGAAAAGAGCCTTATACAGCAGTTACATAGCACACAGATGAGCCAGCATGTGCAAATAGGCCATTTTAGCTTTGACAGCTTAGATGGGTCTTTAACATGCTTGTGCCCAACTTTCTCCTTTGTAAAGTAGAGATAATGACACCTATTCATAAAGGACTTTGAGAACCTCATACAGAAGTTTTCTTATACAGAAATGCTGCCTCATCTGACAGATTTGTTACAAATCTGTCGTGGAGCCATCAGAAGGAAGACATCTGAGATTCTTAGATTTAATCTGTGATTACTGATAAGGGTTAATAGTAGTGA
Source organism: Pezoporus wallicus (assembly GCF_028554395.1). Taxonomy (NCBI): domain Eukaryota; kingdom Metazoa; phylum Chordata; class Aves; order Psittaciformes; family Psittacidae; genus Pezoporus; species Pezoporus wallicus. The sequence goes on from NW_026639584.1 coordinate 2,406,189, forward strand.
TGTGAAACTATGACAATTTACCTCCTTTTTTCCCTGAAAACCCATGAGAATTGTGACCTCATGGTTATATGAAAAAATGAGTGTCAGGATTCCCGAATTTTTGTCCAAGTTTTGGCCCAAGTGATCTCAGGGATGATATTTTTGGTGCCAAATTTGAGGCAGCTGGATCCATCTTTTCTAGGATGAATATATTCAAGCCCCTGTTGAGACAGCTTGATTTTTTCCAGAACAGATCATCCAGCACTCTTTTTATGTCCTTTGGGCAAACCTAAGTTTTAAAACCAACTTATTTTGCTAAACAGTGCCTAGAAAGAAGAATAGGACCAAAAGGTGTTTGTTTCTGCTGTTTAATTTTTCCATGTGGGTATTAGAAAAGCATCTAAAATTGGAAATGTGCTGTTTTGTAGAATGACATGTGTGTTTGGGTTATGATACTGAGGATCTGCAGTGCCCTGGAACCTGACAGTGCTGTGTAATGGGTTCAGCTCTAACAGTTACTTTACTCCTTCTTACCGGCTGGGCTTAACCCACGACATGATGTCACATAGGTTGTGAAATGAAAACGTTATCAAGAGTAGCTAGCAATTCAGGTAAACACAGTTGTTCTCCGTTAAACACAGGCCTTGCTGTTGCCTTGGCTACTTGTTTTACAGCAAACAATTCTTTCTAATTTTAGAAATGACCAGAAACTCTCAGGCCATGTTCCATCCTGCATCTCTTTTCAATGGGTTTCCACAGGTGATTCCGTAGTGTGTAAGAAGTACTACATACCTGAGACAGTTAACTGCACTTCCTGAATCCAGTCATGTTCACTCAGAGCCCTGCAGCAGTACACTGGTAAAGCCCTGTGTGGAGAAATGAATATACACACTTAAATAGCTCTGCAAACAGATGGCTGAATTTCACATTACTACCCCAGATGGGAATATCTTAATAAAGCAGCCACCTGCCCAAGTAATCTCAAGGCTCAGGTCAAATAGTAAATTTTATCTAGTCTTTGGCAGGTGATTCCTGCTGTCTCACAGGCTAACAGATGACTACTTGCTGAGCATATATATGCTATTGATTACTTCAGACTCAGTGCTTACCTGGGTAACTGTTACTTAGAAGATGAACTTCTTACAGCTGATGGAGTGTGGAAAGTCATATGGCTTCAGGAGAGTGAAGCTGCTAAGTCAAAATGTGATAAATGTTCTTTATTTACTTTGCCCGAAAGCTTGAGAGAAAACCAAAACCTGATTCTTGCCTTCTAATGTTATATACCCCTTTTTTGTCTTTCATGAAGCATTCCACTTTCCCAACCTTCTTTTGTTTTGCCATAGCAAGATGAATCTTGTGTCCACCAGTAGACAAAAAATTATACTGAATAAACTTTTACCTTGTGCAACTTCATGGTGTTTGTGGTTATTCTTTCCAGGAAAACTTTTACAGTAAGGATTAGAAGTGCTTCTTCAAGGGTTGATTTGGGGATTTCCAAGACACTCTCTGATCACTGAAAAGTTTGGTGGGTTTTTCAAGGTATACTATAACTGTGGCAGTTTAATCAACTCTGGTCCTGGCAACTGTTCAGCTTCAGCATTATTTCCAAGGAATCATAAACAACCGAAGGTACTGTCCCATAGACCTGAAAAAGAATAGCTGTATGTTCTTGTAGCCAAGCCATAATATACCTGATATTTTAGCCTGACTACCAAGCCTGGATTTTTGAGGCCTGGAAATCAGATGGGGGTTTTGAAAGTTTAAATGATGGTGGTGTGGGGAAAGGCTTAGACTGTATTTTTGTTACACTTTAAAATGCCCAGTAATCCTAATATTTTAAGTGCTGTGCTGTCAACCTGTAAAACAATCGTGAAGTCTGACTTTAGACTTTACAAATCTAGAAGTTACAATCGGCATGATAACTTGCAAAGTACTTGGCACCACAGAAGGTAATGTCCAAAGCTGTATGTGATGTTTCTGATAATCTAGTTCAGAATTACAAAGCTAGACTGGAGTGTATCTGTGGAATCACAATGTTAAGAGTGCCTGCAGAACTGCTCACTTTCGGTGCCTCAGCCTGTGGAGGTAATGTGCAACATGAATTAAAATAATAGTGGGTTTAGGTGACTTCTTTTTTTCTTATGGAAAATAGCATGTGGTCATAAAATGAGCAGAGGTGTATTTATCAGTCTGGGAAGGGGAAGCAGGTGCTGAATGTCATCAAGTCTCTAAAAACCAATTTCATCTCAGGTTTAAGTCTTTATTGATGTTTTCAGGTTCTTAGAAACGGAACCTGCTCACGTCATTCCTGAGAAGGCCTTGCAATTGACTTTTAAAAGTCTGGAAAAGTTAAAAACTACTTCTTGGTAGTTACAATTGTTGGGAATGTCACTGGTTCCTGAGACAATTCCAGTACTTCCATTATGAAATATGAAGTGAGTGGGCAAGTATTGCATGGTAGGGGCTTGGCAACGCTTTGCTTACATACACATTTATTAATGCTCCTGGTTCCTTGAAGCACAGAGATCAGATTTCCAACCTGCTGTTATTAAAAGAGAAAAACCAAACCTGGAAGGGACGGATTAGTTCACTGGGCTTAATTGGAAAAGCATTTCATTAGAACGGGTCAAAAACCTAGTCTGAGAGGTCTGGCAATCATGGTATGATGGTACATTAGGGAGTGCTTCTCACTAAGTATGGTCTACCCGTTCCTTAATTAAAATGAAAATGATTTAAACTGCTATTACTTTCCTTTGCTGTTTGTTTAACATAGTTAATAAAGGTATCTAATTGTTGGAAAATTGACAAGGTTCTCTCGTAAAAGACTGCTTTCAAACATAACTCCAAGAGCTGAGCTCTGAAAATTTGGGACTTTTTAATGACATCCGTAAAAATCCTTTGTCATTTGAGTGTGCCAAGGTAGCTCCTGCTTTCACAACATCCCTTTTCCGTGTTGCTGGACTACATGGGGGAAAAGTGACTTTGCTGGAACATACCTTAACAGGTAGGTAGGTTTGTCAGACAAGGAATCAGTGTGTCGAGGGAAGAGTGAAAAACCAGAGGCCAGTCTTGGAGTAACTTGAAAGATTGCTGAACAAAGCTCTTTGGCAAGTATTAAAATAGCATGCAGGAGCTGTGAGCTGACAAGAGGTGGTGCTGAGAATGGATTCCATGAAACCTTTGCTTGCTGCTGTTGTCAGAACTGTTTGCTGGAATGTGTTTTTCTTTCCTTGCAGGGTCAGAGGATTACAGAAGTAAATTCACTGGGAAGTGTTTCATGGACCTTGTCTGTCCCGAGAAGTGTCGCTGCGAGGGAACAATTGTAGACTGCTCTAACCAAAAACTCACCCGATTACCCAGTCACCTTCCTGAATATACTACTGATCTGTAAGTGCTTGCTCTCCATGCTGTGCTCAGCAGGGCATGTTGGGTTTTCTGCTTTTTAAAGGCTATAAAAGGGACTCAGAGCATTTCAAGAAGGCACCTTCTACTTTAAACCCTGTGTGAAAGAGGGGAAGTTAATTTATTTCAAAGGAGCGCCACAACTCTCTTATTTCCTTAGCATTCATTCCAACTGTGGGGATGAGAAAAGAGCCGTGGCCCTGTGCATCAGCTGCCTGTGTGAGTCTTCTTGAAGTGCTGCCCTGTTATGTGGCCCAAGCTGTCTGATTCCTTTCCATTCTGCCTTTGTGCCCTTTGGCTTTGCATCTGGTCATTTTTCCTTAAGAAATGGATTAACCCTTTTGAGTTAAATCTGTGATCAGGAACTCTCCATCTCAACAGTGCCTACTGCTTGGGTGAAATGGCTCTCACTGAAACCAATGTGCTGTTAAGCTACAAGTGATTTTGTGACATGTATTTGCATTTAGAGATACTTCAGAGTTATAATGCTAAAGAGATATAAGAATATTTATTACTTTATTACTTAGTAGCTGAAGAATCTGTCTCCTTGCTATATTAGTATCCCCTTCAAACACAGTTCTCTTTTTGTGTTAATATTCTTACTATACTTCTATTTAAAGCCTCATAGAAATTGTTGATCTGAAGTTAAGAGAAAAATGTGAGAGACTACCAGAAACACAGTGAAGTCTCTACACAGAAAAATGGAGCTACATGTAATCAGAGAAGAATTTTGCATGCGAAGTATAAGCCAGTGGCCTTTGCACTGGTTTTGAAGACCAGCAGACTTTGATGGGAAAGAACCTGAAATCAGATCCCTTCCCTTTAGACAGGCCACATCTCCAATTGCATGTCTTTTGTAGCAGAACGCATGAGGGAGATTTAGTCACGCAAACAAGGCTGTGTAATGGTTAAGGTTAATAATCCCTTATCCTGTGCATTGGAAGGAGGAGGCATTCTGATACTGTCCTTTGGCATTACACTATTAAAGGCATCTAAAGCTTTTACTATGGAAACTCTTCTATGTTCCCTTTCCTTCAAAGCCAGACTCTTTTCACTCTGGCAGTCTGAGAGAGATGGCAGATAGGATCTTGCTTAACAAAGGTCATAGTTCTCTGTGTGGCAGCCCTGTATGTCACAGAGATATATCTGTAGGCATCTGTGAAGTACTAAATGTCTCTTTGTTTGTTCCTATCAGGCGTCTGAATGACAATGATATTTCTGTTTTGGAAGCCATCGGGCTCTTCAAGAAATTGCCCAACCTCCGAAAAATGTAAGTTTGAGTCACTTGCTTGTTAGAACACACGTTGCCTTGGATTGTAAGGAAGGGGGGAGGGATGATGGTTTTTAGAATTTAGTACTGCAGTAGCAGAAATCTCTTCTTAAATATGAATTTAAGGAAACTGAGTGAGTTACCTGTTAGGGGACAGACCCAAGTAAACCGCAGTGACACAGGAAGATCCCTAGGCTGACACTTCATTATTCTTTAGACTATATTTGTTAAAGTCTTTGACTCATGGAGACTGGAGGGAATTCTGTCCCAGAATATATTCAGATTTGTGCTTATTGTTAGAGATGGCTACAGAATTTAGCATTTTGGTTTTGTCTTCTGACTGTATTGTGTGACTCCAACTAGTGTGATTGCTTCACATAGTCAAAGGAAAGTAATATTACAAGCTGCAGATGATGGCAGCTTCTTTTGATCATTATTATTTTAGAAAGGAGACTCATTTAGCTAATTTAGAGATCAGTCATTCAAATATGATTCTGTTAACAGCCTGAGTCTTGGCAATGTCTATATTTAATAAGAGCTGTGTTTTGGAAAGAGGATAATATGTTAGATGCCTCCTGATAGTCTTCCAAATGGTTCTTTTTGAAGTTATTTAAAGTTTTAACCCTATGGCCCCATTGCTAATTTCTCATCTAACTGTTTGCTTTAGTAAGATTTTATTGCTCAAGTCAAGGTAATTTAGGGAAACCAACCACCCAGGCTTTTTCTGCTGCATTCATTTCACGTGGTTGCTACCATCTGGAGCTCCCCTGCCACTGGAATCCATGTAAGATCTATGGGGCTTTGGAGACCACTGTAGTGGGATTCTTATGTCAGTTTTATTTCTGCAGGAGCTTCATATGCAGCGCTGCAGGTTTGGGAGTGGGGGCTGTGTTTGTGCAAGTGCAGGCTGCCAGGCTTGGGGAATTAATCATATACTCCAGCTTCATAGCTTATGAATGATCTGTAAGTTGTAGCTACGGTGCACTTAGAAAAGGCTGTTGACATTGTTGAAGTGCTGTTTTGTCTGTATAAGTAGATAGTCGGTGGGCATGAAAAATGTGTGGTATATAGAAGTATACACGAATTGGAAAGCATCTGTCCTCATGAAACCTTCAGGATTTAAGTCTGGAAAATCGGGGAGGTGTAAGAGCTGGAAGGATTTAAACTTAATGTGGGCAAATTCCAGCTCTGTCCTTCTGTTCCCATCAGTCACTCAGGTGCCTTAACTGGGCTGCAGTGTTGTACATAAATGCAACATGAAAGAGTTACAAGAGTTTTTTTAAGAGGTTTTGTTTCCTGGGAAACAAAAGATTTTTCTGCTCTGTAGAGATTTCTTGGTAGGACATGAGAACCGAGGTGTACAGGTGCAGTTCAGATGGATGGCAGAAAGGGCTTGTGCCCTACAACTCAGAAAAGGTCTCTGTCATACAGATTTTAAGCGGCAGCCTCCAAGCAGAGGCTCTTTAGTCAGTCTTTGTAGTTAAGCTAATTTCTCTTTTTCCAGCTGATTGGAAAGAAGTATCTCAATTTGAATAAAGGGATTTTCTGCAAAGGGTTTATTTTTTGTGTAAGTGGAGCAACATTTAAACCATAAACATATGCAAGAAGGGAAATGTAGGGAAAGATCAGTGGGTGGGATTGCCGCTGATGATGGTCCTAATGCAGCAAATCCCTGTATGTGGCAGGAATGCAATGCATGCGCTCTTCATCGAGCTGCTGTTAAGTTAAGGAGGAAGAATAGTGATGAAACCCTCATTATCATAGAATATAGAATCATAGAATGGCTTATGTTGGAAAGGACCTTAAGATCATCCAGTTTAACCACTACCACCATCACGGACACCTTCCACTAGAGCAGCTTGCTCCAAGCCCCTGTGTCCAACCTGCCCTTGAACACTGCCAGGGATGGGGCAGCCACAGCTTCTCTGGGCACCCTGTGCCAGCGCCTCAGCACCCTCACAGGGAAGAGCTCCTTCCTTATATCTAACCTAAACTTCCCCTGTTTAAGTTTAAACACATCACCCCTTGTCCTGTCACTACAGTATCTCTGTCCTGAGAGACATCAGAAGATGTCATCTGAAGAAGAATCTGAATTGAAAAAAAAAATCTCTGGAAAATTAGCTACTGAAATACAAATTTTCCAAAGAAGTGTGTCTTATAGTCTTCCTGGATGTGGCAGGAATCTTAAAGCTCTTTGTTAAAGACTAAGAGTTCAGCCAAACCCTAACACATTTTCACAATGAAGATGTATCCTTTGAATTAAACACCTACATGGTAGTTACCAAGTAACAAGTTTGAAATCAGAATGTGAGTGCTTTGGTCTTTCCACAAAAAGAGGTTTGAGATATGGGAACCATGGTACATTGGTCAGTTTCATTTTCTGGAATAGGTGAACTTCCTTCCTCCGTTTAAAAAAGAAAAAAGAAAGAAAAAGAAAGGTAGAAAGTGTCTACCTCTAAAGACAAGGAGGACCTCAACTGGCAGCTCATTCTCTTGAATATTGCAGATGTTATAAAGTAAGTATATACAAAGAAAAAGGAAGTCTCAGACCACCTTTGCAAGAGGTGGTACTGCCAGCGCTACCTCTAATGTATAATTAGCTTTTGGGTTGTAATTTGTCTGTAAGTATTCCTTCTAAGGTGAACCTTATTGTATGATGTGTCAGCGCAGGTTTTAATACATTTTAATGTAAATCAAAATGGAATTCTTGATATAGAAATGTAAAGGTCACAGACCCAGAATGCAAAGTTATGCCACATGCTATTTAGGATTTAAATTGCTGAGATTCCTTGGCTGATTTTTAAAAGGTTAATACATCAGCATATGCCTTTTAAAAAACAAAACCCAACGCCTCAACTTCAATAATTAACTGCAAAATCCCATTTACATCATGCTGGTTTATAACTCACATTTTAACCCATCCTTATATTTGATGCTTTTTACAGTAGAATAAAAAGGCAATGTGCATTCCTGTAGACAGGTCTAACCCAGTCCAGAGGTAATTTACTGAGTTCTCCGGTGGGTTTTCCAGACTGCCTTGAACGATGTTGTTTTCACTGTGTTCTTACCATCCTGCCTCACCTGATCTCACAGGCGCAAAGGGATGACTTGTCTCTACAGCTTAAGTCGCATTGCAGTGATTTCCAGGCTCCAAGAGCTGTGTTGCCAGCATTTTGCAGGGCAGTTTGAAAGGAGCAGTTTGAATCTGCTTGAAGTGCAGGAGAAGTTCAACCATGCCAAGTGCAAGGTCCTACACCTGGGTGGGAGCAATCCCAGGCACAGCTACAGGTTGGGCAGAGAAGAGATTCAGAGCAGCCCTGCACAGAAGTACTTGGGGGTGTTGGTCAATGAGAAAATGAACATGAGCCGGCTTCAGTGTGCGCTCGCAGCCCAGAAACCAACCGTATCCTGGGCTGCATCAAAAGGAGCATGACCAGCAGGTCGAAGGAGGTGATCCTGCCCCTCTGCTCTTGTGAAACCTCACCTGGAGCATTGTGTGCAGTTCTGGTGTCCTCAACATAAAAAGGACATGGAACTGTTGGAACAAGTCCAGAGGAGGCCACGAGGATGATCAGGGGACTGGAGCACCTCCTGTATGAAGATAGGCTGAGGAAGTTGGGGCTGTTCAGCCTGGAGAAGAGAAGGCTGCGTGGAGACCTCATAGCAGCCTTCCAGTATCTGAAGGGGGCCTATAGGGATGCTGGAGAGGAGCTCTTCATTAGGGACTGTAGTGATAGGACAAGGGGTAATGGGTTAAAACTTAAACAGGGGAAGTTCAGGTTAGAGATAAGGCAGAAGCTCTTCCATATGGGGGTGGTGAGGCACTAGAATGGGTTGCCCAGGGAGGCTGTGAATACTCCATCCCTGTCAGTCTTCAAGGCCAGATTGGACAGAGCCTTGGGTGACATGGTTTAGTGTGAGGTGTCCCTGCACATGGCAGGGGGCTGGGAACTAGATGGTCCTTTCCAACCCTAACTATTCTATGACTCTATGATTCTGAATACAAGGCTGAATTTCTGAGCTCCATGAGATTGAGAGCACATCTGTGACTTGAGGTTTTGGGAATATGCTGTCCTTGTGAGATAGAAAGGCTCCAGGATCTGCTGCCTGCCAGCCTGGGAGCTGGAAGCATCTGCCTTTTACAGACGACGGTATTGCCCAAGGGAGATCCTACTCCACACAAGCAAGATCCCACGTCAGGCAGGGGTGAGGGGCAACGCCACCATTCGCAGAGGTCAGGGGTTTACCTTTGTGGAAGTAGCAGTTCTTTCCTGACAGCAGTGACCAAATTGATCCTGAAGCAAGCCTGGAGACCCCATGACTCCCTGGGACTACCTCAAGTTGTTAATCACTGAAGAAATAATCCAGTGCTTCAGGGCTTCCATTGGCAGTGAGACCCTGGAGGCGTCTTCTGGCCATGGCAAACAGGTTTAGGCTCCAAACCCCCCTGGGTACGTAACTCAGTGGGAGCACAGAGATACACTTGCTTGCTGAAATGGAATGCTGACCCATCGGGACAGGCTGCAGCTCCAGCTGTCAGCTCCAGAGCGTGCCCACTCCCCATTGCCTATAGGAGATCAGTGGGACTGGCCATTCCCACTGAGGTCCCAGCAGCTGTTTCTGTAGAGTTAAAAATGGCAGTGAGCTCGCATTCAAACAAGGTGATACCTTCAAACCTGAAAGGGACGTTTAACAGTTCATACTGTTACCTCTTGCCAAAGTTGCAAAGTGAACATAAAGCGTGGTCTTACATTAGGAAGTGTCAGGCTGTCTTGGCAATAGCTGGTATTGCCAAACCCACCTCTAGTGTATCATTGCTTTTGGAGGCTTAATTTGTCTGTCAATATTTTTCCCACATTGAATTTCATGGAGTGTCAGCCCAGGATTTAACACATTTCACATGCAAAATAAAATTGAATCATGATAAAGTTTGCAGTCTAGCAGTCAGTTCCAAAAACAGCATCTCAAGTTTCTTGGGGAGGTAAAAGTAGTTTGTGTCCTTGGAAACAGCTGTTACCTACTGTTCCTTCCCCTAAGCATGAATTTTGCCATGGCAATGGAGGTTGCACTCATCTGTCACTTGTTCTACAGAACAGAGTTCATTTTCTGGAAGTTACAAGGTCCACAGAAATAATGCTATTATAAACCATGGCCATCAAGTAAGTAAAATCTGACTGGAAAGTGAGCTGTGTGAGCAAAGTCAGCTTGATACCTCCTTGGATCTGTTCATTTCCTATTCATAGCCCCACATAAAGTAAACCCAGGCTTTCTGAAAACTTCTTTTGACCTCTTACCCAAAAGAAAAGTCTGGAAATAGGATTAAACATTATAACCAGGGTAAATCAGAGAGTTCTTATGGAAACAATAACGTTTCTTGTGTGACCAGGTTGCTATAGGTTCCCATTTGGGCCCTGCCAGAGGGCACAGGTATCATGGGAATTCCTCAAGATCCATTTTCTTTTTCATTGTCTTCCAGTATGTCATGAATTCCTTACAAAAGCTGAGCATTGTAAGAGGATGGGCTTTTCTCTGATGGGACTTTGCTGTAAAGTCGCAGAAGTGTTTTTCTGATTAAAAACAATTAGGTAAATTCCTTATCAAGTGCCATGATCATCTATTAAAAGTTCTTTAGTGCTGGGAAGGATGATGGAGAGCTCTCCTGAGCTGCAAAGCAGGCCAAAGCTTCAGTGCCTTCATCTTTCAAGGATTGTATCAGCTGGTCATTTTTGCTGGCAGCTGTAGACTGAAGAGTGTGTAATTCCTCATGTTTGTTATTCAAGTAGGGCAGGATTCCAGGAGGACACATTCAGAATTTTTTGTAGTAAATGAGAGCTGTCCTCTACCTTTTCTTTGTCTTTGCAGTCCCTTATGGGAAGCTTTAATTCAGGAAGACAAATAAAGAAATCCAGGTTGGCAGAACATCTGCTTTGACAGTCATAGAATCCCAGACTGATTTGGGTTGGAAGGAACCTTAAAGCTCATCCAGTTTCACCCCCTGCCCCAGGCAGGGACACCTTCCACTAGAGCAGGTTGCTCCAAGCCCTGTCCAACCTGGCCTCCTTTGCCTATTTATTATTGTAAAGCTTGTCTCTTCTCTGCCTTGCAACTTTCAAGTTTCACCATAGCATTTGATCTTGGATTTTCAAATCTTTTGCATGGGAAAGGTTTATAAAACTGGCTTCTTCTAACACCACTAGAATATTTTTGGATAGTTCTGTGTTGTTGAAATGATCCGGCATTATTAACTCAGCTGAGTGAACTTGCCTATCTACAGGAGTTCTTTGGCAGCAATTAAAACTCAGATGGTTTGGATTGTATGAAAGTGCCAATTTCTTTACAAATTATGGCCAGCCTTTTTTCTCCAGTATTTGCTCTTTCTTTTGCTTTGGATCATCCATTAAAATTGCACCAAGTGCCTAAATATCTTTTAGATATTAAAAATATTAATAAGACTTGGTAACTACAAGTATGTCAGTTTGCAGTCTGTGAACTGAAAGTCAAAGTCTTTGTGCATTGTAGTAACACCCTCCCCCCCCCCCACAAGCATTTATTTATTTGTTCATGTATTTTTGTGCAAATATGCATCATGACATGATCTTTACCAGGAAAAGGATCACTGGGAGCATTTCTTTATGCCAGTATTCAAAAGAGATGCTGAGCTATAAGCATTTCCACTAAAGAAATAGCTGAGGCCCAAAATTAAATGCATATGTCAGAATATCCTTCCTTGACTAGCTTTGACATTGAACATAAACTCTTCAAGTGAGTGTTAGCACAAAGTACTAAACTTCTGGAAAGCAAAATCTGCATGTAAGTATTTCTGTATTTTTTAATGTTATTTTTGGCTGATAGCTGGCATACTCCTTTCTGATCACAGAATGCACAAGAGGTGATGGGCCACATGCTGTAGGGCCCACTGTCTGACAGTTGTTCTGCAATGAACCAGCGTTCTCAAGTTTCCCACATGAAACACAGCTCCAAGACTTGGCTTTCTTTTATTAAGTGATGACTTCTGCGAAGAGCAAGACCCACATATCTCTATCTGAGGCCAAGCTGTGCTGTTCCCATGTCTTCTGTCAACTTTTATCCCAACAAGATTGCCCTGTTCTTCTGAGCAGAGTGGCCCAGGTGTTAATCTGATACCTTGTCACTTGTTTATATCACCTGGACTTGGAGTCTGAAACTACTACTCATGCTGCATGTCTACTGGGATCATTTATGGAATAATGTGCTATTCAGTATGATTAGTAATGTTGGAATTTGGCATCTTCTTGGGAGCAAAAGCCTGTCTTTTACTTTCTCTTTTTTTGTTATAGGCAGCAAAAGGAAGAATAAATAGTGTTTCCTGTTGTAAACCTAAACTAATAGGTTCATTCATCGTAATCTATACAGGGCATCATAGGAGATGCTTGAAGGACTGAAGCCCAAGGTTTTAATGTGCTTAAGGACTTCTATAGAAAAGTTTTAAATAATTAAAAGCCATTTATTTTAATGCATCTCTGATGGCGTTTTGTCATTCAGAAGTTGTCGATTCACTGGGTTTTGCACAAAGATGAAATATTCAAAAGAGTGATTTTGCATTTCATCAGAGTTCATTTGACTTTGTAGATTGAACTTTTCCCAGGCTGATCTGTAAGCAAACATCTTGAGACTCTATAGGCAGAGTAAATATTTAGAAAATAATGCTGCATATTGCAGAAACTGTGAATTGAGGATTAAGTGCTGCTCATTTCATTTTGAGAGGTGCCTGCAAGTTCATGAGGGAAACTATTGGAATTTACATCAGGTACATGCAGTTACACAGGTTTGTATGTTACTCCTGTGCCGAGTTTAAAAAGAGTAAGGGTCTTAGCACGCGAAATAAAAGTGGGCCTTATTCCAGTGTGTGACACCTATTTCCGTGGTAGTAACATTACATGATTCTTGCCGGGTGAGCCCCCAGTCCCAAGCGTGGTCCATAAATTCATGGACATAAATCAGATGTTAGAAACCCCCACTTTTTGTATCCATGAGACATTTATAAGCAAGAATGACATGAGGTGTAAAAGCTGGTAATACTGTTAACTTAAAGACTTTTGATATATCTGATATTACTGTGGTCTTGAAGAGTGAAGGCAAACTATGTGTAAGTACAGTAGGTACGCTTTTGAACTTCTCTACGTTCCTCTTGCTGAAAGAATGTCTCTAGATAACTACAAAAAGGCACATATTCTTCCTATCTTCCTCCTTCCCTTGTGATGACATATGTTTGGAATAGAACAGTAACAACTTTCTTATTGTGACTGGCTGTGTCCTTCCAGAAATCTAAGCAACAACAAGATCAAGGAGATCCGAGAAGGCACATTTGATGGAGCTTCAGGAGTGCAGGAGCTGATTCTGACAGAGAATCAACTGGAGTCAGTGCACGGACGCATGTTTCGAGGCCTCTCAGGGCTAAAGACATTGTAAGTGCAAAGACCTGGCTTTCTCTATCCCTCTAAGTTGAGTGGGAGTGCTCAAGTTCAGCAGTGCCTGCTAAAATATATGTCTCTAGACAGCAAGCTCCAAGGCAGGGTTTTGCATCACTGTCACGAAGTCTTCAATATATTTCTAGCCCTGGGTAGCTTTGAGAATTATCTGCTATTTGTGTAAAAAAACAGATTTTCAAAAATTTCAGGAGTAACATGATAGTGAAATTCATGATCAAATGAGGCACCTTTAATCATTTAAAACTTCTATTATTTTGTTATTTCCTATGGAAACAAGGCATGTAGGAACACATTTGCTGTTTCTTAATCCATCCTTCTGCTCAGCCTTCACCCAAATTGAAACTGTTGGTCTGCTTAAACCAAACCCCAGAGTATGCTAGGATCCTAAAAGATTTTTAATATCCTGCAAACTCTTAAGAAATCAGTAGGGAAAGGAAAGACTCAAGTTATTACTGCTACCAAAACAGGTAGAGCTAAACAACTTCAGAGCAGGCATGACCAAACTGTTACAGGTCCTGCTGACAGAAGGTAGCTGGCCACTCGCTCTGCACCAGGTGTATATCCCACAAGCACAGGTATGGCTTTGGACTAGCCACAGCATGCTCTTTCTTGCCCACGCTAAGTACCATAAAAATGGTGTGGGTATACTATTCATATGCTTGTTGTTGGGGAGAATGTGAAGGAGACAGAGCCCAGATGAATAAGGAATCAGTTTGGTATTACTTTTGTGCTCTGATTTATTTCTGAGAACTAACACATGTAAACTCATAGCTGCTAACACTAATTTATCTTCATGTTAAAAGTTATATTGGAAGAGGAATCATAAACAAGATTTCAAGATAATGTTTAATCCACCCCATCCACCATCCTGAGAAGCAGTCAGGGACTAGGCTTCTGGTGACAGCAGAGATTCATGCCAGACAGTATCTATGCTGTGTACATAAAAAATACATCTCTTGCATAGTCTTCCCTGCTGTGGGAAGAAAGCACTTGACTAGGTGGATGCTGTCAGCAAACAGACTCTAGGAATCAAATGCAATTTAAAATCTGTGATTTATTCATTTGCAACAAATATGTTACAGAATATAGTGGCATGATTACTTCAGTCCCTACTCAAGTGTAGAAAGAAAACTTTCCTTCAAGGACTTTGGCCTGTAATGATGAATAGGGAACTTTCCTTTTGCTGTTCCTTTAATATTTTTTTCTGTAGTTGCAGCCATCTGTTCTTTAATTTAATGTATGCACTTTAGTGAGGGATTTGAAAATAGCGCCCATAGACACTAAATTAATTTTTATAGTGTAAAGCAGCCTGTGGCAGTGCTCCTAAATAAAATTCAGCCTTTTTTAATAAAAAGATGCTTAACAGTCAAGCTATCCTGCTGACCTGACCTACATTTCCCCCCAGCCCATAAAGCAGTCTAAATATACACAGCATGATATGAGGATCTGTAAGTATAAGTTTTCCTGCAGGAAGGGCACACAGTGCACCGTGAACTGTGATTCGAAACCAAAGGTTTTGGCTTGAGGAACATATATTTCTATCCATTAATTGACTTTCTCTGAACATTAAGATTGTGATCTTTTATAAAGAGGCCTCAGTGGACAGGGTCATGGTCCAGTTTTTAAAAGACTGTTTTCTGACATGTAATAAAGCACTGTGCAAGACTGGCATCCAAATTCAGTTACCCCATCTTGCAGTACTACAGTCTGATACTTTACATACAGAATTCAGATGTTTCCTACTGTTGCTAAGGTCTTACTCGTCCTGTTTACTGCCCCCTTCATTTTAGAGCTTGTGATCTTGACCTGGCTTTCAGGCAGCTTAGTACTCCACATGTTAAGGTGTGTGGGTCTGAGCCCTGCGATGCTTTTCTGGCACAGTTTCACCACAGTTGCAAGACCAGAACTGTTGAGACCATGGAGCCTGTGATGTTAAATGTACCTAGAGAACAGTAAATCAAAAGCAATGTTATGCTCAGGACTTAAACACTGAGTGTTTGTGATTACACTGTGAATTTCTTCCCAGCCATGTCTAATCTCTCTGTGGTATTTTTCAAGTATCTATTGATGTAGCATCTGAGTACCCATCTGGTGGATACCAATCTGAGATTTAAATCCAGACTCCTAAAGGAGCCAGAATTTTCGTTGTTCGCTGCATGAATTTGATACCAAGGAATTAACGAGGATCAATTCACCGCAACAGCAGCATGAGCTGCATATATTTTGTGGATTTTTGGTAGTATGCTTTAATTACTGGGTAATTTTTCACCTAAATAGGAATATCACACCAGGGTAATGATGCTTACAGCCCCAGATGTTGATTGGCATGCAGTGTAACAAATATACGTGAGCCTTTTTTGTTATGGAGTGAAACAAGATACTACAGCCTTTCGGATTAATTGGGCTTTATCGTTGAATTCATTGTTACCATAACAACTCAGAGAGATGTATCATCCAAAACACAGCACTGATTCATCTGGTACAAACACTGAGCAAAGACCATTTTATAGGATGGTTACTGCTTTCTGTCTTGTCAATTAATGAGTATAATGACATTTCAAAGCTTGTGTTAGGTCTGGGGTTCTTTCTTAAGCTATTCCTTGATTTCTGCTGAGGATGCTGTTTCCTTCCATACTTATGCAGTGTGGATTCCACAGATTCTACATCCACGACAGGAGTAGACAGGATACAGCCAGTATTGTTATTGTCACACATTTCTGGCATTCTTTCTCAGCTGATCTCTGAAACACCTCTTTGCTTACTCTCAGATATTTACTAAATGAAGACTTTAGCTTTTATTTCAAGGTTCTCACTAGTTGTAATGTTAATTGTGTCCTACTTCGAGGTGTGGATCATCAGCTTCTAATGTTGTGTGGAAGAAAGGCATTTTAAATTCATGAGACAGTGTTTACATGAATGTAGCCCTCCTATAGCTGTGTTGTACTTCAGCAATCAATAAAAGTAGAGCACAGTGCTTGCCAAAGCATGCATTGATGCCCTAGATAAAGGATCTCCTATCCTGAAATCATACACCACCATCCTCACCATCCCATCACCCCCCATAGTTCCTAATTCCCTGTTTTAATCCTTGCAGGATGCTGAGGAGCAACTCTATCAGCTGTATAAACAATGACACCTTTGCTGGACTGAGCTCAGTGAGGCTTCTTTCTCTGTATGACAATCACATCAGTACTATCACCCCTGGAGCCTTCAGCACATTAGTCTCTTTGTCTACAATGTAAGTTATCTTTTTATGGTATGAACTTGTCATGATGCTGTTATTCTGTGCTTTTGCAAAATCAAGCTACTTATTGTTCATGTACAGAAAACCCCATTTAGCAAAAGAAAACCCCATCCTACTGCAATTGCATGTTTGGAGGATTCAAGGTGGTATTTAAGAAAACAGTTGAAAAACATAGGAATTGCTTCAGCTGGAGTGGCTGAAAACACTTGGAGGCTGCCAGGCTGGGGCAGGGCGACTCTTGTGCAGTCGTAATCTATTCAATGCACAGCAGAAGTTCATGTAAAAGATGCTCTGCCGCTTCAGAAGTGCATAGTTTGTCATACACTTTAGCTCCCTGAAGCTGCTTTAGTTTCAGTAGAGTCTAATTTCGTAAGAACAGCTTTCTTGGATTTCAATTAAATTAGTTAAATATCAGAAGAAACCTACCAGCTAATGCTTAGATTTTTAGAAGAGCTTAAGAGGACAAATACTCAAGTCCTGCTGAATGTGAACTCAAAAATCCCATCCTAAGCTGTTCTGATAAACCTCTATCCTTCTTTGAAGTACTCCCCTTGCTTCTTAAATATGTTCACATGCTTATGGTAGTGTGTCCATTTTAATAAAGTGCAGACTGATAAATATGGAACGAAAGTCTGCCCTTTGTTTCCAGCTGTGAATGGGGCCCCCGATGTTGCTGTTAATGGAAGTTGTCTGCCCTGAAACTACATCCTAATTGTCCAGTCAAAATATACTGTTGGTGCTACTGTATTTCAGGTTTTGAAAGCATTCTCCATCATGTTTTGGAGGAAAAAAAGTAGTGTTAAATATCAGTTATTTTGTTGCTCATATATTCATTCTGTTGTTAGAACTTTTCACCAGCAGATCAGCTCTGATTTTGGCGTTAAGCTTCATGCAGCATGAGGAACTTCTCTTCCATTTACTTTCTGTAGTCCCAAAAGCCTCCTTGAAATTGGTGGTCAAAGAGAGAGACACAACCAGATTCATTTTATTGACTGTTTTCAAGTCAGTGTTCAAAGCGAGTGCTACTTGCTGAAAGCTTGTTCTCCCTGTGCTGCAAGCAGTGCCTGCCTGCGACTCCTGTACTTGCATCTTTAATAGCTGTGACTCTGAGTCAGTCTATAAAGTCCCTACTTTGTTTGCATAAAGCATGTTTGTCATATTTTGTTAGAAGATAGCCCACTTTCTTCTGTTTTCAACTGTGGGTAAAGATTATTACTATTTCTAACAACAGCAATTAAAGCTGCTGTTAATTAGAATGCCTTGCTTTGGCAATGATCTCTAATCATGCTGCTCATGGCAGGTTCCTAGCCATGTCTTGATGAAAAGCTTGTTCATTGACACATTTTCACCCTGTTCTTGATCTTCAGGTAGGAGAAGGGATGCTTTTCACTTCTATAGGCATTGGTTTAAGGCCATAGTGCTATTTCACATATAAATTCAAAATTCAGATGTGTTCATTTCCTAGCAGTTCTCCACTGTAGGTGGATGTATTAGATGACACCACCACTGAAGATAGATAGTATGACTGCTTTTCCTGTTCAACCCACACTTTGGGAGTTAATCGGGTATTGTAATGACTTATTTTTGCATCTATTAATGTGAGCCAGAAATTCATACAAAGTTTAACATTTCCATTTTTATCTTGGCATATTTACAGCACTAGAAACTGTTGCTCCTTTTGTTGTTGCTCTTTGTGAGTCAGCCTCATTCATATTATCTATACACAAACAGCTCTGGAAATAATGCCCTGATGAATGGTTATTAATAGAGGAAGAACATGTATTTTGTAAGTTATTGGTAAAAAAAATAGGAGGTTTTTATTTGTTACTGGTCAAACTAGCTGCTATAGCGTTCTAATTTGAAGTCTGCCTGCACTTCTGCATACAGAGAGTTCAGTCATGTCTTTCAGTCTTTACACACTCAAGTGGGCCTATTTGTGAGCAGAACTGGTTTTCCATGAATTATTATTCTGATAGCTGCGTGGAGCCAGAATAAGAACTGGTTCATCAGAATGACATGAAACTATTCTAGAATAAATGTAACCTGAATTCCAGGATACGTTTTCAACCTAATTTCAACAGTATGCAGATGGGTTTCAGTATGTTTGTCTAACAGGTCACTAGAATCTATTTAAATCATTAGTATTCTAATGGTTTCTTTGCAGTTTTTAGGAGACACTTGCAGTTGGATATGCATATTTCATTCCTCAGGACTTGTATTCCTCCATGATTTTAGAAATATGTCCATGTCCTTGAGTAAACACTTGTGAATTTAATGTTAGTACAACATCTTTGCTAAAAGCTTGATAGCTTTGGCTTCTGTTTGAATGGATAAATCAGTGCCTTACACGTAGAAACTCTGATTACTACTGATGAAGTTTTATAACAATTTGTCTGCCCAACATTACTCTGTATGACCTGAGAACTCCACTTGAATAGCCAGATTTGGAAATTAAGCCTTCACAAGGAATTGGCCTTTCAGCTGCTTTTCGAGTAGGGAATCTCTTGTCCCACATAGAATCATAGAATAGTTAGGGTTGGAAAGGACCTTAAGATCATCTAGTTCCAACCCCCTGATCCCTTATAGAGAGCCTTGATCTTACATTTTTTTCTAAAAGTTGCATCACAGTCTTGCCATGGGAAATACACAGGGACATATTTAAACTTCATAGTACATTAAAGCAACAAATCACTCTGCAGCTGGACAAAGAACAAAATCTAGGTGTTGCTAAAGTATGTAAAGCTACACCAGGAGGATGTGTGTAATGCATGACAAGAGAAATTTGTCCTTTTTTACCCAGTTTCTTGGATTTCAAAACAGGAGGTTTGTTTCTCTGTTTATTAATTTTATTTGTAAAACCTGATTTCTTAGTTCCTAAGAAAAACATAATCCAAATTCTGATCCAAGGATTTAATAAATTTTAGTTCATGTGTTAACCTTTTTGCCAAGAAGAAAGTGAGGGTTTGTGGGTTGTTGCTGACAGTCTCTCCTCTGTAGAAGGGTTCATTACTGTTCAGATGGGAGCATTTTCTGATTTGCCATTTGAATGCTTTTGAGAGTTCTTGCTGTGTCCCAGGAAGTTGCTTTCTAGATGTGCAAAATGTTCTTTACTTCAGAGCTGCTGGTTTTCCACAAACACCTGCTGCTTGTTTCCAGTTGTGGATTAGTTCATTCTAACGGATTTGTGTCACGGAAGATGTTGTGTGAATATGATCTCACTCACTTCCATCAGTGGAACAAGTGGCCTTTGAAGCATTGGTTCACTTAGCGTTGGAGGTTTAAACATTTGGTTTAAACACTCTGCTCATGCCAAAGTGTGTCAGTATGGAAAATATACAAGGCATCCTGCATGTGTTCCCATTATGGATTAAAGAAAATGAAAAACAATTCAGAAGGAAAGTAACTAGAATTAGAGTAATCCTTTCAGGACTTTTCTGCACATTCTGCCTGAAAGCTCTGACGGAACCTGTTCATTTCTCACCTTTATACTGCAAGTTAGCCTTACTTTCAAACCCTAGTCAGCATGAAGGAGGTTGAGTATTTTCATTATGGAACAATTATGCTGAGTTTTTTCCTGCCCCCAGTTCTCCCCCTACACACAACGTACAACAGCCTGTGCTTGATCCACATGTAATTACACACCCGGAGCTCCAGGCTAGTGTAGTGATTGAAGTACGGTCCTTTACAATGCAAAAGCAGCTGTAAGTCGTATTGTGGGTATGTGCTGCTGGCCTAGAACCTATATAATTTAAGACCTGCTTTGGGTTTGTTTTCTTGCTGCCACACCTCAGCTGTGCCATATGTTTTTGTCTTCAGCACTATTGTTTTCTGAAGGAATTGGTTGGCTGAAAACCTACATGTTTAGGTTTGTAAAAGCATGTTGCAAGTGAAGACTTAAAGGTCTTTGGCTACTCCACCTGCATTTAAAGTGCCTGTTTCTTTAAGGCCTTAATTATTTTTTTCTTTTGTCTTTAAGATATGATGTGCTTTAGAGAAATTCCGTTATCATCTTTTGTCTGTATTACCAAAATAACAACTCTTGGACATATTCAGATATGATGTGAGAATTCCATTGCTGTTAGTTTAGGTACTTTGTTTACCATACATGGGGCTCTGACAGTTCATTTTTTTTCGGTGAGGCAACCTTAGACTGAGGCCATTGATTCTCCCTGTCTGTATATATTAGATAGTCAGCCTTCTGGGTTTTTTGGAAGGAATATCAGCCTCTTTCCTTAATCTGCAGTTTAGTCACAAAACTCCTTACGCACAGGTTATGGATAGGCATTTCAGCACAGGACTCCAGGAAAGTGTTTTTCCAAGACACTCAGCACTACTTCTAGTTAGCTTGGAAAGACGGATGCTTAAAACAACTCTCACACTCATTGAAAGGATCACAGCCTATTAAGAAATAGAATGAATAATATATTTTCTGTACTATCAATGATACAGGAGCTCTACTGAGAAACTTGCTGCACATCTACTTTTTCATGGCTTAAAACAGGCTGGATAGGGCTTTCCTTTTTTTAAATGCCGCTAACCCAAGGTGAGTTAAGAATCCATCCCTCTCACAGACGATGTCAGGTGGTTGCTTTGGGTACTGCGCAGCACAGCACAGTTGCAGCAAGGCTGCAACTAGAGTAGATTGTAGTGAATGGGCCAGTAGAGCAGATTCTTTTTACTACACTAACCTTAGAAAGCTTCGTAAGAAGTGGTCTAAGATGACAATGCTGCTTTTTAGATGTACATTAGTGCATGCAGAGTGCTATCCTTACTATTTCAATAGGAAACCCAAATTCAGCTTGCCAGTGGCTCCCGCTGACAATGGTTTGTGTGGGCTGTAATACAGGTGAGTGGGAAGCATGAGCACACTGGGGCAAGGACTGGTGTGCTAAGCCACATGGGGGGCGGTACGTGTAGCTCAGTGCTAAGCTTTTCATGGCATTACCCCAAGTAATCCTGTTGAAAATCATGGATTTGTGGGTGCAGTGTGTGAGGTGAGTTTAGACTTGGATGTGAGTGGTAGCTTGGGTTGAAATCCACTGTAAATACAGCCCTGATAATGGTGTCAGTATCTCTAAATAATAGTTGTAGCAGTGTGTACTTTGATTTATAAACATGTATATGCATATATTTTAATTACAACCTCAGTCCTAGTCTGAAGCCTGCATAGAACTTCCCTGATCTGTAGAAAAGAGGAGGATCTCAGAGAAACAGATGGCAGGAAAGAGCTTGGATTTGGAACCATCATCTTTCTGTAGTTATTTCTGTATTTCTGTATGTTCATGTTTGATGCAATTATGTTTTCTTCCTTTTCAGTAATTTGCTGGCTAACTCCTTTAATTGTAACTGCCATTTGGCCTGGCTGGGAAAATGGTTGAGGAAGAAGAGAATTGTCAGTGGAAATCCACGCTGCTTGAAACCCTTTTTCTTAAAGGATATTCCAATCCAAGATGTAGATGTCCAGGACTTCACCTGTGATGGTAAGAAAAGCCAATTCTTGGCAATTATGATAATGTTGGCACCTCTGTGAGCACTGATGAGGAAGAGAGCCATCTAGAGATGAAGAGATCATTGTTTCCTATCAGGAGTTCATTTTTCTTCTGATTTCCTGTTTCTGAATTTCTACTATCTACACCTAAATAGAAGAATAAATTATTCTAGACAAATGCTCTCCTTTAGGTAATACTGGTGTGATCCTGGCCCTTCCTCCCACTTCCTTTTTCATACACTTAGTTAACAATGTGAAGCCTGTGGAAACAGTGCTTGCTTGGAAAGTCTTTTAGTTTTGGATGCTGTTCAGTTTCACCAATAATAGGTATGAATACAGTACTGGATTCAGCTGTAGCAGTCATTTTTCTCCTTCTCAGTAGCTGGTGCAGTGCTGTGTTTTCAACTTTAGACTGGGAAGAGCGCTGATAACACCGACGTTTTTAGTTGTTGCTAAGTAATGTTTACTCCTATCAAGCACTTTTCCATCTCATGCTCTGCCAGTGAAGAGGGACACGGGAAGCCGGGAGGAAGCAGAGACAGGACACCTGACCCAAACTAGCCAAAGGGCTATTCTATACCACAGCACGTCATGCCCTGTGTATAAACTGGGGGCAGTCACCAAGAAGGCCCAGATCACTGCTCAGGTCGGGCTGGGTATCTGTCAGCAGGTCGTGAGCGCTGGTATTCTCTCCCCGTTATTTCCCTTATCATTACTATTACTGGTGGTAGCAGTAGTGGTTTTGTGTTATACCTTAGTTACCGAGCTGTTCTTATCTCAGCCTATGGGGTTTACATTCTTTGGATTCTCCTCCCCGTCCCTCCAGGAGCTCGGGGGTGAAGAAAGTGGGGAGTGAGCAAGCGGCTGCGTGGTTCTGAGTTACTGGATGGAGTTAAACCACAGTTGTATTTGAAAGTACTCAGTGATGCTTTGCTGAATCCATATAGGTTTTACGAAAAAAAAGCAAACAACTGACATTTCTTTCATTCTGCAGGTAGTTCTTTGTCTTCTGATCAAGCAGATTTTAAAGAGAATAGTAAGGAGAAAAACTGACTGATAACTGCATGACTAACTTGACTTGTAGGCTGTGAGTGCCTCTTAAGACCAGATATGGTAGAGCTGCAGTTAGTCATAGCTCTACAGAGACCATGAAGGTGATAGAAGTTTCCTACTTAGAGTGGAAATGAATTCCTGTCCCAGTTGTACAGTCTGGCAGCAGGCCCCGAAGCTTGGGCTCAGAGCTCAAAGGACTTCAGTTTAGTCAGTAAAGAATTATTTTCTCTTAGTTTGGGAGAAATAAATAAATCAATCCTAGCCCACAGAATGACACTGCACACTTGAGAGCTTTCTGTATCACAGAAAGCCACTCAGACAGATGCGGTGAACGGAAGGTAGATGGTGGCAGGGTGTAACACACAGAGCTTAGGGGAAAATTGAATATGCTGAAGAAACGTGCTCTTCCTGCAGGTTTATGAAAGGCTTTGAATTCAGTTTCCAGTCATTAAGCTCTGCTGGAGAGAAAAAGAGAAAAAAATTCTTCCCTGTTCTTCTGTAGGCTGGTTGTGCTCCTCCGTCCCTCTGAATACGAACAATTCCCTACCCATACATTGGTGGGTAATTTTGTTATCTTGCATCAGGACTTCCAGTCTTATTCTATCATCTTGGTGCTCATGGGCACTTCCAGCAGAGCAAAGAAGGAAACAGATCCGTCTCAGTTAGTCCTTGGAGCAGTTAGAACAAAGTTAAAGCAAGCTGGTTGTGTGCTTGCGGGTTGCAGCACTGTGTTTCCATGCGGGTCGGCTCAGGCTGCCTGTACTCACCAACAGTTGTGTGGTTCCTCTCACTGTCATCTAGAGAATGTGCCACTAAGTGTTTCCTTTCATATACATCATGACACTGTAGCATGCATTTGCCTTATGCTTTGCTAAGCCTGTTGCTTTTAGGGAAAATGAATGCTTTAATGTTCTTAACTTCAAAGAGTTGGTTTCTTCTGCAGAAAGCCCATTGTTCTTCTGTTACAAGATTTAATCTGCTGTTTATGGACCTTTGAAACCACTTTTGGAGAAAGTAGATATTTTTATGTGTGCACAGATGGATCACCAGCAGTTGGAAGTATGCTGCTCAGTTTGTTCTTTGCCTGGTTATCCTTGTCAAAAACAATGAGGTTTTACAATTCAGATGATAAATGAAGTGCCAGGCTGACTTTAAAAAGAGAAAAATAAACAGCTAAAAAGCTGAATTTAAAAAAAATCTTCCTAAAGCAGAGTAGATAGCAGATATCTTCTGTCTAGATTAATTTAAGGGCAATGTTCTGGTCTAGTTCTGCATTTCAACCAGTACATTGGGCTGGGGGAGGTTTTGTGATTCACACAACTAATTTTACTGTCATTTGCAAAACTAGAGAGAAGTAGATATTCCTTAGAAGAAAACATTTATTGGAAAATCTATTTATTTGAGTTTTGAGCCATTGTTCATGTTGCCTGCAGAGCCTGTGTGAAGGCCCCTTGATCCAAAACATTGGATCTGCTTTATTGTGATGGTTACCCTGGATTCAGGGATGTTCCTCCTTGGTCCTTGTAAGCAGTTCTCTTCAAGGTGCATGACTTTGGGTTGTAAAGCTGCCTCCCTAATGCTCCGTTTCTCTCCCACTGCAGGTAATGAAGAAAGCAGCTGCTTGCTTTCACCTCCCTGCCCTTCCCAGTGTACCTGTGTGGACTCAGTGGTACGCTGCAGCAACAAAGGGCTGCGGATATTGCCCAAAGGAATTCCCAAAGACGTGACTGAGCTGTAAGTTACCTTTTACATAGCTTCGTTCATGAGAAGTTAATGAAATTACATCATAGTGAGGCTTTGTAGGTCCTCAGGGTTTTTGCCTTTGACTTTAGTGACTGGTGTTTTGTGCTTTGGTGCTTTCCGTGTGTTTTCACTGTTATTTTTATACTTGTCCCTTGACTGACTACATTGCTGTGTAACAGGAACAGAGATTATCTATCCTTGTACCTATTAATTTTGCACGTAGGGAACAAATGCATATATTAGTATCAAACAATGTTGTAGTGCTTCTGAGAAGCCTAAGCTCTCAACAGGCAGTTTGAAAGGATGATGAAAGTATGTTCCTGATTTACCCAGCTGTGAGCTAATTATCCTCTGAGGAGATTAAAAAAGGGGGAAAAGAAAGCCAGTGGTGGAAACAAACAATGAATTCTTTCCTCTAAACCTCATGAAATGGCTAAAATAACAGATAATTACATTAAATTGTAAAGTAAATTCATCCTAGTTGAGAACCGTCTTTCTAGTCTTTTCATCTACCCCTCGCTATGACTTTATACTCGATTTTGGTTTTTTCCGTGGAAAGAAAACACACTGGTGGAACTGCTTGGCTTAACAGTTGGCAATAGAAACACTGAGCTTTTCCCCCTCAGGTCCTTATTCAAATCTATCCCAGGTGAGTTGTTACTGAAACTTGTTACAATCTCATCAACATTTCTATGTGAAAGTACTTGGTTGAGTTAGTTGGTATGTTCAGTGACTTTTGTAATGAATTATAATCTGATTCTGCCATTTTTTAGTGTCTAGTATTATTTTTACTCTTCTCTAACAAGGCAGCTGGTGAATAAAGTACACATCATTTTAATGATGGGAGAATGGGGTTTGCTCTGTTTTTACTGGTGTTGTAGTCAAATACAAGACTTTATTGCTGACTGAGGAGCATATGTCCTTGAGACACTGTTGACCAGGTCATGGTTAATAGTGGTTTGAATTAAAAGATAAGTCCTGGCCCACTATTCCCTTATATACTGCCATCCTTGATAAAAAACCTGCAAGGTGGTTTCTGCTCTGTTCTTGTTCAGGTTTCATTGCATTCAAATATGACTTGCCAACAATAAGAACTCACAGATGTTACTTTGATTTCCACTGCCACACTGAGAAGATTTTCTATTTCAATTTTGCATATTGAGTTTTACTGATACTATCTGATACACTGGTGACATAGCTTTCACAAAAAGAGTGAAATTAATCTCACATTCTTGAAAACTGCTATATTTCTTCAGCTATTTCTTGGCAAATGAGGCAATAGCCTGGAACTGAGCAGTTTGAGTTCATCAGAGTTTACGTGACTGTCTTCTTCAGTAGGAGCCTCTTGGCGCTGCAAGCCTCTAGTTCAGCTTTCTGCTTTCAATCCAGAAATGTGTCAGCAGAACACAGTCAGCCATGGCCTGGCTGGCTCTGAATATTTCATGTTCTGCAAATATAACCTTGAATCTGTCCCAGCTGTCTCAAAATTCAATCCTGATCTCACTCTCCTCTCAACCAACATAAACTGAGCTCCTTATTTGTATCTATACCAAAAGATGAGCTGCAGGTACTGACACTAAAAATGTCATGTCTCTGTCAAAACTGTGATAGAAATGAAATAAATTATACATATTAAAGAAAAAAAAATAATCTTACTTGCCTGCCTTCTGCTTCCAGACTGAGATAAGGTGCTGCCCATAATCTAGAAGGAACTATATCACCTAGGTCCCAAGTTGCTAGCATGAACTTAAGTGTTTTTATTGTTCTGTGTTTGAGATTTGTCATTGCTGTTGTAAACAGCATCTTCTGTGGAACCCCACCTCTTGCTTTTCTTTGAGGACAGCTATAACTTGGCAGAGAGAACCCAACAGATATCTGGACACAGGATAAAAGACACTGATCTTGTTCAGTCTGTTTACACTCCTCACACTAAAATACCCCCATTTCCCTAGGGCAGTCCTGGGTCCCTTGAACTGTGTCCTAAGGTTATAATCTTAAAGCTGTTTTGTTTCTGTGGCAGCAATGGGAAGTTTAGATTGGATATAAGGAAGAAGTTCTTTACTGTGAGGGTGGTGAGGCACTGGAATGGGTTGCCCAGGAAGTTGTGAATGCTCCATCCCTGGCAGTGCTCAAGGCCAGGTTGGACAGAGCCTTGGGTGCCAGGGTTTAGTGTGAGGTGTCCCTGCCCATGGCAGGGAGTTGGAACTGGATGATCTTAAGGTCCTTTCCAACCCTAACTATTCTGTGATTCTATGATCTGTTTAGCACCTGAAACCAGGAAATGCATAAGTTACCTGCTGCAGAAGATACTATGGCTTTTGCATGGCTTGAGAGAGCCACAGCAGCCTCCAGGGCAGGGATTTATTCTCCTTTCTCAGCAATACAGCGGTCAGGTGCTCAGATAGATTAAAAACCCTTGCCCTGTGTTACTGCAGCCTATGCTCCCTGTCTCCCCTTCCACACTCTCCTGTCAGACTTCTGGCAGTGTGCTGGGGTCTCCCTGCTCCCACCAGGCACTCACAGAAAACCAGGATCATGAGGAACAGAAATGATGCCAAGGGGAGGACAAGGGTGTAAAAGAGCCTCTTGTCCTAGTAGCCCACAGCTCCCTCCCTGCAGAGGCCTCAACAGGGACTTGAACTTGAAAGTCTTTTCCAGCCTAGCTGATTCTATGATTCTGTAATGCAGGGGAGCATTTTAGTGGAATCTTTACAAATGTGCCAGTCTGACATTTATAGAATCATAGAATCACAGAATGGTTTGGGTTGGAAAGGACCTTAAGATCATCCAGTTCCAATCCTCCTGCCATGGTCTAACATGCCTCATGTTAGACCAAGTGTCACCCAAGGCTTTGTCCAACCCAGCCTTCAAAACTGCCATTCACAGCTTCCTTGGGCACCCTGTGCCAACGCCTCAGCACCCTCACAGTAAAGGACTTCTTCCTTATATCTAACCTGAACTTCCCCTGTTTAAGTTTGAATAAACTTAAAAATAAACTTCCACGATTGATATATTTATCCACAAGGCACGTTAGCTGCAGTGCTTCTGATTAAACTGCAGTGTGTTTTTGCACAACATGGTTAAAGAAAAAGAACGGCCATGTATCGAGATAAACCAGTCTGTTATGTCTGAATGGAGCCTTCTCAGAAGTTCTTTTAAATTCTCCTAAAGGTCGTAAAATAGCCTTAAACAGATTTTTTTTCATTGTAACAGGTATTAAATAGCAACATGCAAAAATGAACGTATCTCTTGCACAGGCGCACAGGGAATACATTACCCTTTGCTGGGTCAAATTTCCATGTTCCTAAGCTCAGCGAAAAAGATCCACGGCAATGTTTTATTACATGGTGGACTGGAGACGCAGGCTCACTCCTCCCAGCTTTCTTCCCGAGTTTCTGTTTTGGATGTGTATATAGACAAAACATGTGAAAACCATTATCTCCTTCACATTTAGAGCTTGGAATGACAGGAGACGTCCCTGTGTTTGGTTTGTACCACCCTTGGGAGGAGGGATTACCTTGGCAGGGAAACCTTCCATCTAGAATAGAGTGGAAAAGATCACTAGGTCTCCTGGCTTTTTAGAGGGATGATGATGCAAGAAGTTTCTGTTTTCCAGCTATTCCTTCACAAAACCCCGTCATCATGGGCAAGCCTTCTTTCAGCTTCTTGGGAATAGGCAAGTCTTACGTTGTCCTTACAAATTCCTTTGCTGTATATTTACGTACTGCCTGCTTGCTTTCCCACTGTGCTTGCTGTGAAAAGAAGCCTTGGGGTTTTTGAACATACTCGGTTTTCTAGTCCAGATGTTCAGAAGTAAAATGTTGATGCAATGAGCAGGTTTGGAGCTTAGCCTCGCTGCTGCTTAGTGTTTCAGGCCTTCCTTTTCTTTATCCCCTCCCCGCCACCCCAATCTGTTTGAACTAACTTTCCCATGCTCTTATTCCCTTTCCATATTACCTCAGTATGCTAACACTAGGGTTTTCTTTTTTATATTTTTTTTATTTTCACAAAAGTAGAGTATTTCTAATAAAGTCTTATCTGACAGCATCCAGCTGCTTTTATGGACCTACAGCAAATCATATTTTGCACTGGGGAAAAACACTGGAGGCAGTTAATGCGGACGGCGTGTGCATAAGCTGTAACTTAATGAGCCTGGTGTATTTTAGAATAAATATGTACTAATCATGTCATCTCTACACTCCAAATGTTGTTTTGACACTGAGCTATATGATAGCACTGATGGGATTGTTAGGAAAAACCTGCATCCATACATCACTGTTAGTGATCATTTTTCTTTCCATTTATGTTAATACGTATTAATATTTGCATTACTTTTGCCATTTCTCTCTCTCTCCTCACAAACCTCTTTCCCACGTGTGTTTTTGGTAGGTTCATCTAGCCTCCAAGCTTATTCAGTACATGGCACAACAGTTTTCACAAGTGGCTCCTAGCAGAGATCCCCTCAACTGTCTTTTAGCTCTTTGGTTCCCACCTCCAGTTTGCTGCCCGTTGCTGCCTCAGTCTTAGCACAGCAGCTTTGTTCAGCTGTATCTGCACTTGCCAGAGGATACTGCTTCCCATAATTTGCTGCCACATCTACTTGGAGGTACTTACCACCAATCTCAACCCTCCTTTCCATCTTTCAACAAGGCATTTGTGCTTTCTCTTGACTTGTGACTAAAACCAGTGGCTCATATTTGGGCCATGCAAATTGCTGCAATAAATGTGCTCTAAGCAGTTAGTTATGGTACGTGTAGAATATTGTAGCCATTTAGTTGCATTTTTCTATACTGCTCTTGATCAAAAGGATAACTCTGAAGTGAGATATCTGATGAAAATCATCTGCTTGAGGATACAAATTCTTTTATACACTGACCCTTAACACAGAATTCAGTGACTTTTCCTTTGATAATAAAGGAGAAAAACAATTTAGATCAAAGCTTGGGCTTAAATAGTCCTGTGTCATAAAAAGGTTTTACAGCCTGCTTAATTCACTTTTCAGAGGAAATTCAATTTTCCTTTTCATTTTTCAATTTTCATTCAATTTTCAGAGGAAAATCCTCTCATTGAGAGAATGGATATTTCTGTGCAAGGATATTTTAGGTACAGTGGAAATAGAGGACTTAAATCTGCATTTCAAATCTGAGAGTTTAGAAAAGTAAATTGTGTCAGTAATATCAAATAATGTGTTCAGTAACTGACGAAGTTTAAGTACATATCAGAAAGGTGACTTTAGCACCAATAGAGACTGAAGGTGAGTTTAACTTCAGGGCTTCACTTTTCTCCCAAGCACAGCCATGTTTCTGTGCATCAAACCTGTAGGTTGGGATCTGATGTACAAATACAGCAAAATCCAGAGCTGCCAAAAGTAAAGCACATTCAAGATCCAGATTTGTACCTAGATCTGTACTAGAATTTTGTTTCTTCTCAAGAAACTGTAATTGAAGCTCTTAAAATTCATGCTTTGTGGATGTTCCATCTTTCACAGCCCAATTCTCTTCCAGACCACCAGTTTTAGGAAATGAAGCTTGCCTCAAAAATTTAGGATCTTGGGTATCTGCATCAAAAAGTTCAGACTATAACTTAACTTTAGAGCTGCATAAAATTGTCAAGTACCATCTTTTTTTGTAAGGTAACATTCTACATGAAATATTTAAAGAAATTAAAGGAGATGCTTTGTGCCTTTTCAATTACTGCCTGAGAACTGATTTCTCTCTCCAGTTTCTTCTCTTAGCACATATTGCTGCTGTGAGCTTGACTTTATGGCTGAATAGACATTTCAGTGCAAAAAAGGTTCCAAGTGATTCCAATCGTTACATGACGCTTTGGCACCTTGTGCTGGTGGTTATATCACCTCCAATCCAAGTGGTTTCAGTATAAAAATAGACAAGTTGGAAAAAAGAACAGCTGTCAACTTTTATGCATAGTTTTAAATATTTTATATGTGATGTTAATGTGTGTGGCAGTTGCTGGATGAGCCCTGGGGCTGCTGCGAGCACTGGGCTCTGCAGTGCAGGCATGGAGCGAGGCATGGCCAGACCCCACAGAAGCCTTCCCTGGTTGGTATTTGGTGGCTTGGTTTGGGTTTTTTCAGTGTTGGCTCTGGTAATTGCTTCCTGGTTACAAATTATTGAGACTTCAGGATTCCCAGCAGCAGTCATGGGTAAAAACCAATTTCCAATCTGATACCCCAACTGCAGAATCTAGAGACTTTAGGAAGCAAATGAGTTTGCTTTGGATACTAGTCAGTGTGTCTAAGTTAAGGCAGCTGACACCCGCTCTTGACTCTGGCTATGTATTGATTAACCTGACTCTGAGCATGAATTCTTTCATTCATGCCAGAATTTCTTTGAACACCAGATGCCATGCATATCATCTTCCTTTGGCTAAGGATTGAAAAGAAGTACAGCGACAATCTTCCCCCTGCATCATTCTGTTCTGGCTTGTGTTGTTTTGTTTGGGCAGGGGTCTGTAGCTTCCTCCATGTTTCCTCACTGATATGTATGTAAACATAAATAAGCAGTCTTGTAACTGAGCTGCACCCCTTCACCCTCAGGAATGGGTGATTCGATTCCCTGTGTCCACCTTCCAGCCCCATACATCACCTTCAGCCCAGCAAGGTGCAGAGCTGCTGTCCCCATGTCCCGGCTCCGACAGTCCTGGCCCGCAGCGAGCAGCAGCTCCCCTGCAGCAACCGGTGTCTTCCAGTGTTGCATCTTGGATCCTCCTGATTCTTGGCATGCTCTTATGCCATAAAAGCTCTGGTTATTTCAAATTCATTGCTCTTAAATGTGCTTTCAAAATGAATGCCTTTTGTTAGAAAACGCTGCCATTCTTAGTATAATGTGGTAAGAGGTTTAACAGTAGGGAATTATTCTTATGCCTGCATCAGAAGTATATTAGCGGTAATTTTTCAGTGTGTTTATTCAGAAATTATACCACTGGTAGAAGCATTGCAGCTTTCTGCTACCACGTTTCTATAACCATGGAATTGCTTGCAGTACAAATCCAAAGCTATTCAAAGCAGATCTTCTGTAGGGGTTTAACTCTAGGGGTCCGCATGTCTGTTAGCCTGAATAATGAAGTGCTGGAATAAAATGTGTACCTTCAACTTTTGATTGCACCAGAGAGGAAAACGAGGGGAAAGCCTTGGCTAGCCATCATCAGTTTGTTCAAATTGCAGGCTATTTCATATTGGGATCAACAAGAGAATATACTGAAAATATATTTCTGCAGATTTCAACACATTGCAAGAGTTGAATCTCCTTTCCTAAAGGAAATTCATATATAGCTTCCAAATACATAATGCATGACCTGCTTTTGATTTCCTTTGGAAATCCCTTGGATTTTGCATTTGAAAAAAAGACTGGAACCTTAACCTACGCTGCTGCATGGGTATAAGATTTGCGACTTTCTGGGATGAAAGAGAAGGCACAGACTCCCAGCAGCTTGCTGCGTCCATCACAGAGCATGACTGGGGAAATGAGACATGATCTGCCCTGTTTAAATAGTAACACATGTGCCCGAGTTCTGAGGGTCTTCTGTGTAACAATTTATGGAGTGAATTCACCAAGGAACTCAATTTTCAATATAATTTATAACGAATCTAGTCAAAATGAAGCAAGTGACTTTCCACTTGCTGGATATGAACGTCCATGGGAGGTGTAAATGTGGCATAACTAACCCATGCTTTGGTTTGTGATGGTCTGTGTCAGCAGAGCAGCTGCCACTACTTTGCAAGGTCTGTTTGCTCGGCAGTGTTGTCACTTGATGCTTGTGATCATTGTGAACGGAGAGAAGAATTTGTTCAACTGGGGGATTTCCATTAAGAAAGGATGTTACTTTTGGTAATGCAAGAGCCTGTGGTCCTGTTAGTCTGGCCTAATCCTAGCAGGAGCAAGGTCACCTCCACCGTATGCTCTGAAATAACTCTGCCTCAGTGGGATCCTGTACACAGACAGAGCAGGTAACCGTGAGCCTGGGGTACTTTAGTTCAGAAGAGAGCTGAAGCAGCAGAAAATGGTGAGAGAGCACTGTGCTGACATAGAAGGGGAAGATGCAACAGTTATAAAGTGCATTATATAAGGAATTATTGGTGTTTATAGATTTTATTTTTAAATGATGTAAAAATAAAGTTTTCTTGGCTTTAGTTTACACAAACATCTCTGTGTTGTTACAGTTAATGTGGAGAGAGAACATGCAGCACAGTAATAATCTATTATTATTTGCTATAGTAAATGCAGAATAAGGAGGTCTATTGCCAAAGAAAAGG
Source organism: Pezoporus wallicus (assembly GCF_028554395.1). Classification (NCBI taxonomy): domain Eukaryota; kingdom Metazoa; phylum Chordata; class Aves; order Psittaciformes; family Psittacidae; genus Pezoporus; species Pezoporus wallicus. The sequence goes on from NW_026639584.1 coordinate 2,439,108, forward strand.
AAACGGTATGTGTGGGATAAAACTTCTTACCATGATTATTGGGTTATATTTCTAGCTGTAGAGGCAGCACACTGGGTGCTGTCGTGTCTGGGGGCAGCGTTTCCTGGCTATGCTTCCTTATCTCTCAAAACATACCACATCAATTGTATTGCCCATGTCTACCTTAGGAAAAATCATAGAATCACAGAATCCCAGACTGGTTTGGGTTGGAAGGGACCTTAAAGCTCACTCAGTTCCAACCCCTGCCATGGGCAGGGACACCTTCCCTTAGAGCAGCTTGCTCCAAGCCCCATCCAGCCTGGCCTTGAACACTGCCAGGGATGGAGCATTCACCACTTCCTTGGGTAAGCTTTTCTCCACAAGTATCTTGTAAGGAAGGGAAATACCACTTCACCTTGTATCCTCACCTGTGGAGGGAGTGTCCTGGTTTTGGCCAGGACTGCCTTCTTCCTACACACTATTTCTGAGAAGGTTGGATTTGTCTCCCAGGTTTTGTCTCTCTGCAGCTTCTGGCAGATGTCTGGAGTCACCCTGACAGTGTCATGGCACTGTAGTGGTCAGTTTCCATTGGAGCCTTATTACTTTGGTATCTTCCAGGGGTGCAGTTTCACCCCAAAGCCAGCTCTGTCTCACTTTTTTATGGTAATAAATAGGAGAAGCCCCATATCTCGTTGCTGCCACGTGCTTTAGCCCTGCTGTTCATGTGTCTGAATAGAGACACATTCCATGGTGTCTCAGACAACTTCCACCCTGGAAACACAAGCTGTTTTAAATACACCTAGTGCTTGTAGGAGGAGCCTGTATTCAAAGAGAATTTGGTCTTCAGTGTTCAATTTGTACCAAGCTTTCCTCCTGTACCAGCATACTTTGGAAAGGATAGGTGATGAGTGTGTGTATCCCATAGCAGGAAGTGCTGTAAAGGATGTGCCACCAAACTCATGGGTGTTTGTGTTGACACTGGAACAAGTGAGACTTTGTGCAACACAGAGACATGGCAGTGCAGCTCCTCTTCCAGGTCTGGCTGTACAAGGAACTTATGTGCAAAGACAAAACCTCTCCTAACAGGGTCAGTCAGAACTCAACATTCTTACAGTAACTTGTTAAAGGTAAGCTTAGGTTCAGGGCACAAGCTGTACAATTTTTCTCCCTTTCTTCAGTTGCTGTCATAGTAGAACCAGATGATCATTTTTGTTGTAGGCCAAAGATCCTTTATTTGTTTCCAAGTCTAATAATAATTCAGTAATAACTCATAATAATAATAACTAATAATAGGCTCAACATAAAAAGGGCATGGAGCTGTTGGAACAAGTCCAGAGGAGGCCACGAGGATGATCAGGGGACTGGAGCACCTCCTGTATGAAGACAGGCTGAGGAAGTTGGGGCTGTTCAGCCTGGAGAAGAGAAGCTGCATGGAGACCTCATAGCAGCCTTCCAGTATCTGAAGGGGGGCTATAGGGATGCTGGGGAGGGACTCTTCATTAGGGACTGTAGTGATAGGACAAGGGGTAATGGGTTAAAACTTAAACAGGGGAAGTTTAGATTGGATATAAGGAGGAAATTCTTTCCTGTCAGGGTGGTGAGGCACTGGAATGGGTTGCCCAGGGAGGTTGTGAATGCTCCATCCCTGGCAGTGTTCAAGGCCAGGTTGGACGAGGCCTTGGGTGAGATGGTTTAGTGTGAGGTGTCCCTGCCCATGGCAGGGGGGTTGGAACTGGATGATCTTAAGGTCCTTTCCAACCCTAACTCTTCTATGATTCTATGATTCTATATGCTTTGCATGTGGGATAATTCACTTATAAAGAAGAAACTGTTACAGTTTCATAGCAGTGAATCAAAGATCATTTCCTTGGTGATTCGAGTGACAATTCACGCTGTAGATTGAAGGACAAGAGTTCTTGTTAACGTGTTTGTGTAATTGTCAAATCTGTCATTTTTCAGGTACCTGGAGGGAAACCATCTGACTGCTGTGCCGAAGGGACTCTCCACCTTCAGACACCTCACACTGATGTAAGAAACACCTGGTTTCAATGTCAGGAAAATTACCTGCCTCTTTCTGCACTAGCTTGTAGGTGGAACAGAAATGGTGTGTATTTGAGGAAAAGAAAAGAAAAAAACAAAACCATACAAACCCCAAGCCCCTTCTGTAATTTAAATTTGGAAAGAATTTCACAGTGGCCACTGTTGCCAATAAATGTTCATAAAGAGTGTAGAAAGAGCGAGGTGAGTGAGAGCACCGGAGCCCTTTCCTCTGCAGGAGCTTCCAGTCTCTGCGAGAGGACTAAACTCTCACACAGTCTGCAAGTTTCACTTGGCAGATTTATCTGTGCAAGGCTGTAAAGGTCATTAGCAGAGGAGATGGCATTAATTTGTTCTAGGTGAGGCAGTATTTATAATGCTAAGGCAATGAAAATTTGCATAGGTGTTTCTGCTCTGAACATTCATGCAGGTAGAGACACAACTAGACCTTGTTCAGTAAATTGCTCCCTGAGATACACAGGAGTGAAATTTCTTGGCTGAGCCATTTATGAGACGTTTTCAGATGCTGTTGGAATCAGCTCTGTAGATACTCCAGTCAAATGGGCAGAACAACCTCAGACCAAAATATGGAAGGAAAGCTGGAATTCTGCTTTAAAAGAGTGGGGGGTTTTGGAAATATTTCTAATTTTGTTTTTCAAGGGAGAGCAACAACAAACCAAAATGTTCTATTTGAGCCTAAAAGGCTTTTTCCAAATGAAAAATGACATTTTGTTCTAGTAGCTGTCAGTGTGAAGAACATATGGAAATGGTATGTCTGTGATACATTGCAAAGCAAGTTGGTACAGTACATATTCACCCGTGCTTGTATCATTTATTGTTTATCCTTCTTCAAAAATATTGCATGTATTCACTGATGCTTTCTTTTTTGAATGCTATATGCTGAAAATAGGCCTTAATATTTCTGACTGAGGCTTTTGAGGGGAGTCTGACGGGCTTTGCTTTTAGAGCTTATTCAGGGTTACAAAATACATCAGTAGATAATATGTGACTTTTTAATTGCTTCAAGCATTTTGCTTTGCAGATACTAAGTAAACTTTAAAAAAGACTTATTTCTCCATTAATATAAGTGATATTTCTCTGTGTGTTTCTTCAGTGATTTGAGCAACAACAGCATAAGTGTATTGACCAACTATACCTTCACCAACATGACTCAGTTATCAACACTGTAAGTAGTCCAGAGTTTTGGTAGTAGTTGTAATTGCTTTTCAGATACCACCTTAGGTGTTGAACAGTTAGTATATAATTTGTTACTTAAGCATATGTGGCTTTCTATGTCGCTTTGTGTTTGGGTTGGTAGTGAAATAATCAACAAAAATTGAATGCTGTAACTCTTTTTTCTCATTTTTCCAGCATCTTGAGTTACAATAGACTCCGGTGCATTCCAGTCCATGCCTTCCATGGGCTCAGGTCTCTTCGAGTGCTGTAAGTACCACTTCTTCAATGCAGCTGAGTTGCAGCTTATTAGAATGCTGTTGGTGGCAGGAGGTGTTTAATGAGCAGATGGCTTTCACTTGATCCAGTAGTCGTAAATATTTTCACACAATTAGCTTCAATGTACTTGTACTTAGGTGCAATATGTCCGGTAATGACTAATGCAGGTGAATGCTAAACCTTGAAAAGAAGCAATTACACATTTGCAGGACAAATGTCTTTCCTCTGATAGTTCAGGGGCAAGAACTATCATGAAAACAGCCCTCCAAGAGACAGGGTCTGTCTCTTCTACTTAAACAATGTTTGGGTGCCCCACAGGAAAAGACTTTTTGTGAAAAACTGATGTTTTAGAGTGTAAGGTTCCATTGGGTGCTTCAGCAAGAGTGTCTCTACGGAAACCCGCTGAATGTTTAGAATGTTATCTATTAATTCAGATTCCTGCAGGCAAGGTTTACATAAAAATGCAATCTTCTGAAGGTAAGATAGAAGAACACCACTAAAACAATGAGTAAGTGAAGCCAGTGGCTAGGCACCAGTAATGCTGAGATGTCTGTCTCTAATGTTGTTGTGAATGAAATTTCACCTCATGTTGACTGGTGGCATGCTCAGGTGTCCATGTGTGGTTTTTTATTTTGGAGATCCTTTTCTGTACTCTTTCTTTCCAGTGTAGCTGTTTTCAGCAGTTTTCTGAATTGAACAATTTGTTTACAGTTTCTTCTGAAAGTCATCTTTATATTGTCTCAGTATGGGATGTGGGTCTGTTCCTTGCAGCAAGCAGCCCCCCACCAGCTTTTCTTAGGCATCTGGTAGACTGACTCCTGCTTCTGTCTTCCACTCCCCACCTGCCCCATCAGAAACAGACCCTAGGCTGCGTGTGCTTCATTGTTTGTGTGGACACATTACCCCATGTGCTGCTGTTACGTCAAGGTGGAAAAGCCACCTTCTTCCTCACGTTCTTCCCTTTTTTGCCCAGCAACACAAGTGGGTCACCATTACTTGCACGGTCAACTGAAAGCAAATGAATTCAATAGCTTGTGTGTGCTGGGATTATTCGGTTTGCTGCAGGAGAGAGGTCTTTGAACACTGAAAGGTCAGGACGGAGGAGCTGAAGAGTATGTTCTGAGTCCTTTGAAACTTCATGCTATTATTTCACAAGCAGAAGTTTCTGTGGTTTGAAGAACAGTAGTTGATGTCCACTGACTCCCTAAGTGTGGAATTAAGGTGTTGATATATGCAGTACTGTAACTGTGGAAGCAATAAGGCAATGATGTTTGTCCAAGCTCTTTCACTGTGATTTGAGTGGTAAAATAGATATCTAGGTTTTAGCATCCTAACTTACAAGACAGCTTTTGATATCCAGTTTTCGTTAGTAAAACCAAGAAAGATACGTGATTTGGATTTGTTGTTTTAAGTTTGGCTTGGGACTCTGATTTCTAGTGCACTAGGATGGTCACATTCGAGCTGTTACATGAATCCTGAAATTCAGCCACAGATGAATATGTTCTGTTCATGGCCAAATAAATTATTCCATATGGAGCTGTCTTCTGGCCTGTGTCTGATACGCAAGCTTGATTAAAGCTAGTGTGGGACTCTCTGCCCTGAATTACAGTGTAGATACACCATGTCTCACTCTTTCCAGTACCTACAGTTTGCCTTTTTACTTCTTTTCTTGAAGGCCACATATGGACAGAAACAAAGGACAGTATTTTAATAACGTTTGTTATCTTTTGGCTTTTTTAAATTATCTGCTAATCAAATTGAAAGAATATCTTCCTTCTTCAAGGGAGAAGCCCTCCCTGTCTTGCACAGAGCAGCATGAGTAAAATGAAGCCTAAATGAAAATCTCTGTCTCTGCTGCATGCATTTGGAAGCCTCCAGATTGATTTGATTTATTATGGCCCACAAAACTATGGTATCAGCTACAACTTTTGCCACATGTCATCTATGTTGTTAGTAAAAATCAGTTCTCCAGGGAGAAAATGGTTTCTGAGTGACAGTGTGCAATCTGGCATTGTCATTTATTATCCATATTCTCAGGGGAATTTAAAAGAGAAAACAAAAGTAAAACAATTTCCACTTTCGTTTTTTAATGAAAATAGAGCTCTCATTGCCTTTGAAGGTAGCAGACACTTCTTATGCAGGCACATGTGTCTTCCCAATTCCTTATGTTTTCTTTGCTTTTTGCCTATATAGTAAATATCTATTTGAAAATCAGAATAATCATAGCTGTATGATGAAGTTGGTCTTTGACAGATATCTGTGTTTGTCCTCCCTCTCTTACAGTTATCAGCATAACTGAGAAAACTGCAGAGTCAACATGTTGATGTTTAAGCCTCAATATGTATGAGTGTTTTTACACAATCAGGCCCTTTCTCTTCAGGCTTCACCTGGCTTATCCCTAATGGCAGCCATAGTGTGCTGGGGAGGTGTTTCAACATAGAACCTGAAGAGGTTTTAATAAGCAAAAGTTGGTATCAGTAGTTTTTACACCAAAGCTACTGCAGTGAAACATTGGCAATTTGGTTTTGTTTGGGGCTTTTTGTCCAAAGCTAGTCTTTTTAGAAGCTAAATGTGAATGGATTAAAAAAAATGAGATTGAGACAAATTAATTACAAATAATTACAAATATTAGAACTCTCTGATAGACCTGAATTGATTATTTTCAAGATTATTCTTATTGTATGCAATGTTGTAACTTCTGACATATTGTCATGATTCAATGAAGAGGCAAAGTCCAGAAATAAAAGTACTTTCTCAGATCACTAAACAATTTTCCATGTTATATTTATTATATGGATAAAATAAGCTGCAGAATATTCTGCTAAGATAAGATGTTCTAGTTTTAATGAAAACCAGTGGATATTTACTGCAGTTCAAAGCCTACACAAACATAGTAATGTGTTTGATGATAAAGCTATCACTAATAATTTTGGAAATAATTTTTGCAATACATTTTCCTTATTGGATCCTGCACTCATTTGGCTTTGGTATGAGGTTTTTTTTGCATCACATAATGACTGCTTGAACCTATGCAATAAATCTGTAGAAGCATCACTGTACTGAACATTGAGCAATGACACTTTGGTTTCCTGCTTCCTCTGACATCCAAGTTGTGTTGTTTCCTGCAAGGTTTGGCATCCTTTGGGGTTCATTGTAGGTGTTTGCCTTTGATGGGATGTGGCTCTGCAAGCTCAGTCAAGCTTTTAGCCGCATTTCTGGCTTTACAGGGTAGATCATAGCTTGCTGAAAAAGCATTCCCTTTGTGTCTGAAGTAACCTAGTGTTCCTTACCTGAAGGCAAAGTAGTAAGTTAGTGAGATTACATGTAGAAGAGAGTTTCTGTTTCAAAAATTCAAGTGTTTTGTTACTACGTGCTCTGAGAGGAGATCCACATCACCTTAAATCCATACCCCTGCTGCTTACCACTGTTTAGGCAAGAGGAAGTTGTGCTTTTGAGGGAGAATACACACATAATTGTATGTGCTTTAAGTGTTCAAATGTGTAAGATTCCTGTTGTTGATCCAAGAGGAAGAAGATTTTATTACACTGTTGAATTCTCTCACCCCTGTTTATTATTGTGAGTTTAAAGGGGTTTAGCATTTACCGTTTCATTTTAGCTGCATGGTGATGATGTTGTTGATGTGGTTTCTCTTATTAAAATGCAGGAAACATACCTCAGTCTTTGAGACATGTAGTGAAGTCATTCATAGCAAATGGGCTTGCATTTGTGATGAGTTTCCAAGGCATCTAGGAAAGAAAATGCGCCCCTTCACAGAATATATGCAACTGATCTGACAGGAAGATAAATAGACATTCTGCTGTCTGTTCAGAGAGGATTGTCTTGCACACCTCTGAGTAGTTCAAAAGATCAGAATATAGGCTCATTCTGTGTGGCTGCTCATTCAAATGTGCTCATTTCATTGAAGGAGGAAACACTTGGATGACAAGTTTTTGACCAGGCCTGATCTTGCATCCTCATACCAACAAAAATAACTCCTATTTAGTAGCTGTGGGGTATGTCTCAGTCAGTTGGTCATTCTGTATAGAATTAGTGAGTGTGCTTTATCTGGAGTTACTGCGTGGGAGCTCGTATCCTTCCTGTGCAGATGAATTGCTTGGAGATCTATCCTTACATGCCAGTATTATTAATAGCCAAAAACCTAGGTATGCTTAAAAGAAAATCTCAGACCCAAGATGTTGGAAGGGGAAGTTTCTGATGTACTGGCATTAAGAACTGGAGAAAGATGCCAGAAGGATAACTCTGCTGTAGCTTTTTGTGGTTTCATGCTCTATAGAAAAGCTTTGTGGTACAATAAAACAGAAACTGAAGCTGTAATAAGCAGCTGTGAAATGTGCTCATGGTAACATTGCTTATGCTCACCTAGTTCACAGCCCCATGAACCTAGTTCACTGCCATGTGAGGCAGGACAAGGTGTGTTTGGCAAGGTGTATCCTTGGCAAGTTTGGCTTTCCTTGCTGTGTGTATGCTGGTGTAAAGTAGTATGTAAAGGAAGAATTCATAAGAGTTATAAAGCATCATGTACATCCTGGTGAAGCTTACAGTGATGTTGGGGAAGAAAGGATGCAAACCCAGATGGTTTTATGTTCATCTGGGGCTACTGTGTATTTCCATGGGCCCACAGGTTTGGTTTGTTTTAAGCTCAGTGTGCACCCTTTCAAGGCTCTGTACAGTCACAGAAATGAAAGGTAAGATGTGATGTTGTGTTCCACAAATCACCAGGTGAGTTAGAAAATAAATGACTCCAGGAAAAGAACTGCTACAAAACTGACAGCAGATTTCTGTTTTCCACCCTCCTCTGCCACATCTGGAACACTGACAGTAATTCCTGGTCCTGGGAAAGTGGCTATAAAGAATATAGCAGTTTGCTAGAACTGAGCCAGCTCAGGGGAGAAGGGCAAAAAAAAATGCAACTTTAAAATATTGATGTCCTTTTCCTTTGCAAGTTTTCTACCAACTTTTGTTTAAAAAAAAACAAAACAAAACATCAGCTAGTGAGATCCAGCAGCATCTACTCTTGTTGGCTCGTTATGACTTCCGTCTGTTATTATGAGTAGTAGTAAACTACTATTCAGTGACGTGCAAACTAGAAAAATGAGGATAAACTATAACTATTTTTCTTTATGCTATTGTTTTACCAGGTAGTTATCTAGTGATATGGAGGATGCAGCAGCTGAGTAGCTGATTTTATTTATAAATCAAATTAAATAAAATCTTACATGACTGTGTATCTTCTCAATGGGTTTCATGTAGTTGTAAACCCCCAGCATCCTGTGCCCTGCCTCACATTCATTTGTTGCTGCATGTTTTCTCATCTGACCGTAGCGCTGTCTGCCAAAGCATCTGTGATGGTGCCCTACTGTGTTGCAGGGCCTTCAGTTACTATTGCAATGAAAACCACAAGTAATCACAAATAATGAATTTTACTCTTGGGTCTGCCACTCTGAATACAAGGATTATGCTCTACAAGCTGCAAGAAAAATCTTTTCATTTATCCTTACCTATGTAACACACACATAAATGTATTTCTTAGAAAAGAGATAAAGCGGCTGCTTCAATTGTCCTGGAAACAGTGGAAAACCCTTTCACAAGGAGCCTGAAAACTCTGCTAGAAATATGTTTGTTTCTTTGCACAGGATGAATAAGGGCCTAAAACAACTGATTTCAAGTATTTTCCCTGGTAGCATAAATGTATTTGTCAAACAGATTGTAAAAATACCACACAGGTATTTCCTACTGTAAGAATAGGAAAGTGGGATGTGAAGGTGCAGTGATACTTGCCCTCATGGACCCTTGTTCTCTCCTAGGATCATTCTGAAGTCAATATTTAATTTAACTTCCACAGTTCCTGTTTTCCCTGTTCTGTTTTTTCTGTCTTTCTGGCTAATGGGATTCTGTAAGCGAATACAGGTCTATATGTGGGGCTCTGCTTGTCATCAATACACTTTTAATAGCATAAATAGTATGTCACCTTTGTAATTGAAATTGTAATTAGTCACCAACAGTTCCAACGGTATCACTATTTTAAATGCCAAAATCTAGAAGTAGAAGTAATAAAGCGTGGAAGCTAAGGAGTTGTGAAGCTCATAGAAACTCTCAAAGAAACAGACTTAAATACCCTTTGTAAGCCCTAATTCCTTCACTTATATGGAGCAGATAAAATATGGTGGTTTGATCCATCCTGCTTCTCCCCTCTTCTAGGACACTCCATGGAAACGATATTTCCAGTGTTCCAGAAGGTTCTTTCAACGACCTGGTATCCCTGTCCCATCTGTAAGTACTTCTGCCTGGGTTCATCTGTTTGACTAAGGGTTTCAGATTTGTATAACAGTACGTGTTATTACAAATTAAAAGTTGTACAGCTTGTCTGGTTTTCCTGCTCACTTTCCATATTCTGCTGTGGATGGTCATGGTGCATCTGTTCAAAGGAAATCAAAAAATGCTGGAATCTGTTGTTATTAGTTACCAAAATATTTTTCTTCAGGAAAACTAAATGAGCAAATGTGACAGTTTTCTCCTCTGTGGGCTTTGTGTTTAAAGCTTTCTTTCAGTATTGTCTCTGTGAAATGCAGAGTGTGTTATGGTCTGAGAGTGAGACAGGAAACCTCCCACAAAGAGCAAATATTAAGCAAATGTGAATTCTTTGCTTAATAAGTGTCATATGTTTTGAATACTGAAATGCTGTCAGCATATGAACTCCTTGATGAATCACTACTTCAGACATATATTTAATCATATGGAAATTGGTCATTTTACAGCATTAATACTTCATTCCATAATTAGCAGAAATTACTAGACATTTCAAGCTATTTCAGGAAATTACTATTGTATTCGTGGAGGTCCAGGATATTTTTTAACACAATTCAGTTGATGAAAGAACTGTAAAGACAAAGAGCTGAAATTCTTACAAAATAAACCTGAAGTGTAACATTTGGTGCCAAAAGAGTTGAACAGAAAACGGCTCTGCAGTGAGATAATGTGTGATAATACTTCACATCATTAGACAGTAGATGTAAAGGAACAGTAATTTGGGTAGCATGTTTCCCAATTACTGTGCTGAAGTAACCAGAGACCTGGGTATGTCTAGGTGATTTTGTGAAGTGGCTAGTGCACAAGTTGATTCTGATGCTGTGCTCATGCACATGATGTGATGCTGATGTATACAAGTCAAGACATACAGATACGTGTGCATTTGACATAGGTTTTTATTTCTATCTCTGTTTCTCTCTTTGCAAGTGCAAACATGCCCTCCAGAGCACTCACCTGAACACAAGGTTCAGTTCGTATTTACGTATTTTCTGGATGTCCTCAGGCTGGTTATTTTATGTAACAGCTTTCTGCCTTCCTTTTCCCCCTGGACAGCAAAACATAAATGTATCTTAGGTTGGTAGGGACAGAAATCTTATGTGAGCAGCTCAGGCAATTTCAACTGAGAAATCACCTTCTCTGTTTCAAGCTTATGCCATGGTATCCAAGTCAGAGAAAATACTTGTTCTGCACAAAATGTATTTCGTATTCACATTTCCCAGTGTAGTCAAGTAATTTTGTATGTTGTTTTGGAATGCAAGGCTGAGCCAAAGCCCTGTACCTCCTCTTGGAAGCACGGTGACACCTTCCATAATGGGAATCTGGCTTCTGAGGGTATTTTTAGAATTCAAGAGATAAACATATCATGCCCCATTTGTTTGGATTTTCCTCAGAGTTTACTTTAAATGAAGTGCAGATACAATTTTCCTGGGTAAACTGTTCACCTTAGGGAGTGATAAAAACCCCTTTGGCCCAATACAAGCACTGCAGTCTCACTGTTTAGATATACGTGCTGCCAGAAATGTAAAATACACAAAGCTCAAATGAACAGTAATAAATAGGATCCATAAAATAAATAAGACCTGTCTGGGGTGTAATTTGCACAGTTGAACAACTGAATTTTACAGTGCAGTTGTGTTCTCCAGTTTCTTAAAAAGGATCCTGAAACTTTCAGCAACCACCATGGTTTTGCTTTTCACATGCCAGAATAATCTGTGCTTATCCAAGCAAAATCATACATAATTGAGAATAAATTCATTTTGAGCTCCTTCTGATACACAGATCTTCAAGGAGGAAGTGTGCACTTGGGATAATGTTGGAAATTATACAAGGAATTGCTACTCATCAAACTCACAATGCAAGGGAGAGCAAAGTTTTATGTAAATACACAAGCTGTGTGGCTAGGAGTAAGGTAGGTGTGGTGGCTGGAGAAGGCCCACTCCCAAGGTGGTGAGCAGATCACCACCCTGGGCCTTCTGCAGCAGTACAGTTGGGGGCAAGGAAGAGAAAGTATCAAATCAACCTTTAGAATTGCAAAGAAATAGTCATATAGCATAGGCAAAACTTTATTTTCATCAATTTTTTGTAATAGCTTTAAATTGATCTGCAATTGGAAGAACAACACCGAGATCCAGATAATTCAATTGCTTTTTCCATAGCTGTTTAAAGCCTGCAAGGAAATGTTCACCAAATTTCATTCACATTAGAATTATAGAATCATAGAATAGTTAGGGTTGGAAAGGTTCCAACCCCCCTGCCATGGGCAGGGACACCTCACACTAAACCATCTCACCCAAGGCTCTGTCCAACCTGGCCTTGAACACTGCCAGGGATGGAGCATTCACAACCTCCCTGGGCAACCCATTCCAGTGCCTCACCACCCTAACAGGAAAGAACTTCTTCCTTATATCCAATCTAAACTTCCCATGTTTCACATTGAACCCATCACCCCTTGTCCTATCACTACAGTCCCTAATGAAGAGTCCATCCCCAGCATCCCTATAGGCCCCCTTCAGATACTGGAAGGCTGCTATGAGGTCTCCATGCAGCTTCTCTTCTCCAGGCTGAACAGCCTCAGTGTTTTCAGCCTATCTTCATACAGGAGGTGCTCCAGTCCCCTGATCATCCTTGTGGCCTCCTCTGGACTTGTTCCAACAGTTCCATGTCCTTTTTATGTTGAGGACACCAGAACTGCACACAATACTCCAAGTGAGGTCTCATGAGAGCAGAGTAGAGGGGCAGGATCACCTCCTTTGACCTGCTGGCCACGCTCCTTTTGATGCAGCCCAGGATACGGTTGGTTTCTGGGCTGCAAGCACACATTGAAGCTGGCTCATGTTCATTTTCTCATCAACCAACACCCCCAAGTCCTTCTCCTTGGGCTGCTCTGAATCTCTTCTCTGCCCAACTCGTAGCTGTGCCTGGGATTACTCCAACCCAGATGTAGGACCTTGCACTTGGCATGGTTAAACTCCATGAGGTTGGCATCAGCCCACCTCACAAGCGTGTCAAGGTCCCTCTGGATGGCATTCCTTCCCTCCAGGGTATCAACCGAACCACACAGCTCGGTGTCATCGGCAAACTTGCTGAGGGCGCACTCAATCCCACTGTCCATGTCAGCGATGAACATGTTGAACAAGACCGGTCCCAACACCGACCCCTGAGGGACACCACTCGTTACCGGTCTCCAGCCGGACATTGAGCCATTGACCACAACTCTTTGTGTGCGGCCATCCAGCCAGTTCTTTATCCACCGAGTGGTCCATCCATCAAATTGATGTCCCTCCAATTTAGAGACAAGGATGTCGTGTGGGACAGTGTCGAACACTTTACACGTGTCCAGGTAGATGCCATCAACTGCTCTACCCCTGTCCATCAGTTCTGTGGCCCCATCATAGAAGGCCACCAAATTGGTCAGGCAGGATTTCCCCTTAGTGAAGCCATGCTGGCTGTCACCAAGCACCCTGTTGTGCTTGCATGTGCCTTATCATGTGTCTTAGCATGCCTTCCAGGAGAATCTGCTCCAAGATTTTGCCAGGCACAGAGGTGAGAGTGACTGCTCTGTAATTCCCCGGGTCATCCATTTTCCCCTTCTTGAAAATGGGGGTTATATTTCCCTTTTTCCAGTCATCGGGAGCTTCACCTGACTGCCATGATTTCTCAAATATGGTGGCCAGTGGCTTAGCAACTTCATTTGCCAGCTCCTTCAGGACCTGCAGATGGATTTCATCAGGTCCCATGGAGTTGTGCATTTTCAGGTTCTTAAGATGGTCTCAGACCAGATCCTCTCCTAGAGCAGGCCCAAGGTCTTCATTCTCACAGTCCCTGCATCTGCCTTGCAAGACTTGGGTAGTGTGGTCAGAGCCTTTGCCAGTGAAGACTGAGGCAAAGAAGTCATTCAGAACCTCAGCCTTCTCCAAATCCTGTGTAGCCAGTTCTCCTGAGAGCTTCCTAAGGGGGCCTACGATCTCCCTAGTCTGTCTTTTATTTGCAATTTAATTAGTTATCCTTAACATCCCTAGCCAAGTTTAATTCTAACTGGGCCTTAGCTTTCCTAAGCTGGTCCCTAGCTTCCCAGACAACATCCCTGTATTCTTCCCAGGCTGCCTGTCCTTGCTTCTACCTTTTATAAGCCTCTCTTTTCCCCTCGAAGTTTCAGCAGCAGCTCCTTATCTATCCAAGGAGGTCTCCTGGCCCTCCTGCTGCACTTCCTTCTAGTCAGGATGCAACACTCCTGAGGTTGTAACAGGTAATCCTTGAACATCAACCAACAGTCCTGGGCCCCCCTGCTCTCTAGGGCTATATCCTTTGGAACCTTACTAAGCAGGTTCCTGAAGAGGCCAAAGTCTGCTCTCTTGAAGTCCAGGGCAGTGAGCGTGCTGCACGCTCTTCTCACTGTCCTGAGGATCTTGAACTCGACCATCTCATGATCGCTACAACCAAGGCTGCCCTGGAGCATCACATATCCAATGAGCCCTTCCCTGTCGGTGAGCACGAGGTCAAGCATGGCACCTCTCCTTGTCGGCTCCTCTATTACTTGCAGAAGGAAGTTGTCTTCCACACAGTCGAGGAACCTCCTGGATGGCTTGTGCCAGGCCGTACTGTCCCTTCAACAGATATCAGGGTGGTTGAAGTCCCCCATGAGGACAAGGGCCTGCGAGCATGAGGCTTTTCCTATCTGTCTGTAGAGTGCTTCATCCGCAGATTCCTCTTCATCAGGTGGTCTGTAACAGATCCCCACAGTAATGTCTCCCATAGCTGTATTCCCTGTAACCCTGACCCACAAACTCTCTGTTAACTGCTCACCTGTCCCCAGACAGAGTTCCATACTCTCCAGTCTATCCCTAACATAAAGGTCAACTCCCTCTCCCCTCCTGCTGGGCCTGCCTTTTCTAAAGAGCCTATAACCTTCCATTCCAACACTCCAGTCATAGGAGCCATCCCACCATGTTTCTGTGATGCCTATTATATCATACCCCCGTAGATGTGCACACATCTCTAATTCCTCTCGTTTGTTCCCCATGCTACAGACGTTTGTATAGAGGCATCTGAGCCGAGCTCCAACTGAAGCCAGCTCATTGGCTGGAGCGGCTGGGATATCTCTACATTGCTCCGAGTATTTATTATAGGTGCTGGCAAGTGACTGGGTGTGTTGGGATGGAATGATGCCCCCTCCCCCAACAGTTAAACAGCTAGTTTAAAGCATCCTTGACCAGTCTGGCAAGCCTCTTACCAAAACCCCTCAGACCATCTCCACCAGCCCCCAGTAGACAGCCCCCAGTAGACCTGGCCTATGAACTTTGGTCCCTTGTTCAAGACACCCAAACCCCTGACTATGACACCACCCTTTTAACCATTTATTAACCTGGCCAATCCTCCTAGCTTTTTTCAGGTCCTCCCCTGTATCCTGGACAACTGACGAAAAGATTATCTGAGCTCCAGAACCCTTAACCATCTCCCAGGGCTCTGTAGTCCTTCTTTTATGTTCTCCAGGCTGCTGCAGTCTATATCCCTAGCACCCACATGGGTCACCAGAAGAGGGTAATAGTCAGCGGGACTTACTAGAGCAGGCAGCCTCTCTGCCACATCCCTGATCCATGCCCCTGGTAGGCAACACACCTCCCTTGAGATGGGGTCAGGCCGGCAGACGAGTGCTTCTGTCCCTTTCAAAGCAGAGTCCCCTACTACTACGACCCACCGCTTTTTCCTGGCAGCACCAGTAGAGATCTTCTTTACCAGTGCATCAGCTCATGGTGCGAGGGTGTTTCCTCATCAGCCCCCGGCAGAACAGCAAAGCGGTTCTGGGTGGGGACAACAGATTCAGGAGGAAGCCCCTTGCTTTTAATTGTCCTCTTCCTCCTTTTTTTGTTGTTTTTTTTCCTCGTTGCTGTTTCCCAGTTTCACGGCCTCCTTCTTTCCTCCATGAGCTACAGGGGACGCTTGAGGCACCTGCACAGTTCGGGCCAGGAGCAAGCCGTGCTGCTCCCTCTCAGCTTCTCTGACACCTTGCAGTCTGTTAATAGCATCCCGCAGCCCAGCCGCTGCTGCAGGAGCACCTCCACCAGGGAGCACCGGGTGCAGCCCTGCCCATTGCTCACCCTCCCCTCACCAGACCAGTGCAGGCACTCTCTGCACCCCGAGCTCTGCACTGCAGCCTCCCCTCTCATCTCCTCTGCCTGGGTGCCTACGCTGCCGCCGCCGGGGCAGCCAGAGCAGAGCTCCCTGGCCGGGCCGTGGCCATAATTCGATGCTCACCATCCCGCTCGCTCTGCGCCACAACCTGCCCCGACCGCCCTGTTCGCCGCGCTCCCAGGGCAGGTTTTTACCCACCCGGGGCTGGTGCCGCTCCTCCTGGTGCTGCTCCCTGTGAGTCCCTGCTCGCCTCAGCTGAGCTGCCGGATCCTGGGCAAGGCCTGGCGAGGACCCGAGGCTCCCTCGGTGGCTCTCGCCGCTCGGAGTTGAGGCTCCTGGACGCTGAGCTTGCCCCACTCCGGTGTTGAAGGCATCCTCTCTGGAGCTGCTCACCCCAGCAACTGACACTGTAAACATCTCATTGTTGTAATGTGACTGTTACAGCAAACTGTGTACCTGATACACCTCGCTAAAGGCACAGGGAGGTCATCATAGAATCATCTAAGCCATGACTTAAGTTATTTAGTCCAAGGCAATGGTAAAAATGTTACAGCTCTACAGAAGGACCGCATATATTGATACTTAAAAAGAACCCCAAATCCATTGGGGTAGAAATGAGACCTCAGTGAGGTCAGTCTCTGCGTTTGCTGTACTCACCACTCACTGGTGCACACAGCTCTGCAATCGACTCAGTTTCCCAAATGCTGCCCACACATAACCTGACCTCTTGATGCTCCAGGGACTGCCCAAGGAAGCCTTTGGGAATAGATGCTGTCAGCAGGTGTTCCTGTCAGATGTGGTTTTTATGAACAGCTCATCTTACTAATCCTGTTGAATCAGCTCGACTTTACTCAAATTTATGTTAGTTACCTATAAAAATAAGCTGTCCCCTCCTCTGTTTCTCCACATGATCATGGCTAGAGTTATTTTAATGGACTTTATTCTAGGCTGCCTCAAAAAAAAACAGTGTCTGAACAGAAATATCTGCACAACATGTTGAAAATGCTACTGGTGGTATTTCCTTACAGCACAAGATATTTTTGTCTTCTGGAAATGTTTTGCTATAATGGGCAAAGAAATAGAATATGTTAGAACTCGTGAATGAAAATACAGTAATTCACCTGAAATAATTCCTAGAAATTAAAAATAAAAAAAAAACCAAACAAAACCGGAACAACCCAAACCAGAAACACAAACAAAAGAACAGAAAAATACATGGGATAATTTCTGTAGTTGTACAACACGATGGTAATAGTTTCTAGTGTCCACGGAGCAGCTTTGGAGTACTCTCTACATACTTGCAGCACTGTGTGTAGCTCTGGTGTCCTCAACATAAAAAGGGCATGGAGCTGTTGGAGCAAGTTCAGAGGAGACCATGAGGATGATCAGGGCTGGAGCACCTCCTGTATGAAGACAGGCTGAGAAAGTTGGGGCTGTTCAGCCTGGAGAAGAGAAGGCTGTGTGGAGACCTCATAGCAGCTTCCAGTATCTGAAGGGGGCTACGAGGATGCTGGAGAGGGACTCTTCATTAGGGACTGGAGTGATAGGACAAGGGGTGATGGGTTCGAAGTGAAACAGGGGAAGTTCAAGTTAGAGATAAGGAAGAAATTCTTCCTGTGAGGGTGCTGAGGCGCTGGCACAGGGTGCCCAGAGAAGCTGTGGCTGCCCCATCCCTGGCAGTGTTCAAGGCCAGGTTGGACACAGGGCTTGGAGCAAGCTGCTCTAGTGGAAGGTGTCCCTGCCCGTGGCAGGGGTTGGGACTGGGTGAGCTTTAAGGTCCTTTCCAACCCAAACCAGTCTGAGATTCTATGATTTATTTCCAATGCAGTTTATAAAGATTAATTAGCACAGTTACTAGTTTTCTGTTGTCCTCCCTCTTCCAGTTTGTATATGGAAGCTGCTCAACGCTAAAGTGAATTTCTTGGTCCAACTGCTGAATTTTGTTTGAATTTGGCCAAGTGAGCAGGTTGATCACAGTTACAGGGTCAGAAAGTCAACTCAGTAGGTTTTTTTCCATTGTAAGCAATGGATTTACAGAAGGAATGGCTGGATATTTTTTAATAGTGTGCTGTAGTACACGTTTAATTTTGATGAATGAGCCCTAGACAGGGTTTGAACCCGTGAACTCCCATTATGAATCTGTCTAGGGCACAGTGGGTTCATTAGTCACTCTAATAGAAATGTATCAACAAATTTACTGAGGTTTCTATCTTAATATCCTGTCTGATATGGTTTTATTTGAAAGAAGCTTGAGTTTAAAATACCATCTTAAAAATAGTTTATAACATATGCAGATAGAAATGAAGTCTCAAATTCAGTTTAACTTACTGATTTATTTAGTATCTTTTCCCAATGCTAGTCTTTATTTAGTTAATTTTCTTCCCATGGCAATTCAAGTGTTGTACAGCTAAAGCCTTACATTTACTTCCATCAAAACAAATTCAGGCTTCCAACATGCATTTCTTCAGACATTCAAAAATTCGTTGTTAAACTTATTTTTCTGAAGTCTGAACTTTGTTGGGAATTGACTGATTGCCTGAAAAGACACTTTATTTAAGCAAAAAAAATAGTATAAATGAAGCAAGGCAGCACCTAAACTTAAGGTTAAAAGGTTTGTTTTCCTTTGGATAGATCTCCATGAATAATGAAAAAGTTCTATGCATTATAATTACATTGTGTGAGTACATCTGCTTCAGCCATCTGACCTAACTCAAGTGATGGGTTAACCAGGAAATGTGTTTTCAAGCCATAAACAAACTTAGCAGACACCAGGTTGCAGTTCGTAAAACAGGGGTATCCTCTGTATATATGTTTCATCTGGTGAGGAGACAGTAACACGAGTCCTCAGATCCAACCTAAATTACACAATTCACTGTCAGAATATGCTCATAAAGGCCAAAGACTGAAGTAGAATAAGCCAATGTGATAAATGTGATGAAAGCAATATATCTGGAGGCATTGCTCAAGCACAACTGTTTGAAAAAGCGATTTATAGTTTGGAAAAAGTGATTTCTTGTTAGGTATTTATACAACCTCCTAAGCAATGATGGGAAGAAAGGAGAAGAGTGGGAATACTGGAAGAGATAAATCTACAATGCTTCCTGTACACTCCAAAGATCTTTTCCACATTTTGAAGTAAAGCATTCCTGGAAAAGGGTAGAATAGAATGTGCCTCTGTGAGATCAGGGATGTTGTCTTTGCTTGCAAGCCAAAATAACTGCTGCTCATTGCTTTACACCACCAGGGCTCTGGGCACCAACCCTTTGCACTGTGACTGCAACCTCCGTTGGCTTTCCGAGTGGGTGAAGGCTGGGTACAAGGAGCCGGGGATAGCCCGCTGCAGCGGGCCCGATGCCATGGTGGACAGGCTGCTGCTCACAACACCGACGCACCACTTCCAGTGCAAAGGTAGGGGCAAGCTGGAGGCTTTTCCTCAGGTGCAGTGCTTTATTTCTGTACTTTTGGGAACTCTTTGGTTTTAAAGTGAGTTTGGGTGGGCATCAGGTTTGGCTTTTATTTTCTGAACCATCACGTTACATTCAAGTTGCATTTTGTTCCACAAAGCGCAGTTGACATCACTACTGGAAGGAAACCCAGCAAACCTCAAAGAGTTAGTGTTCCTGTTGCTGCACCAGATTATATAATGGCAAGTTAGCATATAGGATGTTGTTAGAACTTATTTGAGCAAATAAATTGGTCTTGGCTTTGTAGCTACACCAGAAAACTTTGGTAGAGTTATTTAAAAATACAGAGCGCTCTGGTTATTATGTACCTTTACGTGAAAACTGGGAAACTGAGAATTCTTCTGGAACAAGTATTTACCAAAAGTACATTTGCATTTGAAGATCTGCAAACTGTCCTCATCAGCTCTGCGTCAGAAACTGGGGGTCATGGAAAATGTTTCATGTCTGAATAGAGTGTATGTTCCTTCAGGAGAGGGGTGAGGGTCAGCTATGGGCAATTAGGGGTCCTTGTTGGTAAGAGTATGCTGCAGGAGAGAGCAGGTAGAGCAAGGACAAGGAGCACGCTTTGTGGATAAAGTAAGTAGTTTACTACTGCATTAGGTAGGTTTGGATATAGCTGTGTATCCCAATATTACAGTAAGAATAGTTCTCATGTTCTTGTAAAGTAAGTTTTGGAGGTTCGCTCACGTTACTAGCAAGTACGTAGGCATGAAGCTGTATTTACAGTGGAAAAGGGATAACAGAAAGGGTCTTAGAAATGGAAATGAGGGCATAAAGGCTGGTTTTATGTCTCTTGGAGTGCCATGCGCATTTGCAGTACTGCTCGGCAGTGTGATTTTATAGAGGCTAGGATTAAACTGCTGAACAAATGATTGTGTTGAGATAAGTTTAGAATGCAAGTTCCCAAGCCTGAGCTGAATTTTATGTACTTTCAAATATATTTTTAATAACTGTAACCTTATAATTTAATTACTTTGAAATGTCAGTTTCAAAACTATCAGAACTCTGACTATAATTATCACTACTACAGACTCTCAAATATGAAGTACAGCTATACTCTAAAATATTAAAAGTACCATGTACTTGTTCACGCAAAGTGAAACAAAGAAAATGATCATATTTACATGCTAAACAGGGTCTGAAAATTAATCCAGGAAGAGAAGCTAGATGACTTCTTCATTCTGAAAGTGTGCTAGTTCAATAGTCACGCTCACTTTCTCTCAAGACTAAGCAAGCAACTCTTAGGCAAGAGATAAGTAAACCCATGATCCAGACTATTAAAAACACCTCTGTGTTTTTTGTGTAAATATTAGTTTTGTCTAGTAGAAAGCTGGAGAGCTGTCTCCCATGCTGTCCAACTGGCTTACTTTAGCTGAATAGAAAAAGACAAAAAAAGTGTTGATCTGGAGGTGGTCTTTGGACAGAAGAGACTTGATGGTCTGGACAAGTTGCAGTATACTCCAAGAAACTCCAGGCCATAGAAAAATATTACTTTTTCTCATCACAATACATGTATTTTGAAGAGCAATGCATGATTTGGTAGCCTAATGAAACCCACTTCCCATGTGCATGGTTAAGATCCAATGTGTTGTGCTATCCTGTCAGACATCAATGGTGCTCTTTTATGGTAAGGCAAGGGGATTTATTACAGTGTCCAGGGCAGGTTTGCCTTCGGTCTGGAGCCATGAGCATGGCCTGTGACAGTGGAAGATTACGACTGTGTGTGGGGTGACAGTGTCCAAGGCTTTGTCTGTCCTTCAGCCTCTGTAGATTCAGTCCTAGCTCAAGCAGTGTTAGCACATAGCTCAGGGTGGGCTGAGCCCCCAGGCCCTAAAGCCTGCGTCGTTGCTGCAGGGGTCAGGCCACTCTGAGCTGGGTACCTTGAGGTGCTTGTATAAACGTAGTGCTTAGGTGTCCTCTGTGACCTCCAGTAACTTTGACATTAAAACCAAGTGGAGTGTAACTTACTCTAGTAAAAATGTGGGGTTTAGCCTGTGACTGAGCACAAGGTTATGTGTCTCAGCAGAGCCAAGAAAATGGAAGTATGTAATGTGCAAGTCATGCACACTCAGCTCTGCTTTTTATTAAATTGCCCTCGTAGTTATGCAGTAGAGGAAAGGAATGTGCTGGGCTGAGGGCATTTTGCTATATGGATTTATAAATCAAATCCACAAGGGCAAACTAAGGAACTACTTAACTGCTAGGAACTAACACTGTTCTTATTAGGTCCTGCATTGATTAGCTTTGATCTATGCCATAGGAATAAATGGGAAATGTATGTGTGTATATTATGAAATAAATACATAATAGAACAAATTCTGGCTTAGTGACCTCTAAATCCGGAAGAGCAGCACTGCTGCCTTCTCATGAGCTTTCTGAGGAGCTACCTTTGTATATTCCTCATATATTCTACTTCCAAGACAAAAGTAGCTCAGATATGTCACATTCCACCCCCTGTCAGTGCCAGAAATTCAGATATTAGTTCCTCTTGCTGTCCTAACTTCAATTTAAAAACATGTATGGCATTTAGTGATACAGAAACAAAAAGATAGAAGAGGACAACATCAATCTTTTATTTCAATGTTTGGATTTGTTGCTTGTGTATTTTGTCCTCATTATTGCATGGTGCACTCTGCAGGCAGTGGCCCTGATAACACCACTGTCTGTAAAAGATAAGGATATGTATTTGCATTGCAGGTGCTTCTCAGCTGAGGCTCCTTGGTACCCATCTCTGTCACGGTTTTACCCAACGTTGATGCATGCAGTTATTCAAAGTTAATAATGAAAGTTTCTTTCTCATACAGGATGGTCCAAAACAAATCCTTAACTGGAAGGGATTTTTGGTAACCTTCTAGAGCTCCACCTTCTCTCTAATATCAAGGATAAACTTCTGTTCTTCACTTTCAGGATGTTCCACAATTTAGTTTTTATCATCTATCCTGCAATAACAGAAACTTTGTGCCCACTTCTGATTGGGACAGGACCATTTTTAAGTTATTTTAATGTGCATTTCCTTAAAAATAAAATAAAATTAATTTAGAGTCTTTCCTATCTGATGCAATTTAAGCCCTTTAAAACTGGTAGGTTTCCTTTTCTGTGTGTAAAAGCCTTTAACTCAATGTTGTTTGAAATGTAGCCATTTCAAAATCACTATTTCTTTAAATATAGCTGTCTAAATTAGCTTTCTGTAAAATCTCAACCATAACATATGGATTGACTTGGTACCCCAAATGTACTTAGCTTTGTGTTGGTCTGTTTGTTTCCCTGCTCAGCCACAAACATCGCTACTTCTCTGAAAGAGCTCTGTTAAAAAATGTGGTTTATTAAATGGTTTAAATATAGCCATGTGTATTTACCTGCAGCCGTTTACATCTTTGCGTGTTTGCCTATGTTGCATTCTGCCTACAATGGCAGAATGCTGATAATCAAACTTCTGGGCAGAAAAAAGAAGAAAATCAGTTTTCACCTCTGTTAAAATTAAGGATGGTAGAACATTTGCACTTAAATATTTCCATAAGCCTCTAACTAAATCTTTCTTATGCATGTTTTCTTTTTCTGCTGTTGTGTCTGCACTTTCATTCTTGCTATCAGCCATACAAATGTCACGTTATAGATCCCTATGGGTTGCTATTGCAGAATTTCCAGCACTGAGAGAAGGAAAAATTACTGAAAGCAATTTTGTATATATATATTATTTATATATATATTTGTATATATATAAGCCCACTCTCTGGAGATTCCCAGCATGTTTTTTCAGAGCTGATGCTTGCATGTCCAGGAGAATATCAGCATCATTGAGACTTGCCTAGCACTTGATTTAGTACTTAGAAGCTCTCTGATCCCTGGGAATCCCATGCTGTTGTGGAAAGTTGCACCCACAGCACGTGCATTTGTGCCAGCGCAGGGTGAATACTGCATTAGGAAAGAATGTATGTGTGAGATGGGAACTATTCATTTTGTAATCCAGTTGTCTATTAATACTCCTGTGTTTTGCCTTTCCAGAGCCAGTGGATATCAGTGTTGTGTCCAAGTGTAACCCCTGCCTCTCCAACCCATGTAAGAACAATGGGACGTGCAACAATGATCCACTGGAGATTTACCAATGCACTTGCCCTTTTGGCTTCAAGGTATGACTACAAATGAACTACATGAAAAGCAATCAAGTGTTCCTCACCCCTTCTGTTTTCTTAGTTGTTGTACCATGAGAAGTCAATTTTATAGGCAGCTGAGCTTAAAAGATCCCTTAACCATGCAGATTGCATGTAATCCTGTACAACTGGAGATTTATCCTGTACAACTGGGGAGGCATTTCTCTGTGCTGTGACTACACAGATGTTGAAGTTGAGCAACTTGCTGTAGTTGCAAGATGTTGAAGTTGAGCAACTTGCTGGTCCAGTGGTTGGACCAGATGATCTCCAGAGGTCACTTCTAACCTCTGGCATTCTCTGATTTTATCTTCATTTTAATTTCTTTCTTTTGTCAGCAACAAGTTAACCATTTCATATGCTGCCAGGTCAACGAGGAGGCAGTTCAGATGAGAATTAAGGGCCAGTTTGGTCCATGGTGACAGAAAGCTGATACCTGCTTTACATCTTGCACAGCCTGATTAGCAGAAAGATGATAACTGATCAGACACAACCACTAGCTCAGCTGTCCCTTGACTTCTGAGCACTAATGTCCATAGAGTGATGTGCAAATCACAAAAGAAATCTGGTAGATGAGCACTGTGAGCATGCAGGGTCAGCTTCTTTAGAGCACATTTGAAAATCAGAAAATCATGTCATTGCATAATACAGGTTCTTCAGTAGTGGTGTGTAACTGCCATTGCTAACACTGCATCATGAGAGCTTGAGGCTACCAAGACTTTGTTTCAGAGTTGATATAACTGGAAACCTAGCTCAGTAGTCAGTAGCTTAAGGATTAAGTATAAGTAATAAATGAGGCATATGATCTGTTCACAGCCTGGGGGAGATTGGATGTTATGGCCAAAGAAGTAGGTTGCATCCTGGAGACTGTGATTCTCTTTGTCGCATTGCATCTTTCTTACAGAGTCTTGGTCAGTTGAAGCAGATGCTTATAATACACAGAGTAATAAGAATTGGGGGGGGGGGGGGGGGGGGGAAGAAGGGTAAAACCAGACATACATGTGGGAAGTAAGCACAAGTATCCATCTTACATTTCAGGTAAGATTTAGGAATTAGTTGGTTCTGATGAAATTGCCATTTCCTTTCTCTGTTTGCCTGGGATACATCCCAGATGGTAAGAGTAATTGTGGAAGTGGGAAGATGTAAAGTGTGTTTCCTGTCTTTCACCCCAGTGCCCCCACACCCACTACTTGGAAAAACAACAGTTGTCCTAAATAACTGAAAAAGCCATTGGAAATGCCTTGTCATTAAAACTCCTTCTCCTCATTGGCATATCAGCAGCAACTTTTCTAGGATCTTAAAAGATTTCTGCATTGTCAGAAATTTGTTTAACTGAAACTAACTGCTTGGTAGCAGTTGCTTTGTCTTTGCAGTGAGGGACTATGGCTGTTTATCTCTTCAGGTTAATAGAAGAGCTGTCATTTTTATTTGATGGTAACATAAACTAGGTTGAATGCTTCAGGTGGGACTAGGTGGCTGTGCGGGTAACTGGAAAAGTAAATGCTTTCAAACCTAGCAGGAAATACATAAATCTTTTTGTGAGTCTTACTCTGTAAGGCACATATTGAGGTATCCAGGTTATTCAAAGTAGAATTTTGTTGGTTTTGAGTATTTTTTTTGTCCTTAGTTTTGTTTCTTTGTTTTGTTCTTTTACAGTATTTCTGTATTAGCAAATGCACTCATATAGATGCATTTATACTGCTAGAAGACTTGTTTACAAAGGGAGGCTTTATTAACAAGAAGAATCCTCTGGTTATACTAGCAATCACTTTCTTGTGTGCATTAGACCTCGGTCTGCATCCTTTTGCTTTGGTTTTGATAAACTCTTGAAGTTACTCAGTTTAAACATCTCATTGAGCATCCAGCTTTTCTCCTCTCTCACACTTTCTCAGGTAACATTCAGTGTGTGACTGTAAAGCCTAAAACCACTTGTGAGCTTGTAAGCACCAAGCTGTCATCCAAGCATGGCAAAGAGCAAACAGAGCCAGACATGGCACTTAGAGCAGAGTTGAAAAATACTGACTGGGTAACAGTACCGGGGGAATTGGGGGAAATTTAATAATCAAAAAAAACCTGCGTGTCTTTACCACAGGTTTTTGAATAAAAATGAACTATGACAAGTCCAAATGCAAACCATATGAAAGAAGCACTCTATCTACTATGCAGTTCTCCACCAGAGATTCATGCTAATTCAATAACAATACCTTGCTTCCTTCTCACCAGCCAGCACCAAACAGCTCTATCCATCTGGAAGCTATTTCCCAGACCTTGATAAATTGCCCTAAATCTGCCCTCTCAGCATTTGTTTTTCCTTGTTTGATGTAGATTTTGAAAAAATCCTGTGTGGAAGAGTGCATCAATAAAGTGAAAAACCCACCCTGTTTCCAAATGTAAGCTCATTCAAATGAGCTGACGGCTTGCTAAAGCTCCCTGGAAAGAGAAGGCAGTTACAGACTGCTTTGTGGGCTCCCCATGCTCATGCTAGCCTTCAGGAAAAAAACAGTAGGCCAACTAGCAGAAAGACACCTGAGTTACCACTTGCCAGACTGGTGCCTGATGGAATCAGGAACTTCTGCCAGTACTTCTACTCTTTATCAGGGACTGTAGTGATAGGACAAGGGGTGATGGGTTCAAACTGAAACAGGGGAAGCTCAGGTTAGATCTTAGGCAGATGCTCTTCCCTGTGAGGGTGCTGAGGCGCTGGCACAGGGTGCCCAGAGAAGCTGTGGCTGCCCCATCCCTGGCAGTGTTCAAGGCCAGGTTGGACACAGGGGCTTGGAGCAAGCTGCTCTAGTGGAAGGGGTCCCTGCCCGTGGCAGGGGGTTGGAACTGGGTAAGCTTTAAGGTCCTTTCCAACACAAACCACTCTGGGATTCTGTGAGCTGCAGTCTCAAAAGCCTATAGTTTTAGTCTTCACTACTACATTTTTCCTCTTCTCCATAGCATTCTTTGAAAGATAATTTAAATAATAGGTGTGGGTTAGACAGTGAGGTAATTCATTTATCCTTCAGAGTGTGTGGCTTTGATGGACTCCCATTGATACTGTACAATCAAGTCTAGGGATATTAGAATTCAAGAGAATAATCAATAAGCCATTGAGAGGATTTACTTAATAGGTGTAGTAAAAACTAAGGTGAGTGAAACCAGCAGTGTAGTTTGCTATAGTTATATTCTGAAAATGCCTTCTTGGATTTTTGGGGGGCTGATTTTTGTGTCTTTTACCCTTTAAAAAAAAAATAAATAAATTAAAATGCATTAACAACAAAAGATGAATAATTTTATTTCTTCCAAATAGAGTTATTTGTGGAACTGGAAAAGAGCGTTTTTTATCTCTTTTTTAAGAAAGTTTTTTATCTGTATTTTATCTGAAATAGAAGACCGTTGCCAGCCTGGAACATGACACACACTATCTGCCCAGGCATCGCCACAGCCTCCTCAATTGCTCAGATAAATGGGAGCCTGAGCTTTTGGGATACAGGATGTTTGTCAACTCTGGGCACTGCTGTTGCCAAAAGCTGTCTGAAGTGGAAAGTGAAGACAGGTGAAATTAGCACAGCCCACAGCTGAGGCAACAGATCCTGATCGTGTCTGGTAGAGTTGCTCTGTAAACTTTATCCAACTCTCTTCACCTCCCTTTTGAGTTCAGCCAGTGTCCTGACTTTTCCAGCAGCACTGCAGTATCTCAAAAGGGTTCAGACAATTTCACCAGTCATCCAGAATGGCAGATACAATTGGAAAATCCTGGGTAAAGCTCTTGGGTTTGGGGGAGATGTATTGTTTGCAGCCAGACTCTTGTGGTGGGAGGCATTCTAGTGAAGCCAGAATGTGACTTAGTGAGGAAGCTGGCTCCAAAGTTCTGATAGGAATTTGGCTCTTCCTCCTCCCCGCCCCCTATGCCAGGTTTTCATCCCTGGAAACAGGGTTAGAAATTGAGACTCTCAGAGCAGAATGCCACTGGGATACATGAGATTCATGTCTATCACATGTCGTACACAGTTAGAACTAGTGTGCCAGCCCTTGAGCGGATCGATGTAGCTGTGACTGCTCATACAGGACTAATGTGCAGGTTACATCAGTACAGACCCCACAGCATTAGCATGAACTCTGTGCTGCACTGGCTGCATCATTTGTTTGGGAGGATGCCTGTGGCCTGGCATTTCCCTGGAGCATGGGCAGATGCAGTTTGCTCTATTTTCACTTTGCCATGTACTTCTGTAGCATTACATGAATCATTCGTCACAGTCCTGCAATACTGGCGGCTGTTTGAGCAGTGTTCCACACAGACCTGATCTTAAAACATAGATATGGCAGTGGTTGTTCAGCTGTGGGTATTCTGGGCAGCTCTTACAGCTCAAGGCCGAGACAGTGCAAGCTTATTGCAATGGGCCAGTCTCTGGGTTATGCTGATTTGGGCAGGGTTATATGAATGTATGGAGCTTGGCTGCTGGCACATGTCAGCCATGTGAGAGTCCCTGGCTGGTTTGTTAGGCTAATGCTGTTAGCATACCTCCATGCTTTTGTTTCTTTGGATCTATTATAAGCATGTAAGTCCCCATATACATTATTCAGAGCACAAATCTATCCCTGAGTTGAAATTGCAAAAGGAGGAGAAATTGGAAGGAACTCTTAAGCCAGCCTCCGCTCATGCATGTGAGACAGGAGAGCAAACATCTCTGCCTTCACAAGTTATTCTGTCTTGGCCTCTTTCCTCAACAAGTGTCAGGGTCGGGGGACAGGCACTGGAATGTGAGCTCAGTGCCAAGTTTTCATATGAAGAAATCAGGGCAGCAGAATCCTGTTTGTGTAAGGTGATTCTGCCTTGAACTTTCATTCTAATAAATCCTCCTGGAGCGTGTGTTTATGTGATCTGGGGTGGTTTATGTTTTGTTTGTTCATTTTAACAATACGTAAAATACTTACTAATGAATGTTGAAGAAGCATTTTCCACTCTTAGTAAAATAAAGCAAAAAGCCTTTAGGGGTGAGAGGTAATGGGTGGCCGTGTAAAATGAGTAGACCTATATTTATGTATGGATTTTTAGGGCAAACACCAGTGTCAGCAGTAGGTGATTATAATTTCATATAATGCTCCTAGGGCAGAAAGAAACCCTGCAGAAATCAGAGTGTTTTCTTGCATGCTCTTGTTCCATAAAGCTTAGTATGCATCAGACTTGTGTTTCTTCCTTTTTCCTTTTTACCCTTTCTGCTGTAGTAGCTCTAAAGAAAAATGAGATTTACATCTAGAAGAGTATAAAACTGAAAGGCTTAAGGAGGGATTACTACCACAGTTGCTGGCTGGAGGTGGTGAGGCATGTGTGCACCCACCACAAGCCCTGTAAAACACAGTAATATACTGTGGCATGTCCTAATGAGGGCTCTTAACAATAGAGCCAGCTCTGAAGAAGTATTACCATTTTTCTTAGACCAACAAGAAAGCAGATGTTGAGCAGCTTCAGGCATTTGCTGTGTTTGATCAGTGTTGCATCAGAATAATAGTAAGCTATACCCACAGGTGGGCACCATCACATTCACTTCTTTCTCAATGTGGACTAGTTCCCCTCACTTTGTTTTTACTGCTTTTTTTCTGGTCTAGTTCTAAATGCCTTAAGAGACCAGACTTCCAATCTTTCTTTTCCCAGGCTAAAGGAGAAGTTTTTATTGGCATTTAGTCTGAATTTCAGGCTTTTGTTCTTACGTTTGCCTGGTCCTGTTACTCTAAATCATAATTTTTCTTCACGTGTGGTTTGTCTGCCTTTCAAGTGATTGCTGGTTGCTATAACTCTGCTTAATCAAGTTCAGTTTAACCAGCTCTTAATTTTCTGCATCCCACCATTTCTGCATAATTGAGTCAGTTGAAGTAGGTGGTCACAGCTGAAAATCCTTGCTGTTAGATTCTCTTGTGATTGTCTATCTATTATCCTTGAGGCTTTCTTGGCATTGACTGGACTTGACGATTCATGTCCAAAACATGAACAAAGATTGTCGTAGAAGGTTAATTGCCTCATTTTCCCCTTTCCTTTGGGGATGATGGAATTGGAGAAGTTGCTGTAAAGAGACTAAGCTGAAAGAAAACTTGCTTTATCATGTGAGAGTAAACCTTCTTCTGTTAACAGAAATGTTATTATGCCAGTCTAGCTTGAGAATTAGGCTTTATTGGGTTCCTGCATGTCATGTGTCCCCCTTCTGTCATGCAGGCTGCATTCAGTAGCTTAAGTGATAGGCATAGGTTAATTGCCCTGAACAGTAAGTTTAAAGTACATCTGTATTTTGTTTTACTCCTTTTTTTTTTTTTTACTAATAGGAATTATGGTTTCTGTACAAATGTCCAGTCTTTATAACTTTCTCTACAGTGTTCATGTTAAAAAAAGAGGCACTGGCTTATGATAGCCTGAGAGGGAAAGTTTTATGGTCACTGCAACATGTATTTTAAAATAAGTAGACCCTTAAAGGTACCAAAAATATTGTTCTCATTCATTAATATTGGTTGAATTAGAGACTACGTAGAAAATATTCAATGTCCTCTTTGCATCAACTGTTTTGGGTTGGATATCATGTACAGAGGAAACCCGGGGCAAAATCAACTATTTTCAGTGACCCTAATTTTCTTCTGCATCTCTGAAAACATTCACACAGTCTGCATCACGCAGTTTAACCTTGGAAGCTCTAGAGCACCTGCCCCATCCAGTCTGGTACCGCTGGACTCAATTCAGACCTGTGCTATGTGAATTGATTCAGTGATAGATTAATGAGGAGATATCTTCTGTCATCAATTAAAAGCCCAAAAGAGCATTGAAACCCAAAGTGCTTATGTAAGGAGAAGTTTAGAAGGACAATGAGGATTTACTTTGTAATGAATGTAATTGCAAAATAAACCTCAGGTGTCCACTGAGAATTAAATTTCAGACTCACAGGAGAAGAACCAGAGTTTTAAAAATAATATGATGAATCCTTGCACTTTGCCTTTGACAGGCATATCCTTGATTACTAGTTACAGAGGTAATGGAAGGTGTATTATACCCTGGAGGATGATAAATCTTTCTGATTTGAATAAAATGAGGCTTAAGAGAGCAGTGTTCACCTAATTTGCTATAAACTGACAATTGTGATTTATTAACAAGGACAAGGAAGTCACTAAGTGCTGCTGCCATACCCAGTCCTTGTTTAATCAGGTGCAGGATGAAGCTAGCTGGCATAGAACGTAAGTATTGAGTGCTGAAGATGGTGGGGTGTAAATAACTAATATTTTCACTTCAGACAGTAACATGAGTTTTCAGAGGAAGTTAAATCAGCCAAATGGCAGGGGGGCAGCACCAAAACCAGGATCAGTGTATCTTCTGTTCATAGTCCAGCTTGTATGCCATTTAGCAAATAGTATTTCTCATGATGCTTGTTGACAGTGGGCAAATTTTTTGTTGTGCTGTTGTGTCAGTGTAAGTACAGCTGTAAATCACCAATAGTGAACTAAAAAAAGGAAGCAGAATTGTCTCGATAAATTCAAATTTGTTTTAAACCTTTTTAAAACTAGAATTGGATGAAATTAATTGCTTTTTCATGTTAAATTAATTGCCTTGTAAGCAACAATCCTCAGAAGCTACATTTTTATTACCCCATTGGGGCAGATGACTAAAGAGAAATAGTTAATTCATCACCACTGTGCATATCTTAACCTAGAGGCGTCAGAGACATTGTGTGTCTGTAGCAAGGTCTGTGTTCAGAAGGAAGAGTCACAGCGTCTTTGTGAACAACAGATGATCAAAATCTTTCAACTTCCACCTGGCAGTCTCAAAGCAATCTGATCCAAAATGGCTGTGATACTATCCAGGCCTTGCCAAATAATTTGTATATATGCCTAAGCAGATGGATCTAGCATACACCCTGCCAGCTTTTGTAGTTCTTTGACCTTGCCAGTGAGCATCATCTACATCTTTTCCAGGTTGAGGCTTAGCCATTATGTCCATGGCCAGAAAGAGCATAAACAAGGGAGCAGTATCACGTGGATCTACTGAAGTGCTCCAGACTGTATATAGATATCATTGTGTAAGCTGCCTACGCATATCCTAATATCCATGCAGTCCATTAGAAAATCCGTTTCAAATGGTTCAGTAGAGTAATTCCCAATGTCAGATTTTTTAGCTCTTCCTGCAAAAGGCTTTAGATTACTTTTATATTTTAAAGTTAGTTTTGTTCATACTCAGTTTACAACATCTCTATTTGATAAGTGAGTATTCCCTTCACAAAGGTGTGTAGCAGAGGTGTCCATCAACTCCTTCATGCTGTGATTAGCATATGATGGCATGCTTTCATATCTTGCTTTAAGATTTGAAGTTCACGCAACACTTTCCCTTTTCACAATCTCATTACAGCAGATGCTGGGTTTCTTTGCATTGAAAGCCTCTGAAATGCACAATCATGAATAGAACCTGAGAGAATTTTTCCTACCAAACTTGTAATAATTCGGTGTATTGGGTGTGTAGCTGAATTAATGGCATTGACCTTCCTTGGCCAGTTATGCAAAATTGTTCTTCTTTCTCCTTTGTATTTGTGGCTGCTAAATGTATTTATTACAGGGAAAGTGCTGTGTACCTCATTCATATTTCCCAGTTTATTTTTCTAGTGGAATTCAGGTTTATGTGATAGAACTTTGTTCATGAAACAACTCTTTCCCTTCCTGCCCTGGGAATATTTCAGTTTACTCTCCAATTTCAACTAGTTATGACAGAGGGTTAAAGGTTTCAAATGATGGAAGAAGATACTGGTAAAGATGCCACTAGGTAAAAGACTGTAGCATCAGTTTATGCCTTATTGGATAGCTGTATGCCATAACTTCAGGAAAAGCTTTGATCATAGTTCTCACTTTACTAAGCATAAAACGAAGCTAAAGTCAAGAAAAAAAAAAATCCATGCAAGAGGTTAAACTTTCTGTGCTGTGTTTCAGTCTTCTATAATTTCTGGATGGTTTTCCCCCCTCTCATCTCACCTCATCTCATCTGATTCTTCCATACAAAGCACCAGGAACCACGACTTGTTTGCACACTACATTTAGCCCTTCACTCTGCTGTTAGACATTTGCAGGTTGAATACATGAATGCATGCATGCTTATATATGAATATATGAACAAGTCCCACAGGCATGTG
The DNA here is from genome assembly GCF_028554395.1 of Pezoporus wallicus. Lineage (NCBI taxonomy): Eukaryota > Metazoa > Chordata > Aves > Psittaciformes > Psittacidae > Pezoporus > Pezoporus wallicus. The sequence continues at coordinate 2,471,775 of NW_026639584.1, forward strand.
CAGATGTGTTTTACACTCGAGCTCTCAGCATACATCAGAATTGTTCAAAAGCTGTTTAATAAAATACTTCCCAAGCTCTGTAGAAGCCGAGCAAAGCTACACATATTGGCTGGAGGTGTCCCATCTTTCTTCATTTCACAACATTCAGAGATTAAAATTTCACAGCTGGCAGATACTTGTAAGTTTGGATAACATTCCTGAATGCACCCTCACAGAACACAGTGCATGCCTCCGTTTGTCTTTCTGTTAATTTTACTTGAAATAATAATTGATTATTAACTTCTGACCAAGACACCCACAAGACAAGTGGGTGAATATTTGTGAGGGGGACAGTTCTATGCAGATGCATTACTTCCACTATTAGAAACATAAAGGACTAGGTTTGCAGTACGGTATCTTTGTGCCTGGTAGTTTTTTTCTGATTTCCCTTAAAGCTTTAGTTGTATTTGGAGCTCAATAATTAAGTTGTTTATGAAAATTTCCTCATTCTTGATTTAAAGTCTGGATTAGCTATATTTGTCTTTGTCTAGTATCTTTACTAAACACATGAGCACTGCCATCTGTTCTCTACTTACACCATCCAAAGAGAGTTTATTATGAACACGTTGTATATTGTTAACAACTCAAATAAACTTTGCTATTTCTTTTGTCTAATTCATTTTTCCAGCATGCTTTAGAACATTATAGTCATTGAACAAGGCTATCATTAGCTGGAAAGAGGGCTCCCTATTCACAAACCATTGCAGTTGGACGGACTGCTGCCTGTCTGCCAGTGCCTTCATCGCCGGCTGGATCACGTTTCTCCTGTGGTCAGCACTGATCGTGGTGTATAAACACCAGCAGGTTTCTACCTCATGGTTGTGGCCAGCTCTATGCTGCCACCTCTTATCTGGGCCCACTGCTGTTAGAAATGGGTGAAGGATCACATTAAAATGGACAGAGGTCTTATCTCTGCCACACGATCTAGAATGAAGCTTTCAGTTTCCATAGACAATACCAATTTGTGACAATTCATTTTAGAGTATCATTGCAGTGACGGGAACGGTGTCAAAGCAAATGAGTGCTTTTTTATCACATTATCCTCTGGTCTTCCTCCTGAGGTCCTTATTAGGTTTTGCTACTTGTTCTCAGGTGTTTCACTAATCATGCTGTAATGTTTTCCAGTCCTGGCTACTTATAAAGGCCAGGATTTGGCAAAGCAGTACTGAGGAACAGCTTGTATATGCACTGATACCCGGTACAGTTAATTGCTGCTGAGTATGACATGAAGAGCTGACACTTTCTAAGTAGGAGGGGTAGTTTCTGTTCTCATTCACCAAAACATGGAGCTGGAGCAGCCCAGATAAAGTCTGGACAGGCTGAGATACTTCTGATTTTAAAAGGCAGCTGGACTCTGAACATATGTCTTCTGATTAGCTACAGAAATGGTATGTTTCAACACCTAATCCTTTCCTCTCCTACAGAAAATGAGAGAAATTGCATCAAAGCATTTGGATCAGATGCTTTCCTATCAGACTAGACAAAAAAACTACTGCAGCTTAAAAAAGCTCTACAAATAAAATATTGCACACAGAGGGACCTTCATCCTCTTCCTGTGAATTGCTGAGACAGTCATATCTTCTTGCCTATTCTTGAAACAAAGACTGCACCTCTTTTTCTGATTCAGACCTCATTAAAAGGCTCTTTAATCTTGAAGCAAATAGACAATATTCTCCTTTGTAACAGTAGTTATTTCCAGGGAATGTAATTCAAAGAGTTTTTCCCAACTCACAGATAAATTAATTTTAGTGATGCTTGACAGCAATTCCATTTTTCCAGGAAGAACAGTCTTACTGCAAATTGAGACTGAAGAAGTCCATTATTCATTTGGAAGATGTTTCTAGAATGTCTTTAGGCTCTCCTGGGTAGTGACAGTCTCATGGAGAAATAAAATGCTCTTGCTTTGCTGTAGATTTATTAGTACCAATATTTGCTGCAACTTCTCTCCTTCCAGAATTGTTTTGTCATAGTCTGTGTTAGAGAAATGGTACTTGTTTTGTGGCCTCTCAATGTGCTATTGATAAAGTCAGCTTGAAGAAGATAATCCTCACTGAAGTATTAAGTGTTATTTGCCCATTTATTACAATGAGTAAACCGAGTCAGAGAGACTCGTAATTTTCCTAAAGCCACACGGCAACCTAGTGTTGTAATTAAGTTGGATTCGGCAGCACATCCTAATCGGTTTCCATGGTGCCTGAGGCCCAAGAAGCCAATAATTCAGCCATGATCAGTACAGAAATGAGCTAAGTCTAAGTCATGAGAAATTTCATGTGCCAGCGAGAGAGACTGAAAATGCCTTGCTCTCATTTTCACATTTATCTTCATTAATTTTTTACAAGAACATTCGAAATAATCTGAATAATTGCAGTAGAAGTGATGGGACTGTTTTACACCATGTTCAACTGACAAAACACTTCAGAAAAACAGATGCTGCTTTGCTTCTTGCTATGCTTAGCTGCAAAGGACTTAATATAGTGATAGAGGGATGAAGAGTTCATATGTAAAGAAGTAACTGATGCTAGTGACGTATCTATAAAATAGCCAGTTCTTCAGGGACACAGGAAAAGTATCTGTGATCTTAGAAATATCAAAATGGCATCTTCCAGCTCCTCTGGGATAACGTGGTAAACACAGATGGACAGAACACAGGCAGTGCTGCAGAAGGGTGGCAGTGGATTAGTGCTAATGCTGCATGGCTCACATCCGTGAAGGGCTGCGGACCGCATGGTGCCAAAATAAAACCTGCAGGAGCTTCCCTCGGCGCTTTCCCAATTCTTCCCTGAGCCATTTGGAGGCTCGGGATTTCAAATGGAGAAGGACAGGCTGCTTGGCAGGCGCAGCGTAGATGAAGCAGAAGCCCTCTGCCAGGTCTTGGGTGAGGGCTTCACGTGCTGCCTGCACTGCTGTGTTGGGGGAATGAGCACACAGTGAGGCAAGGGGCTGGCCAGGACTTTCTGTTGTTCCTTGGAAGTGTTTCTCTTCTCATTCAACCAAGGAAAATGATGTCCCTATTTCCTTCTATTTGCACAAATTTACCACTCAGAGCTGCTTCTCCTCTCTTGGGAATGCTGGGGACAGAGCCTCAGGACATACAGCTTTGTCTTATGTTTGTGTAACAAACTTCTCTGTGGTGTTGGACAAAAGCATAATTCCCATGTGCCTTAATTCTTCCTGCAGTCAGATGGCAATATGTCCTACCTGACAAAATACCGAAGATCTCAGGCTGTTTGGAGGACCGAACTGCGTTACATGAAAGGGAGAGCCCACCATCATGAGTGGACAAACCAGATCAAATGAGCTCTGTAGTAAAGTTCACTACAGGCTGGTTTGGGTTTTTTAATGCCTTGATTAGGCTTAATGGAGGTAGCACCAATGTCAAGATAAGCACTCCAGAGGCAAATTCAGATTGTTGCTGTTATTTATACTGTACTTCAAGCATGATTGGAACTTGAACTGCCAGAGAACCAGCACAATCCTTGTCACCTCCGGGATGGGCACATTGTTGGAAATGCGCACACTGGTCAAGAGCTGAGCATGTGATTTTCCTTAGAGTTCATTCCCTTGTAATGCACAAAGACAGGTAGTCTTGGTTCAGGGAACACCTTGGTTCTTTTGAAAAGAAAAGGTAGGGAACATTTCCCTTGTTGAGAACCGAATAAGTCTTTCAATAACTTTAACATAAGAACATGAGAAATGCCATAATAGGTCTCTGATGCATTTACTGCAGCATTCTGTCTTTCATGGGGCAGCAGCAAATCTTTACTATCTGGGGAGAGTACACAAGCCTGGACACGATTCCTCTCCAGTTCTCCTAGCACCCACAGTCATCCAACTGGAGAAGCTCATGTCTGCCTCTTGCCTTTCATATTTCTAATTTAGATCCATTGTATGTGAATTTATCTAATGGCTTTTATATTATCTGACTTCACAACTTCCTGTGGCAAAAGCATCCCAGGAGCTCATGCTTCAGAAGAAGTGTTTTCTTTTATCTGCATTACACTAATGTTCTAACATCAGTAAGTGTCCCTCTGGTGATAAGGGATTCAGTGTGTGAAATTCTGCATTCACCACCTCCATGATTTTGTAAACCTCAGTCATATCACCCCCATCCGTTTTCTTTTCTCTAGACAGAAGAATCCTAGTCTTTATAGTGTATTCTTCCAAAGTAGTTGCTCCCTCTCCTTGAACATTCCTTTTGTACGCCTTTTCTAACACGACTGTTCATCCTGAGGCAAGTCAGGTACCAATCATGGTCAGGTATCTGCCAAGTACAATGTTAGGCTTCTCAAAGTCTGTTCTTAATTCTAATGTAATAGTGTATCTTGTGAGAACAACAAAGTCCGAAGCTAGATGGAAAAACAACAGCTGGTGCTCTCATGCACAGTATATGGCTGAAGCATCAAGATGCTTCATTTTGTCAACACGGTCATCTGAGTGTCCCCCATTCCAGTACATCACACCAGGTATGTGGAGTCTGAAAAGGGTTGGAGGCTGTTGCAAATTTGATGGAGAACGGAATGACTTCTGAGTATTGTCAGCCGGATAAATTGGCAGTGGTAGGATAGTGATCAGTACTCATACACAGAAGCTTCAGCTGCTAGGAACCAGTGTCACAGGCTGGCATCTGCTCTCTTTGTTTAGAAACTTAGAACTAAATTTACCATTGTAATTCCTCTAAAGTACAACGTAAATAACAGCAATAACAAGGCACAAGCCCTGGCAACTGTGACTGAATTAATGTATCTCCTGAGATATTTTCCTCAGCTTGATTGCAGTCATGTATCAGCTTTCCAGTAGATGGGCTGGCAGAGGGCCACTGCTAACGGGACCTTCAGGAGGAAGAGTAGAGAGATCTCTTGAACTTCTTGTGATTGCACAGATCCCTTGAGTATTGAGGCTTTCAGGTGTCTTTATTCCACCCTACTGTGTGAGTAACTGAAAAGCAAGAGCAAACTCTGTGATGGATTTGCCAACTTTACAAATAGCCTGTTGTAATCAGCAGAATATAATGACCAGAGAAATCTGCCAATGCCTTGAAGAGCCAATAAACAGTCAGTTGGTAACAGTGGAGTTCATTTGGAACGGATGTTTATTTCAGGGCAATCTTTAAGAAGGGAACTGATGCAGTGATAATATCTGAAACAGGATTTGGTGTGTTCTGTACAGAAATTCAAACTCAGCTCCCATGATAAACACGGATTTTCCCCTTCAGGTTTTGACAACACGTAGCAATGAGCACGGTGTACTGTTGCAGTGTTTTAAGTGAGCACTGGGTAAATATGGTTTAAAGAGTGCTATGTGGTCCTGTGCTGACTGTGTGGCCTTCTGCTTAGCTGTGGTCGTGATTAATTTTTTTCATTGTAACTAGCATTAGAGATGATAATGTATTAAAGTTGTGACAAAACCAGCTGTTTCCTTAAACCAGGCAAATGAAAGAGTTAACTAAAATCTTGAAGCTGAACAGATACCAAGATACCCACCAGACCCGTTGCCCAATTTCTCACTTAAATTGTGAACCATCAGTAGAGAACATTAGGTGATGTGACTTGAAGACCACAGACCTCTTGAAAATGGTGCCGTGCATAAGGTGAAGGAGCAAAAGACATTGATTGAGATGGCGTGTCTTATTAACCTTGTTTCTTCTGAATTTTCCCAAATAGGGTCGTGACTGCAGCGTGCCCATTAATTCTTGTGTCCAAAATCCATGTCAGAATGGAGGGACCTGCCACCTCACCGAGGCAAATAAAGATGGATTCAGGTAGTAACACAAAATTCATTTAAAATGAGCTATTAAATGTGTTTTTACTTTGTATTAATGAACTATAATGGCCACTTTATAAAAGCTACAGTGTGTGACACTTCTATTTGCCATAAAAAGTAATTAATATGGTTTCATTGGTGTGACATATCACTACCTCTTAAACAGGCCTCCTTATTTTCTCACAGAATGTACTCTTAAGAGCTATTTTGAGCAGTCTCCCTGTTCTGCATTGTGTTATCTCTATGCTAATTTTCCTTGGGGCATTTCAAACTCACATACCCTTTTTTTATATTTGTAAAGTAAGCATCTGTTGCTCAACAACCAGATGCAAAATGTTTTCATATTGAAGAATCTTGTAGACAAACAAGCTTAGGAGAAACAATTAGAAAACGTGGAGAGATCCCCCCATCTGTGCCTGCCAGAGAATAACCTTTGCAGCTGGACAAGACAGATTTCAGTTTTCTCATGTAAGAATGATATAGAATAGGTGGGGATACTCCAAGAAAAGTCTAGAAATTTTCATGAAGGAACTGAAAGATTTGTGCCGCTACAAGGCACTTCTTGACAGCTGAGAAAATACAAGTTTGAGGCTTCAGCCACTCTTTGTTATTAAAGTTGATAGAATTTTTATTTTTAGAAGAGAGTTGCTGAAATTTTCATAGATTTAGTCCTCACTATTTATACTTTCTTTTCACCAAACATGTGCGAAAGTACACCGCACTTTTCTTTCAATGGCATATACAAAAGCTTCACTTCTACAAACTTATACATTACTGAGGCCGCTGTTTTGTCTTCTCCTATGTGTAGCTGCCTACCCATGGCAGCTGGAGGGAGACATGAAAATGCAAGATTTATAAATGGTAGGAGCAGGGAGTCAAACCAGTGCATTTTGATTCCAGTTTGGTTTCAGCTGTGATTAAGACTGTTCCAACCGAGGTTAACTGTTTGTTAACCAAGTCAGCAAACCCATATCATCTGTCAGAAAACACAATTGGCTCAAAATAGGGCCCATGAAGGGCAGTTTAGACCTCAGCTTGCGCACTCATGACAAGGCGCTGAGCACAGCAGAAGAGCACATCTCTTGGGCAGAGGTCTGTAGGATCATACCAGTGCATGGTGGTGGGAGAGGATAAGGAGGCTCTGTAGATCACAGTTATGCAAATGATCACAGTACTTCACAGACCCTCTAGGTTTGGAGAAACCACTACTCTGATCTGATATACCTCTTCTTGATTCAGATTTAAGCAGGCCAAGCAATTTTGGGAGTAAAAGTTTTGGTTTGGTTTCTGCTTGAGAAGAATAAAGGTCTAGTGGTCTTCAGTTTGGGTTCCCTTCTGGTCACCTTCATGTAACAGTGTGTAGATAGCTTTTTCCAGCTTATGCCAAAGCAGAATTATACCATAATAGAATATCTGTTTTCTGTCACTCAGTACTCATTTCTCCAAAATCTAGCTGATACTAAAAATATGCTAGTAAAACATTTTATAACATCCATAATACTAGAATAAAGGCTTCAGCGTGGAGTTTGGATCAGGCTTTTCTTCAGCACTTCTGTTCTGTGGTAGAAAGTAAAAAGTTTGGAATGACCTGAAATAAAAGCTACTTCTGAAATTTTCTCATGAAGAATTTTACAGTTTCAGAGGCTTTGCTTCAGTTCCAAATTCGTGTAGTTTTTGAGATCCTTTATAAAACTGCAGGGGTGGTTTTGTTGCTTAACAACATTTGAGGCTTTTTAGGGGAGGTTTCTGCTTTTATAGTTATTTATATAGTTTCGGTTGGTCTAATAAAAGACACATAAAACCATATCTCATCAAAATCTTGCTTCATAAAATTGAATGTTCAGCTTATGCGTTGCTCTGTTTTCTCTCCATGTTTCTAATTCAGTCAGTCCATAGCCCCAGCTGCTCTGGAGAAGAGGAACGTGGAGCTTTAGCATGTCATAGAGTTATGTGGTGTGGGATGGAACAGTCAGTGACAGGGAAGATAAAGAAATACTTTGTGATTCAGTTTGGTTGATAGATTGGGCTGGGGTTTTTTGGTGGGAAATGTCCTCTCCAGTGGATGGCAGCAGTCAGAGTTACGTGCATATAGACTGTGTTCATCACGGTGGGAAAACGTTGCCTTAGATTATATGCCGTGAGGAAGCGGATGTCAAAAACATTTTCATGAGGGGCCTCCTTGGATTTTTCTGTTGTGTGGCCTGTAAAAGAAATTATATCTTCTGTATATTCTCTTCCCTAGGGAAATATATTCAGATACAAGCTCTGCTGCCAAACTTGTCAAATCTTTACTCTTGTAAGAAGGAAACTTAAGCCAAAACTCTCTCCCTATGAAATGCCAAGCTGTTTAACTCTCAAGTTTCTGTAGCCTTAGACAAGAAAATTACCTTTTCAATAATGCTAAGGTGGTGATGTTCCCCAGGAAATTCCTAGCGGTGACTGGGAGTCCAGCCTGACTTGCCTACTGTGCCTGGTACCCACCAGGGCTGGCAGCAGCAGGGGACTGGGACGCTCAGATTTGGTGTAATAGCAGGTCCTGGTGGGACAGCTGAAGAGCAGAGGTTCAGCTTGAGTTCTTGAGTCCTCCTCATAGTCTTTTACTCTTGCACGTTCTCAATTCTGACTAATTCTCACATTCTCTTTTCTTGGGTAGGGGTGACTTCTGCATTAAAGAACGGTCAAGTGCCAGTGTGGCTTGGCTCTTCCTCCCTTTGAACTGCTCTTTCTAATCTAATCTGATCTATGTTTTCTTTGAGAAGAGGTTGCCAAGAATGGTGCTTATTGAGACTGATTAAAAAAGATGGACAATCAGACAGTCATTTAGTATGCCTGTAAGTAAGTCTTTGACAAGGGAGGCAGAGCTATCAGCTCTGCTTCAGTTAGCCACAGGCAACCAGCTTATCTTTGATAACCTGCGGTGTTGGGAAGCCAAGTCTCTGGGTGATTTTAACTTTTCTCCATCTAAAATCTCCTCCCTTTTCCAGAGCATTTTCTTTAGCATTTGCCACAAACTCTAGGTTCCCTCATAAATGTAAAATCCTGGAACTGATTAACTCCCTGGTGTTAATTCAGCCTTGTTCAAGGAAATACACTGCACTTCCAGTCTTAGAGGCTACTCCATTGGGATGTAGATGTCAAAAGCTCCTTTACCAAGTAACTGTAATACTCCTGAAATAATTTACTATCTCTTTTTAAAGTTGATCTTTTTTGAAAGGTGATACTTGCCTATTTTAATACAATGCCTATTTTAATAAGAAGATGCTAAATTGTTTCATTAGATTTTGTGGGGAAAAAAGTTAATACAGTAAACTACCAACATTGTCAGTATGCTTCAGCTCTAAAAGTTTACCCCAAAAATGTTGCCCTGAAGTTCTGTGTTCCTTTTTGCTTTCATGAGGATAATGGGGGTTTATTCGGTTTTAGTTTATTCATTTGTAGGAAAATACAACACTAACAGAAATTCTCTAAACTAGAGGAATAGGGAATTTGGACTTTAATGCAGTCACAGTGTCTTAGAAAATAACTCTTCCCTGCGTGGCTCCATTGTTCCCGAGGTCCAGATGAAATGCTGTCTCACACTGCTTCACTATTTAGTCAGGATAAAGTTTTCATCGTTGCCTCTGGAATTCATTTTCTCTCTGGGTCAGCTGGAGCCCGGGTTGATGACCTTCCACTCACTCGGCAAACTTCATTTTTCTTCTTAGTTTTTTTCTGAGAAAATCCAAACTGCAACTCTTTCAACATCTGCTTCAATGCGGGTCCCAAGTTGTGTGTTTTATCTTTAATTTCAGTCCTTAGATTTGGCACATTTGAATGCAAATCAAAATAAAGAATCATATGTAAGCATGTAAAGACTCCCTGTAATACACAGGGACCAGTAGCCAAATGTCATCAATTATGCTGACATTTCCTTCAGTGTGGAATGTGTCCTAATACTGAGCAATTGTATGTTAACAATCCCATATGTATTGTTACTAATGGTAACTCTACTGAGTTGAACAATTACTGTGAGAGTATTTAATAATGTCATTTTTAATTGCATACATCCAAGCTGTCCCAGTCCTTTTGTGGAAGGAAAATGGTGTTATATTCACATAAAAATAACCAGCACAAAGCCACTCTTGTTGCTTTTCTTAAAATGGAGAGAAGAATTTGTGCTCCCAAACTGGGCCCTTGGATGCCAAGTTACAGCCTGGAGCATATTTTTATGGCTGAGTTAGAAACCCCTGAAAATGGGGTTTTGTAATCGAAAAGGGAGACATGATGAATGTGTCACTGTATTTAATTACATGTCTTTAACCCCCTCCCTAACAGTTGTATTGACAAAGAAGATGGTGTACCAGCTCTTCTTCCTTATCTGCCTCCTGTGATCCTCTGGATCATTGCAGGGTCAGCAAGAGGGCGTATTTTGTTAGCAATAATGAGCTTGAGACAGGAAAAGCAAATATTCTTTATTGATTTATTGTGTCCTAAATTGGATTTATTTGAGCAGTTTGGTTTTGGTTATTCATAGTGAAGGTTTTCTGACTCTCATGACCTGGGAATGGTCCCTGCAGAACTGAATGAAGATGACTATTAGCATGTGACCTATATGCCTGTTCTGTACCCATGTACAAGATCTTACTGTTGTGGTGGCTGAAGACACATTTCCTGCCCTTTTTTCCTCCTCTTTGTTATTCCTTTAGTTTCTGAGGTTGCACATATCGTAAAGAATCAAACCTTATCCTCAGGGTCCAACCTAGGACCTACTGAACGCAGATGCAGAGCCCTGTCCATCCCTCCCTTGGGAGTCCCTGCACTCTGCTCCATCTGTGGCACACAGGAGGAAGAGAAGCAAATGTCATGCTGAGAGCAATCATTCACAGATCTGAAAATCTCCTATTTATTCAGGGCACTCCAACTCCATGACACCTATCCCAGAAAGAGGGATAACCACCTTAGGTCCACCTTGTCCATCTGAGTTGAACACAAAGTACCCTGCAGCTATCTCTGCATGGGAAATGCCCCTGGTTTCAGAAAGCAGTGGATGGCAGTTAGTGTGACCACGCTGGTGCTTTCTGGTTTTCATCCTCATCAATCAGTAGTGCTTTACATTTGTTCAGTTCCTTTTCTGCCACCAGAACTTACATGGGAAAGGAAATGAAAAGCTGAGTGAATGTGTGGTTTGGACTGAGACTCAAAATGACCCTTCCCTTCCACACATTCCCGCCCCCCCCCCCCCCTCCCCCCCTTCTGTGACTAGTGAACACCAATACTGGCAATCCCAAACTTCAAATGTCATTGCCGGCTTCTTAGAAGCCACTGAAATACCTGGAGCACTTAACATGTGTTTTTAAACTGTGGCCTCCACCTCTTCACCACTTACAGCTAGTTTAAAATATAAAGGTTCTCTTAGCAACCAGAACTTTTAGATCTAGAGATGAAACGGAGATTGAAAAAAATGTCATTCCTCAACCACTTAGTTTCTTACACTCCCTCTAGGGACCATGCATCACAGACTTGTGAGAGAAAATATTTGGTGTCATTACTCTTCAGTAGTGTCCACATCCTCACAGAACCGTTGTTTGTTTGTGTTTTAGTTGAATTACCTAGACATCATCAGCTCTTCTGCAAAACGATGTTAGAGGAGCTGCAGAAGTACTGAAACCTTATTGCGCTTGTAAAAGCAATCATTCCCAACCATTTCTTGTTTGGACAAGTGACAAAGTGGTAATGAGAAGAAAATGTTATGTCTGTAAACTCAATTCGAGCCGTTGTTCTTCAAAGAGAGTGAGCTATCTAAAAGCTGTCAAGTTGCCCTGTGATTGTGCAGTCCTTGCTAGGCAAGAATCCCCACACTCCCAAAATCACTAACAGAGAAGGCAAAGATTTGAACATTGTGGTGTTTACTCTCCTACCCTGGAGCTGGTTACTTCAACTCAGAGCTAGCGTTATCAACAGAGTCCGCAAAGGGAAGCATGACAGAGGCTGTCTCCTGCTGCTGCTTTTATGTCTCATGTAAATGATTGCATGACCCCATGAACCCTCAGGCTGCATCCTTCACAAAATGCATTGGGTTAAAGTGCTCTGTACTGCACAGCAGCAGTGAATTTGGCTCCAGCAACTCACTACTATATGTTTTAATTTCAGTTATATACCTCAAACCTCCTGCCCCTTCCAAGCCATGCTAACTTAGATTATCTTCTTTCTTTCTCCAAAGCTGTTCTTGTCTCCTTGGGTATGAGGGGGAGAGGTGTGAAATAAACCCAGATGACTGCGAGGATAATGACTGTGAGAATAACTCTACATGTGTGGATGGGATCAACAACTATGTCTGTATCTGCCCTCCTAACTACACAGGTAAGAGGGAGCCACAACCAAAAAAAGAACAGGAATCCGTGAGGAGTCCCTTCAGTGCCTGAAGGGAAGGGACCAAACTCACATTTACTTTGTCCAAGAGTGCATAATTAACCAGGAATCTAGTCCCATTTTAAAGCAACCTGAATGCCTTACTGGAAGGATTTTAGTTTACCGATATTGCAATACACATGCTCACAAACATGGCCACTTAGCTCTGAGTCAAAATACCAATTCCTCACTGTAAAAGGTAGTAAAAAATAATGAAGTTGAAGGTATCAGAGGTATCTGTACTTCTGCACACACAGTCTCTAAATGTGTTTCAGAAATATTCCCAGTACTGAGCAGAGTCTGATATATATGATGTGTTCTGAATCTTGGAAAATAGAGATAGTTCCTGTTGAAATTACGGTAGGAGAAGAGGGGCATGGCTTTTACCTGAGACCTCAAGACGCATTCCCTACCCTTTTTTTCTTCCTCTTTATTTAGTTATTAAGTAAAATGAGCTGACAGTGTGCTGTTTGAGTTCATTATGTCCGTTTCACAAGTGGAAGAGCAAAGGCTGTGTAAGAAACTGTGAGCTCAGTTGTAGCTCAGCAGATGTCCACAGTGACAGAAGTTGGTAACTGAGTTGGAAGTGGAATCTGTAACTCCAGAGCCCATCCTGCATTTCAGATAAATTCCTTCCTAAACCTTCTGCTAGAGCAGAAACCCTCTTAAGTGGAATCTAAAATGCTTTTTCTCAAGTCATCACTGGAGCACACCATTGACTCATTCAAACCATGTTAGCACGGCCTTCCTGGCTCACCATGGAGTGGTAAGGAAACACCTGCAATAGTTCCTACTTCCATTCTTTGAAATGAGTTTATTACCTTCTAAGCATGGAGAAGTAATGAAGGGCTTCTTGTACACTGGAATATATTACATGTCAGGGGATTTAATGAGAATCAAGCTTGAGTGGCTGAGTAAGGCAGGAGGAAAGCTTCTAGAATTTCCAAACTCTTAAAATACTTCTGTGGCTGATACAAAGGGGGCCCATGTAAATCTTGAGCTGAGAAAAGCCTTATGACTTGAATGTACATTTATTGGAGTTCTCAAATGATATTTCTGCCAAAAAAAAACTGAAAAACTTCAGCTTAGCGGAGTAGAGGGTTTTGCTCATAGGATGTCAAGCCCATTGTGCTTACTTGTGCACTGTTTATACGAGCTGCTCCTGGGTGGTTTCAAGTCAAACTCTACACAAGGAGGAGGAGTCTTTATATTTACAAAAGGAAATATATTTGCCCTGAATTTGCCAAGACACATCTAGTAAGGAACTGAATGCAGTACATATGCAAATGCACTTTCCTTTTAGCATGTTGCAGGGTGGGGTTTTTTTTTCACAGACGAAAAAGGTAGGAAAGAACTAGATAGAGATTTCTTCTCAAGTGGAGGTGTGGGCAGGGACCAGAGGACTCATATGATAATCCACAATCAGGTTTGAAATCTGTTTTAACCAACTTCCAGCTCTTTTTATTTTTCCCTGAATATTGCCTGTGCTGTGCTTACGCTTATTAGCAGGAGTTTGTCAAATACTAAATCTCAGTCTTGTAAGTGGGATGCACACAATTGGATATAGCATGCAATAAGCATTTTTTATCACAATGCAGGCAATGGCTCAGACTACAGTTGAAACAAACTGAATTGTTGAAGAAGAGCAGGAATTACTTCTGGAAAACATAATATGAATCATAAGTGAAAACCTGAAGGGTTACAATAGTTTATGTTGCTTAAAAATAGGAAGAGTTTGGTGATGAAAGGATTGCCTTAACCTGTTTTACCTCCATTTTGGAGAGGGATATTTCATCCCACCTGATCAGTCACTGGGAAGGACTCAGCTGGCTGTGATGAAATACCCATCAGAGGTGCACCTGAACCTCTCTGAGCAGAAAGGCAGGGAACAGCATGAAATGGCCGGAAGAATATAAAACATCAGCCAAACATAAGTTACATACCAGCCAAGTCAATCTGAGCCATGGTTTTGAGGGTCTTCTAAGAGTTGAATCCAAACACAAGAAATTGGCCATTATCTGAAATGACTTGATTGAATGAACAGCAGCTTAAGCAAATTCCTTGGCAGTACATAAACAAGTCGTGAAGAAACACTTTGAAAGGATTTGTGTACATGACCTGAAAAGAGAAGGATCTTTGACCAAAGAGTTTGCCTGTAGTCTCCTGTGACATTCAGGGCATCTCTGTATATACTCTCTTTAAACCTTTTTATACTGAAGGAACACACGCAGCTACTATGGCAGTATCTCTTAAAAAAAACAGGGTAAGTGCAGATGACTTTAACATTGTGTTGAATATGTGAAGAACATTGAATGCTAACATTTCAGAGAGAAAGCAGGTCACTGGAGGGGTCAGGAATACTTATTCCTGTGCTCAGAAAGGTGCAGGAGGTACCTGCCACCCTCTCAGGAGCTGACTGTGCTAAACATCGTGTTAGCAAACTGTGTGCTTCAGAGCTGCCAAGTGTATGGATTTTATCTATATTTAGATGAACAAAGAATGGCTGATGGAGGTATCTACAGGGAAGTAGTTTTTCTATGAAGTAATCTGGGGGACAATAAGCACCCGGTGTGACACTTTGCCTAAAAGGGCAGTGATATCCATAGGCAGGGTGTATCAAGTAAGACAGAAAATATAGGCAGTATCCCTTTATGTTGTGCCCAAATACTATATTCTCTTCTGGTGTTCAGAATTCAAGAAGTGGGTTGAGAGATGGGAAAGAGGATTAGAGGTGAAAGATAAAAAAACATTGGGGGATTAAAAATAGGTCCTGGAAAACCTCCAGAAAAAACTTACTTGGCTTAACAAAGCGTAGGCAGTCAGAGCAAACACGTGGATGGAGAACAGAAGTTTCTTTAGAAGGTTCTTTGGTGAGCATGACGTTCATGGCTGAACAGATCCAGAGCATCCATGTCTACCAGTGTAATTGTACAAGAGTTGTTGGCACTAAATACAAACTGGATTTCTCAGCAGATGCTGTAGTTAAAACACAAGTTAGTTCAAGAATGGCCTACGTTACACCGGAGATCAGACTAGATGGTTCTTTACTGATGGTCTGTGATGTTTTGAGTAACATTCAGGCTGTTGGTTAGAAATGTCCAGCTCAGCTATTGCAGATTGCTTCTTTTCTTGACTGTAGGGGCAGGCAGGCTCTGGGAGCACTGTGAAGTAGGTAGTGTGAATCCCTCATCACTCTTACAGTCTTGGAGTAAGACTGCAATGATATTACTGTAAACACTGCATGTATGGAATTAATGTATGTTTTCATACAAAGAATACTCTGAATACAAGGAGGAAGAAGATCCAAGAGCATGTATGGGTGGTGTTAAGAAATACTTAGGATTCACTTCGGTTTAGTTGGCAAATGGTTAAATGATGATAGTAAATCCTATGTTCCTAAATGAAATGCAAATTAAAAATGCATGTGTTGAAATTGCTGACTGTTAACAGAGTTGCAGTATCCAGGGTTTGGTTTTTTCCATACCTTAGTATTTTCCTGCTTTATCTCTGTCTGACGAGTTTTACTTGTTACAGCTCTTTTAGGAAACAATATCTCAAATAATGAAGTTTTGCTTTCACTGGCTGGAATAATGAAGGCCAAAGATCTTTCTTCAATTAATAACTTTTTGCAGTGTTTTCCTTTAAAGTTCTGTGACAGTCTTTTCCCCCACTCAGGGAGATGAAAAATGGCCCATTTGTGAAGTGACTGCTGAGGGAAGGAATTTCCCACACTCCAGCTCCATTTCACTTTCATTTAAAAAAAAAACCCAAAACCACCCACCCACACTCCAAACCCAGCCCGCACTCACAATAACCTCCTTCCTAGGGCCTTTCCAGCTACTCACTTAAAACAATGTGCAAACACAAACAGATTCCTTGAAACTGAGAGGGAGGATAGGCAGGGAGCTTATGGCCATAAAGGAAGATTCAGGCCCTGACCTGCACCGCCAGGTTTCCTCACAATTCCTGAAGTCAGTATTTTCAATGCTTGTTGCCTGGTTTTACATGATCAGACTGATACTCGTGCTGTGTAGCAGAGTCCTGATGGCTTTTATTGCAAGCCGATGTCTTTTTCTTCCCTCTCCCCAAGTGGTTATTTTAATCCTGAAGCTAAATTATACATATATATTTCCTGCAGAATAACCGTGTACCCAAACTCCAGCCAGCTCTAAAGCCTGAGCAGCCTGGGGGCTGGTCTACAACCTGGTTGTACCCTTTGATGGATTACAGCTTCTCCTTACAGTTTTATAGGCTTTCCTCCTCTTCAAAACCAAGCATCTGTAGGAACATCGAAAGTGAAAACTATGAATTTAGATCAGTCACCCTCATTCTTTTTGTGTTTTTCTCATTTCTATCTTTTGGGCTTTAACATGGCCCATCTCCAGCTGATGATATAAACATTATGCTGTCTCCCTAACTTTGTGGTTAGAAACATAGGACAAAATCCATACAATTTTTCCTTTGCATTCCTGTTTTCTATTCACTACTGTCTTGAGAGCCACTGTTTTGCTTACAGTTCATGTAGTTTCATACCTCCAAAAAGAGATCCCCTCTTCAGTCTCACTATCCTCTGTGCTTTCACTTGAAGAGGAGTCCAAACATATGTAAAGGACCAAATGGGCTGTACCAAACATGTACTTTGAATGGGTTTATGCTTTACTTAATAGTCTGTTTTGTCTTGTTTGTTTGCTGTGGCTTTTTCTTCCTCCTATGTGTTTGATTTTAGCCAGAAGCAGACATATGTATGCTTACACCCAAAACAAATCAGGAAATATTCAGGGTTTGCTAAGGATCCTATAAACCCTCAAACAGCCACACCTCTTTGTTCTGAAACCTAAAAAGAAACAGGCAGTGGCTTCTACTACTGAAAATAGGTCTTTTCTAAAATACATGGCATTCCACGGCAGGGAGAGCGGGAAGCAAGTGGTTGAAAATAGTTTGTGTCCCTGGGAAAAAGCTGTAAGCGGTTTGTATCACATGTTGAAGAAAAAACGTATCTCTCAGAAAAAAAGCTAGAAACTATTTCTGATTTTATGTGTTTGGAAGAGAAGGCAAAGATCTATTTTACCTTAGGGGACCTGTGGTGTCCTGTGGTAGATGGTATCTGAGATTTCTGCAGTTATGCTACTTTTAGGCAGAACACTATTCACTGGTAGTGATTATGGTCCCTTTTTCTGGCGTATCTGATTGTGGTAATGTTGCATGGCCAAAGCCAAGCGCTCAGTCAAGCCAAACAGCTCTGGAAGAAAGAAGTTGTGGCTGACACCCTTTTCTGGAGCTCTCCAGCCTGTTTCCCATCACTAGCCATTGCTGGATGTGCAGCAGTCACCAGTGGGCAGCAGTACCAGCTGAGTGAGGCTGAAGCAGCGCTGTAGGTTGGGTTTTCCCCCTTGGGAGTTTTTAACTACATGCGTGCTATAGGAACAGGAAGGTTTTAGGTAGCGTGGTTCAGCCCTGTGGTTCCGCAAGGATATGGACTGCCTAATAAGCACTGAAGGCTTAAACAAGCATTTAACTATCAGCCTCTTTTAAAATGTTGAAACTTTAGCTGTAATTTCCTTGAGACAAATAGAGAAAATTGTGGTCAAAGTTGAGTGGATTTTCTTCCTTTTATTTGGAGGAGTTCTGTCTTACATGGAAGTTTCTCAGTTTTAGTTGCTTGGCAAATGTGAAGTGTGTTTGCTTTCTGTGCAAAAAATAATAAGGCTCCCACATTTCCCACTTGTATAACTATGAATGAGAAATGCTGGAAGAGCTGCAAGTTTTGAGCTTTGTTTGAGAGCCTAAACCCATTCCCAGCCCTGTTTTATATAAGAGAGAACCACATGCCATTGCTATCAGATTGGACTCTGTGCTGGGAGGGAGGAAGGAAATAGCACAGTAACTGGCAGCGCTGCAGCCAGTCTTTAGTCTCAGTGTGGGTGTCCCATCATGTTGGGGTCTCTGCTCCAGGATTTCCTTACTGGTCATATTCCCACTTGTAAAATGTAGTGTGTCATATTTGGGGAACCAGATATATCGGAGAATTTCTCTCGTCACCACATTTTCTTTAGGAAAATGGATTGTCAGCTACTACTGCCTTAAAGGATGGGTGGAGTGAATATCACCCTCAAATGGGATTCACAATTCATTAAATCCAATCTGTGAAGAAGCATATCAGAGGATTAGAAGTTAACCACAAGCCCGATACTACCTGCTTACTGGCAGGTGGCGCCTAACGCATAGTTAATAAAGCTGGAAGGGACAGAGTTCATCTATAGACAGTGTATTCAGCATTCTAACACCATGATAAAACATGTAGACAAGGCCCTTAGTGACATGGTTTAGTGGTGAATTTGGCAGTCCTGGGGGAATGGCTGGATTTGATGATCTTAAAGGTCTTTTCCAACCTGGCTGATTCTGTGATTCTACAGTGTTAGGAGGAAATGAGTACATCTTTTTGCATATAAAATATTCTCCAGAGACCTCTATTGGTTCAGAAATGGTATTGGGTTTGCGTGGCAAGGTTTTGGTAGCAGGGGAGGGCTGGGGCTGTAGGGGTGGCTCTGTGAGAAGAGATCAGGAGCTGCTGCCCTGCCACTGCCCAAAGCTCAGCCCATCGGCAGTGCTGATGGAAAATGTGAGAGGAGCAACTATGCAAACACCAAGCTCAGCGAAGAAGAAGGAGGAAGAGGTACTTGGGGGGCTGGAGCAGAAATATCCCCTTCTCCCAAGAAGTCCACAGTGAAGTGAAGCAGGTTTTGCCCCCACAGCCCGTGAAGGAGCACATGAGAGCAGATATCCACGCTGAAGCCTGTGTAAGACCCCATGCACGTGGATATACCTCAAAATAGGCTGCAGCCTAAGGAGAGCCCATGTAATGAGCAGGGTCCTGACAGGAGCTGAAGCCCCTGGAGAGGAGGAGCCCATGCTCCTGAAGAACCCTATCCCATCCCATAGTGAGGACCCATGCTTGAGCAGTTCTTGAAGAACCGCAGCCTGTGGAAAGGGCCCACATTGGGGGAGTTCATGAAGCACTGTATCCCATGGGAGGGAGCCTATGCTGGAGCAGGGAAACAGTGTGAGAAGAGAGTGGCAGAGAGAGAGCCTTATGAACAGGCCACAGCCGCCATTCCCCCATTCAGACCAGCTTGAGTCTACAGCGTGTCCAGTGTCCTGTCTGACAGCCTGGAAAGGATGGCTCCGAAAATATCTGGCATCTCAGATGTGGCTGGATGTACTAGATTGTGTGAATAACTGAATTGATCCCAATAGATTCCAGACAAATTCCAGACATATTCCAGACAAATCACATAATGGAAAACATCCATATGCAATAATATGGCTCAGAAACGTAGGGGGTCCAGCAAAATGAAGATCTCTTCCAGTCATTCTGGGGGATAATGCTATATGCAGGTTAGTACCTTGTGACACCATTGGAAATTGTCTGGTTCAGTGTATGTTTTACACACTGTGGTGGTGTGGCATTTGTGATGTTAAATGTGAGTTTTCATCCTTTGGCATTGCGTAGAACTGGAATGAATTCCTTCTTTGAGATTCAGAAAGAGTGAATTATCTCCTTATTTCTCTCCCTAAATTCTGTTGTTTAATTGTTATCCCGTTGTTTAACCTCAAGATTAGAGGTATCCTTAATTCTGAAAAGCAAGCCACTTTGGGAATCTCCATGGAGAATCTAACTCCAGGTTCCCACTTAGAGGCCAAAACTTGATACATGAAAACTCAGGTCTAAATTTTTAAAGCATTAGGACAGAATAAAAAGCCTAAAATAACTTTTGGTTCTTTGCCTACCAAGTGTTGTGGGCAGTGTTCAGCGAGCAAGAGCAAGCTTCGTTAATGATGCAGAAAGAATCCTGCTACAGTGCAATGCAGGTGATGTACATTTTGGGATCTAACATGGCCTCTGAGTGCATTTGCTACTGAAAATCTGCATTGAATTTTCTTCATTGCAAACTGAAACAGTTTGGAAGACTTTTTATTATTTTCGAAGATGAACCTCAAATATTCTGCATCAAACATCAACAACATTCCTCACTGAAGTGTTTTCTTGGAGGAACAGCCTATGTCTGTTCCACTCAGCCAGTTTTAGGTTCGGTGTTCTCCTGAGATTTCCAGTTGGCGCTGACTTCTTTTTAATAACTGGAAAGTGAGAAGAGGAAAACAAAATGCAAGCCCCATCTTCTTCTGATGCAAGCTGTTAGGTATAAAATGAGTAATCTCTTACGATAAAAACAGTGCAGTGTTTTTTATGAGCAGTAAAAAAGAAGATTCCATTCTGACTTACCTGGCAAAATTCAGCAAATTGCACCATAGCATTTAACCATTCCAATATATATTTTCTCCCTGTGCAGGCTGTAGAAGTTTCCTCTGTGGATAAAGGCCAGGCTTCCTTCATCCTTTCTTCACTGGAAGCACTTTCCTTTTCTCAAGTACCTTTGTGAAATTCTTGACAGCATTTTTGCTTTAAGCCTTCCAGGCCCTGCAAAAGCTGCTCTTACATTAAGGATGAGACTATTTCCTGTGTTCCTTTATCTGTTACTTTGTGAATACTCTGAACTGAGAGACCAAAGTATCCCCCATGTGAAACTGTGAACTGACATGTGAAACAAGAGAAAAACTATTGAACTCATTGGTTGCAAAGTGGTGGTGGTCTAGGTTGTCTTTTCAGAACTGCAGCTTTACTTACAGATAACTAAGTAAAATAAGATCACTGCATCCAATCTCTCTTTTACTGATTAAGGAGAAATAGTGTAAGTTGGACCCTGGTTTTAAAAGTCTAATGTGTCATGAAATAAATAGCTCTCATGACAGCACAGAATGGAAAAAAAAAAGAAAGATGATTATTAAACTATGTGTAAAAGTCATCTTTATTGCTCTATTGTTGTTTTGGCTTCCTTCTGAGACATGCGGAAGGCTACAGAAAAGCCCAAGCATGTTTCTTGGCAGCTCTTCATAAGCAGTGAGCCCTGTGAGAGGTGTATGTGAAAGCCCCATAAAATTCATGATTTTGCTGACAAAATAAGACCAGGAAAATGCTGCATGACACAAAAAAAATATGTTTTGCTGTGTTCTTTTAAAAGCAACGACCAGTGCTGGTGAAGGGGATGAGGGAGGTAGGCTCAGAGAGGCAAAAGAGCTTTAGTAATGTCTGGGGGGGTTTCTCTCTCCTGTTTCTTTTTCTGGGAGATCCACACATAGTATTCCACCTGCCAGCACAGCTTGGTTCTCACCTGAGAGTTGTGTGTTTGTGGCAGATCATACTGCTTCCTTCATGTGTCTAATGCTTCCTTCTCCTAAAGAAGCACTAATGACCAGCACACCGCCACCAGCTTTAAGAAGCTTGAAATGCAGTGCTCGCAGAGCTGAGGATGTGCCTATCCTCAAAAAGGTACCCTCTTCATGTCATACCTCAGTTCTACATACCAGACAACGTCAGTGACCTAATATGTCCAGCTATTAAGAAGAGTAAAATCTGACAGCATAAACTGCTTTTCTCTTGTGAATCTGACCTAGTCTTAACCTGTTTTTTGGTGGGGTGCATTGCATGTTATAATCTATTTTCTTGGGCTTTGATGAATCATAGAATCATAGAATAGTTAGGGTTGGAAAGGACCTTAAGATCATCCAGTTCCAACCCCCTGCCATGAGCAGGGACACCTCACAATAGACCGTGTCACCCAAGGCTCTGTCCAACCTGGCCTTGAGCAAGAGAGTAAGAGTGCCTTGATGAAACAGAAAACATTACTTGGGATAAAAAAAAAATGCTTAACTGATTAGAAAAGAGATAGTCATTTTGCTGACTTTGATATAGCCATTTCAGAAACCCTTTTGTACCCAAGTTGGAGGTCTGATGTGAGAATATGTAGGAGAGAGGAAAATGGGGAGGCTGGGTTGTTTTCTACCTTTGGGAAGGCTTTACACTGAAGTTTTCTGGGTTTTTTAGGGTGATCAGATATTTTCCACAGAGAGAGTCAGTGCTGCTAGAAGTTGGCCTAAGATTAATGTCCAGTTTGGTTTTAGGTTCACATAGCTATCCAATGAGGAATTTGGACTGGGCCTTTAATTGCTGCACAGAGAAGCAGCCCTGTGTCACTCCAAAAAAAAGAGGATCAGATTTTTCCTCAGATACTGACATTAAAGTGGCCAATGATTATTGCACTTCCAGGTCTGAGGGTAGATTTTTTTGGCCCAGATATTCTCTGAGTGACTAAAGTAGGAGAAAGTCTGTGCATAGCTGGTGCCTTGGGTTTTGCTTTGCAGAAAAAGTTTGCAGAAAGTGTTTTATTACCCTGGCATGCTTTCTGCAGCATGTAGCGAATGTTGGGGGAGCCTGAAATCATCTATCAAGAAGAATTTTCTTCCTGAGATGAGGCTGCTCTAGTTGCAAGGCATTCCCAAGTGAGCTCCCTAATGAGTGATAGATGGGAAAAATAACAGGAAGGATCCTTACATGTTCCAAGTTTTGCATGAAAAATGATAAATTTTTTGGATGCTGTGTTTGGTACCTAGCCTAGAATTCTCCTACATTTTGATAGTGGTGCCTTCAGAATGACACAGTGAGTCATAATATTTGACATTTGGGGAGACTTTTACTGGATCTCTAAGCACTTGTCAAGGCTTTTGAGGAGAATACTTTAAGAAGAATTATGGTTTCCTTTGAGAGTTTATGAAACTGTTCTTTTTTTCTTTTTTCTAAAGCCTGTTCCCTTTTTTTTGAAACAACCAAAGTAAAAAAGCAAAGGAAACTTCAAAAGTATGCATTGACCATTTTTAGTGATGTTTTAAGGCATCTGTCCACACTCATTAAATGGTCTTCCAAAAATATTTCCAGCTTTAGATCACTGAGTCCTTTTAATGTCACCAATCGGTTGCTTTTTTGTGTGTTTATTTTCACGTGGGGTTCATAGCACACAGGGGACATGAGGAATACCAGGATGATGAACTGGCAGTCGTCCAGCAAGTACTGACCTGCTCATGTTCATGCCCAAAGGCCGAGGAAGTCACTTTGTTAGCATTCAGGAGGGTTGGTGGACGGTGGGTTTGGGGATTGCTTGCTAAATAGACCTGTCTCCAGTTCTGCCACCTCAAAAGTGTGCTAATAGCTGTCCCCAGTGACAGCTGTGTTCGTGTTTGTAAGACTTGAACATCTTTAGTTGCTTTTGTGGAGTAGCAAAGAACAGTGGCAAACATCAAGTCCAGTGAATGAGGTTGCCTTGGTTCCCATAGATCTGCAGCATTCAGTTTCCTTGGCATGTTGGCATGTCCCCTCCTGAGCTGGATACATTCATTACATTTGCCCAAGACTTCAGGGCTGTAAAAATACTTGGTAGTATTTAATAGTGGTGGCTTCCAGGGATTCCTTTGCTCCAGACGGAATATAACTGATACTATGAACAATAAACTGTCCACTGCAGATTGCCATGCCAGACCTTTCTGGTATTGCCAAACTCAGCCAGGAAAAAGTCATGAGGGTATGCCCGGCACATGAATACAGAGTTTATGCTGATAGTACCCTCTCTCACGCTTCCAGGACTTGTATTCTTGCTGCACTTTCTCACTAATGCTTCACAACTCTCCAAACCAGATACGTTAGAGACAGCAACTAAAAAATAGAGTAATTTCTGCAAATACACATTATACTTCCATTCTAATATTAAGAGCCTAATAAAGAGATGTGTGGCTCATACTGAAGGGAGGCCAGAGATGTGGGGGAAATAACCAGAAGGAGTGAGCTGGGGGTGTTAAAAACTTAAACCATACCTGTCACCACCAGAGCCAGCCTCGAAACTGTGCTCTCCATCATCCCTGCCAGATCACTGTTAGAAGATGAATGGTTCTGATTTGCAATTTCCATCTGAATTGCAATCTTTGGGGTTTGCTGGACTTGTGTATTCAGGTGTTTCTGTGTAGCCAGTACATTCAGAAAGACAAGGACTTTTGAAAATGGAGTTTCTCCCAAGGCAGGTGGAGCTGCAGCTTCATGAAAACCCTGTTTAAACCCTGCCAGCCCTCCAGCACCTCCCACATTACCCTTTTCCCCACACTAGCTGCATGATGTGTTGCTCATGTGACGGTATGTGTCGTGTACAGGCACAAAATACACCTAACCCTGAAACCCTGCAGATGTGGTTTTGTGATAGCTGCACAGGGGACTTTGGACTGTAGCTTGTAGGGGTTTCCGTGTTGAGAGCACCTGGCTTTTGCTTTGCCTGCAAGGCTTTGGCAGGTACGGGGAAGGTTTCTTGGGAAGGCAAAGATTCCTGTGGTCTTTGGCTGCATCTCAAATCCTGGGGTACTGAAGTGTGACCTAATAATTTAGGACTCCAAGAAGGATGGTATTTAAATAAACTATCTGGGTTTGAACCTTCTAGAACTATTAATTATTAAATGTATACAAATCCGGGGGGGTGCATAGCATGTAACACACCATACCTTGAAACAGCTGAGCTGAGCTCACATGTGATGGATTCTTGTCTGAACAGACATCATCCCCTGTGAGCACAATAGGGCTAGTACTTGTCTTACAAATACTGAATGTTCCCTAATTGCATGCAGTCCTAAAGCTGGTTCCTATTATTGAGAGTCGCAGAGGTTTTGGGGGAAGGCTTGTGGGTTGTTGTTCTTTTCCAGAATGATGTCCAACCAGCTTCTTTGGCAGAGCAGTAACTACGGCTAAAACATGTTTCAGTGTGAAAATGTTATGGTCTAATGTGCTGGGTTCAGCAGTAGCAGTCATTTTTCTCCTTCTTAGTAGCTGGTGCAGTGCTGTGCTTTTTGGATTTAGCCTGAGAACAACCCTGATAACGCACCAATGGTTTAATTGCTGCTCAGCAATGTTTACTCTGGCCAAGGACTTTTTGAGTCTCATGCTCTGGCAGGGAGGAGGTGCCCAGGAAGTCAGGAGGAAGCAGAGACAGGACACCTGACCCAAACTGACCGAAGAGGTATTCCATACCACAGCATGTCATGGCCAGTATATAAACTGGGGGCAGTTACCAACAGCCCCAGACCGGTACTGGCTGGGTATCAGTCAGCGGGTGGGGAGCGGTTGTATTCTCTTCCCTTGCTATGTCCCTTGTCATTATTATTATTGGTGGTAGCAGTAGTGGGTTTGTGTTGTACCTTAGTTACCAAACTGCTCTTACCACAACCCGTGGGGTTTAAATTTTTTGGATTCTCCTCCCCATCCTTCTGGGATCAGGGGGAGGAAGAAGTGGGGGAGTGAGTGAGCGGCTGCGTGGTTCTGAGTTACCGGCTGGACTTAAACCACGACATCTAACAAGCAACTTCACTGTTGTGTCACTTTCTTGGTTTGATAGAAGAGGTTCTGGGTCAGGAACTGTCCGTTTGATCCTTCCTCTGTCACCAAGCGGAATTTGTATGTCAGTACGTTTTGTACCAGCCTTTCAAATTCATGCGATAGAAACAGCTATAGGTCAAAGGAGCTCAATTTAATGAAGTCTCATGTGCCTTCATAAACAATAGCATTGCTTACTGCTGAACTACTGAGCTGCTTACGTTTAGGGAGCTTTGCCATCCCTTTGCCATCATGTCTGGAGCTGCTTCAGGATTGTTCAAGCTGTGTTACAGCAGTGTTGCTTTTTCCTTCCTCAGGTGAGCTGTGTGATGAGGTGATTAACCACTGTGTTCCTGATCTGAATCCATGCCAACATGAGTCAAAATGCCTTCCCCTTGACAAAGGAACCAGGTAAGCGTGTGTCTCCATACATTGGGCACATCCATCCCCTGGCCTGACTATGGCTGAACTGGCAGTGAGTTTGAGATAAAAATCATCCAGATTGATGCAAACAGTGCAAGACTGTTTATACTTCAGACTGTGACACATTTTAATTCCAATGCAACCATACAGACTTTTATAGTTTTCTGTGGCTTACTTGAAAATAATGGAAGTACCACCAGCACAGAGAAAGTCCTCTGGAAGAGAGCATGGAAAAAGGAGGACTTCTGCAACAGTTACTGCAAAGTATCTTGTCCTGCATCAGAAATTAAAGACAGTTTCCTTCTGTTCCTTTGGGTGTCCATCAGTTCAGGCAGTGTAACAGGAGCCTTAACTGATGTAAACCAGCTCTCCTCAGCCCATACTGGCTCAGTGTGAAATTCCAATCCCCATTCTAACCACTGAGAAGTGAAAGAGAAACTTGTGGCCAGAGCAGAAAGCTGCAGGTCAGGAGTCTTCTCTTGTGTCCCCTCTTCAGCTGTTGCCTTCAGGATGGGTGGAGGTGTTGGGGTGCACTGGCACAGGCCAGCCTTGGCCTCAGTGGGGCTCCTTTCCCCACACTTCCTGTCCTGGACAGCAGCAGCAAGCAGCTGAACTGAACACTCTTCCCCAGGAACCACATTCTTCCTTGGCCATAGAGAGGAGCCTCGCCCAGGTCATGCTTAATTTTGTGAAGTCTGCATTTGCATTTGCATTTCACAGGGGCAAAATAAATCCCCATGGTTTAAATGGTAGTAAAGCAACCTGCAGATATGGGGGTTGGGGTGTTTTGAGAGGTGCATATAGCAGTGTTCATCACTTGTGTGGTGACAGAATTGCAGAACAATTTAGCAAATAGCCAATTGAAAAGTCAAACTTTGTGGAAAGCTTGTCAGGAAAAGACCTTTGAATCAAAGAAGTAAGAAAGGAAGGCAATTCAAGAGAGTTCAGTGCAGTGTGAGCTACATTCTGTGCTTATTTTCATGACTCCAGTGCACCCATGGTGCTCATGGATCCCTCCTGGAAGACAGGGCTGTGGATTTGGCAAGGGACGTCTCACCCAGCACGCTGGCTGGCTGTCCCAGGGGAGAGATGGTACTGCTCTTTGGTCTTCCTCGTAACGTGCAGTTGGGGTCAGAGGGTGTCCGGTGACGCCAGTGGCACTTCAGAATAAAGTGACACACAGAATCTGAAACTGGTTTGGCTTGAAGAGACCTTAAAGCTCCCCCAGTTCCAACCCCTGCCACGGGCAGGGACACCTTCCACTAGAGCCCCTGTGCCCAACCTGGCCTTGAACACTGCCAGGGATGAGGCAGCCACAGCTTCTCTGGGCACCCTGTGCCAGCGCCTCAGCACCCTCACAGGGAAGAACTTCTTCCTTATCTCCAACCTGAACTTCCCATGTTTCAGTTTGAACCCATTACCCCTTGTCCTATCAAGTACAGTCCCTAATGAAGAGTCCCTCTCCAGCATCCCTATAGGCCCCCTTCAGATACTGGAAGGCTGCTCTGAGGTCTCCACGCAGCCTTCTCTTCTCCAGGCTGAACAGCCCCAACTTCCTCAGCCTGTCTTCATACGGGAGGTGCTCCAGTCCCTGATCATCCTCGTGGCCTCCTCTGGACTTGCTCCAAAAGCTCCATACCCTTCTTATGCTGAGGACCAGATCTGTACACAATGCTGCGCGTGGGGTCTCATGAGAGCAGAGCAAAGGGGCAGGATCACCTCCTTCGACCTGCTGGTCACTCTCCTTTTGATGCAGCCCAAAGAACATTTCGTAAAGTTAAAAGGAAGTGAAGCAAAACTTCAGAGCTGCTGGCTCTCAGGAGGGCAGCTGGGTCTGTGCTGGACACCCATCTGCACGACTTGGGCCTTTCTTTGGGGGGAAAACACTCCAGACAGAAACATTTCCAGCCCTTGAGGAAGACGGAACTATTGAATCATTGGGATAGTTTCTGAAAAGATGCACAGGGGCTGGATAAGAAGGTGTGTTACCAGGCCATAAATAGTCCCTGATGTTCTTTCCAGCTTTCATTCCTAGTTAATCCATCATTCAGCTAATCCAGTAGCTACATCATGTTACCAGGCAAAGGCTTGTAACTCACATTACCTTGTGTTGCTGGATGTATGAAGGGATGGAGCATCTGTGGTCCTGAATGGTTTTACCCTTTCTGGAAACATTTACATACCTGTCACCCAAACAATCTGAATAAATAAGACATCATTATTTTTTGCTTGCTTGCTAGAAAAGTGTTCATAGTGGTGCCATTAAACCCTGAGGGGAGTTTAAATAACAACTTGTGAGTATTTTCTGCTACTGTTTCTTGCATTATTTTTCCCACTATTCATAGAATGCTACCCAAAAATCTGGAATTTCATTCCTTCTGTGCCATTTTGCTTTCCTGCATGCCAGACTTAGAGGTGAGGGAGCCTGCCAACCTTGAACATGGATTTGTCCAAGTGTTGCTTTTTCTTTCATACTTTATTTGCCTCAAACCATTCAGAAATGGGCTGCGATCCTGCAGCAGCTTCTGCAGTGATGTGTGGTGCCTGCTGGGTCTCACTGAAAACAGCCACCTCTAGTCCTGTGTTGCTGCTGATGGCTGGAGCAGTTTGATCTCCTGACCTGTGGTATACCACACATCCAGCACGTAATGGTGTGGTGCAGTGCGACATGCAGAGTGAGTCAGGCTCATGAATCAGTCCTCCCCTCTGCTTCCAGGGACAGGGAATATTAATAGCAGGGTTCAGGCTTGTTCTTGAGCTGACCATCCCCCTGTCAGGTTTGTGCCCTGGGCAGGTAAATAGGACACACCAGTGAAGACCAGCATAGCAGCAAGGACACCAGCCAGTCTGCCTGTCGTGCCTTCAGCTCTAGTTGCTCTGCAACTTTGTGGAGGGAGGAAAAGATGACAAAGACAGGAAAAAATAGGAAGCCAAGTTATTTATTGATATGGGGAGGGAAATTCCATTCTGGCCCTGCAATAGAAGCCATGATTCACAGCTTTAATGCAACAGACGTTGAATGCATGCAGATGGAAACCCCCTCAGGTAGGCCAGCGTTTTAAATACCACTAGACATGGTTTCAGGCACTCCCTGGGAATGTTGCCATCACTACTAGGCTGTAGCAGAAAACAACATCTTCAGTGTACTGCTGTCAGGTTGTCACTGGAAGGAAATGAAATAACTGATCTAATGGTGTCAATTGCTGTCTTACCAGGATTTGACTATGAAAGTGTCTTTGTCACCTCTGTACTGCATCGTACTTTACTGATCTTCACTTCATCACTTGCTGCACTGTGTGGGATAGGGATGGAGCTAACATACCTTCCCAGGCCATAATGGGGAGGTCCATGGGTTTTCAGGAGGAAGAGGCTGTGTGATGCACTCCTGGGGCTGTGCTTCTCATCTGCTTTCCTCCAGGCATACACATAGATGTGACACACTAAATGCTCCAAAATGACTGGCCCAATAGGAATTCCATGTTTCTAAAGAGAAAGCCAAGCTTGGAAGCAAACTGGACTATTTCAGTGTGTGTTTGCGCAGAACACTTTGCTTTTGAAGCTAAAATTGCAGGTGGCTTTCCTCACTTTCAGCCTCCACATCTTTATTGTGCTGTTACTAGAGAAGAAGAGCAGCTTTCTGTATGCCAGACAAGAAAACAAAGCAAAAATGAACAAAAAATAGCATTTAACACAATGAAATTACTTCAAAAAAAAAAACCTTCAGGAAAGGAGCATGTTTTTCCATTCACTGGAGTGATGTTGGAGCATGGTATAAATATACTTTATTATTCTAAAGCTTGGAATTATTACCTGACAGCTTAAAATGCTGATTTAATGCAGCCCTGCAGAGAAAAGTGGTGGTTCTGTCATTACTGAGATAGCCAATACACATCATAAAATTGATGCATGGCAGCTCTGAATAAGGAACTGCACATCGTTCGTTATTACATCACTTTATATTAGGACTGCAGGGATCAATAAAAAGCAACAGGATTAATGCTGCCAATTCCCCCCTCAAAGTCTTTTGATTGACATTATTTGCTTGCAGGTGTGACTAAAACATTGCCAAAAAATATCACTAGTGTCTTATGGCTTGGGGGAAGAACACGTTTTGCTTTTTTTGCTCTCTTTTGTCATCTCCGTTATGTTAATCACAGTATTCCCTGAGCCACCAAGGGGTAAAAGAGCAACTCAGACATGCAGGGCTGGACCATCCAGCACCCCATGGCTGCGGAGGGTCACGATGGGGGCCTCTCCTCTGGGGAGAATGGAAAAAGAAAGTATGTGCATCTACATAACATTATCCATCCTACAGCCTGCAGGTTTGCAGGCTTTGCCCTGTTTCCTCCTTCTTTAGCCAGCCACAAGCCATGTTTTGATATGGAGGCTGAAGGTCACATTCCTCCCATCACTTGAACTTAGGGGTTGCTGAAGGCCTGCTGCTGTGGCAGCCCTGCACTGGTCATTAGCACACCGAGGACCTGCTGCCTTGCCCCGATGAGCTGGGGAGCTGCCAGGACCCAAAGCACACTGTCAGTCAGAACCAAATCAGCGCAGTGACTGCTGTCTGCAATGTACAGACATTGTTCCTCATCACCTCCCATGTGTCCTGTTCCTCTGAAAAGCATTTCCATAAGGAAAGGTCCCTAAGGAACCTCCTCCTGCACTTACCCAACCAGGCTTCTGGCAAGGAGGAGGAGGAGGCCAGCAGAATGGGTTGGTGGAGCAGTAGTTTCTCTCCTGATGCCACCTCCCTCAGCTTTATAATGTTGTTTCCTTTCCAGCTCTCAGTGGCAAGCTTGCTGGGTCTAAACAAGGGGCTCCAGCAAGAGCGCAGGCCTCTTTTTTATTGCTGGAGTTAACTGTAGCCCTTCCCTTGTTTAGGTCGAAGCAATGTGCCTTTTGTTTTCCAGATGTGCAGTAACATCCAGCTGGAAGGAGTAAAACGTGTTTCGTGGACTAAAGTGTGTTCATGACTAAATGTTGTCTTCACTATACATTCAGAAAGAGGCTGTTCAGCAATCCCGCAAGATCTGTTCCAAGTCAGACTTGGGGATGTATTTTCTATTGTCAGGGTATAAACTTCTGCAAGGCTTATAATAGAAATGTTGATGCAGCCTTCGTACAACAAACTGGAGAATTGGATAAAATAAAATACAAAGCCAATGTCTGCAGGTTTGGGAACATCCCATTGTGTGATTCCTGTGAATGGCATTACCCCATAGCAGCAGGTAAAGGACAGGCTTCAGAGACAACTTGCCATAGTTGCAGCAACATTTGCTGTTTATTTAAAGGTGGGACTTGATGACCCTAAAAGTCTTTTGAAAACCCAGTTGATTCTATGATTCTGTGCCTTGCAAATGAATGGCAGACCAGTGGTGATCTCAAAACTGATGGTTTTTCCTAAAATCTGCTGAGGTTGATGGCTTGCTTGCAAATTGTTTCTACTTGGAAGGTGAAACCTTACTGTGCTCTGTGTAGCTGCACAGGGTCAACCTCAGACACTCGGCACTGTGCAAACACTGGCGGAATCACAGTCTGAGACATCAGGGCAATTGCCAGGGCAGAATAGTGAGGCTGTAAGGTTAGGGAAGATATTGTCATCTTTAGCATAATAGGGGAGCACTGTATGATCACCCTTCTCAGCAGAGTTGGCTGAAGATAAGCAGTAGGATGATATTGCTTTGCTGGGCTTGGATTTAAGCAGATTGCAGAACCTCAGCTGCAGACATGCAGGAGTGATTCGAGCATTGCTGATGGCAGGAATTGTGCTTGATGTTTCCAGGAATAATTGCTAACACCTTTGTGTTTCGGATCAGACCGGTGCTGGACCTGCGTGTGCTGATGATGTGGATGGTGAAACAAGCTATTAACAGCCGTGCTCTGGTCTTGCAGATGCGAGTGCTTGCCGGGCTACAGCGGAAAACACTGCGAAATAGATGATGATGACTGTGTGGGCCATAAGTGTCACCATGGAGCTGTCTGCGTAGATGCAGTCAATGGCTACACCTGCATCTGTCCTCAGGGCTTCAGGTACGTGAGTCAGCTCCTCCCAGACTGTCCTCTGTACTGATAGGGCACGTAAACTGTTTTCATCTCCAGTGCTGATCAGCCTGTATATGTAGCATCAGTCCTACATGAATGGATAGCTCAGTGCTTCAGATCTTGAAGTAGGTCTCAGGTAGTTCGTGGAGTGCAGGGGGTTGATGATTCTTGCTTTGCAAAGAGAAATTTGCCTTTCGTGCAGTGCTGTGTTAGTGTGCCTGCCTGCCCCAGCAGTCCTGGTAAAACACTAGGTAGTACCCTCACAGAAATGATATGGAGATAAACTGTGCATGCATGAGAGTGAGCAAAGGATAATAAAATGAGATATATGAACCTGGCTGCAAGAAAACAGAAGGCTGGAGATTCTGTGCCACTATCTCTGTACCTGGTGGTGGATGGGCTCAGCACGATTTTGGCAGTAAATTGCCTCTGATTCTGGCAGCTGCCAATATATCTGACTCCTGGAAATCTCTGTCTGTCAAAGATAAGTGTGCTGCTCCAAATGGATTCACTAATCATTGCCTGAGGCTGGATACTGGCTTCCTTCCAGCTAAACCTTTTCTGTGTTTGAAATACACACGTGAGACAAAGAAGGAGTACCTGAAAAGATCAGTCTCAACAAAGAAGAAATCGCAGGAACGCTTATGAATCATTTTCTCTGCTTCGTATCTACAACTGTTTTCATTCCTCCTGCTTTCATCCTTGCTGGTTTTGGGTTTTTTTCTCTCTCAACACACATTTTTATTGCAAAGCAGACAGCCTTCCCTGAATAGGCATTGATGTACAACATGATGTCAGCCCGTGGTTTCACAGAATCAGACTTGTTATTTACAGGCTATCAGATACCTCTGTGTTGCAAATTCATGCCCTTTTCTCCATGTTTCATTCTCTGCTTCAGTCCCTTTAGTGGCCTCAGGGGTCTTGCAGATTGGTGACTGGGAAGGATTACAAGTGGCTATCCCACAGTGGAATTGTAAATGCTCATTGTTATCTAATTGTTAGAGTTGAAAAACTGGATTGCAAAGCTGTATCCGGAGTCCACATATGGTAGTGACTAGGAGACTTCTGCTGCGAGTCCCCTGATTCCTGATGCCTGTCAGTACCAGGCAGTGATGAGTGTGATGGGCAGTGTTTGTCAGAGACATTCTGAGTGTGACACAGTTGAGCAGAGCAGCAGGGGGAGGTGGGAATCTGATCTGCCTCCCTTCCTGTGTAAGAAGCAGCTCTGCTGGCAATTAGTGCCCTGGGTTGGCTGATCTCACACCAAGGACCCAGCCTGCTCCCTCACTCAGGTGAGGGGCCTTCGTTCCACTAAAGCCCTCTAAGAGAAAACATCTTCCCACACAATGCTCCAAAATCAACCACTAGCCTAGACAGCACTTCATAGCACAAGGTAGGCTTGGTCAAGGAAACTAATCCTGCTGCCTGTCAACAACAGAGCCAGGATTAACTTGAGGTCTCCTGCTTGCTTTCTTAGTTTGCATTAGTCCATGTTACCTCCTTGAGTTTCCTGTGCAAGTTGCAAGAGAGAAAGAGTGGTTTAGAAGAAAAACATCACAGTGAGCACTATCAGACTTCCCCTGCCAAGGCAGAGAGCAAGCTGAAGGCCCCTGTGTTCTCCATGCAGAATAGTCCTTGATCTTGTTTGATTTCAGGATTAAAATTCTGCTAACAAAATACGTTCTGTTCATTATTCTTTCCATGACTCCAGCCTTTTGTAGTTTAAAGCCTGATGCTCTGAAGGGGGTTCTGATTATTTTTTTTCCCCTCTTAAGATTGCAGTTGCAAAGATGGTGATTGGCAGAGTTCAGCCTTCTGATGTTCAGGGTTATAGACTCAAGAGTTCAGGAAGCGAGCCTCAGGCGCTGGGCTGTGTGGCGAGGCGATAACTTAGCAAGTATTTGAAGGCTGCAAGTGTTGATGAGAGGGAGTGAACACAAGGGGTGGTCTGACAAAGGTAACAGGGAGACCTGAGATGAGGATTTATAAAGTTTCTTGGCTAAGCATCAGGAGTCATTTCCCAGCAATGAGTTTGCAGTGAGCTCCCAGCTATCTGTACTTCTGCTGTTGTAATATATGCATAGAGCTAAAGCAGTGTTGTGGTTGTCACTGTGCTGTATGTCAAAGCCACTTGAAGTCACACATTAGAAGGATGTTAAAACTTGCATCCTCGCACAGTTGAACAAATGGCATGCTGGTATTTCTCAACCATGTTGGGCCTCATGTGCACAATGACACGTCTGGTGACAGCCCCAAAAAGCAATAGTACCAACACGCACACGCCTGTTTTCCCATCTTAGCGTCTCCTGTTCTTGTGTAGTGTGCTCCACACAGCACCTTTCCTTACCACTCAGCAACACTCTTTCTTCCTGAAAAGTAAACCCCATAGGATGAGACCTGGCTTATCAAACCTTCCCTCTAGCAACCAGGCTCACAGCAATGTTGTCCTGGTTGATGTTGCTTTGGTAGGAAGCACACATTAGGGCTCCTGAGCCTGTTGGAAAGCATTGTTCCTCCATTGGGTACATGCTTCAGGGTTCTCCACGGGGATAGTTTGCTGCAGGAAACTCTGCAGTGATTACTGAAATAAATGAGATTGTACCAGGCAGAATGAGCTTGGCCAAGCTCGCTGCAAGGCGGGCTGTGCTGCACATTCCACTGCTGGGGGAATAAATAGTATTAATGATGTCTAAAAATATACTTTCAAAATATTTTAAAATGAAAGAAGAAAAGGCCTTGGCAAATGCTGTTGCTAATGTAGCTCCTAGATGCCAGCAGCAGGACAGCTGCACTTGTAAAGCCACCCACTGGAGGATCCCACAGCAAGGAAGGGTTGTGCAGGAGCATACTGGGAGCTCAGGGAGTCATTCAGAGCAGCTCCAAGCACAGACACACTGGCTTCGTGCAACATTTGCTTTCTGTTAGTGGAGGCTGTTGCGGGTTGCATGGGTTTTTTATTATTCTTATTTTTAACTTCCATAAAATTAGAATTACACACAGTGACTTTCCTCCTGCATTCTACTTGTTGCTCACAGACAAAACAAAGGGATTGGCATTAGGTACAACAAAGCTCGTGGGCTGGGTCAGCTCTGCTCCTTTCTGCTGGTCACACCTGACAGCAGCCAGGGCTGAGAGGTCAGACCTCATTTGATCCCACTGCTGGTGCTCCTGACATGTTTGCCAGCCAAAAAGCGTGCGCTGGAGAGAGATCACACACTTAATGGAAGCAGGCTTTGAACAGGGAAGTGTTCCAGATGGACAGTGCACTTCAGTGCCTGCCTGCCGGTAGGGACGTGGCTCTGATGTGTCCTCACCTCAGTTCATTGGGCCTGACTGCTGTGCCAAGAGGCAGCTACTACAGTAACTACCTTAAATTGGCAAGAATTGCTTTCTGTGCATCAATCTTCCCATGAGGCTGTTGCTATTTTCTCAATATTCCCTTGTTTTCTTGGCAAAGGGAATCCAAAGGATCTGTTGCTGAGTGGTGCTATGTGCACCAAGGTGCTGTGCTAACCCTCCAGGAACAGAGTGGCCTGGGGGGGGGTGAAGGGATTGCCAAGAAGCTGCAGCAAAGGGGCTGGCTCAGGAAGGGGAAGTCTCTTAGTCTATGACTAGTTCATAGTTTAGGTGTGCTCACAAAGAAATGTTCCCAAGAACAAAAACAACCATTTCCCACTGTGGTGGTCTGACCCTGGAGGGACACCACGTGCCCACCAAAGCTACTCCATCACTCTCCTCCTCAGCTAGGCAGAGGAAAGACAATAGGATGAAAGGCTCGTGGGTCACACTAAGGACAGAGAGAGATCCCTCACCAGTTACCAGCACAGGCAAAACAGACCCAGCTTTCATTTATCACCAACCAAATCAGGGTAGGATAATGAGAAATAACAATTAAACCTTAAAACACCCCCCCTTCTTCTCCGGCTCAACTTCACTCCCAGTTTCTCCACCTCCTGCCCCCCAGCAGCACAGAGGATGGGGAATGGAGGTTTTGGTCACACGTTCTCTCTGCCGCTCCTTCCTCCTCAGGGGAGGACATTCCACACTCTTTCCCTGCTCCAATGTGGGGGCCCTCCCACAGGAGACGGTCCTGCATGGACTTTTCCATGCTGAGTCTTTCCCATGGGCTGCATTTCTTCATAGGCTGCTCCAGTGTGATCCCCCTGTGGGGTCACAGTTCCTGCAGCAAACATGCTCCAGCTCAGGCACCTCTCTTCACAGGACCACAGGTCCTGCCAGGAGCCTGCTCCAGCATGGGCTGCCCCCAGGGTCACAGCCTTCTTTGGGTATCCCCCTGCTCCAGGTGGGGTCCTCCATGGGCTGCAGGTGGACATCTGCTCCAAATGGACCTCCATGGGCTGCAGGTGGGCATCTGCTCCACATGGACCTCC
The DNA here is from genome assembly GCF_028554395.1 of Pezoporus wallicus. Taxonomy (NCBI): domain Eukaryota; kingdom Metazoa; phylum Chordata; class Aves; order Psittaciformes; family Psittacidae; genus Pezoporus; species Pezoporus wallicus. The sequence goes on from NW_026639584.1 coordinate 2,508,114, forward strand.
ATGGGCTGCAGGTGGGCATCTGCTCCACATGGACCTCCATGGGCTGCAGGTGGGCATTTGCTCCACATGGACCTCCATGCTGCAGGTGGGCATTTGCTCCACATGGACCTCCATGGGCTGCAGGTGGGCATCTGCTCCACATGGACCTCCATGCTGCAGGTGGGCATTTGCTCCACATGGACCTCCATGCTGCAGGTGGGCATCTGCCCCACATGGACCTCCATGGGCTGCAGGTGGGCATCTGCCCCACATGGACCTCTATGGGCTGCAGGGCACAGCTGCCTCAGCATGGTCTGCACCATGGGCTCCAGGGGAACCTCTGTTCCAGCACCTGGAGCACCTCCTGCCTTCTACTGCACTGACCTGTGTGTCTGCAGGGCTGTTCCTCTCACATGTCCTCCTCACTCCTCTCTGGCTGCAATTGCTCCTTCCCCCTTAAACTTGTTATCCCAGAGGCACTACCACTGGCACTGGTGGCTCAGCCTTAGCCAGCAGCAGGTCCAGCTTGGTGCTGGTGGCATTGGCTGTGTCAGACATGGGGGAGCTTCTAGCAGAAGCTTCATGGAAGCCACCCCTGTAGCCCCCCCCAACAAGACCTTGCTGCACAAGCCCAATGCACCCATGTGCAGTTACTCCCCTGCCTGCCATGCTCCCATTCCCACTGCTGCCCACTGCACTCAACCCTGCGCATCTCGTCTACATACTCCTTGGAGCAGAGTAAATGGGGTTTGTTGGCTGCCAGCAGCATTGCCTGCCAGATCACGCTGTGGAGGCACACTTGTCTCAATGACTAGATTAGCTTGTCCCTGTGCAAGATTGTGCTCTTCTGGTAGAGGATGTTTACCCCCTCCCTGAACTGTTAGCTAATGCTATTAGCAGCCCATGACTGTGCCCACTGACAGCCCCCAGTGGCACTTGGCAGAGAAGGAAGATCAGAGGTCTCTGTCAACCACATCTCCCTACCCTGAGAGCAGCGAGGTAGCAATGGGATGGCCATGGGGAGCCTGGCTGGGAAGCTTCATTCCATCCATGTGGTGAATAAAGGAAGTTTAGGGCAATGCAGTAAGAAAAGTGTTGAAATGCACTTCCTGAGAAGTACCAAGAGGTGGTTCTGGCTGAGAAGGAAACATCCGTGTGTCTGTGTATGTGACCCCCAGTGATGCCAGGGCTGGAGCAGGACAGCCCCAAGGCCCACATACAGATTAGGGCAGTTAGGAAGCTGGTTGGGGTATTCCATGCTGTGCCAGCCCCTTTGCTGCAGTCCTGGGGAAAAGAGAGCTTTCCTCACCTTCTCCCAGGTGCCAATCCCAAATATTTGCATCTTTCAAGGTATTCTTCAAGTAGTAATGTAAAGCTCCAGGTCTCTTCTCTCAGAGCAGGGCAGCTCCGTTGCTTTTGATGCAGTTCAGGATTTAGCCTATCCCTATTTGTTGCGTATTCCTCTCTCTTTTGTGTTTCCCAGAGGCTGACCAGAGAGTGTGTGCTGGGAGAACAGGGACAGGGAGAGGTTTCGGCTCTCATTCCACAGAGTGCTGAAGATAGAGCCATGGTGCTCTGTGCAAAATTCCACATGGGAAAATGGGAAAAGGAAAGCAGTCATCTCCATTTCCTTCTGTTTCACAGGCAGCACGTCCTGGTCTCTGTGGCTGAGCAAGATTGCTCGAGTATGTTGCAGCTTTTTACTTGCTGTTCTTGCACGTCTTGAATCGGTAATAGATACTGTAGGGGAATGGCTTGGGTTTCTATTCTAATTGTATCCAGGAAGGTTGCCTAGAAATTCCCTGAGCTTCCAAGTATCACCTGCTTGAGTGGAGAGGAGTAAGGGCTGGGGCATCTTTTGCTTTGTTTTTATGAGAGTGCTGTGATTCCACAAAGTGCTCCCTGAATGGCAGGAAATTCCCAGTGAGATCTCACTGTTCCAGGGTGGGGCTGGGGGTTATTCACTGCACAAACACAGCTCTGCCAGAGTCCTCTCCTGGACATCTCTCAGCGGTGGTGCTGTTGTCAGCGCTGTGTAACACACAGTCACAGAATCAAACAGGTTTGGAAAGGGCTTTAAGTTCATCCAGTCCAACCCTTACCCCAGCCCTGCCAAGGCCACCACTAACCCATGGCACTGAGGCCTCGTCTCCACACTGTGTGAACACTTGCAGGGACGGTGACTGCAGCCCTGCCCTGGGCAGCCTGTTCCAATGCCTGAGCACCCTCTGGGGCAGGAATTGTTCCTCAGCTCCATCTAAACCTGCCCTGGTGCAGCTTGAGGCCGTTTCCTCTTGTCCCATCCCTTGTTCCTTGGGAGCAGAGCCCAGCCCCTCCTGGCTCCATCCTCCTGTCAGGCACTTGTAGGCAGCCATCAGGTCCCCCCTGAGCCTTCTCTTCTCCACACTGAACCTGCACCAGCTCCATTGCCCTTCTCTGGCCCCACTCCAGCACCTCAATGTCTCTCTTGTAGTGAGTGACCCAGAGCTGAACAAGGATTCAAGCCTGAGCCCCAGCCCTCACTGCAGCTGTCCACACAGGTGCCCCCAGCACAGCCTGGCACTCGCTTCCTGCTCACCACCTAGCAAGTTTTCACCCTTGTAGTGGCCACACATTTTCAAGCAGTCACAGAACTCCTCCATGCGAAGCGCTGATGTTCTCTCCTCAGTGCAGAAAGGGTTTGTTGGGTTTGAACAGTGGCTGTAATGAGAAGTTTGGGGTATAAAGGCACAGCACACTGTGTGCAGCAGCCAGAGAGCCTGGCTGGGTCCCTTTGCAGTCCCACAGGCCCAGTGGGTGACCTGGGCAGAGGGTTTTATCCTGACATGTGGCACACTGTGACCGATGACTGCAGCTTTGTGCACATGGTCCCTTTTCCCTGCTCCGGCCCCGCTGGGGTGGATGTTTCAGCACAGCCCGTCACAGGTGAGGGTGCAGCCGCCCTGAGCCGGGAGCCTGGGGACCAGGAATGCTGCTCCTGGGTGATGTGGCCCAAGCCCCAGGGCTCACAGGCACCGACGGGGGGGTTTGCTCAGCCTCTCACATCGTTATGGCTGAACCACAGCACTTCCTCCAGATTATTCAGACCTGGCATTTGTTTCTCAGCTACCACTGATGCTGGGAGAGCTTCCTTTCCTTTGCATTGTTCTGATCCAGGACACTGACAACCACAAACTCAGCTAAAATAAAGTGAATGATTCTGTTGCTGTTAGAAACCAGTTCAGGGACACTGCCCAGCAAATAGTGTGGTATTGGTGCATTGCTTCTGAAGCCTGTTAGCAGTTGTCCATTTGTCGATACACTCTGATATACAGTAAACCAAGCGAGGAGACTGTAGAAAGTACTAACAGTAGAGGATTTTCCTCCTGCTTGCCACTTACAACAGCAGAGATAGACTTAAATCAAAAAGCCTAGGATGGAGATATTGCAGGTTTGGGCTTAAATTGCTCCCAGTTTTTACTGGGGACTTGTATGGAATGCAGCAATTGTAGACAGACTGCTGTCCCTTGCAGGGCTAAATAGCTAGTGCGTAGTGCAGCATGAGCTGCTTTCAGTGTTTGAACTGGCTTGTTCAGACCCAGCATAGAGGTCTCTGTACAGCATTGTGCTGTAAGGCTTTCACACAGCAAAGCAGGCACATGGCAGCTGACTCTCACGTCGCTGTCCCACAGTGGTGGCATCCTGTCAGCATCTGAAAATGTCTCCTTCCTTAAAACAAGCTGAGACTGAGCCCACTTTGTCCTTCTGCAGTGGACTCTTCTGTGAGACTCCTCCGCCGATGGTCCTGCTGCAGACGAGCCCGTGTGACAACTACGAGTGCCAGAACGGGGCGCAGTGCATCGTCGTGCACCACGAGCCCGTCTGCCGCTGCCTCGCTGGCTTCGCAGGCCAGAAGTGCGAGAAGCTCATCACCGTCAACTTCGTGGGGAAGGATTCCTACGTGGAGCTGCCCTCGGCCAAAATCCGCCCTCAGGCAAACATCTCCCTCCAGGTGAGCAGCAGTCGCCAGCTCAGTGCTCCCCTAAGTAACAGTACATGTGCTCTTATGGGTGTTTTTGTTCTGAAGGAATGGGATCTGTTGGCCAAGATGCTGACAAAGTTAGAGATCAGCTTGTCAGCCAGTGGCCTGCTCTGACGTTATTGAAAGCTGAAGAAACAGTGAGGCACCACTGTACTTTTGTGGACCTGCCTCCAGAATCTCACCACTCCCGTACTCCCAGACTGGCGATTTAATAGAGATGGTTTGGGAAACCTCCCTGGCTTCTTACTGATTGACAGCATTGAGGCTCATCCTGTAGGAATTAGTTCTTAATACTAGGACCCTTACTAAGAGCTGCTCTTTTCTCTTTTTTTAAATGGCCTTTCCAGACAATATTTTGCTTACTCTCGCACAGTGCACGTTCAGTAGATGAAAGGTGGAGGATTTTGTTACAGTCCTGTAGTTACACCTAAATTGGGTTTGAGGTCTAAGATTCAGACGGCAATGGAAAATCGCTATCCAAGTGCCATGCTACCACTGGCTTCTTTATGACTGTGGATCAAAGGTGTTTTGGACACTTACTCAAATAAGATATTTAAGTGATTTTGAAGTTATTTGTACTCACAGTCTAGTAAACATTAAACTAATCTTCCCCTCCTAATATCCCAAAGTACATGAGGGGATAATTTCTAGCTTTATCTGTTTTCTCCTAAAGAGGCTTGTAGAGTACCTGTATGACATGATAATCTCCCTTAGACCACTGATAGCTAATCTGTATCTATGTTAGATTCCCCCTGCAAATGAAGCCTAACATTTCAAAAGACAAGAGAAGAAAAATCACACCTGCATATTTATGTCATTGCATTTATTTTCTCAGTTTGAAAAGATTGTATTCCACAGTTGGAAATCATATTCTAGACTTATTTGGTGGAGTTTGGTTGTAATTAAAATAGCAACATCAAGACATGGGAAAGAGGAACAAATTTCCTCCTTAGGAATAGATTTTTAAAGGGTGGTTCCTGCAAAGGTTATTCTAAGGGAAAAAAAAATCCATAATTAATATTTATCTTTAATAGCTTGAGTATACTGTTCAAATGAAAATGAAGCTGATTCATGTATAATTGAAACTCCAGGTTTTCTTCCTTTTAAATCCCTTTTATGTAAGACCACAAAAGAGATTCTATAAATATGAGCACTCTAAAATATGGCTCCCTGAAGGCTCCACATACTACAGGTCAACTTTAAAGCTGAAAATATGGGCATTGTTTTCTTAAGTGTACAAAACATCTTACATCAGCCAGAGCTTGAAGAACAAAAGTGATTTTTACACATGCAGATGATGTTCTCAATTCTTTTTTCCCCAGCTTAGTATTGCATCCAGTCATTAATCACAAGTGAATTAAAATTAGAATACAACATTGATTATTAAGAAAAGATAGAGGACATCTTACTTAAAAGGGCTCAAGTGTGGGGGATAAAGGCTACTCTGTTCTTCCTGACTCTCTAAATATCCCATTTGAAATCGGCATGGCTTGCAAATAACTTGGGTTGAGTGAATAACTCACGGCTATGGTGGATATGGGGTCAGGTCCTTCTTCCCTTCTTTGTGAACATACATGTGATACGTGATACATTAGATATCTGTGAACAGATCGGTGCCTGCTGAAATCTGCTTCCTTGTCACTGTGACACACTCCTGCTGCCAGAGTTGATTTTCTAAACCTCCACTTCAAGCTGGGGTAGTAGCTGGGAAATAAACTTTTTTGTCACCAAAAATACAGCAACAGTCTATTAAGAGGGATCAAATAAATTGCAGCTTTCATCTCCTGACAGCTAGTTCTCATTTGAAGCAAGGGAGCCATCCCATAGTGGGAGGCCGACCTGGTTGCGTCCAAGTGCACTCAATGTCACCAAGACCTTCCTGTGTCTCATGGAGCTTGCTCTCATTCTTGCTTTTATATATGGTTTATTAATCATATTTACCTTGCCTTACTAAGCAACCTTACCTGGCTATTAATGTTTCACAGGTAGCAACGGACAAGGACAATGGCATCTTATTATACAAAGGAGACAACGATCCTTTGGCTCTGGAGTTGTACCAAGGACACGTGAGGCTCATCTACGACACACTGAATTCTCCACCTACCACAGTATACAGGTAAATAGCTGAGCTTTACCAAGACAGTGACTTTCCAACAAAGATGAAGAGGTAGGATTCTTAGAAGAACCTTTTATTTTAACTCAAGGTCTCTCTTTTATTGTACATTATTAGATAAGAAAATCAGAATAAAGATTTAGCTAGAGGCTGCATGGTGAAAATTGACATTTACTGGCAATACAGGGATACCGTGTCCTGCTGTGATTGCAGAAAATTGTTGTGCTTTCTCACCTACTGTAAAGATTTAGTTTTGGGTGAATGTTGTCTTTGAAATAGCTCCAGATAATCAGTTTCTTTGATGTTGATATTTAGCATTTATTTACCGTACCAAGACAGAACAGTGACTGTACAAGTGCAGGATTACACTACGTTAAGTAGAAGAAGGGCTGAATCCCTCTACAGGGTGAATATTTTTGGAAGAACTCTTACCCCTCTCAGTAGTAACTACCAAACTGCGAAAAAAAGCGCAAGTTACAAAGGTAAATCGTGGGACAGTTTCACCTTCAGACACTTGACTTTTGGAGATGTCAAACCCAGAGGTTTTATTCATTAGTCACAAGAAAGAATAGCAAATGTAAAAGTGAAACCTATGCACAGAGGTATTTCGCTAGGAAGGGAGAGGTGCTACACATTCTCCACTGCTCCTTTAGCAGCCCTTTCCCTGGTATAACTCCAGGTTTAACTCCACTCTGATTTAAGCCCTGTGGCTCAAATTTGTGCAGTGTAAATATGTAGCTGTGACCAGTCTCATGTTCGGTGCAGCTTCATGGCATTGTGTATGCAGAAAAGCTGATTTCCCAGCCCAACTGGCTCTTGAAGGAAAAGCATCCAATTAGAGCAAGTGAAAGGATGTCTCCAGGTATCACTGGCCAGGATGGCCTGGTGCTTCTTCTAGAATGTTTTCTCAGCACTTGGTAAAACTTACAGAATTGCAGAACAGTTTGGGTTGGAAAGGACCTTAAAGCTCACCCAGTTCCAACCCCTGTCACAGGCAGGGACCCCTTCCACTAGAGCAGCTTGCTCCAAGCCCCTGTGTCCAACCTGGCCTTGAACACTGCCAGGAATGGGGCAGCCGCAGCTTCTCTGGGCACCCTGTGCCAGCGCCTCGGCACCCTCACAGGGAAGAGCTTCTGCCTTAGATCTAACCTGAGCTTCCCCTGTTTCAGTTTGAACCCATCACCCCTTGTCTTTCCATAGTCTTCTTGAAGGGGAATGGTGACTTGTTTAAGAAAATGAAAAAATTCTTTCTGTCTAAAATGGGATAATACTGATGTGGACATGTCACCAGGAAGAGCAAAGGCTTGTCCACTGGAGGAATGAAGAAAGTAGTTTGACAGTGATTTTCACCAGCTGGATAGGTGTGAAAAATTTCTCTGTGTGTGGTTATAATCCTGATTGATTTCATGTTAGAGCAAGGCTGAAGTTGTTAAACAGTTTTATGCCACTAAATAGAACATAGGGAAAAGCTCATTATGTGTGGGCAGCGCAGGGGGTGGCAGAGCAGTGTGAATGCTTGCTCTCCATTGTCAAGGGCAGAGCCCTATGGTGACGAGAGCTGTTGCCATCGTCACAACACTTCATGGATCTGCTGCCTTCTGGCAAAGTTGCCAGAGCTGGTGAGCAGCAGTGTCCTCATTGTTCCTGCGCCCTTCATATTGATCAAGGAGGAGGTCTCCATTCAGACTGACACCTCATTACCATAAGATTAATTGCCTGTTCACTATATTTTGTATTGTGTGATCTGTTGAGATGGGAGAGAAGCTGCTTAATACAATGCCCTTTCTGAAATGTCACTCTAATCTTTTATTAGTTTAAGGAGTGGTGCAAAATGGGATTAGCATGGAGCTTGATGGGGAAAGATTAGGCTGATTGAGAAAAACTGCAGCTAAGAATGTCAGAAAGGGCTTCTAAATAGATTAAAAGACTTGTTTTCCTTAAGGGCTGAGGAAGGGGGAAGGAACCTGCTCCTCTGCTTACCATCATGGGATTTAAGGGCAGAAGATGTGAGTGGATCCAGTTTGACCTCCCTGTAGAGCCTGTTTGACTTTTAACTAAGGCATAAAGTCTGTTTGGCTAAGACACGACTTCCAGCTTGGCGTCGAGTTTCTACAGGAAAACACCAAATAATGGAAAATCCCCCATTTCCTTTAGTAGCTTGGCCAGTGGTCAGTCATTTCATTATTCAGGCATTGGCCATCTAAGTTCTGTTGCTAATACCTTCTGGATGGTTTAGAGGCTTTCTCCAGGGAAATGAAAGTGCTTTTGTATCTGGTACTGGCTCCCATGAGTTAAGCTGTACTTTTAATTGCATTGCCTCCTAACTTGCATTTAGATGAAACAAACAGCTGAGTCAGTGCGATGCGTTTTACCTAAGCCCTAAGAATTTGGGGAACTCTTCAACTTCTGCCATTTTTCATTTTCATCAATAATAAGGTTGCCAGGAGAACCGGTAACATTCAGATCATAGCCTCCCCACTGGTAAAAGAGTCCCCTGCTCTGTTGCCTACTCCTTGCCGTCTTGTTTAGATGCTTGATTTAAATCTCAACCTCATCAAAAGAGGACTGTTTGAGAAGCTCTGTTGAAAGACTATTAGGTTAATTCTGAGGGGTGGATCAGGTGCTGCTATCCTCCAAAAGGGTCCACTTCTCAGAAGAGATGAGCAGTGCTTTGGCTCTTGTTTTTCCTCAGAAAAGTCTGCCAAAAGAGGAGGAGGCCTTAAAACACTGCCTGGAGGGATCTGTGCCAGCTGCAGCTGCAGGGAGTCAGTGACTGACCTGGGCTTGTGCTGTAACTGAGATGTTTTGCTGGCATTTCAGGTACTCCCATGATGGGATGTGGAAAGTCATTGGCAAGCCACATTAGCTTCATCAGAGTCCTCATGATTAGATTTATTAATAGTACTTAGGAACAGTAAAATTAGTGAAGTACTTGGCTAATGCAGGTAATATTCTGTAGAGATAAGGTAAAACCTGTTGTGAGACAGGGTGGGAAGCCAGCTGAGTGTATGGTGAACCTGGTGGTAGTTCTCAGTCTACAGCAGAAGGGTGCTGGACACATGAAGTACACAGTGTGACACTGCAGAGCTGACCCAAGCCCCTCAGCATACAGCCAGGGGAAGGTCTGTACCAGAGATGTGAGGTGTGTGCTCTGAATTTATTCTGCAGTGTATTCCATGGGTGGCCTCATGTTGGAAAAGGAGGCTGAGGGCAGGGATGTGGCATAACAGCAGGTTGCAGGTGGGCTGGGAAAGAGCAATGCATTTCATGTACTCTGTGAAGGCAGGTTTCCTAGGGCTATTGGAGTGGGACTATTGCTGTTGCTCCTTTGAGCAGATTTAAGTAGAACTGCAGTACATAGTCTAGAAAAGACCAAGATTAACTTGCTATACATTCAGATTTGCTTTACATGTATGCATTCCTGTGGTATGTTTGGATAGAAAGGTTAGAGTTGACCTTGGGCTTTTCTTTCATTCTAGTCAGATAAAGGTCAGCAAATGTCCAATGGAAAAGACTACCTAAAATGTATTGTCATTTCTCATCAAGTTAGAAAGAAATACTAGTGCATGAATATGCAAGGATTGAACTCACTGACTGCTCTGTTGTTGGAACTCCTCACTGGTCACCTGCAGAGTAATGGGTTCCTGGATATCACAGTAGGCATTTTACAGGAGATCTATTTGTGAAGTAGGATTCCTATTTGCTGTTTCTTTCAGTTTAATTACTCTATAGAGGCACAAATAAGAACCGAAAACTTGCTTGAGTGCTTTACTGACCTCCTGGTTTCTGCACTGGTGAGAATCACTCTTCCATGCTGTGACAGCACTTAGTACTGAGCCAACAGTGAGTTCTTGAAATAAAGTAAATCTTTCACAGTGACACCTTATCGCAAAGATACCAACTGATGAGGAATGTGCTGCTCTTAGTTACCACCACACACCAATTGTTTAATGTTTAAATTAACAAAGAGTGGGTAATTCAGCATTCAGCCATTGATACTGGTATCTGTTGAACTGTATTCAACTTCCTACTTTCAGTCTTTTTTCCTGCATCTGTTCCTTGAACCAGAGATAAGATCTTGCTTGTAAATTATCTTTTTAAATAGGTTTTATGCTACCATACAGTCATATTGATTTGGCTGCTATATTAATCCTCCCTAATAGAAATGGAACATAGAAATTTGACACAAACTACTGATGTAATTCCCTCCAGAGTTCCCAGATTGCCATGTTGCATACAGACTGTCATATCTGCTAAAGAGCAAGATGCAGATGTCATTGGTATAAAATAGCGTGTTTTCATGCAGGCTTCCTGACAGCAGTGCGGAAGAAGGCAGTCATGAAAACATAAGAACTAATTGTATTTGTCTTTCTGTAGAGCCTCCACCCAAATTACATTATAATTCCTTTTAAAATTACCCTTAATCTATTTTCAAGAATTCTACATCGTTACAAATATCTCTTATAGATTGTGTCATGCAGTTCTCATGGTCCTGCTAATTCTTACACACCATAGATGGATGTTCTTGTGGTTAAAGCAAAAGGCCTGGAGTAAGGGAGCGTAAATTCTTCCTGTATCTGTCCCATGTGTGATGACTGCAGGATGACAAACTAAATCTGTGCACACAAAGTACAGAAATGCACAAAAAGCAGATAAAGTGTTTCAGCCATGTGCTGCAGGTCCTGGGGGTTAGGTTCCTTCTCCCTCCTGCCTCCAGGCTGTGGAGCAGCACAAGACACTTATCCAGCAGCATCTGCAGCTGCCTGTGCCATTCCCTGTCACCCAGCAGCACTCACTGTGCAGCCCCATGTCCCCATGTCCCAGCCCCTGCTGCTCCTCAGCTGACCCTGCTTTCTGCTCAGATCTCATGGACTCCTCCTCTGCTTCTGGTGCTGAGGATGAGCAGTTGCTTTTGTGATGGAAGAACTTCCAGACATGCCAAAGATGAGGGAGATGAGATTTTTGTGTAATCACCTCTCCTTGGCTGCAAGTGCTTGTCATAGAATCACAGAATCAACCGGGTTGGAAAACAGCTTTAAGCTCATCCAGTCCACCTGTTCCCCTTGTCTCCACGCTGTGTGAACACTTGCAGGGACGGTGACTGCAGCCCTGCCCTGGGCAGCCTGTTCCAATGCCTGAGCACCCTCTGGGGCAGGAATTGTTCCTCAGCTCCATCCAAACCTGCCCTGGTGCAGCTTGAGGCCGGTTCCTCTTGTCCCATCCCTTGTTCCTTGGGAGCAGAGCCTACCCCCTCCTGGCTCCATCCTCCTGTCAGGCAGTTGTAGGCAGCGATCAGGTTCCCCCAAGCCTTCTCTTCTCCAGACTGAACCCCCAGGTCCCTCAGCCATTCCCCATCACACTTGTGCTCTAGGCTCTTATCTGCAAGAAAAGCCTGGGAGGCTTCCCCATTAATTCACTGCCTTGTAGGGAGGAACATGCTGGAGGAGTGAAGACATTTGTTATTCTTAGATGTAATGTACATTATTAGATGTACATTATTAGAGCTTGTCAAACCCAGTTTTTACCAAAAGTCTCTTTGCAGAGCTCACTGCATCACTGGTCCTTTTCTTCCTAATCTCTTCCTGGTCTGCAGTTGTGCTGTGCCTGTCCCTGTTTGATACTGCAGGATGGTCTCTAAATGAACTGTTTTTCATAGATTTCTATGAGGCAGCACTGCGCTCTTAACAATTCTGCATTTTTGCAATTCATTTTATTCACTCTATCACACAATGTTATTTTTTCAGGTATTCCCTGGGGACTTTGCATCAAAGATAATTAAAGAAAGCAGTGTTAAACTCTGACCTGCATAGTTGAAGTTGTAAAATTTGAATGTGCTTATACATCTTGCATGAGCCCAGGCAAAGGACAGTTGAATTTTTTGCCTTGATAAAGGGCTCTGGTGTATATAAATGGGACAAAAAAAGACAAGTGTGTGAGTTCTTGTCAAACCACAAACACTGCATTTCCATAGATTTCAGGAGAGTGAAAATGTAAGGCCAGCACCTTAAAATATCATCTAACTTTTATCATTAGTTTAGAATCAAATATTTGCTTTCATGAAATTCAGAAACTTTCTTTTGCTGAGCTGAAGCTTAAGAAGGGGAAAGTTCTGTCCTTCAGGATGCTGAGGACTCAGCAGGCAAAGTCTTGTTAAGCTGAATTAATGTTTCTCTCTGTAAATCTCCTCAGAATCTCTTGCAAGGATGATTGTTTCTCATCTCTCCTCACATCCTCCCAGCTCATTCTCTTCTCTGAAAGAGAACCCACAAACCCTGTGCTGCAGCCTCACAGCTTTATTTCTGACCTTACACATGTGTGTAGGGTGCTTGGATTTGGCTTTCCCTCAGCACTCATCACTGAACTCTGGAGAACTCATGCCACAGTCAGTGAAAGTAATCAACTGAGTAGCTGCTCCTCTGCCACAAAGGGTTTCATCCCATTCTCACTCATTCTTTGAATTAACTTGTATCATGACCACTTGAAGGTAAAGTAGAGATGTTCTTTGTATCCTTTTGATTAGGAAAGTGGCCATCTACACTTTGATCATTGTTTAGAAAAAGAAACAGAATAGTGCTGCAGATCCAAACCAACCAGAGGTGGGTGGCAGAAGGCAGCCCTCCTCCTCCCAGATCCCTTCTGAAGCTGTCTGTGTTGGCTTTAACGCACAGACAACACACAAGCAAACTGTCAGTAGTCTGTGTTTCGTTAGGTGAATTGATTTGCTGTTTTCTAAAGCAGACCCCAAAGCTGGCGTGTACCCTGGTACTACAGTCCCTGACCCTGTCCTCTGCATGGCTCCTGCTGTTCTTTCTGTAACTTCAGCCGAAGGGGACAGGAGGGAAGCTGGGGCAGATATGCTGTGTCTATCCCCACTGGTGGCTTTGTTGATCAGCCTTGGAGTAAGAGTTACACAGAGGAGTGCAGTACACATGTGTACACATAACTTTAGTACAGTAACATTACAATGTTGATTTCCTTCAGCACAGAATAGTAATACAAACATAATGAAGTCAGCAAGATGCCAATAGTAATCCCAAGAAGAAACGAGAGGTGATGAGTTTGGGATAGCTCATAACTAACAAAAGCAGGGGGACACCCAAAATAAATCAATGTGTTAAAATACTTTGAGTTTGGCCTCTAGTTTGAATCTCACATCACAGTATACTGGGCCCATGCAGCTCCTCTCTCTTGACAGTATTGGACACCTCAGGGGATTACATGCAAAGGTGGAAAGCAAATCCTTCCCAGTTATGATGACATTTCACTTTGCAGTGGAGACTGTTAACTGTTCCCTTAATGCCACTAAGTGTTTCCAGGAGCATCAAGAAGGAAGAAGTCTTTGCTCTTGAAAGATTGCTGAACTCTAGAAGTAGCTCAGCACCTCACAGGTTCCTGCTGGTTTTCATGTTTAAAGTAGTCTTGGGTTTGTGTCAAAATGAGTGCTGAAGGCAAAAGTTGTTCTAGACAGTGATTTGACTTATGACTAAAAATAATATAGCTCTATTATCGAAAGAAAATTGCTGCTGAGAATGCAGAAACTTGCATTATAAATGGTTTTCCCTGTTCACTCAAAGTCAGTAGCTGGGGTGAATTTTAGCCAGTTCACGTCAAGCCTTAAAACTGCCCAGCCAAACCAGAAGTGATTGGGAATTAAGCACTATTTCTTCCACCCCAGCAGATAAGCTGAGCTAGTCGTTCATCTGTCTGTGACATGGCC